>NC_136472.1:101553414-102906628 GCF_902686455.1 Sciurus vulgaris
TGTACACCAACGTACAACATTTTGTCACTGTATGACATTCAGACTAGTATTTTTTACTACAATATTTTTAAATTAGGGCCTAATATGTTAAAATTGTAAGGTTGCTGGTAAAATGCCATTTCTGACTTTTCTCAGAACATTTAAGAATGCAAACATTTTCTAGCTGAAACCACATTCCTACATAGCAATCATTGTCAGAATAGCAGCAAATAATCTCAGACAGTAAAACTCTTTCCAATTTGCCTGGTGTCTGGTGCCATCCCTTCATCATAGTAAAAATTGGTTCTTTCATATAGTAGACTTAAAAGTGAAATGTTTCTTGTAACTGTGATTACATCTAACCTGAAAAAAGAAAAGGCCTATGAAGTCATGGGTTTTTTTAAAAAACTGAAAAAATTGTATTTCTTACTAGAAAATGAGGAACATGTAAAAGAAATATGTTCATATTGAGAAAGCTCAATTTTTTAATGTCAGTAAGACCAACCAGAGTAGAAAGTGGGCTAGTTCTTGACTGCATTCAATTGCTTCATTTACTCACTTTACCTACTTGACTCCTTAGGAATTTGTGTTTTAAACTAATACTTTAATTTATGCCTTGGTTTACTCACCATCAAATAGCTATCCACATTAATAAGAAGTGTGCCAAGGGGTTGAGTAGATAAATCTCCAACCTGTCATACCACAGAGAAACTGCAGGATTGTGCAGCATCACAGATTCAGGCTGTAGATTCTTTGGCTGTTCCTTTGGAATGGTATCTTGATCCATCTAGGGATATCTGGGATATTTAGGCATTACCTGGATTTGAGCTATTCCAGACCTGAGAGCCCACAGGCTTCATCCAGTGTTTTAAACAGGAAGAGATGTTGGTTCCCAGAGAAAAGTGGCAGCTTGATCTGAGAGCGCATGTCCCAGACAGCTCTGTCTTGCTCGGTTCTTACTCCTGGGTCACAGCCTTGTTGCTGAATTGAGACCTGCTTTTCATTTTTCATCTTGCTGGTCACACTGTGATTTGGGCCTCTATTTAGGAGATTTTTTACATCTAGGCAAGTGTCTTCAATTTCATTGCAGGACACTTACTACTGAAGGTAGGATAATTTTAAATACGAAGAAGATTCCAGTTTTTCTGTTAGTGACTCACATTTTATTTCTGAGAAGCACCAAAGAACCAAGAATACCCCTCCTCCTCCTGTTTTCTGCTTGAATTTTCATTTCCCTCTTCCTTCTCTCTATTCTCAAGAGTAGCTGGGAAAATAACAGATTCAAAACTCCTACAATTTAATGCCAACATTTAACATAAAATCTAGGAACATGTGTTTTATTATTTACAAAAATAATCTATGTACCTGGACTCAAATGGTACATTAAGGAATATTATATAACAGCAATGCTTCATTTGAGTCTACAGATATTTATTAAGAGTACAAAGCACAGTACAAAATGCCAAAGACAGATTTCTGCAGAAGGTCCTCCCTTAGTGTGGTTCATAACTAAACAGAAGAGAAAAACTTAAACATGTAACTACACAAATTATTTGTGCAATTATTAATCCTGACACTTATACTTTATTTTCTTCTGCCTGGACCATTTTTCCCTGGGCTAATCCCACAGCAAGCTAATTCTCATATTCCCAGGCATTGACATTGGGCATAAGGATTTTACATGCCCCACTGCAGCAGAGATATTGGGAAAGACTTCAGTCTTCAACCAAAAGACCCTTTACTCTCTCTAGAAGCCCTCTTTCTGCACTCAAAACAATTAGTTTTTTCTCAAATATGAAGGTAGTGAAGGTCAATGATAGCAAATCTGTGGCAAACTGAAAATTATAAAAGAATAGGAACTTTAGATTATGTAGAGGGAAATGAGAGGGAGGAGGGGGAGGGGGTATGAAAGATGGTGGAATGAGACAGACATCATTACCCTATGTATATGATTACACAAATGGTATGAATCTACATCAAGTACAACCATAGAAATGAACAGTTGTACCCCATTTGTGTACAATGAGTCAAAATGCAGTCTGTAAAAATGCAAAAAAGAAAAATATGTAAAATACTCATACTTAAAATTATTTATACTTATCCCTCAGAGACTTTTCTTAATGCCTTGACTCATGCTCTCTACACGTTTTCCTAATTTGAAATCATGTATGTATCATATATATTTAGGTGTATTTTAGTCAGCATTTCTGCCTTACCTCTTAGAGTATTTAGATGAGAATATTTTTGTGTATTAGTTTTTTAGAATCATGTCCCAGAAGTTACCTTGATAAGAAAGTTAGGTCTTCTCATAGGAAGTCTTAAGTTGTAGTTCTTAAAGTTTGTATCAATTCATGTTTCTATCAATAGTAAACAAAATTTCCATCTCATTACAGCCAACACTGAATATTATTTCTTTAAAATCTTTTTAATTTCAAAGGTCAAAGTAGTCAAATTTAACTTGCATTTCCCTGAAATTACATTTCAGATTAGATATATATGTGCACGCATATATATGCATAGTGTACGTATTTTATTAAGATAACTATACTCCATGTCCATTGGAGTGTACAAAAAATAAGTAAAATATTGATAAATATTTAAGAGTTAAACTCTTCATTCAAATTAACATGTAAGGCATTGCTATAATGAAGTCATATTGCCACCAAACCTATATTCACATGTTTAGAACTTGTTACTTCTGTGAGTCAACTCACTTAAATGAATCTTCCTTCTTTGAAAAGAATTTTACTTAATTAAATATTAACAGTTTCAGAACTATAACAAGTCAATTTTGGTGACCACCCACACTTACTTCCCAGGAGAAGAGATCTAGACACTGTAATCTGTCAATGCATAAGGTTGAAGAGAGAAAACTGATCAAAAGAGAGAGAGAAATCCCTCCTAATTACATACAAATGTCTCAGCAGTGAGCAATCATGAGAAAGGAAATGCTGGAAAGTACTTGACATTTAAATGTCAATTTAATCAAATTATGCAATTTTTAAATGTAGCTGAGCATAATGGGCTCTTTAAATTGTTTAAACCATGTCTTTTCCCAAAAAAAGGTCCAGAAATTGAGATTTTTGGTATCTTAAACTGTCTTTTGAACTAGTATCCCTAAAGAATGACTTAATAAATTAGATCATTATACTTTTAAAATAAAAATATAAATTTTATGTTTGTCCAGAATAAAAGATATAGCCATAGATAGTGAAAAAGTAATGATTGGTCAGCAATACTTTTCAGTTAATAAGATAATGTTTCAAAGGATAAATTAGAGAATTCAGGTGCATAAATTCTAGGAAGAAAAATTATTAAGATTTTGAGGAAGGTAGGATAAGGATTCTTACTTCCTTACTAATTTAGTTCCCTTAATTTTAAGTAGGAATTTACCTTTATCCCAAATCCCTCCTCCCTGATCTAGACTGTTCACTACACAGAGAACTAATGATTGCCTTGCTTGGACTTCCTGATTCATCATGTTTTGTTTGTGGAACACTGAAAAATACGTAGTGATCAGAGCAAGATAGCTAGGAAAATAGTTGATTCAGTTTTGTCCTAAAGATCAATGAATATTAATGATATACAGTTTATTTTTTACTTCTAGATTGACAATAAAATGTAATTCCTATGTTGTTGATCACACTTCTGTCACAAAAATAATTAAGAAGTTGTCTGTGTGAGATTTAGAAATCAGCATCTGGATTTTAATCTCAACTCTACTACTTAGTTCTGTGATCTTGGACAAGTCTTGGTGCTTCTGGGCTTTACAAATGTGGATAATTGATATTATTTATGATTTGTTTAAGACTCAACTAGCATTATCCCATTAAATATGATAATGCATACAGAGTAATTAGCATCAATGCTTGAGACAGTTAAGTCCTCAGCATTAGCTGTTTCTAATACTGTTCTTAGTAAACAGCAGAAGTCTGACTCACTTCAGTTAAAAAAAAAAATGTATTAAGAATTGCCAGAAGGGTCGGATAACTAGATCTAGGATAAGGAGATAGAAACATTGCCCAAACTGAAAACACAAAAAATGAGTGGCCAGTGAGGACACTTGTGACATTGCCAGGTTTCAGTCCTGCACACAGCAGACAGACAGCCTCTTGCACCTGAACCTGTGAGGCCAAACCTTACTACAGCCACAGAGGATACTGTGGTCACTACGTCTACCATCCACACATTTCAATTGGCAGATTCCTTATTTTGACCTACATTAGTTATCGTCTAACCATGAATCAGAAACCACACAATTCACTTGCAGGGTGGAAATTAATATAAAGAATAAGTAATTAGTAGAAGGAGGTTAAGTGCTAAAAGCAAACAAGAGGACTCTACAGTGTTCAGATGTAGCAAGTGCAAAAGCACAGCTATTACCTGTAGGTTGAGGATGAGTGACCAGCAAGGAATTAAATACCATAACCCCTATCAAGGTTGAAATTGAGACTTCTTTGAAGAAGATGTGACTGTAAGGAGTTTTTGCCTTTAATTGGCCATACACCTTGTTCCACAGTATATCCATAAAAATACTCTCTATGAATGGAGAGTGTGAGTCAGCAAAAGCATAAAAAGTCTCAGAGGTACTGAAAGTGTACTGTGGAAGTGTAGATAAGCAGCCCTGTGCTGCTGAGTCACTGTGGGATGGACATACTTAAATGCAGCCATGGGTGGAAAGAAGAGTGGCTTGAGGTGCTGCTGAAACTCCTCCGTGTGAGCTGCTGGATTCTTGAATGGAAAAATAATGACAGAGGACCAAGCCCCAAAGAAAACCCCTTCCTGCTTCTATCACTTCATTGGGTCATGCCAGTGCCCTCTGTTAATGAAACCTAGCATTCTACCAGCTGACATAGGACAATGTTTACTGGCTCCAGTACCAATATCACAATATAGGGCAAAGAAAAGTAGATTTGAAGCTGAGAGGAAATAAGTTGTAACTGTCTTGTAAGTATACAGCTTAGTTTCCAGGGAGACTGGGAAAACAGTATCTGGCACTTTTGGACTCTCAGACCCAGGAGATGGTGAATTTTCTAAACATACGCAAGTGTGTCATATGTCAGGCAGCATAAAAGACGAGCTAACAACCTTCCCACCCTGATATTAATTGCACAGTGCTTTAGAGTTTACACGTTGCTCTCACATTCATTACCTCATTTTATGTGTCTAGATTTCCAAATTGTAGAGCTCATATTTAAGCATTATATTTATATCTCATTTTTCATATCATCTTCTTTCCCATGCCTAAATTAATGTCTTAGAGTAAATAAAGTGCATATGCAAAGTATCTTTGTCAGATATTTCATGTTCATTAAAGCATAAAATTTTACCTAACTGCACAAAATTAACAAAGTCTGAGAAAATAACTATAAGCAGTAAGATTTTTAGTTCACACTACTGAATAAAACAATGTGTGGTGTCAATATATGTATACAGGTAGAAGTATAGGACACATACATGATCCATGCATGAAAATGATGTTTATTTGGAAGTAGACATTAATAGGATCCCACATAATATAGAATTGGTGTATTCTTTTCATGTTTAATGAATTGTTTTTTCATTCCTTGGTTTCTTTAATTTCTTAGGATGTCCATTCTTTCCTGATGTGATAATCCTACCCCAGCAGTATTTGATTCTGATAAGCACCCCTCTTTTTGAAACATATTTTTCTGTTCGATTCCATGATAGCACACTGGGCTTGTTTTCACCTTGCTTCTCATGCCTTGTCTGCTTAGACTCCCTTGATAGCCTCTTCTATAAAATTTCCTATGTGTTTGTTTCTGCTTTCAGAAATTCTGTGTTCCTTTGTGTGTGTGTGTGTGTGTGTGTGTGTATGTGTGTGTATGAACATATATATCCGATAATCTCTATCTTCAGTTTTAGACAGATATAGGTAGATATCTATTTGGCATTTCTTCTTCACTTTCCTCCAAGTGTTGACAAATCATATACAAAATTGGGCTCAATGAATCTCCCACAGTTTACCATACCTCTTTGAGTTGGGAACACACCAGCATTCAGCCAGTTACTTTAACCAGAGACCAAGATGTGAATTTTGCCCAATGCTCACATGTAACAGATCACCAAAGTCTGTTAATTCTACTTGTTAAGTATATACTTTGAGTCCAGGTATTTCTTTCCATCTTTTTAGCCTTGGAATTCTAAGCTATCAACCAGTATTTGTGTGGAATGCTGCAATACTTGCTATCAAGTTTCCCAAGATCCATTACTGCCCTTGTTTAATCAATTTTCCATACAACAGCTAGCTGAAGACCCCAAACAGATATTTCACTCTTCTGCTTCAGAATAGAAAAGTGATGTCCTTTTGACACCAGGACAAAGTTCAAAATCCAAATGGTTTCTTACACTTTCCTCCAAGACCTGACTTTGTACCTCCTCTGCAACCATATCAATCACTATTTTCCCTGCTTTAGGTACCAAACAAAATCGTTTCATTTCTATAAAACTCTTTGCATTTCATTTCTTATGTCTAAAACGTGTTTCACCTACTGTGGCTGGTATACTCCTAGATAAAACTCCAGTTAAATTTGCATCCTTGAAGCACTCCTTAATCCCTCCTTTTATTTTCTTTCCTGTAGTACTGGGAATTGAACCCAGGGCTTAGCTACATCCCAGTCCTTTTTGTTTCTTCTTACCCCCTCCTCCTCCTCCTCCTCTTCCTCCACCTCCTTCTTTTCTTGACAGGGTCTTGCTAAATTGCTGAGATTAACCTCAAACTTCTGATCATTCTGTGATAACCTCTGAGTAACTAAGGTTGCAGGCATGCACCTTTGAGCCCTGCTGTCCTCCTCTTTTATAAGCATTAATTCCACTGACAATATTAGTTCAAGGTAAGAGTGAGGATCACATTTAAATTCTTGTTTGGGTGTTTTCCAAAACCTATCATGGTATCTAACTGAGAGTAGATGCTCAATATTGCTGAATGAATAACATGGTTATTCTAACCATGATGGAATTCAGTAGTATTACCTAAGTCTTTAATTTTGCATGTTTTCAAAATTATAAAATGTATTTTTCTTGTTTTTATGTATTCAGACATCCCAAAACACCTGAAGCAATATGCACATCAGTTAAAGTATATTCTGGATTAATATATAGCTACTTTGTATTAGTCAGCTTTTCATTGCTGTGATCAAAACACCTGACAAAACAACTTAAGAGGGAAGATTTACTTTACATTAACTCATTGTTTCAAAGGTTTCAGTCCATGGTCAGTTGGCTCTAAGATAGAAATACCATGGCACAGAGGAAAGCTGTTCACCCCATGACACCCAAGGAGCAGAGAGAGAGAGAGAGAGAGAGAGAGAGAGAGAGAGAGAGAGAAGGAACTAGGGACAAGATAAGCCCTTCTCGGGTGCACCACCAGTGACCCACTTTCTTCAACTAGGCCCTCCACCCTAAAGTTTCTACCACTCCCCAATAATCCATTTAAATTATGAATTGATGAATGGATTAATCCACTGCTGAGGTTCAAGCCCTCATCATCCAGTCATTTCCCAAATCCCTGCAATTTGTAAACATTGCCATATTAGGGAACAAGCCTTCAAAACATGAGACTTGGGACTGGGGTTGTGGCTCAGTGGTAGAGAGTTTGCCTGGCACATGTGAGGCCCTGGGTTCCATCCTCAGCACCACGTGAAAATAAATAAATAAAATAAAGTTTTAAAAAATGACACTTTGGGGAATGTTCCTGATTCAAACCATAACATATATCAACACAAAATATTATTCAAAATAATAAACTTTTAAATTCAATGCTTAGAAACTGCAGCCTATGATGTCTGCACACGTTTTCAGGAAAATGGAAAGAAAAATCAAGTTAAAAAAGGAAAACACACAAAAATCTGCCTGTGGGCTCAGTGTAGTGAACCATGGCATTTATAGCTGTTTGCCTGTAAGTGAATCAGAAAAATAAGCCATTTCATTTGTCTTAGTCAACAGAAAAAAAAGAATAATTTATGTAGTATGCAAATACTACCAATTAAAGATTTGAGTAATTAGTATGTTCTCAGACCCCTTAGCAAAAAATCTGTAGATTGATTATTCTCTGTTTTATAAAAATTTATAAAAAATAGTTTAATAACAAGACATGGTTAGTATGCACACTTTCTATGCTCACAGGTGTCACCTCTTTGCAAGAGCAAGAAACACAACACATTTATTTAGCATGTCTATAAATTTTTAAGTAGCCTCTTCCTGTTGAATTGTTCCCCTTATTTGAATGCAACTTTCATCTCTGCTTTTTGTGTAAACTGAGGATTTCTCTTTACTTTATCAGCGTCCAAAAGCTAAAGACAGGTGACTGTGCACCGTTGGGATTTCCATTCCTCCTTTTTTTAATTTTTTTATTGTAAACAAATGGGATACATGTTGTTTCTCTGTTTGTACATGGCGTAAAGGCATACCATTTGTGTAATCATAAATTTACATAGAGTATTTACATAGAGTAATGTTGTTTGATTCATTCTGTTATTTTTCCCTTCCCCCCACCCCTCCCACCCCTCTTTACCCTCTATACAGTACTTCCTTCCTCCATACTTGCCCCCCTTCCTAACCCTAACTCTAACCCTAACACTAACCCTTCCCTCCCCCCCATTATGTGTCATCCTCCACTTATTAGCGATATCATTCGTCCTTTGGCTTTTTGAGATTGGCTTATCTCACTTAGCATGATATTCTCCAATTTCAACCATTTGCCTGCAAATGCCATAATTTTATCATTCTTTATGGCTGAGTAATATTCCATTGTGTATATATATATATATATATATATATATATATATATATATATATATATACCACAGTTTCTTTATCCATTCATCAACTGAAGGGCATCTAGGTTGGTTCCACAGTCTGGCTATTGTGAATTGAGCAGCTATGAACATTGATGTGGCTGTATCTCTGTAGTATGCTGATTTTAAGTCCTTTGGGTATAGGCCAAGGAGTGGGATAGCTGGGTCAAATGGAGGGTCCATTCCAAGTTTTCTAAGCAATCTCCACACTGCTTTCCAGAGTGGCTGCACTAATTTGCAGCCCCACCAGCAATGTATGAGTGTACCTTTCTCCCCACATCCTCGCCAACACCTGTTGTTGCTCGTATTCTTGATAATCGCCATTCTAATTGGGGTGAGATGGAATCTTAGGGTGGTTTTGATTTGCATTTCTCTTATTACTAGAGATGTTGAACATTTTTCCATGTTTGTTGATTGCTTGTAGATCTTCTTCTGTGAAGTGTCTATTCATTTCCTTAGCCCATTTGTCGACTGGATTAATTGAATTCTTGGAGTAGAGTTTTTTGAGTTCTTTATAGATTCTGGAGATTAGTGCTCTATCTGAAGTATGATTGGCAAAGATATTCTCCCACTCTGTAGGCTCTTTCTTCGCATTGCTGATAGTTTCCTTTGCTGAGAGAAAGCTTTTTAGTTTGAATCTATCCCAGTGGTTGATTCTAGCTTTTATTTCTTATGCTATGGGAGTCCTGTTAAGGAAGTCTGATCCTAGACCAACAAGGTGAAGATTTGGACCAACTTTTTCTTCTATAATCTGCAGGGTCTCTGGTCTGATTCCGAGGTCCTTAATCCATTTTGAGTTTAGTTTCGTGCATGGTGAGAGATATGGGTTTAGTTTCATTCTGTTGCATATGGATTTCCAATTCTCCCAGCACCATTTGTTGAAGAGGCTATCTTTTCTCCATTGCATATTTTTGGCCCCTTTGTCTAGTATGAGAAAATTGTATTTATTTGGGTTTGTGTCCGTGTCCTCTATTCTGTACCATTGATCTACCTTTCTATTTTGGTACCAATACCATGCCGTTTTTGTTACTATTGCTTTGTAGTAGAGTTGAAGATCTGGTATTGCAATACCCCCTGTTTCACTCTTCCTGCTAAGGATTGCTTTAGCTATTCTGGGTTTCTTATTCTTCCAGATGAATTTCATAATTGCTTGCTCTATTTCTGTAAGGTACATCATTGGGATTTTAATTGGAATTGCATTGAATCTATATAGCACTTTAGGTAGTATGGCCATTTTGACAATATCAATTCTTCCTATCCAAGAACATGGAAGATCTTTCCATCTTCTAAGGTGTTCTTTAATTTCTTTCTTTAGTGTTGTATAGTTCTCATTGTAGAGGTCTTTCACCTCTTTTGTTAGATTGATTCCGAAGTATTTTATTTTTTTCGAGGCTATTGTGAATGGGGTAGTTTTCCTAATTTCTCTTTCTGAAGATTCATCACTTATGTATAAAAATGTGTTGGATTTATGGGCATTGATCTTGTAACCTGCTACTTTACTGAATTCACTTATGAGTTCTAAGAGTTTTCTGGTGGAATTTACAGGTTCCTGTAAATATATAATCATGTCATCAGCGAACAGGGATAGTTTGAGTTCTTCTTTTCCAATTCGTATCCCTTTAATTTCTTTGGTTTGTCTAATTGCTCTGGCCAGAGTCTCAAGAACGATGTTGAATAGAAGTGGTGAAAGAGGGCATCCCTGCCTTGTTCCAGTTTTTAGGGGGAATGCTTTCAGTTTTTCACCATTTAGAATGATATTAGCCATGGGCTTAGCATAAATAGCCTTTACAATGTTAAGGAATGTTCCCACTATCCCTATTTTTTCTAGTGTTTTGAGCATGAAGGGATGCTGTATTTTATCAAATGCTTTTTCTGCATCTATTGAAATAATCATGTGATTCTTGACTTTAAGTCTATTAATATGGTGGATTACGTTTATTGATTTCCTGATGTTGAACCAACCTTGCATCCCTGGGATGAAACCCACTTGATCATGGTGCACTATCTTTTTAATATGTTTTTGTGTGCGATTTGCTAAAATTTTGTTGAGAATTTTTGCGTCGATGTTCATTAAGGATATTGGTCTGAAATTTTCTTTCCTTGATGAGTCTCTGTCTGGTTTAGGTATCAGTGTGATATTGGCTTCATAGAATGAGTTTGGGAGGGTTCCCTCCTCTTCTATTTTATGGAATACTTTGAGAAGTATTGGAATGAGCTCTTCTTTAAAGGTTTTGTAGAACTCGGCTGAGAACCCATCTGGTCCCGGACTTTTCTTTGTTGGTAGGCTTTTGATGACTTCTTCTATTTCAGTACTTGAAGTTGGTCTATTTAAATTGTGTATGTCCTCCTCGTTCAGTTTAGGCAATTCATATGTCTCTAGAAACCTGTTGATGTCTTCGAAATTTTCTATTTTGTTGGAGTATAGATTTTCAAAGTAGCTTCTAATTATGTTTTGTATTTCACTCGTGTCTGTTGTGATATTTCCTTGTTCATTCCGAATTTTAGTGATTTGGGTTTTCTCTCGTCTTCTCTTTGTTAGTGTGGCTAAAGGTTTATCAATTTTGTTTATTTTTTCGAAGAACCAACTATTTATTTTGTCAATGTTTTGTATTGTTTCTTTTGTTTCAATTTCATTGATTTCAGCTCTGAGTTTAACTATTTCCTGTCTTCTACTACTTTTGGTGCTGTTCTGTTCTTCTTTTTCTAGGGCTTTGAGCTGTAGTGTTAGGTCGTTTATTTGTTGAGTTTTACTTCTTTTATTAATGCGCTCCATGAAATAAATTTCCCTCTAAGTACTGCTTTCATAGTGTCCCAGAGATTTTGATATGATGTTTCTTTGTTCTCATTTACCTCTAAGAATTTTTTAATTTCCTTCCTAATATCTTCTGTTATCCATTCATCATATAATAGCATATTGTTTAATCTCCAGATGTTGGAATAGTTTCTGTGTTTTACTCTTTCATTTATTTCTAACTTCAATCCATTATGATCTGATAGAATACATGGTAGTGTCTCTATCTTCTTGTATTTTCTAACATTAGCTTTGTGGCATAATATATGGTCTATTTTAGAGAAGGATCCATGTGCTGCTGAGAAGGAAGTGTATTCACTCTTGGTTGGATGGTATACTCTATAAATGTCCGTTAAGTCTAAATTATTGATTGTGTTATTGAGATCTATGGTTTCTTTGTTCAATTTTTGTCTGGAAGATCTGTCCAGTGGTGAGAGAGGCATGTTAATATCACCTAGTATTATTGTGTTATGGTCTATTTGGTTTCTGAAATTGAGAAGGATTTGTTTGACATACATGGATGAGACACTGTTTGGGGCATAGATGTTTATGATTGTTATATCTTGCTGATTTATGCTTCCCTTAAGCAGTATGAAATGACCTTCTTTATCCCTTCTGATTAACTTTGGCTTGAAGTCTACATTATCGGAAATGAGGATGGATACTCCAGCTTTTTTGCTGAGTCCATGTGCATGGTATGTTTTTCCCCATCCTTTCACCTTTAGTCTATGGGTATCTTTTTCTATGAGGTGTCCATTCCTCCTTTGTGAGAGGAAGTAATTCATCTAGATAGTCTCTCAAGTCTCCTCCAGCTACAGGGTTCCATGATCCAGGGAAGATCATTTCTTCTGGGCATAAGAAGGATACTCGCTCACTCACTCTTGCATATATTTTCATTCTGACAAACTGCTCAAAGCAGATTAAAAAGAACGCTATGAAGATCTTCTCGTGTAGTTAGGTAGATTGTCAAATGTCAATGAACAGGGTTAGCAATAGCCCCAGAAAACTACTACCAGTTCTAGGGAATACACCATTCACAATTAAAATATATCTTGATCTACTTTAAAATAAATAAATATGTTAATTGTGGTCAAAATTTTAGAATTATTATAATATTCACAAATATTCAGTTTTAAAGATTCTGATAGAAATTTGGAATCCCTAGGCACACTTGTCAACAAGTACCTGGAGATGAGAGTGGTCAGCCCCTGCCGGTGAACCTTCCCTTGGCCTGCTTCACCCACTTGTCTCATGTCCTCAGCCCCTTAGGAGTGCTGGACTTTCTAGTCTTCATTTAGAGGAAGTTAATGGTGGGTAGATATATAGGAAACTGATGAGCCCTATTGAAAGAATAGTCAATAATTCTTTATCTCTCTAAGGAAACACTGGGACACTTAGAAAGTTGTTGTATTTGAAATATTCATGGTCATTTTTTCTGAACACTGTGGATCTTAGTTTACAAATCTGGAAGATACTCTTTTCTAACATAGCATACTAAATAATCAAGTCATTTAAAAAAAATGTTACCATCTCCTTGTATAGTGTTTGGTATAATGTACACATCTGCTGATCTCTGCAGCATCTAACATAAAATACTTTGTATACATAATCACATTTTATATTGTGTAATTATTTTACTTTAGATAGAATGATTAAACTTCCCTTCATGTTTTTAACTAGGAAATAGAGGTACATATATTCCATTTTTTTAAATGTCTATGTTCTAATCTAATATCTGATTTCCTTGGTAATAAGTAGTTATAATTATCCGAAGAAACAAAAATTATCAAAAATACTGTTTTAGTGTAAAAGGAAGAAAATGTATACTTCGAATTTTAATGATTTCAACACTGTGATTATAACAATTATTACACTACAGCACATCCTATTATAATTTCCCAAAGCCCCAAAACATTATGTTTACTTCACATTCAAATATACACAGGTGCAGTCAGATAAAAATTATTAATATTATTCTTTGAATAATACATTATGGCTTAATGTCATAAGGAATGAAATAGCATTTTATTAGATATCATTCTGCTCTGTAACAATCCTAATAATGTAGAGATACAAAGTAAAAGACTTTATAAATCAGGATTATTTAACCATAAAAACTGTAAAGGGTTTTTTTGGGGGGAGTTACTGGGGATTGAACTCAGAGGCAGTTGACCACTAAGCCATATCCCCAGCGTTATTTTTTTATTTTACTTGGAGACAGGGTCTCACTGAGTTGCTCAGCACCTTGATTTTTGCTGAGGTTGGCTTCGAACACACAATCCTCCTGCCTCAGCGTCCTAAGCTTTTGGGATTACAGGCGAGGCCCACCATGCCCAGCTCTGTGAAGGTTCTTGAGGACTCAAAAAACTGTTGTCTTAAAAATATATGTTTGACAGAAAAAGGAGCAAGAATGGCTCATTATTTCTGTTTCATGCTTTCCTTCTTGGTGTATGACCCAAATGTTTTAAAATTAGTTTTGAAATTTGAATACAGGCAAAATAATATATCCAAATACATTAAGCCAGCCATCTTATACTCTTTTTTAACATCTGACTATTGTTTCTTACATTACATTCTACAAGGGGAAAAAATTGTTTAGCCTTTGTTCTTACATGTGATGAAATTAATCCATACAAATGTTTAATATTTCCATCTAGCCATGGTTAGCTGCAAATTCTCTTCTTGGATTTTATGCAGGAAGATTTAGAAAGGCACAATTACACACACAAAAAAAAGATCTTGAAACATTGGCTTCTGCCGTCTTACTAGTCTGTTGTATGTGTTTGTCCTTTTTTAAATTGACAGCTAAAACTCAGTTTGCTTTAAGAAGTGGCTTCTTAACAAGAAACCGATTTTCCATAATCCCTTAAGACCTACTTCTGTTTCCATGAAGTATAAGTATTCTTACAGTGCCTCTTCTGGTAGCAACAAAGGTATAATGATCAAAATCCCTTCAGTAGAACAGGATGGAAGACATACTTAGATGGTGATCTTCTTTTCAAGTGATGGAGTGGAATAAGCATGAACTTTGGAAGCAGACCTAAGTTAAACATTGCGCTTTCATGAATTAGCTATATAAAGTTATATTGGGAGTAAAAGTTCAACAAATTTTGTCTTTAAAAAATGTAAAGAAAACCCAAAGGAAATGATACCTACCTTTCTGAATGTTATAAATTTTGAATAAGACAATGAATATAAAATGACTACGCAAATATTACAAAGCCTGGAATACAGTAGGTACATAAAAACTGCTAATCTTTTCCATCTCCTGGTTCACTGCCTGAATGGTTCCCTCTCATACTGAAGATGGAGTCTTAGAGGCTTGGGGTAAATTACAGAGCAGGTAGTCCCATGAAAATTGTGCAAACCGAAAATTTTTAAAAAGTTGTACAAAAATTAATCTCGATAGCTTGCATCATCTCAAATACAATGAGGTATTATTCATTCAATAGATTAATTAGGTCAAATAGCTTCATGAGTCTCAAGTGCCTTTCACACATGACCCCTTCTTTGCCTCCATTCTCTCAGTTATTCATTCAGCACATATTTATTTACTACTAAACTATGTGCCAATCCTATGGTGGATGCTCGAGGAGAAAAAGCTGATTAAAGCAGTCACAGTCCTTGTTACCACTGAGTTATATTTAGTGGTACAAATAGACGTTAAACAAATGTCACAAAATTCTGTATCCAAAATAAGTGATGACACTTCAGTTATTCAGGAAGTGTAATATTCATGAGAACAGTTGTTTCCAAAACCCACTCAAATATCTGCCCAAATATTATTCCATTCCATTTTTAATTGATGTTATCTACTTCCAAAATGTATTTAAATGCTTTTTAGGAAGACAGCTGTGTCTCCTTTGATGAAGGAAAGCTTTCAACATATTATTTAGACCCTTGAAAAAAGTGTTTTTCTAGCATAAAAAGAATCTTACTGTAATGAGGCAACTCAGTTATAGATCAGAAAATATAGATGATGAATCAAATGTTTCCATTAAGGATCCACTTAAAGGTAAAAATATATTCCAAATCCTTGACTGCTAAACAGATAAATCACTGGGTGCCTTTTTTCTGTACTGTACTTTGTTTCTCTGTGATTGGTAGTTGACTGTAAAGAAGCAAACACACCTGTTTTAATATAGGTGCTTTTTTAGAAATTGCTTTTTCCTCTTCTCTCAACTTCTTTCCTTCCAAGGCTCACTTGTTGGAGTTTTTATGGTTATATATTAGTAGTATAAAAGAATGATGTGATCTTTGCTGCTTCCAAATTACTGCCAAGGAAGCCATCTTTGTACTGAATGGAATCTTGCTTCTCGTGCTGAGCACTGCAAATAGCCTTCTGCTTATTCCTTTATAGGCCTTGGAAGCAAAATGAGCCATGTGTTTCCATTATGATGGCCTGACTCCGGAAAGAAATGTGCAAACAAGCCTGTATATTTTTACTGAGCTCTCAATTAGTTTAATTTAGAATTGCAGTGTGCTTTTTAGCTGAGAGGTCATAAAGCTGCAGGGAGCATGAGCAGGGCTGTAAAGTGCAGCTCATGGTGGGATCTCATTGTCCTCTTTGATGGTGTTGTCCAGAGGCAACTTTAGGGAAGACATCTGAGAAACTGAAAGTGCTTAATTGTGATATAATTAAAGTGAAATATTTTTTGTGTAATTTGCATTTCAACTTGTGACTGATGGTGATTAGCTTCAGTAACTTTATGTACTGTAGCTAACCACCATTTAAAATTCTAAGAAAATTAGCATTTACATATTAATAACCTATGATAATGCCTTAAGGGTATAAATTAATGAATTCTGGGCCCAGCATGCTTCATCCACCATCTGATTGAGCTTTTTCAAATCTGAACATGAGGAGCTTGTCATTTGAACATCAAATAATCAGAGAGAGGAGGAAAATGCTTAAGTAATAGGGCCTGACTTTGTGAAGTTTTCAAATAAAATGTTACTGTTTTAAGAGAAATCGGTTTTAAAGCCCAGGCGGGTAATAAGATTTCTTTTAAAAGAAAGGTAAATAGCAAGATTCTGAAAATCAACAGGGAATAGTTAGGTAAATACAGAGTGGAGAATAGCAGTGAGGACAGCCCAGGATCAGGGGATTGCAGGGGGAGGTTGGGGAGAGGCCGCAAGACCTGGAATTAATAGCATTTCAAACTCTGCTCTAGTCTCTGTGCTGCCAATGCACAGAAAACCTCATCATGTTCCAACCAGGGAAAATTAAGTGTCTAAAAATGGCAATAGAATGTTATCCTGTTTAAAAAATAATAATAATATATTAAGGCATGTTTTTGTCAACTATGAATAAGATTGTCTCATTATTTTAGTTTAAATTGTTAAACAATTAATACATAGTTATGATTATAATTGGTTTCCTCACTAGGAATCATTAAATGTCTATGTCATCATAGCTGGCAATGTTCAGAAACTGAGCTTTAATTAAAAACTACTGGTGAGTTGATGCATGGTCGAATGAGAAAGGAGAATGCACATAGGCACCAAGAATAAATTGCTTGAACTCACTGTAGAAACAGAAAATTTTAATTGCCAGAATCGACTCAGGGACCTGAAAGTAGACTTCTGTGGCTTTGAGCCCGTCGCTCCACACCCTCCTACTCTCTCCTCCATTGTTCCTTTCACCAGAAACAATGATTTCATTCATCCAGAAAATACTAATAACTTTCAACGTGCCAAGTTTAGGGCCTGGAGTTACACCAGAGAACAAGGCAGTCGAGTGACTGCTTGTGAAATGTACATCATCCTAGGGATAATAGATATATAAGCAAACAAATCAGATAATTTCAAACAGTAGTGAGGGATGCAAATAAAACAAAGTCATGTGGTGGAGAGGGACTGAAGTTGTGGGAGCCTGGTTACAATTTTTGCTGAGAGAAAAATGATGAGAGTTCAGTCACATGAAAATCAGGCAGGACAGAGCCGCAGCTAGTGCAAAGGTCCTAAAGTGGAATGAGAAAGTGAGTTAAATAAGAGTGTACTTCCCTCTAATTACTCCATGTTACTCCAAATATGATGAAAAGCCCTGGAATCGTAGGGAGAAAGGCAATCTTATATTCTCAGCTCAGTGGAGAACAATTGGGAAAGAAAAAAGAAAAAAATGGAAATGGAAAGTATAGTAAGCAGACTGCTGTAGCCACCCAGGCAAGGAGGCAGCTCTCTGGAAGTAGAGAGGAGAGAATAAATTTAGAGATGATTTAGATATTTTTTGAATATAAATCTTTCAAGTTTGCTCATGAGATACATGTGGGAAGGGAAGAAAGGTGAGAATTAAGAATATTTTGGCAGATAGTCATACTATTTATTGGAATGGGATAAAACAGAGGAGGGGTTTGGAGAAAGGCAGCTGATAGAGAGTCCTGTTTTAGCCCAGTTGGTTGTATGTGCTGGATAGATAACCAGAGGGGGATGGGATCTTTGAGTTTTAAATTCACAGGAAAGAAAAGGACAAGACTGAACATAGATTCTTTTTTATTTTTGGCTTTTTGTTGTTGCTGTTGTTTGCGTTTTGTTTTTGAAGTGAGGTCTCACTACATTGCATAGGCTGGTCTCCAGACCATGTACTTATGTAATCTTCCCACCTCAGCCTTTTTTATGTTTTTATTTTTTTCCCCAGTACTGGGGATTGAACCCAAGGGTGCTTTTCCACTGAGCTACACCCCCAACATTTATTAACTTTTATTTTGAGAGGAGGTCTTCCTAAGTTGCTCAAGTTGGCCTGGAACTTGCACTCCTCCTGCCTCAGTTTCCCTAGCCACTGGGGTGACAGGTGTGCACCAATAAGCCTGGTTTATGCACGTCTTTGAAAGTGTAAAAATGGATGAGATTATCTAAAGAAAGAGAACAGCAGAGGAAGTGCTATCTCAATATTTAAAGATTGGTTCAACAGGGAGATGCAAGCAAAGGAAACTGATGATAAGCTGTCAGATAAGAAGAAATCCAGGAAAATATGCTGCTGAGGAAACCAGAGATGAGTGTGCTTGAAGAAGGAAAGTGGTAAACTCCTAGACACTGGCTCCCCAGTTATTCCCTTTGGTCACCATCCTTATACTGTGCTTGAGGAAAATCGTGAATTTCTAAGCTATTGCCACTGTCAATTCAGATCCTCAAATCTTTTAGTTTAGTTTTGTTTAAGATGTTCATGATCATAGTAGTCAAGAACCAAGAATGCTGGTTACCAGGAACAAGAAAAGGAGAGGGAAATGTGGAGAAATAAGTCAAAAGGTGCAAATCTGCAGTTATATAGGATGAATAATTCTAAGTACACATGATAAGCATAGCTGATAAGATTGTATTATGTACTGAAAATTTTGCCAGAAGATTAGATTTAGGTGCTCTTAACACACACCCACACATACATATTTTTTAAAAAAACTGCATTTTTCTAGTTTTGTTATTCATTCAGTAATTATTTTTAGGACTTTTACTATATGCAAATTATTGTGTTGCACGTGTTATGTTAAATACAATTGTTTATAAAATAGGATTTATCTTTATAATGGAATAAGCTGCTTTATGCGTTCTTGATCAACTTCCTCTCCTACCCATTGTAACTGTTTGAAATGTGTACTACTTTGATATCACTTTTCTTCTTCTATTGGTACAACTGTAAAAGTTTTAAACCTACACACATTTTACTTAATCTTTTGATTTATGAAGTCTTTGGAATGAGGCATCTCCAATACTCCTGAATATCCCATTCAAGGTCAATCTTATATCTACCCTTGATAGAATGCACTTTGTCCTTCTGGAGCTGGCTTAATTAATGTCTTTTCTGTTCTGTGTCCTATCTCTGTATCAACCAGCTCCATTCCCTCAAACTAGAAACATGCTCAAATTTCTGCTGTCCCTCAGCACCCAGTAATTGATTCCAAAATTCCTTGTGGATATGAAAGTCTGTGGGTGTTCAAGTTTCTTATATAAAATGGTAGTGTACTTACATATAAGCTGTACACATCCTTCCATACACTTTAAATGATCTTTATTTACTGTATATAGTATAATGAAAAAATATGCAAATGATTATTATTCTATTTTAGTGTGATAAGGACAAGAAAAACAGTCTGTATGTCTTCAGTACAGACAAAATTTTTTCCCAAATATTTTTGATCAACAATTAACTCCACATTTGCTTGAGTCTGTGAAGAACCTGTTGATATGAAATGCCTGCAGTGTGTCTAACACATTGTGCATGTACATACACACACACACACACACACACACACACACACACTCACACAAACATACTAACTGGATATTTTGTAACATTATATTCCTTTGAATCATAATCTTTAGTTTTTTTGATATATACTCTAATTGATGGAATGGTGAACCTGAGAATGTATTATAAGAATTTGCTATAACTTATACTGTTTATTACCTCTTAATAGTTGCCATGAACTATGACAGGACATCTATATACATGTTTGAAAAAGTACATGGCCTTTTGACTGCTTTGTGAGAAACTTTTATCTATTTTGTACCTAAACCAGGTGCCCACATGATGGTCCCATCTTCCTCCAACCGTATTTTCATTCAAGCAATTGTTATAATTTGATTCCTTAACATTTCTAGATATCATGTGTCCCTGAAGTTGTTTAAATGTGGTTTTAATAAAAAATGGAAATGCAGGTACTGAAATCCCAAAGTGTTTCTATATTTCAAGGTGGTCATCTATGTGATCCAACATCCATATGCATACACTACTTTTAAATACACATTATGTTCACGGCAACTTCATAAGTTTCACAGAGAACTCATGGACTTCCAAAAATAAATCCTTCATTGCAAATTTACAAAATCTTTCTCTATAACATTTGATACTTTGGGGTTTTTAATCTGGAAACTTCTTTGATTTTATCTGCCTAGCCTCCTACTCTGCTATAATTTTGAAATTGATTTTTTACCACAATTCCCTCCTCAGACAAGAGTTTCCTTGAACATATTTCCTGAGTCTTACATTAAATTTTATAGTCACATCCTTAAAAATACATATTTAACCCATTTCTTTTAATTCTACTTCATATTCTTATATGCAATTACCTGATAGCCACCTGACATCTGAAACTCATGTCCAAAATGAAATTCATTGTTTTTAAATATTTAGTAAACCATACTTCTCTCATAAATATCAAACTAAAATCTTCCCAAGCTTTCTGGCTATCATGCAAGGTACTGCAACTGCTGTCCATTCATTCACACAAGATAAAAACCGAATCTTTCATCTTTCTTGTCCTCCTTATTCATTGCCCTCATCTAATATTTACTAGAGTCTTCTTATTAAATTCCTAAATATTTCCCAGATACATCATCTATGCTCTGTGCCTGTCACATTTGCTCTGATTTGCCCCTTATTGTCTTGTTCTGTCCAATTTGTTGGCTTCCGTGTCTTTAATCACTGTTCTTTAGTCACACCTTCATAGACAGGTATACGTCCCTCTCGCCAGCCTCCCCTTTGGTTAATACTCCTCTCTGTGTTTCCTAATTTCCTGTGTATCCCTCATCATATTGACATCTTTTAGTATTGGTTCATATCTCAGTCTTGCCCATTGGACTGTGAACTTCTTTTCAGTAGGAATACCACATGAATTGTGTTTTACTCCAAATGCTTACACAGTGACTGAAATAAACTCAGTAGTACATAAGCAGATGTTGAATGAAAGAATGAATGGAAATGTCAAATCCATATCTATTTTTGCTTATTTTGCAGTGCATTTCTTATACTACACAAGGAATAAATATTGCCAAACATACTTTTTAACACTATCTTATGCAGTTTTCCCCCCAAATAAGAAACCACTGTGTTTATGTTGAAAGTTTCTTAGGCTTATTGTCTTTATTTACAAGGCTTCACAGGAAGCATAAATACCTTTGGTGGCATGGTGATAGTAAAGGGGAGTCGGGGGCTGCAGTTTACAGGGGAGTACAACATCTCACCTTGAGCATTCACACCAAAATTTTAAAAAGTGAGGAGCAAGTAAACTCATCTTCTCTAGAGTCAGGGTTTCCAGCTGGTGATCCCTGCTGTAGATACACTGCTAGCTTAGCTCAGAAAAATGACACTTTTTAGATAAATGTGCCCTTATATACATTATACAAATTGTATAAAGTAACAGACAATTTAAAGCATTTTAATACCGTTGTCTTTTTCTAATATTCTCTCTCTTTTCCATTTCCCAGGCACAAGCTGATCATATGTCACACAGCTAATTCTGGGTCAACTTTCTTCTAGTACTTAGAGTGCTTCTAGTTTTTATTCATTCCATCATCATGACACATTGTCCAGCTGCTGACTCGAGCCATGTTTCTCTCCCTATAGATACAGTGAATTTTTAAAAAATGTAATGTCCTGAAGCCTTTTAATACCAGAATTTTTAAAAAAAATTTCTATACGCTATCAGACTGATAAGGAAGAGCACAGTAGCTCTAAACTGAGTAATTTGAAATGTTTGATCAATTTCCAAAACTGATCTTTTCTTTCACAAATAACTGAAGTTCTCTTTCTTACAAATTATGAATGACAATGGTACCAGAATAATAATCATAATAAATGTAGTGATATATGAAAAAGTACTTTGTAAAATATAAACATCCATGTAAATGAAGGAGGTTGTCATTGTTATTACTTTTTAGCCTTCTGTCCACTTATTCTAACTCTTTCAGGTGTCCACAAGGCTTAGGAAAAGTATTCAAGGCATGAGATTTTCACAGATACTACCAAATTGAGTCAACCTGCCAAAGCCATCAGTGTAGGAGGTGTATTTAGTTCTTGGGCTTATACCCAAAGTGAGGGAACAGATAAGCATAAAACAGCCACTCTACCTACACTGACTAATCCACAGGAGGGAAGAACAACAGATCTGCAGCACTGAACTAGCATACCAGTGCCAGGTCATTAATTTACTGTCCTCACACGATCACATCTGTCTGGTGGACAGAGTCATCTCAAACTCCTCTTTGGTAATCTGAAAATGTAGTTGCCAATTCATATGTTGTCCTAACTACCACTTGCATTAGTAAACTATCATTAATATGAGGAGACCCTCATAATTATGACAGTCAGAAAGGAAACTTAGGGAGTTCATCCTATGTGAAGACTCGCCTGCTTAAGTTTCAACCTTGTTCTCAGCTTACCTCACTGTCATGGGCCTAAGAGAGTAAATGAGAACAAGTAGTCTCCTCGTTCTTAGCTTGCTCTTTCTCCGCAAGGTTTTGCTGGTTAACTCAACACATTCTTTTCCTGGTATCTAAAATTAGTACATCTTGTTTTAGTCATTTTTTTGGCTGCTGTGACTAAATAATCTGATCAGCTCAATTATAGAGGAGGAAAAGTTTGAGGGCTCATGGTTTCAGAGGTCTTAGTCCCTAGAAGGCTAGCTCCATTCCTAGGGCTCGAGGTGAAACTGAACATCATGGCGGAGACTGAACAGTGTGGCAGAGGGAAGCAGCTCACATCATCAAGAAGCCAAGAGAGAGACTCCATTCTCCAGATACCAAATATATACCCTATAGCCATGCCCCAATTTCCACCTCCTCCAGTCACACACTACCACTCCAGTTAATCCCATTAGGGATTAATTCACTGATTGGGTTAAGACTTCTCCAACCCAGTCATTTCTCCTTTGAACCTTCCTGCATTGTCTCACATGTGAGCAAATAATAAAGTCTCTGAGAAAATGATAATATATGAAGTTTTACAAAAATGAAACATCCTGAAAGCATTCTGATTTATTTATTCTCTTGTACATTCAAAAAGTATATCTCTTGGGAATATGGGTAAGACTCTCAAGAAACTCATGATTATTCCTAGAGATGGACAACATCGAAATAATTATTAGCATAAACTGTACATATTTCAAACAACATTCATTAATTTGTAAATTATTTGTTGAATGTATACTATGTCTACATATATTCCTAAGTCCTGTAAAAATAGATTTTTCTTATGTATTTTTGTATAACAAACTATCTCAATATTGATGACTTAAAATATCAATTTTTTTTTTTTTTTTTTTTTTTTGCTACCCAGGATTGAACCTAGGGCCATTTTACCACTGAACCACATTCTTATCCCTTATTTTATTTTATTTTTTATTTTGAGACAGGATCTCGCTAAGTTGCTGAGGGCTTTGCTAGATTGCTGAGGCTGACTTTGAACTTGTGATCTTCCTGCCTCAGCTTCCCAAGCCCCTGGGATTACAGGCGTGCAGCTGGATGATTTCCTTTGATCATTATTTTTATATTTAAGGCAAGGTTTAGTCTTTATTTCATAGAACATTCGCTGGAACTGTTTCACAGAGGGATGGAGTATTCATCACGTTTAGGCTAAGACTAGCTGCAGTTGGGAACCTAGTAATGACTGAGGGACAGGTGTTGTGGTGCCTTTCTACATGTTCACAGGAGAGTGGTTCACAGCTGAAGCTACAAACATCAAGTTCTTGTGTTCTGACAAAAGAAAAATTAAAGTCAGACAAGAACAAACCAAGGAAGATAATTTTATTATAACTGGAATTAAAGTGAAAGTAACATAAGACTTAGGCAAAAATCACTCTCAAATGGGAGAGTGAGTTTTCTCTAAGCAGAGAACCACAGAGGAAACAGTGCTGTTCCAAATTTATTGCTGTTTTATGGTTGCCTTGAGAAACTTCAGCACTCTTTGCCAATCAGATCTTCAACTCCTTTTTGGTTTCCGGCAGTGAAGACTTTGATCTTCACTGGTCTTCTCTGGAACTATCATGGTAACCATCTTTTGGGGCTTCATCTACAAGGCAATCCTATTTTAATGTGGGTATTGGGGTCAATAGACTGACAGAATTTACCTTAGTGTACCTACACTACTAAAGAAATTTCTCTTCTGAAATACATTGAGAAACCTATGACCACAAATCCTATCTTTATAAGGACCCCAATAGACCCTATTAGGAGTTAGTCACATTGCTCTTTCTTTCTTGACATGTTTCTTAATTGGCTACCATTGTTTCCACCTGCTTATTCTCAAGGTTTGTGCACCTGTTATTTTTCTATAAGTTACCTGATTATTCATTTTCCTTAAAAGTAGTTTTAAAAACCCATAACCTTGCATGTTATTGATGTGTGTTCCACTTTTGATTACTAACTACCACCTAATGTGTGAACCACTTCTTGTCACCTGTGGGTTTCTCACAGTATGGCAGCTAGATGAAGGTCATGTATCTCCAGAGAAGGACAGTCATAGCCTCAAAAGTCACATATAATCACTGATACACATTAATAGTGCAGAGGTAAAAGACAATTAGACATACTGATCTGTAGGTCAGAGAAAAGATTTGAAGTGGATGGTACAACCTGAGGGATCGTGAGCACATACATGGTAATTAAAAGCAAAAGAATTAGATGAGCTCACCTGCAAAATGAAGAAGAGGTAAGTAGAGAAAAGGAAATTTTAAAGTGTACAGACCATAAAGGAGCAGACACCAAAAAATGCCCAGAGATCAGATGAATAGTTGTGATGTTAGGAATCCAAGGTAAGGAAGAACTTAAAATATCAAAATATCCAGACATGGTCCAAAAATATCAAACATGGCAGAAGATTCCAGAAATATAGGAGCAAAAGTCTAAGATTTAGAATGTATTTGGTCATTGACCAAGTTGATGAAGAATGGATTAGGTGGCTGAGAAGTGTAGGCATCATATGAGTTAGAAAAACTGAGTAGAAAATTCGTTCAATTAAAGTGACTACAAGGGCAGTAAGAGAAAGGAAGCATAGGGTTAAAAAATTCTATTCTTCTGAAAAATGAAAGAATTAAGCTTATGAAAAAGTTAGAGGAATTCTTTAAGGGGAAGAAAATTGAAGCTAAAGGAGAAGACATGGACTCCGTTCTTTCTGATCCCTCTGCTGTGGGCATGTTGAATTCAGCATACCTCTGGGATTGTGCACCACAGGTGGGGACACACTGAGCTAAGACCATGCGACTTGATTTGTATGTGATATGGAGCTACAATTCACAAATTATATAATAATTTGACTTAGTTAAGCATCTGGAATGTGGCATCTGGAATGAAACTGGGTGATTACCTGATGAGAAGACATACCTAATTAATCGACACCATCAGGTGGAAGATGAATGGATTTTTGCCATTTGTTTATATTATGTGTTTATTTACATAACACATGATCCAAGTGATCTCATTAGTGAAGCAGAATATAGAATAGGCACTTAAAATTATGATTGGATTAGTTCATTGAAAGCCTTACCCTGATTAGCATTTGTATCCCAAAATACGTTATCAATTTAAAATCATTGCATCTACTCAGTGACTAAGCATCAATTCTGGCTTATTTTGTCATTTTATGTAAGAACATTAAAATTCAGTTTGTTTTCCTTTTATGTATTTTGAACACATTCATATTCATCCTTGTTTATTTTTATTAATTTATGTGTACATTTGTATAGTCTAATAAATTCCATTGTTGGAACAATTATTTGCATGCTAAGCAACCATAGATGGCATAAGAGATTGCCAAGAAAAATTTTGATTTAAGAGTGCTTCCAAAGCTAAATTATAATAATAAATATGGAAATAATCATACTTTAAAATTTGAATGTATTGAACCAAATGAAACATTTTTCAGGGTATCCCATGAAGACAGTTACCCTGAACATTTGACTGATAACCTATTCTCAGGCACAGAAAACTCAATAACCCTCACCCACCAAGCCTGGGATTGAGATTAAATAGCAAAAATAAAAGTTTGAAAGAATAATATTACAACTAGAAATTTGCAGAGGGAAAATAAAATGTGAGTGATAGAATGCATCCAAAAGCAATGTTAAGTAGTCTGAGACATAGTGTATTTTCAAAATAAGTAAGAAAGAACAGCAGCAGAATGGCAGATAGCTATGAAAAGGAGAAAAATAGATATATATGATGATGCAAATGAATGATGACAGATAAAAGGTGATTAAATATCAGGAAATATTAAATTTGTTGAGACTCAGAAGAGTAAACTGAAATAAGTAATATAGTGAACAGCAGAATAGTGGAAAGTGAAAGCCATAAAGATTAGATTGAAAACTGTAGTAGGAATAAACAGTAGAGACTCTTTGCACAGCACACGAGTTGCTTTTGAACTTTATTTAGTACTTAGTAATTTTTATATGTAAAAATGTACATAGGTATTTGTTTAATATTTGAAAAAGATGAAAGCAGAAGTGTTTTGGGGTGTTTTAGAGGTGAGAGGGGCACCAGGGAAAGGGGTCCGGCATTGACCATGGCTGCTATATCACCAACAGGGCCCAGGAAGAGCTGTATAGATTCTCCTGGGAACTGCCTAGGATTCCTAGAAAAACACTGTGTAGAAACCAAAGCATGGAACTGGTATGGTTTTAAAGTGCCATAGCAGACAAGATTGTGCAATGTTCTTTATGTCCATGAGCAAGCTAAAGTACATGACTTGTAAATCCTGTTTGCTTACATTTTCTTGAACAAGTATTCAAGATTGTGTGTAGTTTCAGTACTAAACTGAAAGCCAGGATCTTAGGTTTAAATTCTAATACTCTTTGACTTTACTTTTTTCAGTAGAGTAAAACGAAAATCCTTTGAACCTGGGGCTGGGAACATAGCTCTGTGGTAACATGCCAGTCTAGCATGCATGAGACTCTGGGTTCAATGGTCATCACCCCAAAACAAACACATGAACAAATAAATTAACTGAATCAGATTATTTACCATGCAGAGATTGAAAGCGGGCTCACAACTCGTGAAAATTCAGAGAATAAGAAAATATGAAGACATGAAAGTACTTAGTAATTATAATCTAAATGCATAGTATTTATATAATACACCCAGAGCCTTGTTGGGATATTCATGAAGTTAGAGTTTGATCCTGTCACTGATTTACTGGATTGCTTGGATTACAGGAAATGAATTACCCTAAACCTCAAGATGCCTAATGATTAAATTATGATATTCCATGTATCTTGCATGAAAATACAGCCAGTCATACTATCAGAGCAAGCCTTTCCAATTGGTCAATCCACTCATGATCAAAATCTAGTTTCTAATTTTAGTTGCAAATTCTAATTCTTAGGATCAGAGCTGAATTTTTTTGATAGATTTCTTTATAAATTCTACTACAATATCTATCAAAGTAAATGGCATTTGTTATATAGACTCTGAAACCTCCTTTCTTGACTTCAGATCAACTGTAGTAATTTATCTTCTAATACTTTTACTTTTTACAAACAACAGAAATACTTAAACTGTAATAGTGCATAAAATTTGTGCTAAAATCTGCCTTTTACTAATTGCTGCATATGACCTCATGATAGCAGGTTTATATATTCTCATTTAATTCTTTCCATATTATATATTAACAGTTACTGCAAATATGATAATGTAGCCTAGGTCATCTGGCTACTAAGTGATAATATTAGGATTTGAACTTAGCAAAGTTTGCCTCTTCTTCATCTTAATGTCAATTCTATTCTATCCTTGTCTTGTCCACTTGAATACAGACTTGTGTCCCTTATGTGGGCTTTAGTTTTTCCAAGCATATATAATATTTCTAGTACATGTCATAATTAGATTGCTTAGACTCTTTCTGCAATTTCAAGAGGCACAATAAATAAAAATAAAATAATCATATCTAGGTTTCAGTAAATTATCTGCATTTAATTATGCTTCATAATTTCCCAAATATTGTACAAAATAGATATAAATGCTATTAAGATAATTTTGCAAGAGCCTATTAATGTTTTAACAAAAATTATTTATATTACAATGAACTTCCACTAAAATAAGTACATTAGATTATCCAATACTGTGGGCTCATAACAAATTTAAAAATTATAACTAGTAAGTAAAATCCAAAACCAAAATTTTTTATAGAGCTAAATGCTTCTTAAGCTAGCTGTATAAACTGAGGAGAAATATGAGTGTTAGTTAGCCAGAAAAGGAAAGTTACAAGAATTTGGAACTCATTCTTGCTTTTCTGTGTGAATACAAAAACAGGGATCCCCTGTTGTAGGGGATTTTAAAAATAAATCAGAAAAAGTCACCCAAGTTTGTTCCAGAAATCAGTCATGTCAAGAGTAAGCAAAATATATTGGACAGGAATAGTGCAGAGTCATATTTTGATGTTGCCTCATTGTCCTTGTGACAACTAGAGGGCGCAGGAAGGCAGGGGAGGTTGTATGTATCTCTGCCTCTGCTCCTCTTCCTCAGGCAGTCTTGGTCTAATGGGTTTTAGAATTGCTTTGCTTTTGCTCTATAGCTATACAGCTCGCCAGATTCACTACACCACTCAGATATCCTAACAGTGACTTTCCCAAAAACTCAACTTCTATTTTAAAAATGATTCAAGATAATCCTAAAGTTGTGATTAAAAATGAAACCAAATACAAAAGCATAAACACTAACAATTTAGTTGTCAACAAATGTTGCCCAATCCAAGAATAGAGGTGAGCACATAGCTCAAGCAGAAGATAATTTAAATGTTTCTTCAATGAATACTCAAAAATTCCAAAAGCGTGTTATTATATTTTTCAGGCAACAGAAAAAAAGTATAGAGAAATATTTGGATTTATTATACTTAAAAGTATCTACCATAGGGATTTGTCACATTATCACAGAAGGCGATATATTACCTCATTTTAATCAAATTTCCCTTTAATTCAAATTGACTTTTTAATATAGGACTTTTCATTCAGATCATCTTCACTCAATAGTGGCTTTGAGTACAAGCACAAAAATTAATTAATTGAATTCTCTACTTTTGTTCTTTATATTAGATTGCTAATATATCAATGATTCAGTGATTTTTTAAAAAATTTTATAGGATGTAATACAAAGTCAACAATTTTAAACTATGCTAATATTTTGTGGTTTTCTTTTTCTTTTTCTTTTTAGTCTGTTCCCAGTACTCTAGAGGAGTATTTGCCATTTTTGGACTCTATGATAAGAGGTCAGTACATACCTTGACCTCGTTCTGCAGCGCCTTACACATCTCCCTCATCACACCAAGTTTCCCAACTGAGGGGGAGAGCCAGTTTGTGCTGCAGCTACGACCTTCGTTGCGAGGAGCACTTCTGAGTCTGCTGGATCACTATGAATGGAACTGTTTTGTCTTCCTGTATGACACAGACAGGGGTAAGTCCTGATACCTTAACTCCCTCAGGGAAATTCACTTTTATTATGAAATGGCCTTGTATCGCTTCTGTGATTTAGCAAGATGTTTTGATGCTAAACTTTGCTAAAAGCAGAAAATAGTTGATGTGTATTATCAGAATTTTTACCTGAACTCTAGGGAGAAACTTCTAACTAAAATGAAAAATATCCTTACAATTCATAAAGTTACTCATGAACAAACCATGCTTTGTAAATGTATTAAAATTAAGATAACTGTGTGGATAGGAAAAATCATCTAAGGTGCTTTTTTTTCTATGATCACACAATAACCAACACAGACTACCCTGTGACCTCTAGTCACTAAAATATGTGGATGTTTTTATGCATATACTAAACAGCAATTCTACCAGCCATGCTTCCTATTATTCAGTTTGGTTGTGACACTATCTACTTGAAAATACATCAAATTTAACAGGTTGAGACTTCAGGCCCTGCAAAATAGCCTCACTTCAGATACCAACTACAGGCTCTACGTTATTTTACCTGTGCTTCTGTCTGACAGCGACATATCAGGTTTCTCATGACCCCATCTTGGGTTGATTTAATTTGCCAGGAAAACACAGAACTCCACTAATCATTTTACCTGTTACACACTTACTTTAAAGGATATTACAAAGAATACGAATAGTCAAGTTAAAGAGACACGGGGCAAGTGGCTTCCATGACCTCTCTGAGCATACCCTTCTCCAGGAACTTCCATATGCTGAGCTATCCATATGTTCTCTATACCCTTTTTTTGTAGGTTTCCATGGAAACATTATTACTGAGTCATGATTTTGTGTTGGAGAGACAAGATGAAAAACTAACATACTACCCTTTTGACAATCCACACATTTTTGTACAATGTCTGATAGTCTGACTCACTTGCAGGTGTTTTCATTTTTTTTTTCAGTTTTATTTATTATCGATTGACTAGAATCATAGCAAAATGTTATACTTCAAAATGAACATTAGGGATTAGCTTTTGTATTTAGTCCTTTTCCTGTAGACTTAAAAGATACGAGAAGATGAGAAGTTATAATAAATGTTGAAACAGGCAACATTTTGAGAACATCATTCAATAGAATTGTCTATTAAATGTATAAAGACAATAAATCCCTTCTTTTCCCTTGTACAAAACAATAAACAAGCAAAATAAATCTTTTGCATGTATTATCCACCTTCAAAAAACTCAAAGTATAATTTCTTTTACTCAGAGATAAAACTCGTTGAATGAATTCATATTTATTCCTAAAATTTAGATATTTAATTAGATGGAAACCATATGTCATTTAAGATGTCACACCAATGATAATCCTAGTATATTCCTGTATTAGCATCCTTAGTAAATTTTTCTTTCAGAAACGAGCTCAGAAAACTTAATGTCATCATTATATTTTTTTTGTTAAGTTTGCAGCCTATTCTTACTTCTTTCCTGGATATAAAGGAAACTAACTGTCCATACCACATACCTTATTTTCCAGTGGTTAACAATCTTTAAGATCTTAGGAAATACATTGTACAAGAGAGTATATTTCACTTTGAGTTAAATTACTAAATCTCTGCTTGCTTAATATTTTTCTATTAGAAAATAACATAGTAAACATGCAAGTTATATCTTTCCTTTCCCAAAAATGTCCTTCTTCAATAACTATTATATTGTATTCCTCCAGTAGTTATTTTATTATATTATACTTCAACCTTTTATATCTGGCATAGTAACCCTCTGATAAGCATGAGATAAACAAAAAATGAATGAATGAACTGAAGTGCTTAACAATAGGTATTGACAATTTTAGGGTCCTAATAAAAAATTATATAAATCATTGTTTATTAATTTTGCTATATTTTAATGGATCAAGTTAATAGAGAGCCAAAATTTTTTTAAAAGCTGGAAGAATGTTACATGAATTAAATGCAATTTTCTTATCATGAAAAATGTTGATCGAGATAATAATCTTATTTAAAATTAAACTTTAATATTTAGAAAACATGGAATTTTTAATTGTTTTCCTGGTAATGCAAAACCTTGAACATTTCTTGAAATTTAATTAAGATAAAGTCATTTTTCTCAAGTATAAAAGGACATTTATTTAAATATATATAATATGAGCAGTGGCCATTTTTTCACATGAAATAGATCTTTTCAATGAGAATATATATTTTTACTTGTGTCTACTTGTCTAGAATCTTGAATGCTTATGATATGTCTTGGCCCATTTCTAATAGCTATGTACAAGATATATATGGTTAAGGGAGAGATGAAGAGAAACAATCCTAATATTTTCAAATTCTAATGCTCAGTGTTGCTATTTTTCAAAACTCTTACAATGGCCAGCAATTTTAATAGAATCTGTAATGGTTAACAATTACCTATTTTGCTTAATCCTGGTTTCCTTTAATGCTTTATTCTCAATGGTTTAGGTGAATTAATGCTTTTGAAACTCATGGTGTTACTTCAGGACTTGCTAAATATTTTGTATCCAATATCTTATATATTGTAACATTATATAAACTGTTTCTAGCAGAGGGACGTTTGCCAAAGCATATAGCCGAAAATTTCCTTTGACTTGTTTTGGCTTGTTTACTTTGGTTTGTTTTGTTTCTTGTTAGGATTGGTTTTACAAAAATATATTCTATGAATTGCATAAAGTGTTTTCAGAAACCTAGGAAAAGATGTCCTGGATGGAATAAAGTCTACATGCTGCTATTCTAGTGGAAAGACAGTGCAAGAACTTATGTGGGGATAGACAGAGGAGTATGCTTGTTTGAAAAGGGAGATGTTTCTTATTTTATTTTTACTTTTTGTGTTTTACTGCATACATGTTTTTATTTCTAAGCTTCCTTAAATTCTTTTGGAATAAGTCAAGATCTAAGTAACTTAAAAAGAGCAAATGAAGAGCAAGGGCATGAAATACCTTTAAGTGAGATTTATTTTCTTCTCTGATAAATAAGTCTGTATAAATCACTCGAGAACCCTCCTGTTTCCTTTACTTCAGTTATCTTCTCCATTTTCTTCTCATACTGTCAGATTCCCCCCCCCCCCACTCTCCTCCTTCCCTGGGAACATAGTATACTAGGTACATAAGCAACATGATTTCAGGCATACTAAGAATCTGATTCCTTCTCTTTTCTGTTACCAGATATGATGATGTCATGGTGAATTTCATACATCATCTTCACTGGGCTATGGAATGCCCTGATAATGAATAAAACATTATTTTTGGGTATGTCTGTGAGGAACTGTCCAGAAGAGATCAGCATCTGGATTGATAGACTTGAAGTAAAGATCACCCTTACCCATGTGAGTGGGCATCATCCAATCCACCAAGAGCCCAAATACAACAAAAAGGTCCAGGAAGGGCCATCTTCTCTCCCTACTTGAGCTGGGACTTTAGCACTCCTGGTTCTCAGGTTTCCTGACTGACCCCTTGACTCACACTATTCATTCCTGATTCTCAGGCCTGAGGGCTTGAACCGAAACTTATGCCATTGACTCTCTTGGTTCTCAGGACTTCAGGCTTGGATTTAGACTATATCATTGGGCCTCCAGCTTGCACAGAGTAGAACGTGGTACTTCTTAGCCTCCATAATCATATGAGCTTATCCCTCATAATAAATGTGTGTGCGTGTGTGTGTGTGTGTGTGTGTGTCCTAATGGCTCTGTTCTCTGGAGAGTCCTGATTAATAAGATGCCTAAGAACATCCTGAACTTTAATTCATAAATAATATAGAGGGAGATGGCAGAGCAGATAACACAAAGATAACACAAAGCAGATAACAAAATATAACATACTGGTATCAATTCAGACAAGTAAAGTTACTTATATCTGCTCCTTTGAAATCCCTTTCAGATAGGAGTGGAATGGGGGAGATGGAGTTAGCCATATTCCTCCTGCCATCTGGTTTTGAGTGTTCAGTGTCTGCAGCACAGTTTGTAGTCAGCATTTTTCTGTTATTCTTTCTACCTCCAATTCCTGATTACAACAATTGCTAATAACCCATCAATAGACATCTGTCATTGATCATGCCACTTAAAATTCCTCTGACCCAATTTTCTTATAAAACATAAAATTGAAGTGATGGTAAAAGAATATTGACATATAAAGCCAAGACAATTGAGAACCTTTCACATTCTCAACTGTTCTTGTTCAAGAACAAATAACTTATCCTTAATACTTGATAATATTAAACCCTGTTTTCCTAGTCCAGAAAAAGTAAGCTTATTTCCCAATCCAGAAAAAGAAAAATTCTGTAACTCACTAGTATGAAGAGGACTCTCTTTCATTTCCCATGAAACCACAGGCTATTAGCCATGTTATAGTAAACCCATCAGGATTTAGACTATTTTTATAACTTATATTTGCTTACAGACTTTTATTACATTCATGACTAGTTTGACAAGTCAAATGTTTAATTACTGCCAGTTACCAAGTATAAGGATAATCCATTCCATCAGGAGGGAGACAACACTAAACTCTATCTTCTGAGGCTGGAGGTTCCTGGTAGGCAAGTGGGAGAGCAAAGAAAGATACAGATGTAAAGACAGCAATGAAGCTTCCTATGGAGATTCTCACTTGTAATTGAGGAAGAAATAGTAATCAGAAACAGGCAAGGCAGGCCTGACTGCCTTCACAGAACCTCCTGTGGATCACTGCATTGCTTATCCCCGCCTTCATTAACCTCCCTTCCACAGATTTTTACCACTTCAGGTTAAGAAGAGGAACAATGGACTGCCAGGTGAATGGATGGGATAGAGACACATCAGCTGGTGTCCTCATAAAGAGGGTGTGTTTGATCCTTTTTTCTTGGCCAGAGAAGGCAAAGGAAAAGGGAGGTACATGCTTCCCTGCCCCCTGCTACTGTCCCTGGTTACAGAGCAAAGCATTCTAGAGTGGATACTGCAATTCAACCTGAAGGAGTGCTGAAATCTAACAAGGACTGCCATACAAGGAGATTGAGCAAAGAATAATGATAAGATGCTATAAAAAGGGTAGTTAAAGGAAGAAAGAGCAGGGAAAGTAGCAGCAAAATGAGCCATGTGTTGATAGAATAGAGAAATTCTGGAGATGGAGTAGAGGTACAGGCAGCCTTCCAAAGTTATTGAAAGGGTTGAAGAGGCCCAAATAGGATGGCACAAAAAATAAGTATGCAATCCTCCATGAATGCTCACGCTGGGTAAGTTCAGTTGTCATGACTTAACAGGTGCCAGATGCACCCTCTTGACTGACAGACCTCCAGAGTGGCTGTTCTTTCTTTCCTATTTTTTCCCACTGTCAGTATTCAGTCACACTGCATAAGAGATAAGAGCAGATCTGGATAAGGCCTGCAGAGGACCTACTCACTGGAAAGGTGATTCTGTCCTCACTCATGAAATTTCAAAATTACAACAATCAAATTAACAAATAAGTGTATAGGATTACAATGGAGTTCTGATTTTATTCTCGTTTAGACTATTTTAATGCTTTTTTTTTTGAAATATTATATTTGTGTAAATATTTTTCACTTGGCTAGAGCCTGAGCACATGGACCTTGTAATTAAGTTACTTAGCCACATCTGGATTCTAAGGAGTGGGATCATGTTGCTTAAGAATCCTTTAGGTCAAGGGAAGTGGGTGTAAGGCTTAGCAACTTTGTTAGTGGAAAAGGACAGAGCCACATAGGCTTGCTCTCCGGTTCTGTGTTTCAAATGACCCATGAATTCCTAAAGTAGTAAGTTTGCAGATGACTCATGCTTTCCTGACAAGGTTTTTATTTAAAAATGTTTCTGAAAATCTAAAGATATGGATAAAAAAGATCTTCCTTTTAGAACTGTGATTGAACGCATTGCTTCAATATAAATTAGATCGATTGCCTTGGTAAATTTTTCTTTCTATTATAAAAATGAAACAAATATGTACAAATGGTAATACATAATCAAATTTAAAATACCTACAGAGGAAAGACTATGTTAGAGATAAGGTTTGCTCAACAGTGTGCTTTATAAATGTTATTATAACAGGCATGATAGCAGGACTATGGAAAGATATAACTTACTATTTGTTGCAAGGAAACAGAGTCCTTCAATGCAATATATAATAAATTCCCTGTGATTGAAGCTATGACAGACTTGTCCACCTTTTACATGTCCAGAGTAGAAATTTTCTATTTTGAATGCCTAAGTAGAAATTTTTAGTTCTATAGCAGAGTGTTGTCAGGGTTAGGAAAGTCATAAGACCACAATTAAATACATAGATTCAAATACCAAATGTATTTATTACATGCTTGACCTTGGGAAATTCCATAACATCACTAGATTTCAGTTTTCCAGTCTGAAAAAATAATATTAGTTATCAAATCCACTGACCACTATGAGTTGTATACAAAGTACTTACAAAGTTCCTGCATAAACACTATATAAGTTACAACTATTATTCTTTTATTATTATCATCATTAGTCTTATACTACTATAATAATTTGTGCTTAAACTCCAAAAATATTTATCATTTTAGTATTCTTAATCATGAATCAAAGGCATTTAGTTAATATTTTATGAGACTTGGACCTATAAAAACCATGCATGAACATTGATTATAAAGGTTAAAATGATAAAGAAACAAACCAAGGCATAAATTTGGTTATTTATTCTCCTTCTTCATAGACTTCCCTTCTCTGACTACTCCTTCTAATTCTGGGTTCTGTCCTCACCCACTTTGACTCCTCTGTAAACTTCTTAAATATAAAATACATATGTCACATTCTTAAGTAGAATCATTTCATACTTTTCATTATCCTTCACATAAAGTTCACATGTCTTAAAAGATGTTCCATAATCTGCCTCCTGATTGCATCTCCCACCTCATCACATAGCCCAGCTCCCCTGAAACTCCAAGCCCCAGTGAAAATAGACTTTTTACAGATTTTGAGCACACTGTGTTCTCTCTCTTCCTTTCACATCACTGAAAATGCCATTCCTGCAACCTCAAACATTTTTTGCACACCTTTTCCCCTGCATAACTCCTATTCATCCCATGATCTGAGCATAACTTCCCTCAAGAAGTCTTTTCCCACATATTTATCCTCAAGTGAGTGAAACTTCCTCCTGTGTATCTCCACAGCGTTGGTATTTTCTCTGTCAAACACTTTGTTTCATTCTATGCCTTCACATAAGATTCTTTAAGGTTTCAATATGGAACTCTGTCTTACTTATCATGTTTTACTGAACAAGAATAGCACCCCTGAATATTGCCCTACCTAATCAATATGAAGGAATAAATCATACGGTCTCAATCCCACTTGTGCAGCAATGATTTCAAAGTCTATTTTTAGAACTCAGCCCTCTCTCCTGGGCCAGACTCAGATAAATAGAAACTATTGGATGTCCCATTTGTATCTCAAAACAATATTCCAAGAGTCAGTCAACCACCTGCCCCCTTAAACTTGCTGCTTTGAGCACATTCTGTATCCTCCAGGGTGGCACTCTGCCATACATGCTAGAAAGGCATGTCTTTATTCCTTTTTTCCTTCCTTGTGCATGCATAATTATATCCAACCAATCATCAGTCCTGCCAAATGTTTATCTCCTAAAAATAACCTAAATGCTTCCTCTATTCTCCATTCTAATTACGGCTACCATTGCTCAGGCCCTCTTCAGTCTCCTGCATAAACTGACTATTCTCCTTGGTTTCCGTACTGCCTCAGCTCCATCTTGCTTGACTTGGCAGGATGAGCTACCAGCTAATATGTTGTCTAGGAATGCTGCTCCATAGTGGCCTATAGTTTTTATATTTCATAATGTATTTGCAAACTGTTTAGTGATTATATTGTCCTTATAGAATATTTCTCAATGGAGCATATATTCGTTTTCTGCATGAGTTTGTATGAATGTTTACATTAACTTTTCCTCAACATTTTAGTAGAATGCGACTTACACATTTGGGCATGAAGCCTGTATTGGCTTTCTCCCCAGTACTTTCATTTCTTTCATGATTTTAAGGCTATGAATTTTTTTTTCTTATCTTTCTATGTCACATTTGTTAAAATAGATAAAATGCATTGGTATGAATTAATCAATGGATTCCGGCCAGAAAATGTGGTCTCTATGACCATAATTCTTTGAAACTTTTTGGAAATTTCTTCATGTCTCAACATATGGTCAAATTTTAAAATATTTCATGGGGGATTAAGAATAATATTCATTTTCTAATTTTTTACTACAAGATTCTGTATAATCATTATATGTTTGTTCGAATCGCCTACATCTTTTATTACATTTCTGACTATTTGGTTGAATTGAGAAAGGTCTGTGGAAATCTTCTATCTTGATCATAGATTTGTCAATTTCTTGATGTAGGTCTACAAATTCATACTGTATATGTGATATATTTTAACACAAAATACTTTGGAATTTTTAGTATCTTCCTGGTAAACAGTTTTAGATTATATAGTGAGCCCTCCGCTTTGCAATGCCTTTTGTCTGAGGTCTACATTTTTTCAATAGTAACATAGCTTCTCAAGCTTTCTTTTGGTTCCTATTTTCCAAATATCTCTTTTGCCATCTTTCCTTCTTCAACATTCACACTACCATTATGCTCTGGGTACTATGTGTATTATGTATTTATTTCTCCCAAAGCTTAAAGGTAAATAGAAGTATTAGCCTTTTGAATTACTAAGATAATTAAGATTTAGAGAGTTTACATAATTGGCCCACATCCATGTAGTGGTGAATAACAGAACTGGACTCAACCTTCTCTATCAATCAACTAACTCTTTGTCCAGTATATTTTACTACATTCCAAGAAGTCAACATCATGTTCATTGTACCTTATTTAACGAGGGAGTATGATCTGTGCCAAGGTCCATGAACTTTCTGCAAAGGGTCAGGAAGTAGTCATTTTAGGCTTTGCAGACCATATGGTTTCTGCCACAACTATTGAACTCTGATGTTATAGTGAAAAGCAACACAATACACAAATGCAAGCTTAGGGAGATGGTACATGCCCAAATCTCAGCTAAATGGGAGAATCACAAGTTTGAGACCAGCCTTGAAATTTTTTAAAAGGAGTGGGAGTAGACAGAGATTAGCTCTGTGGTACAGTGCTTACCTATATAAGGCTCTGGGTTCAATCTCCAGTACCATAAAAATTAAAAACAAAAAATTTATACACACACACAAATGAATATGCCTGTTTCATTTGTTTGGTTTTGTTCGTTTGTTTGTTTGTTTGTTTGTTTGTTTGTTCATTCTAGGGATTGAACCCAGGGTGCTTGAACACTGAGGCCCATTCCCAGACCCCTCCCTTTTTTTTTTTTTTTTTTTTAAATTTTGGGACAGGGTCTCACTAAGTTGCTTAAGGCCTCGTTAACTTGCTGAGACTGACTTTGAACTTTCTATCCTCCTGTGTCAACTTCCCAAGTCTCTGGGATTACAGACGTGCACCACTGTGCCCAGCTATGCTTGGGTTTAAAAAAGAAATCTATTTGCACACAATGAAATCTGAATTTCCAATAATGTTCATGTTTCATGAAACTTGATTTTTCTTTTGCCCCCTCTCCAAACATAATAATGTAAAAAACATTCATATTACACAGGCCATACAAAGATAGACAATGGTTCAGATTTACTTGGCTCAAGGAAAATATTTTCAGTATACATGTAAATTTTTATTAAACAAGCTATACTCTATAAATGTTGTGGTGTTTAATAAGATTAACCTATGTTAAATAAAAAATTCACTAACGTTTTAGACACAATTCCATAATTATAAGAAGGAAGGGGGTGTTACCCACGTGGGTGACCATCCACATGTGTTCCCTTTATATCTCTTACTCATATTCCTTCAGGAAGCCTTAATATTTAAATGCTGTAAATTGATAAATTCTTGTTTGGAATCAGGATAATAAATTTTATTGCAATTATTGTTAGTGATTTTTGCCTCTAATAAGTCAATAATTAGAATATTTTTCTGATCCTTCAGAACATTAGCCAAATCTCTATCCTATATTGTACTCATTTCTTTTGGAATAGGTACCTGTCACAGATGCTATGAGCATTTGTTACCACACAGCTCAACTGTGTACTACATCCTAACAATTTATAGAATAGCAAACCAAATGGCACAAAGAATATTTAAGATCCATGTCAGGGAAGTGATTGCTGAATTAGATTTGGGGATCATTTTTCAGTGCTTGGTATTGTACTAATTTGAGTTAAGACACAAATACAACATAAAAAGAGGACATAGTAAATATCAGACTCAAAATAATAGAAGGTCATAATGATCTTTGTGAGAAAACAAAAGGGTCTAAAGAAATCAAATTTTCTAGAAGAAATGGGGGTGAGAAGAGAGAGCACTCCAGTTAACACAGACTATTGCTTGGAAGTAAAAAATAAAGTTCAGAGTTGTGCAAATGGGAAGAAGTCTGGTTTGATTAAAATCTGTGGCACATAGGGTTTATAGGAGGTGGAAGCTGAAGCTGGCGATGTGATCATGATGACATTTCACTAACATTCCACTGGGTTATGTGTTGCTCTTATTCCACTGAATGTTTATTAAAGTTTCTTTTGAAAACTCATAAGCAAGTCTGTAATGTAGCTAGGATCCTTCAGTCCCATCAGAATAGAAAAGATCTGTTGAACTGATAACGATGTCCAGACAGCTTTTTTGTTTTGTTTTGTTTTTTCCTTTATGTGACATGTGTACTGCCTGGTAACAAACCAGGATGGTTTGGTATCTAATGATGTGGTCATCATCATATAAAACCTTTTTCTCTTACTATTTTCAAAGTTTATTTTAAAGTATGTTTCAATGGGTGTCGGATTAAGATCATAAGAAACTGGCATCTTCTAATAGAAACAACTTCAATGCTCATCTTTAGAGTAGTCTGTCACTTTAATTTGGAAGTTAGATGAAAGAATTTTGCAGAGGTTATTACTCTTTCAGCCTTCTGCATGTCTGCCAGATGCATCAACACCTTGCCAAAAAAGATCCCAAGCTATGGAGTGTTTTATGTGAGTGCATATTACTTTCTCTCTCACTCAATTTGGAACCATTTAGATCTTTTTAAATGAATTTTAGAAGACAATATGTAAGAGTTACATTTCTATCAATTCTCACTTGGCGAAGATTTGAACTATGACTTATTTAAAAAGCTCTTCTATTTGTAAGTATTTTAGAATACCTTAAACACAACCTTAAAAGGCCAATTCAGAAATAGGCAATAACTAGCATATGAAATTAACACTACTATGTGAGCACTGATATATCCTAAAGATATTATTTTTCTGTAGTTTATTATTAAACTTGTTGAATTATGTTAATTCCTATGAACACTTTTATCTGAAGTGTATATTATTTGAAACATTTCACTTCCTTTGTTTTGTGATTTTTTTAAGTTTTCACTCAAGAACATAGGGGAAAAATGGTATAGAGAACCATAGAGTCCTCATGCCTATTAAGTCTAAAGAATGCCCTTCTAAAGTGAATTCATATTAGAAAGAACACTCTGCAAAATAATTGCATTGATTTACATAGGAGCCACTTACAGTACATTAAGAAGTTACCAGGTTATACACTATACACCTAATCGGCCCTATAATTCCATACTCAGATGTTTGAATTAAAAGGACGTAGAATAATAATTTTAAAACAGCAACAATAAAATTGTATCAACAATAATAGCAAGAGCTAAAGTATTGAAAAGTCTTGTACATTACACAAAACAGAGAGAGTATGAAGAATCCCTGAAGCCAACATCTTGCTGAAGAAGTCAGTGATGAGAAGATGAGTAGCTAAGTGGCAACCAGTGAGGAATGGAAGGTGCTGAAGTGCATACACAGGACCAATGCCCTTGGATACACATAATAACATAATAACTAGAACTTGCCAGTTTACACAAATCTTCATAAGTCTGAAGATTTTCCTCCTTAAACTCTAGAATAGCAGTCTGCAAACTGCAGCCTATGGACCAAATTTGACTAATAGAGTTTTTTTAAATGAAGTTTTAGTGGAATGCAGCTGTGCTCATTCATTTATGTGTTATCTCTGGCTACTTTCCCACTACTATGGCAGAGTCCAGGATGTACAACAGAGACTGTGGCCCACAAAGCTCAAAATATTTACTAATTGGCCCTTTATGCAAACCTAACAATCTTAAACTTAGAATTTTTATTGAAAATTGATTATTTCAATGGAATCATCTTATGCCGAAGAGATTAAGTTTGTATTGTTTTCTGAACTTGCATTCATTACCACTACCACTAAGAAGACCACCTCAGTACAATGCAAAAATATGCTTTAAAACTTTTGTATATAAGCAACTCAATAAATATTTGTGAAGTTTATTTCAGGATCTATGCAAAGATATAATGATGGATGCCATGGAAACATTACTGAAAATCTACAATATCATAAACACAGGTGCTTGCACCTGATATATTACATTCCTGTCCTAACGAAGTCTTAGTTTCATGTTTCATAATGATGATGAAATATTCTTTCCCATAATTGCATAAATAGAACTCAAGTCTTTCTGTTTAAAGCACAATATGTCCCATTCTTCAAGATAACCATAGAATTGCAGGTCTGATCAAAGCCTCTATTTTTAAAAAAAATGAAACTAGGATTAGGCTAAATGTCAAATGTTTGTTTAATTTTCTGTGTCTATGTAGATTTGTGTGTGTGTGTGTGTGTGTGTGTGTGTGTATATACATATATACATATTTATGTGTATGTATATAAAGAAAAGCTATCTCTGAAAGGCACCTGGGCATTTGGAATTTCTATGATTTATGTATACATGAGAGTTGAAGAAAAACTTTATGCAAAATAATAAATTTTCATTTATTTTAAGTCATATTTAGTACTTTTTGTTTTGTTCTGCCTTGTATTTTATGGTTAAGTTATCCATATGAACTTTGGAAATTAAGCTGGGAATCACTATAATTTAGTAACAGCACTTTCAACTATAAATGAATTTAGACTTCTTTCTAGTATCCTGATTGGATCTGTGTGCATGACTTAGTTTTGTTTGACGACTTACACACTAAAATAAGAAACAGGCTAAAGGTAGTCACTATTAAATCTGAGTTTGATAGTTACCAGTCTCCTGACTGATCTCAGCTTCTGCCCTTACCCCAATGTTAATTTGCAACAAAATAGCCAAAGTGAGCCTTCTAGAACAGGCCCCTCACTCACCTTTCCCCCAAGAGCTGCTGAGTGTTACCACAGCTACAGTGTGCTCTCTTTCACACTCAATGTAAAATCAAGGCTCTCGTGACAGGACACCAAGGGCATCCCATCCTCAGAGCCTTTCACATGCTCTCTGCTCTACCTGGAATACTCTTCCCGAAAATGTAGCAACACCTCGCTCCCTCTTCTTCTTCAAGCCTTTGCTCCAAGTTGCCTTCTCATGGTGAGGAACTCTGTTGCATCTGTTCTCTGTCCTCCTCTCCCTTTTTATTTTTCTCTATAGTATAGATCCCTATTCTAAATTCCATACAGTTTGCTTATTTAACAGAGGTTCCATTACAAGACAGCATTTTACATCTTTATCCACTGCTAGCTCATCAAGGTCTTGAACTGTACCTGAGACATAGAAAGTGCTTCATATTTATTTGTCAGAATTTGATAAGTGCATTTTTAAATGGGCAAAAATAATTGACAAAGGGCATGAAGAACTTAGCATGTACACACATTTAATAATTATCACAGGTGAGGATGTTCAGTAGCTTCTGAGCCCAGGAATGAATAACCAGGAGCACTTGGCACAGAGGACAAGTGTGGAATTCACAGGGTATCTGATATCCCTGACCCCCTACTAAGTTTTCTTTAAATGAGCAAGGAAAATATGTATTTTTTTTCCTTTTAGTACTTAATAGTTGATAACTGTATATTATAGCTCACAGATATGTCACAATGAAATTCACTATTATGCAGAATTAATACGTACCAATAAAAAAGTTTAAATGCCTTGAAAGTTTAAATGCCTTTCTAAAAGAAAGGGAAAAACTCTTAGATATTTTGTTATAAATTCACCAGGGTTCAACATAAAACCAAGATGTATTGACAACCCTTTTACATTTTTTGGTTGAACAAGAATCATATTCCATAGAATTGAAAATGGAAAAGGAAACCTCTGAGCAAGTAAGTGGGCTTGGCTTATCATAGATATTGTGAAAAAATGCTTTTAAATGATAACTGAGGTCTTTCATGAATTTATAATCTAATAATAACAACCACTTACATACAGTACTTACTGTGTGTAGCACAGTTCTAAAAGTTTTACATACCTAAACTCACTTCACTTTCACAGCATTCTAATGAGGTTAGTGATATTAATTCCATTTTATAGTTGAGAAAACTGAGGCCATAGAGGACACAGGAGGTAAGTGGCAGATGCAGGTTTCAAATGCAGGCAGTTTGGCCTTAAAACCTGTGCTCTTAACCATGACATCATGCTGCCTATGTGGTTCAGCTTTAGCAGTGTATTTCAGCATGGACTTCGGAGCCCTGCAGCTGCTGTGGATGCTGTGGTCCTTCGTGTGGCCACAGGTGTTGGCTGTGCAACTAGAGAACATAATGTTGGGTGACAGGCAGCATTGTGGAGACTGCCAGCCCCACAAGGCAGTGCCAGGTTTAATACTAAAAGTGAAATACATGCATGTGCCAGTTTTCTTATAAAATCTTTACTGAAGAAAAACAATGTGTTGTATAAAACATCATCTATAGATGGAAAAAAGGATGATATTAACATAAAAATACTGGGATTGACAGACTTAAAATTAAAATTTAGCTTAAAAATCAAGAAGATGAAGTGATAAAACCAGATAGTTATGCCATCTTGTGAAGATGGCATAAACAACCTTCAGAATCCACATATTTCAATGTTAGAATATCAAAGTATTGTTTTGGTTTTTATATAATTTACTTTGAAAAGAAAAAAGAAACAAATCACACCCAGCACCTTTTAACACACACACACACACACACACACACACACACACACACACACCTGGTACTTTCTATGAACAGACACTTATATTAATCACTGTGAATAAGTGGTGCCTAGGTGATATGCTAGTGTCTTCCTACTGTGAGTCATTCTACTGCATTTAATAAATGCCTGTGGGTGATCTGCTGTGTGTCCCATGCTAGGTACTCTGTGTATGAACTACAGGTTTTACACAGCAGAAAATAAGAAAAAGGCGGAAATCAAACCCCTATAATAAAAAGTATTCTAGGTATATAACCTAAAAAAAGTACAAGGAAAATGTTGAAATTCAGAGAAAGATGACGACCCCATATCAGATTGGGGGCTATAACACATTCTGAGTAGAGGTTAGAATTTGAATTGGAGAGGAAGAAGTTAAAGTAGACTTTCCATTAGAGGAGAAGCAAGGCATGACAGGAAGGGGAAACTGAAGGAATAGAAGGGAAGAAAAAGTGAGAAGATAAGGGTCAGCATCATGGTGAGTAACCCACATTTTCTGCAGCACAGGCTTAGTTGTCTATGAAGTGTAGAGTCTAGTAAGAAAACTGTGAGCTATGAGACAAGACTAGCCCTTGCTCAGACTCTGCAGACCTAGGTCAGAGACTAGCATACTAGCATTCCATTGGTGTTTGGTTAATGTTGGGTGAAATTAAATGGTAATCTCCTTTGCAGATAAACATCCTGACCATACTCTACAAGATTGCACAGAGTTACCAAGAAGGCAGGTCATTTTGTTCACACAAAAGTCAGGGGAAGCTGTGGAAAGAATAGCAGTTGAGACGAGTAGATCTTAGAGATGCACTGAGCCTTCCCAATGAAAGGGAGGGAGAGGGGTGTTTTTTAAAGAGAACAGTATGTACAATATTATGCAGATAGTAAATAGCTCAATATTGCTTGAGTAGAGAGGGTGTGGGATGAGAGATTCTGGCAGGAACAATGAAGCTCTGTGCCTGTTGGCTTGTTTGGGACAGATGGGAATAGGTAATGTCAGATTGTACGTGCTTTACCTGAAAATTTGGATTCTATGCCTATGTAAAAGGATGCTCATAGTTATTTTAAAGTAGTGACATAATTAACATTCATACTTCAAACATTAAACCATTATGGAAGGTTCTGTGGGCAAAAAAATCATCCAGAAATCACAGTGTGACACAAGAACAGTGAAAATGAGCATCGTAAAACACATCCATAAATGCTAAGGAAGTATCAAGAGAGTGAGTCATCAGAGTAGGCTGGCTTTAGTCAAAGTTTATCATTTTGATTTGGAGCCAGATCTTATTTTTAAAGATTTTTGCTTCTAATTTAATTTAAAAGTAACAGAAATGAGATATAAACCATGAGTTTCTTTAACTCATGGATTCCTACACCCACTACATACTTCAATAAGTTCTAAAGATGCAAGTAAAAATATCAATATGCTTATTTTCCTTATATCGTAATATCATGTTTATGTAATTCTTCTATTTACATGATGCATGCATACAATACAGATGATAAAGTGCTCTAGTTTGCTCTAACTTTATAGCACATCTAATATCCCAATATAGAGAGCTAAATCTACCGTGACACTTTGCATGTATCATCCTTGTTTTAGTCAGTTTTTTTGGTGCTGTGACTAAAAGGACTCAACCAGAACAATTGTAGAGAAGGAAAAGTTTATTTGGGGACTCACAGTTTCAGAGGTCTCAGTCCATAGACAGCAGGCTCCATTCCTCAGGGCTCAAGGTGAGACTGAACATCATGACAGAAGAGTGTGACACAGGGAAGTGGTTCACATAGAGATCAGAAAGCAAAGAGAAAAGAGACTCCACTCTCCAGATACAAAATATATACCCCAAGGCCACGCCCCCCAAAGAACCACTTCCCCAGACACAACTCATCTGCCTCCAGTTACCACTCAGTTAATCCCAGTAGGAATTAATTCACTGATCAGATGAAGACTATAGCTCAGTCATTTCTCCTTCAAAACTTCTTGCATTGTCTTACAGGTGAGCTTTTGGGGGACACCTCATCTAAACCATAACAATCCTTATGTCTCCTATTTAGAGATAAATTTTAGGTGTAGCTGAATTTTTACGATTTAACCCTATACATTTTACAAGTTCATGAAGAATCATTTCCTTCTTAAAAAAATTTGTTTAATATCTGAAATGGGTTGATCAATATCTTTTCCCACTAACTGATGCTTATTTTTGTCTGATTTTATATATTTTCTCTTAGTTTATGAATAATTTAAATAAGTTTGTGTACTTGGTCAAATTTTCTCAACTCTCCCTACACTCATCTAAAATAACTCCAAATTTACTTTAAGCGTGTGCTATAGTTTGGACCTAGAAAGTTTCCCAAAGACCCATGCATTAAAGAATTGGTTCCCAGTTTGGCATTTCTAAGAGGTAGTGTAAAATTTCAGGGGCAGATCAGGTGGAAGGTTTTACATTTGGGAGCTTGTCTTTGAAAGGGATTGTGGGAGCCCCATCTCTTCCCCCTCTCTCTTTTTCACTTTCTGGCCATGGGGTGAGCTTCTCTGCTCTGCCATAGGCTCTCCCCATGACGTGCTGCCACAAGCATAAAGAGTGGGTCAACAATTGGACTGACATCTTTAAAACTGCTAATAAAAATAAACCTTTCCTCCTTATAAGATGGTATATCTTAGGTATTTGGCATAGTGATGGAGAGCAAAGACAGTACTTCAATATATGATTTTAAAATATCCTCAAATTTAAAATTCGGTTTTAAATAAACCTAATCATGGAATTTGTTCCTGTTTCCAGAATGCCAAGCAGTTCTGAAGAAAGACATAAAATAGGATTGCTTTATTCTATTACAAACTGAGACCCTCACTTCTGCTGGACCATTCCTCTACTTATCCTGAGTTAAATACTTATTTGTTTCCTCAAACCACTTACTTCAATTTTTTTTTCAGTTTTCACAAGTATCAAAGTTGACTTTTTATATAGTCTTAATTCTTTACTGATCAGCTGAGTTTGAGACCTTGAACATACACCTCTCCACAATCCGCAAACATGGAAAAAGCTCGGCATGCTCAACCATTCTCTCCTATATTCTTTCTTCCATTAGAATCATCCTACCCTTCATCTAAGGCTAAGCCTTCAAATGAGCCCATGTTTTTCTCATCTCTTCAATGATGTATACTCCCTCTCTAAGCTTCAGTTTCTCCCTGGCTCTGGCTATTTACATTACAAACTTTCCTGACCTATTAAACCATATCCTTTAAAATCTGTGCTCTTGTGAGCTTGTCGTCACCTTTGCTGATCATCCCACATTCTCTCATTACTTTCATTGAGCACTTGGTCTACCAACCTTTGCCTGCATCTTCAATCCTCAATCTCTTACAGTTTGAATTCTATCCATTCTCACCCTGCAGAATGCATCCTCTTCAGAAATGAACCCTCAACTATCCAAATCCAAAAAATAATTATCCAAAAAATAATTCTGAAACATCACACCCTTAAATGCCTCTTGTTCTTCACCCTATTAAATTCCTCTTTGGTATCTGACACCACTTTGCACTGTGTTTTCAATGTTATACTCCCAAGATAATTTTCAATGCTGGGTTCTCTGCCTTATCTTTCTGATCCCAAGTATAAGTAATCTCCACACTCAGCCATTGTTACTCAGCTCTGCTCCCTCAGTGTTCTCTCTAGGGTCAATGCTTTTTTGCATCACTCTAAGATTTTGATGTTACTTATTCATAACTTATAACTATGTGAGTTCATGCTCATGCTTCAGTACCTTTTCCAACAAGTTCCTCTAAATAGGCATAATTAATGTTTTAAATAAAACAGATATAGACTTACACAGCTAATATAAGCTGGCTCAGTCCCAGGAAATATGAATTGAAATAATTAAGAGTGAAGAACCATGGCATACATGTTTCAATTCAGAAAAAAATGTGTATGGAATGTGTTTGCATATATGTAAAATGTTAACAGTAGTTAAATTTGTACAAAGGGTATATATGCAGATCTTTCTTGTATTATTTTTATTTTTTCTATTTCTATAAAGTAAAAAGTAATTCCAAGCAAAAATTATAGAACTATGTGAGATGTAACTAGAGTTTTACTGAGATAGAATTTTACAGTTTTGAAGACATTTATTATAAAACAAGAACGTAACAAATAAACTAAGCTTCCAACCAAGAAACTATATACAAAGGGAAAGAAACATAAATCTTAGCATGTGAAAAGTAATTAATAATGCAGAGAAAGGCAGTTAATTAACATAAATGATTTAAAAAGCCACAGAGAATTTAAAGTTACCCATTTATTGCTATATAGTCCCCTTTTCTCTCTTTCATCTCCTCTACTTCTCTCTTCCCTCATTCTATTTTTTTAAATCAGTGACTGTATACATTAAATGCGCTTTCCTCCATGTTCATATGCGGAAATTGTACCTTCTCAAAAGTAGAAGCTATAAAAGAGAGCAGAAGGGAAAGAAGAGAAAAATCTAAAAGAATATTGGTACTTGTTCAAAAAAGGGATGGAACAACTATTTAGGAAACCAACAAAAAATAACAGGTGTATTTTAATTTCACATAAAGCATACAATCACATTTTTAAAATAAGTGAACCAGCTTCATAATAACTGAAATCATAATTAATATCAAAAGCCATGATGATTATCCATGAACTTATATAACATCTAATAAACATAGAAAACTATAGAACATAAAAAGGGTTTAACTGAATACATTAATTTAAAATAAGAATATAGGAGATATGAATAATATATTTAATATATTCTGTTTAAGATACAAAATGAATTGCTTTATAATGAAAGAATATAAATTTATTTTTTAATAAATGCTTCATGGTATAATTTAAATAGACTGTATTTAAAAACTAATAGAGTCACAAAAGTAAATAATACGGAAACCATATGTTTTAGTCAGCTTTTTCACTGCTATAACCAAAAGACCTGATAAGAACGATTTTAGAGAGGGAACTGTTTTTGTGGAACTCATGGTTTCAAAGCTCAATCCATACACAGTCAACCCCATTGCTCTCTGCAGAAGGTGAGGCAGAACATCATGGTGGAAAGTTGTAGAATACATCACAGGACATGACAATAAGAAAGCATAGGGATACTAAGCTTTGCTCATCAGGGACAAGATATATATTCCAAAAGCATGCCCCTAGGAACCCACCTCCTCCAGCCATACTTTACCTACCTGTAATTACCACACAGTTAAACCATTCAAGTGAATTCATGCACTGATTAGGTTAGGGCCCTCATAACCCAATCACTTCACCTCTAAACTTTTTTGCATTATCTCTCACAATGAACTTTAGGGGAACACCTCATATCTAAATCATAACACCATTTTTTCTCTTATACTGCATAAATAAGCATAGGTTAATAACAAGAATTTAGAATAGAAATCAAAGTTTATGTAAATTTACAAAATAAAATAATGAAAAAGTAACTTAAAGAAGAAATAAAAATTTAATGTAAAACTACTTAAAAATATGAAAAGAAAACCAAATCAAAATAATAACACTTAAGCAGTGAATCACAGCAATATTGAGATGCAATTTTGGACTAAATACTATATTAAACAGTAGAAGATAAAAGTATAAATACTTATGTATACAATCTAGACAGCACAAAAGAATTCTTTTTAAAAAGCTAGGCACATGAAGGAATAAAGATATAAGCATAACTGGAAGGATGAGGGAAATGTGTATCTTGATTTCAAGAACTTATTTCTTCAAAATGGCAAATGTGTTTCAACATTCATCTGGACGTGGTATTAACATTTGAGGCAAATGAAAAATGTAAACAGATATGGGCTGGTAGCAGGGAGCAGGTGCTTCCTTACCAGATGTTAAGATTTATAAGGTTAAAACATTCCAATAAATGCCTCCCCGCTCCAGAAATACAGACATATCAATAAAAGAGAACATTATATATTAAAAGATGAATTATTCTTAGGAATTTACTAAATAAAAGGGGAGATTTGCATTTCAGGTCAGTTGGAAACTTCTGAGCTACACAATAAATGGTATATGGTCATCTGGCTATTTGAAAAATACAACAAAATTATGTCCTTCTATTGTATCTCCTATCAAAACACATTATCAATAAATATTAGTTTTCCATGCCTGCTATAATAAATTACCCAAGTGCAGTTTTCCACGACTGCTATAATAAATTACCACAAACACAGCGCTTAACAGCACACATTTATTCTCTCACAGTTCTGTACATCTTCTGTATGTCAGAAAGAGAAATGAGTTTCACTGGGCCAAAACTTGCGCCTGTTAGCAGGGCCAAGCTTCCTCTGGAAGCTGTAGGGGAGAATTCATTTCCTCGCACTTCCTGCTTCCTGAGCCACAGTCCTTGCATCCTTTAGCTGCTTTCAAGGCCATCAGCATTATATCCTCAAATCTTTGTGCTCCACCTTCATTCCTGTTGCCCTCTCCTGTCTGTGTATCTCTGCCTCTCTCACTTTCACTAGGATACTTATGATTACAGTTAGTCACTCAGATAATCCAGGATAATCTCATCTCAAAATCCTTAATTTAATCACAGCAGCAAAAACTGTTTTTCCATGTAAAATAATATTCACGGGTTCTAGGAATTAGGATCTGGATATCTTTGGGGGCCATTATTTAACCTGTTATGCAAAACAGTAATTATGTAAGAGTAAAATCTGAAAGTATGTGAAACTATATACCCAAAGGGCTCAGGAGCACAGGCTTGTAATCCCAGCTACTCAGGAGGTTGAGGCAGGTGTATCACAAGTTCAAGGCCAGCCTCACCAACTTAGTGAGGTTCTAAACAACTTAGTGAGACCCTGTCTCAAAATAAAAAATAATAAAACATCCTTGGATTCAATCCTAAGTACCAAAAAAAAAAAAAAAAAAAAAAAAAGGAGAGAGAGAAAAACCCTATATTCTTTTGTTTTTTCCTGAAAGAGACAGTCACAAAAAAAGTAAATATTTAAGAAAAAAAAAGTTGTGACAGGCTGGGATTGTGTATCAGTGGTAGAGCGCTTGCCTAGCATGCGTGAGGCCCTGGGTTCAATCCTCAGCACCACATAAAAATAAAATTAAGGTATTGTGTCCACCTACAACTAAAAGAAAAAAATTTTTTAAAAAGCTGTGACAATTTTTTAAAAATTTCTATATGAAAACAAAATTGGCAAATAATCCAGAAAAATTATTTCATAATATAATACTGGAACTTAATAGAAATTGTGATTATAGATCAATATGAAATAGATTGTTATAAAATTGGACAAGAGACATGAATAGTCATTACAAAAAAATTAAAAAGCATATAAGCAGCCAGTAGATATAAGGAATATTTTCAACCTCATATTAACCAATTATAATGAGCTACTACATACACACTTATCAGGTCAGAAAGTACCATTCCTAATACTTGGCTATAACAAGGATTCAGGAAATAAGACTTCTCAACTACTGTCCACAATGGCATCAATTTGTACACACTTTATCATAAAAATTTTATTTACAAAATTAGGAAATTAAGATTCAAGCATACACTTAGAATTTCATTTGTCAGAACCTTCCTAAGAAGATAATCTGAAGTCATAAAGACTAATATTATAAATTTAATGTAAAATGTTTATAATTATTTAATAAGAAAATAGTTATTATTTATTATTATGTCATATGCCAGTTCAGCATTTTGTGACTAGGACTTAACAATGCTGTCATAATATTATTATTTTTAAAGAAGAAGAAACTGAGGTACGATGAGGCTAAGAAAGTTGGCCCATATCATATGACTATTAAAAATGAGTCGTTGGTCCAAGACTTGTGTAGGTGACAATAAAAGCTTCTCACTTAATATAATATTAGGATATTCATTACATTATTATTTGTAAGAGGAAAAATACTTAAATATACCTCACTAGGATTTAAAAGTCATATTGCACTCATTTACAATGTAAAAATGAAAAATTATATTTTCAAAAAGTTTTAAAATATCAAACTTTATCAACATTAATAATAAAAGAAAGTTAGTTGCCTATACAGTAGTTTCTTTGAGATACATATGCATAGATAGATAATAGTAGAGAGAGACAGATTCATAAACTTGATAGACTACATTTGAATACCTGGTCTACCAGTAACCACATAGGTTTTTTACAGAAATTAAGTGATGTCATTCTTATCAACTATTTAACTGAGTGTCAAGACCATGGTAATGCTCAAGGAAGACATGTATCTGAGATGCCAAGTAGAGACTCCCAGGTCCCTGAGAGTTAGATAAAAGTACCCTGAATGACCATATCCATGGCTTGAAGAGCCCTAAGGATCAAGGTTTTTGTTTGTTTGTTGTTCTTTTTTAAACAGCCGTATGATTTTCCTGGCTATTTCATTCAACTTACCGTCTCTTCCCAGAGAGCCGATGTGAAACACAACCCTTAATCAAACATTTGTGAGAGCCCTTATTGGTGATGAGAGGTGACATCAAGCACCACCAGTTTAAAATATGTCCTGCCCCTCCCCCTCAAAAGTATTCAGTTTCAAATTGCTTTGTACACAAACATACAGTAAAATTTTCTACCACTATGCATTTCAGAGGGTTCTCTTAGCTCTGAAGTCACATGGAACCCAATTTCATCTATGCAGAGCACTGAGACCCCATCCGGAAGGTTTTAGTGCCAAATAACACCTAGCATGTAAATTCTCTCCTTTCTCTCTTGCTCTCTTTCTCTGTCTCTCTCTCTCTCTCTCTCTGTCTCTGTCTGTCTGTCTGTCTGTCTGTCTCTCTCTCTCTCTCTCTCTCTGTCTCATGCACACACACAGAGAATGTTACAATGGAAATTAGTGCTACAATAATTATTAATAGAGTTTATTTCTAGAATTGAGATTATAGGTGATTTTAATATTTTCTTCAAACTTATTGTACATTTCTTAAGTGAAAAGATATTGATTTTATTAAAAAAAGTTTTAAAAGAAAGCAAAGTATAATATATTTAAGAGAATACTCCTTCAAAATATGTTTTTTTTAATTTAGGTTTTTGTTTCAGTAAGCTATAAAATTTTATTTAAATGGGATGATTTGTGAAATTACCCAATAATGACAATATTAGAACATATCATTCCCAGAAGAGGTGTGATATTCTGTTCAATATTTATGTGCCTTGCCTTACATTGTCATATTTTATTTAAAGAAAAGCTTTAATCACCTGATTAGAATACATATTATATATGTTAATACATGACTATTCAGGAAAATCTTTAAAGTTGTTTTAATGTGCCTAAAATAATAGATTTTTCAAATAATATACCTTTTTATCTTTAATTTTATGTCCTCAAATGCCACTGAGATGAAACCTAAGTTCATGAAAACATGACAGAGGGCCTGAGAAAGTTCAACATTTTAATTCCATTGGAATCCATTCCTCACAGAAATGAGGACAATGTGTCTTAATCATTTTAATTATAGAAATAATGGATATACAATAACAATTAGAAAAAAATTTTTTACTTTTTTGAACTCTTCAGTTGAAAGCAACACAAACTGACTACAGTTACTAAAAAGTGCTGCATAGAGCGTAAGCTTAAGTTCAAGAACTCCTAAGAAGCCACAGGGAGGGAAAGAGCTGAAGGACCCTCAGGGTCAGGCAGCAGGACCCTCTTCTGCTTCATTTTCCTCTCCCCTGTATTTCAAGCTAAAAGATAATCACTCTACAAAGGTGATTTAAATGATGCCATGAAACCAAACTGGACTAAATTAGGACTTTTTAGTTTTTTACCCCAAATTTCTAGGAAAGAGAATTCAATTGGCTTAGATTGGTAAGGAATTCTCCTTGCCCAAACAATTTAAGATATAAGTTATGCAAATGTAATCTTGACCCATACTTTTGAAGGTCTTCTGGACTTTGTTATGCAACATTTATCATTATAAATTCAGGGATTCAGTTTTGTTAATGGGACATCAGGAAAGGGGACCATTGTGTGCCATGCACAAATCCATAAAGATATCTTTGATAATTGCCTTTCCATTTTTATTAAATGAGTATAAATAAAATGTGAAGAACATGAAGTAAAAGAAGAGTTTTTTAACACCAGTTAAGCATAAGAAGTCCCTATTTGAAATTCCATCATAACAGAGTATAGCTCTTAGCTCATGCTTCATTTATATGATCATGGTAAATTTCACCATAAAAGAGTGGAAATATTTATATTTATTATCTCTTATTTGTGGGTTAGGAAACATCAGTCATTACCATTCAGTTATCTGAAAGCTATGGAATGACTACTTTTAGTGGGGCATATTGTACTGGCTACAGGGATTGCTTCAAAGCGTCAAAATATTAGGATAGTGGAATTACAAGGTTTTGACCATTCTCAGGAAGATAAGTTGCAACATACTGAACCACAGGTGAACCCTTGTGATCTCCTTAATTAGTCTTCCTTCATAATTATTGAGAATTCATACTTTACCACTTACCAAGAACAGGGGCCAAAAAGCCAATCTTGTAGAACACTGGTAAGACTGATACATGACTTAGACACTGATGTCAGCAGAAGAAAGAAAAGTAGCAGACTTGAACAATGAACATGAAATATTCCAGGGACTAAATGTATCTCTGAAAAGCTGATAGATTAGTTAGAACCTCTGTTTTGTGAAATGGAAATATTATTCAACATTCCAAACTACAGAATGTCTATGAATGTCAGTAGGTAAGATCTGTGGGTCATGCAGATACATTCCATAGTTCTTTAGTGCTGCAAGAGAAATTTAGCTCACACTTCAAATTCTTCTTTAAATATTGTTCATAAATATATTCAAAGTTTATTTCAATTTTAGGGATTGTATAAAAATAAGATTGAAAAATAGAAATGTTTCAAGGTTAAGATTTTTTTTAAATTGTGGATTCAACTAGAGTAAAAATATTGCTACTGTTGAAAGATAAAGCCTTGCTAGGAGTAATGGTTCTTCTTTCTTCTTATTGCTTCCATATTGATGTGTGGGTCTGTATTACAAGTTTTACAAGATAAAATGAAAGAAACGTAACCATAAGCATAAATCAACAATGATGATTTTTGCATGTTAGTCTTCAGGGAGCTTGGCACACTCAAAATACTAGCAGTCTTTGCTTGTCTTCCAAAAATGTAACCATATTATTCTACAGATTTGAACAGTTTAAATTGACGATACAAAAATATCAGGATATTACTTCATCAAACCTTTCTTTTACGCACACATACATATCACAGTTGAAGGTGTTAAACCTCTTAATTTATGTCAACATTGTCTAATTCATCTCATTAGTTGCCATTAAGATTTGACTCATGTTCGAACAATAGAAGAAAAAAAGTCATGATTTGATTTTTTTATGATTTTATTAGTGGATAGTTATATATAATATTGGGGTTCACTTTGACATAATCATATATGCATGGAATATGGTCTGCTCCACTGCAGTCCCCAGTACTTCCTCTTTTCTTCCCCTCCCACTATCTGGTTCCCCTTCCTCTATTCTACTGGGCTTCCTTCTATTTATTCATCATAGGATTTTTTTAAATTAGTGATTTTTAGATATACATAAAAGTGGAATTCACTATGGTACATTTATTTATGTATATAGCATAATTTGGTCAATTTGATTCCACCAAAGGAGAGGAATGATTTTATTTTTAAGTCAGTTTCAAAATTGATCTCTGTACAAATTGCTAACAATGCTGATTTTTATTTGTATTGATTTAATTATAGGAACTTGAAGAATTGCATCTGTCTCTCCCATTTAACATTTGCCACAACCCATTTGGAAATGTTGGCATTAGTCAGACATGAAGCCTATATTCCCCTGGGATCCCTTTTTGCCATTGCTTTATTTATTATTGCCTGGAGTTTCCATGGACCTCACCACAACCTGAAATTGTCTACCGGACCCCACCTCCATCCTTTTGTACAGGGACTCCAACAGAGATATTACCTCTGAATTTCTTGGTTATTCTACTGCCTTTATTGAAACATGCTTTTTTGGTTTTCTTCCTGTGGTTTGAAGTCTAATTTCATTTTTATCACAGATGAAGTTTCCAGATAAATAAATTGCTTACCTCTTTCCTTTTAATTTTTTATTCACTTTTTTCAGGGTACATTTCATTTTGTAATGTTTGTAATTTTGTTGCTGTAGAAAGCAAAATTTAATGTTTCCACATATAATTAATTTTAGTTCCTATAAGGAAAAACAATGTTATCTCATTGAAATTCTTCTAATTTATAGCTAGGTAGGATTTCAACTCATCCTTCTTTTAAAAATCACTTATAAATTCACAAGAATTAAATATGCTAGAATACATGCTGTAATTTATACTTACTTTTAAAGTTATAGTGTACTCAAGAGTAAATCATACCCAGCTGGCCTAGAAAGAGTGGTTAAAATAAGAACACTCGCCCACTCAAAAAGAAAAAAAAAAAAAAAAAGAGGCATTTATTTCTTCACTGCAGATTTGTTTATTTTACAATTAACAAAAGTTAATTGAGGAACTTTTGCTTAAGGATTCAGAGGAGACAGTACCCCTTTGTCAACTATGAAATAAACAAATCTGAAGCAGAGAATGATGCCCAGAAAAATTCATCTTTCCCAAAGCGTAGATGAAAGCTCGCAACCTGTTTCCCTAGCTGAATCTGAGACCTGTCTGATCAGATCAAGGGTGATAAATGTGGCCTGGGTCTGAGTTTTCTGACCTATTTCCTTATCGCTATCCATTCATATGCACACATTTCACTCCTATTGTGAAAAATGTCTGTCCTGTGCCTTATTCTTTCAGGATTTTTCAAGACATTTACTAATTAATCTCACAAATTAATCAGTGCCAATGTTTTAATAGATGATTCTGAATAAATGTACTACCTGTTGTGATAACTGTTTGATATTTACAGTTTCTTAGAAACAAAATTACATATCCCCAAATTTTCATACCAGAAATTATAAACTTCTTTGAGTCTTTAAAATATGTGTTTTTATTCCAGTCATACAATAGAAATTTGGTAAAGGCTTCTTAGGGATCCTTTTGTAAACAAATAGTGTATAGTTTCAGTGTTTCTGTCACTTAATTAATTTTTATTCTCCATTTTACTGCATTAAAGCAAAGCGAAGTTAAAGGGTTCAGCTTTTTAAGATGGTGTTTCTGAACATTAGTATTCATGAACACCTGGAAGTCTAAAGATCTTCTTTGGGGTCTGTGATTTCTCAAGTTTGGAAAGCACTACCTTAACATGACAACTTAACTAAGCAGGAGTGGGTAGGGATTTGATCACTTATAGGTAGATCTTTGGAAACTCCCCACTCCTCCTCTGCTTAAGCCCAGCATGATTTTTCATGAACAGGATAAGCAATTCTAGTATGTTATAGGAAGTTCAAGGGCTTTGGATTTGAACAGACTGGCTTAGGTTTGGGTTCTGGCTTCAGCACTTACTAGATGGTCACTCAACTTTCTAAATCTCAGAAGGAGCAGAGGATTAAGTTAAAAGAATACATGTAAAGTTTTATCAATATGCAATTGACTGCTTGGTTCTCAAGCACTGTTTAATAAAGGTTATGCCCACTTTATTAAGAGATGAATATAAAATTGAGATCTTCTGACACCAAATTTTGTGCTTATACCTGTATTAATTCTATGCTGCCTTGGAATATAATCAAGAGTAAAATATCTCAGGGAGAAAAATCTTGTACTATGTCTTTTTGTTCCCACGTATATAACTGTCAATGAAGAAAAGAAAATATACATATAGCTTTACCACTGCAGTGAACTAAAAGGCATTTTGAACTCAACTTGCAGGAACAATTTAATGTATGCAGTTCCCAAACACTTAGTAAAGTTGAAATGCAAAATGAAGGGAACACAAAGTCACATAATCTCATTTCCAGAGTCACTTTCAGTCTTCGCCCCACACAGCTGTTACACTGGGAATTATCCAATTGCACACAGATAGATCTCTTTCCATTCATTCGGATAATTCTGAATTCCTTTCAGAGCAGCATAATGCCAGTGCAGAAGTATAAAGACTCAATAACGGTCATCCTAAGGAAGGATGCAACCAACCAGAACAGCTGCTCATCAGAAACACTGCAAAGCTCCCTTTATTATCCATATGTTTCTTCCTGACACAGTTGAAATTTCAAATTATGTTGGAAATTTTTTATGCAGACATAGTATTAAAACATTTTATGAATTGTGCTATTCAAAAAAAATGACAGTTTGAAATAAGAAAAGATAAAACAGCTTCTAGTTATATATGTTGGTGTGCACATGTGTGTGTATGTACAAATCGTACCAGTCTATTTCATGTCTGAAACTTTAAGGTCACCAGAAAGAATTAATTTGAGAAAATGCACAAGCATCTACTTTCACACTACTCAACTATGTAAAGATGCATTGGAACAGATTAATCATAATCACTTAAACATGGATTTAAATGTAACGGAACTGTTGGGGAGTAGGGGCTTGAGTCCATGCCTGTCTGTGTTTTCCTCCTGACTTTGCCCCTTATACCTGTGTAGCTTTGAATTCCTTCATCTCTCAGTTCCTCAGCCTCACAGGTCAAATGCAGACAAGAATATTCCCTTCCTCACATGATTATTTTGGAAGATTGAGTACTTCTGTGAAAAGTGCTTAGAATAGTACCAGGGTCATAAGCACTGTGGAAGTTATGGTTGTCTTTATTAGTCTTATTAACTTTCCCAGAAACACATTCCTATAATGTTTAAGAAAATAAACTGTGGTGTAATCTGCTGACCTTATAATCAGAATCAATTTAAGGACTTTTAAAAGCATTTCCTGTAGACAACTTAATATTTCTATAATTTACATATTTCTACTATTTACATATAGCTTTGATCAATAGCTATTCAAAATACAGATTTGTCAATAAAATACTCAAGGCAATATATATGCTTTCAATTCTGAGCATAAGCTGTTAAAATGCCATGAGTGCAGGAGTCTGGCCTTTCTCCTCTTTGTCACCCTGGTAGCTAGCACAGTGTTGGGCCTTGGAAGCTAGGTGGTTCGTATGTGTTGAATGAATAAGAGCTATTTAATGACTAGTGAATATTAAGTAAATGGTGGATAGGCTGGGGCTTCTTGAAATTTCATATGCTTTTGTACAAATCATCTATTCTCCTATTCCCCGGTGTACCTTACATTTAAAATTTTAAGCATACCATGCTTCTTATTAAGTATTTGCTGGCATAAATAAGACCTGCATCATAAGAAAAGGAATGGTTAAAGAGAACCTAATATCTTTTGCAGAGAAAGACAATATTAAAAAAGAATAATATCAGTTACTAGAAAGAGTACAGCAATGATACTTAAATTAGAGATTCTGATTCAATGATTATGAGGGAGACCCAGGAATCCCCAATCTTGGGTGTCCAGTTGATTCTGGATACTGGGTTTGAAAAAACATGAAGTAATAATAAAATCAACATGTATTTGGCCTACTTAATGTTCTATCCATTGTTTAAAGGTTCTATATAAATTAACTGATTTCATCCTCCAAATCATCCTGTACCAAAATTCAAATCCCCAGGCATCTTACCTCCAAAGCCCAGGTTCTTGCTGGTACATACTGTAAGATATTGGGACTCAGATATCAGGGAAAGCAAGTAGTTTTTATGAACTTCAGTTTTCTCATTTGAAAATTCAAAACTTATTCATTTGCAGTGAGAAATAAATAAGGTAAAGTTCACCAATATATACTGAAAATATTTTGCATCTGAAAATAAATATGCATAAACTGAATATTGCTATTAGGTTGATTGTATCAGTCTGAAAGGCAATATATTTTGTTTCTAATTTTAAATGAAGAATAAGCAAGACATTATAAAAAGATGGAATGAAAAATGATAAATAATAGAACGTAAATTAGGATTGATTTAAATCGTTGCTATAAAATGTCAAAAGGACCCCAGTGTTTCTTTGGGAATCATGATTAATCATCACCATCAGACAGTCCTAAAGCATGAACTAGGCATGTCTTGATGTATCTTGAAGTTCTAATAATTTTTAAATCATAGTCATTCCCATAGGAAATGTACATTATGGATCAAATCATCTGATATCTTTAGGGTTATATGACAGCAAAATATTATTTGTATCACATTTCATAAATCCTCTTAATTACTATTATTCATATTTTAAGCTGGTACTAAAATAAAATAATTAAAACAAAGGGAAATGGGACACTCATGCTTTAATCTGCATAAAAATTACAGTTGATTGATTAGTATAAAAGTATCCATGCCTAGAAGGAAGAATCTACTACTGACCAGCAATTTATGACAATGTTTTAAAAATATCTAAGCTCCATAATGATTCTCAAGATCACATTATTAAGTTGAATATTTCATTATAGAGAATTATCTCAAGTCATGATGGAATTGAGTCAGTAAATTGTTTCTTCTTAGGTTCATTCATTATAGCAAATTTCAAAATTGAATCTACTGAACAATGTAGATTTTTATGTCTCAGTATACTATTAATTTGAGAAATATTTAACTTATTATTCTTAGTTTACCTTTGTGTAATTTTCAACATAAAAGTACATCTCAGATACTTATAAAAGTAACATATTAACTGAATATAGTGGCGCATGCCTATAATCCCAGTGGCTCCAGAAGTCTGAGGCAAGAGGATCAAGAGTTCAAAGCCAGCTTCAGAAATGGTGTATAATCATTCCTTCATTTAACCAAAAAGTAGTTTGTGTGAGGATGCGGTGCTATGTGTGTGCTAGATTCTGGAGATTGAAAAACAAATACAATAAAGTATATACTCTAGTCTTTCTCTTCTGATCTAGTATTGGGAGGGGGATATTTTTCCTCAGGCAAAGTATTTTATTAAATATGGGGTTTGGGGTTTTTGTTTTGGTTTGGTTTGGTTTTGGTTTTTGTAAGGTAAGCTTAAAAGTAATGTTGCCATTACTCTATAGGGAAAGCTATGTTACGATTTTTAATGTACAAAACAGCAATTTTAATTGAACCACTCTAGCTATTCCATTGTGAACTAGACTGCAAACATGCTGTTATGGTGCATCTTGGGCTTTCAGAAAAGAGAAATGGACTTCTACAAACAAAGAGAGAAATCTTTAGCGAAATGGTAAATGGTTCTCAAGCCAGCACTCACCCCAGGAGGAAGAGGCATTGCTCTCCTTCCTGGGGACAGAGCTGACGGCACCCTCTGCCTTCACTCACCTTTCAGACTTCACAATGCTGGTCATTCTGTCCTTCTGCTGAAAGGATTAGACAAACCCCACCTGACCTGGTAGACCAAGACAAAGACTTTTATTTACGTCTCAGATACGTATTAATTAGTGTAAGAAACTCCAACAAATCAGCATGATTTCCTTTAAAGGAGAAATACTCTTGACCTAGTGGAAGGTTGTGTGGTCGGCTTCTGGGAGGCCTTCATTCTGTGCAGTCTTAGAGGAAGGTTTCATTTAGAAGTCTAGCCCTGCTTTCTTCAGTTTACCATAATCCAAACTCACTGGGTATGGATCACTGGGACCCAGTTTGTTCTAGGAATCCGGGTGATTCTTTCCGTCTGAGCTGATATCTGGGTTGAAAGATGCCAACGCCACATGCAGCACCGCTCCACTGGATCAACGCTTCTTGGCCTGATTGGGGACTTGGTGACGCATGTTTGTGGCAGAGGACTCTGGTCTGAAAAAAGCAAATCTGCCAGCCTGGGAACTAAGTGGTCTCTGTAAACTGAAGGTAGTTAATTGAACAGGGATCCCAGTTTAGTTCCAGAACTGTTCACAATCTATTTTACTGGAGGTCTAAAGGCATTTGACTCTATGATAAATTCACATAGTAAATAATAATTTACTATGTGACTTTTTATAATGCAAACCTGAAAAGACACAGTAAATGTGCAATGGTGATTATTTTTCCCCAATCAATTAAAAGTTCATAAAGCCCCATTGTTTGTGTAGGGCTACGTTAGACTCTCTGAAGCATACAGAAAACATGAGATATTGTCCCTGCAGTCAGAGAGTTTAGAGAAGTCTAAGACAAGGGGATCATTCTGTAAACAACACAAAACAGTCTGTATGTAGTGAAGAGTTCTGTGTAATAATTCTGTTCTGCAAGTTCAGAAACAAGAGAGCTGGAGACCAGCAGCATCATTTCAGATTATTGGTACACACAAGTTTAATATTTAAAAATATTGTTTAAATACTGTTTGTTTCTTAAATTAAAAAAAGATGGATTGTGACAGTGTCCCCAGCTGTGGATTGTTTGTTGGTTTGTTTGTTTCAGTATTCATTTTATTAATATTAGCACTAAAATACATCTTCACCATAATCTGCTCCTATTTGCTGAATAGTAGTGGATTGCCCATTACATGAAAGAGTTCCTCCTCACATTAAAAAAAGGAAGACAAGGAATTAGCCCAAGAATCATCCATAAAACTAATACCAAATAGAACGTTGACAATAAGATATGTTCAACAAAAAGATTTAAATTGAATAGCTACATCCCCAAAATATTCATTTTTTTGTAACATGCTATATTACAAAATGGTTTCATGTCTTCTAACCCAACCCTAAAAAACATACCTGATGATTCCAAAACTAAGACACTCTGCAATGCTGTCATTGTTATCTCAAGGAGCAGCTGCACATATACACACAAATGGTAAGAAAATATGATTGTTCACTATTAATCAATATCTCTAAGACTTATTAGATAAAAAAACTGGTAGCAAAATAAGGAAAAATCTTAGAGTGCTAATAAAATATTTGCATATGAAGTCTAGACAATGACGTGAAGATCACATTAAGAGAATTGAATAGTTAATGCTGGAATTTTCCAGCCAAAGAGAATTAGGATTTAGGACTAAAATATCTATAACCAAAAGTGGAAGTTAAATATTCCCAGTGACACACAGGTATATAAAACTATCTAATGAGTCCCATCCTCATTCTGAAGATAAAATGTGACTAAAGAGTAAATAAACATTTTAAAGTGCAAATCCTAAACTTTGTGGCATTATAGATAGAACTGATAATGACCAAAAGATATAAAAGGCATGCAAAATAAATTAAGAAGTAAATTCCTTGATACAATGTGGAATTGCAACTATAAAGGCCCTGAAAAGTAGACTCTTCCTGTGGTTTCAAGGTTTGCATTAGATCTCAAACTGCTGAAGAAGCGTTCCAATGACTCAGGTTCCCATTGCTTTTTATCTTTTCTGAATTCATCTAGGACATGAAAAATCTAATAGGAATCTAACACTTATGTCCGCCAACCAAAATGCATATTTAAACAGATGTTCAAAGTGTTCAGAGGCAAGCTGTGGGTCCTACTGCTTCTGCTTTGTTCTTTCAACATAATCTGCTTTCTCTGTGTTGGATCCAAGAGGCCATTAATGAACTTTCCCTCTCACCAAGAGCAGTTCTACCTCTTTAGTCCTCAGTTTTGTTCAGCTGGAAATTAGAGCCTTATTTCTGTTGACATTGCTTAAAAGAAAAAACACAAAAGATAATATTCTGACCTGTTGAAGCTAAATTTAAGCTTACATAAGCAGATTCTCTAAATGAATGTCTTTAATTTCATTGTTGCTCAGGGTGACTTTACTGATCAAAAGAAGCAGCACAAAAAAATTGCTAAGTGAAGTCATTGTGGTATTCTTAACAGTCCTAAATGTCAATTTGAAGAATAGGCCGCTTCTTCTGAAGCACTCCTATTTAAAACGGAGTGGACAGCAACATTGATGGATGATCGAGGCAGTCTGAGTCACACAAGGGGACTTTATGCGTCTGCAAGTGAAGAGACAAATGCAGAATTTTTTTCTATCATTCTCACACAGCTATGAAATGCCATTAGCTATTCAAAATGCAAAACTGCCTACCAAAATCAGAGAGAAGATAATTCATTCTTTCCTTCCACCTGCATTGGTAAGAACCACAGGCAGAGTGGGAACTTCTCCAGATTTCTTTATTCTGTTCCCCTTTTTGCACCCTTTTACTATACAAACCGTTTTCTCTAGCTAACCTATCAGAGAGACATCTGTTACCTTTACAGAAGCCAACGCACATTGGTGCATGTCACGCTTCAGTTATTCAGTGCCAACCCTGTGAAACAAATCTTTTTATCAAGCTTTGTCTGAAACCCTTTTTTGCTCCGTCAATCACTAAGGATACATGTGTTGCCCACTCCTGAACTTCAGACCACAGTAGCAGGTGATATACGAGCTTAGTTATTTTCTCCCAGGCTACCAAAATGACATGCTACCTCTAAGGCTCACTTGCCAGTTTTGAAACCACCCTGTCAAGCACAATGTATTAATAACAAAATATGAAGCATCCCTAATATAACCCCAGTGCCCTTGTGCACCATTCTTCCATTACTTCCCACCTTTCTGTCTCAATCCAGGGAACTCAAAGGATGAGATACAATGCTATAAACAGAAAAATATAGCAGTTTGTGGAGGCCTTATACAGGTATGCAAGATGTAAGAGAGTTATCATTTAACTACTGACACTTCTTTATGCTTTGATGTACCAAAAAAAAAGTTCTTTTGAGATCTGAAGATGATGGTGATAAGAGCAAAGTCTTGGACATGTGCGTTAAAATAACACATTATTGCATGAGGATCCTAATATACCTCCATTTACATTTCCTCCAGCTTGATAATTTGCTTGCTTTTCTGCCCTGAAGAACCTTGGCTGTCCATTGCAAAACGCTCTTCATATTGGCAGCATTCCACTCTATTTATCATCATACAGAGTCTGTGTCAGCAGATCCAGTGGCCGCTCTGAGTGTTGCCCTCCCACTGGGTGGATGATGAGCTCAACTGATCCATCCCTGAAAGTGCTGAGGGAGCTTCCAGCCCAGATGGCCTTCTTGCTGATCATGTCTGGGGATTGTTTTATTTTGTTTTTCTTTCCCCTAAGCTGACTCATTTAATATAGGAGATATCAGAGGCTGTTTGGTCAGTGCTTAAAATAGCAAAAAAAAAAAAATTGTTTTATGAATTATAGTGCAGCATTAAAAGAGTTGAAAGATGATCAACAATGTTAAGATAAAGAGAAGTAAATTTGATATGAGTGTGAATGTGTATCACTATTAACAAGTTCAAATGCAGTCTAATTTGTGCCTTGATCTCAAAAAAATATGATTGTGCATTTAATATATACTTTGCTATATATTTCAGTGTGTCCTTGTGTAAAGGACATGAAATTTATTTTTCTGTTTTTAAAGGTTAAAATATGTAGACATATGCATGTGGGGCTGCCATATTCATTGTTAAGAAGAATGCTCCCATATCACTCCTGAGTTCTCAGTGATTGTTTCTCTTCACCAGTTACTGAATATACCTCAGAGGACTAAGATCTATTCACATTTAGTCTTCCCAACTACCTGGAGCATATATCTGCACAAAAATGTGTTCATCAAAATATGAATCATTCAGTGACCCTTTCAGCTGTCCAAATGGAGTGACCTGGCTCTGCTCACAGAGGATTCTGTCATCATAGATAGTACTGGAAGATGTGGTGTCCAAAGATACCACAGTAATGTGAATTTTGACATCAGTTAAATATTCATTTGAATTTAACCTTAGAAAGTTAATAACAAAGTGATTTGCACTTAGGCAATGTCATCAATGTTCTAAAACTTTAAAGCTTAATAAAAGTATTTATTCCAGAATGACCAGTAGGAACTGGAGGGGGCTGGAGAGATTCTGAGGGTACATCAGATGTGACAGAGGTTCAGACAGAACTGATTTAATGTTGGCTGAAATGAAAATAGAAACAGGAGCATCATTTTCCCTTAGGTAACAGAACATTTTTAAAATATTATTTATAAATGTTACACGTTAAAAATATTTGGAAAACATTTCAGAAATGTGAAAGACTGCAATTAAACTTGGTTATTCTCCTGTGAAAAGCAGAAATAAACTAATTCTGAACTTCATGTGACTATTAAGTTTGTAAGATGGAAATCAATCCCAAGACGTAGAGTATGATAAAGTAGACATAAAGTGCAACAAGAAATAAACCAACATCAAGAGCTAGGACTTAAATTATTTATAAAATTTTTAAGTATGCTCAAATATAAAAAGTAATTTGCAAGAGGAGTGGCTTTAGTCAGATATGCAATTTATTTTGCAGAGAGTTCCTGGGAGATGACAAGTTTTTGACATGAAAAGTGGTAACAAAATATTCCTACCTCACAATTGCAATTTGGAGGTGTGTATGTCATAAAAAGCATCATTCCTTCTAGAAATTTCTGTCAAGAGTAAATTAGGTCCTTTTCATGTGGAAAATGTTTAATCATTACTTTAATACATGTTCTCCCCAACAAATTTTAGCATGTATTATCTCTATATTGGAGATGTGAGTTTTTCAAATTAGTATCATATATTTATAAAATCCCTGAAAATGTTTTCCTATTTCTTTTAATAATTATCAGTAAAAGAAAAGGCAATTAGTTACTATACATAACTATTACTCTTGGATCTACTGACTTACTTTTAATTTTTAATTGAGATTTTTATCTAAACTGTTCAGATAAATAAAAATCATTTAATGAGTTAAGACCAGATCTTCAACTGGTGTATAGTCCAAATCAGGAGATGGACACTTAATTGATATTTAATACTGAATCTGGGCCTTTGGTCTGGTCTATAAGTTTGCCATCCAGAGTTTGTTCAACATGCAGATAAGTTCTTTATTATCGCTCTTGTTTACTCAGAAACTGAATTATTGAAACTTGAAGTGATACACTCAAAGTCAGATTCTCAAAGTTTCCCTTTATTCTCATACTTAGGAAAAGTGCACATTCTTACCGGAAAAACAGATTGTTCTGCCAGCAAGCTAATAAATTTCATTATCCTATTAAAAAACACCTTGGTTCTGTTGAAGAAATATTTATAAAGAATAATCTTGTACTGAGTACTGTACTATCTTCCAAAGATGTTAAGAGTACTGGGAGCCACTCCCTGGAGTCCTGGATTAGACAAAGCAATGTGAGTAGTCTGTCTCCTACTTTATCAGAGAGACAGTCCCATAGAATCCCACATTGGGACATTCAAAATGTGCACGTTTTGTCAATTTTAAAAGATTTTAAGACCTCCAAAATGCAGGAGTCTTCTATCCCTCTGAAAACGGACTTTTAAACCTTTCTTAATAAAGCAAGAAAGGATATTGTCAGATTAGAAAACCTCCTGTGAAACTGTCCTTCCCATAGAAATTTGGATGTAGTATTTCAGAGGGTAGAGCAATATCCCTGCTTTGCCAAAGGCCTTGTAGCTTTAGCAGACACAGGGTCATGGAGTTTGGGAGAAGAAAAGTGGGAACAAGAATACATAGGCTGATAATTTCACTCTTGTCTGAAAACTGTTCAGAAATAGAGATTTGACCAACCTGCTGTCTGAACACCAGAAAAGGATCCTAGTCAGAGTGGTGAAGACATGTGGGAAAGAATCAAACGATTTCTCCCCAGAGTAAGTGATATGTGAAGCTAGAAAAGTTAGTAGGTAACCAGAGGAGTAGGCATTCAAAAAAGGGAGAATTGCATGAGTCGGGCAGAGATGTAGGACTTAAACTCCATCTGTCCAGGATCCCTAAATGGAGCTGGCAGTTATGACTGTGCATTTTCAAATGCACGGTTAGGCAATTAATTCAGAATTTCCGTAGTTGATTAAAAACTATTACAGTAGGTATTTATAAAGACTTATTGATCTCAGAAGAAGACAAAGCAGAAGAGAAGCACTCAAGCTCATAAGCAGTATGGGTGTCCATGTTATGCTAAGGAAAACTTTCCCATGAGAATGAAAGCCCTATGATAAGGGTTTTTGCCCTGTGGAGAGCTCTATCTCCAGCACCTAGGACAGAAGCTGATTTAGGCAGTTGTTTAGTCTGACTATTTAGTAGCAAGTAGGGATTCAAAGATAAACAAGACAGTTCCGGTACCTGTCCTTACGGTGTGAATGTTCTAGTACCAGGGCTTTAAACTCAAATAAGAACAAGGAAGTTTTAACTCATTTAGGAAATAGAATTACCTTTTAATTACATCTTTATCTTTCTTTTAACATGTAACTAAAATTTAGCATTGATTTCACTTGTGAATATAGGTCACAAACCACAGAATATTAGCAGTTCCTGTAACTTCACCAAACATTTAAAAAATCACAGATAATTTCATGTGTCTTTACAGGGTTGTACATATCTAAAAATACCATTTTTGCTCATGATAATTTTTAAGTTTCTTGTTATTGATATGCCATTAGATTTTATTATTTAATGCATTAATAAAAAAGCAAACATCTTATGATATAATAAATTTTAGTTTTTAAAACTTTGAATTACTTCTTTTGTAATCCTATGAAGTTCATCTTGTGCATTTAAAAGCATTGTTCTGAAAAGGGAACTACAGATCTCACCCAAATGCTAAATAAGGCCTGTGATACCAGAAATTGTTAAGAACTGTAGGCTAGGGGGAGAAAAGAAATTAATTAAACCAGTGTGTATTATTTAATGATGTGATGAACGTATGATAAGGGAAGAATAATGACTTACCCCAGGTGCAGGTGTATGTGAATTGGTAGATTGGGGTGGTCTTGTAAAGGCTTCCAGAGAAGTTATGTCCTGGCTTCCCCTGAAAAATTCATAGGAAGGCATCACATGTTCAAGGAACTAAAGAAAGTGTGTTAGGAAAGGAACTAGAGTGTGAGCCTATGAGTGGACAGGCAGATGCTTGGGGGCAAGAGATGAAGCTGAAAAGATCACGTTAAAACAAGTAAGGTAAGACTCAAAAGATTTTGCACTTTATTCCAAGGATAATGGGAAGTTACTGATGCATTTTAAAAAAAAACAAAGTAAAAAAAATCATCACTGTGAAAAGAAATAACTTGGGGAGGGGCAAGCATTAAGCCAGGAGAAATAACAGGTATGGTTGCATTAATTCAAGAAGATTGTGTGAAACCTGCATTGTCTTCAGAGAAATACGGAAATAAAGAAAATTGACATGATTCTAGAACATATTATACTTACACTCAACTTTATTAATACTGTTGCTACTATTACCATTGTTATGAATATTGATTATAATTAACCAATAAACTTTATAGCTGTTGCTTAATACCACAGACCATTTAAGTTACTTTCAAGTAACTTAAGTAATTTCACTTAAATTAGGTAGGAATTTCAGCAAATGACAAGTGGCATTTTAGCCAAACGTCTCTGTAGGAAGATCTGCCAGCCACATACTTGCCTGTAATGATGCCTATTTCCTAACATTATCCTAAACCTTCAATTTGGAATGACAAATTCTTGATAACTTGCATCATTTTACATGAAATTTTTATTAGCAGCTTCTATTTCAATTTAATCATCAGCCAAATCCTCTCTTTTCAGTATTCTTCCTTTCCCAGGATGCAACTCAATAGCTTCATTCATTTCATCCAACTTATCCATTATCCTAAAATCAAATGCAGAATGTTTGGCAAGATTGTCTTTTTTTTTTTCCTAACATATATTCATTTATGTTGATATTTTCAATTGATCACATCTTAAATCTTTTTTTCTCTTTCCAAACCCATTGAAACATGAAAAACTGTGATATTTATTGCATATGTTGGCAGTAAGGCATGGGACTTGGAAATCATGTGAGCTGGCTTCTCGAAGCACTTAACTTCTGTTGTAAATGGTCTCATGGATATCAGTTTTCATTTTAGTCACATGTTTCCAGGATTTAATCAGTATGGTATCAGTAAGGCTGTTACTTTCCCCCTGAGTGTGAGGTGACTACTCTCAGTGCTCTGTCCCTCCATGATTCTTTGTGGCCAAAGAGAAGACAAGTCAATAGTGAGTTTGGTGGTTATCTAGTATGAGCACAAGGGAAACTAAGTGAATAATTAAGAAATAAAAGCTATCTTTTCACTATAAAATTAGAACCTCTTCTGTAAATCAGTGAGCAACCATTTTCTTCAAATGTTTTTAAAAAGATTTGTACCTAACTTACAGATTATAATACTCCCAGAGCTACTGATAATTTTGTCTTAGAAAGAACACAAAGTTTTTGTCATTAGATTTTCTTTTTCATAACATGAAATTTTCATCTTATTTTGATAATAAGAAAATAAAATAAATCCAAGATATGATATGGAAGGCACTATATTAGAAGCACTGATACATAAGAAATGTCAAAGAAATTGTGTCTAGATGAGGAACAAAGTGCAATCCAAGCCTACTAGTTTTAGTTATAGTTACAACCTAAAGGTCCAGTTGGTAATGCACTTGGATCATGGTATATGTATGACTTTTTAAAACTTCTTTGCCACCTGCATCTCAGGTAGAACAATAATCTCCAGGATATACGAAGAACTCAAAAAATTTAACACCAAAAAAACAAATAACCCAATCAATAAATGGGCAAAGGAACTAGACAGGCACTTCATAGAAGAAGAAATACAAATGGTCAAAAATATATAAAAAAAATGTTCAACATCTCTAGTAATTAGAGAAATGCAGATTAAAACTATCCTGAGATTCCATCTCACTCCGATCAGAATGGAAATTATCAAGAATACAAGTAACAATAAATGTTGGTGAGGGTGTGGGGACAAAGATACACTCATACATTGCTGGTGGGATTACAAACTGGTGCTACAATTACAAATTGCTTTCTAGAAAGCAATGGAACCACCATTTGACCTAGTTATCCCACTCCTTGACCTATACCCAAAGGACTTAAAATCAGCATACTACACTGACACAACCACAACAATGTTTATAGTAGTTCAATTCACAGTAGCTAGATTGTGGAACCAACCTAGATGCCCTTCGACAGATGAATGGATAAAGAAAATGTGGTGTATATACACAATGGAATATTACTCAGCCATAAAGAAGAATAAAATTATGGCTTTTGCGGGTAAATAGATGGAACTGGAGACTATCATGCTAAGTGAAATAAGTCAATCCCAAAAAAACAAAGGCCAAATATTCTCTCTGATAGGTGAGTGCTAACACACAATAAGGGGGGAGGGATAGAAGTTCATTGGATTAGACAAAGGAAATGAGGGGAAGGAAGGGAGAATAGATGTAGGAAAGACAGAATGAATAGGATATAACTTTCCTGTGTTCTTATATGAATACACAACCAGTGAAACTCCATATCATGTACAACCACAAGATCACAAGAATGAGATCCTAAATAGAATGTTATACTCCATTTATGTATAATATATCAAAATACACTCTGTTGTGATATATATCTAAAAAGAACAAATTTTTTAAAAGTGGAAAATTTTTTAAAGTTTAAAAAAAAATACCATTGAAGTGTTTTGGTTCTACCAATCTGAATAGTCAGGTGGCCTGATTACACAGTGAGCTCTTGAGTCTGTGAGGACATTCTGGCTCTCTATTTGCCACTGCATCAACTCTCAATTCCCTTGTAATTTTCTTAGAACACCACCTGCTATATTAAAATTTATGCTTTAATTCCACCCCTAATTCATTCTCAGCAGTCAGGACTCCAGTGTTGTTCCAACGTAAGTAATGCTTTGTTTCCATATTCTGGCTAAATGCCACCTCTCACTTAAATCAGTTAATAACCCTACCACCTTGAAACTGTAATGGGTTCCTTTATATCTTGTCCATTTTCCCTTCATAGGACTTGGAATCAGTATGACACCATTGACAATTAATTGTATGCTAACTTCTATTTACTCTTGATGCTGTCTAATTTCTGGCAAGAACACAAACTCTGTCTGCTTGCCTTTGGGTGTCTACCACAGAACTGAATACATTTATTTAGTTGATTTGCTGATTAATATTTAAATAACAAAAATTGCATGAAATTTTGGAATAAGACGGTTCCAAGTTTGAATTCTACCTCTTCTGTGCATTGATTTATTCAGCAGATACTTACTGGGTACTCTCTTCGTGCCAAAAACTATTCTAGATTCTACAACAAAAATAAGGAAGTCAATAAAAGCACATGTACACATAACCATGCCCCCCATACACATATGCATGTGCAAGACAATATTTCTATACCCATGAAGCTGGCATTCAAGCAAAGAGGATAATGAAAAAGATAAATTTGATGATAGATTAACAAAGAAAAAAATAAAGTAGACCAAAAAATGTTGAGAAAGGAAAGACTGAAATATATGAAGAGAGAACTTTAAGTAAAGGCTTGAAGAAAATGAGGGAATTCATCCTTAGAACTACTCTGCGGATGTTTGTCAGGTAGAAGGAATATCCAATGCAGATGCCTTGATTGAGAAAGCGGCTTCCTTAAAGTGCATGAGGAAGAGTGAGAAGACCAAATTGACTAGAAATAGGAAACAAAGGATGGAGACAGTAACTGTCTCAGAGAGGTCATGTATGGTTTACCACATGGGACTTTGCCCATGATAGTAAGAATTTCATTTTGACTGAGAAGAGGAATGATATAATCTGACTTATATTTTGCATCATCTCTCTGCATACTGATTAAAAAGGAATACTGGATACTGATTAATAGTTAGGCAACTGTGATAGTAATCCAGGCATGGGATGCTTGGACCAGCACTGGGAGTGATGAGAAGTGATTGAGTTCAGGACATAGAGAGTCAGTAAATTTACTTAAAAGTTGAGCCAATGGCGTTTGCTATTGTGGGGTGTGACAGGAAGGGAGGAGATCAGATTGATGCTGAGATATTGGGCTCTAGAACTAGAAAGCAGAATTGTCATTAGGGAGATGAGGACAAAGACTAGAATATTGGTGGGTAGAAGTTAGGTTTTAACATTAACTTTCAAATGCTAATCATTAAAATTCCAATTGGACCTATCAAGTAGATATGTTGTTCTCAATTCCAAAGGGAGGATCAGAATAAAGATAAATTTGAGAGCTATTAGTAGTAATATGATATTGAAAACCATCTCTAGAGATTGTCAGCTGATAGAAAGTGAGAACAGAAAAAATAGATCCAAATAATAATAACCTCTGTCTTGGGCCACTCTAATCTTTAGAAATGGTTGAGCTGAAAGTGAATCAGTGAAAATATTGGGGAAAGTGTAACTGGAAAATTAGAAAGAGGACTACGTGAATATGAGAGTTTAAAGGTCAAGTATAAAATGGTTTCAAGGGAAGAGTGACCAATTTGGTCAAATGTTCTTTGTAAATCAAGTAAGATGAGTACTGAGAAATGCCTCCTGTAGAAAAACATGGAGGTCACTGGTGATTTCCACAAGAGTAACCTCACTGAATAGGGCAAAAACCTAATTAGAAGGTGCTTAGGAAAGAAAATGAAGACTAAAATAACAGGGACTCTTTCAAAGAGATTTTTCTGTAAAGAGGACAGAAATGAAGCAGCAGCTGGAGGACAAACGGGTTCAGTTACAGTTTTTATAAGCAGCCAATGAAATGGTCACCAAAGAAGGAAAAAACTGATGATGCTCTAGATAGAAGGGAGAATTACTGGTGAAGCTCCAGAGTAGGCGGCAGAAATTGGGACCTAAGATACACATAAAGGACTTGGTTTTGCTTGGAAGCACAGAATGTTCACCCTGATAACAGCAGACAATGTGTAATATTCTCACACCAAGCTAAATGCATGGGCAGATAGAAAGGTAGAAGTTTGTACCTTCTGAAGGCTTTGAATTTAGGTAAAACAGAAGTCAAGATGACATGCTGTAACTGAAGATGTACAGAAGTTGAGGAAAGAGAAGAAAGAAATTTTATAAGAATGATAATGGATAACAAAAACAGAATATGATCATCAGAAACCATTTAGAATTCAAAAGGAGACAAGTTACTTTGGCTGTGGTTTTTCTATTTTTTTTTCCTCTAGTCACATTCAGCTATAAGAAGATTGTGTTAAATTTTGCCAAATAAATAAGGAAAATCAGAGAGGAAAAAGGAGTTGTATGTAAGCACTACTCTGATTACCCATAAATCTTGAGTTCACTTAAGGACAATGAGGGAAAGAACAAAAATAGTAGAACCACAGTACTGGCAGTTCTAGCAGGGTCAAGGGGCTGCTGGTGAATGGCTCTAGAGAGAATTAGTCAGAGGGACAGGAAATAGGATTCAGAGTGAGTGACCAAAATTGAGATTAGACAGGGGTCACAGTTTTTCCCAATGTCAAGGGCAAATGGAAGTAAGTGCTTCCAACGTGAAAGGATGAAATCAAAATCACCAGAAAAGAGGAAGCTACAAAACTGAGATAATCTATGTGAATTTCCATTGCCACCATTTTCTAACTTTAACTTTTTCCAAATTACTGACACTTTTTGAGGTTCAGCTTCTTCATAATTGCAATGAGGAAGATGAGGGGCTGGGGAGATAGCTCAGTCGGTAGAGTGCTTGCCTTGTAAGCGCAAGGCCCTGGGTTCGATCCCCAGCACCTAAAAAATAAAATAAAATAACAATGAGGAAGATGATACCCAGTTCTAAATATGACTGTGAGGAATACCAACACTAACAGGTTGAGGTACATATTCCCTGAGACACTGAATCTGGATGTTTCAAATTACCTAAAATCTAAATTAGAGAAAAAGGATTGTTTCTATACTGGAGAATATAGAAATTAACTTAGTCTAAACATTAAAAATCAGTCCTTTTAGCCTATTTAAGTTTTGACATGGCCAGTTAGCTAAAACAATTAATGCATCCTAAATGAATAAGAAGTCAAATATTTATTACAAAATCTCATTCTTAACTTGGAATGGAACTACCATTTGACCCAGCTATTCCACTCCTTAACCTATACCCAAGAACTTAAAATCAGCATATTACAGTAACACAGCCACATCAATGTTTATAGCAGCTCAATTCACAATAGCTAAACTGTGGAACCAACCTAGATGATCTTCAGTAGATGAGTGGATAAAGAAAATGTGGAATATATACACAATAGAATATTACTGGGCCTTAAATAATAATGATACTATGGCATTTGCAAGTAAACGGATGAAGCTGGAGAATATCATGCTAAGTGAAATAAGCCAATCCCCCAAAACCAAAGGCTTAATGTTTTCTCTGATATGTGAATGCTAATTCACAATCAGGGATGGGAGGTGCTAGGGAAAAATAGAGGTATTTTGGGTTAGACAGAGGGGAGTGAAAGGAGGGGAGGGAGTAAGGGGTTAAGAAGAATAGTAGAATGAATCAGGCAATTACCCTGAGTACATATATGATTACATGGTCTGTGTGATTCTACATCATGTACAACCAGAAGAATAAGAAGTTGTACTCCATTTATGTATGATGTGTCAAAATGCATTCTACTATCACATATAACTAATTAGAACAAATTTTTTTTAATTTAAAAAAAGATTATAGCTGAAAAAAATCTCATTCCTTATTTATTTCATGGCAAACAAACTGTCCAATCCCTGTTTAATTTTATATTTCATAAGCCTCATCTAAGACACTATTATTTATGGTATATTATGATGTCTTAGTATTAAAAATGATTTCCAAAATATAGAAGAATAAACCAACAAAGTTTGCTTTCATGAATGAGCTTCTTAATTTTAGTCTAGAATCATAAAACCTATTGAGACATAGACTGTACACCTCTTAATAGGTAGATATTACACATGGTTAATCCAGAATCTAAGTCAGTTATATCAAGTATTAACTAAGTATAACATGGTAATATAAATATAATTTTCTCAGTAATTTATTTATAATAGAAATACTAGATTCTAATAAAATTTAGCTATTTGATCAAGAAAATGCCAAGAATAGGATTCTTGGAGGATGAAATTAAGATAAAATAAGGATTGGGAAAAACCAAAATCATATTTCTTAAAAACCAATAAGGAATAAAGAGGGAGAAACTATATTAAAATCCATCTAGCTGTTGAAATATATAAATGCTTAATATTTAAAATGAATAAAATTTAGAGATGTGTGATTCATAAGTGTGTAGTCTTAAATATTAAGTCAGAATAAACTCCAGGTCAACCAAATTTAAAATAAACTTGCAGGAAATGGATTAAATACATATGGGGTTTACTTCAATAGTGAACAGAGAACAGAAAGAAAATGATCATTTTAACAGGAAAAATTAAAAAGCAATGTGTTTTACTGCAGTAATTGTTATTTTTAATGAAAAAATATCAAATAAATATTAAAGAAAGAAATGTAGGAATTTTAACTGTAGAGCACAAATGAGTTCCATTAAAGTTGGAATGGAACACTCAATTTTTTTAGTTTCTACTATAATAGTATACATAGGGAGAAAACTTTTGAACTGAAAACTTTGAGGTATAAAAATAGTAACCACTACCATAGATTATCATTTATAGTCTGTGGTATATTAACATTAGACTCATTTTCAGTGAGACCAAAATAGAAAAAAAAAAATAACTATGAGGAAGCTAATTTAAACTCAAAATATGAAATGACATTTTAATAATAAGTGTAACAAAAATGAAATTGAGTTCTGTGGTGGATATGGTGCTTTTTATCACTGGAGGTTTGATATCTAACTAAAATGCCCTGTGATACTATGAGAGTGACCCTAGAGTTACATCGCACCAAAAAAGACATGCACAACAACAGTGTCATGAGGCAGAGTTGAAGCAAAGGCCAGCATCTGGGATGCCAACGCAAGCAAGGCAAGGCAGGCAAATGGGTGAGTGAACAAAAACCCAGATGGGCAGGCAGCCTGCCTGAGTTCCGATGGGCAGGTGCATCCACATCAAGGAGATTCATCAGTTTAGTCAGTGACCTAGAACAAACTCACAAACCCAGGGTATTTGTGTTCCTGAGGCAGATAGTGGTAGAAGAAACACAGAAAAACAAATTAGCCAAAGGGAATCTAGAACCCATACAACAAGAACCCATCAGCTATTAGATCACCAAAACCAGAGCCAGAATGACAGCGCTAGGCAAGGAGATCTTGAAACACAGCATCTTCTATGCATTCCTGTTTAAGATCAAAGTCATCGTTGCTTAGTTTAGAACCACCGGAGATAACCAGATACTCACAAAATGAAGATGAGAATGTATGACTTAAAAACAAAGAAAATCCAAACACTTGGATTCAGTGACCTCTTCAGTGACCCAGCTATCAAAATGTGGAAAGAAATAGCTAATTGAACTATGGGCACAAACTGAAGAAAAAAATTTGGTACAGAACCGAGCCCAGATGAAAGGTAATTTCTAGCTATTAATATTTCTCAGTCTATTATAATAGATATTTTCTATTTAACAATTTAGCAAATCTGTTGAAAAGATTCCTAGATATTGTTTGTTAATTAATCAGATATTCCTATAAGTAAAAATATTGAATATTACTTTATTGTTTACCCTGATTGTTTTTCTTTATGAGAATATTTAATCCATTTCTTACTAAAAGATATCTTTCGAGCAAATTTACATTATCAACATTTATTTTTATTTACTTCTTTCAAAGTATATCATTAACTAAAAGCTGCATTTTATTAATTTATATCAGGTTTATTACATTTATGCTAAGAATTTAAACATAGATATTATATAATATTTATATACCATGCATCCACACACACATATAGGCTAGAATCTCATAGCATTAGTATTCAATTTAGAATTTAACTAAGGATATTTTAAACTTATCTCTGACCTTACATCCCAGTGAGTAACATTTGAAATTTTTAATCAAGACTTTTCACTGAAAAATCTCTGGAAAAGAGAAAGTTAAAAAACTGAGATTATCTATGTGAATCTCCATTATCATCATTTTCTAACTGTAACTTTTCGCAGGTCATAGGAAAAATAGGTATGCCTATTTATATTTTAACATATTAATGTCTGTGCATTTAAATGCATCTTTAGCATAGTACATTACTTGGGTGAAAATTATTTATTTTTATACATTTCATGGGTTTGTTTCCTGGAGCACTTTCTTGGAAAATGTTTTCATGGTCTTATCCTCAGACCATTCTTATTTACAGAATCTCTGTTGAAGATTAACAATTTTTCTTGCAACAGGCAAAGGAGATTCATTACATACTACAGAGAAGATTTAGGCTCCAAGACTTTAGGTTATTTGCCACTGTGAAGTCTAGATATTTCCTTAGCTAATCATATATTTATTCCAACCTATAAAAATAAAGCTTTCTTCAATGTACTGTATACAGATGTAAAAATCCAATATCTTATATGTATGAGAGTCTTGTGGGTGATATACTTTATGCTTCAACAAAGGTAATTTATTATACATGTCAACATGAAAATTTAATTATGCTGAAAAGTTAATTATTTGTTTTGACTGCTTTATGGCATAATTGAAGTGATTAAATCAATAGGCTCTTCTGAGTAATATTTTAGATCAATGTTCATGAACAGTTAAATAAATTGAAGTGCTATTTCCACCATGATTCCTTTTGTAATTAGTTAAGTAACACACACTGTATATCTTCTGGATAAAAAAATACTTCATGAACCCCTAATAAACTTTTTCTAGGGCTTCAGAGGTGTAGAAAATATGGTCCCAGTCACAAGACATGCTCACAGCCCAGTTGGTGGGTTAGGTAGATAGGTGATTCTAATTGATGCCATACCAGAAGTAAAGAGCAATGGATAGTAATATCTTGACGATTACAGTTGAGAACAGCTCTTTCTCTTGCATATTTGACCTTTCTTAGATTTGAAAAAGCCAAAAGGTATGTGAAATTGAAAGGAACAAGGAAAATTAGCAAGCCTATCTGTTCATTTGTAACATATGATTGAAACTTCATTGAACTAATTATTGTTACCTAATTGGACTTGAGGTTATGTTTATTTAAAGTGCAGATTGGTGATCTAGATGTTCACACCTTGCACACATAGGAAATGTTAGTTAAACATTTGAATTAATGGATTCACATTGTATAAACTCTCATAATGATTTTGCTTAATCTGTGAAGAGTACAAACTTGATTATTAGGGGCATATTATGATTTAAAGCTATCTTCAGTTTTCCCTAATAAATAAACATAACTTTATGAACATCACATGTTCTTCCTTTCATTTAAGTAAGTCACACATGTGCATACAATGCAGTTACACACACACACACACACACACAACCATTCTCAGGAAATGACATGTTTCCATTTAAAGGAAAGAAAGCATAATTCTCTTCTTAACTAATATAAAAAACTGAATTCTATTGAAAAAGAGGGAAAAAATTCTGGTTAAGTTGTGTACTCTTGCACAAAAAAATGACAGTAGATGGTAGACATAAGGGGCCTTTGATAAGAATTGTCAACAATAGTTCATTGGAATGAAGATGAAAGTATCATAAAGATAAGTAAAATTTTTATGGATGATTGTGTAATTTTAAAACTCTGAGAACATGATAGTAGCTGGTGATAAACAAATACCCTTCATTTTTAAACTGTTCTCATTGTTGAATGGTTGAAAAATGTGCTTTACTTGAAACCTATTCCTATGTGACAATCACTGGGAAAATGCATTAGATGTGAAGATCATTGCAAAAGTGTCTTCAATTAAGTGACCAGAACACAGCAGTTTGCCTTTTTCCAAAGAGAACATAAAAATGACGCTGGCGGGGGAAAAACTTGCTTGATCCATGGAAGTACGTAATAGGAAATAACATTAGAGACTCTGTATCCTTATAAGCCAAAGCAACTGATCTCAGATCCACCTCTTCAGACACAGATTTTTTTTTATTAAAATATTTTTTTATTTTTACAGACACAGAATTTTATAATTTGAGACAGTTCTATAATAAATTGAGAATTTGGTTGTTAATAATATTTTAAAATAATACTATTACATCAATATTTCTAGCTGCCCTTTCTCTTTCCATTTTTGTTACACTTACCTTGTAATATGATGTATTTTAGTAATGAGTAGGCTAACAGAATCAGAGTACTGTTCTCAAACAGTGTGTATTAATCAATTAATGTGACTCGTCGGCAAAAAGATTGATCAGGAAATGGAAAATAGAAAGAGTGAAGAGGTCATCCATGATCTAATAAGACAGCCCACTCACCAGTAACTACTTGTTAAGAGGGAAAACATGAACAATTAAGAATCTAAAATAGCCTTTGAGTCAGTCAACTCTCCAAAATGCCCCAGTTGTGTAAAACTCAAGTGGAGAGGAAGAAATAACAAAAACAAAGGAAAATAACTACAAAAAGATAAAGCCATATCAGAAACAAAATTTGGCATAATTGAAGCAAAAAGCAATAATCAAAGTCAAAGAACTGCATAAAATAAATGACCAAATTAAAGCAATACAACATAAAGGGCAAATAGGAAAAAAATTCTGGAATGCTAAAGGTCAGTGTACATGATCAGCTGCACTTTCCTCCGGCTCTGGACTTTCTTGACCACAATAATTGCTAATAGCTTAGGAGGTTATCCCATCCATAGACATTTACATTTTAATAAGGATTTGTGAAACTTTAAAAGCCTTCTAGACACAAAGTGTTTATTCCATTATTAAATGGCAGAATGTCAAACTCTGTTAAAGTTATTTTGTGGCAGACAGCCTTCCTTAGGAACCCAAAATGTGGCTTAACTGGAAATCAAGGGCCTGACACAAGAATTTCATTTAATCGAGAAATTTAGGGGAAAATCGACATTATCTAAGCAGTAAAGGTGAGAAGTGAAGGATTTGAAAGGCCTTAAAACAGCACAGAACCAAAGTAATTTGTAACTGCAGAAGAGAAATTCAAAGCTAGTCTGATATTTTAATCACATAGAAGTAATCTGTATTTCTTCTTTTTCCTGCTCCTTTTAGACCAATCATTTTAGGATTCTTTATTTTTCGTTTAGTTAAATTTCCACTTAAATTAAATAAACTGAATTTTTTTTTCCTTGCCACCATATCTTCTATCACCCTACTGACAATAAAGAGATGCATGAGCAGTGGAGTGTGGCCAAATCCCCACATGAACAATGGCAATGGGAGAATAAAACCAAGAAACGATAAAGCAGAGTCCAAGTACCTTACTTGGCAAAGCAGAAGTGGAGAACAGAACAAACCAGGGACCATTAGATCACAGAACCTACCAGAAAGGTTCAAGAATGGAGGCACCAATGTCTTTAGGGGAGGGAGGGAAGTTCTCCTCTGGAGCTGAAAACAGGTATAATGGTTGAAAGCCTATTTTTAAAAATTCAAACTCCCCATCATTTCCTAAATCAGGTAACAGGCGTTTTACCCATCTCACCTCCCACAAAAATCTGAAGTTACTTTCTAAAGAGAATAAATCAAGAACATTCTAGTCTTGGGTGTATGAGGTAGAGTTTAGGGAAGATGCCATTATGAATACAAACTATGAATGGAAATTCTTCATGTTGAATCTTCCTCCTCATGAGTGTCTTAATGCCTTACTGACACTCATAAATTTGAGAAAAGCCCCTAATAGGAAAATTTTCACCCAAGCAAAACAAAACAGAGTAAATAATTTTGAACTGAAAAGATTTTAGTGAAGGAAAATGCCGAAATTAAAATGTTGAAACGCTTTTGTTCAGAGAGTGTGCTATGTATGCATGAAATAAGAACAAAGGGCTACAAAATGAATATTCATAATCCAATCACAAAAGAACCCTTGAAAATTAAAAATAAGTCAACAAAAATAAAATGAAATGTAAAAGAGAAGTGTAGCATCAACAAATACCAATAAAGGAAAAATACAAGTAAAAAACTTGAGGAAAATTGGGAACCAATCCACAATACTGAATGTTCAAGTGATAGGAATTCCTAAAAGAGAACAGAGACAAAGCTAAAAATTTCATACACTCTAAGAATAAGAATTTTCAAATTGAACAGATTCACAGATGGCTCAATACATAGACAGAGGGGGAAGGGATCCTTATTCATGGTATTATATAATTTAGGGGACATGAAAAGAGCAGATTCTAATTGCATACAGATAAAGTAGTAATATGGTACAGTAAGTAATTGGAAATCAGAATTGGGAATATAACATAACATATTGGTCTAAGTCAAAGTTGTAACAACTTCTCAGAAGGATTTAGAATGGAGGAGGTTAAGGGGTAACCCTGAAGAGAATCGAGACAGCTATATCCTTATCTTTCATATAGGAATTCGATAGATACTATTTAATACTAAAAATAGTCTAGAAATAGCAGTATGATACTTATATATTTAGAAATTTATAATCAAGTAAAAAGCCATCAAAAACTTCTAAAGATTTCATGTGCCTACCTCTAAAGGTAGAAAATTGAGATTAAAGCAGAAAGATCATTTTTTTTCTGTCCTTGTACGTCCAATTGTCTTGTTAACCTGAATTCATGTAAAACCTTGATTTGTTTTTATCAGCAGCATGTTTTGATGCTAATTTCTACTTATTTAGTTCTTAAAAAGTTCATTGAGTCCTATATATATCCAGTTTTAGTCTTTTTCCAGTTCTGAAACATTATTAGCCTGTATTTTTCATCCTACTGTTTGACTAATTACTGAGTCCACTATGTTCATTATTCTTTAGTGACTCTGTCATTCATAAAATAGGTCTCCTCCTTTTATCCTCCAGTCTGATAACTTTGTTCATATTTTTTCCCCTGAATTCTTGGTTTTCTTCATATTCTGGATCTTTCTCACATTTCTTTTTAGCTTCAAGTAATCTCTATTGTCTGTTACCTTTTACTATTTTCAATATTAATTTTACCTAGTCTATAATCATGCATTGCTGAAAGACAGGAGATGCATTTTGATAAAAGAGTCATTAGGTGATTAAATCATGTAAACATCACAGTCTTAATGCAAATCTAAGCTTCCACAGTCTGTCATACACTGCCACTATGTGATATAGCCCATTGCTCCTGGCTGCAAACTGTATAGCATGTGACTGTAGTATAGTGAATGCCGTGGGCAATTTTAACACAATGGAAGAAATTTGTATATCTAAGCATACCTAAATATAGAAAGGTACACTACATAAAGGTGTATATATACACAATCTAAAACATGAAAATGGGACATCCATCCAGGCACTAAGCACCAATGGAGATGGCAGGACTAGAAGTTGCCCTTGCTGAGTCAGTGAGTACTGAGTGAAGGTGAAGACATAGGCTATTTGTACACTGCTGTAGACTTATTAAACACTGCATTGCTAGGCTACACTGAATTTATTTAAGATATTTTTCTTTCTTTGAAATAAATTAACCTTATATTACTGTAATATTTTTTATTTTTTATGAATTGTTAAGTTTATAAACTTTGACTCTTAGAATAACACAGCTTAAAATAGAAACACCACACACAGCTGTACAAAATTTTTTTTCTTTCTTTTTATCCTTATTTTTTTCTACTTTTAAGTTTTTAAAACATTTTGGTTAAAAACACAAACACACATATAAGCCTAGGCCACATAGGATCAGAATCATCGATATCACTGTCCTCTTCATCCACATATCCAACCGCTGGAAGATCTTCAGAGAAAGAGACACACATGTGCTGTCACCTGTGATAACAGTTCTTCTAGAAAACCACCAGATGGATCTGCCCAAGGCTGTTTTACAGTTAACCTTTTTTTTTTAATAAATAGAATGATTGTACTCTAAAATATTGATTAAAAAGTATAATAAATCTATAAACCAGTAACATAGTTGTTTATTATCACTACCCAGAAGTATATACTGTACATAATTGTGCCTGCTATACTTTAATATGACTGGCAACACAGTCGATCTGTTTACAACAGCATCACCACAAATACCTGCTCTGCAGTGTTAACAATGGCTACGACACCACTGTAGGATAGCAATTCTTCAACTCCGTTATAATTGTCTATGACTACCAATGCATACGCCATCCTTCACTGACCAAAGCATCATTATGTGTCTGCATTTCAATTTCATCTCCCTTTTTACTCAATCTTGTTTCTATTTAGTAGAAAATAGTCATTTCTGCAATTTCTTTCTTTACAATATATCTAATCTAATTAAGAATATAGATCCTCCACTACCTTTTACAGAATTGTTCATTTTTTTGGACATGAACTAAATATATTTTCCATGGATACAGTCTGATTGTTCTCTATTTATTCATCCAATAATTTGATTTGTTGATCTTTGTTGTTAATGTTAATCAAATTTGAAGGGCTAAAACTCACCACCAAAATCCTGACTAAAGCAGGAAATCGTCCTCTTACCTAGGACCATATGGGAGAAAGAAGACATTAAAAAAAAAAAAAAAAAAAAAAACTGTTCAGGGCAACTTTTTAAAATGTTTTTATTAGTATCTCATGGTAATAGTAAATATTGGGGTTCATATTTTATATAATCACATATTCCTGGAATATAATTTGCTCCATTTCAATCCTCAGGGTCAACTTTTAATTACTTTTCCCTGATGGCATAAGTTCTTAGAGTCCTTTCTCCCTGAATCCAGGGGTGGAAAGCAAACTGAGAGAAAACTGCAAGTAAATAATCTGTTACAGATCTTTTCAGGACTTGTAATGATCCTTATCACTTTTCCTTTATTATTTTTTGTTCTAAAATGTTTTACTAATAATAAAAGAGACTAAGAAATGGTAAAGTCCTTGAGCATACCTGTAATTCACTTCTTTGTCACAGAAGTTACAAATCAACAAACAAATTTGAATGAAATTAAGTTCATTTTCTCTCATATGAATTAATACCAATGTCTATGCTACCTTAAAAGTAGTAAAACGTAGATTCAATCTATAAATTTAAAGTAAGTGCTTATTTAAAAGTCTGTTATATAATAAAAATAAAACATTAATACAAATGAGTAACAAAAAACAGATGTGACTAAATTCAAGGCGTATAAACATGTGTAAAATTTAATGAATTCCCCGGGGTAAATATTTACACATAAAAAGTTATTTAAATTTTTTTTTTCAGGTGACAAAATAAAAGTGAGGATTCATCAATTAGTAATCATTTCTAGTAGTTTTTAAAGTAAGTGCAGGGATAAAAGGATGAGATTTATTATCAGTTAAAGAGAACACAACTCATTGACTTCCACTTTTTCCCAGTCTGTTCCACAATCCATTCCTGTTGTCCTACATGTAAGCAGAGGGACAACCTTCAATTTGCTTTGCCTCATGTTTTCCTCTGCCCAGCATGGAATTTAGCTTGAGGCCTCCATGACAGAACCATTCCTTTTTGAACCTAAACAAATAACATCCATACTTTTACTTTTTTTTTTTTTTTTAACCTACAATAGTACTGGTAATAATAAGCATGACAATTACAGGATAAAAGATTCCTAAAAGAATCTTTATTCACATGATAAATGTGAAGCACTGTATCATTAGTCACTAATACAGTCCTAAAGAATTAAACATAAAAGATTCAAGAGAAACACTTGTTCTACACAAAAGAACAAATTCTGTTTGTTACTACACTGTTGGCTGATGAATTAATGTTGTAACAGCCTGGTTGTGGGTGGCAGTTGCAGTCATTTAATTTAGTTTTGGCTCTGGAAGACAACTTGCCAATTGTTACTATCTTTCTTTCCTCTGAGGGGAAGAGTCAGAGTAGGAGAAATAGATCTCAACCTGACTAAGAGCCAGGGTCAGAGCTGCTCTCCCTAGCCATCTGGCCACAGCCAGAAGTGACCTATTCAAGAAGCTCCTTGAGGGTGGGCATTAGGGACAGGAGGAAAAGAAACTTATCCAAACTATTCCTGACTTCTACCTTCTTCATGAGGCAAAGCCATTTCCTCTGAAGAAGAAATTTTATATACATTTTAAATTCTACCTGGATATTCAAATATTTCCTTCCCAGAATCTTCTCAAATTTCACCTAACTTGTGAAGACAGAAAGAAGTACACAGGTGTTTTTGCATTAAGCTTCAACGAGAAAAAATGAAATATTTGCAAGTTGTCTTTTCCAGAATTATTTTTATGAGAAAATGAAATATCTGCAGCTATGTATAAATATTTTTTAAATTGTTGTTGTTTATTGCCTACTATCTTATATGGGTACCATTTTTGGAGTCCTCTAGCATGCACTGTAATATTGATTGCAGTGCTATAATTCTTAGCAAATTATACACAAGATGTGATCTTGTAGATTCGGGAAGGGGAGAGAAAAGGCTGTATTATTTGAGAGAGAGAATTGCCTTTTGAGCTGAATGTAACCCTCTTTTTCCAGAATTATAAAATTAATCATTCAAGAATTCTTTAGGTGGTCACCCACCACGGTCAGTGGATCGGAATACTGCAGGGCATGCAGCAGCACAACCAAGAGAGTCAAGGGTGAGGCTAGAGTAATAAATACATGTGACTTTCAAATTTCTTTCACCAGCCTTAGACAATGAATGAGACACAAATGAAAATTCTTCCCGCAGCCTATCTGGAAGGCCGAAGTGGGGAGAGACCTTTCAGTCACCTCTTCAGTTCTTTTATTCTCCCACCAGTTTATCCCTCCCTTTTTTAGCATGCCAAGTTCCAAATGTCAGGTCGCCAGAGGCAGCCGTGGTGGCCACAGCTTCAGAATCCCAGCCAGGTAGTGAACAAAAGGCGGGTGAATTGCTCAGTCTAGAGAGAATTTTCTTAATACCCACCTATGAATGAGAGAGTGACATTACCAGAATGTTTTATCATTTTTAAAAAATGACTTAGATTGGACTTCCTGAAAATAATATGAGACGCTCAGTTAAATTTGAATTTCAAATAAACAGGAATAATTTTTTTGGAAAATTATGTTACAAGTGTTGCATGGGGCATTCTAAAAATTATTTCACATTTATCTGAAATTCAAATGAGCACATTCCATTTCTACTCGCTGTATCTGGCAACCTTAGATGGAGACGATATCACAAAGCTCAGCCACAAGGAGGCAAATGACATTCAGGGCTCATACTTGCTTTCCCTGTTAATTGCTTCTTTGGGCTGAGAGTTACAAAGAGGAGCAACCATTAGTTGCCTCCTGTCTCTGCCCCCTTTACCTCCCCTCCTCTACCCGCCCATGCTTTTCAGGAAGGGAATTTGCAGACTGCTTGCAGAGTGTTCCATTGTACCCAGAGTGAGCACCTGGAAGGCAGGGAGAACTGTGAGAGAAGAAAAGAAAACAGTCAAATGAAACGGAGTAGAGTTTACTTTTTTGCCAAGAACCTCTTCTGTTTAGTTAGAATTTGTTCATTTATTCCTCAAAACTTTTGCATTGTACCGGGAGCTGGCATTCCTGTTTCCTCTGCATTACTGCCCGCTCGCTGGTGCAGTGCCTTCTCAGTTTCTGCCTGTTTTTCTCCATGTTTCCCTAGGTCACATACAAGGTTTCTTGAGATTTATTTAATAAGCATTTGTGGATAAACTGAGCTTTGTTGATAAATTATGAATAATTGGAAATGGAGAATTATGTAAGTTTGCTTGAATGGGACCCTTAAAACTCCTTCCCAGCCATCGCATTCTCCAGACTAAAGCACTGAGACCCAGATAAATCTTGATCTGTCCTTTCCCCCACCTGGTGTCATCTTCTAGTGTGATGTGGGGGCGTATGCCAGGCTTAGAACTCAGTGACACCTACCTATGGATCCCATGTCTGTCACCTAGCAATACCTTTTCCTTTTAGGAAATAACTCACAAACCTGTTTTCTCATCTTTGAAATGGTGATAATAGTGCCTTAATTGGGCTGGGGAGTAAATTAAATAAGAACATGAATATCAAGTGACTAACCCAGAATGGGAACTTAATGTTCCTTTCTTTTCCCTCCTTCTCTCTTGCAGGGCTAAATCTCAACTAGATAATGGTATAGCCCCAGTTAAAATTCTGGACTTCTGATTCTTACCCTTCTCTCCAAATTATTCTGCTCCTTGATGGAGATAATTCCACAGATTTTTTTTTTTTCAAAGGAAGCCAGATATAAATCCAGTAGTTCCCACTTAAAAGAAAATTACAAAGAAATTAGAAATGACAAGCTGGTCACTTATCTAAGGTAGGAAATAAATACCAGAGTTAGTCTGAAGAGTGACATTGCCATTTTTTAAGGCAATAGGGAAAGGAGAAAAGGAGGAGGACTCATAAAACTATATCTGGTCTACCCATAGTTAAATAATGGAATAATTTAAAATCCTCAATAAGGAAGATTGCATCCACAGTCTAATTTATTTCATATTTAGCAATGCCATGTGAAGCTTGAAATATTTTCAGGAATTGAACAGTTGTAAGAAAATCCATGTTGCTGACACCGAGTCATTAAAGTGCCAACAATAGTTCTACGATGTGAAAAAATTTTCTAGAAGGAGTTAAAGACAGACACATCTCAGCCTTATACTTTATAAATGATGAGTATTGCTCCCTAGAGGGAAAACGGTATTTGCATACAGTTATGCTATTTAGTTCCAGTTCTAACTAGGATCCAGGAAAGCCCCAAGCCAATAAGGACAGGAAATGAGCTTTGAATGTGGGCTCCACTGCTTATTAGCTCTGTAAATTTTGGGCACTTTATCAGAGGCCCTCTAGCCACCCCTCCCCATCTCCTTATTGATATAAAGTAAGATTCAAATAGTGTCCAACTCATAGAGTGCTGTAAATAAGCCTTTCCTCAGAAAGTGCCGAATGCCTCTTATGTGCCTGGCTCTGCGCTCATAGTACTAAGGACACATGAACAGCACCAGACAGACAATGACAGACTATAAACAGCATGAAGGAAACAACGAAGAGGATGTGTTAGAGAGACTCTGGCTTTAATAGATGGCCCTGGAAAGCTTTTTCTTCAGGTGGCATTTCAGTTGAGATCCAATGTGAGAGAGAACCAGTCCTGCAAAGAACAACAACAAAAGCAGCACACAAAAAGGGCAAAAACTTGCCAGAGGATGAAACGGCAAGTGCAAATGTGTTGAACTGAAAAAGAACTTGATGTGTTGCAAAATGAGCAAGGAGCGGAGGGGTGTGAGTTGAGCTTAGTGAGAGAAGCAGAGCCTTTATCCCATGGCAAGAAGTTTGGGTTTCATTTTAACTGCACAGTGAGTCAATGGAGATTTTTAAATAGGGGCTGACCTGATTTGATTCATAGTTCTGAAAAATTCTTGTGGCTGCTACAGAGAAAATGGGCATTTGTATCTGGCATATCATGTCAAATAAATGTTAGTAATTACTCTGTTATTATTGTGTTTAATGATACCTTTACTATTCTTCATTTTTGATATTACTATTGATGCATGCCCAGGGTATTAATGATGGTGTCATATGTATGATGGCCATTTGCAGAAATTAAAATGACATGGTAACTACCATCCAGTAGGATAAATTATTTTGCAGCAAATGTTGCTTTCTGTGCAGCCTTGAGCAAGTTAACCTCTCTGAACTTCCATCTCTTGATTTGCAAAATGGTAATAATGATAAGGCTATTGTAGGATTTAAATGAGAAAACATATAAAATGCCTAGTATAATGGCAGATAGTAGCAAATAACAAATGCTACCCATTATTACCATTTTAAGTGGATACACAAAGGGAAAACATAATTGGATACATTTTTCAGCCTCAGACTCTTAGGAACATGAAACATACAGAAAAAATGCAAAGCTTTTAGCATAAACATCTTTTATCTTCTATTCCTGCATGGTTCTTCCTCTTATTCCTTTCCTATGGGGAATCTCCACCAATTAGTGTATAGAGTCATTACCAAGGATGAAGTACACCTTGCATCCTCTTAACAAGTGGACAAACTACAGCTACAGATCTTTCCTAAGCCATGATGATTGGTGCAAAGAAGGCATGTTACCCAAGCTTCACCAAAAAAAAAAAAAAAAAAAAAAAAGAGTAAAAGAGTTTATCCAGGAACTTTGATGGCACAGCAAAAGAAAAGATCGGCTTTCCTAGAGTGGATGAATATATAAATCAAGTGAGGGACTACTACAGGTCCTTTTTGCTAATTGACAGAGATACAGAGTCCTGATGACAGTGTTTAAGGCCCTAAAACATACATAAAGCTAGACTTTCCACTGGACATCTCCACTTTCATGAATGAATAAATTCTCCCCTTTCTTAAGCCGCTATGAACAAAGAGTCCTGCTTAACAGACTAATGCAATTTAAGGTCAATCCTAGAAGTACATTCATCCACTTTGGGCACAAATTTTATTTCCCAAAGTATATGCTTTGGATAAAAGGACCTTGAAATACTATCAGGTGCCATAAACAGTATTGCTATTAAGATACTTCCATTTCACAGAAAAGTAAATGGGAATGAATTTCCCCTCCCAGAGCCTCTCACCCAATTCCTGACCTCTCTCCCATGCCAGTTCACCCCCAATTTTAAAAGTTTTCTAGGATCTTTTCTGCTTCCCGCTCCATCTGCTGTTAACACTGCTCCAGTTGTTATTGCTAAAAACTAAGTTCAAAACATTTAGATATAGTGTTAGTTATTTCAAGCATTTATATGCATGAAAAATGACCAAAAAAAAAAAGAACAAAGAAAGAAAGTAACTGTGTGGATAAGTCCTGAGAGGAGTATATCTTCTTCATCACTTCTAAAGCAGAGCAGAGTTTAGAAATAATTTCTGCTCTATGTAAATTCTCAATAGATATTATAAAAGCCCAATAGCTTCAAAGAGTATGATTTTAAGATCTTATCATCTTACAAAATCTCCCAGTCACTTTGAAGTTGGTTTGGTTTAATAATGTGCCAGGACATTAATCCAGGCAGTAAGGCTGTGAGTTTCCAGGAATGGACCAAGATACCACCTCTCCTTGCTGCCCAGTATCCCCTCCCTTCCACCGTGTGATGCATTCCATGTTTTTGACTACAACTTGCTCTCTGTGTATGTGAGAGAGCACCAAGTAGCAAAAGGCATCACAGTGTGATATAGTATATAAGGGCTTTGAATTACTAATGCCCAGGTCCCTGTCCACTCATCCAAGGTCTGTGACATTGGGTGAAGTACTTTACTTATTTGAACATTGGTTCCCTTGTCAGGAAAATAATACTTGTCCTGTAAGATTATTTGGAACTAGTACCTGTATAATGTCTAATAGGATGTTACATACTGTACTAGATTCCTTCTATCAGTAGTTGAGAATAGTGGTTAAAAAACTCAGACTCTGAAACCCAGTGACCTGGGTTTGAATCCTGGTTCCTACATTTACTAGATTTGCTTTATTAGGCAAGTTATTTATCCTCCCAAAGCTGACATATCCTCATCTGTAATGAGGGAGTGTTTATTTTTTCTATGTCATTAATTGGCCCTGGAGGTTAAGTGAAATACTGATGAATCATCATTTTCCTAAAACTTACATAGTGAGTTCTCACAGAAGCAACACTATTGCTTCATTTTTACACGGCAACATTCTCATAGAATGTTCTGAGAGGGAAACCAGGAATTATCAAGCATCTACTATGTCCCAAGTCTGTTCTGGGTATAACTAATAGAACAATGGCAAAGACTTACCCTCATGGTGTTTATGTATTTCTATTCATATAACACTGATTAAATTCTTGTGTGTTTTATATTAATAAATTTGAACATCCTTTAAGTACATCCAGAGTAAAGGAAACTAAATTTTTTTCAAATGTTTTATGTTTTTTTCTATTCTTTCCTTTTATAACTGTAAATGTCAGTCAGATATCAGGTATATCATCCATTTCCAAGCATTACCATGAAGAGAGGATACTTTGAAATTTTAAAAAACCAAAAATAATCTCATAATGATGTTTGTAAATAATAGAACAAATATAATTTAAAAAATAATTGCTATATTTTATGAAAATTCAATTTATTCCTAGAAAATTTGTATTTTTAATGTATAGCAGAAAATTATTAGTAAGTTACATTTATGGTGTATTTTTACCTATTTGTGACTTCTAATTAATTTTTCAGATTACCAAAAGAAAAAAAATTTTAATAGCCAAGACTAGTTTAAGTGATAGATATTATTATGATATGGAAATCTATAAGCATAAAGTAAGCACTCAATAATATTTGTTGATTGAATGATTAATTCACATGTCAGATATCACAGGTGCAACATTTATTTTACTGGAAGTATTTTGTTTATGTTTTTACTCAGAAAACACAGGAAGCTAAACAATCTCATAAGCAAAACATTAGCTGTTAAGGAAAATTTTTGCTTCCCTAAAACATAGTTTCCAAACACACATCTCTAAAGCATATTCCTGATAAATACTTCAGGAAAAATAACCTTTTCCAAAAATTAGTAAAGGGATATAGGAGGAAAGGAAATGAAAAGAAATGAAACACAACTAAAGAACATGCACCAACAAATTGAATCCAGTGAAAATTATGGCAATAATTTTAATTTCATGATATACACAACTATATGAAACAAAGATCAAAAGCAGAGATACAACTGCTCTAGAATAGAACTCAAGAAGCTCAGTTGGTAGAGTGCTTGCCTTGTAAGCACAAGGCCCTGGGTTCAATCCCCAGCACCGCAAAAAAAAAAAAAAAAAAAAAAAAAAAAAGATAAATGAATAAATAAAACACAAAAATAAAGTTAAAAGTACAAGAGAGAATCCGCATTGCCAAAAATATAGTTTGGAACATAAAAAGTGACCCACAATTAAAATAACTAAACATTTTTAAAAGATTAGATAGCATCTTTCAGGTACTGAAGACAATCCTAAGAGATCCCTCAGATGCATGATCCGAGTACCAAATGTTGGCTAAGAAATGATATTTGGTCTGGAACCTAAGGAGTTAGAACAGCTGTGCCATACCTACATGGAAACATCTCTTAGGGAACTGGAAGCACAGATCTGTTACTTAGGGGAGAGTCAAACTCAACTCTAAGGTCACATTTCTTTCATGTTCAGAGAGTGACCTGGGCAACTTACTGCAGGACAATAGCCTACATATGAGTTGGTGAAAATTTCTTTCATTATAACAACTAATACTTACAGGTGAAAAAGCTCATCTCTTTCCTTGCTTGCTGTTATTTTTATCCAAATATTTAATTAATATTTTATTACACCTAGTAACAGTGACAGAGATAGTTTCGTTTGATGCCAATCTCAGTCTGTTCACAAACATATCCTCTGAATGAAGCTTTAATTGCCTTAGAGAATAAAATGCCTGCCTAGAGTAATTTCTTGACAAACGCAACTTTCATATAGTGACATCTTTCCTTCATGCACACTGGCAAGGGCATAATGGGAACAAAATGGCCAAAGGACAAGCAGCAGGACAGAAAAGGCAGGCAGAGGAGGGCCTGAGCTAATAGCCCTCCATAAGTGACCTTTACTCTATGATACTGCCCTGCATTTAATATAGATCTTTGAAAATTGCTGTAAGTTTGATATGGGGATTTTAGAAGTCACGTTTTAAACCTAAACTCTTAGCTTGTTTTTAATTTACTTTTTGTGATTGTATAACAAAGTCAAGCTATGTGAATTAGGTTAAATTCCATGACCATGCATTTTAGATAAAGAAATCAGGACAATGGAAGAAATTGTTCCCTTCATCTTTCCAAAGAACATGGATTAAGGACGGAAAAAGCAGCCATTTGAGTTGAGACACTGTCAGTTTATTTTAGTATATAATTTGTCCCTTGAGGCATGGTGAAACATTTTCTGATTTCAGGAAAATCTAGGGCAACTAAGGGGAAAAAATGGAAATGGCTCTTTCCTTTACTTATTGATGTGTTTGCTCTCTATGAGAGACAGAGAGGGTACAATCTAAGAACCTGTGATATAAATCCATACCATCGAATTTTGGATCTTACTATTTATGTGATCTTGTGCAAGGCAATTAACATCTCTATACCTCAGTTTCCTCATCAGTTAAAATGAGAATGCTCATGTAACTATTTGGTTGACAGTTAATTTTCATAAATTATTCACAGCCTTACTCAGCAAATAGCATGCTCTCAATTAATTTTAACTCTTTAATTACATTTTTATAAGCAATCAGGAAATCAGAATCCATTACAAAAAATATATCAGATAGGTATCATTGACCACAAATTCAGTTAAGGAATAATTCTACTTCATATATTAGTGTTTCAAACATATCATCTGTGGAGGCTTTCTTATTTCTAAGGGGGCATATAGGGTATATAGGTTAAGGGTGTAATGGCTGCATGAAAGTTTCATAGGTGAAGTTAAGTATAGATGAATTACTTGACAATTTGTAGTGTATAACATACATACATCATCATTATTATCATATTTAAGCCCCTCACTAACATAATGAAATTAGTAGATATTACTACTCATGCTGTGGGTTGAATTTTGTTCCTATATTAGTCAACTTTTCATCTTTGTGACCAAAATAACTGACAAGAACAACTTAGAACATGAAAATTTTATTTTGGGCTCATGGTCCTGGTAAATGATCAATGCACTCTCTAGCTTTGGGTCTGCAGGGAAGCAAACATCAGGGAGGAACCAAGTGGCAAAGGAAAGCTGCTTGGCTCATGGTGGCCAAGAAGCAGAGAAAGAGAGAGGAAGGGGCCAGAAACAGATACAGCCTCCAAGGCCACACCTCCAAGGGCCTCCCTCTTTCAGCTGCACAGCCCTAAGTTCTGACCTACTAGTCCATACAAATGATTAATCCATCAAATGGTCTAATCCCCTCATGAGCTCTCATAATCCAAGATTTTCACCTCTAAGCATTGCTGTACTAACAAATGAGATTTTGGGGGAAACATTCCAGATCTAAACCATAAGAGTCCCTGTTCACGAAAAGAAATATTGAAATCTTAACTCTCAGTACTTCAAAGCATGACTTTATTGAAGATAGGGCTGCTGCAGATATAATTAGCTAAGATGAGGCCATATTGGAGTTAGGTAGACCCCTAATCCTCTGTGACTGATGTCTTTATAAGACGAGGGCCATGAAGACAGAGACTCACAAAGATAATGCCATGTGACAACGAAGGCAGAGATTACAGTTCCAGAACTCCAAGCCAAGAAGCACCACAGATCTGCAACAAACACCAGAATTTATGAATAGGCAGAGAAGGATTCTCCTGCAACCTTCAGAGGGAGCACAGCACTGCTCACACCTTGGATTCATATTTGTGGCCTCCAGCATTGTGAGACAGTAGATTTATTTTGTATTAAATGACCCATTTTGTAGTACTTTGTTACCATAGCCCTGAGAAACAAAACAATCTCTATTTCTCAAATAACGAAATTCAGACCTGCAAGCAAGAAATTTATGCAAAATTTTACATGTAGTATCTAATAGAACCTATTTCTGGGTTCAAAAATTCCACTCCTTCCCTTCTGGCACCTTCTCTCTTTCCATGGGTCCTTCACACATGTCCACTCCAGCTATAATCTTCAACTAACCCTTCTTCAAACATTCAGGCATTGGCTTGCTTATTTTTTGATCATAGGAAGGAAAATATATTTATTAACTAGCTCCTCCGTAGCAGGCATCACACGGACAATCTTCACATGTTCTCTCAACCCAAAATGAGTTTTCTGCCAATTTTCCCACATGAAAATCTTCATCCTTCAATTGCCAACACCAATTCTCCAGACTCCTGAATTTTTTTTTAATCCACATAGTCAGAATTACTCTTTTTTTCTGATTTGTTTCTGTATCTCATCCCTCCTTTTCCCATGTATTTCTAATTTCTTTCCATTGTGTTTGTACATGATTAGTAGTCTGCAGCAGTCTGTCTTTAGACAGAAAATAAAAAAGGTAATAGTCCTTTAAGGAACAATAAACTAAGGCCCTGGAAATTTTACATGAACCAGCAATTTTGAAATGTAGTTTTTATTAATTTGAATATCCTACATGCAATCTTTGTCCTGTTGTCCAACCCAGAAATTGATCAGTAGGATGTTAGGAACAGAGGAAAGAGGGGAAGACTTTAGGACAGTATATGAGGCCTGGGCTTTCAGTATTTCATTGTTATTGTTGTTTTAATTGTTTTCTCATTATTTCATGGTTGACCCTTCTTCCTTAATCACAAATCTTGGGCTAAATTTAAATTTTTACTGAATTTTTAGCTGACAGCTCACTTGGCCTCAATACCCAATACAAGGGTAAGATGAAAACTTAAGACTCAAAGTCATGTTTTAAAAAATGTTTTCATGAAAATGCTTGAAAAAGAAAAAAGTCCAAATTCTAATGATTTTATTAAAATTGTATGGAAGCAATTTAATTTTTGTAATATTGCTCCTTCTGAAGAAATTGCAGCAGGGTCTTAATAATTTGAATTTATAAATTTTGTTTCTTATTCATAATTTCTCCATAAAATTTATGCTGAAAAGATGTTCTACACACACACACCGCACGTTAGGCCAGTGGCTGGTATAAGCCATGACTTATCCTATTAAACAGAGTTGGGCTGATTTCACTGCTGCTTGGAGGTATCCACATAATGCAGCAGAACGGTTGCAGGTTGCAGATGAGCTAGTTTCAGCTTTGCTCCCCACGATGGTTCCCAGAACCAAGAAAATCCTGTGCTGTCGAACAATTTGCATCACAAAGAGAGAGTAATATCTAAAGCTTAAGTGGAACTGAAATGCTTAGCTTTAATCCAGGCCATCCCTTTGTAGACATAATGTTATTTTAACTTCTGTAGCATCTTTCATTCTTCAAGAGTAATAAGACTTGACAAATAATATAAATATACTTTCATGACTGGTAAGCAATAATAACCAAGATAAAGTTTAAAATGCCAGCCAGAAGGCATTGCTAGAAGAGTTGTCTGAGGCCTATTCCAGAGGAAGGCAAGAGTGGGTCTCTGAGTGAAGGAATCTGGAGTTCATTGACCTTTCTCTTTTCTTTTGTTTGATTTTGGAGAATTATGTGCAAGTGAGGAAATGTTAGATACTTACTATTAGTGTTTGTTTATGCAGATCGATGTCATCAAGTAGGTTGTCAATTCTTGGGAAAGAAATATATTTTAAATACTCTCTCTGTTTCTAGCATAGTTTCTAGAAAATTGTAGAGTTCTCAGGGAATGCACTGATTTTCCTACCTGAATTTTTCTTCACTAAATTTGCATATGTGCTTCTATACCTTCCTGTAAGTTTACTAAAATTTTATGTGTTTTGGTAATTGATTAAAATAAACTATGATGAAGTTATTTTGTTAGCCTTATGATATAGCAACACCCACAGAAAAGATTTTCTGGAAATGTATAAAGTTTGGATATTAATGCAAAGTCCAAATAAAATGTAAATGTAAAATAAATATATTTTTGTTGGCCATTTTCTTTCTGATATCTCTAATGCAAATAATACTTCTGAATGTTTCTTCTGTAGTTTCTCAGTATTCATTTCTTTTCAGTATTTATAGACTCTTCCCAATGTTTTTTATTTTAGAATGACAGTAGTGCTAGGCAATATATTAACTCTCTCTCAGTTCAATCCCATTTCATATTTTCTCATTAATCTTCTTCAGGATTTCTGTCAGGATCTTCTCAAATGCACTGTGATAAAACAGAATTCTTATCATTGCTTACGAAACTTCATTTTGAATTGCAATGCTTGTTGGCAGATTCACATATATCTCCCCATGGATTTAACCAGAACTAGTTTTGACTTATTATAGAACACAGCTTGAATTACAGAAGTAACTAGTTACAGACCTTAGAGGTGGATTTCTGGTTTTCTTCTTTTGTCATTCACACCCAATTTCTTCTACAAGAAAAGTAAAAATTATGCAGTTAGGTTATTATGGAAAAAATGAGGTACTAAGCCGGACAGGAGGTTTAAAAACAATAGCAGAGAAGTATGAATAAGAAGCTTGAAGAACTGATGTGAACTCAAGAAAGCAGGTGGTGTAAGGGTATTTTCCAGGACTGAGAGGAAGTGACTGCTAGAATTAGTGGATATGACATTGTGGTTACTACTATTTTCCTTGAAATGTGATAAATCTAAAAAAACAATATCACTTTCCAAATCAAGGTATAATGTGAAAGTATAAATAAATAAAATAAAGGTTTTGTGTCTAACCACAACTAAAATTTTTTTAAAAAAAAAATTAGATTGAACCCAGAGTACTCTTCCATGAGCTACACCCCCAGTCCTTTTAACTTTTTATTTTGAGACAGAGTCTTGCAAAGCTGCCCCATCCGACCTTGAATTTATAATCCTCCTGCCTCACCCTCCCAAACTGCTGGGATTATAGGCATGCAACACCATACCTGATTCTGAAGGATATTGTAGGGATAGAATTTTAAAATTTTTAATTAATGCATGTGTTCTGAGCTGAAATTCATCCCCCCAGTCAAGTGTGGATAGTCTAACCCTGTTATTCAGAACATAATTAGTTATTAGCCTTTAAAGATGACATCAGGTTAAAATGAAAGCATTAGACTCTAATCCTTTTTGACTGCTGTCCTTAAAAGAAGAAACTTGGACACAGGAGACACCAGTGATACATGAACACAGACAGTACACTGCATGAGGACATAGTAGATAGACATCCGATAGAAAAAGCCCTCAGAAGAGATGAAACTTTCCTGCACCTTGACCTTGTACTTCTAGTCTCCAGAACTATAAGATAATACCTTTCTGGTATTTAAGCCTTTCGTTGTGTGGTAATTTGTTATAGCAGCCCAAGCAGATGAATACAGAGGGCATATGATTTTAAAAGTCATTTTTGGGCTGGGGATGTAGCTCAGTTGGTAGAGTGCTTACCTCACAAACAAAAAGTCCTAGGTTCAATCCCCAGCACTGAAAAAAAAAAAAAAAGTCAGTTTAGTTATACTTAGAAATAACCCACAGTCTTTTGTTCTACCCCTGTTCATCCCAATTCTATCTCTCCAAAGACAGTCACTGTTAGCCCTTTCAGTTTTTTCTTCTGGTATATATTTCCTTATTCTTAAATAACATTTTATACCATTTCTCAAACTTAAAATTAGATAGTGTTTTAGATTTCCTACAATGGAAAATGGGGATTCAGTTCTTCAAAGCCTTATTCTACTTTGCTACTACAAAGCACACCATTTGCAAATTTCTCTTGTCTCACAATGTACTTGATCAAAATATTTGTGTTGTCATTTCTAGGCCTATTTCAATATTATCAAGAGTCAGGCCATATAGAACATGATTGTATCTGTTTCATATTTTGTTTTTCCTGAAGTTATAATTGCCTCAGAAGCATGCATAAATAAGTCAATTACCCTTCAAAGAAGGTTTCCCAAGAAACCAAGTTTATTCTCATTTTGGAGAGACATCTGCTGTCATTGGTGGCTCTCTTATCTACAGTCAGAGATTCTCTCAACACTTTAAGTTCTTCATTTCATGTTGCCATGGCCCATGTGATGATGCATTGGAGAGGTTGGTGGCAATCCAGGGTACAGACTGAATCAGCTCAAGATTCTAAGAACAGAGAGGACTCTGAGCACAGTCTCTGATAATAGTCCCTTCCCCATCGTTCATCACTGAGGCCAGTGAGCAAATGCAGTGTTCAATCAGCAGTCGCAATTTGTTTACGATTCATGGTCTCAAACAGGGGTTTCACCAATCACCAGTGTGTAATTTTTTAAGTGTCAAACGAGAAAGCTGGGACATTTTGTTGGTTAAAACATACCAGGGTTTATCAAGGAGAACATTGGTCCTGAGTTCTGCCCACTGAGCAAAGTGACTATGTCTATTTTCAATTCTGCATAGCTGGCAAAGTACATACAGCTGTGGCCATTTGAAGAACATCATTGGATTTCAGCTTAGCTAAGCCATCAGTGAACTAGGCTAAGACATTTAGAGGAACTACTGTGAACTGGATGGTTTCATGCAGTGAAATGTCATCTTTTCACCTAAAGCTAAAATGCTGCTAGATCCAAGCCAGCTATAGTCTTGAATATACCACTTCCATCTAACAATCAAGGTAGGTCTGTCCACCTTTTTAGGCAGAGTAGAAGTTGGCCTATTCCAAAATAGAAATATCAGGCCAAAGAGTCACAAGGCTTCTATACATCAGACATTCAGTTTCAATAAAAATTCAGTAGCAACTTAATAACTGCTTTTAAAAGCAGATACTTACCTGGCAGCTGTGTGAAAGAGAAAAAGAGTCCCAAACCCCAGGGACTAACGGATGACTCCAATTGGAAAAGTTATCAGTCACAGAGGCAATTAGCTCAGTGATTTGTTAGGATGGTGAGGCACCAAAGGTGCTGACACTTCTCTATTTGTGGCTCTTCCCAGTTGAGAATATTCCTTCTGGCATTTATGAACACTCACAATACAGGCATACATTAGCAATTAATATACACCACAGTGGAAGCCACAAAAATAGTATATTAAATTCTCCCAAAGGACCTGACTCACAAGGTCATTTTAGCTTTCCTTCCCACAGTGAACTCCATCTAAACCCCTCACATTAATTTGGGTGTTTTGTTCTCCCAAGAAGGACAGATGAGATGGTGGATATATGAACACAACAGAACCATATAAGTTTGAGTTCTTTCCCTTCCCAGCATACTCAGACATATGTATATAGCCTTCAGTATCCTTTGAGGACAGAGATCTCAGTGCCACCACTAAATACAACTCTCCTTATAGCAACTGCTGTTGGGAGAGGATGAGAGGGAGGGATGTGGATTGACAAAAGAGGGCTTGTAGAGAAAGGCTCTCAGCCAGTAACAAGGTTTTGCCTTCACTTTCCATTTCAAGCTGAGCTGCTGCTAGACTTCTAGAATTTTTTTTATTTTTATTTTTTATTCCTTGTACACAAATGGGGTACAACTTTTCTTTCTCTGGTTGTACACAAACTAGTCACACCATTTGTGTAATCATACATGTACACAGGGTAAATGATGTTTGTCTCATTCCATTATCTTTCCTTCCCCCACTCCTCCTCTCCACCCCTTATTTCCCTCTACACAATCCATCCTTCCTCCATTCTTCCTTTGCACCCTCCCGTCCCCCATTATGTATCATCATCCACTTATCAGAGAAAACATTCGGACTTTGGTCTTTTGGGATTGGCTTATCTCACTTAGCATGATATTCTCCAACTCCATCCATTTACCTGCAAATGCCATAATTTTATTCTTCTTTCATGGCTGAGTAACATTCCGTTGTGTGTACATACCATAGTTTCTTTATCCATTCATCAATTGAAGGGCATCTAGGTTGGTTCCACAATCTAGCTATTGCGAATTGAGCTGCTATAAACATTGATGTGGCTGTGTCAATATAGTACGCTGATTTTAAGTCCTTTGGGTATAGGCCAAGGAGTGAGATAGCTGGGTCAAATGATGGTTCCATTCCAGATTTTCTAAGGAATCTCCGTAGTGCTTTCCAGAGTGACTGCACCAATTTGCAATCCCACCAGCAATGTATGAATGTACCTTTTTCCCCACATCCTCGCCAATACCTACTATTGCTTGTATTCTTGATAATAGTCATTCTAATTGAGTTGAGATGAAATCCTATGGTAGTTTTGATTTGCATTTCTCTTATGACTAGAGAAATTGAACATTTTTCATATATCTGTTGATTACTTGTAAATCTTCTGTGAAGTGTCTGCTCAGTTCCTTAACCTATTTATTGATTGAGTTATTAATATTCTTGGTGTAAAGATTTTTGAGTTATTTATAAATTCTGGAGATTAGTACTCTATCTGAAGTGCATGTGGTAAAGATTTTCTCCCACTCTGTACACGCTCTCTTCACATTGCTGATTGTTTCTTTTGCTGAAAGAAAGCTTTTTAGTTTGAATCTATCCCATTTAACTTCTAGACTTCTTTATGTCATCTTTTTACTCCCCAGCAGGATACCTGCTTCAGTATTGTAAACCAAGTCCAGGGCATTAAGACTCTAACAGCTAGTCAATGCCTCATCTCTGATTTTCTACTGGTGTTCCAAAAGGGCCAAAGTTCCCCTTGTAAGAGCCAACACCCACTGCAAAAACAAACAAACTCTTACATCTTTTATTGTTTTTAAATGGATTTAGACTTTTCATGACAGATTGCTATTCCTGCAAGAGGGTCTGAGCCCCTAGGAGGTCTTGCTTTTGACAATCTTCCTTAGCAAGCATTACCTGCATTTCTCATCTTTGAAGGAAATTACACAACGTTTCAACAACTCATTCAGTTTCTGACCGTAACAGTCATGGCATATTTCTCTCATTTCTCACTCAACAAGGATACACACCTTTGGTACTATTGTCTAAGAGGAAGAAAATCTCTGCCCACCCAGAATGAATTACAGTAATACTTGGCACATTAGGGCGACTTGGGACTTAACACCAAATTAGCAATAGTTCCCTGTTCAGAGTAGAGTTAAAAACAATACTGTACTATTGGGGTAGCGGTCTTTGAATTTACCTCCTGCTATTTGGTCAGCAATTACCATGCCAATTCCTTCTCATTAATAGACCATCTAATGGAGGGTAATTTATTGTTTTGTTAACCATACAATTTAGTCAATGTCTCTGCTACTGATTCCTATGGATTTCTTAAAATCGAATCATTCTAAGATCTCCATCCTTCCTCTTCTTCAAAACTATGTCTCTGTGTATTTTTCATCATTATTGCCAAAATTGTCAGTAACTGTGATGGGTCTGAGTTTTACCCCCCAACCTACAAGCTGACAAATTATCTTTCCATGGTTCCATGAATGCTGGCAGAAATCACAAGACTCCTGGTTCAAAGATAAAGGACTACTTATTACTTACAATTGCCATAGCTAGATATCATCTGTTATAGTACTGGTTCCCCAAGTCCCAAGTGTGAAAGCTTCCAGAGTGTGAACCCAAGAAGATCAAATGACACCTGTATACTCAGAAGATAGCATCAAAAGTAAGGAACCTTAGGGATTCTGAATCTTTTATCACAGGCAGTAAGCATGCTTCCCTGCACTCCAGATGGAGATGCACCAATTTTCAAAACTGTAAGGTGGTCTGGTGCAGTAGTGCATGCCTGTAAACCCAGCAGCTTGGGAGGCTGAGGCAGGAGGATCATGAGTTCAAAGCCAGCCTCAGCAGATCAATAAGGCACTTAGCAAGTCAGCAAGACCCTGTCTGTAAATAAAATATAAAAAAGGGTTGGGGATGTGGCTCAGTGGTTAAGCACCCCTGGGTTCAATCCCTAGTACCAAAAAAAGGAAGGAAGGAAAGGAAGGAAGGAAGGAAGGAAGGAAGGAAGGAAGGAAGGAAGGAAGGAAGGAAGGAAGGAAGGAAGGAAGGAAGGAAGGAAGGAAGGAAGGAAGGAAGGAAGGAAGGAAGGAAGAAGGAAGGAAGGAAGGAAGGAAGGAAGGAAGGAAGGAAGGAAGGAAGGAAGGAAGGAAGGGAAGGAAGGAAGGAAGGAAGGAAGGAAGGAAGGAAGGAAGGAAGGAAACTGTAAGGGAAAAAAACACCCTACCCTTTGCTCCAGGGAAAGACGTTTTTTCTGTTTTCCCAGGCGGCTTGCTATCCAAGTATCCTTGAAAAGACAGTCTGGAATAAAAGCAGTCAAATCTCACAAGACATTCAAAATGTGAGATACCCATGGAGAACTCTCTCTCAATGGAAAGTGTGAGATAAATATTTGTCTTGAATTAATTGCTGAGTAAATTATTTCAATGTGAAAATTTATATCCTTCATTTCTGAGAAACTTTCATTGTTTCTTTTGTAGTTTTCTCTCTCTCTCTCTCTCTCTCTCTCTCTCTCTCTCTCTCTCTCTCTCTTTCTCTCTCTCTCTCCTTCCCTCCCTCCCTCCCTCCCCCTCCACCCCATTTTCCCTTCCTGAAACTTCTATTATCTAAGTGTAGGGTGTTCTGGAGTTATTTTCTAACTTTTTATGTCTCCTTTCTTTTTTTTTTTTTTTTTTCTTCTCTTTTCTTTTTGTTCTACTTTCTTAGATATTTCCTCAATGATCATTTCCTCAACTTTCAGTAATTAAAATTTTGAAGGCTACTTTTTTTTAATTCTCAAAATCTTTCCCTTTTTTATAAAAATTTCTAAAAGATTCTTTACAAAATTTTACTCTCTTGTTTTATGGGTATTTTTTCTTAGTTCTCTGGAAATAACAAAAATAATGTTTTTTTTTTGTTTGTTTGTTTTTTGTTTTGTGTCTAAGTCATCTTCTGCTCCCTGTATTTCCATGTTTCCTTCAAGTTCCCTGTTTGTTTGGTTTTTTTTGTTTTGATGCCATTCTTTTATCACAGAGTCTCTTTAGCCTCCTTTAAGACTGAGGCACCACGAGCTGACTAGAAGCCCTGTAGGAACAGGTAGAGCTTGTTGAGAGGTTGGCCCCACTCACTGTGGACCACTGGACAAGAACCCAGCTCTCCCTGCTCCCTAGGTTTTTCCTCTTGGGCTAGAAAATATACCCAGAGAAGAATTCTCTTGCTTGTTGTATGTAACCCCAGCTTCCAGAATTCTCACAAGGCACCTGGGGAAAGAACTAGCATCTTCACCTTTTCACTTACACACTTTCACTTTACCTCCTCTGTCCAGTGCAGCTCCTGAGCAGCTACTTGTCTACTGACAAGATTCAAAAGAAAGAGGATTAACCCATCATGTTTCTCCAGCCTTCAGAAGCATCTGTTCCTCCAGTTCCTATGTTTTGGTGTTTTACAAGGTTTTTGTCTTGATTCTAGCTTCCTAAATAGATAACACATGGCTTTCAGTTTCCTCTTGTCTAAATGTGTCATCACTCATTCATCTGCTTTCCAACTTTCAATATTTTGTTGACATCTCTAAAGTGCTCTTGTATTTCCTCCATTTGTCTTTGCATTTGTAGATTTTTACCTTAGTTTTATCCCTTTACAGTGTCATTCTAGTTGGATTCCAGGAAGAAGCAAAAATGCACATTTGTATATTCAGTCTGCAGTGTTTAAGTAGAATGACGGGCTTTTAAGGAAAGGAAGAGCTTACTGAGCTATGGAGAAGCAAAATAGTAAGGACTCTTACTTCCCAAAGGAGAAATGGGGACATAGCATATCATTTAGCATCATCGCTTTGAAGATCAGCTATTATTTTCTAATGACCTAGCAGAACATTAGAACAGGATATGAAAATAGTTTTCAGATGTGTATGATTCTCAAGTATATACCTAGAATCTGAACAAATTCTAAAAATATTCATTCAAATCAAGAATTCAGAAAATATTTCCATAGTAAAATAATGATTATGTATTATATGTGACTGGACACTATCATAAATGATGTCTGTCTAGTGGTAATTGTTACTGTATTGCTGATGGATTACTGTTAAACTGAATAAAAAATATTTGGAAGAAATCAACAGAACATCAAACTGCAGGAATAACCCAAAGTTGAATTTCTACTTCAGAAATGTTTCTCATGTTGAAGTAATTTACCTAAAATAAATCTTCTTCATTTCATAGGTTTACTGAAATGTCCTTCAGTTTTATTTTACGGTTAGAAAATGAGAGAGAAGAAAATGGCTTGGCTATTTTGGTACCACAACCTTCATAAAATGAAAAGACAATGAGAACTAAAAAAAAAAAAAAAAAAAAATTATTTTCTTCCATTCATCAGTGCTACAAGCAGAGATAGAGAAAAATCAAGCTATACACTAGTATTAATGATTATTTTATGATTTTCATCCCAAAAGAACAGAATTAGAAATTGAGTTACCAACAAAGAAAATATGTATTTATTGAATCTCCTTATACTTTTTTGCACTCTGTAAATTTTTTAAATCAATAATTATTAGTTAAATCAAAAGGCTATTAATTAAATTTGCTTTCTTATGTGCATAAGGCTAAAATAAAGAATCATCTGCCAAACAATTTGTTGTCTCAAGTACAAGGAAGAATTTTAGTGAACAATAATAAATGACCATGTAGTAAGCATGTATTTTTATATAGCATGCTTAGTAAAGGTACTATGAGTGGAACAAATTTTTCAATCGAATTGCTATTTCCACTCTATTTTTAGTCATTAAAGAGAAGTCCTCAAGATCTTATTCCGACATCACAACTGACATCACAAACGTGACCTCATTCAGTTTGACCATTTTTAAATACAAGTGAAGGGGAACATCTCTGGATATTTCAAATATATTAGTTTCTCTTGCACAAAATTTAATTTGTTTCTTAACTGGACTACAGCCTCGGGGCATTTGTAGAGGGAAATAAAATCTCCCAAGCCGTTTTATTCTGTTTAAGAGTTACTGTACTCATGCTGAACCCAGAAAGATTTCTAAAGGTGGACAAATGACAGCCCAGGATACATTTCTTATGCATGAGAAACAGTGGTTGGCACAGTAGCCACCACTGAGCCTGCGTGTGGTATGTACCCAGATAATTCCATATGTTGGAAATGCTACCTAAGCACGTTGGCAGTTCCTACTTAAGACTGCTAATGTGGGATATTACTGAAGCTACCAAAATGGATGAAAACCACATTTAGGAAAGCTAGCATTACCCAGTCAAAATGCATAATGAGGACAGATTTAAACATGACATTTTGCCAGTCAGCAGACTTTCTAGAAGATGAAAGGCTGGTGAAACAAATCCCAGTGTTTTTTATAAAAAGAGTCTATAGCTTTCAGACTTTCAATTTTTATGTGACCCATGACTGGGTTGTTAATATATAGTGTAACCAAATTCTCAAATGATGAGAACAATTCTTGAGGAATTATTTATCAGAGAGCATTAGATTCTTATCTTTTGGGATTATCTCTTGTACCATGAGTTGTCCCAAGACATGATTTTGACATAAAATTCCTTATAGTTAGCTACTTAAAGCTAAATGTTCAGAGAAAAAATTTAATCTTATCACTGAGAGACTTGCTGATATTAGAAATTGGAGAGCTCAAAATGGGGAGGAGAGATAAGAGTTTCCAGTATTCTGAGACAGACCCAAAACAGGTGAAAAGGTGAGAATCACCTAATAGAGCTAATATTTATTGCATATTACATTAAGCAATGTACACACATACAATCTCTATTTTTTAGCACATACCATAATTACCCTTTTACAGGTGAGAAAAATGAGACTTCTTCAGACAGTAATTTACACGAGACTATCTAATCAGTAAGATAAGGAGATGCAGACATGTCTAAAATGAGGCACTGAAACATCAAACCCCTTCTGAGCTGACGTCTCAACTTCTGACAATACAAGAAGAATGACTAGCTCTTTAGCAGGAGTTATATAAAGATTCAGGAAAAGAAATGCCTCCTAATGTTTAATCTTCTTACTCAGTCAATCTGCCACAAACTGAGCAGACTTCAGCGATGGCTATGGAATGATTTTAATTACTACTGCTATCTGCCAATGACAAAAGCAGCCAGGATTGCTAGCTTCCAGGAACAGCCCTCACAATCATGTTTGTGGAAAGTGAAAGGACTTTGCCAGGCAGTTTAAAATGAAACATGATCAACAATGCAGAGAGAGTTTGTGCCAGTGTCAGAGGGACCACTTAAAGTGGCCCAGCTATAAAACCTTTTATTTATTTATTTATTTATTTATTTTTTGCGGTGCTGGGGATCAAACCCAGGGCCTTGTGCTTGCAAGGCAAGCACCCTACCGACTGAGCTATCTCCCCAGCCCCTGTGAGACCTTTTTAACACCACATTAACATATACTAAAAGAGGTGCCGATATTTGTTTGGGGAGAGGCTTAAAGGAAAGGGAGAGATTCAGATCACCCACTGAGACGGGTTCCACTTTTTGTATATGATAGAAATTAGCAAGAAGCAGAAAGTTATTTATCCATATGTAAATATATGCTTAAAGTTATGGACTCAAGGAACATTGGGCAGAGCTGAGTTAGGGAGGCATGTGAATATGAATATGAATTGGAGCATAAGAAAATGTGCGGTTGAAAGTTGGAAAAGTATAAAAAAGAAGCTAACAAAACATAATCTTGTTGCTATAAACTGAACCACACGGGTAGGTAAACCTTGTCAAAATAAATAGCAATTAATGGATCTGAAATTGAGAGGATAAAAAGAATATTTGCAAAATACTCCTTTTTTTTTTTGCTCCCCTCCACAAAAATCATTATCAACTCCCTATTGCTGCTGCATAAAGCCTAACTCTTTAGCCTGACATCCACAGTCTTGTGCTGCTTTTGACAATTATACCATTTTATATGCTGAGGATTTCAGTTGAAATCACTGGGCAGTGAGGTCACAGATTTGTACTTTTAAAATATCACTGATAATAGTGTGAAACACTGACAGAAGGAATAGAACTGTGTATAAACAGGGTAACTGGTATATAGAAAATTAGTGTTTCAGGTTAGTCTCAAAGGTGATAAGGATATAAACTGAAATAATTAAAGTAGAAATGGAAATTTTGGGGGGTTTGGATTTTCAAATTCTACCTAATATTTATCAAGTTCATTTGAATACAGAATATTTTGTACGAGGCTATTTACATGAAATCTGGAGGCTCCACGTGAAATCAGGATTTAAGAGGAAAAAGGCAGACTCCTCTGCTGGCTGGCTCATAGCTCCCATAGACTAGATGATGGTACAAGATTTCAGCAGGTTATCAGGTCTGATAGGCGAGAAGATGGTAAGTGCTCTAATTATGGAATTTCATGGTAGGAGAAGTGTTTCAAGCTCCTCAATCATGAATTATATTCACTTGCTTTAAGTATTATCTATTCAATTGGACAAGGTATAGTATATTAAAGGATCACCAGAAAGCTTTTATGACACCCACCAACCACATTTTCCACTCAGGATCAGTGCCCCGTTTGCCTCATCTCTGTAGCCTTCTCCTCTTCTTTTCTATTATTTATCCCACCATCTTAACAGATAATTTTACTGAATATTACAGAGAATTATTTTGAAGACTATTTCAATCAAAACTCTGTCACTTTTAGCTTATTATCTTCTCTATCTTACATTCATAAAAGAGATGACTTTTGTAAACACACACACATGCATGCACAACACTCACACAACATACAAGGTTTATCATCCACCCCAAATTTAGTGACTTTAAAAAAACATTATTTCTAATGACTTTCTGTGATTGACTTAGTGGAGCAGTTCTGCGGCTTCTCATGATAATGGCGGAGGCCATAGTTACTTGGGGACTTGACTAGACTAGACCATCCCAGATAGCTCATTCACATGCTTGGTAGGTTGGTACGATCGGTTGAAATCTCAACTGGGTTTGTTTGCCAACACACATTTTTTGTTTTTTCTTTTAATCCCTCTTCTTTGCAGCTTTCTCAGAGAATGACATCAGGATACCAAAAAGGAGTGTTTCAAAGGACAAGTTGCAGTGTGTGAGCACTTGGCAAATATTCAGTTGCATCTCTCTTGATAACATCTCATTGGCCAAGGCTAGGTATGTGGCTACCATAGACAGACCAAAAGAGGAAAAAATTGACTCTACCTCTTAATATCTGCTTCATGGAGCAGAAGGAGTATATGCAGAAAGGGAATTTGAGGGGGGCTATCTTTGGTGACTCTACTAAACACATACACACACACACACACACACACACACACACACACACACTGATCTGTATGTATTGTTAAAATGTGCATTTTAACTGAATATTAAAAACCTTCCTACATTGGAATTTTCACACACAACAACCCATACTCAGAATATTTCCCCTGCACTGATCAACTAAAGATAGAACCCATTGTGAAGTTCCATTAGTGTTATGGTGAACACCTCTGATAAATTGGACATTGTCTGTAGACTTTTCTCTGTTGAATAAAATCTAGGAATTAGCAACCACTGAGATAAAGAAGCAAATGACTGAGGTGTTGGGAGGTTGTCCATGCTCAATATATAGGTTGTGCACTGCATAGCTTTGGCTCCATTCAGAGACTCTTCAGCTTGAGTGGCACCTCTTAGAATTTTGCAGTATAAAACCATCTACCATATCCCTTGTTCTATAGTTTCCAAATTGGGATTCAGGGTAACTGCTTATGCAAAACCTGGGAGAAGTATAGTAGAAAAGATGAGTCCCATTTTGTATGGGCTGGATTTGAGGCGCCTTTGTGACATCCTTATCTAGATATGTGAAGGACCAGGAATGTTAATACAGAACTGAGTAAGGCAATGGATAGATAAGGTCATTCAAGGAAAACAGGTTTGGTAAGAAGAGGAAAAGCCTGAAACAATAGCTCTGGAATGAAGAGATAAAAAGGTGGGAGCTGAAGAAGCATCCTGAGAAAGAACAGTTGGAAAGCTGCAGCAACTTGACCTGTCTGCTAACACGACAGATCAGTAAAAGCCATTTCCTTAGAATGAACATAAAGATCTTTACTTAGGGACAATTAGCTTTCTATCACTGTCTTTACACAATCTCCCTGAGGGGCTCCCAGAGACAAGGTGTTAATTGATGGGAAAGCTGGTTTTTCTTTCCTCTCTTTTTCTTGCTGTAGAGCATCAAAGATGACCTCAAATAATAAGTTTGCCATATGTAGGGCTTTACAGTTTACAGGGCAGGTTCTTTTCCCTTATCTAATTTGTTCTCTACCACAACCCTCTAAAGTACTCAGGGCAAGTATTAGTATCTTCATTTTACAGATGAGCAAACTGAAGTCGAGAGAAGTGATTATTCCAAAGTGGAACTGTCCTCTGACTCCCAATTCAGTTCTGTTCCCACTAAGCCACTCGATTACATTAAGGATCAAATCCTTGCTTTTCATTCGGCCATGAAGATACCTGGGTTATCTAAATTGGGAGTTTTCTGTCTTACCGTTATCAGTCTGGGCAGAGAAGGTGTCACAGGAGCTGGGATCTGAGGGTGGCTGACACCAGCTCTGAGCTTTTGTGGTTGTACATTCCACTCCCTCTCTTTCTGGGACATTAATTTCAGAGGATGAAATGAAGAAGATTAATTGGTTATCTCTGCCTTTAGTGGTGCTACTGAACAAAGCTTACAACTAGGAAAATGAACATGCTGCTTTTATTGATAGAAGCATCTCTCATTATCTTCTCAGCCCCAAAAGCATATAATTACAAAACATGTTATTATTAATTTTTTGCAATCTAACTATACTGTTTCCTTCAAGTCTCCACATCTTTCAGCAGCCCCTTCTTTTGGAGCTCCCCTATGGAGACTTCACCCCGTGTATCTGAGCAGAGTTTTTCCTTTCTCATCACTCATGCAACAAATATTTATTGGATGCTTAATAGGCGTTAGACATTTTGAAAGATTCTTAGGTAACAATAGGGTATTGTCCAAAAGTAACCTGTGTTAGCATTTAGTGAACGTTATTTCAGTTATCACTCTCTCTCTGTCTCACCCACCCACACACACAACCTATTCTATATCTCAATTCTTCCATCTTTTTGTGACCTCTAAATTATTCAAGATAATAATTATTAACCTGGCAAATCAAACTCTGTGAATATAATGAAAACTACAGATATAGATAAAGATATACTCGGTAGGATGGAAATAATTTTACAAAACTAAGTTCAAACACTAATGCTGTTTTTATACATCAGATTAATTATTCTGTTTAAATTCATTAAAAGAATTGAACACTGACTGAGGATCTGGCTCAGTGTTAGAGCACTAGGCTGGCATGGACAATGCACTGGGTTCAATTTCCACCACCAATGAATAAATAAAGAAATAAATAAATGAAAAAAAAAAAAAAAAAGAAAGAAAGAAAGAAAGAAACAGACCAAGGAAAAAAGTTTAAGCAATCAATGAACTTCAAGTAAATTTTGAAAAAGATGTTACTTCCCATGACATTCTATTAATATTAAGAATAAGACCATAAACAATATTAAGAGGCTGAAGTCAATATAATTGTTCTTAGCTGTGTTTCTATTTTAAGAGGCGAGATTGGCTCTGGGTTGTCAAAGGGGTACAGAATACAGTGGCATTACATATTCTCCCACCCATCCCCAGGCATTTTCCAATATTATTACATTATTATCTCACATGTTTAATATTTATTACTTTCATATTACTTTCCTGTAGCCATAATTCCTGGCTAAATCTCTATTGTTTATTTAATGGAATCAATATCCATTAGCAATCATTTGTGCCTCCAGAATACTTTCTTTTAATTCCCATGTTGATTATTTGGATTATGTCAATGTAAAAGATAGTTATAATTAGATGTGTTAATTACCATGACTTTGAAATTACACTATATTATGGTCTACCAATAGAAATATCCAAGGGTAAATCATAAGAAGATAAAACAAAATGTACATTTTCTATACAGAAGTTGACATTGTTCCAGAAGTTCCTGTCTTTATGTCTCCACACTAAAAAATTATGTGTAATGTAAATACATACATAAATGCATGTATTTCCATACTCTGTATGTCAATATTTAATCTGTATCATATATAGAAATTATTCAAGATAATAATTATTAGTATGAAAAAATTAACCTGTACAAGCATAATAGAAGATCAGTGGAAAAGTACATAAGGGCTGAAGCCCAAATTATTCCACGAGCTGCCATACATCTCCCCATGTGTTGCAGAGCTCTGACTATTCCATGTTAAAATATGCCCATACACTCTGTGACTACGGTGACACTAACTAGTGTGACACGGTGGCACACAGCTACACTTGGACTCCACTAACCAAGTGTGTTTGGGAAACAACTGTTCATGTTCTCTTTGGGAAGCATACTGGCATTTTAAGGATAAGAGGACAGAAAAGGTCAAAGAAGTTATGGAAAATGTGGCCTTCACCTAGAAATAAGCAGTGGAACATAAAGAGTTATTTAAAGAAGGTTTGAGATGTAAGTGTTGCCGTCCTGCTACCTAAAGACCATTTTTAGCTACCACACTGTGTGGTGGAGCTGATAAGTTCAGTTCCCTCTGGGCTGGAGCAGACATCCTGGCCTTGAGCATTTCTGCAGCAAGCTGATGTACTAACAAAGAGAGAACCTCTTCAGGCTGGTTGTTTAAATGTCACTTGCTGCTGCAAATAGTCTTCCATAAATTTTAACATCATTCTAGTAAATATAGTTCATTAGTACACTGTATCTGGTTTAAGAGTTTCTGACCAATATATATGTAAGATCAGAGGATAGTTAAGATTTCCAATTACTTATATTTTGTTATAATATATGAAGTGAATGTTAATATCAAATTGAAAATCCCAAAGAGCTAAGATGTATTATTCTTTATTCCCTGTCTGTTATGGTTTATTTGACAAATTCTTATGATATTTTATGTAATTTTATTATTATATTTTCTACTTAATTATTTAAAATTGGAGTAAAACAATTTTAATTCTTGTAATTCTTATTATATTGCCAATGTTTTATTAGAGAATTTTCCTGTGACCAGATATGTAAATTTTGATTTATGCATGAGTGATACATCTATTGCCTGGCATTGTAAATAATACATTGGTAGTGTACTATATGATAAATTAGACAAAGGTTCAAATCTATAAAAATATCACTGTAAGTGATGTGACATAATTAATTCATACCATGCTCTGATTTTCCTTTCTCATCCTCTGCCTGAAATAATAAATAAAGTAAACTCTAAATGCAAAACAGGCAAATGTTGATAAAATGCAACCACATATATACCTGTCTATCCAAGGAAAGATCTGCAAATCCATGGGCATTTATCAAATGCTTATCACATTAAGACTCATGATTAATTAGCAGTTCGACTAGAGGATTCCTAGCTGATACACATTGAACTTCGTTGTTCTTTATGATTTTTAACTAATATGAAACAGAGTAAAAGTTACTAGACATGTAAAAGTGAGCAAGACACTGTATTTGAGAGAGCAGTAAGTACCATTAAAGTGAAGGACTAAAATAAAGTAGATTGTAAGAAAATGAACCTGAAGATACATGCTAGTCATTTGAGAAATCTGGTAAAGAAAGAAAGGAGAAAAATAAGAAAACAATTGATACAGTGAAAGGGAGAAGGATAAAACAAAGTTTATCAAGATGGAAGGGTTCCAGTATTTTGGGGAGTAGAAGCTAAGAGCCAATAAAAGGAGATTTGGAATGTCATGGAGGAGATGAAAGTGATAACAAAAACGTATTGTGAATCAATGGAATTTCAGTTCACTACTTGCTACCTTGGCCTTTCTAAGTGGTAAAGACTTTAAGCCCCTAGCCTGGTAGAAATAAGCTCCTCAAAAGGAAAGTAAATAGTCATCACAGCATGGGGTCCTTTTAGGAGCAATTTTATTGCATTCCTCTCTGTTTTCTCCCATCAGACCCAGAGCACAGAAGCGGGGAGGGGAAGCACTGGATGCTGACTTGCTCTATTTGACTACCTTATTTTGCTGGGATAAGGCAGGAACAGGAAGTAGGTGGTAGAGTGACAGGGAGTGAATTTTGGGCTGACAATTCTAATGTGAAGGCTGTCCATTGAGATGTTTCATTTTGGGGTGACTTAAATGTTTTAGCCATTCAACTAGGAATAATCGGGAAGTGATACAGAGATATGAGAAGCACAGACTAGCTGAAGATGGAGTTCCTATCCTCTCTGTGAAGCCATCTGCACTCTTAACTCTGGGTTCCCTGCCCGGCAGATCTTCAAACTTCATGCTATGGACTTTTTTCTTCACCTTAGACTTCACCTTTGGAGCACTCAGGGATGATACTATCTCTGCTATCATATTAAGTTAATAATTCACAAACTTTATTTTCCATAATGATCAGATGTGAAGCTTGTAAGTCCTCCCCTGTGAGGTTCTGGTGCAATAGGTCTAATGTACAGCCCAAGCTGTTCTTTTTAAAAAGCATAGAAAATGATTCTGATGTAGATGACTTAAACATGACACACTGAGAAGTAGTCTTAAATAATATGCAAGGGTGGCTTTACTATAAATACATTACTTCAAGTACTGGTAGCTTTGCTTGCATGATACGTGCATGATAATCCATATTATAATTAGCATTTTCATAGTACTCTTGAACTAGCAGTAGGATAATTCAAGTAACATACTTAAAATTAGTGTTGCCCAGGACTGAGAATGTTCCCATAAACACCTCAAGACAACACTGGATCTTCATATGCTGGATCCAAGACCACCACACAGTCATTAACTTTAGGAATCGGGGCTACAACTAGTCCCTTCATTATTGAAGAAAGGATAAGGAGGACAGCATGGATTCAAGTGTTCATCAGTGCTAAAGGTAATAGAGGGAGATGGATTCAGATGCCCTTCATCTCAGTAAGGATGAACAGCAAGGACAAGCACGAAAGGGGAGATTAGTACAGGACAAGGAGAGTAGATTTTGAAATCACAAAGGAAAAAAAAAACACCAGGTGGAACAATCAGAAATCAATGAGGTCATTTCATCCCATGAAGCAGGTTCTTATAGTGTGAAGTTTTTTGAATCAGAAACTCCTGAATGTCACATTCCTTGAGTTCTAATATAATACTTACTGTTCTTATCTTTTAATTTTATCAAAAATATTGAAAATTTGAGTGTTGGCACATTGTAATTATGAAATAAGAACTATTATTGTGACTTGCAATGCTAGGTGAGAAAACATGACAGAATGATTAATTCTGTTTCCATTACAATCAATTTTAATGAGGTGAGAGAGATAAAATCCATTCAGCCTCTCTCAACTGAAGACACTTTATTTGGATTGTTTCAAAATTATTGACCTAGTTCTAGCAATTTTTAAATTTGTGCTAAGGTTTTGATCATTAAAATAAATTACAATTTGATAAAAATCTGATTACCTTGCTCAGTAAAAGAAGAAAAAGGTTAAAAAAAAAAAAGGATTTAACACTAGCATTTTGGTCTAATCTAATCAAATAATTATGGTCCTTTGTATGAGTTAAAATGTTTTAAGTTTTAAATTAAAACTTGGAAGTCCTATTCCCACAAATTAAGTGGTAACCTCAGCCTTTTTCTATGTGATAAGATAGTCTGTGTGCCTACGCAGAACCCAGGCCTATTTCCCTCTGCATAAAGTTATGGAATTTCTCCAGCTATGGGATGCATAGACCTAGTCCACTACCTTATAGTTACATACCTTATACTCAAGGATCCCAAGAAAATGTCTGAATACAGAGTTCTGTCCTACCCTGGAAAATAATCTAAAGAAATTATATGCTTTAAAACAATTTTACTGATATTTGATGTTATTACAAATAATATTACTATAGTTCAAACTATTTTTCCTTTTTTAAATAGTATATTAAAATCCTGAGGACTTTTGTTCTAATTTTAGGCAATAATTTTTTCTTTGGAGAAACTGCATTAAAATTCTCTGCCATTTTAAACTTTTGGTAGAAGACTTTTCTCTCCTATGCTATTCAAAAATCTTCAAAAACCAATTTACTATTCACATCAAAGTGGATCATATTGGTACCAAAGCATATTTAATCTTTTGCACTAGATGAACCACAGATAAATGCTCTTCCAGTACATTATTTTGCTTAGAATTCCAAGACTGTCTCGAAATTGACAGCACAACTCATGGAACTTTAATATAAGTATAATATGATAGAGGGACACCAAATGATTTATTTTGACAGAAATGTCCAAATACACTTGCAACCTGTGTGCATGGCATTTTAGAATACACCCTCTGTGGTATGAATTATTAGTGTTTAGATGCCACACATTCACGTACTAAGAAGGTTTGAACAATGTAGTTTCTTTACTCTATTATAAAATCCATCAAAACTGCTTCAAAGAGGACCTTGAACTATTTTGTAAGTTTATTTTTTTCCTCAAGCTTAATTTTTATTAAAACTAAAACACTACATACAAACAACCACAAAGTCAAATGATGAAAAAATGTACACTGTAAGAAAGTTACAGTCTCATAAAGATGCTGGAGTTGGAACTGTTCTCAATTTGAATGTGCCTGCGGTTTCATAAATTTTCCCTTTTCATCTATTATTCCTATTCATCTATTAAGGAAAGGTTTTGACCTTTCCTTACCTTTGTAGACCTTTTCATAATCAACCATCCTAAATCCTCAGAAAATATGCTCCTGCCCTCCATGACTTATGGAGAGCTCTAAAAGCAAGCAAACAATTCAGCCTGTATCGAAATGCTACTTATTTATTAAGGAGTCTTACAAATTTGAATTCTATCTCAGATGTTTTTAAGTGTCCAATTTGCTCCATGGCAAAGTTCAGATGACTAACGTTCTTCTATATATTTGAGTGATTTCTCTTTAGCCCTCACTTCTCTCTGATGTGATTTCTCACTGGCAAAGTCAAATAAGTCAACATTCAGACACTTGAACTAAAAATGGGGTGAACAGTGGGTTTTCTCAAGAAAAGTTCTTAAATCTTTTTACTACACCCTTATTTCTACAACTGGTATCTTAACCCTGGCATGTTTTCTTAAACCCTTAGTTTTGACTTTTGGCGACAAAATTAAGACACAAATGCTCTTTTGTTTGTGATCTTGTGGACAGAAGGAGCCATCACTGCTTGTGGATGATTAGGACTCAGTTCATCAAGATCGTGGGCCTCGAGTCCAATGCCCAGGTTTCTTATGTAACTACTTTCAGAATTGGCAGGGAGAAAATCAGGATTAGGGTGAAAGTTTGTGTAGCTAATTTTTTCATTAAAAAAAAAAAAAAAAAAAAAAAAGTTCTTTATTCTAAAAACTACCTTTCCCTCGCAATATTTTCTTTTACAAATCATGCAGATATGAAGGTAGTTATGTTTTTGCATTTTTAAAAAATAATAATCCTGACCTGTTAAAATAAAAATTTGGCAAGTCCAAGCAGGTGCCTCCATTTTTGTTGTTGTTGCAATTCTAAAGACTGCAGAGCCCTTGGATCCAAAGTCACATAAAGACCTAATTCCAGTTCTGGGTTTGCAGTCCTCAAATCTAAACAAGTTTGAGAAGGGGAAATAGTTTAGAAGAAATGGCCCAGTGTTTATAATTGTGAATGTCACAGCTTTAGAGACAAAAACAACTATCCTTCTTTCATTGAATGAATATTTATTGAATGGGGACTATGTCCTAACAGGGGGGACATAGAAATTTTGAAGAATTTTTAAACTTGATTTCTAAAAATAGGGTTCTTAGGTAAGATATCATTAAGAAGGAACTCTACAAGTGAAATCTGAAAGAGACAATGGGGTCAAGTGACTTTCTGGGGGAAAGCATTCAAGGAAGAGGGGAACTGTATAGAGGGTAAAGAGGGGTGGGAGGGGTGGGGGGAAGGGAAAAAAATAACAGAATGAATCAAACAACATTGCTCTATGTAAATTTATGATTACACAAATGGTATGCCTTTACGCCATGTACAAACAGAGAAACAACATGTATCCCATTTGTTTACAATAAAAAAAAAAAAAAAAAAAAAAAAAAAAAAAAAAGCATGAGCCTGTCCCAGTGCTGCAGTTCACCTACCGTCCAACTGGAACCGCGGCACTTTTTTGACAACTCTAGTCAAGTGGACCCATTGGCCACCTTGGAACTTGTTTCTTCTTCCTGTTTCTGAACCTTGGCCATGGGCATGTCCTCCTTTAGAATACCCTCCCTTTTTCCTAAACAAAACCTGAACCCTTCCTAAGGCTCAACTGCCATTCCCTTCTGGAAGCTTCTTTTATTGTCGCAATCAGAAAAAAATGCTTTCTGGTGAATGATACAGCACTCAATTACAGAGTGTCTTGAATGATCACTATTTTTATGTAACTTAAGAATAATCAGCAGTTACTCCATCAGTGTCTGTCTTTCAACCTCCTTCATCACTGGCTGGATACATTCTCCTTGAGCCCAAATCACAACTTCCCATTTCAACCTTGTTGCAGAACTGCTCAGAATTAGATTTCAGACATACAGAAGTTCTAAACGAAGCTCTGTAAAGTGAAAAGATGAAAAAAAAAAAAAAAAAAAAAAAAAAAAGGAAGAGGGGAGAGCATATGTGAAGACCTGAGAAGGGAAAGTGTCATAGCTGACTGAGGATCAGCAACAAAGTCAGACTTAGTAGGACATGAGAGATCAAGGAGCAAGGAGAAAAGAAGCAGCCCAAGATGTAAAAACATAGAGGGAAAATGATATTGTGAGGATGTTTTCTTTTGACCTAAGTAATGTGGAAAGGTATTGGAGGATTTTGAGTAAGGAATGGCATAATATGACTCTCAGTCTGAAAGCATCTGTCTGTCTACTCTGTTGAAAGGGGTCTAAGGCCAAAAGAGAAAAACTCTCAGGAGGTCATTGCAGTAACTGAGATGAGAGGTGATAAGGATTGGACCCAGTGAGTAGCAGTAGAGCTGTTCAGAAGCTTCCAGATATATTTTGAAGACAGATCCAAGAGGATTTACTGACAAGTTTATTTTCCTGGCACCTTTATTTAACTGGTCACCTTCTATTACTTTCCAGCAGATACTTGACCTGCCAATTTTGCTTGAGCATGCCATGAGACAATCACTTAGTAATTCTCAGGCTGCGCTTTTTTGATCTCTTCCAATGATGTGGTAGTCACTAATCCTAAAGGTGAAAAGAAAGAGTAAAAGACAAATGAGATATGAGAAGCTGACTACTTCCCTGAAACACACAGGACACCGAACTTTCCGGTCTGCTGAGGCTGGAACCAGCCAATCATTGGATGATTCAAAAACTCTTAATGCACCTCTATTTCTGGAAGAATACAATGCTAAGGGAAAGAAAAAACAAACTTTTGGATCATTTTAAGTGCCTTTTTAAAGGATTTATTTTAATGGAAATTCAATAGGCATATTCTTATTTTGCTCTTTTTCTTTTTTTCATTCTCTTTTGCCCAAAGATAATGAGAATTCACATTAGCTATGGCAAATGACTCAAATTCTCTTGGAGACACAACTTTCTCTCAATTTTTCCCTACCCTAATTTCACCAAGGACATGGACACTGTCCTCAGAGCCATAAGAAAGGAATATGTTTGAAGATTCTTATCTGCCAACAACTAGCTTTTCCTATAACTAACTCTGCCTTGGGCAAGGCATGTGGCCACTCTTGCTCATCCTTTGTGACCACGTCAGGAGTTTGATTAAATTGTCACTATGATTCTTCTCAGCTGGAAAATGCTTTGATTCCACATGGATTAGAATTGGAAGTAGAATTTGCTTGTAAAATAGGGTCATTTGATCTTCCATCTACTAGGACATGTCATTTTGTAAAAGTTACTATTATGTTTATTTGTCAACACTTTTAAACTGGTTTGAAAACATAGAGTACATTATACAATAAGTAAAATTCAGTATATAAATTGTTAGAGCCTATGTTTGGACATTCTCATATATCTAATATTAATCAAGTTTTGGGGGAATAAAATCCATGGAATTCTTTCAACCCAAACACATTACCCTTTTCATTGCCTTCCCAAGCTAAGAAAATCTGCGTTGCTATTGAATTGCAATGCATTCCCAATAATCTTGGTCTCAACATGCTGCAAACACTGGAGATCTAAAATTCCTCTGTTCTCAAACACTAGATATCATCCCTTAGCTCTCACTAGCTCAAAGACTGATGGTCGTAAGTTTCTGAGATAACAAAATACAAATGTTGAGAGGATCACATGTAATTCCTCTAAGTCATGTATACTGTTTGACCACATAATATGAGAACTTAATAACAGCAAAAAAAGCTCAGGACTGTCTGGATACCTACAGGATCTTCACAGATAAGACCTCTGGACTTTCACTTGACCTCTTACACTGGTCATCTTTTTGTCTGTCAATGTTTTTGCTAGTTCTCAGTTACAACAAAGAAGCAATTTGAAGATTATAAACTCCTTAATGGCAGTGTCTCTTTTTGTCTATTTTCATCTAGAATCCAGCTTTGTTTCTGGTTCATGTGTAGAGGTTTACTTATACAGTCCTGCTTTGTCCATAAAATCCTGGTTTAATATTAACAGGGCCTACTTTCTCTCTTGAAAATATCTCTGTCTGTATGATAAATTGTACAGTCACTACTTATTAAAGCAACCAAAGTTAATATCACTGAGCTAAATTTTAATTAACTGTATATAACCTCCTCTTCCAATTCCTATAAATTGACCAGTCTGAATGAATCAGAGGTACAAGTAACCTTCAGTCATGCTTGAGATTTCAGATTATTCTGTGGACAAATAGTCTATTATTAGATATGGCAAATGATTTTCTTTTCCATTCCCCTCTGACCCCATCATGTTCTAAGAACCCCTTCAAATGGAGTATTAAGACCTAGTAAATTATAATTCTAGTGAGAGCTATGTTTTACAAATGTATAACCCAGACCCTAAATGCCCTTGCAGGGAATGAAATGAAAATTAACGAATTGCAGAGCAATTGTAAAACAAGACCTTTTGCATCAAGAACAAACTATTCAGTAGCAACTTTTAAAGTAACTATTCATTCAGAGTATAATGTAGTCTGTGTACATTTATAGGATTTATATTACTGGGAATATATGTTAAGATATAGACATTTTATCAAAGATTCTAAAAGTCAAACTATTCCCTGAAATGATTTCCTTTATTTTGCATTTTTAAAAGAATAGACACTGATGCTCTCCTGAGATGGCTATTATCTCTACTGCTAGTGCTACCCACACTGTATTATTGCTGCTGCAGCTGCACTAATCCTGCTACTACTAGTACACACACACCCATGTACACAAACTACACACAATATTCCATACATCCATACACAGAAACCTGTGTGTTTCTCTACAGCTTAGAGATGATAGTAAATAGGAGGCAGAGCAATGTAATGGAAAGTGCAGACGATGAAGTAGGATTACCAAGGTCCATGTCCAAGATCTGCTGACCAGATGTGAAGTATTGACTATAACTTCAGAAAGTATTTTCATATGTATTTATATCCTGATTCTACAAAAAAAAAAAAATCAGTGCGGGATTTGTAATGTAAAGAATGCATATATACGTAATATGTTATGTAATGTACATATATACTGTTACATATGTGCAATTGACACATGTAAATATGCACTATACATATATATGATTCTCACATAAACATTTTCACTTATGCATAGTATTTATAAAGAAATAGGAGCCAATGTCATGAAGAATGAAAAAATTACTTGCAAGGACAAAGGCTAAAACAGTTGTAATGATTAAACATAACATTTGCTCTGAACTTCTTGATAATCAGTAGGGAAAGTGGAAAATTACTGATTGCTTAATTCATATTACCGCCCCCCCCACACACACACACACAAAATGTTGAGTATGCCAGTTTTCCAAGGATTGCTCTCATGAAGAAGTCCTAAAAAAAAAAAAGTTAAATATGACCCCTTTCTTTAAGGACATTGGGTACAAATATTTTCTTTAAAGAGGTTTACAACAAATACAGAAATTGTCTAAATACTGTTACTAACTGCCAAGACCTTCAATAAAAATTGAAGGTATAACATTACTGTTTGCCTTGTTAACCCATGTCTGCAGGTGGGGCTGAGCAGGTACTATCACATAACCTACTTGGCTATAGGTTGTACTATAAAATATATAAGCAATTCAGTCCATAACTAGTCTTTTTTTTCTCTATCAGCATTTTCTACCAAAATTACAGATAATTCAAGAGTATGTATAACAAGAGCCTAAAAAACGGATTTTTTGTTGTTGTTGTTGTTATTGTTACTTACTAAGTCAGCATCATGTCTTAAGAACAAGATGATGAAGTGGCAGGGTAGGACATTTTATTTTTCATGCTTAAAAGTGTACAGAAAAAGAACACCCATACCTGGTGGAAATCTACTTGTCAACAAAGCTAGAAGTTTCCCCACAAGGAAATTTTGGATCTATCAGGTTAAACATTTATATATTTGTTTGATTATGACCCTAAAATTTCATATCATAATGCAGAGAAATTTAGATTTGGAAAACTGTAATGACAGATATTAAAACTGATCCTTGAACCACTGAAAATCCCCTATAAATGCCCCTATTAAATATCTCATCTCATTAGAGACTGTAAAAATCTGGGGGCTGCCAGCTGAGTAAACTGGAGTGTATATTCCATGTAATTCAATTAGTAGACCTGCTGGATAGGGTTTTGTAGAACTTAACCAATATAATTTCGAATAATGTCTATCAAAAATAATAATTTTACTTTTGACATTTTTGTTTCAGGTAAGCCATCATTTGTGTCAACAATGGATAGCAAAAGCCTTTGTTTTTTCTGGCCATGTCTAGTTCATAAAAATAATATATAGTGATCATCATGGAAAACACTTTCTTTCCTTTGTCTGAATTTTAAGGGAATACAAGATCATTAAGATATAACCCCAAAATAAAGGGAGTTGAAATGTAGTTCTTTTTTAATACTCTGAAATTATAAACTATTGTGTTTGCCTTCTTAACATTTTTTTAAAAATATTTTATTGGTAAAGATTGTATATATACAACATATACATATATATTGTTTTATATATAATGTAACTCAATATGTATATAAATTCTTAATGCTTGACACAGTATTAAAACGTAGTTTATTTGAAAGGAGTGATATCTCAGAATATATGACTTGAGAAATAGCCCTTTTTTGTCTCCAGAAAGATGTGAAAACATAATAAAAGTTACAAACTGTCTCATACAGTTCCTGGAAATTACATTAAAGCGAGAAGAGATAGAAAAATCATACCGATGTATTCCCTCTACCAAATATACTGCATTACACTTAAAGTTAATTCAATTCGTTGCCATGCTATTGGAAAACCAATGGTGTGTCCTAATGAGGTGATCAGGAAATGCTTAATAATGGAACTGTTTAAGGTGTGGACAGGATTAGGAACACCAATAAAGAAAGGGGTGGTGCCCCCATCCCAGAGGGAGCAGCAGCACAAAGCTTTCACCACTGTAAGTCTGAATGGACAAGGCAGGGGACAACCTGGTTTTATGGAGAACACTGAATAACACAGACTATGTCCTGTATTTATTGGATGTACTAGGCCCCCTATGAACCTGGCAGGAAAGGGATCATGGGGAAAATACACTGACTTCACTCTTCCCTTTGATATGTTCCACAAAATTCCTTTTAGTTCATTCAAGTGAAAGTCAAAGAGCACACACCTAGGCCATATCAGTCAGCTTCCTCCACCAGCAACAGAGGGCAGGGTGGGGTGATTGGAAAGCCCATCTGAGTGGATTTGTGCTGGATACCCAGCACAGTTCCTAAGAAGACACTGGTGTGAAATATGGGTAGAGAAAATTAGCATAAAGATACATCTCTAGATTTTGAATATGCCCAAGTTTGCCTTTTGTGAAATGAATAGATAATGGAGGCATCACTTGAAATAGTTAATTTGGAAATGGTGCTGGGACTACCTGTTTAGGGAGATTAGCATCAACACACAGCCAAAGCAGACTTCACTGTCAGGCAGTGGATCAATCAGTCAGAACCAGCATCTGAGCCCCACATGAGACAGTATTAAGCCATATAAACTTGGAAGCATAGAACTTCATATAGTAATGTGGATCCCTTCCCTCCTGCAAACTTGGTTACCAAAGGTCTATCATGGACACTGAAATCTCATACTTCATAATTATAATTAGCCCTAAAATCAAACCCAGGATGTACTGCTCAAATTTATGGTTCTTGGGATTTTTTAAGGCAGATTCTAAAAATATTCAAGCCTAATAAATTACTTAATATTTTCTGTGCGTTCTATATATCATACCGTCTTCCTAAACTCTCCAGTTTTAGAAAAATTACAACAACGTTTTCCAAAATATATGTAAAATTAAACTCAATAGCACAGCTAATTTGATAGTGCCCTATTGTTTCATCAGAATGCTGTGACAAACTTATTAAGTTTCAACCAAGATGTCAGTGGTAACAGTACAGATCGATTCAAAAAGCAAACAGGGAGTAACATAGTGACTTACTAACATTAAATAATTGATGAAAAATAGTTTGGTCTCATATTTCATGTTGGTAATACCAACTTGGCTCCAAATTTGTTAGAATTATAAAATTATAGACAAATATTTCTATATCCATTATCATATATAATACAACTTTCAAGAAACTTCATCCTAATTAGAAACACAAGTACATTTTTTGGTTTGCCATATCAATACCTATTCAGAAAACCTACCTACATTAATCCTTGCATCAACAAGTCATTTCACACTGTGATTCAAATTTAATTTGTGAAATAGTCCCATGGGATTTTAGTTACTCTTTCTAGAAGGGAAGATCTTCGGCAAGCATATAGATAGATCTAAGTAATGATTCAAAAGCTTTTGACTAAAGTTGACCTAATTCTACATGTAATGTTTGATGTCCTGCAGAGAGAGGGCAGTTGCTGTTGTGTCCTTAGCAGTGCCAGGGGCCACATCATTAACCAAACTGGACCACAGGGCTGCATCAACTGCCTTCTCTGAAAAAAAGAAACTTTGTTCGTTATTGTAATCTTTGCAGTGGTTGTAACACTGAGGCCAGATCTGGCAGAGGCTGCCAGAAGAGGTTATCAGTTCCCTGCCAGCTTGGAGGGAAAGAGTAAGCACATTCCCAATGTGAGGAGCAGAAGCCACAGTACTCCCTGGAAATACCCACAGAACCTAGGAGTGCTTTGTGGTTAAGGATAGTTCTGGACCAAAAATGAATCCTTATTAGGAGAATAAAGTTAACCCAAACAGAATGTGATTTTTCTATAACTGGAGAGTTTAGGAAAATGGTATGATATGTAGAACACACAGAAAATATTAAGCAATTTATTAGGCTTGAATATTTTCAGAAATGGTCTTAAAAATTCCCAAGGACCATAAATTTGAGCAGGACATCCTGGGTTCGATTTTAGGGCTAATTATAATTATAGTTTGAGATTTCAGTGTCCATGATAGACCTTTGGTAACCAAGTTTGCAGGAGGGAAGGGATCCACATTACTATATGAAGTTCTATGCTTCCAAGTTTATATGACTTAATACTGTCTCATGTGGGGCTCAGATGCTGGTTCTGACTCATTGGTCCACTGCCTGACAGTGAAGTCTGCTTTGGCTGTGTGTTGATGCTAATCTCCCTAAACAGGTAGTCCCAGCACCATTTCCAAATTAACTATTTCAAGTGATGCCTCCATTATCTATTCATTTCACAAAAGGCAAACTTGAGCATATTCAAAACCTAGAGATGTATCTTTACACTAATTTTCTCTACCCATATTTCACACCAGTGTCTTCTTAGGAACTGTGCTGGGTATCCAGCACAAATCCACTCAGATGGGCTCTCCATTTACCCCACCCTGCCCTCTGTTGCTGGTGGAGGAAGCTGACCCATATGGCCTAGGTGTGTGCTCTTTGACTTTACCACTCAATTGAGTTTTTGTGGTATTACAGAGCATTACCCAGAGGAAAATAAAAAGCAGACTCTACTGTCAGACATAATGAGCCTCTACCAATTAAGCTAAGTGATCTTGGCCAAGAACTTAATTCCTCTATCATCAGTTTCTTTTATATAAAATGACAATAATAAAACTAACACCATGCCCATAAAGCACTGAATACAATATCCCTGGATTAGGCAGGCTCTCCATAACTATTGTAGTTACTATCTTTACTATCATTAGACTTGATCAAAATATTGTATTTTTAAAAAGCAGGATTTTTACTTTTTTTTTCTTTGATTCACTCTTATTGACACATTCTTTGTAAGAAAAAAAAACTGGGAAAACATAAATGAGTAAACTAGTCTCATATTTTAAGAGAACAAAACAGGCAAATCAGCAATTAACACTCAGTATAATTCAACATCCTTGAGATCAGCGACTGGCTCACTGTGTATTTGGTACTTTCAAAAAGTATCATAGAGAGGGCTGGGGTTGTGGTTCAGTGGTAGAGCGCTTGCCTACCACATGTGAGGCACTGGGTTCGATTCCCAGTACCTCATGAAACAAAATAAATAGCAAAAACAAAAAATGCCATATAGGATTTATGTACTTAATAAATAAATAAATATTTTCAAGGTGGTATGAGCTGTGATTACCATACAGAGAGTTATCTAGGGAACTATAAAGAAAAGGGTAAGAGCTCCGTGTGGAAGATGCCAGGGAGTCTGCTAAAACAGTCTGAAGCTGAAGCTGAAGGAAAGGTTGGAAGTTGCCAGAGAGTGTGAGGCAAACAGACTTTTCAGCACAGACAAGAGCCCTCACAAGGCATTGAGGCAAGAGTGAGTCTGGTTTATTCAGAGAACTATACTTTTTGGTGGGAGCTGGATAATTCATGCCTAAGAGGGAGAGAACCTGGTTTGGGAAGATAAGCATCTCTCCCACTACAAACCCCAATAATTTGACCCCTTTCTTCCTTCATTTTTCTTCTCAGCACTTGTTACCTGTCGTATCATATTATAAATGCACTTGTGCATTTTGTTTAGAATCTTCAATTTTTTTATTATTATTTATTATAGGTCTCAGTCACTGAAGTGTGGGCTTTGTGAACTTGGGCATCATTTACTGCTTTGCTTATTTTTGTATCTACAACATCTGGAGCAGTGGTCTTGTTAGCACTTGGTAAACATGCAGTAAATGAAAGTGAGAGAACAAAGAAGTAGGCAATTGTCATGAAGTCTCAAATATCATGTTAGGAAGAAAGAGAAGGGTTGGCTTTGATGTAGGTGAGAAGAGGGACAAGTCTTGGGTTTCTGAGTAAAGTGACTGAGTACCTAAAACCAAATAAGGAACCAAGAATTAGAGTTAGATTTCTGTTTTTCTTATTGAGGGAAATGTGGGATATTGAGTTATACATCATGATTGTCCAGAATTGTAAGTATGCAAAACTTATCATGACTGATAAAACCCCTACATTAATCATCTTTGTTACATAGAAAGCAACAGTGGAAAGTTAAGGAATTCAAATAGCCTGCCTTAGAACCAGAGAGTGGAAATGAGAAGCCCAGCTTGCATGGTTGAAGGTAACTAAGTCTGCCAAGAAGCCCATCATTTGTCTCCCGGCATGCCGTTCAAGAAGTCACTCTGAGTTTAGATGATCAGCTCAGGGCCATTTCCCCACTAAAGACATTTAATAGTGAGTAATCAAATGTATTCACTCTCAGTCACTGACACGAGCTTACAATTACTTCTTGGAATTGAGCTAGCCTCAGTGGGATATGAAAATTAGGCTAATCATATGGTGAATACTTGCTTCATCCTGTGTTTGTTCCTGCTAGGAGCAGAAATTGTCTCGGTAATTGTATGCAAATCCTTTCACAGAATCTTCAGGAGAAAATTATGTACTGCTACTCCTGTGCTAAAGAAAAGACAAAAGTAACATTTTAAAATATCACTTTCAAATCAACCAAAATGAATGGTTTTGGCTTTGTGTATAAAAGCAAGATACAAATTAATATTATTTACAGTACACAGTTTGGCATGTGAATATAACAAAGTGATATTTAGTATGTTGTGTAACACATCTGTGTTGTGTTGCTAGTGATTGTTTTCATGATTAATTAATGAGATCTACTGAACTCAAACTTCAACATAAGGTAGAATAAATTAATTGATCTTTTAAAAAGCAGAATTCTATCTTAAAGCATTGGCTATCTTGTTCAACCAATGAGCCAGTATTTCAGAATTAACCATTTTGCTTTGTTTTTAGTTTTGTTTTGTATTTTGGGGCACTGGGGATTGAACCCGAGTGCTTTACCACTGAGCTACATCTCCAGCCCTTTTTATTTTTCTGTTTTAAGACAGGGTTTCACCAAATAGACAAGGCTGGCATTGAACTTCCCATCCTCCTGCCTCAGCCTCTAAAGCCACTAGGAAGATAGGCTTATGCCACCACGTGACTGTTTCAGTTTTTGTTTTATTAAGCCAAAAATATTTGTTTTTAATCATTTAGAAATGGAGCTCTTTTAAAGTGGATTTCAAACTTACTTTAATTCTGAAATTTTTGAAGTTTATTTTAACTTTCATCTATAACTCAGGATGGTTGTTATAAACATTGATAATGAAAACTGTAGTAACATTTGGGGGTAATTTGAGATATCCCATGTAGGACTCTTGAGTCTTTTAACTCATGACCTCCCTCTTCCCAGGTTTGGGAACTTTTGTAGTTTCCTACCTTCTTTTAGGATTTAATGTGTAAACAGCAAATTAAGTAGTTTTTAGGTCACTTTAATAACACTGAGTATTATTTATTATTAATTTAGAAGACATCTCTAGGCTGATATTTCACTATTTTTGACCAACAGAAATGGCAATTTCATATGGCTTCTCTTGATATAATGAAAAATCAACCTCACCACATATGGATGAGTACAGAATGAGGGAACAAGAATAGAATTTAGAATAAAGCAGCAACTGACACCCTCCTTTCTTCCCATTTTTTTTTTTTTTTTTTCAGAATTAGTCTAGACAAGAGGAGTCATTGCATTATACCTGTGTTAATTTTAGTCAACTCCCATTTGGATTTTCTTTCTTCCTTCTTTCCACTCATCCATCATTTCCACTATCTCTAACTAACATGATGAAAGCAGATTTAAAAATCTCTCTTCCTTCCCCCAAAGTTTCAATATTTCATTATTATCAATGAAAGAATTTCTAAACTTAACAGTATTTAATTCTTTTTTAAAACTGTTTATTGCATGCCTTTTTAGATGCCAGGCACTTAAAGGCAGAATGAACAAAAAATAAAAGTCCCTGACTTCATACGTATATTCTGTGGAAGAAACAGAAAACAAGATGAGTGAAGAAATCACAGAGTACGCTAGATAGTGGTAAATTTTACCAAAAACATAAAGCAAGAGATGTGGAATAGGAGATCCTAGGATGAGGGAGCTGAAATTTTAGATCAAGTAACCTAAGATGACCTCGCTGAAAAGACAGCATTTGGAGAAGGTTCTAAAGGAAGTGAAAAGTGAATCCCCACCTTGAGGGACAGCAAGCTCTTCAGGACAAAGCTTGGGGCCAGTTTGAGCCTGATGTTTGAGTGTGAACTAGCCCTTTAGGAGGCTAGAGTTATGGAGTCTTGCAGGCTAGTGTACAGAAGCATTTGGAGGGGTTTGACCTATTAGTAGTATGAATTGTCTTGCTTGAAAAGTTTCATTCTCAAAGCTGGCCTATGCATAGACAGAATAGGATGAAGTTTGAGCCAGAAACCCATGCAACCACTTAGCAAGAAGTAGAAACTTGTCCAGAAACTTGGACCAAGGTGGAGGAGACCGAGGTAAGGAGAAATTCTTGACATATTTTGAAGGTAGCATTTATGGCCTATGATATGATATGAGCTGGAACTGTGAGAGAAAGGAATTGATGTTGTCTGCTCTTGAATGGCCTTCACAAGATGGCCTCATCCTTCCTTGTTAATTTCATCTCCTGCAGGAGAAAGTGTGATGAAAAGTCTCTCAACTTGAGAATTGAAGTCTTGAGTTCAACTTACAGGTTGGTCATTTGGTGGGGTTATGATTTCATAGAAATCACATTAGCCTTTCCTAGGGCGGGAAAATACTTCCTAGGGTTTTGATAAGATCTTCTGATTGTATTATTAAGCACTTGTATGTCAGAATGTCATTTGTGAATCCTCCAGCAAGCTAGTCTATTAACTAGCCACTGTTAATGCATACTAAAGGTTCCTTGCCTCTGTGGCTGGGCCTTATGACACAGCAGCTCCTTCTTCCTCACCATCTCCATTCAGCAGACCCTCCTCATCCTCTAAGGAGCACTTGGTAGTCCAGAGCATTCTTCCTCTGTGAAGTTCCTCTGGTCCTCTTTTTCCTCTTAACCGTTTTTTTTTGTTTGTTTGTTTGTTTTGTTTTGTTTTGTTTTGTTTTGTTTAATAGGTTTAACATTGAAGATTTTTGTCTTAAGGATTTTAAATGCTTAACAGAAGACAAAGGCACCAGATTCTTATCAATTCACAAATGTATGTTTTACTACCCTTATGAGAATACAATGGTTGCATCTTTTATGAAAGTTTCAGTTGTGAATTTTGTGTAGTATAATAGAAAAATTAATAAAATTAGAATTGTGATATGAAAATGGGTAAAAATCTCATTTTGTGTGTGTGGTACTGGGGATTGAACCCAGGGCCTCACACATTCCAGGCAAGTGTTCTACCACTGAACTACATCCTCAGACCCTCTTTTGTTTGTTTTTGTTTGAGACAAGTTCTCACTAAGTTTCCCAGGCTGACTTGAGATCCCCCTGCCTCAGTCCCCCGAGTAGCTGCCATTATAAGTATGCCCCATTGTACTCAGCTAAAATCTCACTTTATAAGCAAAACAGTATCTATACAGAAATTATGCTTAATATTTATTTGATTAGAAAATCAGTCTTCAAGAATGGCTTACTTTAAAAACTTTGGCTTATATTATAAAGACCCACAGGAGATAAGAGACCAAAAAACAAAAAAACAAAAACAAAAACGTTGGAGTCAAACTTGAAAAGAGATTCAGTGCATTCATAGAGAATACTCAAAACCTTTAGAGGTGGTCTCTGGAATAATTGATTTCTGTAGTAAGAGAGAAAAATGAGTGTCTCTAACCCGTATCAAAATTTATCATACTGCTTTGGGTAATAAAGAGGTGGCTGTAGAATTTTTTTCACCAAAAGTTACTGACACTTGAAATTCAAATAGAAAAATAGGTGTTCTTTCTGGAGATCCAAAAAGATATGAGTTCCATCTCTCTTTTTTTCCCCCTAGCACTAACGATTATATATATGCAAGGCAAGTGCTCCACTACTGAGCTATGTCCCCAGCAAGACCTGACTTCCCTCTAAAAATTTAGAATGAACATCAGAACATAGGATGGCCATTCAAAATTCTCCTTTTTCTCTTATGTTTCATCAATCACCAAGTTGATTTATTCTTCCCCCTCAATCTAGAATTAATCTAGAATCTATCCTCCTTCTTGTACATGCTCCCAAATCTGACTCCCCTTACCTCCCGTCTGTATTATTGCAGTAAGGTCTTTTAAGTGACCTTTCTTTTTTTGTGTCATCCACATCCATCTAAGTATCCCTCTAAGACACATTCTGTACTATTGGGTCTCTTAAGTCCTTGAGAAGAAAAGACCAAATTCCTTAAGATGATACAAAAGGTTTGTCACTTGCCGGTTTATCTCTCCAGGTTTAGAAGCTGGTTCCACACACCACACATACCCCTTGCCTTTTTAATCACAGAAGATTAAATGAAGTAGTTAACTCCTGTATGTGACCTTCCATGCCCTCTCTCACCTCTGAGTCTTTTGACATCCTAATTCTGTTTGTGAACTGGCCACTACTTTTTTCATTTGTTTGTTTTGTTTTGGTACTTGGGATTGAACCCAGGGGTGCTTAACCACTGACCCACATCCCTAGCCCTTTCCTAGCCCTTTTTAAAATTTTTTTTTTTTTTTTTTTTTTTTTTTTTTTTTTTTTTTGAGACAGGGTCTCTAAATTGCAGAAGCTGGCTTTGAACTTGAGATCTTCCTGCTTCAGTTTCCAGAGCCACTGGGATTATAGGCATGCCCACCATGCCAGGCTGGCCGTTACTTTATTCATGCATCCAAATGTCACTTTGCTGAGTAGCTACAAGGCCAAGTACTGGACACAGAAATATTTTCTACTTTCATGGAACCTATGGTACAATGAGAGAAGCAAGACTCCCATCTGATTATCATTCAAATGTATAATTAGAAATGATAATAAAAATCTCTGGAAAAAATGTACAGAAAGCTTTGAGATTTTATTTCAGTAGAGAGTGGTTTGATCAGGGAGTTTGTGATGTTTTAGATGAGATCTTAAGGATAAATAGAAGACAAAGGAGGAAGGTGTAAGGAATGCCACGAAAACCATGCCGGACACAAGAAATCACATAAGGGAATTTATTAAGCAAACGAAGTGTCTCCCTGCAGGGTAAGAGAGAAAATGAGAGGAAAAGAAAGGGAACGAGAAAGGGCACATGCTAGAGCGAGGAGGATAGAGAAAGTGAGTAGGAGAGAGAGAAGCATGAGAAAAGATGGCGGGTAGCTACCGTGAAGCAGTTGAATTCCGCTGGGCTAACAGGGGACCAATATTGGAGAAGGATACTTGCAAGCTGACTGATGAACCAATAGCTAGCTAGGATATTCACAGTTGGGAGGCGGGTTAGGCCTGCAAGGGAAAGAGTGGGGAGAGCAGCTTTGTACATTACAGAAAGAAGTCGTCCTTTAAAGGGAGCAATAGGATACGCAAAGTCACTGGGTTAGGACTTCGTGGTGCCTTCTGGTACCTCTGAGAAGGACAGTGTGCTGGAGAGTAGAGAGCAAGAAGGATGGGGCTGAAGTAAAAATTTCCAGTGGTCCAGTTCTGGAACAGGTTAAGATAAAAAAGAGAAGATTGGGCATTCCTTGGAGGAGAGGGTTAGTGCCTTGTGTCTGAGGCAAATAGATGAGAACACTTGCTACATGATCGTATTAATCAAGATCAGGTTCAGTTGTAGCTGACAAAAAACTTTGCTTAAGCCATATTAAGAGATAAAGCAAGATAATATATTTATTTCTGTCATATGAAAATATGGGTGGAAGACCAGGGAGGAGTAAGCCATTTCAATAAGTCAGAGACAAGGTCCTTCTGTGTGGTCATTCTGTCAATCACAGTCCATGACCAAATGGCAGGAATTCACATTTAGGCAGCAAGATGAAGAATTGACATGATAGAAAGCAGACTCATGTGGTCATTTGAGAAGAATTCCCTAAAGTTTCTACACAAAACTGTTGGTCAAAGTTCAGTCACAGAACCATATCCAGCTGAACAAGAGGCAAGAACATGCATTTATTGTGACTGTTTACATGCCCGGGACAAAATCCCATTGTCTTGAATGAAGAGAGAATTGGTAGTAAAAATCTCGAATGCTTTAACTTTAAAAATTTAGTCTGTCAAATTTCTTTGTAAAGTGTCATCTGAACAAAGTATGAGCACTGTAATATAGGGGTCAGGAGAAAATAAATGTTGTTATCAAAAAATACAAGAGGTCTTGGGGAAAATACAGGACTTAAAATGACCACCTTTAAAAATTGTCATTTTCAATCCACCTCAGAAGGTAGATTTACTATTTCTACCATTGAGCACTTGTAGAAAAAAAAAATTTCCATCTTATCTCATGTTTACATGTATAGCTTCAAGGAATGTAAATAAGAAAATCATTGCTTACTTCACTATGCCTTTCTTGAACTGTGACATAGGTAAATGCCATAGTCACAGCTGCAGATAATTTTAACCAAGCTACAATGTTGGTTACTTCTTCTGTTTGCTGAAGCCTTGAGGTCCAAACTGTGGCCTTGGCAGCATCATTTCAGGACTAAGCTGCTTTGGCAAGGGTCCAAACTAAATGCTCACTAAATCTGCTCTGTAGTTCTAGTCTGGTGACATTAAACGCAGTGAGGATTGCAGAATTTTATTCCTCTCCTGTCTCAAGTCAATACGCAGCATGAAGTTGACTTCCATACACACACACACACACACACACACACACCTTTCTCCTAAAGTCCACTAGTGTGTGCCAGACCAGAGAAACTGATGATGAAGTAGCAGGTACCTGCATAGCAACTGGTAAGACCAAGGACTGTGACTCTCCTGTGAGTAGATACAAGCTGCTGGTATCTCCCTTTGTTACTTCTTCTTTTCAGATTAAGTGACACCCTATGGCATAGTCCGGTTTCTCCTTCCCCATTAGTTCCCACAACCTAGATGTTTCTGTATCTCATGTTCATCAAAATGGCATATGCAACATATGATGACTTTGCTACCCTGGTTATATTCCTTGATAATTTCTATATTGTCAGTTCTTTCTTTTTTCTCCTCAGTGTCTCACCCCTCTGAAACATGACTTCTTTATCTAGGATTCCATTGCCTAATCATGTTGAATATGCCAAGGACTTTCTCACTGAAAACACAACAGCCACTATTCAGTCCTCTCCCAAATGAAAATTTTATAGGTATACAGACAATCCCCATCCGTTAAAAATTATCTCCTCCCTGGCATAAATATCTCCAGCTTCTCTTCTCCTACTCTGTGTACTGACAGTGCATCAAATAACTCTTGCAAAAGGATATTAAATAAATAAACCCAATTTGTATGGTTAGCAGCAACAACTCTGAGATGCTACTCATCCAAAATAGGTCATTATCCATGCATGATATAAAAAATTGTTGATGTGTAAGGATGCAGTAGCTTAGGACTTCTTACCCCACTGTCATTCTATTTAAAAGAATTGTTCATATAATTATATGATATGATAACAGGTTCAAAATTATTTTATGTGCACTTGATAGTATTCTCTGATGTCTATGCAAAAGTCTTTGGTTACTTATTGTAATCTGATAATGTGATCACATCCATGACATGTTTTCCTGTTACTCTAAATTTTTATTCCTTTGAAGTTATTTATATAATGCTGTATATTTTGCATAATGATTAGTTACCTAACTATCAGTTTTGCTAGACAAGAATCACATCTTTTTTCACCTAGATATACCTTATAAAATCTTGGGATGTTTTAGGTCTTCAATAAATTATATGAATTAAAGTGTTAAAACAGCTTTTTTAAGGAAAAATAAAATTTAAAGTATTCTTTGCAGTAGAGAATCTCCTGTTAACCAGGTAAAATTCACCTAAACCTGAAGCTTTGATTTTTTGACCACAGTATTATATTATACATTTTTAATAGCTAGAAGGTATAAATCATAGCCAGATGTAGAAATAGTATGACCTGACATGTGACTTTCTAGTTTATGTAACAAGTTACATAATCATAGATTCAACAGCAGTATTTTCTCCTGGTTACAATTTATTCCCAGCTATCTTGGCAAATAAATAAGACACACACCTCTGAGCAGCAATGAAAAATATGAGAACATGTTAAAATCAAACACAGCATATAAAAGAATGTAAGTTTTCAGCTAGGGCTCTGAAACTGTAGTGGTGTGTCCTTTGCACTGCATTGAAAAGGTGCCATTCATTTCTGACTTTGATTAATGAGGCTTTTTAGGTGGTCAACTTTCTTTGACATTAAACAAAGATTGTGTCCTAGGATTTTTTCTTATTTCAATTCTGGCATCATTTCTAAACCTGATCAATTAGATAATAAAAGGATGAACTTGAATTATGATTTTATTATTGTAAATCTTTTCATTATCGTAAGTAGAAACATATATAAATTTTGTTCAGAAGGTGTGTGTCTCTGCATCCTGTACAAGTCACATCAGCAGAGAATAACAACACAGATGCCAAGTATCGACATGAGTCCTGACAGCCGCAGGAGGCCAAAAAATAGCAGCAATGTCTAGAGAACTAAGCTAAGCTGTGAATTGATCACAGGGAGCAGAAAACCCATTTCTGTATGTGTGGCTCATATTTATCATTTCTAAAACAATCAAGCAAACAAAAAATCTTAGAAATATGTTGGTACTTCAGGAAGTAGAGGGAGAAAAGGGGGAAAATGTCAATTGACGTTTTTTAAAGTATTCCTTTTAAGTCAAAGAACACATTCATAGGTGTCAAAATGTTAGTACAAGCAATGTTGTCTTAGTTTCCATCAGAGAGCAATTCCCAGGAACAGAAGAAATAAGGTATGAAAATGTACATTAAGAAAGGTTTCATGCCATCATGTTACATATGCATTGAATAGGAACCTGGTGAAAGAGTCTCGGGTTTCCAGGGAGGTGGGGAGGGCTGGGTAAGATTTCAAAAGGTAATTACTGGCCTGCATTACAAAAGGAAAGACTAAACGAAGCCACAGATATACCAGAATAATTATATAGTAATTAACATGCCCCCTTTCATCCTCTTTGGGAATTTTTTTCATTTAGATAAAAATGAATCCTGACTGCCACAGTATTTCATTTGGCAGGATATCAGGTAATTTATATTTCAAATATGATCTCATCATCAGTTCCATCTGTTGATATTACCTGAGCATCATAATGTTTGAAGCTTTGACATGTGGAAAACATAACTCAAAATCAAAGTCCCTGAATCTGACTCACATACAATCAGAAAGACAAAAAAGCGTGCTCCTATCCTGCAAATACTGCTTATTCGTTTTAAATCTTCACTTTTAATCTACCAGCTCCCTATCCTAACTCCAGAATCCAGGGAGGGAGAAACTATAGGCAGCTGCTACAGAGTGAGTCCAAATAAGTGTTGAATTTTCTTAAAGAGGATTAGAATGTTTTATTTATGCTAAGTTGTAAAGTGAAAAAATGACTAACAGGCCGTGATCCTAACCAATCCGTGTTTAAGGGTATTTATAGATTTGAAGGATCTTTTCTCTTTCCTCATACTACAATTCAAAACTGAGAGCTGGAGGAAGCAGGAGGATAACAAGACACTGTTGGTATGAAGATATAACTCTAGGGCTATGATTATAAATTTACAGTTCCTCCCTTAAAAGGTGCTTGGACCAGGTGACATCCCTTCCCAGTGCAGGTAGATCTGGACAAGAACAAGGTAGAAACATCCCCTCCTGTCTTTACCTAAGAAATACCCCCATCTCCAGCACTTCTTTTCAGCCTCCAAAACTAATGCAGGTGGTTTCTCCTTTGTGGTATTTTTCTTTTACTTTTCTTTTTCTTTTTTATTTTTACACACTGCATTTTGATTCATTGTACACAAATGGGGTACATTTTTCTTTCTCCCATGCAGGCAGACTTAACCCAGTCTTCCTTTGGGGTTAACACTTTATCTTGAATACTCTATCACTGCACTTTTAAAAACTAAGTTGTATTTGTTTGTTCGAATGTCTGTCTCTTCTGTTGGATTATGAGTACTCAGTCACTTACCAAGTGATTATTCAACTCACACCCAATCCACATCACTCTCCTGTGAAGAGAGGACAAGCTTAAAACATAATACCTTTGTAGTAGAGATCTGTCCATATCATCAACTGAGGCTCCACTGGTAATTGCTCCTCTATGAATACCATTGTACCGTTTCTTTTACATCTTCTCTTACATTGTAGAACCAGAGCTGTTACTACTTTGCTCAAATGGGAAGTCAAAACATTTCTTCAAAATGAATTCTGTCTAGTGAGCAAAATCACAAAAAGGGTTTATGAAATTGATATTGACTACAAGTGGTGGTAGACTTGGTTTTTAGTTTATTTCATCGAAAATGTGTCTAGACCAAGGGAATATTCTCCAATAGAGCAATTTTGTGAGATTACACAAGATACGGTGTTGCTACTTCATTCAATCAATAGCTTAAGAGATTTTTTTGCCATGAGTAAAGAAAGTAAGAACAAGTGATCCTGAAACAGTCATTCAGATTTTTAAGTGTCTAAGCAATCAAATTAGTGTATATTTTGAAACGTAAAAATATGGATGGAGACTCACTGCCTGCATATGTCATTAAAAAGAATATAAGCAGTAACTCTTTTTTTTCCCCAATAGGATACTCAATACTTCAAGCAATTATGGAAAAAGCAGGACAAAATGGTTGGCACGTCAGCGCTATATGTGTGGAAAATTTTAATGATGTCAGCTATAGACAACTTCTAGAAGAACTCGACAGAAGACAAGAGAAGAAATTTGTGATAGACTGTGAGATAGAGAGGCTTCAAAACATATTAGAACAGGTAAGTCCTATTATCTTATTCTTATAAACATCAACTTTTACCTGATTTGTCTCCATTAATATCTTCTCCCAACCACTTAGTTTTCTATGATTTTTCCTTAGGACCACGTCATAGTCGTTGATCATCAAAGGCCACTTTGGTTCTTAGGTCTGAATGAACTTAGGATCACTATTTCTCACTCAGGTTTTAACCCTTAACAATAGAAGAACACTTGGTGAATCATCATAAGCTCTTTCTTGGCTTTCTGTTTTAAGAAATAATAATTTTGAAGATTAGAGCTATCAAAATATTAGAAAATTTTAAAATGTGGGCCTTTTGTATTCTTTAGAGAATCAGTTGCATGAGAACCAGCCACAAAAATTAGTAAAGCAATGAAATAAAAGAAAATTAAATGAGATACTGTGTGTGGTAAATTTTTCTACTAGCTGTTGTAAGTAAATACATTTCCTACTATGATAAAGATGATTTTCAACTCACCTTTGTAAAGGAAGAAACCTTTAATAAATCTTTCAATAAGTATCTTTTTATTTGATTCGAAAGAAACAGGAAAAGATAAAACTGAGCTTTGTCATTGCATTAAGTGATTGGAAAATATAGTCCAATAATGGATAACATTTTCTTCCCCCCTAACCCTACATATCATGATAAAGCTTTGAGGCAATCTTCAGCCAAAATTGCAGTGACTGTATGCCCTCTAGTGGTTTTATAAATGTATGCTCATATTTATCTACAATGGCTAGACAACATGATTTGGGGTTGACTAATTTGTTATGTATAGTTTTACTGCATCATTATGTGATTTGCAATAGTAAACTTACCACCACTTGGGCGGCTGATTTGTAAAAATCATTTTAGTACTCAATTATAAAAAAATCAAAACCAAAATTGTTTCAGAGACTCCTTAATACCTAAAAGCACTGAACTAGATGTTTTATTCCTTAACTATGTGTTAATATTGTTAAAAAATTTTTTTTAAAGTTAATGGTAAAAAATATGTTACCATTCTAAGGCTTGAAGCCTGAATATATTGTAAGTGGGTTTGACAGTGTATTTACCTCCTATTATCCCTTTATAGAAGAAAAAGCACCAACTAAATACAGAAATACTTCACTGAAGAAAAGTATACCACTGTATATTTGTTGTTCTAGGAAATATTAGTTATAAACCTATATATCCCTCAGGTTTATTCCTGAGGGAATCCAAAAAAATTATTAAGATTGCAGCTATTCAAGACATGTGAACATTTTTAAGTAGTATTAGGCTCCAAGAAAAAAACTTTCTCCCCTACTTTCTTAAGCAATGCAGTCACTTAAGCTCCAACTCCCCTTCTCTTTCCCTCCCACTCCGATCCTGTATTGAGAGTTTGAGTTGTTTGACCTGAACAACTGAAGCTTTGTAAATAACTCATGATGACTCCCACAGAGCAGCCAATTCTAAGAACTGCCTGCATTGCCAAGTTCCTGTCAGAGGGTGAGTAAGGCTCAGAAAGACCCTCCACTTAGCACCTGTGCTTAAAAGATGCAGTCTGGAGGAGGCAATTGAGTGCCCAAAGCACACTGACCCGTTTCAGAGGCTTAGCTGGTTTTTAAGAAGAAAATCGGCACACTCGGGTGCTTTGGATAAACTCTGAATAAGCCTTAAAGGAGCTCCTGCTAAGAGAACTGGACTTTTATTTTTTTCATTTCAAAGAAATGAAAAATCTGAGTGTCTACCTTGCCTATTCTTTTTGATGAATTCTAAAAGCTTTTGTTTCTATCATGTCCATAAGGGAATAATGAGAATGATAATAGACGCTTGTCCCTTTAACTGCCTTTCAGGTACACAGTTCACAAATTGTAACAAACTCTTGTGAGAAAGTAATGTACTCTTAATTGTCCCACAAAGTCTCCCTCCTCCCCTCTCAAAAAACTTTTTTTAAAAAAAATTCTGAACATTTTTTTTATTATATGTACTTTAATTCCTTATAGCTTTAGGAAAAAATACTTTTAATGTTTCTTGGTTTTACTCTTGACCTATTCAAACAGACGAGCTAATTCATATTTTGTGAGAAATGTGTACATTACCCTGAGTTTCAACAATACATCTGTATTTAAAAATTCTCTTTCATAAATTAAGATAACAACAGAAAATAGTTTTAGAGAATCAACCAAAGCATTTTTCAAATAGGGGTTACCAGAAACTGGAGAGGGAAGCAAGATGGGGAGATGGGAAGAGATTAGTCAAGTAACCTGACTCACAGCCAGACAGGAGGAATAGGTTCTGGTGTCCTATTACACAGATGGGTGATGACAATTAACAATGTTGTATTGTATATTTTAAAATACCCGAAGAGAATTTTGAATGTCCTGAACACAAAGAAAAAAAAAAGTGTATGAAGCCAGGCACCGAGGCACATCCCTATAATGCCAGGGCTCAGGAAGCTGAGGCAGGAGAATTGCAAGTTCAAAGCCAACCTCAGCAACTTAGAGGCCTAAGACTCTGTCTCAAAATTTTTTAAAAATACAAAAAAGGGCTAGGGATGTGTCTCGTGGTTCAGTACTCCTGGGTTCAATCCCCATACCAATAAATAAATAAATAAATAAATGTTTGATATGATGGATAAACTAAATATCCTGAGGTGATTAGTACACAATGTAAATGTATCAAAACATCACACTTTACCCCATAAACATGTACAATTATGACAGCAATAAAAATTGATTTAATAAAATTTTAAAAATAAAAGGTGAAGTGCTAAATAAACTTAGTCAGAAAAATGCCTTTGAAAAAGTAGCACTCTCTCAGAAGATGATCAAATTAATCCAAATGAGGATAAGAGGATATATTATTAAACTACTAGAAGGACAAGCACACTTTACATTATTATGGCATGCTGACAATAATCACTTCCCTGATATTTTAATTTGTACCAATTTGCAAAAACATAACAGAAATAGCCCACATGCTATTCTTTCAACATACATCAATGGACACCGATATATTAATGGAAAAAGAAGTATTTCAACTTATTTTTATGCCATGAACAAATTAGTTCTTATAAATGTGCTGCTATTGAAAATTGCAGTTAACCATACACTCATTCAAACATTTCAAAAAGTGAACATCAGAGTATTAAACTAAGTTTAGCCCTGAGGTTTCTTCCCAGGAATCCTTAAGCGTTGGTGTGATGTACAACCTTACCTACTGCAGGTAGTGAGGCTTAGTCCATCACAGCACCTGAGCTGCACAGTCACAGGCAACCAGCTTTTTCAAAATTAAGCTAAACACTGAACTGTAACCAATTAAGCTGTCATTTATGTCACTTCTGCTTTCTTTCCATAAATGTTGTCTGACAACTTTGCAACCACAGAAATCTTTGAGCCTGCTCTAGTTCTGAGGGCCTATCCAATTCTAGAATCTTAAAGTCAATTAAGATCTTTAAAGTTGTTATATTTTCATATTTGACAGGAATAAATATTTGAAAAATGTAGTTTAAGGTATTTTTATTTTGTATCCTAAATAACATGAGAAGAAAGAACTTATGTAAATAACACCCATTGGGCCACTTAAGATAATAGAAATATAATGAAACTACAAAGTTAGGTTTACTGTGACTTTCTTTGTATCAAATGCAGTCAAACAAATTGTATTTTTGGCTATCTAAATTCAATAGTTAGTTGATCCACTTCAGGAAAAAAATAAACATTAAAAAAAACTTACAATATTTTTCAAATGTTGGATGAAATTGTGATTAATTATTGATTAGAGGCTCTAGTTGTGCTTAAATTAATACTATGAACTGAACTAAAAGTATATCCAGCACAATGGCATACTGCCTGTAGTCCCAGCAATTTGGGAGGCTAAGATAGGAGGAGGATGATGAGTTTGAAGCCGGCCTCATCAATTAGTGGGCCCTAAGCAATTTAGCAAGACCCTGTCTCAAAATAAAAGATAAAAAAAAAAAAAAGGGACTGGGAATGTGTGCCCCTGGGTTCAATCCCTGGTACCAAAAGGGGGAAAAAAAGTACAAGTATCATTTGGGGTAATAGCTTTAGTCATCTCACATTATTTTCTTAAGTTATTTTGCATCAGTGGTTTTAGAATAGCTTGCAATAGCTTAAACTTGTTAAATCCCATAATCTCTGAGGTGGGATACATAATAAATTAAATTGAGCAACAAATAAAGCACTTATGGTAACTTTATAAATAAATGTCATTTTTAGAGTTCTATTCATTTAAGAAAATAGCTAAATGATGAAAGTCTTTGAAAATATATATATACATATTTCATCAATACATAACAATATATATAAAGGATATCTAATCTCTAGATTAAGACTTCCAATCTATTTTAATGCACTCATGTTGGTTCAGTTGAAATATTCACAGAATTGAAAACACGGAACAATGAGTTAATTTAACTGAAATTGAACAAACTGCTTTTACATCAAAATAAACAGATTATAATGAGAGCCTTCTACATATTATTTTCACACATGTGAAAATAATTACTTTTAAATACTTAAAAGTAATTAAAAATTAAAAAGTAATTTTAATTACTTTTAAAAATATTACTTTTAAATCCTCAATTCCATGCTTGCAGAGTTCCTAGGAGTTTCTATCTTATACCTTATCAATTAAACATTAAAGTATCAGACTTCAAGGCACATGTTTAACCCAGTAGCAACAACAATGAACTTGACCTTAATTATCTTTTTGGCATCAAAATACATTTCAGCAAAATATCACTTAGGCTAGTGATTCCTCATACATTTCACTCCACTGTGAAAACACCCTAGTATCCTGCAGTGAGATGTTTGGTTTTCTTGTGTTACTAAACCTCCAACTCTGATATTCTGGAACAGATAAACTGAATTAAGATGTTTTCAAAGCAGAGGTGTTTCACTCTTTGAGAAATGGATAAGTAATTTTCGATTGCTTATTTTTTTTAAGGCACATAGAGTCACTTAATTCTTGAATTGTCTTTTTTTCTACTTCTCACTTTAAGTAAGAAAATTTTATCTGAGATCTTGAAAAACCCTGCTTGCTCTAAAAATCAATAATGCCATTTCCAATGAAGCCTTTCTGGTATTGTGTTTGATCATGAAGAAATATATAACTTTATACATGGGATATGTTTTGAAAAGACATGTGATATAAAACCTCAGGCAGGTGGCCTTTTTTGTATAGTTGTTAATTCTACAGATATTTCTTGGTATCCACTCCTAGCATACACATAAATGCAGGTACTATATTCTGCTAAATTACAAACAAAACAGATAATTTTTATGTTCTGGTTATAACTCCTGTCTACATAACTAAAGTTTAAACCAAAGCTGTTTACCAAAATCCTATTAAAATGTATTCTGTCTTTTAGAAATATGATTCATAGAAAGTGAACAAGAATTTCACACTGCCTCAGGGATCTTGCTACGAATGCCACTTTTCATGAATAGATGATTACATAAAAGGCCTTAGATAGGGCACAGGAACTATATCAACCCCAAGACCTACCAGGGATGGATAAGGATTCTAAGTATGTATCAGGAAAAGACAGTAAAGACTGGCCTTACAGTATGAAATGGATATTTAACAAAAGGACAGAGAAAAAAAGGACTCTACATTTGGCTCATGGGTATCTCAAACTGCCTCTTTATGACATACCTCAGATTTAATTGGCACCCCTTACAGCAGTATTGCCACTTACACTGTCTGAGAGGGAAAGTCGGTGTCCTAAGAGATACAATGTGAACCTCAAATAATTGGCAAACCCAGTGACCTCCCCATTCTGTTTACAAATTAATAAAAATTTCCTAAAAGCTATGACTGACCTTTGAGAAGCTTATAGCATAACCAAAGAAAACCAATAATCCTACCTCAGAGGAAGAGCAATCAAAAGAAAATTCTTCCCAAACATAAATGTGGCCATTTTTGCATAAGGGTGAAATGTGGGCTTGACTCCAATTATCTTATTCTAAGCCTAAAGTTATCTACTGTGTCTAGCACCACCCAAGTGAGATCTCAGAATCTAGGCAGAATCTAGGGCAAATTGTCAAATGCATGACAACCCTGACTGAAAGATAAAGGCTGTACATCCAGAGTCTGCATCTACAAATTTTTACAATTCTCAAACATTAGGAATTATACCAAATCTGAAATTATGTGTTCCACACCCACTGCCCAAAAAAGATATTGTTTATTTTTTAAGACAGAGGTTTAAAGTTCCCATATCACATAGGTGGTTGAGGCATTTTAGTTACTGGTTAATGGCGATGAAATCAATTTTTTTCATACCAAAATCAATTAAAAAAAAAAAAAAAACTCAAAACCAAACTTGAGACAAAAAGAAGCACAAAGAGGAAAGGAAAGCTAGCCACAGTTATGAAGAGGAGGAGTCACTCAGGAGCTGTCTAATAATTAGAGATCATGGCTTTGGTCACTCAAGTAATTTATACAGGGATGAGGCAGCACAGAGGCAGCACACATTGGACAGCAGTGGGCAGAACAACTCTGCTCCACACCTCATAGGCCAGATGTTGTTCCAGGCAAGGTCTGTGGGGTCATACAAAGATACACAAGACCTGGCCCCTGAAAGGAATGCTTGCATTCAAGCAAAAAAAGCATGGATGAATCATTACAGACCATCTGATGGCTTCAGGAACAGAAATATTATGAAATGTATCAAGAACTCAGGAGATGGGATGACTAGTAAAGTCCTCTGCAATCAGAAATGTTTCACAGAGAAAACAGGTCTTTCAGTTAAAAATGCATTATGTTTCCCAGGTTCAGAAAAGGGGCCAGGACAGTCCAAGACACAACACACACACACACACACACACACACACACACACACACACACACACACACACACGCACATGCAAAGAAAAGTTCCAAAGATGGACAGTATTGTATATGATAAAAACTGAGTAAAGGGCAAAGGTAGAAATTGAAATGGGACATTATTGAGGAGAAAGTTATAAAGATTAGAGGGAGGAAAAGAGTAGGTCCCTTATATTGCATCAGTTTGTCTTTTCTGATGAAATGTATTCTCCAGGACAGAGTCTCTCCTTTACCAATATTTTGCCAGTGACTTGGTAAAGGCTAAAAGAAATTGTCGAATAATTGAAAATCTGAATGTGCCTTTCTTGAAAACATGGGCAGGAGATATTGCTTCTGTGTGTTTAAGGCAAGAGTACCCAGTCATATTGGAGCTTCTGAAGGTGAGCTCTCAATTACCTGGAAAACTTTCCTATTCAGACTCTTACCCAACAAAAATGATGGAAAGCATATGTATTCTAGAATTTGTTGTGTAGGCTAAAAAACCCACCAGAGTTTCATTTCCATATATTAAAGTAACAATGAATGAGATGCAGCAGGAACAAATCAGGCACCCAAAGAAATTACTACCGCAAAGAAATCATATCAGCATTTTCCCACACTGCAGCATTGGCAGAGCTGGCTGCTTTTGCTTCATTATAAAATTCCTTTTGCATATCAAGCTTTGCTCAGTCACGATCTGCAACAAAACAAGAAGTTCAAAAGATGTAAAATTATTCGAAGAAGGTGAATTTTACTTCTTCAATCTTACTTTTTTTCTGAATTGTTTTGAACGGGCAGGTCCCATTAGAATCACTGAGTTGATTGTTCTCATAGAAAACAGAAACACCTTTGCAGATCTCAGTCAGACTAGTACAAATGGAAATAGAGGGGTTAAAAGCGGGTATGTGATTGTCTCTTAGCAACTGTTGCAATGGTTGTAGCTATACCTTGTTTTCTTATAAAGTTTTTTAAATGATGAAAGTAAAGAATATAAGTTTTTTCAAGGAAGAAGAAAAGTATGGTTGTCGGAATGCAAATTTTTTTGTCTTGGAAGAATTGGAAATTCTAGAATTAGGTCAGGTTTAACTAAGTAGTTTTAGTTACAAGAACACTTTTAAAATAATTTCCACTATTGTTTTGATATGAAGATTCAAAAGTTCAGTCCTTGTAAAAAGATAAAGCAAAATCTGCTTGATAATTTAGAGGTTTAAAATGAATTATTTTCTCTACCCTTAAATCAGAAGCAGCTGCACCCAAGTATTTAACTATGATTTATGAAAAAAGCATATAATACTCCTTATTACATAGAAAAGAGAAGATAAATTCATAATTCATTTCAGTAGAATTTTACACCCACTCTCTAAATGTTAAAAAGATGATGAGGTTAACAAAAAGGAAGCAAAACATTCAACAGTGCCTTTGAGGACACTGTCCTGAGTCTTGCAAGCACCATAAATATAACTAAACTTTTATAAATCATAGAGTACTTATACAGTTTTGCAACAAAGCATAATAGCCACCAGTAAATGAAATGATGCATTTTAATCACTTTGATTCAGTCATAAAGGTAATAAAACAAATTCATTTTTAATTCTCTCCTTAAACCACATAACTGAAAACTACTTTTCTACTGATGCAGGTTTTCTCCAAGCTTGCACACAGTGGGTTCCAAATTTAAGATTATGAAAGGAAATCAAACTAGTATTGCTTTTACAAAAAAAAAAATGGAAAAATGGAAGAAAGACTAAGATGAACATGAGAAATTTATTTTCTGTTTTTTAAGGTTTTTTTGAGAGTCATTATATCAAACAATTGTATTTTTCTAAAAAATCTAAGCCTAAATTACCTCTGTACTTGACATACATCCTCCCCTTTAAAAGCACAGAACACAATCTGATGTTTCATTTTTATAACGTTGTGCTTATAATTCAATGATATAATAATATAAATATATTGCAGGCAACACAAGAGAAACAAATTTTCTTGTGTCTGCCCACACCACCTTATAATTTTCCTGTCTTATACGTGAATGCAACACTCTTTCATTTGGTCATTTTTTTTACACACATTTACCAATACCTTCAAGTTTCCAAGTCTTATGTATAAGTTTAATCCATCCCATGAAGGAACTCCAAATAGAAAAGAGATGAACACAAATGTAGACAAGTGTAAAAAAAACATGAAATAAAATTGTTGAAAGATGAGTTAGAATTCCCCCAGGGACATGGGCATTCAAGTCAGATGATGTTGGAGCAAAGAGCAACAGAAAACTGCCTGTCCAGGGCAAGCATGTGAGTGTGACTGAGCATCAAGTGCAGAGCAATGGGGAGATGTCAAGGCAAACAAGCAAATGGATAGTGCCAAAGGCTGAAAATGAAAAATTATTTACTAAACTTATTTACTAAACATCTCCTTTGCGAAGAACCATGATATGCACTTAATTTAGGGATTAAGTTTTCATTACTTTGGGTTTTTTGTTTTTGTTTTTGTTTTTGTTTTGTTTTTTGTTTTTGAGAAATACAACTGATCTGATCTAACCAGATTTTTTTTTTAGAAAGGAAATTTCTTTTGGCAATTTTAATAATATCATTAGTCAATATAGATAATACAGATAATAGCCTTTAAATTTTGATTGACATATAGAAAACACAGGCAAAATACCTATCATGGAGTTTGCTATGTAAATAATACATACCTATACTACATAGATCAACCTGATTTATTAGGGAGAGTCATTTTCTCCTGACTTTTCTTCCCGTAGTCATGACATTTTGTTTGTTCTTTAAAATACTATTAGGGTTAATCATTGTTTTTAAATGTGAATGGTTTACTTTTAAAAATTTATGCTGATTTATCTGCTTCCTCTACGAATTTACCACATAGTGATCTGATTCTCTACTACCTGACTTTTTGAAGAATAGCATTAAGAAGTCCAAATAAATTCAAATGCAAAGAAACTATACTACTGAAATAAAAGGAAGTAGAATAACTTCAGGATCGTATGTCATATATTTAATTGATCACATTTTCATCCATTGAATATAATTACACATGCAAATTTTAAAATTTGTGATCAAAAAGTTCATTAACTGAAATTATTAAAGATCAATAAAGGTACTTTACCAAAAATTATGGACAGAACTTACTTTAAATATGCTTCAAATGATCTCGTTGAGTTATTATGGATTTGTTTGTGCTAAAGTCACAGTGTGAACTGCTTGTGTGAAAGTTAAGGAAGTTAAGGAAAGTTAAGGAAGTTAAGGAAGGAGGTAAGTGAAAGGCATTGCAGGAGGAAGGATGTCCTTAAACCACCTTTCAAAATTTCAACAGAACTGCACACTCTATCTGGCTCTTGAGATTTCAATGTACATTAACATATTAAAGTCTCTCAAAATTCCTACAGAGAAGAAACCTCTTCAGTCTTATTTAACCAACTGTTCCATACAAAATTGGCAACAGAATACTTTTTTTCATAGCCATCTTTTTACATTTTATTTGCCTGTTTTCCAAGAAGATAGCAGAGATCTTGAATTAAAATGAGAGAGGAAAGAACATTCAGATGATAGTAGTACAAATATGATGAAGAAAGCAATATAAAAGTGAGGGGTAAAGTAGAAACCTGCTATATTAATAGGAACCTCCCAGAACTAATGACTCACAGAGTCCTGTACACCAGAGTCACAGAATCAGACTCTCAGGGTGAGTGGGTCTTGGAAGTCATCCATCCCACAAGCATGTTCATATGCAGCCATGTTTGAACAAATGGGTTTCATCTTGAGTATAGTTGATCTTAAAATTCAGCAAATATTTCCTCATAATTATATATTCTTTAGAGGCATATATGACATTTAAAAATAACTTTTATTCTCATTATCAATAGTCTCCTGAGTTTTCTTAATAAGGATAGATGTTTATTCATTGATGATATATCCAATGAGGGACAACAGCTCAAGAAATGAAATAGTCTTATTATTTTGTGATTAATACAAATTAACCATGTACTTCTGTTTATGGAATTGCCATTTTTCAAAGAGAGCTCCATAAAATGTATTTAACATTGAACTATACTGTACATGGCTTAACTTTTAGATGATAAATTTGAATTTGTCACAAATGCATAGAATTATTTGTTGGATTTAGTTGAGTATTAAATTTAGAGTGTATACTAGAACTGGTTTTGGGGTTTTTTTGTTTTGTTTTATTTTTTGGTACTGGAGATTGAACTCAGGGGCACCTGACCACTCCCCTATTTTGTATTTTATTTAGAGACAGGGTCTCACTGAGTTGCTTAGTGCCTCACCATTGCTGAGGCTGGCTTTGAACTTGCAATCCTCCTGTCTCAGCCTCCTGAGACGCTGAGACTACAGGCATGCACCACCATTCTTGGCTATTATTTTAAATATACACCTAGTAAAGTATAAGCTATATAAAATTAAATCCCAATTATTTAAACTTTCCTACTAATTAGCTTTCTCCAGCATGATGAAACTGCAAACCTACACTTAGGAATATTAAGGTTCACCTGGTAGTTCTCCATCTGTGTTTCTATCCCCATTTCACACAAAATAGAACAAGGAACATTCTGTATGCATTATACTATTCAAATAAGTAGTATGTTCAGACAGGAGATATTTGCAAGAGACAGAATTGCATCCTTCACTTCATTATGAGAAAGCTAATTTTCCTCATCAACAAGTATGGTATTCATCATATATCAAATGTGATAAAGTATGTCATCCTTCTAAGTATGTTTTATTCATTTTTCTCTCATGAAAAATATATTAAACCATCGCTCCAAAATTAGTCATTTTTCTGAATGGCTATGGTGTAAAGGGAAAGGACATAGTGAAAGAAATCCAAAAACTATAGTTGAAATACCTGGGCTGAAAACCCAGTTTCATCACTTACTGATTTTTTAAAAAATATGTTTGTTTATGAAAGCAAAAGTTTACCCCCTTCCACTTATAAGAATAATTTTATATTACTTCTTACAAAATGTGTCTTTAATTCAAAAAGAGCATGTTTCTAACTAGATCTTTTAAGCTATTATATGTGCTTCAAATTTATAATCACTTATGCTATGGAATCTTTGATACTCCTTTGAAAATATTTTGTCATTAAATTAAAATGCTATTAAATCAAAATGAAACTCCACTAAGAGATGTTCATAGTTCACATTAATAGAATCATATTATTCAAGCTTTGTGGATGTAGAATTTTAGAACCACCATAATAGGCAGAGAGAAGGGTATACATAGTCTTTATATGCTTTCTGCAGTCTATTGTAGTTACCACGGTGGGATGAATAAGCGTCACACAAAAGCAGGAATTAAACACCTGAGTTTCAGCACTAGCTTTTCATTCTACAGCTCTAGGACCCTGTGTAGACCATACATCTTGTATGGCCCTCAATTTGCTAATTAATAAAACTGGTAAAGACTGATATAAATTCTATTATGTAAAAAGATACAACTAAAGAATGTGTTGAAACATTTGGATAAAAGTAAAGAAAGAAACAGTAACAAGTGTTTCAAATGGGTATGTAAGACAGTATGGGGGGGAAATCGTGTGTTATCAAAAAACAACACTGAAAAAAAAAAAAAAACACTGAATCTTTCCTATTTAAATATGTAAAAGAATAAATAGTTTTTACTAACTTTAGGTATCCAAATAACAGTGTGACAGTTTGTGCAACTTGAGTCCTTGGTTATGCATAGAGATTAGGGACTTAGATATAACATAGAGGTGCTATACTTGAGATGAAAGTGTGGCACAGTAAGCCAACGAAAGTAAGCTTTTTTTTTTTCCATGTTATTGATTCTGTTCCCATATCAGTGAGGTTTTTACTTAGAGAATGCCATAGCTTGATTTTTTCCAGAAGCCAACCTTAAGACAAGGATTTGTGTGCAGACTGTGTGGGAGGTGAAAAATAGACTGGAAGGGGAATAAAGAAATGTAGTGGATAAAATGTGCACTTATCAAGCAAATTAGCATGTGGGTGAGAGAGGTTTAATCCAGTTTAAAATGAGTATAAACCAATTACTGAAGGAAGCTGGTGCAGGACCCATAGGTGGGAATCATTTCACTTGTGGGCGGGGATGAGTTGGAGGATTTACACGGCAACTCCTGTCAGTCACTGAGAACTCCTGGAGCAGAGGAGGGCATTAATGCACTGCCACTCCTGACCACTTCCCTCCTCCAAGAGCAGAATGGGATCTAGAGGCCAGAGAACACCCTTGGGCAACAAAACCCAGGTACTGGTTTGGGCAGGTGAGTGTGTATGTATTGAAATGATAAGGTGAGACATCAGTACGGTCTATTATAGTGACTGATGAAGACATGAAGACACATAGGACTTTGTGTCTGTACAAAACTCTACTCAAAGAAGGACCTTACCCCAATATCCTTTACTGGGAGTTAATCACTGAACTTCTGGGAAAGAAAGGTCACTACTTTAAGAAGCAACCAATCCTTTATGTGCAATTCATGCTCCCTTATCTTTCACATACACAAAAAAGGATTTTTCCTAATTAGAAACTTTTATAACCTTGAACATCTCCAAGTATAGAAGAATATAAAAAATACATGCACATACACATATGTATGCACACACACAGACATATATATCTTTCTCTTAAAATATCAGATGAGAATTCACATTCCTATCTTTTCCCTAAATTCTGGGTACTTAACAGCCTTAGTTCTTGGTAAGAGATACTTTATTTTTCCCACCTGATTTACATATCTTACCCCTAAAACTGAAGTTCTGGCATTATTTTTCAAGATTGTTGTGTAAGTCTACAACCTGTTTGCTAAAGCACCTTGCCTTACCTTTTTCTTTGATGGATCTCAAGTGAAATCAAAAGTTTTTTTGTTTTGTTTTGTTTTTTTCTGAATTAAAATATTGTGATGCATCTCAGTGACTTGGGAGGCTGAGGCAGGAGGATTGCAAGTTCAAAGCCAACCTCAGCATCTTAGTGATGCCCTCAACAATTTAGTCGAACCCTGTCTCAAAATAAAAAATAAAAAGAGCTGGAGATGTGGCTCAGAGGCCAAGTGCCCCTGGGTTCAATGTTCAATTCCTCATATCAAAAGAAACATGAAAAGTGTGTGTGTATGTATGTATGTGTGTGTGTGTGTGTGTGTGTGTGTGTGTGTGTGTGTGTAGTGAAGCACTTTGAAAATCAGCATTCAGGGGATATTTGGAAGTTAGGAACTCCATCCAAAGGAGGATTAGTGAGAGAAAGTTCCCATCATTTGCCAGTGTTGTGGCCTGGACACCAGCATATGCATTGTGCTGTCTTCTCCATGTCAGTAAATTCTCTGGAACATGATAGCATCTGAGAGAAGAAGTTCCAGCTGACTTATAAGATCACACTAAAAGGAAAAATAAAATCATTCATACTTGAGTGTGCCACTGCATGTCTTTAGCTAGAAGGTATTTCTTGATACAGCAGTCACAGCTTCATAATAGTTTCAGGTAATATACACCACCCCTTATAGAAGGACTCCTGAGTGCTTTATAAACCATTGATCCACAAAGAATTACCATAAAATCTGACTGTGCATTGAAGACCAAACTTTCATTCATCTGTATGTATGTGGCATTTGTATTCTCTTTAACTCAAGGTTCATCCATTCAGTCAATATTTAATTAGGGTTTATTCTCTCTTGTTAGGGGTTAGGAGTTGGGGAAGGAGGGGAAAGTGCTGGGGAGTGATATTAGTCAAATTATATTTTAATATTGGGTACATACACACATATGTAACCACAAATCTCATCAATATGTATAACTATAATACACCAATAAAAAATGTGGAAAGAGAAAAAATCTACCTTGTTCTCCCAAACAAATAATATCACTTTCTTCTTGAAACCCATAGAACTATCCACTTTTCCCTGCATTTCTGTTTTTTTCTGTTTGGGTCTTATCCCCTTGTGAATAATAAACATTCTTGCTATAGTAGTACTGACTAATTTATCCTCCTCCTCCTTGAATCTCCTAGCCCTAAACTCAAACATAGGAGGCACTCCATTGACATTTGTTGAATTAAATGAATTGAAAGATGAAGTCATGAAGGACTTATATTTTTGCATATATTTTTCTCTAACTTTAATTTAAAAAAAAAGACTTAGAAGTTACTTTCACAAAGACTGATGAAGTCATAATTTGTTAATAAGACAATTACAGTGTTTGTATCTGGTATTTAGCTTATTAATATACATAACTGAGTTTAAAACTGAATTATTTGGCCAACACCATTGATGTTTTTAAAGAATTGTTTATTTACTGAAAATAAACAATAAAAAGTATTTAAAGGATTCAATTAATTACTAATGTGTTTAATTCTTATGAAGATGGGCTCTTTTGAAAGCAGAGATCAACATAATGTGTATCCTTACTCATCCATTCTTCAGAATTCTAAACAGACCCTGGATTGTTATTCTTTGTCTAGGTGTATCCTCTGTTTCTGTTTAAAAGGTGTAGCTTCTTCATCCCTACATTCTCCTGTCTTGAGGAAAGGTCATAGCTTTTACCACCAAGCTCTTACTCTAGACTGTTTTTGTATGACGTCTCAGCCAACCACACTAGTATAAAGGCAGTGCCATTTGATATTCATTCCTTTCATGTCAAACTGTTTCTTTGTTCTACATATAAGAATATAACATCACATACATAGAGACATAGATCTGATCTGCACCCAAAGTTAAGTCACTCAGTTTTATTTGTTTTACTTGAGAAATACTTTACTTTGGTAAAGATGATAAAAGCCATATAAAACCATAGCTACGATATTGTCTATTTTACACAATCTTTTATTATTAATAGTATTATTTAAACAACACTTCATTTGTAGGACACTAGTCTATGAGAGTCATTTGAATTGTTTCCCCAAAAAATTTCCATCTAGAGGTAATGCTTGGCAGAGGGACCAAGATCTGGCTTTAAGTCATGGCCATCCCATTCAATGGTGATGGGTGAATCACCTACTGTTCAAAGATAGTGAGCTCTTCAAACAGTTCATGCAGTACATTTGCTTTCTCTGATGCTGTCTCTAGCCCTTCCAGGCAGGTAAATGAATCTTCAGATCTCTGCTCCCCAATGCTGTCAGCACCCAGAATGTTGTTGCATATCAAGTTCTGAGAAAATTTTTCTGCCAGGATTTTTGTCCCTGTCAGTTCCTTGTGGCTTTAATTGATTATACAGTTCTTTGCCAGATAGTGGATTTCTTATGGAGACACCCAGTACCAATTTTCCCCTGGTTCCACATCTTTTAACATTTACCTTAAAGTGGATATTTTGTAAAACTGGCATAAGTTAGTGACTGTAGTTACACAAAGACCATAAGTTGAGAGTGTCATTAAAAAGAAGCAGGGTGGGCATGGGGGCTTAACGAGAGTACAGAGAAGCCTTAAATAACCATACCAGAAAAAATTGTAGTTATCAGAAAGAGATTAATAATGCAACAGTACCTGCTAAGGCCAAAGAGCAGGAATCTATGTAAACTCAGTACTAGAATACGCAGTTTCCTCTCTGAGTACCAATTATCAAGTTTACCTTTCTCCTTTTGCACAAGCTACATCTGAGAATTCTAAACAATAAAATGGCTCTAACCTGCTACACTCATGCTAAGTCACACAGGTTTGGATTACCCAATACAACTCATTAAAATGCTTCTTTATTCAGCTCTCTTTAAAATTTCTTCTATTTATTGCTTGTCCTTTTCTTGATGGCACTTCTGGCAATTAAAAAAAAATATAGAACAGCTCTGTAAATTTGCAAATGTAAAGCTGAATTTCAAGAAAATAAAGGAAATTTTCAGTGGCCAGGAGCTAAAGGCAGCTGCTATCAAGGAAGTCACCAGATTGGGTAGCCAATTGGAGATTCAGAGCTCATCCAAGAACAGGAGCTTTGGGATGGGTCAAGGCAACAAATTAGATCTTAGACCCCTTAAAAACCAAACTATTGAAGGGTAACAATCCAATAAAGCTGAAGGAGAAAAATAAACACCACCTGTACAGGAAGTCAACTATGTCTTTCCTATGGAGTGGGCTGAGTAAAGTGAGGGAAATATTTTCCCTAAGAATTATCAGTGCCTTTTTCTTCAGTCAGATTGTATTTTGAACACACACACACACACACACACACACACACACACACACACCAATCTAAAATCTGAAAAATTATCACAAAAGTAGCCCAGGTTCGTAATTCTAATACTGTAGTATTTGTTAGAACCAAATTCAGATCACTTTGTGGTGATATTTTAAGGGATTTTGACAGAATTTTCCGGAATTGAAGGGCAATTCTCATAGCAAGTAGAACAAACCCTAAACAGTGTAGAGATAAAAATTCAAACTAGTCATAGTAAAAATGTAAAAATTTAAAGTCAACGAGTATTTATGATGCAATTGAAATGAAAAGATAAGCAGAAGTTTCATTTCACCAATGTTCATGTAGAAAAACTTTTTCCAACATAATTGATGTGTTCTGGTGTTGTAGGGGTTTTCCTTTATTTCCTACAAAAGTCATTCAAATACAAAAAAAAAAAAATCTCTGAGGATTTCAAAATGCTAAAATATTTTGAATTTTTTTCCTTAAAAAATGAAAGTGAATGAAAATCTTGCGTTATTTTTGAGGCCATCAAAGGTTGCAAAGCTACTCATTAGCAACTACATTAGATTTTCTCTTATTGAAGGAAGTTTCAGTTTTATAGACAATGAGTTTTTTAATCTCCAAAGGAAAAACAATATATAAAGTAAATCTAAATTTTTTGGCTCAAACTTATTTTTAAGTTTCTGTGTTAGTGTATTCTCTTTAGAAATAAATGCAAATTGTTGGTTCTTAGCTTTGTCATTCTCTTTAAGGAAATTAAACTACTTTTTGAAACAAAGTATAAAAAATAATTGGTTAGTTACAAATGAAACAAAAATGAATAAATGAAAGTGATGTTTGTTTTTACTTTAACCACTTACAATTAGCGTGGCTTATAAAATCTTCTAATTAAAATATATAACTTTTATAAGGAAAACTACATTATTTTCCCCATCTTAATTCCACATGAAATTATGCTACAATAGTTTATTTTATTTCCTTATATCTCCACAGATTGTGAGTGTTGGAAAGCATGTTAAAGGCTACCATTATATCATTGCAAATTTGGTAAGAACTCTTTTTTTCTACTTTTCATATGAATCACTCAAGCATTCAAAACTATCTTAACCATGCTTCAAAATAATGCTACAATAAATGGTCAAACAACATGGTATGCTAAGTTTTTCTAACTCAGACTATTTTATTACAATCATCACTTTTCTAATGTAGATTTCAATATATCTTTATGCAGATGAACTTGGTATCTTGCCAAAGAGACCTTTAAAATTAACTGTAGTGTTTATCACTTGTCAAGTTAAATACTGGTTTGTCTAATGATAAATGCTACTCTGTGGATAAAGATTGCCAATACTTGGGTATTCATGAATCATCTAAACTAATAACTTATGTTCTCCAATTTAAGAAAAATACAATCATTGTGTAAGCAAATCTTTTGAATGGGAGTAATACATTTTTTAAAACTACATCAAATTTTCACATATTATGCAGAGATGGCTAATGAACAGGATACATGCACATTAGTGAAATCCTTAGAGGGCTAAGACAAGGACTTGTAGATCTGTTGACAAGGCCCACTACATACTTCTTTTTTTAAATTTTTTTTTAGTTGAAGATGGACATAATACCTTTATCTTATTTTTTCATTTTTATGTGATGCTGAGGATCGAACCCAGTGCCTCATTCATGCCTGGCAAGCGCTTCTACCACTGAGCCACAACCCCAGCCCCCACTACATACTTCTTGTTAGCCCTCCAGTGTGTAGGGGGGTTGGAGTGTGTGTGTGTGCAGAGTTTGGCTCTGGAGGTTTATTTTCTCTTCCTTTAATAAGGTACTACCTGCCCTAAGGGCTTGATCCTCCTTTCTCAATCTACCCCCAAGACACATTTCTTTGGTGAGTATCTTTTGAGTGAAGCAGGAAAGAAGCTAAAAGATGCAAAAGAGATTCAGCTGTGTCCCTTGTTTGATGTAGTGAGTGGAACAACACATGTTAAGATAGAAATTTTTAATCTTTAGTGAACAGAATTTCAGTGTGGAGCTGAGATAATGAAATGCAGCAATAGATTGTGAATCATTATTGTATTGCATTTCCTGAATAAACTATAATTTTGCAACCTAATGGATTATTCTATAAATACTGGGAAATTTTGACTTGTCTTTTCCTTTACTTTTAATAATCCAATAGACGTGTTTTGTTATTTTTATAAAGATACAAATCTTAAAGCAAATATATTCTGTCATTAATCACTATAAAAGATCCTATGATTATGGGATATCTGTATTCACAGTGACATTATATAATGAGATTCTAATTAATTACTTTACTGCAAATAGAGGGGTCTGACATTTATTCTTTCCAAACAACAGAATGCAGGGAGAAAAAAAATCAATGTTATAAAGTATCATTTCAGAAATGAGTTGCTGACATTGGCAACTAAAATAAATAAACCAGCACAAAATGGAAAGAATTAATATTTATAGCACTCTAATGGATAGCATAACCTGTCATAAACAGCCTTAGTAGATGGCAGCATATTTAAGCTATCTAAAATACCAAAATATGAAGCAGAAAAACACATTTGCTTGTGGTAGGAATAGAACCATCACTTTCACTAAAAATAATAAGTTTTTGTCATATACAGTTGATATCTTTGTATCATGTGATTAGGCCACTGACATAACATATCAGTATAATATAATGTACTAATACGGATTCTGTTGATATTCATCTATCCCCAGAGGACTATTACTTACAAGACCAGAGTGATTTTTATTTCATTGGGTCAATCATTAACTATTTCTTGAGAGTTATTTGGGTAATAGTTCAAATGTGAAGCCAATCAAGAATCAAAATGAAAAGCTACATTAACATTACACTTAATGTTGAACGATTAAATTATTTTCCTAGGATCAGAAAAGAAGATAAGGATATATTTTCTCACCACTTCTATTAAACATCATAACAAGAATCCTAACAAGGTCAATGAAATGAGAAAAATAAATAAAAGGCATCCAGATTAAAGAGGAACAAGATTTTGTTTTAAAAAATTTTAAGAAATCAAAACATTATTGTAAAACTAATAAGTTTAGCAAGGTTGCAGGATACAAGGTCAATAGTCAAAAATCTATTGTATGTCTACATAATAGCAGCATTCTGGAATAAATGAAGAAAATAATTTCTTTTATAATTTACAATTATAGTTTATAATTAATGGAATTCTGCTAGTTAATCAACTCTTCAAGACAGATATAATAGTGTAAGAACTGATTTTTGAAAGAGCAATTCTTACTGGTTGCCAATGGCAATAAATATTCCAGAAGATTTAAAATAGTCTTCTGAAATATTTTAATAAATATTTTAGATACAATGTTTCAAACCAAAGCAGAAAGTATAAATTTCAACCTATATTTACCAAGAAGGAAAGAATGAAACGAACATTCCTTATTCACACAAGTTAAGTTAAACCCCCTGGAGAAACTGGGTTTAAATCTGAGTACTCTTTAGAATCTTTGAAAGTGACAATTCTCAAAGCCAAGAAACAAAGTAAGAAAGGTCACAGGAATAATGACTTCCTGATGGTTGTTAAATTCTTTGGCTGAAATAAAGAAGGCAGGTTTCAAGTATTTTTCAGTTTCCTTATAAGTAAGGATGCAAATAGATTGGGAATGCTATTTAGCATCATCTTAGTCTGCCTTGTGAGTTGAACTTATCTTCTTCAATTAACTATCATCCAGCTCAGGCATCATTCTATCCTGACAAAAAAGGAAATCGGTTTTGGTGCACAATAATCTCCCTAGCCTTTGCAACTCTCAGCAGTGTGCTGGCTTCTCTTTTCTAGCCAGATTAAAAGAAGTGATAATCCCTTCTCATATTACTCAGGCCCTAACCTGTGGGTCCAAGAAGCTCCACTGGAGTTGACATCTTTCTGACTGACTTGAGCTACACTGACAGTCAAAGGAAGGAGCACAACCCTCCCTGATTCTTGAAATTTCTCTATCATGATCACTACCACTGTCATTAACAGTTGCACATTAAGAATAAGTAAAACAAGGAATGGGAAACTGCTAGAATCTCTTTTTTCTGTGTCCTGTGTATGATTTGTATGTGGGCACATTTTTTTTATTTCAACACACCAACCATCTAGAGGCACTAGAAAAGAACATTATTTCTCAATAGACTGTGTTCTCTTCTAGACATTTCCAGGAGATTTAGAAGTAGGAGTGTGTTATCTGTCAGTTCATTATTCTGTTTTTTCAGAGGTTGAAGTAAGAAAATTGATTTCCTAGTTGGGCCCCAGAGTTTCTCTTTTCCAGTTCTTCTTTCACTGTTCTGCCAGTTATTTTTTAAACACAGGCATGACTGTATCATTTCCTTGCTTAAATTTTTTCATTGACCCCAGGCTGCAAATATAGTAAATGACATCAGACCCTTTATGATATGCTGTCCTGTGGACTTTGAGCCCCACCTGCTAATACTTCTCTCACCTCTCCATGGGACTTGCATTTCTCTAAAATGACATACTGTATAACTCTGAGTCATTGCCCCAGTTTTTACTATCTTCTACCAGAGTAAGCATTCTAAAGTGAAGCATTGCTCTACTTACATTCTTTCAGATCAACTCTTTGTATGACTTAATGCAAATAGCCCTTTAAGATTTTTATCCCCCTTACCAGGTGTGGTGGTACATGCCTATAATCACAGTGACTGGAGAGGCTGAGGCAAGAGGAACACAAGTTTGAAGTCAACCTCGGCAATTTTTCAAAATCCCATCTCAAAATAAAAAAGGGCTGGGGGAGTATCTCAGCGTTAAAGCATCTATATTAGTCAGGATTCTCTAGAAGAACAGAATCAACAGGAAATATGATTATAAAAAGGGAATTTATTAGATTGGTTTACACGACCAGAAACTGGGTAGTCCACAGTGGCCATCTGCAGGCTGGAGAACTGGAGGAACCAGTAGCTGCATAGTCCAAAAGGTGGAAGCCACAGAACAAGAGGGATCAACAGTGCCACCCTAGTCCAAGACCAAAGGCTTCTGGAGACTTACTGGCAGAGTCCGCTTTGGAAGAGTGAAGAATCAAGAGTTCTGTATCTTCAGACAAAGCAGCAATCAACAACCCATTCTGGACAGTCGAGCTTGCATCTGCTGTTTCCTTGTTCTTCCACCTTTTATTCCATCATAGCTACCATCCTATTGGGTGGTGCTGCCCACGAATAGGGAGGGTCTCCACTTCAGTTCACTATCCCACATTCTAGTCACTCCTAGACACACCCTCATCGACACACGCAGAAACCTCTTAATCATTGGCATCTCTTCATACAATCAAGTTGACAATTCAAATTAACCATTACAACACCCCTAGGTTTAATCCCCAGTACCACAAAAAAATAAAATAAATTTATCCCTACTCAACTCAGAACCCACCCCATGTGTCTGTTCTCTGAATCAAACTAACTCCCAGACATCTAAGCCTGTTTTTATTTTAGAAACTTTAGCTTGGCCACTGTCTCCACCTCAAAGCATTTGTCCCACCCAATCTTAATTAATGGTCACAGCCACTTCTTTCAGAAAGTCCTTACGTACCCACTCCAATAACCCCTTTTCTGGGTTCAGTATCACCCTGTGCATTAATAGTATGTCATCAATTTGGTGAAGGCCTCTTTCTTGTTCATTGAAACCTCCTTTGAAGCAAATACTGTCCAACAGCCTGTAGCACAGGTGCAAATAAGGCATTAGCACCCTACAGACCCATTAAGGGCAGGAACAATGTCTATGAAACGGGTCTTTTTCCTCCCTCTTTATCTGTTCAACTTCTGCTTTTCCTCTAGTACCCAGCTATGGTCATTGTGTTTGTTTTGTTACTATAATTGTTTTAATTAGTCCTTAAAAATAGATGTGTTTATTTTATAGACTGGAAAATGAGGGTCAGTATAATTTACCCAATATCACACAGACCATTAAATCTCAAAGACAAATTTGAAGCTCTGGACTGTCTGTTTGCAATGAGTAAATAAATTCACTAATGAATAAATAATATATGAGTTATTTAAACTCCTGGGGAAATGCCACAAAGTGACGATTCATTTAAGCATCTCCCACATCACCCTGGGGGGGATCTAGCCTTGAACATTGCTCTGTATTGATATTCACTCCTCCTTCACAGTTCAAAAATTTCAGTGTGGCCATCAACAGCAATAAGGAGATCTTGACATTTGTTCCGCCTGCAAGGCAAAGTCAGAATTTTGGTATCACTCGAATTTTTATTTTATTTTATTTATTTATTTATTTTTTAGTTTAAAAGATACACACTTTATTTTTTTATTTTTTTAAATTTATTTTTATTGTAAACAAATGGGATACATGTTGTTTCTGTTTGTACATGGAGTAACAGCATACCATTTGCATATTCATACATTTACATAATGATGTGATTCATTCCGTTATTTTTTTCCTTCCCCCCCACCCCTCCCACCTCTCTTTTCCCTCTATACAGTCCCTCCTTCCTCCATTCTTGTCCCCCTCCCACCCCCCATTATGTGTCATCATCTGCTTATCAGTGAGATCATTTGCCTTTTGGATTTTTGAGATTGGCTTATCTCACTTAACATGATATTCTCCAATTTCATCCATTTGCCTGCAAATGCCATAATTTTATTATTCTTTATAGCTGAGTAATATTCCATTGTATATATATACCACAGTTTCTTTATCCATTCATCAATTGTAGGGCATCTAGGTTGGTTCCACAGTCTGGCTATTGTGAATTGAGCAGCTATGAACATTGATGTGGCTGTATCTCTGTAGTATGCTGATTTTAAGTCCTTTGGGTATAGGCCAAGGAGTGGGATAGCTGGGTCAAATGGTAGGTCCATTCCAAGTTTTCTAAGGAATCTCCACACTGCTTTCCAGAGTGGCTGCACTAATTTGCAGCCCCACCAGCAATGTATGAGTGTACCTTTTTCCCCACATCCTCGCCAACACCTATTGTTGCTTGTATTCTTGATAATTGCCATTCTCATTGGGATCAGATGGAATCTTAGTGTAGTTTTGATTTACATTTCTCTTATTACTAAAGATGTTGAACATTTTTTCATATGTTTGTTGATTGCTTGTAGATCTTCTTCTGTGAAGTGTCTGTTCATATCCTTAGCCCATTTGTTGATTGGGTTATTTGTATTCTTCGTGTAGAGTTTTTTGAATTCTTTATATATTCTGGAAATTAGTGCTCTATCTGAAGTATGAGTGGCAAAGATATTCTCCCACTCTGTAGGCTCTCTCTTCACATTACTGATAGTTTCCTTTGCTGAGAGAAAGCTTTTTAGTTTGAATCTATCCCAGTTATTGATTCTTGCTTTTATTTCTTGTGCTATGGGAGTCCTGTTAAGGAAGTCTGATCCTAAGCCAACAAGGTGAAGATTTGGACCTACTTTTTCTTCTATAAGATGCAGGGTCTCTGGTCTTATTTCAAGTTCCTTGATCCATTGTGAGTTGATTTTTGTGCAGGGTGAAAGATAGGGGTTTAGTTTCATTCTGTTGCATATGGATTTCCAGTTTTCCCAGCACCTTTTGTTAAAGAGGTTATCTTTTCTCCATTGCATATTTTTGGCACCTTTGTCTAGTATGAGAACATTGTATTTATTTGGGTTTATGTCCATGTCCTCTATTCTGTACCATTGATCTACCTGTCTATTTTGGTACCAATACCGTGCTGTTTTTGTTACTATTGCTTTGTAGTATAGTTGAAGTTCTGGTATTGTGATACCCCCTGTTTCATTCTTCCTGCTAAGGATTGCTTTAGCTATTCTGGGTTTCTTATTCTTCCAGATGAATTTCATAATTGCTTGCTCTATTTCTGTAAGGTACATCATTGGGATTTTAATTGGAATTGCATTGAATCTGTATAGCACTTTTGGTAGTATGGCCATTTTGACAATATTAATTCTGCCTATCCAAGAACATGGGAGATCTTTCCATCTTCTAAGATCTTCCTTAATTTCTTTCTTCAATGTTTTGTAGTTTTCATTGTAGAGATCTTTTACCTCTTTGGTTAGATTGATTCCCAAGTATTTTATTTTATTTTTTGAGACTATTGCAAATGGGGTTGTTTTCCTCATTTCCCTTTCAGCTGTTTCGTCGCTTGCGTATAAAAATGCTGTAGATTTATGTGAGTTGATTTTATAGCCTGCTATTTTGCTGAATTCATTGATGAGGTCTAGAAGTTTTCTGGAGGAGGTTTTTGGATCCTCTAAATATAGAATCATGTCATCCGCAAATAGTGACAGCTTAAGTTCCTCTTCTCCTATTCGTATCCCTTTAATTTCTTTAGTCTGCTTAATTGCTCTGGCTAGAGTTTCGAGGACAATGTTGAATAGAAGTGGTGAAAGAGGACATCTCTGTCTTGTTCCTGTTTTTAAAGGGAATGGTTTCAGTTTTTCTCCATTAAGAATGATGTTGGCCATGGGCTTAGCATAAATAGCCTTTACAATGTCCAGGTATATTCCTACTATCCCTATTTTTTCTAGTGTTTTCAGCATGAAGGGGTGTTGTATTTTGTCAAACGCTTTTTCTGCATCAATTGAAATAACCATATGATTCTTATCCTTAAGTCTATTGACATGATGGATTACGTTTATTGATTTACAAATGTTGAACCATCCTTGCATTCCAGGGATGAACCTCACTTGATCATGGTGCACAATTTTCTTAATATGTTTTTGGATATGGTTTGCCAATATTTTGTTAAGGATCTTTGCATCTATATTCATCAAGGATATTGGTCTAAAATTTTTTTTCCTTGATGTGTGTTTTCCTGATTTGGGTATGAGGGTGATATTAGCTTCATAAAATGAGTTCGGTAGGGTTCCCTTCTTTTCTATTTCCTGGAATACTTTGAGAAGTATTGGAATGAGTTCTTCTTTGAAGGTCTTGTAGAACTCGGCTGAGAATCCGTCTGGTCCTGGGCTTTTCTTGGATGGTAGATTTTTAATGGCTTCTTCTATTTCATTGAATTTTTAATTTTTTAAAAATATATTCAGTTCACATCTAGGAAAATGCCTGCTTGTCACAAAGAAATATAAAATCATAACATGTTTAGGGTATAAAATTAAAGACTAACTGAATCTATTCTTCACCTATCCCTTACCACATCACATATATGTGTACACACACACACACACACACACACACACACACCTGCCACATGTGTACAATGTATCATTCATGTCTCACTTAGAAAGCAAAAGGAGCAAAGTGACTTGTCTGCGTTTAGGTGCATGGTTAATTTTAGAATGAGGATTAGAAACGGTGTCCCAAATTCCCAGTCTACTGTATTCTAGTGCAGTGACTCCAGTTAAGATTTTACCAATTTGGCAATATTATTTGACATTTTTCTTTCTGTTTCCTATGTTTCAACTTTTCTGCCTGAGCAGGTCTCTCACCCCACCATTGATATGTACATCAAAAGCACACACTTTAAGCCCATTCCTTCAGACTAATTTTCAAAAGATAAAGAGAGGTAATTCTCCCCCTTCTGTTGGATGTTCCTTCTGCAAATTGCAGTAGAACTCTCTTGATACGATTTAGTCAACCTGTGAACCTGAAATGCAGAGAAGCAGAAAATCTGTATGAATTAGATAAAACTTAAAGAAAGAGCATTTAGTAAACATCCATGATGTGATTGGACCTACTTTTTTACATGGTCAGCGGGATAACTGATGCTTATAATTTTAAATATTTCCTGCCAGAGAATGTGTGAACTGCAAATGGAAATTAAAAGAAAACCCAAGATGGGAATTAATCTGTAAAGGTCATTAACCATTGTGAAATATAAGTAACATAGTAGCCAGTTTCAACAAGTAGAAGGCCTTTCTTCTGATCATCCTGCCCTAAGGGGCATTATTTGCTTGGACACTGATTTTTCCCTAACTGTAGAGTATACACACTGATTTCCCCCTAACAGCACAGTACACACACTGATTTCCCCCTAACTGCAGAGAGTATATGATTTTATTACATTGTTGCCATAGAATTTTTAGTTCTACAATAGTATATGGATAAAAACTGAAACTAAATGGCCTCTAAGTAACTGTTTCCAAGGAAACTGCTTTTCACTCTAGATCCTATCCATTTCCCATATAAAATTTTAAGAAAATATATGAAAGAGGAAATATCGCCTGTACTCAAACAGACATAACTAAAATTAACTAAGCCACCCACCATTCATTCAAAGCATAAGTAAAATGAGTTTATCATGATGTGGTAATTTCTTCCTTATCTTCAGTGTAGCAACAGGATGGAATCAGAGAAATGTATACTGTTGTTTATTACACAGACTTTACATCAGATGCTTTTTCTGAAGGCTGTAGCTTTGCCTGAGTATCTTGCAGCTGGGGATAATGCTATGAAAGGCTTGGCAGACCTTCCATTTCAGCCATGGCTGAAAGAAAAAAATAATGTCATCAATTAGCAACTAATGCAATGGTTGAATTACTGTGGCTTTTCGAAAATATTGAAATTATTTGCCTGCCTGTGGGTCTGCCCTATACTCTTGTAAAAGCAAATAAATGCTCGACTGACATTTTAGTAGCTAGAGATTGATGGGCAATGTTTTTCCCATTTCCAAAACATAGATTTGCTTTCTGATATCTACTTTATTTCTCAATGAAATGAGAATGTTACTGATTATCTGTCAAAGTAACTGTCACATAGAAGGCATGAAATAAATATTTGTTGAATGGGTGAATTAATAATTGTTACCAATTACTGAATTCAAATCAGATGTGCTAGATTCTTTCAAGTTATCATTCTCACTTTGCATGTAGGAAACCTAGGTTAGAAAGTAATAGATGTGGGATTCAAAGGCTGGGCTTTTTTTTTTTTTTTTATGATATCATCTTGCCTCTCCCAGGGCTTGGATAATTACTAAAATTAAAACACATCTTTGTGCACAGGAACATAAGAACGGGCACAACAGCACATGCCTATAATCCCAGCAACTTGGGAGTCTGATGCAGGAGAATCACAAGTTCAAAACCAGCCTGCCTCATCAACCTAGCAAGGCCCTAAGTAACTTAGCAATACTCTGTTTCAAAAAATTAAAAGGGTTGGGGATATAACTTAGTGGTTAAGTACTGGAAGGAAAGAAGGAAGGAAGGAAGAAAGGAAGGAACTCAAAAGTCAATGTTTTATTGGATTAGACAAAGGGGGATGAAGGGAAGGGAGGAGGATATGGGAACAGGAAAGACAGAATGAATCGGACGGACATAACTTTCCTATGTTCATGTATGAATACACGACCAGTGTAATTCCACATCATGTACAACCATAAGAATGGAAACATACACTCCATGTATGTATAATATGTCAAAATATAAGCTACTGTCATGCGTATCTAAAAAGAACAAATAAAAAAGGCAGCTGCACCATGATTTCAGTGGATCATTCTCCTAATGAGAACACACAGGTTGTTTCTAGGTCTTAGCCATTACAAATAATCCTGCAATAAATTTCCATATATATATATTTTTTTTTTAAATCATTTACAAAACACTAAAAGAAAGCAAAACAAAAAGCAATGACAGATGCTGCAAGCCAGTGTATGTGTATGCACATGTGCACATGTGTATGTGTGTGGTTCACTTTCCCTGAGCTAATAACGTCTTTGGCTTTATCAATTTACTTCCTTAATATGTATTTTTCCTCTGCTTGCTTTGAATGCATATTTTTGTAACACACTTTAAATTTTTAATGGAGAAAAGGGTCTAGGTGTGAAAGGAAGGAAGGAAGAGAGGGAGGGAAGATGGGAAGGAGAGAAAATAGATACACAGATAACAGAGAACAACTGATCAATCAATAGAAAATTAGTAACTTTCTAGAATTTTTGAAACCCAGGTTACTACTTCTATGCCAAAAAAGATGACACCCCTTTCCCTCCAAGCTTCTTCATTCCACCCAGTTGAAATTGTCTTTTTCCAACAACATGGAAATCCATGAATGGCCTTGCTTGCTCTCCTCTTTTGCAGTAATGTATTGCAGGACTCTGGGTACTGTAGTAATTAATGTAATCAAAGTCTTTATGGTCTCTGATTCAAATTACCAGCTCTCTCTGCTTTTAGACCAAACACCCTTAAAATGACCTCACCCATCAGCAACTCAGAATGTCATTGTACCTTGATACTGCCTTCATATGATTCACTTTTGCACATATTTGTATCAGAGAACTTTTATGTCCTCAACAGGAGACTTTAGGATGCTGTTATATTTGTCTCCTATATTCTCATGTATTCATAGAGGCATTCAGAGGCATTCAAGAAATACTTGTGTTGAAACTGAAAATGAAAATATTTATATCCTCTTTCCATGTATTGGATTTCAAGTGACAGATTTAATGGCTAAAGTGACATAATTTGATACCTGACATCTAGTCATTGCTCTATTGGAAATCTGTTAAAATATACATCAGTCATTAATTTGTGCTACTATTAATAAGTTGAAAATGTATCATAATGAAGTAAAATTAACAACTTTTCCTATTGAATTTTATAGGGATTCAAGGACATTTCACTTGAGAGGTTTATACATGGTGGAGCCAATGTGACAGGATTCCAGTTGGTAGATTTTAATACACCTATGGTAACCAAATTAATGGATCGCTGGAAGAAGCTAGATCAGAGAGAGTATCCAGGATCTGAGACTCCCCCAAAGGTACTTTTTTGTTTTTATTTCATGTACTATTAGAATTTTTTAATTTATGATAGAAAGTTCATTATGCAGTTCCTCCAACATTTTGTCAGACATGGCATGGCTCAGGAATTACACTCTAATGCCAAGCATAATTTCTAAATTTCTGTATTTAAGAGTAGAGTTGTTAGAATCAACTCAAGCAGTTTACTATTATTATAACGTTATATATGAACATCCAATTTGTTTATAAATTACTATTTAAATATTCCAAATGTGAATGGCCATTATTAACTTTTCTACCTTGATAAAAACTATATTTGCAAACTGATTTATAAAATGTAGATAAATTGGGAAACTGGAGGAAATGCAAAATGTAGAACTTTTGCAAAATTTTTCTTTAAAGTTAACGGTAAAAGTCATATTCTTCAATTTTTTTTCTGACGAACACTGCATGAATATGTTAATATTTTCAAAGAAAGCTGGTAAATGTCTGGTAATACATTTTTTCTCATCTAAAAAGACAAGTGACTTTCTAAGACATCATTAAATAATGGTATAATATTTCAACTCCAATTTTATGAGCTCCCCATAATAAGACATCATCACCATCAATATTTATTAATCTCTCAACAATAGTGTTTTCCAGTAGAGATTTAAAATATAATTTGGTAATTCAAGCACAGAAAGACTAAGATCTAAGGACAGAGAGTCATCACAGTTATTCCTTTCCTTAATTATAAAATTTTTCATACTGCTACTGTCAGCGTCCCCTCTGCCATTTTGGAATCTGGATGACTAAGCTATAAAATCATGGAATTTCAAAAAAATGCATTTGTTGGGTATTCATTCTGCCAAGCACTGCATTCCTACTTTCTGATCTTGCAGATTAATACATGCAAGAAGTTATATGGAAATCTTAACTTACTGTCCTCAGATTGAGGACCAAATTCATGAAATACCATCATAGAATCATTTTAACGTCTCCTGTTTGACAATCTCCAGCCACACTCATCTGGGCCACAGCTTTGTTCATGGTATTTGTTTTTGGTGATTCTACTTCATTGACATCTGTTTAGATTTAAGCCAATTTTGTAATGTTTTCATAAAGTTTTTATGATACAATATAATAGATATCATATATACATGTATATAAATATATATGTTTTCATCACTCTTGACATGATTCTACACATTCAGAAGTCATTTTATAAGTATATACAGTCAATTTTCAGTATTTATGATAGTTATATAAAGTCTCTAAAAATAATGAATCCACAAATATTAAGCCATTGAACTTAGAACAATATAGGGTTACCTTCTGTGAGCCTCTAGATACATCCTTTCATCAACCAGTCAATACATAACCTTCGTTTATGTGTTTCTATTTAAAGAAACATTTAATATGTTGTTGACTCATTAGCATTGCACTAAAAGCCAGCAGTTCTATAACTTCTACCTTAATGAACCTTGTTTAACATGCATATTTTCTCTATAAGCACTTCACAGCCCTCTTGCACTTAGAAACACTAGCAGCACTCAACACTATGCTTTGTGGCCATTTTAAACAGTAAAATTATCAGCAAAAAGCACAAAATTGGCAAAAACAGCACCAAATAGATCACAGAAAGGCTATTTGTTTCCAATATGTGAGCAGAAACAAAAAAAGAGAGTGTTTTCTTTTCATCCACAACTGAGAATTTGCAATGTTTGGTGACTTCAGTTTTTCACTGCTTTATACTTGGCCACAAATAACCACAAAGGTGTTACTAGTATTGATTTGGAAATCACAAATAAATATTAGCAAGTAGACAAGTTTAAAAACACTCAATATATATATGTATATATAAACATATATACATATATATACACACAGATATACATATACAAATATATGCGTGTATATATATGTGTGTACACATACATATACTTTAAAAAATCTTCTGGAATAAATATTTTCCATCAATGCAGGCTAAACAATTCCAATTTCATGTCCTTCTGGTCTTTTTCCAATGCTCCAAATACAACTGCCCCTAGACTTGTCTCATTCAGTACTGGGATTCCACTCCCACAGTCCTCCACTTTCATTTCCACCTGTCCACATCCAACCACCTTCCAAAGCTTTGTCTCAAATTCCACTTACTTTTCGAAATTTTTTCTTATTTCTCCAGTAAATATCCATTTCTTCCTTCTTTGTACCCTCCATAATATTTGAGTGTGTAATCCTCACCAAGGATTTAACATATTTCTTTGCATACTTATTGTTTTACGACTATTAACTTCTTTGAGGCAGTAACCATCTATCACTCTCCTTTGTAGTCCTTATGATTCCTAGCCAGTGTTTCAGTACATTTTTCTTATTTTTCTTAGAGTGCTCAGATATGATACAAAATTTCATCCTGAAAATAACCATGGCAGATAGTTGTCATTATCTTGTCTTATTTAACTCCTCTGATTTATATTCCATAACTGAAAAATGCGCTTCACATTTTCATCCATCTATAAGTAGCAGAATTAGAATTCATCTCAGTTCTTTCCTTTCAAAGCCCATATTCTTAAATATATGTTTAAGAAAGATTTTCTAGGTGCCATCTAGAAGTTGTGTGCCCATAATTATGATTTCCCGGGTTGTAACACAATAAGACACATGGAAAAGGACTACATCCCCTGGAAAGGAAAAACTAATTTAAACTACAGTTCCTGTCTGTCTACCAGTTCTGTGACCTGTCAAATCCCAGGCTTTTGCTGCAGTGTCCTTTGCTGTGCTCCACTCTGTGTGATGCCCATTCCTTTTTCTAGGGCACTTGTTTCACAAAAATGCATGAACTTTTAAAACCACAGCAAGTGCATTTGCTTTTTGATGTCCTCTCTTCTCAGTTTCTTCCTGCCTACTGAAAGAGCAACAATGTTTTTCTTTTTTTCTCTCTCTAGATCATAAAATACTGGTAATTCATTTTTCTCTTGACCTTCATGTCTTTAGCAAGTTTCACTTTCTTTCTTTTTTATTTTCTTGTCCTATATAAAGATGATTTGATGACTTTCTCTACTCAAAGATGCATTGGTTTGGAGAGAAGTGCCATATTTAGGTATAATGTATCACCTTGCTGAACACCTGAATGTCCTTCAGCTATCTTACCCCAGTTTGAGAGGGTGTACATATTCTTAAGTTTTTCTCTTTTTCTTTTTTATCACATCCTTGAGGAATATACAGCAAGTTTTTTAATTTACATGACTCTTATAAATCCTTCTAATACAAGCCTAATGTTAAGGTCTTTTACTATTGAAAGTTTCTTTGTTAGAACTTATACTGTGTTCCTTATTTTATCCATGAGATTTAGTTTTTCTCTTCTTTAGAATACTGACTGCTCTGTCCTATTGCCTATGTTTACTTTCTACAATTGGAATATCTTCATTTGCAAGCAAAAATCAAAATCAACCTCCACTTTCCACAGCACTGACCTACCCCTCGTACAGGTGTAGGTGGCATTAATCATATGGAAATGACTATATGGAATTTCTGAAAGAGATTACAATTTTTGTCATGATGGGTTGTTGATGCTCAGCCATGTGCTCCAAGAAAAATGTGTCTTGCTTCCCATGTGTTTGGTAATTCTCTACTAAAACTCTACCAAATGTAACCTCCTATTGTTTTCATTTTAAGCTTAAACAAATTACTCAGTCTTTTGTCATGTCTTCTCTTACCTTAATAATCATTTCCTAGGGAGATCACTCATTTTGCAGAGAAGCAGGAGTGGTCATTAGAAAGCAGATGATCTATGCTTTCTCTCTCCACTTCGATCCAAGATTATAATAGAAACTTTCAAGAAATGACTCAACCCTCCTGAAAGATGCTTGTTCATATGTAGTGTAGTGACTGATGAATACACATGTGTTGAACAAGGAGATGTAATTTCTGGCACCATATTTTTGAATAACAACAAAAAAAATCCCATTAATTCTTTTGGGAGAGTAAGCAAAGATACACCCTTCAAGTTAATAAAGATAAATTAAATCTCAGAGAATTCTGATAGGCATTTTGGGGAAGGGAAAGTATAAGATGGCCCAGCACTCCTGGGGCTTACCAACTACAACAGACAAGGAAGACTACCAGAAGGCTGCACCTAGCATTTTGTTATTCCGTAGCTGTTTATAGTTGGACACAACAGAAAGTCTTCATCTGAGGTCTTGCTTCTCCCATCTGATGAAATCTATTTATTAGAACCTCCATTTTTCAGAGTGTGTTTTTTGTATTTTTAATTAAGATGATAAGATTTGCATACAGTCTTTGTGTTTAAGTGACAGTAAAAATTTTTGAGGCCAGAGTCTGTTCGTCATCAATAATCTCCTCATCCTCCAGACACTGGGTTTTGTCATTGAGCCACAGAGCCTTCAGTTGATTCCTAGTGTTAGATAACCTTTTAACATTTACCATTTTAATCACTTCCATTTGGTTAGTACACTTCTGCCCTGACTTATGATGGAGTCCTGGTGATGGCTGAAACATTCCGGAGCCTCAGAAGGCAGAAAATTGATATCTCAAGGAGAGGAAATGCTGGAGATTGTCTTGCAAACCCTGCTGCTCCGTGGGGCCAGGGAATTGACATGGAGAGGACACTCAAACAGGTAACTCACACTTCAAGCTTTTGTCATGATCTTGTTTAAGTGAAATGTTTGAGTAAACTGACTAATTTTTCTCAGCATAAATACATATTTACAACTGCCATTTTAACAAATGAAGGCATCATCATCCTTCAGACATTTCTAAATGCAGAGTAGAATTTTGATGCTTTAATCTTAATGTGACTGCATAGTCAGAACAAGCAGGGTTATGATGTAGTAATCACACCCATCCCCGTGGCTCAGAACAACAAAGGAGCTTTGGTCCCTAGCCACACACTGTATTAGCAGGGGCCCTCTTCCTGCTGTAGTCACTCAGGAGCCCAGGCTGGCAGAGCAACTGCCATCTTGATTGCTGCAAAGGAAAGAAGATTCTTACAGGCAAGTTTTGAATTGGCAGTTAAATGCTACATGGCTCATCACATCTGTTTACAGGTTATTTATCAGAAACAATTACATGGTCCTAGCTAACCAGAAGGTGCTCAGGAAGTCCAAGCCTACCTTGGGCCCAGAATGTAGAAGAACAAAAATATTTGGCAAATGCAGCTAATGACTACTTTAGAAGATCTTTAAATTAAATTGTCACTTTGAATTAAGTAATCAATTCATTTTATTCTTTTATAGTTGCATGAATACCATTTTCAAGTAATGTTATATATGTATATTTATATACATATTATTATGTCAGATTTTATGATTTAAATGTTTTGAAATGCCATGGCAAAGCATAAAACTGAATGAAAAGGAAACTTGGAATCAAATGTACTTGCATTTTTTCAAAAATACATTCTTTTTTTGTTTCTTATATCTTAATATGACCAAGGAGAAAATATGATCTGGTATGGATGGGAATCAGAGCTATCTAATATATCACATAAATATATAGATAAAATTGAAAAGTAACTATAAACAAATGATATTTATATTCCTATAAAGAATACTTTGATATTGAGGAAGAATCTTGTTAGTTAAAAGGGAAACTTGACAATATAAAAAGAAGTGAAGTGTGTTCATCTTCCGGGTATAAAGCAGAATCACTTTTACCTCCCTGTGAAATCCCTCCTTCAGGTTCTGTATCCAAAACTCAAATACTCGATGGCATCCCAGTGAGTGGTTTTAGCTTATAGTTCCACATGTATGTGTGGTTATAAGCCCAGCAGATGAAGCTGAGATTTCTATTAGTGAAATGGCAAATGAATACATGCATAGGTTTCCTTTTTTCCTCATAGGTTCGAATTCAAGGGCTGACTGGGAATGTTCAGTTTGACCATTATGGACGGAGAGTCAATTACACAATGGATGTGTTTGAACTAAAGAGCACAGGACCTCGAAAGGTAAGCCACTATCAAACTGCAAAAAAAGGAAACCTTTTTCTTTTCAGTTTGCATTTGACAATTTTAAAGCTTAATTAGGAGAAAGATGGCTGAATATTCTACATTTCCTTTTGTTAAAATGTGAATACTTACAAATAGTTCTATCTTGATCATCTGTGCTCAGGTAGATTCTGTGTCATGTGTTCAGTGGTGTGTCAAAGCAAAAACTACTAATTTATTATGCACTATTTATGTCATTTATCCACAGTGGAAGCAATATGTGGGGGAAGGGCTTCAGAAAAAATTCCACAAAACATACCTTACTCTGCAGGAAAGAACACAATGCAATAAAGAGACATAGCACCTCTGTGTACCATGGATAAAGTCATTAGAGTACAAAGTCCTGAAAACTAGCTCTAATAGGTGGTTGTATTTAGAACAGGCTAGATGTTGAAATAAGCAAGTAGACAAATTCAAAAGAGTAAAAGGAAAAAGCAAGTGGAAGATAAGATTATGAGGATTATTATTATTAGACTGAGTAGAAGAGAAAACCCCCTAGTTGAGTTCAGAAAGGTGCTAGTTTCAGGGTCTTGAATTTCAGAAAATAACTGCAGCTCTTAATATATGACTAGAGATCTTAAGATACATCAGTAGCCTTCCCAATATCCAAAAAGTACTTTATACAAGGAATCATACAATCACACCAAAGTAATTAGTCATAAGCATTTCATAGCTAACACTTGTGATTTCTAATATTCCTTTTCTCTAGACTTGGCTAGGATTTCAAGGGAAGAGATATTCAGGTTACCTTACCTAAAAACCCTGTGTCAAAAAAAAAGTAAATAAACAAATGAATAAATATCTGTCAACACCTTGGTTGTTGAAAATTTTTCCAAAATATTACTTTCCTGCTTTAAAAAAATAATAATAAAACTTGTCATTCCTACCATGCCACAAGCCCTGGACCTGGTGCTTTCATAATTTAATCCCTACAACAACAAAAATTAAATATTATCTCCCTTTTTTAAAAAATGAGAAAATCGTGTCCAAAAACATTAGGATTGCTTGTCTAAAGCCTGTAAGAGAAAACACAGATATTAATCCTGATAAGTCTGGTTCCAGAACCTTCTCACACCTTGCCCTGCCTATATAGTCTCTTATTTCCAGGAGTTTATTTTCTACTGAGACAGGATATATAGTCCATGTGACAAAGAAAGAAGGCAAGTAGAATTTCTAAAAGGAAGAGCCACTTCCAGTTGGAGGAAAACAGATGAAGGAAGGCTGTGTGAAGGAGGAGATTTTGAAGTTAGCCATGAAACTAGAGTTCAAGTAGGCTGACATGGCAGAGGCAACCATCCGAGGAAAGGCTTGGAGGCAGGACAGTTGAGGTCATATGTGGAAACTGGCCAAGACTTTCCGAGTTGTGTTTTGCTCCAGTTCATGGTGTACATGTGCTTCTGTATCTGTGTGAGGAGACATCTGGCATGAAAACCCTCTTGTGGTATCTCCTTCTGTGCAGGCTGCCACTCACACAGTGGGCTGGAGCTGCAGGTTAGGTAGGGTAGGAGTTGAGTGACAACTGAGAATCCTAGCTGCACCACCTCTAAGGCTCCATAAGAGACTGCCCAAAGCAAAGGAAAGAGAAACTTGGGGGTCCCCTGTCAACACCCACTTTATCCACCCTGCCACCTCACCGTCAGCAACAGGAAAGGAAAAGGCCCATTTTCGGCAAAGTCCCTCTGCTAGCTGTGGAGCAGACAAAGCACCCCAGAGGCCCCTAAAACTTTTGACTAATGGATGGGAGAGGTAAGACAGGCCACCTTCCCATCATACACCAGATCTTGCAAAATTCACATAAAGCACAACCTTTTCAAAAGGCCACAGACAACACTATGCTTTTTGTAAAGTACAGAAATTCAAATCATTCTCCATAAGAGAAACAACGAGGGGAAAAGGAAGCAGAAAGTAGAGCAATAATATCAAGTGGTGTATATAGTACCACATCTTTTCATGGCTTATTGAACCACGATCTTAACAAGAATTAAGGTTTTTTGAGAAGAAAGTTAAAGAGTAAGTTAAGAGAGTAATGAACAGTACATCTTCACACCCAGCTGACATTCATCTAAGACTCTTAAAAGAAATATGAAGTGTAAAATGGTGCAGACTCATCTATCTTCCTTTTCCGGTGGCAATGATCAACTTGGGCATTCTGTCAAGAATATTAAACTTAAAAATGAGCCACAGTGAGAAACACTATGCTGCTGAGACCAGGCAATATGTCTGAGAAATGAGGGATCGTTCTTGTAAATTGAGTGCTTGCCAGCCAGGGAGCGATCTTTGAAAATAGATCAGAGAGTCAACCCATCAGTTTGTCTGACTTCAGTAAGAGAAAAACAGATTGAGAGTCTCATTAAACAGAGGCCACAAAGCTCTTTCTGAAGTCCAGGCCCCAGGTATGGTGGAATCTTCTTATCATTAGGATGACAGCCCAGGCTCCAGAGCCAGTGTTCCAAGATCAGACTTAATTGTGAAACTTTCAATTACTGAAAGCAGGTTATATACCTGGCACTGTCATGGGAAATTGATGTGCATTTTTACATTTAGTCCTCATGATGACATGAAAATAAGATATATTTTTCTCATTTTACTAAAACATAAGACTCAGAGAAACTAACCTACCCAGGGACAGTCAGTTAAAAGCAAGGAAGCCAGAATGAAATTAAAATTCCTGTAGCTCCTGCGATCACTCTCTTGACTGCTATGAAACATCAGTGCCAGTGCTAATAAGATTCCTTTTAGGGTTGGTGTGAGAATAAGCCATGTTTTTCAGGATGACAAAGTAGCTCTCAAAGTAACCACCTTTGCAAAGAATGGGGGCTCCTCACATGAGGAACAGGGGCTTCCTCACAGCTAACAGATCCCTGAACTTTGGATCAGCTCCCACAAATGCAGGGACTTCACCCACACTTTTTCATTCTCACTACACTTGTACACAACTCACCTTTCAGAGTCCAAAGAAGATATTTTTCTGGCATCCCTGTTTAGTGAATATTTAATCTGACACCAGTTTAGTGATTTAAATGTTTTCATATTTTTGCTCTAGCTTTACAAAACCCACTTTCAATCCATTTTCTTCCTCTAGCAAAAATAGCTATTTCCCTGTCTGATTAAGTGAGACCAGGGAAGGGAAAAGTTCTTAGTGAAATGTAAAATGCTGAGACTAACTAGAGAGAAACTCCACCTCCTATGAAGGTCTAAGTCCAAACTTCAAATTCCTTTCTTTAGGAAATAACCCCTGTATGATCTAACTTTCCAATAAATCCATGGTTCCCATGAAATCTACCATTAATTGGATGCATACCTCACAATGTGGCATTTTCACTAGAATTGCATGTAAATAAAAAGAAAGGTGACAAAGCTTTTATTTTTATTTTTATTTTCTAGCACTTTTGAATCATTTATCTTTGGGGGATCATTTTGTAAATCCACAGGTTAAGTAAAAAATATTAAGGTCTTGCCAATAATTGAGTACTCTCTAAAATGTGTGCCAGATTTCTGATATTTTTTCAGTGTTGGGACTCATTAATAAAGAAAAATCATCCTTCCTGAAAATGGACAATTGAGATCTGCAGGGTGGCTGCACATTAATGAAGTGCTAAACTGTAAACCCATTTTCTCCCAGTGAGAAGGAGAATCAACAGGAAACAACTGACATTTTTTTTAAGTACACACAGGAGTTGAATAAAGGGACAGTCTCTAAGACATACTTGTTTTTAAATTAAAATTTTCATAGAATTACTAAATAAATGTCAGCTAGAAATGGACAACTGAAAACAATTGCTAATTGTAAATATACCATAATTTTGGATCAAACCAAAAAGTATAGCTAACCATGTTAATGGAAGTCCTTTCTCCTTATCCATTCTGCTACTGAATTACATATAGAATGCTTGTAAATAATATATCACCTCTTTCTGACATGTTAATGTTAATCTTATTGTAATATATTCCTGAATACTAACATGGCAGTTAAGACAACTGGAGGGGGCAAGAGAGACTCCCCAAACATATTTGAACAAACCGGTGAATGCAGACCAGTGAGCAAATACATATATTTTACTGGAGACATGAGTTTTATCAACAGCATCAGGAAATTCAAGAAAGAAGTTTCACAAGCATTAGATGAACACTGATTTTGGAAGCCTGTGTAGCATAACAGTAAAGTATTTGGACTTGGTTTCATATAGACCTTGGGTTTTGAATTCTGGCCCCACTAAAGCATAACCTTGTATAATTTGTTTAACCTTCTAATATGAATCTTCTGTAAAATGCAGATAAATTGAACCAACTTTTAAATTTTCTACATGCATTAACTTTAAAATACCTGTATTGCCAGATGTACATATATTGGTACATCCCTGTAATTCCAATCACGTGGGATGCCATGGACAGGAGGATTACAGTTTTAAGGCAAGCAACTTATCAAGACCCCATCTCAAAATAACATGAAAAAGAACTGGGGATGGAGCTCAGTGGTAGAACACTTCCCTAGCCAGGGCCAGGTGCTGGGTTCAATGCCTAGTACAGGGGAAAAAAAAAAGTATATAAAAATAATCTTAAATGTAAGCTTTGAAAGTGTAAACATTGTTCATTAATATTCATCCATGATATAGTTAGCATTTCAAAAATTATTTTATCTAGTGGTTAGATTGTAGTGAGACAATCTAAGTCCATTTCTATGTTGTTTTTGAAATGAACACATTTCTGCTGGGCATAGTGGCACACACCTGTAATTGGGAGGTTGAGTTAAGAGGTTCTCAAGTTCAAGGCCAGTCCCAGCAACTTAGCAAGACCCTCAACAACTTAGTGAGACCCTATTTCAAAATTTGAAAAAAAAAAAAAAAAAATAGCCAGATGGGGATGTAGCTCAGTGGTAACACACCCCAGGTTCAATCCCCAGTACCAAAAAAATAAATATACAAATTAATAAATATGAAATTTTCTTTTGCTTAAAAATATCCTTCAAAAGACTGGCTGTTCCCTTTACTATACAACCTGTAATTTTAATTAAAAAGACACATAAATTGGGCTGGAGAGATAGCTCAGTTGGTAAAGTGCTTGCCTTACAACCACAGGCCCTGTGTTCAATCCCCAACACCACACACACAAAAAATAAAATAAAAATAAAAAATAAACAATTTTAGGCTGTACCAGTCCATACCACTAGAAGTTCATACCATAAATGATGTTCCATCTCACTCATAGTCCCTTTGGAACCAGCCCTTCCCAATGTCTTGTCTACACCATGATATAAGTTGTAAATATTTAATAAGGCAGTATCTTTAAAACCAAGAAAACTGGCTCATCATCAATTAATAAAACTCACAAGCACTCTTTTTCATTTGCATTTTAAATTCGTTTGGGTTGCTTAGTTATTTATAGCACACTATCCCAAGGAAAGCTAGAGCTAACTCAAGTATGTTTTCAAATATTGTCTCTGTTTGGCAGGTTGGTTACTGGAATGATATGGACAAATTAGTCTTGATTCAAGATGTCCCCACTCTTGGCAATGACACAGCAGCCATTGAGAACAGAACAGTAGTTGTGACCACAATCATGGTAAGTTTCGGTGTATGCTTTGTGGTGTTCCGTTTTGTCCACAGGCAGTTTTAACTCCCCAACTATGGTGAACAGGGAGGGTAAAAACTGAATCTTAGTGATGATGTGAGTGTTCTGACCCACCAAAATCTATTGAATAGGTTTGTCCTGAGCTTTAAGTACCTTCTGTACTGTTATCTGTATTACCTTTTGTTGCATTGATTGTTTTTGGAAAAGTGCTCAGATGTTAAAATTGAGACTGTCAAAATCTAGTTGGAAATGTATGAAGTGCTGAGACCAAAACACCAAACAGTGAACATGAAAAAGACCAACCTCCAATCATAAAGATATCTGGGAGTAAACACCATATTATTATTGTTACTATGTTTTTTTTTAAACATCAATGTAATAATAGTTAATAGTATTTAAAATTATAATTTTTCAGGTAGTTTAATCATTGGATAATGATTTGTATTGTCTGTTTATAATAGTGGAGATGTGAATATAGAGATTTTAATGGGCGTGTTTTATAGAACTGAATGCTTTAGAAATTGATTTTGTTTTACATTTATTCTTAATGTGAAAAGAGTTTTTTGCACCGATTATTTTTCTCATTGACCAGTGAGAAATACACATATAATTTATTGGACTTCTAGAAATTAAGGAAAATATGATTGCTTCATTTGCTCACATCATGAAATGAAAAATACTCTAAATTTTAGGGCTGCACTTTCCAAGAGATTCTTATGAAATTATCTTTTAAATAATAGAATATGTTGTGTAATTTTCTCTTCTAAAGTTAAACATGCCCTTTAGAGTCAATGGTAGTCAAAGGAGATCAAAAATCGGTGACCTTTCCTATCTAAAGCTATATGTCCTCAGCTTACTATCTCTTCAGGCAAAATATATTATTAATTATTTATGGAAGCCGGGTTCTAATAAAATGGAAGTTTTCTATGTAATTTAGCTTATGACTCACATAATTTTAATTTTTAGCTTTGGGTTTTTAGTAATGTCAAGTAGTTTCTAAAACTGACATTGAGGTCAAAGCATGAAAATTCCAGAGAAAAGCTTTAACATGTTTCCATCAGTTACATCTGTGTTGGATCACCAGTTAGCAATTTAATGTAATCTGACAAGCCCTGATTGGAAATTTATGCTTTTAGAATGCAAACCAACCAACTGCAGTGTTCATGTGAACCTTCTAATTTAATTGTGTAATATTTGCATGGGACTTGAAAAGCAATATATATTTATATTTCTTTTCCTAAAAAAAAAAAAAAAAAAAGACACAATAATGGAAAGTCATACTTCAGTACAGTCCTCCTCTTTTCAGCCTCTGATGAAGAATCCTATTTTAAGAAATTGATCAAGAAAGAAAAGAGTTCCACGCTGTTCGACCATTCCTAACTAAGCCTCGAGTCTTGTTCTCCTGTGTAATAAATTTAAGCTTATTTTTCATGTGGGATTCTTCTTGGATGACCAACTCTGGACTACCAGAAAACAATTTAAAAAAAAAAAATTGTGACTTTTCTGAAAAAGAAAAGAAGAATAAATCCTCATCTTTCTCAAGAAACTATATGTCACAAAAGAAATTACTTAGTGATCTGACATATCAGTTCCCATATCGTGAAATGAGATCCTTGTACACAAATGATGGAACTATATCATTCCGATTTCCAAGAGTAGATTTTCTAAAAGTAAAAATTTCTGAATTCCTATGCTTGTTTTCTGAATATATGCAATTGTTTTCTTTAGAGGTTTTTGGAAATTTTGCCTGTTTTTTTTTTTTTGTGTGTGTGTGTGTGTGTGTGAAATGAAATGTATTATTGTGCATTAGAGATACAATGTAGGGAATATCCTTTCCATTCCTGTTATTAAAAGGGATGGATATAAACTTCTTAAAACCAAAATACTGAATTAGTTTTGCAAGCATGGCTAGTTTTCAGGAAGCATGCTATCAAAAATTTAGTAAGAATCACTGAAAATCCAATTGTTTTCTCTCTATATATGAAGAATATTTTGTAAAATTATCTGTGGTTTGACAGTGATGCCCTCATTATTTTTGCTACCAAATGGTGTAATACTAGTATCTATCTTTGTGTATAAATTGTAATCTTCATATAAATAATACTCCTGGTATTTGCAACTGAATAATCTTTCAGTAATTCAAAAAGGCATACTAGAATCCTTTCCCTGGGACTGTACTTTTTATTTGCTTTTGTTGAAAATGGTAGCCCAGTACTTATGAAAACTCTACCACCTCATTCATTTTGAAAGAAATATTCCATGGAGATGAATGTTTATAACTGCATGTAATAATCCCCCAAGTTCAACTGAAAATACTCAATATGGATGGGTTGGCTGGTCTTTGTAATATGTACAACACAGGTATCTAGATACAGAAGTCTGAGAATGAGCACTGGTCATCCATTTTGATCAAAATTCATATGGTATTGCTGTTTGCACATTTGTCTTTTCTTCATGTATGCTGTTATTTATATGTTGATATACTGTAATGATATATGCTATTGTTAAATAAAATTGATTGAGAAATTCAGTTATTCATTTACAAATATTTATTGAGCGTCTGCTGTGTGCTAGGCACAGTTACAGACCCTGGGGAAATGTCAGAGAATAAAACAGACAAAAATCTTGCACTCGGTGGAATTTATATCCTAGTAAGAAAAGGCAGATAAGAAACATAATTCATGATTATAATAGCTCTCATTCATAAACAAAATGTGGTGTTACCTTTTTATATTGCTGAAATTTTATTTTTCTTACTATAGTGTTATATATCTGTTCTGTGACTTCATTTAATGATGAATTTATTTTACTTGAATATAACCATACTGAATATAGTATAGCTAAATCTAAATAGAAAATAAAATTGATATTATCATAATTTATCTTTAATTCTCATTGACTAAAAGTTTTATAAAATCTCTCATATTCTTGAACTGATGATCATACTGATTTAACTTTGTGCATTCAAAGTAATCATTTTTATAACAACTTAAGGAGGCCAAATCCAAATCTGTGCCATGTCAGGATAAATACAAAAATTGAGGAAAAAGCAATTCACAGTAGACTCTGAGGGGAAAGCAGCAATGTTTTCCTCTGTAATCTCACTACTTCCCTTAGCTCTTGAACTTGCTAGATAAGGAGAAACATATCAGTGGTATTTCAGACAAGTCCCCTTTCCCTCAAAGCTTTACTACTAAAGTTAAATTATGCTTATAATGCCTTACTCAGCTAGGAAATACTTCTTATCATCCTATGAAAATAGCCTCCTTTAGGACAACTTTCCATAAAACCAAATTTATTTAATACTTCATCAGAATTATATTACAAACCTAAAAGCAATATTACTTATCACACTTGATCTTTCCAAAGGTTACTTCTAATATTTTTATAAGATACTTGATATTTTATCATCTCTATGGAAAATTTTATAGATTTACTACATATACCTACAACTGCATTATACTAATATGCACTTATATAATAAAATTTATGTATACATTTATAAAATATGTATGTATATATATACATATGAAACAAAAATTTTAACAAATTTATTTTCTTCCAGCAAATCTTGACTCTCCCTTCCATATATATACCTCCCTCCAAAAGACTTATAACTCAATTAGTTTTTAAATAAATTATTTTGGCTAAACAAAATTATGCAATCTTTAAATTACTCATTTTTTGAATTGAATAATAGCATCTTAATTTCACTTTTAAGAAATTTATCTGTAGCATAAAGTATCTATATCAAGATTTGTTTAGAGAAAAGCAAATTTTTTATTAAAACACTAATGCTACTGATTTTATTGTTTTAACTGTTTTAATAGTAACTGTAATGGTTATATTTGTATTTAGAAAATCTTGAAGTCTTTTTAATAAGTATCTCATGTTAATCATTTAGCTTTTGCTAAATACAAATAATATGAAAAAGTCTTTGGTAGAATATTATACTTTATTGATTGAAAACCATTGCAATTCATTTACATAAAGCATGTCCTAATGTACCAGCTTTAGACCAAGAGTGATTTCTTTCCTGAAATAAACAAGCAGATGTAGACCACCATTCCTTATGGAAATTGTTTTAATAAACTGATGATCACTAACAAGTAATTCATATAAAATAACTTCTAAGAAATTATTGTTCCATAGAGCACAGTACTTGATAATAAAGAAGAAAGGTTACAATCTTAGGAAGGAAGAGGTTATAGTTCACTCCTGATCCTTCCATTGTTATTCAGAATTGAACACTTGGAACTCAATAAGAATGATTTGCAGAGATACCTCACAAAGTCCCCTTAATGATTTTCTAGAATTTGTTTTTTTTTATTATATTGAAAAGATTTGGCATTTTGTTCACCGTCGTAACCCTGAAAGGTTGTGTTAAATTTCCCCAGTGTGCACTGTTTGAAGAGATACATGCAGACAACTTGTCAGGTTAGGGATGGGACAAATAAGGTTGGGAGTGTTGAGGATTTGTTTGCTTCTCATATAGATTTTTCCATGAAGGAAAAGCAAAATGAGGCACACTCAAAGAAACTGGGTAGGACTGAGCAGCATGGTGGACTTTGTGCAAAAAAATCCTAGCTTTTCTCTCTTGGTTCTTCCCAACTCCTGGAGAGTGGTCATCTTTTTTTTTTTTATGCTGTTTACATTGTTCATCCTGAATCTCAGTCATTATTTACAGTCCTAGTTGTGCAAAAAGTCTATCTAAATTAGTAATCAACATTTTCAGTAGCTGAAGCTTTTTCTAGCCTTGGTTGGTGTGCCTGACAGGAAAACAGATCTGCAGGGCCCCAGCAGTCCAAAAGGACAATTTAAAAAACTCAAAATGTAGTCTGTAAAAAATTAAAAAATAAATAAAAAATTAAATTTTAAAAAACAAATGAAAGAAGATACTAAGTATTTCACTGATATGTACCTATGCCTGATTCAAGAGGGATAACCTAGCACTTGTCAGTATTTACCTTCCTTTTGAAGCCCTAAATCAGAAGTTCTACATTACTTCAAGATGAAATTCTTATTTAGGAAGCACCAACAGGCCAGAAAATTTACATATCTATTGAGAGCCTTCTATGTGCCAGACACCATGAGGAGAAATGAAAAATTTTATCTACATAGTTTTCTCAAAAGATAATATAAAATAAACAGCTTCATTAGCTAAAGATACAGAAATACTTCTCTTTAATCTTATTCCCTCTCTTGTTAAATTATATGAAGTCTTAGTTGCACAGGTTTTAATGGTATGATAATAAATTTAAAATTTTCCAGATATTTCAAAATGTATGCCTAACTCCCACATTGGTTACTTGTTAGTTCCATGAAATTGAACAATGCTTAACTTCCCTCAGTCTTAATTTTTCCATCTGCAAAATGGGAACTGTTAACTTAAAAATGTCAATGTAAAAAGTAGATGAAAAGGGCATAATTAACCTGATCATACCTGATACAGGGTAAGCACTATATAAGCAAGAACTATTATTACTTTTACTACTAAATTTCATTATTGTTCCCTACCCACTTACACTCCTTTACCCTTATTACAAAGAATTTAGAGTAATTTGATCACAAGAAGGGACTATTTTATTATTTTATTTTATTTGTTTTTATGTTCCTAAGCCCCAGAAAACTGCCTAACTTATAGTGGGTGTTTAATAAATGTCTGATTAAATAATAAACATTCAGTTTTTAATTAAGCAAATTTTTCACTATGTAATGAAAAGATATTTTAGCAAAGTGGATTATTTGCTAGTCACAAAAATTCTTTACATAAGCTATACTTGTGTATATACTTGTGTGTGTGTGTGTGTGTATATATATATATATATATATATATATATATATATATATATATATACTTAAGGGATGAAATCCATGTATTAGAATACTCCAGAAACTTTAAAATTTATTTTCAACCTTAGTATAGGGGAAAAACTTGCCTATACACCTTTTGAATAAATCTTAAGCTTGTTATACTTATTAATGCTAGTTGTTAGTCCTTTTCATTAGAATGTAAAACATTTCACAAATATGTGCTCTTGCTTTTTTCTACGTAATCTTTCATATAGTAATTAGGTTATTATAAAAAGAGAAAACAAAAGAGTAAGCTCATAATAATTAAGATTTTATACCATATTTTAGAAATTAATAATGCTTTGTAGCAATTCACCAATCTTTACAATCTTTACATTTATCATTTAGAAAACTCTTTAAATTTCAGAATATTTTTTGTAAGCTAATAAATAATTTTCATTTTAAAAAAGAGAGAGTGCCTTAATTATATAGGTGGAAAAATTTTCTTTACCCAATTCCAGTGTTAGAATATTCATTAAATTCAAAGAATTAGGAGACCTCTGGGTCATGCCAATCAAGGACAGTGTTTAATAAAATAGTTGAAAACCAAACTTAGTCATGCCAATCAAGGACAGTATTTAATAAAATAGTACGAAAACCAAACTTGAACAATTTCCCACTGTAGAATTATTTAGGATATCTCTATGAGAAAATTTAATTCACACATTTTGTTGTTTTTAAAATGGGGTTCTACACTTGCAAAGTACTTATAAACAAATTCAGAATTAGTGTAGGACTACTATTTGTTAGGTAAAATACATTGCCTTCTTATCCAGAGCTTAGCTTCCTCCACTGTGAATTTTCTAGGGAAAAAGAAAAATTCTTAGGAAAGATACTCAGTTACAATATAATTTTATAAAACATAAATGCATTAAATCAATAATTCTGTGGCCAAAAGTGATCAGTCCTTGTCTGCAAGTAACTGAAAAGACTGAGGTGTGACCAGCAGGTCTTCCTCTATTGTATGTTCACCAGGTTTTAGGTGACATTTGCAAAACAAAATTCCTTTTTGCTAACAGGTCTCTTTAGTTAAGGCCTTTAAATGCTTAGTTTAGGAGTATGTGTTTTAACTGAAAACTAGTCAGTAATTATCAGCCACTGCTAAACTTCCACACTGTAAGGATGCTCCTATTTTCTGACTCACTCAGAAAACTGAATGGGAATATCATTTGAAGTGTGTGCTTATCACAACTGGAGAAAAATTACTAGCTTTCAATAGGGACATATTTCATAATAGACTTAAACAGCATGGAACACACCCTGTTTAAAGCCAAAAGGCTGGACTTTAGGAAAGCAAATTTAATGCAAATAATTAATTATATAAGATTTTTTAACTATTAATTTTTTTCTTCTTAGTGTATAATAAATGCCTGCTCTAAGAAAGGTTATCTTGCTTGTTAGAAATCAAAGACAAATGATATGGCCCTTTTCCTAAAGGAAGTCACGCCTGAATACAGCTTTAAAAGGTGCAGAATATTAAGACACATGGTCTTGAACAAGTCTTTTATTATATGAAGCTGAGTACTCAATAGTCTCTAATCTCATGTGATATTTTGGGAATATAATTTCATTGCCAAAGAAGATAACTTGAGTTTCTTTATAGAGAATTAATAATGGATATTTTTTCTGTTATAGTCACAGTACTGGATATGCAATAATCATTCCACGGAAAACTATTTTAAAGATTTACTTTTAGTACTCAATGTAAAGCAGTTTAACATACTTCTAAGCATATTTATAAATTCATCTGTTTTATTATTAATTTCTAACCACACAAAATTATGTGTGTACCAATGCTAGATATACCATTTTTGTCAAATTCTGAAATTGGCAAGTTACATAAAGGTTTTCAAATGTTTTGTAATTTCTCCTTTACAGTTTTACTTCTCTCATTATAGGAATCCCCCTATGTTATGTACAAGAAAAATCATGAAATGTTTGAAGGAAATGACAAGTATGAAGGATACTGTGTAGATTTGGCATCTGAAATCGCAAAACATATTGGTATCAAGTATAAAATTGCCATTGTTCCTGATGGAAAATATGGAGCAAGGGATGCAGACACAAAAATCTGGAATGGGATGGTAGGAGAACTTGTTTATGGGGTAAGCAAATCAACTTATTGAAGAATTTACTTACAGGAGCCTGAAATTACTTTTCACCTCGGCATGTATCAATTTTTAAATGTCTATTAATGTTTTATAAGTTTCCAGTGATGTTCTAAGAGGTATAGTGGTATTCAAGTATTTCCCCATTTCACTAAAAATTTGATTTCCAAATGATGAAACTCATATTTGATGGCTTCAAAATCAGAAAAGAGGGAAATTTTTCAGAATAAAAAAAAGGGATCTACTTCAGAATCTGTCATGAGGATACCCTTAAGCTTGAGACTGCTACACTAGGGAAACTTAGACCTGCAAAGCAAGTCCATTCAAAGTCTGTCGTATGATAATTACAGGAGCAGACTTCCTTCAGTGGTATAAAGTTGGTCATTATTTTAGCTAGTTATTTGTATCCCTGTTGTTTGTAATTAGTCATAAGTAGCTTTAAAGTAATTGATGAAGCAATCACTACACTGCTTAGCCCCTATGAAATATTCATCAATAATGCAAGATTCTTATAATTTTGCAGAAACACAGTATATTTAAACTTTATATAATGCCATCTCCTTTTCACACTAGCATACAGAGCAAAACACAAAAGCTGGAATTTTTCCTGAAGTGAGCTTCACAAAGCACACCATGCCCTTCCCTGGAGTGTGTCAGACATCTAGTGTACATATTGATACCTGAGGGCAAACAGCGCTGATATGCGTGCCTGAACGGACAAGATCAGGATTATTCTCTTTGGCTACCACTGTAGTGTCAAATCAAACTGTCAGTTATCAAATGCTAGTGGTGCTATGATATTTCAAAAGTCTGGAATCCAAAACTGTAGCTCACAGTAAGCTCTATTCATCGAGTAACCAATAAAAGTAACATACACTTGAAATATATTCTGAAATTTTACAAAAACCAATTCATATTTCACAGATTTCATTTTCAAAGCATACTCTGTTTGATTAATCCTCATAAGACCCCTTTGAAATGAAGGATTACATGGACCGTCATCCTTCCCCAGGAAAGAGTAAAGATAGAAAGACATTACTGAAGCCTACAGAGGGACTCACTTTTCCAGCCAGAACTGCAATTCAATAGTTTCATGATTCTGCATCCTGCTTTTCAGACCATGAAGCAATGACCATTTTCTGCACAGCATAGTACAGTAGCTACAACCTCAGCAGAAAGAGGAAATTGTTTGACATTATAAAGCAATCAGTTTTATATCCATGAGAAAAGAACTGCTGACTGCTTAGGTGACCCTAGATGAGGGGGGAGAATGCAGTTTAAAAAAAGCTAGACACATTTTAACACAGATTCCTTGACAGCTTCATATTGAGTTTTAAGTTCCAGGAAAAATGTGTCCCTAACATATACATTCACTGGTTAATATTTTAAACTTTTGATACAGTAAGCAACTTTTAGACATGGAACCTAGCCAAGTTGCCAGAACTACAACTTGCTATCTTTTATCCAAATTACTTGTGAACAGAAGGCATATAGAATTGGGATTTCTTTCAGATTTAGGGATATTCACATACACATAATGAGATACCTTGGGACCCAAGTCTGAATACAAAATTAATTTATGTTTTATATAAACCTTATACACATAACTTGAAGGCAACTTCATAAAATATTTTAAAATGATGTTGTGCATGAAACAAAATTTCTGAAACACATGAAAAACACATGTTGACTATATCCCATTGCAGGAGGTCAGATGTGGCATCATGTTGGCGATCAAAAATTTTGGATTTTAGAGCATTTCAGACTATAGATTTTCAGATTAGAGATGTTCAACATGAACAGTAAATCAGTTGCTTCAGAAAACACTATTGAGTTATCTCAGAAAAATTATACTTGGATTACTAATTAATTGTGGATCCACTAGCTAACTGACTTATTTCTGGGGCATTTGTAACAGACCTATCCTCTAATGTCTCCCAGCCACTGAGCATCCTCACAGGACCACCTCTTGTCAAGTGTTCAGACCACATTTTATTTTGGGGAAATTGTTGAAATAATGAAAACAAATGATATAAAGACAATAGCATAATTAATAACAAAAAATGTGTTGGTAATACATATCATGGTAACAAAAAGTTCCAAAGTCATGCAGTTCTCAGACAGATAAAACTACCATAGTAGTTATTAACAATGTTATACTATTTTTTCAGCCAGTCTGTGTTTGAGGACCCCAATCTCTGCCACTAGAATTGTCCACATTTGTCCCAGAAGGAATTTTTTTCCCATGTCTCAACTTTCCACAGGTGTTATACTTTGTTTTCTGGTGTCTACAAAATTCATCCTTGCTTCTCAGATTTCCTTTTTCTTTTTTACTGCTAACACAAACATGATTACCCACATTCTAGAGTTCCAGGTAAAACTCAATCTTTTTTCTTCTTCTAGACAAAGTCTGTTACACTGACAAATGATAAACTTTGAACCAATTTTTTTTTTTTTTTTTTACTTGCTCTTTCCCAACTTTGCTACTATAACTGTATGAACAGCTTGCTTATGAACACACCAGAGACAACAGGGACCCAAGAGCTCAGAGCCTCTTTCACATTTTTAGGTCTCTTCTGCTCTCCCGCCTGTATATCTAGTTCACTCTGATTTCTTGTGATGTGCTGCTGCCCCAGGGCCCTCTCCTGGGTCCTGCCATACTGGATGTGTGTGTGTGTGTGTGTGTGTGTGTGTGTGTGTTTAATCCAAGGAAGTATTTCTCAAAACACATCCTATGATCCACTAGCATCATAGTTACCTGTTTCATGTAATTGTTGTCCTACTGCATGAAAATGTTGATTCATGAGCCTCACCCCTCTCTCATCCAGTGATGCTGAATACAGATCTTACCCAAATCCTGAAAGAGACCTTGTACACACTACCTTTTGGGCATCACTGAGAGATCATAGGTCAAGGCAAACACAACATCCCCAATGTTAGTAGAGAAAGTCCATTTATATCCTGTTAACTGGTCTCTTTCAAAACTCTCATAAATCTCAGGCTTCAAAAAATGTCCTTCATTGGACTTCGTTGTCACCACCTTCACCCAATGTTCACCTTTGATTGCAACTATTTTTCTATGCTGACACCTTCATTTCTATTTATATGTCTTTTGTTTTTAAGGTTTCTTTTGCCGCTAGTGGTAATGAGTAAATGAAAACATTTCAAAAGATGCTCCACAGAACAATGTATGTTAAAGGTGACATTTCATGTCAGTGAATGGATACAAACATTATTCATTCATTCCTTTTGGGGCAGCAGAACAACCAATTGGAAAATTAATAATTCTGTAACACTTCATCATGGAATATACCAAAATGAATTATAGACTTAATATAGATACTAGAAAGAGAGAGATAATATTGATATAAGAAGGATTTTTCTATAGCATGGAACAAAGGTTGCAAATAAAAAAGATGACTTTATGTAGCTACAACAAATTTAAAACCTACGTATTATGCAAAACACCATGCACTAAGTTGTGGAAACACAACAACATATAGGAAAAATATTTGTAACATATATGGAAAATAAAAGTTGACATTTTATCAACTTAAAACCACTGACGGCCAGGTGTGGTGGTGCACACATGCCTGTAATCCCAGCAACTTGAGAGGCTGAGGCAGGAGGATGGCAGGTTCAAAGTCAGTCTCAGCAACTTAGCAATACCCTGTCTCAAAATAAAAAATAAAAAGGGCTGGTGCTGTGTCTTGGTGGTTAAGCATCCCTGGGTTCAATCCCTAGTACCAGAAATACTAAAACTAAAACCACTCCCAAATTGGGAAGTGAAAATCAATACCCAATATGGAAAAAATGGCATCAGGTTTTGATAGTTAATACATAAAAGAGGTGAAAGTAGCTATTTATTATAAAAAAATTCAAATCAGTACAATGAAACTTAATTTTCATAAACAAAATAGATGAAGATAAATAATAAAGATAAACAAGAGATGTCCAGTGTTCAAGGCCATATGTGCTTTTCACATAGTGCTGATAACAGTGGAAATCTGCATTGTCTTTCTGGAGAAAAGTATAAAATATATCATAAGCATTAAAAAGGTCATTGCTGTTTGGACCAACAATTTCCTATCTAGAAACTGTATTGGTTTTTTTGTTCATTTGTTTGCTTTTGGGTTTTGCAGTACTGGGGATTGAACTCAGGGCTTAGCACTTATGTATTTTACTACTGTGTTACATCTCAAACCCTAGATATGATTAAGATATGAGTGAGGACTTGTCTTTGAACATATCTGCAGCCTCCATTTTGAATTTTATAAAAGTAAAACCTAAATAAATTCCACAAAATAAGTGTCTGAATAAAATTTTATATTTTTACTAAATAAAATAATTGCAAGCATTAAAACTTATTTTTAATTTGGGTTCTGAAGTGGAAAAGTGTAAGTCATATTCTTTTGAGAAAAGGAATTATAAAACATAATGTTCTATAGTAGTAAATATTTTTAAAAAGAAAAAAATTTGTAGAGCAAAGTCTAGCAAGGTACATTGTAAGAATAAAGAAGAGTAGGTGATATAAGATAATTTTTAAATATTCTATCTGTTTTTATATACTAATTTTTATAGCTATTCATAAGTTACTTGTTTAAGAAAAATAATACAAATTGTACTATAGAAAAATGATAGCTTCCCTTAATGTTCTGGCTCTTGCATATGTGGGCATTTATGATGAAATTGAAGTTCAATCCCACATGAAGGTATATATGGCCAGTTCCCGATCTCCCAGCAGAGAGCATCACTACAGGTGCCTTCCCCAGCCTCATGCTCCACTGGCCTTTGTATGGAACTGAGGCCGACATATCAACCCAGGAGCCTGCAGTGTACAAGAGTGAATGTAAGAGTGGCAGTCTCTAAGTAAGAGCTTGTGTCTGGCTGTTTCTGACTCTGTTTTGATGTCAGATGTTTTCCTTTTAAAATAAATAATCAAAATTGCTTTTCTGCTAGATCATATGACAGCTCAGTTTTTACACCACATTTTACGTCATTTGATTTTAGAGGGGGCATGATTTAATTTTATTTGATAATTTTATTTATTTTAGAGATGGCTTGTGTCCCAGAGCTGCCATGATGTGTAAACCCCTCAGTCTGAGTCTCAGTCACATCATCTACACAACAACAATAAACACAAGATTGTTGGGAAGACTAAAGGAGCTGTTTAAAACATTTAAATGAGCATCAGATACATAATCCTTTAATAAATCCTCACTATTATTAATGGCTTTACTATATAATACAATAAACCTAAGAGGTAAACAGGGAAAAAAAAAGTGTCCTCATTTTAGAGACACAGAAACAGGCTCAAAAATTTGTTCAAAATCACAGAACTCTGAAAAGGAGGTTGGTGTCTTGTTATCATAATATCTGAGAATTGAAGCTGTGTTCCAAAATCATTTTTTAATTGGAAGTAGAAAATCAAGTATGTGAATAGCAAGAAATAAATGCCAATTTCCAGATTTTTGTGCATGCTCTTAATTGGAAAATATTGTCAAACAATGGGTTTTCTTTTTATCATACAAACACAGACTTTATGATTGGTTTTCTCAGAGTTGGTAAGAAATAAGAAAAGACTGTTTGAAATTTGCAATTCAAAAGCTTAAGGGATGGCCAAGGAATGAATCAGTGGCAACATTCCAAGTACAACAGAAAAGGCAGCAACATTAGCACATTCCTGGCCAAGAAATTCCGAAATCCAACCATATGGAAAGACTATTACTTCTCTAATGCTGCACTGTCCCAGATCCTTAAAGGCTAATAGCAGTAACTGGAGTTCAAGTTACTTTTGCTTATTTACTCTTTCTGTTTCTCATCCTTTTATCTAACTGCCAGCACCAATTAAAAGGTTTCATGCAATTTAAGTAGTATCTTATGGAAACAAATTACTATTGATGTTTGTTTCTATAACTAGGATCATTCGTTGTTGATGTTAAAAAATAAATTAGAGTATATGCATGACTGGTTCCTTTGAATGAACCACCCCAGAGCTGATTGCTTTATGAAATTCATTAACCTGTGTGTTTCCGTGTGTCTTTTCTCTTATAGAAAGCAGAGATTGCTATTGCCCCTCTGACAATCACTTTGGTACGAGAGGAGGTCATTGACTTCTCTAAGCCCTTCATGAGTTTGGGTATATCTATCATGATCAAAAAGCCTCAAAAATCTAAACCAGGAGTGTTTTCCTTCTTGGATCCTCTGGCCTATGAGATTTGGATGTGCATAGTCTTTGCCTACATTGGTGTCAGCGTGGTCTTGTTCCTAGTTAGTAGATTTAGTCCATATGAGTGGCACACAGAAGAGCCAGAGGATGGAAAAGAAGGACCCAGCGACCAGCCTCCCAATGAGTTTGGCATCTTTAACAGCCTCTGGTTTTCCCTGGGTGCTTTCATGCAGCAAGGATGTGACATCTCACCCAGGTTAGTTTCAAAACTCACATTCTCCATTAATTTCCAAGTAATTCCAAATGTTGTACAGAGTATCTCTCTGAGTTATTTTCCTGGAGGCAGAGTGCTATTTGAACACAGAAAAAAAATTCAATTCCCAAATTAATATGAATATATTCATAATCAATTTCTCTCAGGCTAGCACAAGCATGGATACATCATGAAGATTAAGTTTACCAATAGAAAAGTAACTATGCAACCTGTAGAAACGCTTGAAAATCATTTTGTGTCACTATTTCGCTAGTCTTTTGATAGAGGGAAACTGAAATCTAAATTGTAGACTAGAACTCCTTTTCATTGTGTACCCTTTTCAAAACAAATGTCACTATATTGCTCATCATCAAAAAATTAACGTTGCACTTGATATTCAATCCCAGTAACTTAATGGAAATGTCTTCCACGGAGTTCCCTAAAACTTGAGTCAATATAGTTTGTACAAGAGATTGTTTTACATAATAACACATAAATAAGCTCAGCAGTAGGGAAAAAGCCAAACATGTAGGCACTGGGCTGTGGTGCCCTTCCTTTATCTAGCATTAAGACATTTCTCAGCTACTATGTTCACCAAAAACAAAGCTTGTTGAGTTTAATTGACTGTTTACTAGCATCACACACATACAGAGAGAGAGAGAGAGAGAGAGAGAGAGAGAGAGAGAGAGAGAGAGAGAGAGAAAGAAGAGAGAGAGAGAAAGAAGGGAAATACATTTACATCATGTTTTCTCAAAAAGAGGCATTTTGATCACAATGTAATTTGTATTCCAAGACAAAGAAAACTATAAATGTGCTTAAATTCCAGTAACATAGAAATCTATATTAGTAACTTTCAATTAATTAAAAGAGAAAGAATCAAAGCAAATCAAGTAATATGGTTTTTAAAAACCAACATAAAGCAAATATTAAGTTAAATCCAATAGGTGACTTTTCTTTCTTTCTTTCTTTCTTTCTTTCTTTTTCTTTCTTTCTTTTTTTTTTTTTTTTTTTTATACTGGGGAGTCAACCCAAGGGCATTTTACTATTGAGTTACATCCCCCAGTCCTTTTTATTTTTTATTTTGAGACAGGTCTCTCAGTTGCTCAGGATGGCTTCAAACTTACAATCCTCATGCCTCAGCCTCCCAGTTGCTGGGATGACAAGAATACGCCATTGGTAGCCAGCAACATTTTTATAATCACCAGTAATGAGGGAGCACTTTAAAGTTTCCAATGCCATGGAAAATATGAAATGGTCCTTCACATTTATAAAACATGTTTAAAAACATGAGTTTGTGTTTATCTATGGAAAGGTATTTTAGGATATGGCTTATTCACCACTTAGCTGAGAAATGGAATGCCAAATGAAAAGCTATCCTCAACTATGATCATTTTGAGGCCAATTCTATGCTCTCTTCTGGTCTAGCCTCACTTTGGTTTGTGTTCCATCTGTCCTTACCAGGCTCTGATGGCAGGTAAACACCCATGGCCCATTATGTGGTTCAATTTTTTGATCAGTGCATCCTCTTTTTATCTATGTATCTATGGCTTTATCAAATCTAAGATTCCTTAGCTGTCTAGATGTATTGCTATGTTATGTGCCACTAAGTAACAACACTACCAACTAAATCATGACACTATATTTTATTTAATCAATCCTAGGCCACATCCTAATTTCAGAGATGATGAAATTTAAGGGACAAAGGGTATTAATGAATTTATGCATGAATTCTTCTTCTTTATTTGAAGGAACTCCATTAATTTCAATTTTCTGTTAATTAAACAAAAAATAGAACATTTTTTCCATATTTCCAGTGGCACTTATATATTAAGATTTAAAAATATCAGATTATATAGAAACACTGGAATCTTTCTTGAGTAGACTATCAAAATAAAATGATATTTGCAATTGTTATTTGTAAATACACTGGAGACTTGAGGATGTTTCTTCTACATTGGTTAGAGAAAGGAAAATGTGCATTACCTTATCCATGTTTAGATCCCTCTCAGGTCGAATTGTTGGAGGCGTTTGGTGGTTCTTTACCCTCATCATTATATCATCTTATACTGCTAACCTGGCTGCTTTTCTGACCGTTGAGCGAATGGTCTCCCCAATAGAAAGTGCAGAAGACCTGGCCAAACAAACAGAAATTGCCTATGGAACACTGGATTCAGGGTCAACAAAAGAATTCTTCAGAGTAAGTTAAGAAAAATATAAAAATAAAAACCAACAATGACATGCTCACCATTTTGAATTTCAGGCATTTCCTTAACAACCACATTATGGAGTTAGTTTATATAGAGTTTGCACACACAATGGTAACAACTATGTTTACTGCCAATACTTCTTGAATTTTATAATTAATTTGCAAAACCAAATTGATTTATTCACATTGCAGGAGAAACCCTAAGAAATATCAGTGGAAAGGTAACTAAAGGGGCTGAGGATGTAGCTCAGTGGGTAGAATGCCTGCCTTGCAAATATAAGGCCCTGGGTTCAATCCCCAGAACCACCAAAAAAAAAAAAAAAAAAAGAAAGGTAACTAAAGCAACTTTATAGCATAATTTATTCAAAACATTCCAATGTTGGTAATGCTGTGATAATACTGGATTGAAAAAGACTGAATTTATATATATTTTTGTGCTAAGAGCCTAAAAATGAAAGCAAGCTCTACTTTCGAAGAATACATTTAACTTGCTGCATTTGAATCCCAAAACCTTGTTTGCAGATTATACAACATCTAGGAGTTGCATTATTCTATAATAAATTCTGTAACAATAGTTTTCAAAGTAATGTATATTACTCACAAGATATGAATAGCAAGATCATATTAAGTTCTACGCCCCTCTGTGAGACATTGTATGATTTTATTTTGTGCAGATTTCTCTGCTTGCAGATAACATTTTTCAAACTGATACAATTGTTTTACATGTATAGATACGATTCCTTGAGCTTTCTATCAGTATAGCTAGGTTTTATTGTTGTTGCTGTTTATAGATATTTGGCCCATTATGTGGTTCAATTTTTTGATCAGTGCATCCTCTTTTTATTCTGGTTCTACTTAAATCCAGAGATATATTTGATATTATCTAATCACTAAGAAGAGTCTTGTGACTTTAGAATCAAAAAAGTTAACCAGAATGAAACTTTCACAAATATTGAACTAGATCATACAGAACACATTTTATATTTAATATCGTTTAAAGACTAGAATATTTAATAATATTTAATAGTTTGGAAGACACATTTCATTATCTTTGAGTAAAAGTAATGATAGCTTATTATTCATGCTTATATGTAATATTTGACAGATTACATTTCATTTCATATATATTAATATGTTTTAAATATTATCACTCAGATTGGAAAATAAAAACAATAAAATGAACTACTCTTTAAGTCAGCTTTAAGACTCATGTACTTGAATTTCAGTAAGATGCCCTTGCAAAAAAGATTTGATTATGATATTCTAATATATTATAAATGTTTACATAAATTTAAATCAAGAACAAATCACTCAAAAACTCAGTCAAACCCCTCCTTGGGCATCTTATTTTTAAAGAAACTGTAAGACCCCCAAAAAGGAGACCCTAACTCTGTCCCACGGATCGACGGCAACCCCAATCAACCGTAGGAGGCGTCACTTGATGCAAACAGCAAGAGGCTTTTATTCCAGCATGCTGGGACCCAACTCGTGACTCACGCAGGAGTCGAGGAGTTGAGTCCCTAGCAGAAAATCTTACAAGTTTATAAAGGCAGAAACCACGCATCGGGAGGGGTCACACACGGAAAGGAAAAAGGGGAACAAAGCCGCTGGGAAATTCCAAAGGGGGTCTGGGTTTGCTGATAACATACAACATGTTTCACAATGTTTTACAACAGGGCGTAGATTCTGGTCAACAGTTTCTGGTAATCTTATATCCTGTGTATCTTAACTGTCTGAGCACTGTCTTGCTCAATTTACTCTCTGTTTGGGGCTGTTTCCTGGAACAGCTTTAAGGGCTTTGTTCTATCACTGGGAGGGAGACCTTAGGGAGTTGAGATAAAACGGACAGCTTAAAAAAATGTACATTCTTTCAAAACCAGTGAACATGGTTTTCAATGTTTTGAAGCATTGCTAGTTGATATAACTTAAAAATTAATTGAAAAGTATTTGTAGATTTTTCTAAAACTCAAGTAATTATCATGGTGGTAGGTTTTACTAACAGTAGTCTATGGATAAGATTAATTGAGCAAACCTTTCTTTTAACTTAGTAATCATGTCCCCGTTACTAACACTTAATGGAAACATGCTACCCTAATGCATTTTAGCATAATTTCAGTACCTCGCTGAAAGTCTATCAGTTTGAAACTGCTTCTACAGAAAAGTAATTAGGTAAAACTTACTGGCTTTGCCTAGAAACCATACTGCATATATATCAAAGTAGAATGCAAGTTTTTGCTATCACTTGCATTTTACTGAAAAGTGATGGTTGATTGTCATTTAAATAAAGAACATTCTTGCAGTCTTATCATTTTGCCTTGAGTGATAAAGAGAATAAGAAATGTCACATTGATTCCCTGAAAATTTCTCACAAATAATTCATTTATAAAACTCTTTAACATCAAGTCCAATGATATTTATTTATAACCTTTATAAGGTTTAAAAACATTGCTCAAATTCTAAAGAGTGGTGAGGTAGCCTAGAGAATACATTGGTCAGAAGTGTAGGACTGAGGAACTCATCTCCAAGTTCAGAGTGTTTCCATGCAAGTGAAAGAATGGACATTTTTTTAAGCTGTCTGTTTTATCTCAACTCCCTAAGGTCTCCCTCCCAGTGACGGGAACAAAGCCCTTAAAGCTGTTCCAGGAATCAGCCCCAAACAGAGAGTAAAAGAGTAAATTGAGCCAGATAACCAGATAGTGCTCAAACAGTAGGATTACCAGAAACTATTGACCAGAATCTACACCCTGTTGTAAAACATTGTGAAACATGTTGTATGTTATCAGCAAACCCAGACCCCCTTTGAAATTTCCCGGCAGCTTTGTTCCCCTTTTTTCCTTTTTCCCCCCTTTTTCCCCCTTTCATGTGCGACCCCTCCCGATGTGTGGTCTCTGCCTTTATAAACCTACAAGATTTTCTGCTAGGGACTGGACTCCTCCACTCCTGCGTGAGTCATGAGTCATAAACACCTCTTGCGGTTTGCATCAAGTTGACACCTCCTGCGGTTGATTGGGGTTGCCGTCGATCCATGGGACAGAGTTGGGGTTTCCTTTTTGGGGGCCTTACACAAGCAGGGCAAGCGCCATGCCTTGTTTCCTTTCTCCCCCACACAACTTCACTTTTAAAATTGGAAGAATTTTATAAGCATAGGTATTTATTGCTACAGAGTACTCTGAACCCTAATGGGACCAAAAAATCTTTTCCCTGGATAGCACACTTTCAAGAATGCATAAATTTGTGTTTTCTTATAAAATTGTCATTCATTTCCTACCTTATTCGCCTCCTTCCTTTCTTTTATGTGATGACCTGGTTTAAATAAATGATTATCTGATGGGAGGAGGAGGAAACGGAATGTGAAAGGTATTTGTGTACCTGCCAAAAATGTCTTCTCCTAGAAACAGTAATGGCATGCCTATTAGCCCCACTAAGCTGCCTCAGGCAGTGACCTATACTCAGCACTTCAAAAAAAAGTTGCAGTTATAATCAACTGAAAAAAGAATCAGGCCATGTGAAGATGACATTGAATTAAACTGTCATCTTATCTTGATTGTGCCCCATTATGACACTTAATATGCTTCATGTTTTCTGTACCTTTTTAAGCACAAACACAGAGGCATTAGAAGAACATCTGCACTTGTCTCATAATAGCAGCTTTACTGTTTACACATGCATCTTACACACCTGATTCAAGCACACTGATTTTCATTTCAATTCAGATATTGTCTTGTGCAATCATGAATGCATAAATGGGGTATCTCAAGGTTTATAAGATTATCAAATAACTACTGATGAGCTATCACTAGAACATTAGTCTTGCTGAATAAGCTACAAGAAGGGAGAAGCAATTCACCTGATAGAAGTGTAAGCATTAACTATAATGCATGATATTTATACATATTTCCTACTAAAATCAGATATGGAAGAATATTTATTTATTTATTTATTTATTTTTATACCAGGGATTTAACCCAGGGGCCCTCAAACCCTAAGCCACATCCCTAACCCTTTTTAATTTTTATTTTGAGACAAGGTCTCTCTCAGTTGCTTAGGGCCTTGCCAAGTTACTGAGGCTGGCTTTGAACTTGTGATCCTCCTGCCTCAGTCTTCCAAGCTGCTAGGATTACAAATGTGCCCAGCTGAGAATAATTTTTGAGAAATTAAAAGGATGGCACAATTTTTAAACTAGAAGAATTGTTTTAAGTAATAAAATAATGCTTTAAATCAGTTTCCCAAGTATTAAGTTTTATAATAATGATGAAACAAATAGATCTGAGATTAATTTCCTAATTACAAAAAAAATAACTCTCATGTTATCTTTGCTTATTACCTATAGCATATTTACTCTCCATGCCTGATTTTAAAGTAGATGCTACAGCTGAAACTTTTAGTGACTTAAAATTTCCATTTTCATTGTATTTATGAGCTTGCTGCATCTGCAGAAATTCCCTCATTTTAGCCTTCCTCATCAAATTTATAGATATTTGCTTGCCTTAACCCTGAAACAAACATTCTCTTTCAGTCACAAAAAATGCACAAGGATGCTTGCCATTTCCAGTGCTTTGCCTCTTAATTCCCCCTCATCCTTTCATTGTGTGTATCTGATCTTATCTACATCTTGTCCCTTTAATGTTAACATGGTGACAAACAGGCTGACTTTTTACTCCTCTGAAACAAGTTGCTTGCATTTTTCCTCTATTTTCCACTGACAGTCTGTATTTTACAGTTTCTATTGTACCTCCTAAATTGAGTACAACTATTCTATGGATTCTTACTTTTCTTGATGTTAAAGAGATTGAATCAAGCCAGGCATGGTATTGCATGCCTGTAATCTCAGCAACTCTGGAGGCTGAGGCAGGATGATCTCAAGTTTGAAACCAGTCTAGGAAATTTGGCAAGAACCTCTCTCAAAATTTAAAATGTATAAAGAGCTAGGGATGTGGCTTAGTGGTAAAGCACCACTGCGTGCAATCCCCAGTATCATTACAAAAAAAAAAAAAAAAAAAAAAGATTGCATCCAATTCCTTTGCATTTAAGTATACACAATTCAATATACTTAAACAAAAGCAGCAATAATTTTACTCATGTTGGTGTTATAAGAATGTACTATTAAAAACTATCAATGGTAGAAAAGTCCTAAGACCTAAGAATAATTTTTTTTTTTCCATTTTGCTATGCTAGTTTAGCTTAACTGTCCTGTTCCTTTAATATGCTACCTAACTGTAACTGGAACACTGCCAAATAAATGGCATGCTTCTGATATTCTTAAAACTTTTCAAAAAATTTTTCATTAAAATAGCGCATTGGTTTTATTTCTTATGTTTTCAATGTATTTTATGTATTGGGTTTACAGTATACGTGGAGACCTATACATTTTGGGGTGAAACTCTCAAGTTATACATGTATGAAAAAGTGATTATGTCTAAAAGATGTTTACCAACACTTTTCTGATTTTGGAATCATTAAATATGTGAGGACAATCTCTATCATGTGATCCATGGAGTTTATATTTTTCAGAATTCATTATAAAATGGAAGATATCATTCTCTGGAGCAGAACTCCAGTTTTAAAGAAGGGATGAATGAGGCCTAGCAATGTGGTGACCCTATTGGATCCCATGCCTGGGTTCTGAAACCCAGAACTCCTCTGTGTGGGAAATGCATGGATATTTACAATTGAATTAAGTTGGCACAGAATTTCCTAAAATGAGAATTTACAGCCAAAAATAACCTGTCAACACTTAAACACGCACACACACATCCCACAATCCATATTATGGGATATTTTCAAGTACATAGCATAAAACCGTTTCACATCTATTTTCCATCTTGACATTTATCAATGTTTGAATATACTTTTCTTTGTTTCAAATATGTGAGTCAATCATTTGGTTTATTATTTAGGTTTATTGATTACTAGTTCCCATCTTATAAAGTTGAAACTTCAAATCCCACTTTTATCAGTTTTTTTCTTTATCCACCTGAATATTTTTGCTTATCCCAAAAATATGTATTCTTAAATTTGCTATTCAGAACAAGAACAACTACTTCCTACTGGATTCCATATTTGGCAAACAAAGGAAGATTAATATAAATAAATGTGTATACTACTCAGAATTATGCCTCACACATGAAATCTAAATGAAGTCTCAATTGCTTTTTTATTTAGTTCCAGATACAAAATTTCAGCACCTTGTTATTGAAAAAAATGCAATCATAAAAGTTTATGTGCATCATAAACTATTATCAAACATCAAACAGGAGTTAGACATTTCTATCTTACTAAATGAATGTTTGGAAGACATTTGAGTTCAGTTGGGTATAATTTCACATTAAAAATGTATATGTGATGAAAAAAAATCTAATGCCAATGCAGATGCTAGTAAAAGGACCTGGGTAAATTAAGTACTGGGAGCTCAGGTAGACAGAAGTAATTCATAGAAATAAATAAGTTCCTTGGCTAGAGTCAGAAGATGAGAATGACTCATCAAAACACAAAGTAGGAAAACAGGAATCACTTCTCTTTAAAGTTTGATGTATATTCTATCTGGAGATTTTGTCAGACAATATCTAAAACATGTTTTGACTAAACTAGAATTCGATTGTTGTGTTGTGAATATTTGCTTTTTTATACAACAGCAGATTTCTCCTCTTTCTTTGGTGTTCAGTTACTGACTTGATATGACCCATACCTTTACGTGCATCTTACTTTGAGGTATCGAGAAAGATAAAAATAAAATAACTCACCTCATTGGTTTTAACACAAATATAGTATTAAAAGAAGTTCTGTCAAGATAAAAGGACCAGATAACTCTAGTCCTTTTCAAGTTTATCATGATTGTGGTATAAAACATGATTTTAAATGTTCAATGCTGTTCATGGCCTTCTATGTTAAAAAGAATGATAAGAAGGTATTTAAGCAATTGAGTAAAGTAATTATTATGGCAGGAGGTACCGGCTTCTTTAAATATCACTTTTCAGTGTTTGTCATTTCAATGATTTCCTTAAATAGTCGCAAAGGGTATTTTTCCACTAATGAAAGAATCACCTTACTATTATGTTACTGTATAGCAAATTAGAGGGAAATGGGAAGATACTAAAAGGCTTTATCTGTGTTTCTGCTTCTGTCAATTTTAACATGTTGTTCCCTTCTTTCCTGTATTTAATTTTATTTTAATTTCCTCCAGAGATCAAAAATAGCAGTGTATGAAAAGATGTGGACCTACATGCGATCAGCAGAGCCATCAGTGTTCACTAGGACTACAGCTGAGGGAGTGGCTCGTGTCCGCAAATCCAAGGGCAAATTTGCCTTTCTCCTGGAGTCCACTATGAACGAATACATTGAGCAGCGAAAGCCATGTGACACGATGAAAGTGGGAGGAAATCTGGATTCCAAAGGCTATGGAGTAGCAACGCCCAAGGGTTCCTCATTAAGGTGGGTGGAATAGTATAACAATATAACATGTGTTGTTATAGTATTCCACCTTCCCTGATGTCCCTGAAAGAATTATTTTGTTTTGTGTGTGAACATGGTATGTGTGTTTGTTTATTTTCTTTTTCTCCATTTCATATTTTTTGGTCAACCATCAGGTAAAATTTTTTCTTAATTTTAGAGTAATCTTAGTTGACATAAAAACCTTTGAAGGCCATATAAAAACCAAACCGGTTGAACACTCGCTGCTTCCAGTGGGCCTAAAACAGGAGTAGCATGTACTTCTATATCTCATCAACTTTTTTTGGCCACCGAAATCTACCCTGTCATTGTGTCAGTGATAATTCTACATTTTATCATTATTTTTTTAACATAATGCCTGGCCTCTAGTTCGGGTGACTAAGAAGAAATTGACTTCTTGCCAGCAAACCATTTTTTTTTTTCCATTTTGATGTTTCATTTATTATGGCATCATTCTATTTTATATTATCTTGAGATTTCGTTGGTGTTAAGTTTGAAACCACATCTATTTATAAAAGCAACCAGGCTCAGGGAAAAACAGGCTCTGGTTTTATAGTGCTTACTCAAGTCACACTCCCATCTATTTTAAAGGGAGTGTGGTGTAAGTAAGATCTGTAAAATTAGATCCAATGACAATACAAAAATGTTTATAGATGAGCCCCTATATGTGATTCATGAATCAAGTGTTTTATACATGGGGTAAAAGTGAGACTTTCATTCTTATGGAAATATTGGTTAAATCTGCCCTTTTTATCCTCTTGGTCCTGGACATAGAAAATTCACATGTTTATGTCCAGGAGGCAGAATTTCCTATTTTCCTTAAGCAATAAAGGCTGCTGTTGAATTGATGGGGCTAGAGCCCATCACAAGTGATGACTGACAGATTACTCTGGTCTCAGTGCTGCTTAGGAGAGATGCACACAAAGCACAGATTCAAGAGGAAATCAGAATGTTTCCTAAAGGACTTAATCAAGAACCTGGTCTTGAAAAATGATGTCTCTGGTAAGCCATTCAAAAATGAAGGTAATAAGACTTATACTATTGCCCAGCACAAATGAAAGCAATATAAACATCATATGATTGTTTTCATTGATTTCAAAAGGGGAACTGCAAAATACTTTAAGATGTGCATTGGGTGGGGGAAGGGTTGAGAGATATAAGAAACAAACACCAGTACTGAAAAGGGTTGGGTTAAACCAATATTGTGTGTTTGCAAGCAACACTGTAATCACTAGTAGGGGGTTTATGGTATATTATGAAAGGAATGGTTTTCAAAAGATAGATAAAAGTTAGTAAAGACAATTTGGGTGTGGACTTTGGCAACTCTGAAGTCTGGTTTATTTGAACATACATCCCATACCAAACTGGAAAAATGTGCAGGGGGAAAGCCAAACTAATAAATTATCCATAATAGAATTCTACCCCAAAAGATTTCAATCATTCAGAAACCTAAACTGGCATCAGGGTAGTTAGCCTTTGATGGTATATTTTGTATGATGCACTATGAAAAATATGTAATTCCAATGAGATTGAGTAGCTAATAAAATAATTTAAAAGAAATAGAAGGGGTGAAAGAGACAGTGGTTGATATGTAGCTCAGCATTCAGACTATTGATTACATTCATTGGACGTCTCTTTTGCTCTTAATTAATTCTCTGTGGATGTAGCTGCCTTGTCCTCTGTCTCATGTGTACTGATAAAGTCAAGCTCCAGGGACTAAAATTGGCCCTAAGATACGGGAGCGTCTGACTGCCATTGATGGCAAGAGTTCCCTCTTAAATGTGCCACTTTGTCAAATCCACACTACAGGGATTGTTTGGAAAGATGCTGAGGGCTTCATCTGTCTAGAACTGTTTAATAATCAGCCATTGGCTTCCCCCTCTTTTCCTGTCCTTGCCTGGATCTTGTTAATGAGGCAATTGTTAAACTCGGCTTCCTGGATGGAGAGTTTGTTTTATATATGCCACAGTTTCCTGAGCAAGCTGGCCCCTGCATGCCAATACTACAGTCATTTTGTCCTGATTTTTGTTTGTTTGTTTGTTTTGTGTTTTGGGGTGTTTGTTTGTTTGTTTGTTTTGGTCCTGGGGATTGAACTCAGGGGCACTCAACCACTGAGACACATCCTCAGCCCTATTTTTTGTATTTTATTTAGAGACAATCTCACCGAGTTGCTTAGTGTCTCGTTTTTGCTGAGGCTGGTTTTGAACTCGTGGTCCTCGTGCCTCAGCCTCCCAAGCTACTGGGATTACAGGCATGGGCCACCGTATTCAGCTTTGTCCTATTTTTGTGAACATTGGAAAGACTAACCAGCATTCACCTTGCCCCCTACTTTCCCACTTCCCCATCCCTGCCATCTAAGCAGGAGGCTCACTAAATCTAGATCTCAATTCTTATTCCACTAGGATTATTTTGTTTCAAAGAGACAAACTAATATAGAGATGAACTAACAGGCATCTTTTGCATAAATTATTTTGTTTGTAGAAGCAAGTTCAAATTAATTGCATTCATCAGAACAAGATCCAGAGGGCATACCTGTTATCAAGTGTCTTTGAAGCCTTCTATCTTATTCAGTTCAGTAGAGACTTAGGTCTGTTCTCCTTTAGGATCTATCTTTTCTTAACCAGGTCTTTAGGTTAATTGCTCTGGATATGGTAAGACATGTGTATCTCAGTGTCATTAATGATGACTTTTTCACAGACTGCTGTTTTGATTCTTAGGTAACATAAGGCTTTAAGAAAAAATAGTAAGTGTTCCTTCTATGTAAGCTTAATCAGAGAATGCCAACAAATGACTAGCAATGTTTCTTTGGTCTAGGGAAGTTTTAAGTTTCCAAGCTCTGCTCTTTGTTCAAAATGCTTAAGAATAAATGTCATAGAACAAAGGAAGAGTGTGATACTCAATCAGGATGGAAAATCAGGACTTGGGTCTTAAATGTAGACTTTAAAATAAATGCAGTCAGGATCATTAGAGCGTATTTGTGACAAGCCTAAAAAATATCACAGTGGTGATGACTAACACACAGCTTTATGGTGGATAATGATATACAGAGCTCTTTACTGTTCAGAGAGACTTTATTTCAGATGAGCATTAGCTGGCCATATACCTGAGAATTAAAACAATTGACCTATCCATTATAGATGGCCAACAACAATTCCCAGAAATTTTTGGTTTATTGTACTTTGACATAAATTCTGCCATTTGTGGGTGACAGAACAATGTCAGGTATATTGATCTTTTTATTTCTCCCGAATCTTTTTTCTACATTCACCACACTATTTATACTTTAATCAATACTCTGGCTTCCTCCTCTTTCCCTCTCCAGTACCCTTGACAACCCAAAGGAGTAGTGAAAGACTTTTTCTGGCTAAGAAACAGTGAAGGGTTGTTTTAAAATATACATTTCAAATGACATTGTAATGAAATGTAAAATTTAAATGAAAGAAGTGCATTTATTTTGACTTTATTTAATCTATCAGCACTATCAACTTTACTATATGAATTGACTATAGCATAGATATACACTACAGTAAATACATATATTATTGTCAAAATGCTATCAACTTTACATTTAAATAATAAAGTATAATAAAGTTATATGTTTTATTGTTAAATGCTATCAAATTTACTACATTTTAACTATAATTCACTAGTTACTATACTCGTGATTTTACTATGCAATAAACAAACCTATTAAAAGTAGTTTAGAGTGAAACATAATTTGAGTAATACAGATTTAGTGACTTAGCCTCTATTAGATGAGAATACTTCTCTTAAAGAGATTCATGGTATTTAAAATCAGAGGTGCCTTCATTGAACAAAGCAGTGGATCTTATTTGAAGACTTCCACTGACCCTTGTAAGGATTCATATACTTCCCCCCAATATTTGAAGACAAATTTAAAAACTGTAGTCTTCTGTACCTTTATAATTTAATAGTGATAATTCCCGTATAAACTTGCCTGCTATAAAGATGTTTGTGGGACTGTGTCTAAAATAAGACAAATAACCTGTCATCAAAAAAAAAAGGGAGAAAAAAAATGATGCTTCAAAAGTAAATAGCTAGAATGAAACTTGCATCACTCACTGGTGAGCTCTGGAAGATATGATGCCCAGTTGGACTTGGCAATGCACCGTTGCAGGCACCCATGGCAACAGGAACTGAGCTTTTGAAAGCAGGCCCATCATAGTTCTTTTGCAACAGGCAGCTCCCTGCCTCACAGAATACCACACACAGCAGGGATGAGGAAGTACTAAGAAAGGGAAGTATAATAACACATCTCTCCATATTTAACAAAATCACTGACCTCATAGATTCTTGGACCAAGTCTAGATCTGCTTCAGGATGAGTCCAGTTCTCAGTAGGACAAATTGTTTCGTCCACTTTGGAGAATTTGATAGGGTAGATGTATTAAATAATATTCAAATCCATGTATGAAAGGTGTATTAGCCTAAGGAACCACTTTCCCATATAAAATCTGTCAGACATATCAAGTCACAAGTTCAGATGACTATAGAAAATTTAGAAAAAAGAAATTTGCTATAGTATTCTTTTTTTATTATTAAAAGTAAGTCAACTGTTAGTATGTACCAAAGACAATAGAAAAACTTAAAACTACAGAAATGTGAGGCTGAGTACTTAATATACTGATCATCTCTTGACCTCAAATTAATAACTTTTACATGTTTTATGGGAAGGGATTGCAGTAGGTCAGTAAATGATTTTTCTTATATTCACCATTAAGGAAAGAAATGCCATTTTTCTTAGTGCCATATTAAAAGTTGCTACAGATAACTTTGTTTTGTGATTCTGTTATGTTTTGAATATAGTCTCTCAGGCTAGGGATTAGACAAACAAAACAAAAATCAATTGTGCCTCTCAACATACACACAAATGCACACGAATCCCCCATGGTACTAAGTTAAATAACTACCCAATTTGCTCTTAGGAATGCTGATATTTATTGTGGACACCAATTATTTTGCATTCACAAACTGAGATGTCACATGGTAAAGGTATCAATAGGACATGTGTCCCAGGAGAAAATAATTGCACAGTAAGATTCATATTATCCTTTACCTTTCTGGATGCTGAACACAATAGGAAGCATAAAACTTTCTATTACTATTTGAAATTCTAAGTTTTTTCATTTAATTCTTTTCTATAATTGAAAGATGACTAAAATCATGACTCCTCATAAAGAGGAAACAAAGGTTTTGTCATATTGTATTAAGACTAACCAGGCATTAAACATTTGTGATTTTCTTCCCATTAGATTTTTTTAAATGCTGAAAAAATACTCACTCAGTCTTTTGACAAATAATTCAATTGTTGGCTGCTGGTTTCCAGCTGAGAATTTATCAGGTCATATTTAAATTGTTGCCTCTGGGGATGCTTTGCAACACCAGGTGGAAAAGCTTCTAAACTTGATGTGTTTGGTTTGTTTTTTGTTATTGTTGTTGTTGTTGTTTTTAGCTCTTGCTCTTTTCACCACTAAGAAGTTGTACTTTAGCAACATTCTTGAGAAAATGTGAAGTCCGTGGCTATTTTAGTTGCTACCTCTTCAAAAAGGACAAAGATTAAACTGCTAGAAAAGAAACTTAGCAGCTTATTTAAACATTGCCAACTTGATTTGATGAGCAGTCTAAGACTAGATCTTAATTCTGGTGGTTCTAAGAAAAGTCAGAATTCCAAACTGTTGTTTTTTTGATCCATGCAATGCCTCATAGATAAGTCTTATAAAGAATCTCCACAAAGAACATCTATATACAATGCAATTCAAAGCAACTCAGTGGCAGCACACACCTGAGTACAGAATCTCTAGCCCCCAGCCTTGACCTCCACATGCCAACTGTATTTTGGAAACAAAATTGTTCTAAAATCAAAACTCCTAATTTGATACATAATTAATGTGCCGAAAAATCCCTGGGGTGAATTTGCCCCTACATTAATATTGCATTTAAATATTTTCTTGGTATATGGCAAGTAGCCATACAGATTTCATATTATGTCACTCATTTTCACAGATCATCTCTATGTAAGGAATAATCTCTAGATACAATCCACAGCCCCCTGCCTAACACACACACACACACACATACACACACACACCATAGTCAGGTTAAGAAGAGGCATAGGAACAAAACAAGCGTATGAAACTTTCAGTGAATTTGGATTCCCTTTCTGTACTAGTGGATGGAAAGCCAAATATGAGTTTTCTGAAACTGAGGTTATAAAGCAGCTAAGACTTAAATGTGAGCAACATACCCATACAATATAAAAGCAGAAACAACAGCTCCCACATACTGATATCTGCTGCTCTTCCTTACTTCAACCGCTAGGATTCCTGGTTCCATAGATTTCCCTTCCATTTCTTCCCCTACCTCTTATTTTTTTGTTAGACAATCTTTTGACAGTCTTAGCTGCTGGACAAGAGCCCTGTGCCAGAAGAATTATCCACCTGAGGCTTTCAATATTCCCAGGTTCACCTGGCAAGGAATTGACAAAGTGTGCAGGCATAAGAGGTCTGCACTCCCATGACAGGAAAGGACCCTAAGGCATGCCATGTCATCAGGAGCAGGGATTCAGATCAAAAGTAAGGAGTTAAGTAAGGGATGCAGGGGATTTGTGTATGGAGGGCAGTGCCCATTTGCCTTTAGAAGTAGTCAAAGTAGATTTGAATGTGTCAGATTTCAATAGCATTCCCTTCTATTGAATTTCTTTTCATTTCCTCATTCTCAGAATTCTCCAGAACAAGATTTAAATCCTCCAAGAAAGAGGTGTTTTGTTTTTTCTCTGCATAATATGTCTTTTGAAACTACTACAAAGCTACTCTTGAACCTTCTTAATAATAACTCAATTATTAAAGAAAATAAATCTGGGGAGGTAGCTCAGTGGAACAGAGTTTTCCTTACATGTCCCAGGGCCTTGTTTCAATCCTCAGCACAACAAAAATGAATGACAAAAATAAAGGAAATGTCTGAGGTTAATTTTCTTCACTATAGGATCTCAGAGTATAGAACCATGACTTCTATTGCTAGGAAACACTCTTGAAGCTCACAATTATAAAGTTATCTGTACTTATTTTATGGGTAGTTCTTTATCCTCTGAACATTAGTAAAAGTACAGGGACAAGTTCTGTGTTGGTGTTTTTTGCACACCCCTTGTGTAGGATTCTATTCTCCAGAGTCACCTTCCTAAACATAAGTACGCCAGGAAGTTGACAGCACAGGCCACTCAGAGAGTGTAACTCTTATATAACTCTTACAATTCTGAATAGTTTCATGGGGACAAAAAGAGAAGCATTATAATCATGCTGCAGTAGATTTCTACCTCTTAATTGTCCCAGGGCACTCAGCTGAGAATGTAAAGTGGGAGGAACTAAAGAATAGAAGGGACTTTTATGCTTTCAATAATTAGATACATAGAGAATATTTTATGTCCGCACTGACGAACATGCTACATGCTACATACACACACACACACACACACACGCACTCTATGCTCACACAACACAGGGCTTTGGAAGCAGTGATGATAAGTTTACCATAAAATTCCTAAATGCCTATAATTAAATATTATAAAACTCACTTTATTGTGGTGATGCAATTTACTCTTTAGTGTAGAAATCTATACTGTGCTACTATAATGTAGTTTTATGATAATTATCAACATCCACTTAGAAGATCATAAATACATAATGGTTTTTCTGAAAAAAAAAATGAAAATGTACCCATTTGTTTCAACATAACATATAGGAAACCATTCATCCACAACTTTAGACATTATTAAATTTATTTTGTCTCTAAAGATAGCATCAGCCAAGATGGGGCTAGTTTTATGATTCATATTTAGCAAATGAAAGATAAAATAGTTTGGCAATCATTTAGAATGAATTAGAAAATAATAATGATTCTGTTCAGAATTATAGTCAAGTTTAATTTAGCTGAGAATAAAAAACCATAGCTCGTTTATTTTAAAACTTGTTCTTTCAGCAAAATCAGTCTTATAGCTCCTGTTTTCACAATGAAATAACATACATCTGAGGTGATTTTGCCACAAATATATAGTAGCATATGTATTTAGCAACACCTTAGAAAATCACTAGTCAGTTCTCTAAAACACATAGGCCAGGTCCTGATCCTGCTCAGAAACAAGTATGATCTTGATTATAGAAATATTTAATAAACAATAATTACACTAATGAAAGTCATAAATTCCATGAACTAATGCATTATTTATCCTCCTTAATATCAAAAATCTTTTTCATAATTGAAAATAGATTTTTTTATGGACAGATTTCATACTTTCTTAAAATCTAAAATTCACTTTGAAGAGATATACACAGAATGAAATATACTTTGAAGAAGCTTGTGAAATTATTTCACTGCATCCTTTAACATCACCCAACTCAACAATAAAGAAAAATTAAAGACACAAAAACATTAAGTGTACATACAATACTGAGATGTTGGAGAGATCTATGATTTTAAAATACCACTGACAATACAAAGACTTATCCCTATCATGTTGAAATAAACTAGATTTTATTTAGCTTTCATTTCTTCTTAATTCTGGGGTACTCAAGTGAAGAAATTAACCCATGAATACATTCTACAGAAATGTTAAAAATTCAGTGTTTTCTCTAAGCACTAAATATTTGGGAATTAACTACAATAAGAATTAAATTCAAAGTAATCAAACAAATGTGACACAAACAGTTCTGTGCTTTCAAAGCAAATAATATACAGATTTTTCTTCCTTATTGCTTCACTTCACAGAAGAAATAAAAACTGTCAGGAGCTACTATAGGATCTCTGCTGCTATAAAATCCTGGTTATTTCATATGCGATGCTGAAAGATATGGAGTTTCTGAATCGCCCTCTTAGAAGTGATAGCAGGCAGAAGTTCCAATAGTAATCAAGAAAAGACACCATCAACCTCCCAGCCCATAGTCTCCCCTTTCCAGAAATTTACAAACAGAACCACAAAAAATACTCATAAAAACATTATCAGCAAGGACAGCTCTTTTATGTTGCTAAGGTCTGTCGTTACAGAAAAATAAATTAAAAAAAAAAAAAAAAAAACCACAGAGAAACTTAAAATCAAACTATCCAGAGTCCTAAGACAGTACCCTAACCTTTGCCTTAAATTTGATTAGTGAAAGGTAAACAGAAATAAATAGGATCCAAGTAAAGTTGACCTCAGATTGTCTCCCTGAGTAAAAAGAAAAGAATATACACTGAAAAATAAAATGGAAAAAGTTACTTTTTATTAAATGATGTGTTAATATCATATATAGAAAACTAAAAATTACTGAGCAGTCTATTTCTTAAATGAAACATTAACAGTAATAGTATAAGTTATGCTTTTCAAATCACTTCCATATATATTTAACTTGCTCCTTTTAACTCTTTTATGATGTCATTTTATTATAGAGACATTGTAAATTAAACGTTAAGTGACTTGCCCACTGTCAGCTGAGGTTAGAACTGAGATCTTCTGACTTTCTCCAGTGCTCTTATAAGAAAAGAACCAAAAAAAAAAAAAAAAAACAGGAATTTTATATAAAATACAGTTTACTCTTAAACTTTACTATACAGTGTCTGTGATTCCTCCCTGATGCAGTTTTGACAACACTAGTAATTTCAAGGCATATCTGAAATACCACTATAGAGCGTAAGTTTCCCAATTTCAAACTTTTGTTAAAAACTGAATATTCTTGTTAAATTGAAGAAATTTCACAAAGATACATTTCAGGTTAGCCCAAAGAAAGATTTTATAACAATTAAAGTTAGTTCCAATAAACGTGGAGAAAATTGGCTTATGATCCCCAACATCAGACTTGTCCAAGTGAAAGTAGACGAGAGTCTCACATCTCAGAGAGAAGAGATAGTGATAGTGACAGTGAGGACTGTATTCTCTTCCTACTTTGAGACTCGCATTTCTGAGGTATACTGTGGGCTACATTTATTAGAACAAACAAAGAATTATCTTACACCTCTTTGGAGTTGTGGACACTTAATCGGACTGGGAGAAAATTCAATCTCAGAACCTTAATAGAAACTCATCTGGTTTTGGAATTAAATAAGTCACTTTGTTAGTGAATAGCTTCTTTCATTGCAGTCTACACTGTGAAATGGAAAGATATTTAAGGAGAGCACTTCTCTGTGAAAACCAACAGAGCTGCAAATAGATGCATGTTTTGTGCTCCTATATAGCAGACATTTAACATTATATGTTGACAAGGTACAAACTTGACAAAATTGGTTGGATTATTTAAAAGGGGAAAAAACAGCAAAAATGAGGTGCATGCATATTGAAGGAATTGTTTTGATTTTTTCAAAACAAAACTTATATTTCTCCTTCTAGATATGATAAAAATTGATTCATGAAATGTGGTATCCTGTGATGTTTCAATATAAAATGCTTGGGAAGGTGGTTTTTAAGGACATTGTGATAACCCTAACAACTTCAGTACTATTTAATCTCGTTTCCATTTTTCTCTTTATCAGAATAGCAATCAGTTTATGCCCTGAAGCATGAATATTGCACAGTCACTATAATTCTACTCAATCTAGATAGTATACCTATAGTTGTTCTTATTCATAGATTCCCAATTTATTTCTAAATATAAGGATATTTCCTTTAAAACTGTCATACAGTTGGCTTTCATAGAAGAAGTAGGTGTTCCATACAACTCAATTATTTTGAACATTAGAAGCATAACTTTACAATTTCCAGTTGTATTTGTTTCAAAAAAAAAAAAGGAAATTCTCTCTGTACATATATATATATTTTTTTAACTTATAGCATTTTGTGGGTAAAAGGTATTGGTTTGTCAAAGTAACCATTTTTAGTACATTCATTAAAGATAATGAATGAAATTAAAGTTCCGGAGAAGAACACAGGGAATATATGCATGTTACAGTTACAGGGATTTTATTACACCATATTATATTATGAAACTTTAAGGTTATTAAAGAACATAGTATTAAATCTAGTGCAAGACAAATGGTGACAGTAACATATGGATACAAGATGTCATTGCATAGCATAGAACCTGTCTACAGTGTTTTTTCCCTGCACATTTTCATATGGCCATTAGAGTAATGACGACAACATCCCTCATTTTAATGTCTCTGGAATACACTGGGACAAACTGAGGTTCCAAAGCACATCCATCTTCTCACCTACTGTCATTTTACTTGATGAAGAATTTTAATAAGTTACCCAAAGTTAAATAACAATAGCACATGATCTTGTATGGGTTCAGGTTCATTCTTGGTCTCCACTCTCCTTCACGTCTCACGGAATTCAATCAATTGTCTGGTATTTGATTTTATATGGGAGCCAATCACCCACCCTCTCTGAAATTATGCCAAAGGGTAACTAAGAACTGACTCCAAGCCCAGTTCATTAGGATTAGCCTCACCAAAAAAAAAAAAAAAAAAAAAAAAAAAAAAGATAATTCAAAAAGACCATGTCAGAGACTATAAGTGCAAAAAAGTAAAAATGTAATAACTAAATTCTACATACCAAGAACATGTATATGAATGTATTTCTAACTTGACTCCCACAACTCCTTGAACTTGGTGCCATTATCTTTATCTGGCCAGCTGCTGAGTGACAGCAGTGGCATTGGGGCCATTACTGTTGAATTCCCAAAGCCACACTTCTTTCTCTGAGATTCCTGTTTTTCTCCAATGATACCTGATGTCCCAGTTAGCCAGAGACACATTAAGGGAAAAGGAAAATCATCTAATAATGGCCATACTGCCCTGAACTTGCCTGATCTTGAAAGCTAAGCAAGGTTGGGCTTGGTTAGTTCTTGGATGAGAGGGGGAAATAAAACTCATCTTTATTTAATATGTAATTCCCTGTTTTGAAAAAATAAAAAAGTGCTTAGTGTCTGATAATACCCATTTCTCAGACTTTTTTTCTAACCCTCCCATCTAATAAGACTTTATTTCTTAGATTTTTACAATCATTATTGTTCATATGAGATTAAGTGCTGTTCCACACAGGGTGTTACTCTTGCACCATTGTTTTATTTTCAGCAGACAAGGAGCATATCAGGGAGGTGGGCTGAGAACACCACAGCATACCTCCTGCTCCCTAGGGAACTCTTGGTCCGCCCCAAGTTACAGCCTCCATTATTCACTGCAGCTGATGGAAATTAACCCAACAATGCCCTTCCACAAATTACATGCTCTTAGTCAATATATGATTTATGTCAGCTCTCTGACAAGACAAAATGACTGAAAAGAAGAAACCTGTTTTTCCCTTTACAAGTCCAATGTTCATTCCCCTTTGGCTTAATCCTTAAAATGGGTTTTAAATTCAATTCAGTGGAAGCCCCAGTATATCAGACAGTTGGTAGGGTCTTGTGAGACCTGAGGAAAGGGTTGGCCAGAACTGAACTTGACTTTAATACAAGACCATGTTCTATTATTGTTTAACTTTGGGTATTTCTCCCCTAGGAGGAGGACAGAGGAGAACTAACCAGCTCCAGGACCAAGGTAAGAGGGGAGTTTTCTTTCAAAAGAATGGGTTCCATCCATTTGAAGGAAACCCCTCCCCCACCTATTTTTTAATCCCTTTTTATTTATACATTTATATTTTTTAACCCACCAGCATTAGGAAACCAGCTTGCCACCTCTGCATAATAGTTATCTGAACATCCACCTACAAATGTTATAGCAAGCAAAAAGAAAAATCTTCACACAAATCATACCAGTTATATGCTACTACATCTGTGTTTTCCATCATCATTAAATATTATCTCCAGTCTTCCATTAAGGCTTAGATTCTTCAGCTGTTAATTTCTTTATATGTGGAATTATGCATAGTTATGAGCACTCAAACCCTAATGAGTAAGAGGCACAAAAATATCAAAACTAAAATTAAATGATATATATCATTATTAAAATTGTTTTAATAAAGGAAGCCACTGATATAATTTCAACAATTAATAAGCAAAACTTTTGATCTGAAGTAATATAGACTTAATGAGATTTTTAATGAAATGATTAAAATGATTAGAAAAATAAGAGGAAAGCTAGGAAGTAGTATCTTGAGCACTATTTCCCAGTGCTGACACACCCTTTTTCCAGGCCTCTTTTAATATTGCTTTTAATGATTTCCACTGTACCCTTTACCTTTATGTTGTCTTTGGAAATCATCAGTATTCCCTGCCTTCAATATCTGTTTCAAATTAGTCCTTCCATAGGGGAGAACCCAAGGGGAGATACAAGTGAGAGACTTTAAAAGCCACTAGAATTTGAGATTGTAGAAGAAATATGGACCACATGGAATTAGAAAAGACACCAGCCTCCAGATCTTATTCAGCAAGAATTTTTTGTTACTATTGTCCTTTAAAGAGGCTAGATCTCATATTATTCAAGTAGATTTTAGAAAAATTTTAGGATCATAAACTAAGCACTTGAACCTCAAGAAGAAGGAAATTTTAGTAACAAATGAATGTACACAAAGAAAAAGAATTTTAGCAATTTATTGCAAGAAAATTAAGTCATCTTTCAGAAATGCAGTTATACCATTTTGTTACAAATGTGCTTAAAAGCCTGGAAGAGGAGACTTGGAGATTTTTAATGAAAGAAAAGTATTTCAGAAGGGTGTATTTTTATTAGGGACTATTGTCTTCTGAACAGGAACAATAGTAGTCATGTGATTGGGAACATATATGAAAGGACATATATAATACAGAATGTGATTTTAATAGCAATGCATGCTGTTCATGCAGATAATTATATTATAATAGCTGCCAAATCCAGAAACCTAAGCATTGGACTTTTAGTAGCACATGGTGCATTTTATTGTCAGATTGTCAGACTGTCAGACAAAACCTGGGTTTGACTTTCTCACATGTTTTCCCCTTTAGACAAAAGTACAGGATGTATCTGAGTCACATTATTTATTCCTGAATCCATATGGCAGATATATGGGATATCTGCTTAAGAAATTGTACCCCCAAAATACAAGGAATTGTCACAATATTTTTAGTGAACTTTTTATGTGTTGAATTTGATGTCTACAAGGACATTAGCTGTGTCAAAAAGCTTTGTTGTGTGCTTTGAATTCTCATGAAATATTTCTTGGTAATATCAATCAAGGAAAGAATGGGTAGTAGTTCTGCAGTGACATGTCTTTTAGATAACCTGAAATTGAGGTGAAAACACCATTGATTTGTTTTGTTTTTTGTTTTTGTTTTGTTTTGTTTTGTTTTTTAGTGTAGTGCAAACTTGATTTTATGTTAATTGCTCAGTTTATTAGGTATACTAAACTTAGTTCATGGAAATGTCCAAACTGGCAGCTTAAGACATATTCAGCTTCCGACAAGGGGCAAATAATTGAAAGGCTATGTGATATATTCTAGTACTAACACTTACAGAGAGAAATGTAGGTGAAACTATTTTAAGAATTTAAATTGTTACTTTTTTTCTGCTTGAGTTAATAAAATAAATAAGCATGAAATATATTTCTGCTTCAAAATATGACTATGAACCCTATTGCTTTCAAAGATAAGCAGCATCGTATTTTAAATTAGAGTGACATAAAATCTTTATGAATTCTAAAATGGTCTTACAATTCTTAGGCTTTAGCTGTTTTCAGAGAGTAATAGAAAAGTCACATATTCTAGTTACGAGTCCCCTCTGTATTCTGAACTTTTAATGGAAAGTTCAGACAACTTCCTTTCTTTTGTTTGTAAGCCCTCTATCTCTCCAAAGCACTATATTTATCACCCAAGTTCCTTTTTCTATTTGTGCTGTTATCTCACCTAGACAAAAGTCAAGACAAAATATAAAGTAGGTAAAGCAAGAGCAATTAAAACACATTTGAAATTATAAGAGTTATGTCCAAATACTTGCCTACTGCTAAGGAACCTGAAACCTTAAACAAGAGAGAAAAGTTCAAACTGAATTTTTGTTTACTCTCAAGAACCAGATGGAAAATGAAAATCTTGGAATGCAAAGGTTAACTAGACATATTTAGTGAGCTATTCAGTGAAGTAAATTGTAATCAAGTTAAACCAAACATACAGCTGACATTTAGTATCTGTTGATAATAAATATAATATTTAACTTCTAAAATGGGCTGAATTATTCTAATTAGTAAGATTAGAAGAACTTTACAAAGGTGATACATTTTATTTATTAAACATAAATAGATTGAAACTGATTTATAAAAATACCATTATCTGGGATTTTCATTTTAATGAAATGGTGTGGGAGTATATTATATTTCCCTAAATAGTGCTATCAAAATTGTATCAGAGTTGATCATTTAGTGTTCTTTCCTTATCTTGCCACACAAAGTGAACTGGCAACCCCTTTATTTTAACTACCTAAAATATCACTGAAGAACCTTCCTAGATTGTTTTGTTTACACAATGGACCAAATTATTTGCTATAATAGTAGCTAGTATCAATAATATTTTGATGCCCCTCTTGCCAACATTTATCAGTAGTTTTGAAGAATCTTGTTATATTTAGTTTTGAAATACATTTTATACCAGGTCTTCTCAAAATATATTGGGTTTCACAGTTGAAGGGTCCCTGTCACTGCCCAATACACTATTCTTTCACTGTAATGGGTTGCTTGCAAAATAGCAGCTCAAGTTAATTCAATGTTATATCAATTCTATATGTTGTCATTGTATATTATCTATATTTCTTGCTCTGCATTGGAGCTGAGAATAGTATAATGTACCATAAGATATAGTTGCTACCCTCCAAGAGGGAAAAAATATGTGTGCACATGCCATCACAAAGCATGACTCACAGTAAGTAAGGTTCAGATATGTTAGCTGATAAATATTAATTAAATAAGTAAGTCAGTGAGTGATTACTAAAAATGATAAGAAATTCAGAAAGGGCAACAGAAAGGAAAAATGGAATTCCTAGTGGAAGTTCTATTTTTACTGTGGAATCAATTCTATACAAAATACTTTGGGGACTAGAAAAAAAACTAGCATGACTGGAAGCAGAGAACCTGCATGGGGATTAGTGTGGTTCATAGCCTAGATTCCCATGTTGGACAGACCAAAGTTCCAACCCCACCTTTGCCATTTACTAGCTGTGCAACTCTAGGCCTTACTTTCCTCATTTATAAAATGGATACATAAACCTATCATACATACAATTGCTAGGATTCAGTGAAAACTTGATGCAGTATCTGGCTCAATAAAATATAACAAATTTTTACTTAAGAAGCTTATGTAAGTTGGGAAATTGTCAGGAAAGTAAGAACAATATCTCAAAGGCAATCATGAGTTGTTGAAGGCTTTTGACAAAGCACCATAAACAAGCGGAAGAACAAGGTTGTTCTGACTCTGGGTAGCAGAAAATGGATTGAAAGGATCCGTGGATCTGGTCTGGGGTTATAAGGGCTTCAACAGCATGATGCCAGTTTGGTAGAAACGAGAGTATAAATTTGGGAGGCACTTTTAAGAAAAACTCTTCTTAGTGAATAATTGGCTTTAGGAAAAGAAAGGAAATGAAAATTCAAGTAGTCAATTGAATTTTTATGGCTGTTGCTTTATTATTTCTTTTTACAGTTCTATTCCTTCTGGATAAAATGTTCTGATCTGTTATATTGGATTAGAAAATTTCTTTATGATATTTGCTTGAGGATCCAAAAGTATAGGTAATGAAAAATTAGAACTTAGAACATTAAGAATTTTGTATGTATTTAAATAAACACCTTATTTTAATCTTGGAAGATTAAAACTGAATCAAGTCAACATATAGGTAATTCGTATCTTTTTTAAAGAAAATTATCTACTTCTTTCTGGGTATTTAGGAAGGATCAGTTCAGTTAACAAGACTACCTGCCTTCCAGATTTTATCTCAACTCAAGGAGGATTCAGCCAGAGAGATTAGAAGTTGCCTGATTCTGAAGTTTAATTAGGGAAAACCCTGGGAAGCCTGGCAAACTTCTCATGAAAAAAGAGACATAGCAAGATAGAAGACTGAATAAAGAGCATAACTATACAGGAAAGGGCACTAACATGAAACAAAGAGCATCACAGTACTTAGGAAAGAGCACTGGACCAGAAGGCAGAAGACCTGCGTCCAGCTGGGCTTTGATGGACAAGTCACCTAACTTTTATTAGGTCCCAGGGACCATCAGTAAAATGAGAAGGTTGGCGATAACCTCTAACCTATATTTTGACTCAAAAATTCTAGGATTCTAAGTCTATAAAGCAAGCGATGAAAGTTTTTAGAAATCAGCATAGGATAGAAAAAGAAAACACGACCTGTGGTTCATAGAATGGTTTTGAACTCTGGGTATCATTGAAAGAGAGGAAGGAGCATGGTTTAGAGGATGAAACATCCAAGTCAGGTACAGGGTCAAGTCCACACAGCACATCTTGGTCCAGGCAAGGCATCTGCATGAAAGGCATGGAATTGATGAACCATCCACATGCTGTGAATGTGACAGTGACCAACACTTACATTTTTGAAGTTGTACTTTAGACAAATAATAACCACAAATTGAAAAGCAAATAATATTCAGAGGAAACGTGAAGTGCTTCACAATCTAGGTAGCCATGATTTGACCTTGAAACAAAGCTCCCTTTTATATGATTTGAACACAGATAATAATAACAACCGTGTGACTTAGAAGAGAGTCTTTACCCCTCATAATCTCAAAAGTACCCCAGGGACATCACAAATAAAATTTACACTATTTTTAACATGAACATTTGATATTCTATCAATTTATTTAACTATAACTAAAAGTATCTTTCTGCAGTTTTGTTTTTTATTTTGTCAATTTAATATACAGTCTTGTGAAGAGTCTCACATGATATGTTTGATGAATAATAATAAATTAAGGTCTCTAGCTTGGAAGTCCCTTCCTGCAGCATGACAATCTTAAAACTCCTTTTCTATTGAAAGGAGACTTTGCCATAAAAATGTCATTTTATTTCTTCTACATAAAAGTAGTCACTAGTTAATTTTAAAATAGGTGTTACTAAAATCTAGAACAGATTTTTAAAATCCATATTCATTATTTTCTTTCCAAGAAATCTTGGAAATCTGGAATTGCATGCCAGTCAATTTTTGTATGTTCGTATATTTTTTCTGAGACTATATCCAGCTTTCATTAAACTCTTAAAGAGATCCATTACCCAAAGTAGGTTAGAGAATTTATTCTGTGATCTAGAATTGATGAAGTCATGAAACTAAACTGCATAAAATATATGTAAAGATTAGCTTTGAAAACATTCTACATTAAATACACAATTAAAATTTTCATGTATCACAATCCTTAGTTAAGGCTCTGGCTAAATTACTGGCAGTTAATCTCCTAAAAAATCACTATGCTCCTTCAAAAATTCACATTCTTCAGGCTTAATTCTCCAGTAAGAATTAAGTCATGCAAATTCCAAAGAACAGAAAATTTAGAGACAATTGTTGGAAGCTAATCCAGTGCCTACTTCATTTGTTTAGGTCTCAATATGAATACAAATAGTTGGAATATGAAACACAAATGTCTGTATACTTACTTGCTTACTTACAGTATGTATCATCTAAAACCCAATACAAAGACACTAAATCCATCCTGATTTATCAAAGTGTTTTTCAAATATTCATTTTAATTTAGGCTGGAAGTGAACTGTCTTTCCACTTACAAAAATTTTGCGAACCTTATTTGTCATTGCATAAGCAAATGAGTGAAAATGTATCATCTTTTCTAAAAATTTTTGCATATATATGTAGAGTAATTTGGCCCAAAGTCTGCTTTTCGAAATGAGTGCACAAATTCAATGAAGCAAAAAGTGCCTTGTGCTTGTCTACTGAAAGGAATAATTTGGGAAGAAAAGTAATAGCACAGCTACAAGTGAAATTGAAAACTTAGTGGAGCATTGATAATGCTTGGGACTGGTTACTCTTCCAGGCCTGAATAGCTGATAAAGTTTAGAAATATGAATGCAAATGCCTTTCTTTAAGATCTGACATATTTAGCTTGACTTTTTATCATATGCTATTCTATTGATTTTTATTTACTTTTCATATTTTCTTGATTGATGTTATTTTTTGCAACTGGATTTTAATAGACAATGTAAAGTTCTGTGATTTTTAGTTATACACTCTTTTTCTGCTAACTTGCTTCATTTACCTTTATTTGGGAAAACATTAATGAAATTACAGAAGTAGATTCCATTGGAGATTTGCTCTTCTACCTAGGTATTGCTCTTCTTCCTATCTCATCTTATTATATGGAATGGCTTTGAGCCATGCAACTCTTGTAACAATATTTACACTGTAGCCATCATTTGATAACAAAATGAATAATCTATACAGTTAATTTGTATTCATTTTACATAGAATTATTATTTTCTTATTATAATGATTCCCCCAAATTTTAGCATATATGTGTGAATGTGTTTGTGTGTATGTATGTGTGTATCTGCATCATAATGAATTTTAAATCAGATAAGTTTTCCAATCTGGAATTTAAATTTGATTTCAAGAAAGGGGTATAGTTAATATACAGTATGATGGAAAACAAGTTATGATTTTTAAAATTCCAACCAAAAGAAAACAAATTATTTCTTAAGATCCCTAATACTTATTGTGGAAAGAACAGAGTTGTTAGCCATGAAACCTCTTTTTCTAAAAACAGAACTATATACATTTTTTTTTTTTTTTTTTTTTAATAAATGGCCCACTTACCAGAGCTCAAGCCTATTTCAGTCCGTTTCATTTAATGGAGCCTGAGGGAGAAGACTCACCTTGTCTATCTAAATATGTATGAAAGGGCAAGACTTCTCTCTGGGCCACTGAGAGTTCTATTAACCTCCTGCAGATTCTACCTGATGGGGCAGGCCTGTAACTCCTACAGTGCTTATACTGCCCTGCCTGACCTGTGCCCCACAAATAAAGTATAACCTTTATAAAATCCAAGTACAGCACATGTTCTCCATCCTGTGACCAGAGACACAAAACCAAGTGCACCAAGCAAATCATATAATTAAGAACAATGAATGTTTTTCTGAGATTCTGAAGAATAACCCTTAGATTCTACTTCTTTCTCAAATTATATTTGATACAAAGTAGAGTATAAATTCTGGCTTAAAGAGAACAGTTTTGTAAGGCATTGTACTACAAAATACATGTGAGGAGTCTTTTCGTTTGTTTTTTTCTCAATTACTAAAATATCACTGCGCAGTGTAGAAAATTTAGAATGAATGGGGAAGCATAAAAAACAAAATGGAATCCAAATTAATCACAATTTGGATCTTCCACCCAAAGAAAACAATTTGTTGTATGTTCATCCAATTTGTTTTTAACATTACATATAAGTACAGTTTATTGTCAGACTAACATCACAAAGAATATACAAATTTCTTATTTTTTTTTGCACTTAGCATCATACTGTATTTTCCCTAGTTGTTAAATTTTAATGGTTACAAAACATGTCATGTGAATAAATGGTACTTGTCACTGCTACCTCAGAAGTTTTCTAAAAATGTACATACATTACACGAAATCCAGAAGAATTTTATGGAATAGGCTTAGGTCTGAGCATTTGTAATAAGTGGTTCTGAGACTCAAATCAAACTTCTAGGTAGTGGTATAGACAAAAAATTATTTAATTCTCCCTTTCTTTTGGACATGTACATTGTCTTCTATGTTTTAAGACATAAATATGCCATTAGATTTATCACAAGTTACTTTGCCAACATCTTTGACTAATTTCTGAGGGTCAATTCTTCAAAGGGGAATCATTAGATCAAGGATAAGGACTGTGTTAGAGCTTCAGTAATATCAAGGCAACTTTTTTTTTTTTTTTCTGGTTTTTAACACTATCATCTGTCTATGAGATTGCCCACAGTATTAAATTCTTGACAACATTAAACATCATCTTTATTTTTTTTCTAATATGAATGAAGGAAAATGAATTCACATTACTTTAACTCACTAATTCCAACTAAGGTTGAATTACTTTTATATGATTTGTATTTCTTCCTGCATAAATTATCTGTTAAAGCCCTTTGATGATTAAAAAGGAATTTCCTTACTTCTTTACACAATTTCTTGTTAATTCACACAATTTTTATGTTGTTTTAAACTATATTAGGATGTACTAGAGACTATGAAAAAATTCCAGTCTTGTTTTGGTAAATATTCTAGATACCTGGTATTTACATTTTACAAAGAACATAGTATTAAAATAGCATGTCAGTGAAGAAAGCAATCTTAAAACCAGTGAGATGTTTTCATGTGTATAAAACTAAGGAATCCTTTCTTAACAGAATAATAAAGCACTAACACAACTACACAATGGTTAGAGAAATAAATTGTATTGGGGCCATATACTATGAGCATCACAGTCAACAGTGAAGTGTCTGAGTAAGCGAAAAGGAATTAAATTTGTTTTAGTCAGGCTAAACCTACTATTGCAAATTATTTATTCTACTAACTACATATACACTGAATATCCTGTGGTCAGTCTGTGTTTATATCATCAGTCCTTTACAATAATATTCACAAATTCAGGAAATAATAAAAATATTGTACCAAACTTAAGCTTTATAAATTTATCCCATTAATTTACATAGATGTTTTATCGGATGTACACCCTAATGCCTTACCAACAGCACAATTATACTATAAGGCACATAGTTTAGAAGTAAATGTAATGCATAAGGCATAAAGTAATCACAAGAGCATATTCAACTCTACAGAATTTGGTGATAAGTCATTTAGGAAAGGGTTGAGGGAAAGGCAAATGTGTTAACCTGGGTTAAGCATGCTTTTTACAAGAAAAGTCTTACTCGTCACTATTTTAATTTACCCAAAATTAATAAATGAAAAAAGTTACATCTGTTAGTTCCTGCTCTAAAACTTTTGTTTTAGGTAACATTTCAACTACATCCTTAACAAAATTAGGTCCCAAATCAGACAGTGAGGTGAATTTTTATAATCTCAAACTCAATTGAAGGAAATTCCAGGAATAAAACCTTTGGAGGTTTTCCACAGGTGCTGGAATTTGGTCAGGTGAGCATTTTCATCCTTGCCCATAGACAAGTTATGTACCATTTCATCATTTGGAAAAAAAGCTACTTGGGGAGTGTTTCTTACCTAGAGTTCCCATGATGCATAAAAGGAAACGACATGTAGGAAAAATTCCTGGGTCCTATTGCAGTGTGTAAAAGGCCATTGTCAACATACCAGGGTACTCCAGTGTGATTTATATATCCAGCAGGAATGTGGTCACCTATCATTATTTCCTCCCCTCCCATTTTTAAATGGAAAAAAAAATCATTTTAATTGACTTTATTCTGTAAAAACTGCATTTAATACAATAAAAGGTATAAATAATGTAAGAAATAGCCCACAATATATTTCTTCTCTCTTTTACTTAGCAGATCACTATTATACCTTCCTTGATGCTTAACTAGGGCACAAATATTCCTTGTAATCAATCTGATTTTCTGATACTGATTTTGAAGCCAATGTGTGATATGTATCAAGGAGATTCCAAAGCAATAGTAAAATGTGCTTCAGCAAGGATCTGCTTCCTGTGTTCCTCGTTTACCTGACTGCTTAGGATGTCCTGACCTTGTTTGCAATTCCTTCAGGATACCCTTTTCACTTTTGCTGAATTAAAAAAAAAAAAAAAAAAAAAAAACACAAAAACACTTTTTAAATCTAGTCTAGTAAAGTGACTGAAATAACTTTATACCTTTTTTAACCATTTGATGTTTCTTATTATTAACATGAAAAAGTAATTCATTCAATAAAATAGAACAGCTGTCCAAATGATCCTTATGTATGTGGTTTATGTTCCAGTATAAATAGCAATTCAAGGAGGTCTTTAGACCCAAATTTACTATATAAGGAAATTGCATACTTAATCCAGAAATTATAGAAAATAATAGGCACTATCAAGAATTTTGAGGTGCCGAAGACTGTCTCCAGATATTAATTATAAGTTCCTTCCACTGTACATCACTTAAGAAAAGAAAATTTTATATATGATAATATTAAGTGGACTTTATTGCGGGAGTACATGTTTCTGGAAGGAAAATTTGGATTAATTGTGAACTGGCAATGACTTATTTCTTAATCAAATGTAAAATCAAATATAGATTTGTACACACATATGGATAGCAGTGTGAAACTAATCTGTTTTTACATGGCCTATTAGATGGTATTAGAAAGAGAGTGTCTTAGAATAATTTTGTAGATAGCTTGATTCCAAACAATTTTCTCAACATAAAGCTTTTTTTCCTTATCCATTCCTTTATTTTGCTATTTTGTTTTCTATTGTGCTGTGAATCTGTCTTTGGATATGGCTAATAACCCTGTTAAATAACCCTCTCATGAAATGGTTTTAATTTTTATCAAAGGAATGGTCTAAACCAACATATAAAATAACTGGGATACTGCTTCATTTAAAAAAAAATCTAATATGAATGTTTAAAGCTAAAATAACATGACTTATAAGAATAATTTTCTCCAAAATAGGAAAACTTAGTAATTTCAATTCATTGAAAGACAAATGTAGTTTCTTATAAACATAAAATAAAACAATTCCTTCTTCCCAACAGAATTTTAAAAAATAGTTGCTTCTAGCTTCACTGAATATTTATTCATTTCTACATTTTTAGTTTGGTCCTTTTGGTGATTAAATTGATCACCTGATATTGTTCACTTTTGAAGTATATTAATTAATTTATGCCATTAATGTGACACTTGGGAATGTGGAAACAGCTAATTATTTAATTATCTATGTAGTAAATGGCAGTCTTAAGAGAGTTTATATTCCCAAAGCCTGTGGTTTGCTCACAGGAAATGTTTACTCTCCAAGTGGATCAGCCCATCACAACAGTGGAAAAGCACATCATTCACCTAAAACATTTTAGGAGAAAAAACACTTTAACAGGCTGTTTAGTAGTAAAATAGCCAAGACTTTATTAGTCAATTAAATGACATTTTACTTGCAAATCATGCTATTCATCAATAGCATTGTTTTGTTTTGTCTGCTCTAATTCATTTGGCATTAGATAATCGCCAAATTCAGTGTTAAACAGCACAGACTGTAGCCAGAATCCCTGTGTATAAACCACTCCTTAGATGTAACAGAAATTTCATTAAATGCTGGAGAAACCTCTTGAAAAAGTTAATGGTTCATTAAAAACAATATCTTGAAAGCAGAAAAGAAACCAAATGCATGAGAAACAAAAACCCATGACTTTTTTTCAATCCTCTTAGAATAATTAGAAAATGCTGCCCCATTCCCCCATAAATATAGAGAAAATCTAATCCAAAGTGTTTATTTGTAAAGTCTATATCACATGCAGCATTGCTCATGGGTTTAATTGCTTAATTTAAACATCAAATTGGATATGTGATCCTAATTTCTAAATAGAATCCAATCCCTTCAAGAAGCAACAAGAACTTTATATGTAAGACCTTATCCCTAAGAGCTGCTACTGTCTTGACTAGCTTGTCCTTTCCAGCCCATGAAACTGAGCAACCTGGATATCCTAGATTCTGAGACCAACTAAATCAAGAAACTAAACCCACATAAATAATAAAGGGAATAGTAATTAAGTCATAATCATTGCTGTCAGAAAATCAGTACACAAAATTAATGACTGCTTTGTTGGTTTGTTTATGCCATTTTGTTTTACCTTCTGGGAATGAATTTTCGTTCCAGTCTCTCTTGGGTCATTGGCATTCTTAGAGGTAAAGGAATTAGAGACACAATTCTTTCTCAATTAAGAGTAAATTCAAGTTTATTACTGTTGCAAAAAAAAAATTTTCATGTAATTGGTTGATGAGATCAGTTATTTGAAAATAAAAGAACTGTAAAAATGAACAGCACCAAATACTGCATGTTTAATACATTTGAAATTGGTTACAATTGCCTTTGGTTTGGACTCTGGTGGAAGGGGCTGCAAGATGGCAAAATGAGAGGTTTATTTAGCGTCTGGGAGAAGCTTATAAAAGAGCTTAAGTCCTCATTCCGTCTAACATCTTAACAGCTGTGCAGTTTCTTACAAAATATGTTTTATCGTTTCAAGAAATGCTGTTAACCTCGCAGTTTTAAAACTGAATGAACAAGGCCTCTTGGACAAATTGAAAAACAAATGGTGGTACGACAAAGGAGAATGTGGCAGCGGGGGAGGTGACTCCAAGGTTAGCCTCAATGTCACCAAAAGCGGGTAAACAGTATGTAAAGTAATAGGTGCATCTGCTGGGAGACATATGGTTTGGACCTGCTAATACCAGTTGAATTGTTAGTCAAGTCCCTTCACAAACTAAAGTATGCAATTACTGTCAAAGCAAAAATATTTGCAACTATTATCAATCTGGTGACACATTAAAGCACCTGATGAAAATACTCACTGAAAAATTATATGTAGTTTGAAGAGGCAGTGGATCAGACATTTTTACAGTCTTAAAAGCCATGTTTTGGAAATCAGGAAAGGATGCAAGTTTCTAAAAGAGCAGAGTGATTTAGTGAAGATATGACAGAGAACAGAGGAGGTAAATCTGTTTTGTTTTCTCTACCATTACTTGGCCAGAAATTCTACCAACTATTTCTAAATAACAGCAATGACCTGACTCCATCTTGACCTAAGAAACCCTACTAGGAAGTTTTCTCCATATAAAACCCTCAGGCTCCTATTGAAGAAAAATAACAACTCTAAGGTATTCATGTGAAGTACACGCTTTTTATTTATTTATTTTTTTTTGGTCTTCCATTAATGAATCATTTACAAAATTATCAGACCATAAGAACAACTCTATCTTTACTTCATTTATGTCATATTTTCATCATAAAATGATGTGGCAATAAAAATACAATTAACAGAATATAGTACATAGTGTCCTGTATATATCAATGTTTATAGACTTAAAGAAACCACTCCACAGATGGGAAAATTCTAACTCCAACTGATATGTAAAAGTAATGAAAAATCTAAATTATCTATTTAAGAGTATAGATTCTTTTTTTTTAAACCTAGAAAATTGTCCAAATCTGCTTATCTGCAACTTCTTGGTTGGGTTATACATTCTCTCATTTGACCATCTAATTCACAAAATAATATTGTTTTCAGGGAGTTTCTTTCAGGATGGTTGCCATTAACTCTTGGCAAACCCATTCTCAAAAGCCTTTCAAATTGTGATTACTAGTATATCTCTATTCAGTAACAAGCCCTACTTCAGAAAGAGGAAGTAAAAAGTTTGCCTCTATTCTAGGTACCATCTGTCTTAATCCATTCTTTGTTGCTCTAACAAAATATCCAATTCAGGGTAATATGTAAAGAAAACATGTTTATTTGGCTCATCGTTATGGCAGCTAGAAAGTCCAAACAATGTGGATTAGGGTAAGATGGATCCATGGTAAGATGGCATATGGCATCACATAGTGAAGAAGGGGAAAGAGAGAAAGAGCAGAGAGAAAGATCTCTTGGTAAGAGGAAGCAAGCGACCCAGAGGCCCAGTCCCATGAGACCTAACCTAATCTTGAGAAAACACACTGTCTCCCAAAAAAGCACTGATCAGTTTGTGAGGACAGAGCTCTTTTGACCCCAAAGACCTTTTAAAGTCTCCCCCCATAATACTGTTGTATTGGGAGTTTAAGCCTCAGTCTGAGTCTTGGTGGAGACTAATCATATTTGCACTGTAATATCATATAAGGAGTATATATTTTGGAGCCCCAACTCATGAGAATTTTTTGAATAGTTTCTATAAGCATATTAAGTATGCATATATATGCAGACAAAATTATTCAAGTTATTATAATTATAATAATTATATAATTATAAAAATATTTCATTATTCCTTTATGTATATTAGAAAGATCAAAAGGTCCTATAGCAACACCAGAAAGAATAAAAACAGATATTCTATTTCATTAGAAAATTTTTGTTTGCAAATTTTTATTTCATTTTTATCACAAATATAAGAAGAATAACAAAGCTATAACAGATGAATTTTAGTGTACATTAAACACCTTCCAGAGAAAAATTTAAAATTCTATCAGAAATGTACATGAATTGGGAAAAAAAATCTTTATAATAAAAATAATTGTAATTTATGTAAATTAAGGATTAAACAACTTAGATACAATCAGTTTCAATATAACCCATTGTTTGTTATACAACAGACACACAGTAAATATTTGTTGGGCAAAAGAATAAATGTGACTCTAATCTTATCCTTTCCAAAATGAAACTGCTTCTTCTTTCATGTATGTAGTCTTTGCTTTCACAAATATTAACTGAAAAATTTTATTTTAAAAAGTCATTTCAAATCTTAACAAATAACTTTCCAAAATGTCATAAAATTAACATAAAATATTCACCTAAAATGAAATTACAGTATGTTCTATTTTGCCTCAGGCATTTTGTTTGCATAAACAAACAAACAAACAAACAAACAAAAAAACCTGGTAGGTTATACATTGACGTAAAGTTTATCACCAATAGAGTAGATTGTTGCAATCTAAGTGGTAATAATGCCCTACTATGAATTTGTAATGAAAGGTGATGTTTTAAATGGCCTGACCTAACTTAGATCAAAGTAAATTACCAGAAATCATTTGTTGTTTTTTCATTTTCATTTTGTACCTTCTTCAGGTGACTGATTTTCTTTTTATACTGACCTCCCCTGCCCTTTGATCTCTCTCAAAAGAGATAAAATATAAAGGAAAAGTACAAAACTGAGGAACGCAGCTGATTCTAAAGCCTTTGTTGATTGTAAAGCTGAAGCAGGAGAGACATTGCTGCCAACTCAGTGTAGGGGGAACATACCAAGAGATCTCAGCACAAGACAGCTAAAGTCCTTGCTGATCTGATTTTGAAATACAGAATCTTGGTAGGAGAACACTAACTTTCCTAAGTGTTTCATCACATGAAGGGAGAAAACAGACACAAGTGCCACACATGGAAAGGTTCCTATGCAAAGAAATTGACCCCTTGTCATTCACAGGATTGTGACAGGATGGAGTTGAAGGAATGACACATGTTTCCAGCCTTCCATTCAACACCAAATTATTAAACTTCTGCTTTGTTTGGAGAGTGTGCCAGTACCTGTGGAGAAAAAGAAAATTAACCACTGTATTTTCCTTCAAGGAGTTTATGATTTAGTATGACCAACAACTGAACTATTCAGCTTCACTGTTACACCCCACAGATGTGGGATGATCAGCATCCTTATTCACCTAATAGACATTCCCAGAACTAGGAAGTTCTGAGCGAAGTAATCTTTGGCCATAAAAATGTAACAAAAGGTATGACGAAAGGGGTCCTACATCTTTCAGAAAGGATAAGTGAAAAGGTAGAATTTTAGAGGTGTAAGTTTTTTTAAAAATTCACTTAGTCACAGTTTACCATCAACCTATGTGTTGATTTTTTAACAATCATTTCATAAATGGAGATAGTATGTATGTATGGAAGAGGCATGGTATAGTCAGTAAAACCTAGATTAACTGGGTTCATTTTAGCACTTCAATTAACTACCCCATCTCCAAACAGCATTTAGAGTGTTAAATCATGTTTATGTCATATTTTAACCCAAAAAACAACCTAATGCTCTGGGATCGTGGCAAATGTATATTACTTCTTCAATGGATTAATAAACATAAGCCATAGTAAGATCTTATGCCACTGATTTTAAATTGCATTCAAAAACATATAAACAAAATGAAAAACTGATATTTTAGAAACATTTTTCAAAACTAACTTATGAGAAATAATAGATTTTAACTTTTAATCAGAAAAAAAAACAGAAAACCCATTTTCTGAGTCTTCAGTTATATTTTTAATTGCATATGCCATGAAGTCAGACTATGATAAATCCTGATTCAGTTAGCACCCAACCATGTAACTAGTTGAGTTATGCTCTCTGTGTCTTGGTTTTCTCATTTGCAAAATCTGAATGACAGTATTAAAGAGGTAAAGTGTTTTTTTTTAACTGTCTGGTACATAGTAAGTGCTCAGTAAATATTAACAATCATTATCACCATAATTATTAATGTATCACCTAGTTATGTAGCTGGGTTTATGGAATTAATCTTTTGGTAATCAAATAAATGCATGCTGTGTTTCACCAAATGCACTCAATCAAATGTGAGACACTGAACCATTCACCAGACAAAAAGACTGTGCCAATCTGAAAAATGTCCATAGGAATGTAGCCAACCTCCAGCAGAGAGAAACCAAAACCAACCAGCCATACTGACAGTCACAACAAATGATCCTAGGATATAGTGCTTCCTATCTATCTTCTTGACTTTCATATTGTTATACTTAAAATGAAAGCTGGAATATTTTTTATATTACTCAGGATATTGATACTAGATAACTGACATCTCATTCAGACTCATTATTATACAGTATTTGGTTTGAAAGAATCAAAGATGGAAGAAATTTTTTGAAATGACTTTATAGTAAGAGGCATTTGTCTAGTTAGAAAAATCTTAGTAACCCCTAATCTGCCATTACTAATTAAAATCACTTCACCTGTACTTTGAGTATATTAACAAGATGGACTCAAGATAAGACAGATGAAAATGGCTCTGGTGATATTATTTAGATTAAATACTGCAATTCAGAAGCAAAATATCAGCATGGGCTATGAATTTTAAATAATAATTTTTGTATTCGACTCATGAGGATTTTCCTCTGCATGAAGTGCTCTTGGTCTGTGATGCTAGAGTCACCTTCTTCTTTCAATGAGATCTTGGAATACAGTGGTTAAGGATGGATACTGTGGACATATTTTTTATAGGATAAGTTTTTAAAGGGGAAAGAAGGAAGCTTCTGGGTTTTGAATGACTCACAGCTATGTCGAGAAAAATATAATTGCTCAAGAAACCCAACCCAGGCCAATAGTTTTGGATTCACAGTAATTGCATACATTTTATTTAAAGATCCTCCCTAGCAGTATGTGCCTGTTACCTAAAGCGATGGAGCAGGCCCCAGTTTTATGTCTGATCCTAAACCTGGGCCTACAGTACAAGACATAGCACCTACTGTGGCCTCTGCTCTGTCACTTTGCCATGCGATTCTAATGTAGTTTTACTTGAATAACATAAAATAACATATATAATGTTATTTATGTTATTTTCCACGTGAAGAACTCCTGTAAACCTTGCCGTTTTGAAACTCAGTGAGGCAGGCGTCTTAGACAAGCTGAAAAACAAATGGTGGTACGATAAAGGTGAATGTGGACCCAAGGACTCGGGAAGCAAGGTCAGTCGCTGCAGTTCGGGCCTCCTCTTGTGTTCACAAAACAGTAAACGGGAGCAACTGTCAAAATCATGTGGAAACCTTAAAAACTGAATTTTTCTCTATACACCCAGCCACAGCCTAAATCAGAAGCTAATATCATAAATTCCAACCACAGGGATTCACTTTCCAGGGAATCACAATCTGCTCCCCAATATTAAGACTTTTAAATAATTTAAATTAACTGCAAATATATATAAAATAACAAAATTCCTTATGTTCTTCTCAAACTTATGTACCACTAATAAAAGTAGTGGCTTTTTTGGTTAGGTTTTTGTTTCTAGATAAAGATCATAAAATCTGGTATTTCAAGAAATGATGTATTTTCAAAACAGGATATGGGAAATTGATCAGTAGTCATCCAGAAAAAAAAAAAGGATGCTAATATTAAATAAATACTTATTCTGAAGTTCAGTCTTTTGTTATCATATTGCTGAGCACTCCACTTTGATTTGAAGAGGCCCTTTGATACTTCTGTGCTGACAGATAAACAGAATGAACTTTTCAATTCTATTCTCCAATCACAATTATTTTAGTAATCAATGTTTACAAATATCCTCAATTTCTAAGACCTTTAATTTATGAATTTTTTCAGAACAATGAAGAAAACTATAAACTACATTCTGTTAAGTACAGTTATATTTTTATTCTGAAGAAAACAATATGTAACAAGTTTATCTTGTGAATAAAGTACCTAAACACATTAACAGAAAATAGTTAACAGTATCTGAAAGCCACAGTTAAAGGTTCTTAGGATCCCCTTTTATTTTTCTCTAGATCTTCTAGAAAGTAAACAAATTATTGGTCATTCTAAGACATTAAACAAGTAACTGGCTTAAATTGGAGAGCCTCAGTTAATTTAAGAAGGAACCAAATTCAGGTGAATTGATCCTTCTTCAGACCTTATCTCCTTATCTTAATCACTTCCTTTTGCCTTGAACCAGAGTGGAATGACCCAAGCTTGGCCAGATAAGGAACCAGTCTTAAATGTAAAGTATGAGAGACACAAACAATTAATGAATGATTATTTTTTAAATGAAATTACCCTAAATTTTTGACCCAGTCAGCTGATATCATGACTAAGTAGACAGCATACTTAGTGCATCTTTTGAACTGAACACTTATCTAATAAAACTGTTTAAGGATCTGATTCACATTTTGACTAAAACATACTGCTGAGTAAATGATGACCACAGGTTGTCCAAGAAATACTTTTGGCAATAATGTTATGTAATAGAGCTATTTTTAATTTATTAAGAAAATTCTGAATTCTTAAAATTTAATATTTTCTAATCATATGCTATATTATTTCTATATTAATTATGAGACTGTAACGTAGTAAAACTTAAGAATAATGTCTAAAATATTAACCTTTAATATTTTTAAGTGGGAATGGAATTGTATTTTTAAAGCAATAAAAATAATTATAAATTTGTCCATACAAATTTATTTCTCACCTGACCATGGTAATTTATGTATTTTTAAAAATTATCTTAAAAAGGTTACCCAAGTGTTATGCCGATATAATTATTCCTAAATAATATACAGTATTCAAAAGTGATATTTTTCATGAGATTTCCCATGTAGACATAACTGAAAGAACAAATGATGTGCACCATAGTACATCATTTCTATACATTTTGTAAACTAATGATAAACAAAATGTGAAAGTACCTGCTTAGAAGATCCTAGTTCCTTAAGTAGGAGATTTATGGACTTAGTTTTATTCAGAGGAATCCCAAACATTAAAACTGTGTTTTAAAGGAAGCAACGCCCAAAGAAATCCCCTTTCCCACATAATTGGATTTTAAACATGTCATTTTCATACTCTATAATAAACCCACTTCTGGCACCTATGTATAAATAAATATACAAATGCTTATATATGGCTAAGTATAATGGTTTTCATTGCATATTTCATAATGGTAAAATGATACAGATTTTACTGAATGCAATCATATACAATTTATTGGTAATCATAATTTCACTTCTGAGAGTTATAAGCTTTATGGTTAAATCTATAAATCTACATCAGTGACTTATAAGTAATTTCAGGTTAAATTAAGCATTTACTTTAATTGGCAATTTGGATTTCATGTGTTCTTTTACCTTTTGGGTGTGACATTTCCACAGTTAACTGAAGTGTCTTTATCCCCCCAGGACAAGACGAGTGCCTTGAGCCTGAGCAACGTAGCAGGCGTCTTCTACATTCTGGTTGGCGGCTTGGGCTTGGCAATGCTGGTGGCTTTGATAGAGTTCTGTTACAAGTCCAGGGCAGAAGCGAAGAGAATGAAGGTGGCAAAGAGTGCACAGACTTTTAACCCAACTTCCTCGCAGAATACCCAGAATTTAGCAACCTATAGAGAAGGTTACAACGTATATGGAACCGAAAGTATTAAAATTTAGGGGTAGGACTTAGGGCCTACTACAGTGAGTGGGGGATGCATCCTGTGAACGCAGTGTTGTGACCTGTCTGTCCAGTGGTGGTATTGCTTGCTTCTAATTAGAGCTTTATATTTTTGAAAACTTCAGTGCAAAGTGGTTCGGTTTTCTTTGGCTGCAGATGTACTGTTTGAAATTTTGTGTTGCCAATAGATATCTGCATTACAAGGTTCAGAAAGACAAAAACACAGCAGAATTGCTCTGCAAAATGATTTAAACAGTATTATTTTCCTGAAATTTGGGGAAAATTGGAAATTAGATCTGGGCTTCCTCGCACACAGACCAGGCAAATCTTCTCTGTAACAACCCACATTTAGGATAAGTAGTGAAAAAAAATGAGAACAAAATTTGTTTCAAATGATGTAAACCTAGGCAGTCGCCTATTTTTGATAGGGTCATATTTTCTGAGAAACAGTACATGTAAAATCTCCAAGCCACATAGTATGTACTTAATGAATTTTAGTTCCTATTCTAATTTGCTTACCATTAGTCATCTTTCTTTTTTCTTTCAAAGCATAAATCCTTGTTTTTGTTCAAATGACAGAAGTCCTTGAGTCAACCTTTAGGAAGGAGTGATTGTCAGAATATTGACTACAATACACATTTATGTTCACAGGTGCACTAAAGTAAACAGGCATTTTAGACAATTCAGCAGTTTCTCCATCAAAGATGTCAGCAATATATGTGTTCTATAGGAGTGATACAGTAAAAGATAAAAATTGCAGTGAGTTATTATGTACTTTTTTATTTCAATTGCTTTTATACAAGCCAGGTCAGCCCTACTTATTCACATTCTGTCATCCTGTCACAATAAAAAATTGTACACATTCAGTGAAACACAGGACATAGAAATCTATTTTTTTTTTTTTTTTTTTTTAAGAATCTAAATCTCCACTTCTTTCCTTTAATGATAGAAAGGGGTTTAAAGTAAGACCTGAATGGATTTGTTATTGTTCTTCCTAAACCCAGGACTTTAAAAACCATTTTCTAAAATGACATATAGTAGCCTGGTAAATAGGCTTCTCATTCTGATTACATGATAAATAAGTCTTTGAACTTTCAAGAGACATTCAGTACTTGATGTACCCTAAACTCAAAAATGAAATAAATTTTAACAAGACATATATCTGAGTTTATACCAAATAAATGTGCCTGATTTTGATATTTATTCACATAGAAATTATTCAAGTTCTTGTTGGCATGTTAAAAAACAAAGCCACCCCTGTTCATCAAGATCGAATTGCCTTTTATCCACAATCTAGAAATTAATGGCTGAGAACAACTGCACATAGATAATTCGAAAGTGGTTCTTTCCAGTTTTGTATAAAAGAATTAAGAACTAAACCCTCAATTCACTCATATGTGACCTGCTGAGCATGTCTTCTAATAGCAAAATAGCAAACCAAGATGATGTCAAGGTACATTGTCCATCAGGAGAGTACTGTCATCTTAACCTTTACAGAGCTGAGAAGTTCTCCAAAACTAAGAAAGCAATATCTGGCAAGTTTGCAGAGCCAATTACTTGGAGTGTATTCTGAGATGAATTTCTTAAGGCGCCTAAAATTTTTTGTTATTAGTTCATTAAAATTGATGTTTCTTTGGCATGCCAGCCATTGGCAATGTCCAAGGGTTGGGAAGCAAAGATAAAGAAAAGAAATATTTAAAACCTTTAGAAAAGTTTATTATAAAGTCTGGAAAATTACTAAAAAGTAATCCCCAGGTTATGCATGTGTGATTTACACTAAATAATGTTTTTGGAGTCAGAATCTGAATACGAATCACCGTTAAAGCTAAATTTTAACTTTTAAGTCAATACATTTTAAATAAAAGGAAAGCATTCAGATTCATCTGAATTTTTGAAACAGTGGCATTCAGGGTGAATGAAATGATCTGCACCTGTAGAGAAGCCTTGAGCATAGCAGTTTTTACTATCAAATTAAATGACTTTTTCCTTTCAAAAACTCTATTGACTTAATTATACAAATGACTTATAAGTTAGATAATATTGTCACAGAATCAAAATGAAAGTAAAAACAAACAAAAAAACCTTGCAAACTTCCAGACATAGTGGAAGATCTACTTCAAAGTGACCATCCCTCAAAGGAAACATACATAATTAAAGTGACAGCCATGATAAGAAAAGACATTTTATGGAAGAAGAGGGCAATGTAAGTATAGAAAGTAAAAATGGCAGAATATATTTTAAGAGATAATAGAGAATTGTCAAAAATTTGTTAACTAATACACTCATTTGCACTAATCTAAAAGAGGAGAGGTTGAGAGTACATGGAATTTTTAAAGCTTTCGAGATTTTCCTTTCCTCACAAAAACAATCAAGAAAAGAGAAAAAAAAACAGAAGCAGATTTTATGGCAAAAGCCTTCTGTAAATGCTTTGAAAACATCATAATGTTTTTATTAATTACAGTCTAGTGTTCAATAAAAATTAAAACAAAGCTAAACTTTTTAAACAATTATCTATTTTATTGAAAGGGAATCTGAAAAAACATTAAGGCTTTGGTCTTGGTTTTGTTTAAGTGTAGTATCAGCAAAAACTATGAATTCTCCAGAATCACTTACCAAGTCCTCTGTTAAACAAGCTTGAGTAGTCTTAGGATTCCAAAGTTTCCTAATGTTGAAGATAGGCTAATATATTGGCTGAGATTAATCTCATGGATATTCATTTTTCTTGTTTTCCTTTATTTAATCTAAGTTGTCCAAAACTGCCCCCCCCCCAAATTATTTTTTCTATAAGCTCATAGAAAGAGTACTGGAAGATTCCAAACATCTAGGTACTCATAGTTCTGACCTCCAAATTATCCATCTAATACACAACAGTGAAAAACAGGATTACATGGGAAAGTTATCCAGCAACTGTGATACCAATTCTCACCTATTTCTTAAATGTAATAATCTATTGTTATATTTTCTTGATAAAACAGTACTATTTTGCTAATAACTTTTTTATATACAAATATCCAAAAGCATGTTCGCTCTAATATTGAGTAGGAAAATATTCACCTCTAATAACTTAACCTCCCAAAAGTCTTACTCCAAAGAGTAAGATTATTACAGCCATGTTTGTTATCTGATGAGATTCTCTAGTCCTCTGGTAAGAGTCTACCATATGAGTGAGGTCCTTGATTAAGGGATCCTTTCAAGTATATAATTGAACTGAATCATTTCTAATTTCCTCATTTGTATACTAAAATTGACCTTCTATTCTATAAATCAGTATGTAATCCCAGGAACACAAGCTAAGGCAGAAGGAACATTTTCTAAAATTTTCATTATATTTCCATAACTTCTAAATATAAAAACTATTAATGTTTCTATAAAGGATGTATCCCAAGTCCTGATTATGAAAAACAGTATTAATTTTTGAAACTATTAACTAAAACAGAATTATGAAATTTACCTTGAATTTTATCAGATATATTATTACCAAAAATTTGAAGTTATCAGGATAAATTTTTTCAAACTTTTTTTATTCTAACAGTTTTAATTTAATTATTAATTTACTTATTTTAATGTACAATTATTCTGATATTATATTCCAGGGCAGAATAAATTCAGGGATGAAATTTCCTAAAGAATTAGATAAACTTAAATTCATAACAAGAAATTAACTACCTTATGAATTGTGAGAGAGTTATGATCTAAGTCATTAAAAAACTTAAAATATTTACCATATTTTCCTCCTGAGTTAACATTATAATTCAATTACTTGAGAGAATGCAGAGGCAGTGAATGGACAGTAATTAGATTCATATACCACTGCCTGCTTCTCCTCTGGGTACTGTTATCTGCTACCTGATAAATTTGGAAACAGGAATGGAATGAGAAGTTGAGAAACCTGAGCCCTTATCCTTAATCTGGGAAGTTTCGTATTGATGGCCATTCAACAGGTCTTGAAACAGGCCCCCTTTTGCTGTACCCCCTTGAAGCTTAATTTTAAAATATGATCCTTGCCTCCATAATAAGCATGGAATAAACCACCTGTCATTAACTGTGCTGTTCTGAGTCATGTCTATAATGGGTGTGAATGAATGAAAGTGTCTGTGAATAGGTCTGTGTTATGGAAACAGGAATATCTGTCAATATTTATACATATAGTGTTTTAGGCAATTTATTATAAGTTTAAGAGTCTAATCCATGCACTATGAAGAAGACAGTCTCTATCAAGAAAATAATATAATTTAAATAATGTTATAAAACATAAAAGAACTTCTAAGTTTCACTAGAAGTTCTAGGGTATGGAGCACAACAAGTTTAAAGATGTTTCCTGCCCAGATTTGCTAAATGGAACCTAATTTTATGATTTTAGAATTAGTTTTTAAATTGGTAGAACCACCAGCTCTAGTCTTCAGTGTAAAACTTCAATGTAGTTGATGCTTCACTTCTTCAGGGTAGTTCAGCTTTTCTTTCCCTCATAAACAGTTTGCATATGACCAAAAAATATGGAAAAAAATGCAGATGTCTAATTATTGATATTTTGGTGTTTGTTGTGTCATATTTTGTTGAACAAACAGTAATATAACGCACCACATTCTCTGTTTCCTTTCCATGCAACCCAGCTGACCTTTTCTGAAGCCATAAGAAACAAAGCCAGATTATCCATCACTGGGAGCGTGGGAGAAAACGGCCGCGTCTTGACGCCCGACTGCCCAAAGGCTGTACACACGGGAACTGCAATTAGACAAAGTTCAGGATTGGCTGTCATTGCATCGGACCTACCATAAAAACCAAAAAAATAATTGAGTGCCTTAATTAAACTGTGTTGGTGACTGATGGAAACACAGCCCTGAAGGACACGCCAAGCGCGGGTCTTTGCTAAACCAACCTTTTGGCTGAGAGCGGGAAGTACGTCCTAATGCGCGGGACATCAGCCGCAGCAACGTGTGCATGAGCTCAGCTCGGAAACCCAAACTCAGATTTTATATCAGGAAAACTCACAATTTAGGTTTTTTCGGGGAGTGGGTGGGGGGAGCCGGGATGGGTGTATTAACAGCAACAAATTTCACTCGAGTGGACTTAAAAACTAATCAGACTTGCCTGTTAGCGCATTAAACTGTGAAGTTCTTGCTCAGAAAGGCCTTTGTCTTCACCGAAAGGGATAAAATAGTTATAGAAGTCAATGAACATGCTAACCTGTGTCTCCAGAACACCCATATAATCAATGGAAGAATATCCAGCTGAGGAAACAAATCACTAAACTGTGATAAGAAAATAATAAACAAACATGTAAATCCTGTGAAAAAAATTAAAGAAAGTATTTACACTTACTTTGGAGAAAAACAAATACTGAAACATGCTTGCTTTTTAACTGACATAAATTCAGTAGAGGACAACACGATTCTTTTTTCTAACCATCTTAGGGAACAATACATTGCAATAATTGATATAAATGCCATCACTGTAATAAACTTTAGAGACGTTTTTCTATAAAAGTTGTTGGTCATCTTCTTGTTTGCTGTAACCTTCACTCTGTTACATGAGCCGGTTCACAGATTGCATTTGTCTCCACTACCAGGAATAAAAACAAAATGAAGAAAATGTTGACGTTAAACCATCAGTCTACAATGTAGAATCAACAGAGACTACGGGTCACTCATGTTATCGGTATTATTTATAATCTTGTTCTGTGTACAAAATTGTGGTTTTTGTACCCACCAAAAAGAATAAAACAACAGATGTTCTTACAATATCTACAAAGCTTAAAAGGTTTTTTTTTTTTTTATCATTATAAAAGTTATTTGAGAAATTACAAGAGTATACAAAGGATTGTAGAAGTCAAATGGTGGGCCATATTGGAAAATGTAACTAGCCCTTATTTCTTTTTGCATACTAAGCTGTCCTTCTATTGCAACTCTTTGACTCTTTAGCAGGTTAAGTCGTCAAAGATGGAGTCTTCGAGTCTGAGAATGAATCATTGTCCTACAGCAACATACCCTGTAACTGTGCTGAAATTTTACTTGACTGTATTTTGCTGCATAAAATTATGTGTCTGGTGGCTGCTCCCCCCATTCCTATTGTTCCATTTAAATCCTTTGAAGGCACTAGTAATAGTTTGGGGTGGACCACAAATAAATAATTAGTCCTTGTTTTCACCTGGAAATTGTGATGAAAATTATATCCATGTTCATTTACAAAAACTAATTTGTTATACATGTATTAAATTAACAAGGTTCAAAAGAAGATTTGGCTCCTTTGGAATAATAGATAAATACTCTAATACAGATAAAAATCACATACTTAGGGATCTTGGCAGAAAGCACAAGTTAGGATGATTCCAAAGCTCTGGACTTGAAGGATGAGTTGAGTTTTAAAAGGAGGATAAGGTGTCAAGAGCCTTATGGGTAAGCAGTGCCCCAAACCTTGTATGTCAATGGCTTGCTTTAGGAATGTATGCACCTGGGTGGGCTGGTGAGAGCACTGATGTGATAATCATGCAAGATAAGATGGAAAAGGTGAAGGGTCAGTTTCCTTCCCTTAACTCTTGAGCTCCCCATCCCCCATTCAATCTCTGCCACAGTAAGAACAATCTTTAAAAGTATAAATCTGATAATGCACACGTGCACTGTTCCTTCAGGAAATATTCCAAGTTCTTGAGCAAATGAATCCCTTTGTGATCTGGCCCTTGCTATCTCTTCAAGGACTTCTCTCACTTCTACCCAACTCCTCTGCCAGCAAATGAACCTCCAAAGCAGCACATGGAGCACTGCGTATTATTTCCTCAATCTATTACTCTTCCCTGTCTCCTCCTTACTGGACTAACATTCATCCTTCGGTACTCAGATTGAATTATACTTGCCCTGGGATGACTTTCACGACTGGCCACCATCCCTGCCTAAGAGTTAGGTGCCACTCTTAATGTTTCTCCCCCGTCACGGCACTTGCCATTCTGCATTGTAATTGCCTGTGTTTTTGTCTGTAAACTACTAGACTGTAAGCTCCTTGAGGGCAGGGACTGTGTCTATCTTGTTCACAGTTGTATCCCCAGCACCCAGCACAGTGCCTGGCATATTGTAGGTGCTTAATAAATATTTGTTGAATGAAAGAATGAACTGAATTGAATTAATTTAATTAAGGAAAAACAGAAATACAACCGCTTCCTCACTAAAGTTCCCTGGAGTGTTCATTGAGTATATAGTGGGTCAAAATGAGTCTGAAGTTTGGCTGATTTCATGGTGTTTTCTATGTCACTGGAAAACATAGCTAAGAAGAAACCAAAAGAATATGTTTGGTTGATTTTCTGATCAGATAAGAAGGTTCTCTATATGATTGTACATGGCTGTGGAACAATTTGTTTAGAGAAATTGTCATAAGAAAACTAATTCAGAACAAGACGTTCGGTTTGGTTTTTAGATATACTATTAAGGAAAGCTTTGATTTAAGCCTTGAAATGGATTTACGTTGTAATTGGAGAGTTATATTTCTCAAAGTAAAGAATAATTTTACTGAATTCTTTTTTGTTTTTTTTGTTTTTTTGTTTTTTTACATCAGTGAAAAGGGATACCTCTCTGAATTTCAGTCTGATGAAATGCTCTAAAACTTTGGAAATGTGTTTTTAAAACATGTTTAAGTTAAAAATATTTAAGTTAAAATTTTTGATTCTACAAAGTTAAAGAACTCATTTACCAAAAATGAAAGATCACTACCTAGTGATTCTGAACATACCAGACAAAGCCAACTATGAAGCTTTATCAGCTGGTACACATATGCAATGATCACAGTTGAAAGATCAGAAGAGAACGGCTTGGTTCAATTCAATCACAATTCATTGATATGCCTGTCTCACCATGGTTGCACTTGCTTCAGGCTCCTGCATATTTGCAGGTTATGAGTTCCCTGGTTTACTGGCCTGAGGGTTACCAATTAATTCTGTTTCCCTAAGGCATAGCACATTGTAACTTTCATATTTATTTGCCCATGTGTGAACACAACTTCATATATTAAGCCAGTATCAGTGAAAAAAATGTTCAAATAATTTTCTAAGAAAACCCTCTATCCCAATTTTCAAAACCAATGTACTGGTAATAGCAATAAGAAATAAATGAAAAGTAGTATCCTAGAAAGTTGGTGAAAAGACAAACTCAGTAAAGTCATCTGCCTTAAATTTATTAATAGATGTTGTGTGAAAGTAAAAGCCAGGGTGAAAAACCAGTAGACTCCCCTGGTGGCCAAAAGGACTTAGGAGACAGAAATGTTTGGCATATAGGCTTTTACACCTCCAGGTATGTGATGTTTGTTGTGTTCCTCTTCCCAAGATCTGCATACATGGTTTAAGTTTTCTTACATGGGCACAGACTGATGTCATGGTTGCCTTAAAAGAAGAAATCAAGTAGAAAAGTCTAAGTCCCCTGTTTGGGAAGAAGTTAGAGACGCCTATTTAGAAATGTCTTCCAGTATTTTTGAGCTAATTTATTGACATAAATATGAATGTTTTCAACATTTTTTAACAAAGAAGGAATTGGGAACAATTTAGTTCATAGATGGCTTCATCTAGAGATTCATTGAATCCTTTGGTCACCCTGAGGCTCAGAGGAGACTTTGGATTGAACTTTTAGGAAATCCTTGAACTGTTGAGACTATTAGGGACTCTTGGAAATGGACTAAATGTGTTTTGCATTGTGAGATGGTCATGAGCTTTTGGGGGCCAGGGGCAGAATATTATGGTCTGGATGTGAGGTGTGCTCCAAAACCTCATGTGTAAGACAATGCAAAAAGGGTTAGAGGAGAAATGATTAGGCTATGAGAGACTTAAATCAGTGAATTAATCCCATGATGGGATTAACTGAGTGAAAACCGAAGGCAGGTAGGACACGTTTGGAGGTGGGTCATTGGTGCTTGCCTTTGGTTTCTGGCAAATGGAGTCTCTCTGCTTCCTGATCTTAATGTGAGCTGCTTCCCTCATCACACTTTTCCACCATGATGTCCTGCCTCACTTCATGCCCCATGTAATGGAGTCTGCTGTCTATGGATTGAGTCCTCTGAAACTGTAAGCCGCCAAATAAACTTTCCCTCCTCTAATATTGTTCTGGTTGGGTCTTTTAGTCACAGCGGCAAAACATACCTCCCATCAATAGTCTGTTTTTAAATCTAAGCACAAAATCTGCCAAAATCATTAAGTTTCCAAGAACACCATCAGAGTAAGTGGCTTCCAGATCATTGGGACTCAGACTTGTACAGGAATTATGTAACATACTAACTTGACTTTTGCTTAAAACCTGAGGCTCAGTTCAATAGATCTGTATCCATATCACTTTTGTTCACAACCTCATATCAAAATCATCCCAATAATCCCTCTCTGTCTTGTTCACATTTTCTCCCAAAATTCTTCTGCATTTTTCTTCTCCACATTCATCTTCCCACTTTTAACCTCCCTGACCTTGCCTTCATTTTCCATATTGCCCTTAGTATAAAGTAAGGAAACTCCCAACATCCTCAACCTCACCTAGGGCACTGTCCAATTTTCTGACAACATCACACTCCATGTACCACAAACCCAGAAGAAAAAGGAATGGTAACCCTTAAAACGACATCTCCACCCCCACATATAAAGAGCCTCTTCTTTGAAGTGTGTGTCATCTAACCCTGCTACTAGTACAGATTACCTATTTGTCCATTTGTCTTCTGACTTCTCTATCATTGCTGCACATTCATCAAGGACTTTGGAATTTGACTTATGCTTTCAATGCACCCTAAGTTCTATTATAATCCTGAGCAACTTAAAGGTTAGTGCAGAAGTTTCATTTGACCCCTGACCTACAACTCCTTGACTTCCCAATGATCTTTGCATGTATGCTATTTAAATCACTAATACCAAAAGACAAGAGCTGACCTTATGCTCACTTAATTGCTCATTTTCCTCCAGATAATGACCCACTTTTCTACCTGTTTTCATGCCCTATACAATGAAAGGAGGGACCTTGAATATTTATTATTTAACTCTGCTTTACTCCATCACTTCACCAAAATGTCTTTTCCAAGGTTACTAATAAACATCTGTGGTCATATTAAATAAATATTTTCAATACAGAACTAAACCAATTGCTCTTGTCATTTATTAGCATGGATATGTATTGTTTCCCCCTTAATCCTCTTTTATTCCATCTTGGTTTCTTTTGTTTCTCATTTTTCCCAACCGAACCTCTGCCAACTCAGGATTGTGTCTTTTGTCCCCTCTCTCCTCTCAGAACATATTCCACCTGGTTGATCTCACTAGCATAAAGATGCCTTCTGATGCCTTTGGTTATTAACAAAGAAATTTCTATCTCCCCTCCAGTTCCATATATTCAATTGCCTGCTGATTCTCTTTTTTGGACTTCTCCATTGCAACATATCCAACTCCCTGTTGCCTACTCTATACCTCTTTTCCCTAGTGTGTTCTTGTCCATTCATCCAACTTCTCAAATCATAAATATGAAAATCATTATAGAACCCCTCTTCTTCATCATCCTCACATCCAATCAATATCTTCAATTCCTTCGGTCTTCTAAATTTCTCCTTACTCTGTTCCATGTTCCTCATCCATACTATTATCACAATTTCTCACTATTGTTATTACAGCTGTCTACTAATACATCATCTCCTTGCTTCTTGTCTCACTTACATACTCCTCTAGTTCATTCCCTAAATGGTAGTGATTTTCTTAAAACACATATATGATTCTGCCACCCTGCAGTTAAGATATCTCAATGTCCATTATATGAAGGCTGTCCACATCTTCAATATCTTCTCTCAACTACTTTCTATAACACTAACACCAAATTATTCACAAATCCAGTTTCCAGAATGCTTCATGTTCTTTCCCTTCAAATTTTTCCAATTATTTCCTCTAATTGGGTTGTCTCTATTTCAGATAGAGTTCCTAACTATAATCAACAGAACCCGCTCTAGGCTGGTTAAGAATGAATTTATTAATGGAAGTTCAATAGTTCACAGAATGGATACTAGATAGTTTCCCAGGGGCAAAGACAGAGAACCAGGTCTGTAGGCAAAGATGCCAAGAACAATGGACAAGTTATGTCACCAATGTATCCCAACTACTAGTGGACAAATATATCAGAGTTTGCAGCAAGGCTATTGAATAAGGGACACTGCTGCTGGGATTTCTGTTTTTACTGCATCTGAAGCAGATGCCTATTAGTATGCTCCATCACCTTCTCAAGAAAGGGACTCCCTGAACTTCTTACCAATTTGAACCTCAGGAAAGCATCTAATGAGGCTGTAAGCTAACAACAAACAAGGTAGGTAAACAAAATACTGACTTTCATTTTAGGGAGTAATAATGTGAGATATAAATATAGGAATATATTCAAAGAAACTGAATAAGCACAAACCCTTTGTGCCTAATTCCTACTTTGCCATCAGGAAATATTCTAGAAATCATAACCTCAGGTAGACATTTAGTTTGGAAACACCTCCTTTTCATCTCTTTATATCCTATAATTACCTTTAAAGCAGCACGTACACCATTGTTACATGATTACTTTTATAAACCTCTCTACTTTCTCTAGGCTCTTTAGTTCCAGTAGGGAACAGAAGCATTTTGAGCATCGAAGTCAAACAAAACTAAGTGTGAATCTTTTTTCTGGACTTAGAAAAAGCTATGTAAAATGGAAACAATAATCCTGAGAATTGATATTGTGAAATTGAGAATGAATATATATAAATTGCTTATCACAACACCTGGTCATGAATTTCAATGAATAAAACTGTATTTCCTCTCTATAGCCCTGGGCTTTTGCTTCTATCTAGAAAATAAAAAGCTTTAAAAAATGACACCATCTTCATAACCAAGAGAAACACCAAATAATTTACAAAATCATAACTTCTGTGTGCAAATCAGAGAACTGCTCTGGGCAACCAAGCAAACTGAACTCCAAAGAAATACAAACCCTTTCAAAAAAAGAAGAGACTACCAGACAAGCACCACAGAAAATCTTGCTTGCTTCTTCTACAGGCCTTATACTTATTAGCCAACAACCCCTTTCTACTGCTAGGAGGGATAAGAGCATGGAGGGAGGCCTCCATGGTGACAAATGTATGCATAATTACTGAAAACAGGATGGGCAGAAACAGAAAAACTTTCTGATACCTCAGTGTCTTCACTAAGCACAGAGCAAAAACAGCACATCACTAGATGACTGGTTACACTGAGATGGTGATACAAACTACAAAACCCAAATCTAGGTCAACTCCTAAATAGATTTACTCAGTCCTGCCTCCAAAAAGTAAATATCCTGGCAGATAAATGGAGGTGCCTTTTTCACATGTAATTGCTACTCCCTTCAGTTTCTACAGTTCTTCTACATAGCATATTCAGTATTTCATTAAAAAATTATAAGACATACATACAAGAGCAAGGGAAAAATAGTCCATTATCAGCAAATAAAGCAATAACCAGAACCATACTCAAGTGCTAGAATACCTCAGATACCTAGGTACTAGAACTATAAGACAGAGACTTTAAATAAATGCATTTGGCAAAATGCCAAGATAACACATAATGATTCCAGTCTTTGTGTAATATTGTCTTGTTGGGTGGGGGTGAGATTAGTGGATTAGACACACAATTATAAAATAATGTAAGAAAAGTGATAGTTTTTTTCATACTGTGATTAAGGACCCTAATCAGTTGAGTTTAAAAGGAAGATTATCCTAGGTGGAACTGAACTAATAAGGTAAGTTCTGAGAAGGGCATCCAGAGGTTGGCACAGAAGCTACAGAGTTGTGCTGCTGTTGCTCTGAAAGAAAATCAGCTACAAACTGCCATGTGGCAAGAAACTAGAATTTAAACCATACGTAAAAGCAAAATGGGTGACTAGAATAGCACAGAGGATGACAGGGAGGAATTGAAGAAACACTATTTGAAGATTCTTATAGTAGTATATTTTATTTGAATGTAGATTTGATAAGTGGGGAGTGTATGTTGTAAACCCTAGGGGAGTACTATAAAATTTTATAAAAAAAGTATAACTAGTAATTCATCACTGGATTCAAATAGAATCATAAAATGAAACCCAAAAGAAAATATTTTTTAAAGGAATAAAAAAATCAGTGGACAAATATAAAGCAACATGCAAGATGAACAGATTTTAATACAATCCTATTAACAATATTAAAAGTAAATGGTCTAAATATACCTATTAAATGAAGAGATTGCAGAGTAGAGGAAATAATGAAACCCAACCAATATGCTACCTGTAAGAAATCCACTTAAAATGTAACCATAACCACAAACCTAATAATAGACATTTTAAAATACTTGATTCGGATCATTGAGTACATTCATGGAATTTGTAAATGTCAGAAAAATATAATTGTTGAGGAAAAAATTAAATGAAAAGTGGGCGCAAAATCAGAAAAAAATCATGGATGCATATACATTGTTTCAAAACTTGGACTAAATGTTTCAAATATTTATTTTATTTTCATTTGAGTTGTAAGTTACAACAAATGAAGTAAAGAACCAAGACTTGTGAAATATTCATATAGTTTACTGTGTAGTTATGCTATGGCTTAAAATTTCTAAAATTCTGTGATCCCTTGCTATACAACAGATAGAAAAATTATTTAAGCATGGTCATTATGTAACTAGTATCAGGGTGAGGCTAGTTTTAGTTACTTATTATCACTTTAAACAATTCATTTATTCAAAAATAATTAATAGTGGCTATTGGGAATATGGTATTTCTTTGAAGGAACCTAACTCCTTTCCCAGGGCCAGGATTAGGGTGAGGTAAATGAGACATTTGCTTCAAGTGCAAAATTTCAAGGGGAGCCAAAACACTTAGAGATTAAGGTAATTAATAAATTAATGCACTCATTTTTATAAAAAAGTAATGATGAGCTAACAAAACTTTAAAGCAAGGGAGATTAGACAATGTTGTGCCAAACCATATGGAACCCTGGGGGCAAAAGAAAAACATGTGCCCCTATACATGGTTGGATGGATGGATGGATGGATGGATGGATGATGCTACTGGGGACTGACCCCAGGAGCATTCTACTTCTGAGCTACATTGCAAGCTCATTTAAAAAAATTTTTACTTTAAAATAGGATCTCACTAAATTGCCCAGGCTAACCTGGAACTTGAGATTCTCCTGTCTCAGCCTCCCAAGTAGCTCGGACTACTAAGGTGTGTGCCACCATGCCTAGCTACTAAGCAGAGAGTTAGACTTCTTTTCCTATTTGTGTCCCTTAAAATTCCTTCTATTGCTTGATTGCTCTAGCTAGAGTTTCAAGAACCATGTTGAATAGAAGTGGGGAGAGTAGATATCTTTGTCTTGTTTCTGATTTTAGAGGAAATGCTTTTAGTGCTTCTCCATTCAGTATGATGTCAGCTTTGGGTTTGTCATAAATGTCCTCTACGATTTTGTGGTAAGTTCCTTTGATCCCTTGCTTCTCCAGCCTTTTAAATGTGAATGGGTTTTGGATTTTATCATAGAAACTTTCTGCATCTATTAAGATGATCTTGTGATTCTTGACCTTAATTCTATGTAGATGGTGAATTACATTTATTGATTTGCATATAATGGACCAATCTTGTATCCCTGGGATAAAATCCACTTGATCATAGTGCACTATATTTTTAATGTGTTTTTGAAAGTGGTATGTCAATATCTTAATAAAGATTTTTGCATCTATGTTCATCAGGGATATTGGTATGTAGTTTTCTTTTCTTGATGTGTCTTTGTCTGGTTTTGGTATCGAGTTATACTGGCTTCATAGAATGTGTTTGGGAGTATTCCCTCCCTTTCAGTTACATGGAATAACACCAGCCTTTCTGGCTGGTGTTAGTTTTTCTTTAAAGACCTGCTAGAATTCAGTTGAGTGTTCATATGGCCCTGGGTTTTTCTTTTTTTGGGAATTGTTTTAATTGCTGTTTCAATTTCATTTCAATTTCATTCTATTTAGGTTTTTTATATCTTCCTGGTTCAATTAAGGCAGGTCATATGTGTCTATTAATTTGTTCATGTTTTCCAGATTTTCCAGGTTATTGGAGTATAAATTTTCAAAATAATTTCTAATGAAGTGTCTGCAGCAATATCTCCTTTTTCATCTCTAATTTTGTTTATTTGGGTCTTTTACAACTGACTTTTGGTTAGTTTGGCTAAGGATTTGTGAATCTTATTTATCTTTTGAAAGAACCATTATTTTAATTAATTTTTTTTTTATTTTTTACAGACTGCATTTTGATTCATTGTACCCAAATGGGGTACATCATTTTGTTTCTATGGTTGTACATGATGTAGATTCATACCATTTATGTAATCACACATGTACATAGGGTAATGATGTCTGTTTCATTCCACAATTGTTCAGTCATAAAGAACAATTTCTTCATTGAGTTGATCCTGTGTATAATTTTGGCTCTGAACTTAATTATCTCCTGTCTTCTACTAATTTTGGAATTAGTTTGTTCTTCCTTTTCTAGGGCATTGAGGTGGAGCATAAGCTTATTTATTTGGGATCTCTCTATTCTTTTAACATAGGCATTTAATGCTATAAATTTGCCTCTTAGGACTGGTTTCATACCATCCCAGATATTTTCATGTGTTGGATATATGTTCTCATTTATTTCTAAGAATTTCTTAATTTCTTCTCTCAATTCTTCATTAAGACATTCGTCATTTAAAAGAGTATTGTTCAAGACACTTCACAGAAGAAGAAATACGAATGGCCAACAAATATATGAAAAAATGTTCAACATCACTAACAATTAGAGAAATGCAAATTAAAAAAAATACCCTGAGATTTCATCTCCCTCCAGTTAGAATGGCAGCAATGAAGAAGAATATAAGTAACAATACATGTTATTGAGAATGTGGTGGAAAAGGCACACTCATACATTGCTGGTGGGAATGCAAATTGGTGCAACCACTATGGAAAGCAGTATGGAGATTCCTCAGAAAACTTGGGATGGAATCACCATTTGACTGGGTTATCCCACTCCTTGGCACATATCCAAAGGACTTAAAATCAGCATACTATGGTGACACAGCTACATCAATGTTCATAGCAGATCAATTCGCAATAGGTAAGCTATGGAACCAATTTAGATGCTCTTCAACCAATGAATGGATAAAGAAACTATGGTACTTATACATAATGAAATATTTCTCAGTCAAAAAAAGAAAAATGAAATTATTGCACTTACAGGTAAGTGGATGGAACTCGAGACTATCATGTTAAGTGAAATAAACCAATCCCCAAAACCCTCTCTGATATGTAGATGCTGACTCACAATAGGCTGGGGTGGGGGGTGGGGGGAGGGAGAAGAGGAGCTTCACTAGATTGGACAGGAGGGAATGAGGGGAAGGGAGGGAGGGTGGGAACGGGAAAGACTGTAGAATGAATTGGACATAAATTTCCTATGTTCATATATGAATACATGATCAGTTCACATCCAGTACAACCACAAGATTGGAAAGTTATACTCCATGTATATATGATATGTCAAAATACATTCCACTGTCATGTATAACTAAAAAGAACAAACAAAAGCATTTGATTCAAAAAACAAAAAATCCCATCTGAAAAAAACCCAAAAAACAAAAACAAACAAAAAAAAGAGTATTATTCATTCTTCATGTGTTTATGTGGTTTCTATTTTCATTTCATTTATGTGATTTCTGATTTTATTTTATTATGATCCAATGGGATACATCAAATTAATTAGAACTTTTTGTATTTGTTAACACTTACATTGTGACCTAGAATAGGGTTTATTTTGGAAAAGGTTCAATGAGCTGCTGAGAAGGTAAATTCAGTTGTTTTGGGGTAAAATATTCTGTAGATATCTACTAGATCCATTTGACTTATACTATTATTTAGGTTGGAAATATTTTTTTTAATTTTATGTCTATTGGTGATGAGGATGTGTTGAAATCTCCCAGTATTATTGTATTGAAGTATATTTGAGATTTAATGTCAAGGAGTACTTTTTTTGTACGTAATTGGGTGCACTGATAATCAATGCATATGTATTTACTATTGTTATATTTTCTGGTTGGATTGTTTCCTTTACCAGGATGCAGTGACCTTCTTGTCTCTTCTGATTAATTTTTTTGCTTGAAATTTGCATTGTAAGATATGAGAATAAATACTTCTGCTTGTTTTTAGACTCCATTTGCATGAAATATTTTTTCCCATCCTTTTACCTTCAGCCTGTGTCTTTGCATGCAAAATGAGTTTTTTTGCAAACAGTATATAGTTGGATCTTGGTTTTAATCCATTCTGTTAATCTATGTCTTTTAATTGGGGAGTTGAGTCTATTTACATTCAGTGTTAATATGGATATATGGTTGTAGTTTCCTGCCATTTCAATTTTTTGCTGAATTTAATTGTCTTGATTTTCATTTAGTAGATTACTCTTCTGTTGATCTCCCTCTATTTAGGGATTTTGAGATTTGTTTTCAGATTTCTCTGTGTGTAGTTTATCTTTGAGTATTCTTTGTAGTGCTGGTTTGGTGCTTATTAATTTTTTTAGTTTATCCTTGTCATGGATAACTTGAGTTTTGCTGGTTGGCAATGTGTTCGTTTAGAGCTTGAAATATCTTATTCCAGCTCCTCCTTGATTTTTGAGTCTGAAGTGAGAAGTCAGAAGTGAGCCTTATTGGTTTGCCTCTAAATGTGACCTGATGATCTTTCTCTCTTGCAGCTTGTAATAGTCTTTCCTTATTTTCTATGCTAGGCATTTTGATTATGATGTTTCTTGGGAGCATCATATCTGATTTGATCTACTTGGCATCCTATATACTTCCTGTATGTGAATGTCTATCTCATTTCTGATATGGGGAAATTTTTCTATTATTATCTGGTTGAAAATATTCTTAATGTTTTTAGCTTATATATCCATATTCTCTTCTATCCCCATGATTCTCAGGTTTGATCTCTTGATGTTGCCCCAGAGTTTTTGTATATTTTGATCATGTTCTATTATATTTTTCCCCTTATTACATACTGTATAGTCAAGTTCATGTAACTTGTCTTGAAGACCTGAAATTCACCTTCAAGTGTTGAAGTTCTATTTTATCGACAATCAAATCTGTTGGTGATGCTTTCAAGTGAATTTTTTGGTTTGATTGTGTCTTTCATTTCCATGAGTTCAGACTGGTCTATTTTCAGTCTTTATTTATATATTGAAATGGTCTTTCAGCTCCTGTATTTTGTCTTAATTCATTCCTTAGATCTTCTTTTAGTTCACTGAATATTTTAATAAGGTTTTTTAAAAATAATATTTCTCTGGAATTTCATCCTCTTCCATATCTATATGATCTATATCTATGTTAGGGGATTGTGAATTTTGGGAGATTTGTTTTCTTCTTTCCTCATGTTTTTGGAGGTCTTGAACTTGCACCGCATTTGAGATGGATTTTCCTTGCTCTTTTGTATATGACCTTTAGTGTATAGTTATCTTTTTTGTCATGGGAGTCCTCTGTGTTTTTGATATGTGAGAAGATGTTAAGGGGTGAAACCGGAGGTCCTCCTCTGGTTGTTCTTCCTTGGGAACTGGTTGTTTTAAGGTTTTTGTCTTCCCAATTCTAAAAGTTGAAGTAATGATAAGGTTCAGGTGGCTAGATCATGTGTGGGGTGAGAGTCACCATTGCTTTGCTGAGTGTATTTCTCATTAGCAGGAGCTCTACTCTGTGATCTTCTAGTGTTCCAATCATTTTCCAGCCCCTCTTAAAGGGAAGGGGAGCCAGGGATAGCACTAATGTCAGCAACAGATGTACAGCCTTAATATAAATATTCAGTGTCTACTTTGATATTTCTAACACTAATTGCCACCTATATAGGAATGGTAGGGTTAGCATTTAGCATCATTACCATTAATAAAAAAACTTTGAACTGGATCAGGCATTTGACAGCAGGTGTCTACTATGTCATCCACTGTATTAATAATCACAACATGATGAATGGGGTAGGAATTACATAAGCTATTTAGTTCTATTATTTAGTGGTATTACTATTTTTAAGTAAGAGAAAATGGGGTAGAATAGTGTGTGAAAGTTTGAAATATTTTGGAAAGTGTTCAGAGGAGAGATAGGAGACAGGTAGCACATGTTGAATGTAATGAAGAAATAATTAACTGAAAGTAAGAATAAAAGAAAGAGAGGAAGAGGGAATCGGAAAATATGGTTGTTAGTGGGGAAAGAGAATAAAAAAGAGGAGATAGGAGGGACAGGAACCAAGGTATGAACAAACGCACACATGTAAGATTAAAACTACTTGAATTCCTAGATAATTATATCCCCACCTAAGTCAAATCAAAAATAAATTAGCAACTCAAGGGCAGCTCACGGGCTGAGGCAGGAGGATCAAGAGTTCAAAGTCAATATCAGCAAAAGTGAGGTGCTAAGCAACTCAGAGAGACCATGTATCTAAATAAAATACAAAATAGGACGAGGGATGTGGCTCAGTGGCTGAGTGCCCCAAGTTCAATCCCCAGTAGCCCTCCTGCCAAAAAAAAGAATAAATTACATAGGAGTGCAGAAGGAAGGTATTAATATGAAGGTCAAATTATATAAACGTATGTAGATTTTTTCAAGCCTGTTGGTGTAGTGAGAGCGCACACACACACCCACAAATACAGACTCTCTCTCTCTCACACACACAAAATCATGTAAATGAAAAAAAAAAGGTTAAAAAATACACTGTGATGAAATGTTTAAAATTTTTATTATTTAAAAATAGTAAATTTTAAAGAATAGGAATACAGAGTAGAGAAAAATAAAGAAAAAAAGGGAATAAGAGAAAAAAAATCTTGATAATAAAGGGCTCCCTTCCACTGCAGTGGTCAAAATTGTTGGCAGGAATGGATTCTCATTTTTTATATTTATTTTTGGCTCTGTAACCCTTGGGTCAAGGGCTGGAGGTTGTTAAGTCCAATGTCTTTGTTTTCCTTACCTAGCTGCCAGCCAGGTGTAGTAACTCTTAGCTTCCAATCTCCCCGTAAGGTCGGAATAGACAGAGGAGTGTTGACAAATCGGGTAATCTTGTAGCATGGGTGATAGTTTTAGGTATGAAGTTCCAGTATTCAGAGTTTAGTCTTGGGTGAATTTTGGAACTCTGTTGGTGGGCATTTATCCATGCCTCATTGCTGGGGAGCTGTCAGTCTCTGCTGAATGTCTTGATCTCTGGGGCCTTCAGTAAAATCCACTTATAGGGCACAGGGACTAAACCTCCACCTTTGCCACTATGTGAATTACCAGGTATCCAACTGCAGACTCTCCTCAGTAGCCACTGAATGTGACTTCCTAATAGCTCTTATGGGGTGCAAGTGATCAAGGAAAATTTCTTCCACTGATATTTGGAGACTATGAATCAAGTATAATTTTCTTTGTGGCTATTTCAGTCACTTTGGTTCAGGTGCACTCTGCAAATCATAAACTGTGACTGCTGGCTACTTCTTTATATGATCCTGATTTGTCTCTGCTGGCTGCCATGCCCACAGTCATTTTCCATGTCAGGATATCAGTTCCCCCTGAATTCTGTGCCCCAGGTATTCAAGCAATTTTTGGTTTCACTGAACACCTATACTAACTCTGTTCTTTAAAATCAGCTTCCTTCTCTAATAGACAGGTTCCCCAAAGCCAAAATTATTTTTAAACCCTCTGCCTGCACTCCCCCTTTCCTCAGTAGGCACCAGTCAAGCAGGCATATCTATAATGTCTTATTTCTTATATTTGGTTCCAAGTTTGAGTTGCTCTGCCTCTACAGTTCTTTTCACAGTCCAGTATTGTGTTTCACTGGGTTTCTTTTGCTACCCACCTTAATGAGCAGCAGTCTTACTGCTTTGTAAGTCTGCACTGAGGAGCTGCTGGTAAGTGCATCCTTCTTCCAATCAGCCATCTTCTCTCACCTTTGAAAGCTTCTCTTTTATAGAAGTCCCAACAAATACTTCTCATGTTTCATTGAATCCGAATGGATTATGTGCTTGTCTCTGAAACAACCATTCTGAACCAACTTACTCTAGAGAATGGTATATATGGACAGGTGTGAGCCCACTGCACCATCATCCCTTGAGTTTAGAGTCAAGTCCACCCACTTGGACTGTGCAGTCACTCACAGAAGAAAATAAGTAAACCCAGGAAGGGAACATAGATACCAGGCATCCAAAAAATTCCTGTTAATCAGATTCTTTCATGTTGCTATAATAGTACACCTTGATTCACATAAAAAATGACTATTTCAGTAGCAAACTTAAAAGGGATTTAGAGGCATCCATGTAGAACTTGCTGAAAACATTTACTTTTCTCTATATTGTCATAAAAAATAAAACATACTCCTAAATAAATTTATCTGTAAATTTCAAATAAAATATATTCTAAGTGGTTTTATTAAAATGATTTGTTTTGGTACCCATAACTTTTTTATGTTTTTTAATTATTATTTTATTTGTTCTAGTTATACATGACAGCAGAATGCATTTTTTGACTCATTGTACACAAATGGAGTACAACTTTTCGTTCTCTGGTTGTATACAATGTAGAGTCACACTATTTGTGCAACTAAACATAACTTTAGTATTTTTAATTGTACTGTAGATTAAAATGACTACCCACAATTTGGGACAAAGAAGGACTATAAAACCTGTCACTGACTCCTGAGTTTCAGAGGAGGACAACAGAATGCATGGTGAAATGGCCTGTTTATTTGCAAAATCAGCAAATGTAATAGACCCGGGTCAGAACACAGGTCATTTTTTATGGGAAAGAGAATCCTCTAAATGGCACAGTTACCTCAGATAACGCAAGGTAAAAACAGTCACTCCTGATCCAAGTAGAACATTGCAGCCAGAGAAGCAGTGACAGCACACACATGGGTGCCAGAGCCCACTCCTTCTGCAGACTTTTTGTTGACTTTAACATTTATACTCAAAAGTTTCCCAAAGGAAACTTTGGAAGATATGATTTTATACCGTAAACTATTCCAATTTTATTCAAATTAATTTTGTTATTTTCAAATTATGTTAAAGCAATAAAGCCCCTGGATCTGAAAAAGCTTTGTTCTGTTGATTGGTACTCTGGGATAGAAAATGGAAAGGTGAAGGGTGAAAGTAACATGATGAAAGCAAAGTTTAAAAAAAAAAAAATGCATGGAGTACTTGGAGAGCAGCTTGACAAGCTTTTTTTTTTTTTTTCTTTTGGTACCGGGTATTGAATTCAGGGGCACACAATTACTGAGCCACATCCCCGGTCCTAGTTTGGATTTTATTTAGAGAGAGGGTCTTACTGAGATGCTTAGCGCCTTGCTTTTGCTGAGACCGTCTTTGAACTCGCTATCCTCCTGCCTCAGCCTCTTGAGTTGCTGGGATTACAGGTGTGTGCCACAGCGTACAGCAAACATACTAATATTGGTATGAAAGATTCTTAAATAGGGTAAGAAAAAGACATTTGCAGACTTTACATTTGATACCCAAGGTAATGGGAGAGATTCTTCAGGGGCAACAAATTTGTAATACCTTTAAGCTGTTTATTAATTTAAAACTACTGTCTTGTATATTGTTATACCAAATACGGTGAGAGTTGGGTAGGGCACACATACCAGATGTAACGCACAAGAACAGTGAGGCTTAGAAACTAATTGCCCAATACTATGATGCAGATGATGAAGCAGAGCTGGGACTAGCTTTAAGGTATTTCCTGAACTTTGCTTCTCTTCCACCACTTTATACCTTGTCGATTCTCAGGACATCAAAGAAAGAATACTTTGGGAAATTTGTCCTGATGTCATACAGGAGGATTGATCAGTAAGGAACTGAGGAGGCTGCTGGAATACTAGCTGCAGATGCCTCCATGCTAAAAACATGTGAGCTTGGAGGAGGCTGATCTGAGGAATTAATTGAAGGAAAGAAAGAACTTGAGCAACAATTTGGGAAGAAGAAGGCAAAGGTATTGAAGAAATCTTTAACATTTCCAAACAACCAGTACAAATAGTGCCACTGCAAAGCGAAAATGATTCGTTAGGGAAAGAAGCTAATGAATTCAGTTCCGATATGCATAATATATTTGAGGAAATAGCAAAATATATAAAGTGAGGTGTGCCTGTAAAATTGGATGTACAGGTTTATAGTTAGTTCAAATGCTGAGATTTAAATCTGAATTGATTTTAGAGGACTTCATATTTCAACTTATTTTTAAGAAGATAATTTACAGCAGAAAAACAGTAAATAATAAAGGGTATTCACTGATGAAAATCATTGAGAAAGTTCCTAACCTCTCAAAATATTCCACAACTTAAATTCTATAATCATTGTCATTCTTAATTTCATAAAGTCATTAACAGTGTAGCCTCAATGCTTCTTATACAGTGGTAAATTAATCTTCTGAGGTTTAAGCAACCAACTTGCCTATTTTTTCCAAAGAAGACATGTTTTCAGCTGTCTTCCACCTATATATAGGTTAAATAAATCCCTTTTAAAATGCATTAGGGAAGATTTTCAGAGATATGTTTGACAGATAATCCTCAAATGGATTTTAATTAAGGCACTGTGCAAAAACACTGCCTGCTATGTATATAAAAGAATGAGCACATGTCAAAGAGAAGTTAGAGGTTGAAATAGGAAACAGGTCATTAGGATTCTGAGAGCTTTAGAAGTTATAACTTCAGATTTGAAATAAGAAAAAGCCCTGAAAAATTAAAAATTAACTATTAAAAATGAATTTAATATTGAGAAAGCGTGTTGTTAAAGCAAATGCAGAATAACGCAGTAAGAATCATTTTGCATTCAAAACAAAAAATGTTAAAGGCAGAGAAGTAGGAAAAGGTAGTTATTAACTCAAAATAAAATATTCTGGAAGCATTGTGATATGCTTTTATACACAAGATAGAGGTGGCAAAGCATGAATAGGTAGAAAAATGAGAAAGAAGCAGAGTAATACAAAATGGACAAATCTGGAAAATGAAGAAGTGAAGCAGTTCTCTTCAGTTACAGATACTACAGTGTTTAATTGAGAGGAAAGCCTAAGAGAATGTTTTTTCTGCAAATTTATGACCCCTTCTTTCTTCTAAATAAGCATGTTCACGAAAAGGATGGGAAGATGTTCCTTGTGACCAGGATGATAATTCAAAGTACTTATCAGGACATTCTTGTCTAGGACAAATGCTAAATCACTGATACAATGAGTATCCCAGGCCAGCCAGAGCGAGGTATAGCAAACTGTTTGCAAAAGTGGTCACAATTTCTCAACCATCTCTGTATCCTTATCTTTCAATGAATTTCACATTTCCTCTTATCAAGAGGTGAACTCCATGCACACTCTTTGATTCTGGCCTGTGATTAATTTGGCCAACAGAGCACAGCAGAAGTGCAATTCAATGCCCATTGTGAGACTAGGCCTTCAGATACTTTGAGTACCTCTTTCTATCTTGGACTCCTGCCACCCACAATTATGGCTGAGATAGCTTGTCTACAGGATCAAACATCACAAGAAGAGTTCAGCCCCAACAAACCTCAGCTCCAATATCCAGCTAACTCACCAGCTGACCAGGGAATTCAGTCAAGATCAAAATGGCCCAGCTAAACTTACTCGTTTTTTCTAAACTCATAAGCAAAATAAATGGCTGTTGTTTTTAGTCACCCAATTTTGGTTTGTTGCTCCGCAATAGGTAACAAACACTACTTACTCAAGTATGCTGACCACCTTACTCAAGTATGCAGAAATGTGGGAATAACATTTGTACTAGATTGACCCAACCCCATTTGCACCGAGCAGAGTTAAGAAACCCAAGGTTCTTCAACCAAAGTGATGAAAGACATTAACTTTTCTTTCTTCTTTTTCTTGTTAAGTTCCTTACTTCCACAAACTTAAGGGTATTAGATCCAAATTAGTAAGTGTCAATATTAATGTTCTCCTTAGGAAATTAAAATCTTATGATCTCAAATCCAACACTAATATAATTTCACATTTAAGTAACATTTTATGGTTTACATAGTTTGCACACACCCATTTTCTTTAAATAAAATGAACTATGGAACTCTATCAGATAAGATAGCATTATACTCATTTTACAAGTGAGGAAATCAAGTGGAAAGGCAAGTTAAGTAACGTTCACAAGTAGCAAATGGTAAAGCTACAACTACACCTATATTTTCACAACTTCTCCAGAGAGTTCTTGTGCTAAAATTTTGGGTCTGTAATTGGCGTATCGATTTTTTAGGCATTTAGTTAATTAAATCAAGGAAGCTTTTTTCTTTTATTATAAAAATGAAGATAAAATGATTTAGGGGTTGTTTTGAGGAGCAAATAGATAATTATGTAAGACTCACAGCTCCAAGAATGTTAGGTTCCTGCCCTCATTCATCAGGATAGGGATTTCTCGCATGCTTGTTAATCACTACTTGTGAGCACTGAGCATCACTTGAAATGATAAAACTTTCAGACAAATAGTATAGGCAAATTTATTTCTACGGTAGAAGCATTTGTTATAGTTATAGAAAAATAACACTATTTCAAATCAGGGTAAGTAAGCAGAAGCATATTTTTCTCTTGCATACCCATACTCAATGTCAACGTGATTTCAAGCCATTCTTAAATTAATAAGGGACAAACAGAGAATCAAGGTAGTATGTCAATAGAAGAGTATGTATTAAAGCTACATATCAGCCCTGGAAATCAGAAAACACAAAGTGAACTTGTGCAGTCATTTTCAACTTCAGTGTGCATCAGCCTCACCTTGACTGTGGAAAAAGCACCTTCAGAAAGCTGAAGGCAAATCACCAGGTTAAGCAAGCTCTTGGCCTCAGAATAGCAAAGGACTGAGGATACAAACTTTGTTTCTCACAGAGGGGCAAAGACAAAACACACTACAATATAAAGAATCAGTTATTTACTCACTGTGACTTCTATGAGCTTCAGATTCAGGAATAATAGACACTACTCTCAAGAACATTGCACAGATTAGGTCAAATAGTGTGTTAGTGCTTTCCCCATCCATAAAACTGAGCTATTTTCATTATTTAAACATCATCATCATTATTTGGTACATAGGAAATTCTCCCCACCTCCTACTCCTATATAGTTAGTCTTTATTTTAAAAGTCAACCAAGCACCCCCTGGGTCCAAGTGCATGGATGGCTGGTACCACTTTTACATTGGTAGCATTTTTACTAGCTTCCATCATTCTCTTTTGTAACATTTTAGTACATGATTGAAATGACAACTTTTATAATCAAACTAAGACAACAAATGCAAAGCAGAAAGGAAATCAAAGTTTTGACGCTGTATGTTGTTTCAAAAGCGTCAATAGATGAATGAGCTTTGTTTCAGAGTGGCCAATTTTAGACAATCTCTGATGTTCCCTGTGTTGTTTTCTGAATATCCAGCTATTTATAGATGGAAACATGGAGATAAAATATTTATAATCTTCATCACTTCCTATATTCAATATACTACAGAGTCATGTTTCATAGTTAAAAGTTTTTTGGCAATTTAAGTATCTACCCACATAAACATTTGATATTTTTAATATTCTAAAACTATAAAACATTACAGAGGAGCATAGTTGGGCTAGGATATGGTTTTTCAAACCTGGCATGAATGACATTTGGGTTTGTAAATTCTTAACTGTGCATCTTGTGCAATATAGGATATTCAGCAGGATCCCTGGCCTTTATATATTAGATGCTGTAGCAACTTGCCCTCCCATGCCAGTTTTGACAAAAATGTCTCGACATTGCCAAACGTCTTCTGGAGGTCAAAATCACCCCTCACTGAGAACCACTGGGTTAGAATTTAACATAGACATAATTGTAAACTCTGGGTGCACAGATAATACAATATTCTATGTAATATTACTAATGTGGAGAGTCTAGCACAATAATTTTCTGTTTATGCTAGGGCACAGAGTTTTATATACTATACTATTCAAGCATATAACCACCCACATGTAACTATCTTTTTCCTACTGAAAACACTGACATTAGATAAGAAAATTTTTTAAAAAAACAAAACTAATCCAGCAATCACCTTTATATCACCTGATATGAGAAAAACCTATAGTCTACAAACATTTGCTAAATGGAGACCTAAAGAAATCACTGCAAGTGTCCTTCCTTCTGAATTCTAAGTCTCTCTTTCTCTACTTGTAGGCGTTCCTTTTCGATCTGCAGCTTCTCTGATTCAAACTTCAAAAACTGCAGCCTATCTTTTTCCAGCTGCAAGCGTTCTCGCTCAAGTTTTAACTTCTCTGTTTCTATGTCCTGTGGCTGAAGCATGGACTTTTCTCCTTGGCCAAGTTCACTTTCCAGAGACGGTTTCTCAGAATTGACTATCTGTAACCTCAATTTCTCTCTCTCAATCTGAAGCCGCTCCTTCTCCAGCTGCAGGCGCTCATGCTCCATGTCTAAATGCCGCAGCCTCTCCTTCTCTATCTGTAGGCGTTCCTTTTCTACCTGAAGCCTTTCAGCCTCAATATCCAGTCGTCGCTTTTCCAACTCTAGTTTCTGTTTCTCTATGTTTACAAGCAAGTGGGGATCATCATATGCAGACCTAGATGCTGTTGAGTTAAGGGTGAAAAACTCATCAATGTGGGGGAAGTCAGGAAGTTCATTTTCTCTTCTGGAATCTGGTATGACAGATGACAGCATTTCTTCCTCTTCCTCAATCTCAAACTAAGAGAAAAGAGAAAAAACTTTTTCGGTATTTTTTTCTACTTCATGGTTGCCAATTTGTTCGAATAGCTCTTAAAGGCCTTCTGCATTGTTTAAATACATAAAACCATTCAATTTGAATTGTGAAAACCATTTACATTAAATTACTGAATATTACTGATACAATCAAGAATTATTATGTATGTAAGAAGAAAGGTATTAATGATGTCAAGAGAAAACAGAATCATCTTGTAAGTTTGAAAATCTGAGAACATGTTAACAGATCTTGAAATATAAACCCCCACAGTAGACAAGAAGTGTCACAGGCTTAATACTCACTTCAGGACTCTGGGGATCCCTTTCTTCTTCTTCCACTTTGACCTCTGTTAAGGATCCACCTGCATCCCTGAAATCTGCCACATTTTGCCAATCAAAATTTGGATCATTTCGGAATCCAATCTTTTCATCTATCTCTTCAGTGAGAGAGTCATCTAAATCAGATGTGGGAAGAGGAAATCCCGATCCAACCAGCTTAATGTTCGCCTTCATCCTCTTTCTCTTCATAAGTGCTCGCCAGTCAAGATACCTTCTTTTCACTTCTGTCCCTGTCCTCTGTTCTCCTTCTCCTACAGCATTCACACACTGTGCAATCTCCTCCCAAGCCATTCGTTTCATCACATTTATTGTTGTATTGAGCTGCTTGGAAAAGATAACTTCTTTCCTTTTGGTAATTTCTTTCAATAGCGTCTGAGTTTCTTGAACACTGAAATTGCTTTTCCTTTTTCTTTTTAACTGCTTCATTTTTTCTAATTAAATGGAGATTTTACAGGAAGAAAAGATGTGAAAAGAACTTGAGGAGTGCTGCAAAGCACATGAACCAAGGACAAATTCTTGTTGTCACTTAGTTTAAATCACTCAATTTTCTATTCATCCAGTAGTAGAAGTAGGCTGGATAATTCCTAAAGGGGAAAAGTAAAGTAAAATCAATTGATCTACCTTCGACTTCTGTTAACATAATTGAACCTAATAAGTTACATTATTTAAAAAAAAAAACAACAACAACAAAAAAATCACAATCCTCTATGGCTTAAAATTGCCTACTTCTCTATCTTTGCCATTACCACCACCATCCCAGCTGCCATCTTCTCACCTGGAATGCTGCAATGGTTCCTAGCCAGCTGCAGTCTCGACCCACTTCCCACTGCTCCAGCTCCTTCTCCCTTTAAGTCAACCCGTATCCTTTAACTATATGGGCCTTTTCTCAGTTCCCTATTCCTGTCAAGCCTTTTCCCTGCTCAAGGCCTTGTCAACACACTGCTTCCTCCATGTAGAAAACGGACTGCTTCCTTCTTAGCCTACTCAATTCCTTAGGCTTCAGCCCCAAGATTAAACATGTTTTCAGTGAAGCCTTTCCTGGTAGATCTAATTACTTTAGCATAAAGTCTATTCTAGTTTTGTCTAAATTTTATACTTGTGCTAAAATATAGCTCAGAGACTGTCTCTTCCCCACGTCACAAGTTTTGATATTTCTGCTCACCATCATCTTCTCAGGCCTTAGTTTCTGGCACATGGCAAGCACACCACAAATATACACTGAAAGATTTGTCAAAAGGACCATTTGTGTTACTGAAGAGGAAAACTGAAAGGCTAAGCAGTAAACTGAATAAAATTCAGAAACTGGTTTGAGACAATATGATCCATTCAAAAAACTAAGAACTACCTATATTTTATCATTTCACAAATTGGAAATCACTTTTAGAAACTGTAAACAGAGGATAAAATTTCCTTAAGGAAAACATAAAGATAGATACAACAAAATTAAAGGGATAACATAAAAATGGCAAGGATTTCCTCCAGCCATCCCACCTAAATAATCGGAAAAGAAGAAGATTGCTGATTAAGATAAAAAACAAGCTGGTCTTGGGGGCAATGCCTGTAATCCTCCCAGAGGCTCGGAGGGCTCAGGCAGAGGATATCGAGTTCAAAGCCAACTTCAGCAAAGTGAGGTGCTAAAGCAACTCAGTGAACCGTGTCCCTAAATCAAACACAAAACAGGGCTGGGAATGTAGCTCCGTGGTCAAGTGCCCCTGAGTTCAATCCCCAGTACCTGTCTTCTCCAAAAAAAAAGAAAAAAAATTTAAATTTCTTAATCTTTAGGGACCTAGGGTACACTTCTTGGTTTACTACTAATTCTGTCCCTCAGTGCATACTATGTCCTCCCCCTTTCCTCAACCCACCCCCAAAAGAGGATCTAAAATGAAACAAAACCAGGTTGAATGGTATATTTATTTCTAATTAATACTTTTAATTATTTGCCTTTGGAGAATTTCTCAGCAGTACTTCATAACATTCTGGGCTACTTTAATTGGAGAGTTTGAACATCGTGATCTAGGTAAGTAACTAGGTATACTTTCAGTCTCTGTGAAATAAATTTCTAAAATATTCATGTGGCAAAATTTCAATATAATTCTGAAGGATAAGAATCCTCTTCTAAGCGCTTCTTTAAGATCTAAGACAGAATGTTTCTCCAATTTCCAGATGTTTATGTGATAGGATCATACAAGAGTATCTGAAACTTCTAACGTGTAAGACCGTGAACAAGACTCATATCAGTAAAACAGGTGTTCCACACACCTGGTTCTCTGGCCTACCTTAATTCTAAGTCTGATACAAGTGCAATTGGTTGGTGGAATAGAAAGTACATCAGAATCCTCATTGTAATGGACCTAGGAAACATTTTTCTGTTATCCAGATTTTCCACTATGAGAAGATACATTAAGGAGGTTGGGACAGGTGTTCAGACCTGAGTCAGGAATTTAATTTTCTCCTAGAGGCAGAAAATGAGGCCATTTATTAAAAAGGTTCTAGTGCCTTGCATAATGTAGCACATACTGCTTTATAAGTACTGGTTTAACTGAAAAAAAAAAAAAAAAAAAAGAGGAATATGGGTTAGAAAATCTCTTATTTGATTTTTAAAAATATGTAAAGGGAAACAAGGACTGAAAGAGCAAAAAATACTTATACATGAACCATGTTTCTGACTTCAAATTCACTCAATGAATACTGCCATAGAATACAGCCTACAAAATAAGAGGGTGGAATGAGATTGTCAGAGTGCTTTCCAGCTCTATCACTGCATGACTAAACGTTTCCTGACACTATGAAGAAAAAATACCTAATATTCATAAAGTTGTGTCATTTAGTCCCCATCACAGCACTGTATTGAGGATACCGGTTATTTCTATTTCTCAAGCAAGAGTGAAAGGTTAATTTGCACACAGCTAGTTAAATGAAAGGATTTATATCTGGGTTCTATGTCGCATCTACTTCAACTTAATTAGCAGCTTATGATATAGCTAAATGAGAAATGTGTTGCTGATAAATTTTGAGATAGCAATTAGCAGATTTTCAAAAGGAACAGATTTGTATTTTTGAGAATATCTAGATAAAATACCATATATAAGCAGAAAAACTCCAAACTTCAACCAGTTATTTTCCCCATCATGTATTATAAAGTAAATTAAAATGGAGACAAGGCCTTAAGAATCCCTGAATAGACAAAGTCAGTTAGATCTCATAAGTGACCTTAGTTTAATTTGCAAATAAAGTGAAACACTTGGGCTACTTCTTGCAAATGCCATATTTAAAAAATTAGGGCTAACCAATCAGAAGTAGACAACTAATTTATGGTTATATAAAGAGGGCCTTACCAACTGGCTAGATCAAATGAGGCAACTATAGAAATGTAATGAATCAAATATTTTCATTGCTTTACTTCCATGTTTAGTCTATAAAAGTCTTCTCCTGGCACTCCCTCAGCAGAATCACTAAACACTTCTAATTTGAAGCTGCCCAATACATGCTCATTTCCTCAAATAAACTTTTTAAAAAATTTTTTCTTACGCCTCAGTTTACCTTTTAACATGTTTCTTCTCAAACACTTTAATGTATGACAATTTAAAATTTTTATTGATGTGAAAAATATTTCTCTACCAATTCATAATAGAAATATTATCTTCTACTAAAGTAAAAATACAGCAAAGTTAAATTTAAAAAATATCCCAAAATCTTTTCTTTCACTGTTTGAACCCTTTCTTTTAAAGTAGCTGCTAACTCCCTATTCTTAAACTTTACCAAGAGAGTATTTATTACCATTTCATCACACTTTTATTCATTCTTCATTTTTTATCCTTTCTAGCATCCGGGAATCTTTGTTCAATTGGCTTTGTGTGTATCTAGAAACATCACAAATATATGCCAATCACCCCATCTTTTTGTTTCTACTTGCTCATGTGAAATAACCATTTCCTGAATGGCCACTTGCTGCTGAAATAGAGGTCAAAGAGAATGAAAAATTCTACACAGCAGAAAATGAACTCTCAAAAAATCAACTCTCAATTTCACAAACACACAAAAAAAGAGCAAAGTATGTAAAAACAAAAAAAGAATTGCAAGCAAACTATTTCTGAAATGGAATTTCTCAAAAGGCATTTAATGATAAATTGAAATCCATTAAATTGGAATGTGCAATCAGTATGCTTAATATTATTCTAGGTATATGCTAGCCTTTCAGTCAAATCTAAGCCTTTTGTCAACAAAATTTAAAATGTATTTATAAATTAAAACATCATTAAAAGAGGCAGTATATATAGTTGTTATAAGCACAGTTTCTGGAGTAAGAACCCCTGAATTAGATTTGGATCTACCACTTCCTAGCTGGGAGGCCTTTAAGCTTTGTATGCAATTTTATTTATAAAATGATGATAATGTTACTTCTATAGATAATACAAGTAAAAAACAAAACAAAACAAAAAAAGATTGGAGAACAGTTCCTGGCACATATTAAGCACCATTAAAAGCTTTTAACCTTTATTACATCAAAGACAAAATATAAATAATTTTGACAAAAGGAAACAGGTCACAAGTGGTATTGTTCCACTTAAGCTAAATGGGAGGTCTGTGGGTCTTTATTACTATGCTTTATATGTGACCTGCCTGTGAAATCTCACAAATGTAAAATGTGCACATCTCAACTCCACTTTCACAAATGTCATGCTGAGAGCTAAAAATTGGCCAAAACATCAGTTTTTACACCACAGCACTGAAAATTGTAGCATCAATGCTACGAATTAGAACTTCTTTTAAGTAGAGAGGAGCCAGTTTACTAGAACACTATGGCTACAATGTTTGCATATATCAAATGATATCCACTAATATGATGAAAGAAATGGAATGTTTTAATATTAGATCCCAAGCAAATTTAGTGAACATTCTAGAAAATTTAGTTTTACAGAATCATATTTCACTAGAACTCAGGCCTAACATTCCTTATTCAGTTTAAGCTACCCAATAGGATGGGTAAGTATTCAGCACTCCTCTAGCAGAGACTGCAAATGCTCATGAGTTACCATGTTTGTAGTGTACCATAAAAGAAATGAAGCAAACTGACATACATCACTAAACCAGCTCCAGTTTGCTGCTTCTTGGTATGCAAAGTTGAAAGAGAACTTGAAGGAATTATGAAGTCAAACCTTGGGTTTTTCCTTCTTCCATCATTTGTCCTACCACTGAGGATCTAGAAGAGGGTGGTCTACCTGCTTCAAAGAGCAGGCATACCTGGCACTATGCATAACAATTAGAAGGAGGTAAAAAATATAAAATTCAAAGAAGGTGATCAGCAGATGGGAAAGGGAAAAGAAAAAGAAACAGAAAATAATCAAATGAAGGTAAAAAAGAAAAACTGAAATTTCCATAAAGAATATTCTTAAGGAAAAAAATGTCAATCTAAGTTAAAATAGTTAAGAAGCAGTAAGTGAAGACATTAGGTACTAAACTACTCACCTTATAACCATGCCAAAGGTTATAAAACTATTGCTTCTTAGGGTTATCTACTGAGTTTAAGCAGATTATCAAAGACATTTTGAAAAATGGGATCAGAGGTTAGATGTCCTAAAAATAGAACAGAGAGCTAAAGTGACATACAATTCCATATCAATTACCTAAGAATGATTTTTTTATTTCTAAAAGACACAGAATGTTTCAGAGCATTTAAATCACGTTTTGAACTACTTAAAAAGTACTATTATATTTTTAAGATAAAAGCATGATAAAAGTACAAATATTCATCAGGATACTGCATGAATAAACAAAATACTATGTTACATGATGAAAAATATGCATCATGTCATATTACAGACATGTCTTTAGCACATTATCATCCTTGTGTGAATACATTAATACAAGTAAATAAAAGTGGGAAAGGAAATGTGAATACATGTTCATGTGTGCACATATTCACAGAGGCAAAAATTATGAGCATTCACAGGCACCAAACATGCTGCACTAGCAACAGGCTCACCAACTCTGTCCACCACCATTATTGGCTCTAAGGATAATGCATATAAGTCATCACTGCTTTAACCAGGTGACTGTTAGTCCATGGCATATTCTACTTTGAGATTAAAATTATTTTAAAAATCTATGAGGGATTTTTATTATACAAAACTACATTTTTAAACTCTCAGAAATATATTTCTCTCAAATTTATTGACATAAAAAGTAAAATATGTATATATGTTTAGAAAATCTAAATAATGATATGAAATGAAGTCAAAGTCTCTCTACCACCATTGTAACTACTAATTTCTAAAGATTCTTTCCAGAAAAATCACATATATGTTTATGACAGCATATGATACTGCTAGTCCTAGGACTACACCTTGAATAACAACAGGCTAGAGCAGTACTAACCAATAAAAATGAGTCATGTATTTAATTTAAAATTTCCTAGTAGCTACAGTAAAAATAAAACAAAAAGGTACAATCGAGTTTAACAAATTTTATTTAACACCATATATTCAATATATTATCATTGTATTATTTAATCAATACAAACATTACTAATGAGTGATATTCCCATTCTTGTTTTTTTCCACTAAGTCTTTAAAATCCAGTATGAATTTTATAGTTACAGAACATCTCACTTTGTACTAACCCCATTACACAAAATCATTAACACATGTACCTAGTAGGAAATAGACACACACACACAATCAATAACCTAAGGAGGTTTTCAAAATATCTATAACCAATTCCCATCACTGACCACATAAAACAATTTTTTGCAATAGAGGCAGGCATTACAAACTTAAAGAGATCTCCAGGTAATTTTGATTGGTAGACAAAATTGAGAATAATCTTGCTTAAGAGAATCAGTGTTAAAAACCTAATTGTCCAAATGTATACAAAAAAGTAAGGAGGAGTACAAATGCTATACAGCTAAGAAATTTCTTTTCAGAAATCATTAAGGAAAGAACTTATCTACCACAAAAGACTTACAATGTAGAAAAAGTTAGTTTATTTTTTGAGGGAAAAAAATGCCTGACCTAATATTATGTCAGATACCAGAAGAATGTCTCAAATCCTAAGAACCAACTCACACCCCTATTTGTTGGAAACACATCAAAGGAATACAGGTAAGTCGATTTGGACTTAAGAAACAGACTGCTCTTCTAGAATAAACACTGTTGTAAGTAGAACGTCTTTAGACACCCATATCTTTATTAGAAAGAATTATGACTGACTTAAGAATATAAAATCTGAAATATCTCTTATCAATGAGTAATTAGGAAATACTGCTTCATTTATCAAATATGCAGAGGGCCTAAAACCTTTCAAAGGCTTTCTACTGCACTTAAGAGCTAAGCTTACTCACCTTGCTCCTCCTCTCTTCCTGTTATAAACTCTATTATGGAGCCTTACCAACATACCATCATATCTACCTTTTCTAGCTTTAACCATCACCTCTAATACCAATTTCCAACCCACTTTCTTAAACAAACGTGTAGGCACAGGTTCACATGAAATCAGCGCCAGTTTTAAAATTCCTCTAAATTCTAGAACAGTGTTGTTCAACAGAAATATAAGAAATATATATATATAAAATCCTCTAGTAACCATATTAAAAAAGAGAAACATGTAAAAATGAATTATATTTTATTTAATGCAATATATCCAAAATGTTATCCTTTCAATATGTAATTAATTTAAGCAATTATTGAGGTATTTTACATACATTTTTTCAAAAGCCAGTGTTTTATACTTTGTTTTAAATCTAGCCATGTTTCAAGTGCTCAACAGCAATGAGAGGCTACTGACTACTATACTGGACACCACAACTCTTAGCTATCATGATCCCTGGCTATTTTAGGACTATCTCTCTTATATTTCTCTAGCCCATCTTCCCAATTTCCATGGTGTCTGCCCTTTTGTCTAGCAAATGCCTATTCATCCTTTAGAACTCAATTTAAATGTGTCCTGTACGAGGGTACCTTTTCTGTTCTCATTCACCTAAGTCCAATGTCCTTGCTACATACTTCCACGATCAGGCTATTCTATAATCACTTATTTTACATTAAAACAACAGGCAATCAAAGATAAATATATTACTCCTGTTGTCAAATAACTTACAACCTAGTGAAACCAGTGAAACATAGCTGCATAAAGAAATGCACATGAAAAAACCCCGACAGTCTGCAAAGTGAAGGTTATAAACATAGACTACATAGGCCAATTCCACCACTAGCTCTGTGATAAGTAAAGTAACATTTTGTACTTGTTTCCTCATCTACAAATGGGAATAATAACAGAATAACATCCATGATGTTTTAAAATTTAAAAGAGAAATTAAGAAGTTTATAATGACTAAGATATAGTAAGACCACAAGAAATGTCATGTACTATCATTACCTCTTAATACAGTAACTGGACACAGTAAGCAAGTATTTCTTTACTGGAGAGTAATGCTAATATATGAAAAATGCAATAAAGAAGTATTAACAAAATACCCTGGATATTCAGAGGAAAAATCTTTGACAGGATCAAAAAGGGTTTTGAGAAGGAAATTAGCATTTGATGTGGGTCTTATACAATGAATAAACTAATGAGGAACAGAAAGTTGAAGGTACCAGGAGTTAAAGCTAAGAAACCAGGCTGGGCCCAAATATCAGCTAATCTTTAATGTTGGTTTAGTAACACCCTGAACTTTGGTAAGAAAATGTACTGAACAAAACAAATGTACCTATGAAAGTTCACATTTTTTGAAATTTAAGGTTACGTTTTATATGGAGGCACTATATAATCAAATATATGATAAACATGATTGAAGTTGTCAAGGGAATTCTAATTTACGCAGATAACCACCATCAGATTTTAATGCTCTTAGAATCTGAGATCATTTCAATTTAGTGTAAATTTATTCAAACAGCAGAAATAGCAGTACTTTTACTACCGAGTCAATATGTTTTTAAAATCTGATAACAGTTGTTGCCATTTTCATTATCTTTTTCCCAACAATTTTTAACTCCATACTTCCAGCTTACAAAGTGGTACCCCTTTCTCCCTGACTGATCTACGCTGAGCTAATGAACTATTTCATCAAAACATTTATGGAACACATGTTAGACTTCCGGACAGTCTTAGCTTATTGTGTGAAAACCTCTGCATGCAAGCCTGACATTTTCTAAGTTTAAAAAAAAGAGTGCCAGCATCAACACATATTGTGTTGTTAAAATTTGCTAACTGTGCTTACACAAATAAAGGTTGTTTTCAGGAATGTATGCCTTTCCGTCTTCTTTGTAGTTTGGAAGCTTGGGTTTTCTGCCATCAAAAAATATCACTTTAAATAAATTTAAAGTTCTTGCAGAACATCTAATGTCTAATAATATGAAAAGTACGGTGATAGGGACCTTGCCTTACCATTTTTTTACCGAACTTGTAGTGGGCCTTGTAAACAAAAGAGCAGGATCTGGGTGCCCAGGCGCATGCCTATAATCCCAGGATTTGGGAGGCTGAGGGAGAAGAATCAAGAGTTCAAAGGAACCCTCAGCAAAAGCAAGGTGCTAAGCAACTCAGTGAGAACCTGTCTCTAAATAAAATCCAAAATAGGACAGGGGATGTGGCTCAGTGGTCAAGTGCCCCTGAGTTCAATCCCAGTTTAAAAAAAAAAAAAAAAAAAATTTATTAAACTCCTACTATGTGTCAGGTACTGTGGATATAACGTCCCATAAAATGCCATTCCATTTTTAATTGACTCATCTGTCTTCACAGGAAGGAAAATTCAGTAGTTGCAACCTTTAAAACTTATAGACCTAAAATGTCCAATCACAAAAAAAAATCATTTTCCTGAAATCCTGTCTCACAATCATTCTTTAATATCAGGAAATAGGAATAATATGCAGTTCACTTACGTAATCTTCGTGCACATGACGCACCACCAAAGGAATATTATAACCAGCAATTTTTAACAAGGACTAACAATTGAGAATGAAGTTCAGTTCCTACATACTGCATGATTAGACAGAAGAATTAAGGGGTCTGAGAAAAAACAGGCAGTAAAATCTGCGTTAAAAAAAAAATTAAGGGATAAGTTCATTAAGCAGGTGGAAAAGAGCATCACAAATCTACAAAACTTCCCTCAACGTCCACCCCATCCTCTTTAAAGTATGACTTTCCCCTCCCCTATGTTCTTATAGGAAATTTACCTCCCTGCTGAATAGGGCGTTCTTCTTTAAAACTTGTGGTAGGTAAACAAGTTAAGGGTCGCTAGTTATCAAAGTATTATTCACCTCCTCCCCGCTGCTTTCTCCGGTAGGACTGCTCAGTAAACACCCTCTAGGAAAAATTCAGGAGGAGAGGATTCCCGGAAGGCCACCCAGTAACAGGGGGCGCGCACCTGATTCAGCCACAAGATCCGGCTGCACCTGGTGAGAGCCGGAGCAACCTGGAAGGGGACTCCTTTCTCCGAATATTAAATCGAGTCCCGACTTAGGTGTCCAGAAACTTCCGCAGCCTTGTTTCAGAGGTTTGGACCCTTCCAACCCTCGCCCACCAGAGACAGCGGCGCTAGGTACTTCTCCCTAATGTTGTAGCCCCTCTAAGCTGCAAAGCCAGGGTCAAAAGCTGGTGGCGGCCAGGCGACCCCGCTGACCCCGCTGGGACCCTTCCCGCTGCGAGGGCACCCACTGTCCGCGGAGCCACTGTCACCCTAGCTGCCTCCTCCAGCACCGCACCACTCACCTGCGACCCCGACAGCACCTCCGCACGATCGCCTGTAAGGGTGGTAGAAAAGAGAGCTTCATTGATTCCCCGCCTACCAACTTCTCACTCCCTCCATTGGTTGATATAGATGCCGCTCATTAGATGCTGCTCATCCATTGGTTCAAAGGGCACAACCATTCTGGGCGAGAGCCCGCCCCAGTCCAGGCCTCACAATGGGAATCGAATCCCAAACCGGTTCCGGGTTAGTGCCCTGAATTCCGCCCCCTTGTGATTAGCCTCCCGTTCTGCGCTCAGTCTTTGGTGCTTGTCTTTGTCAGTCAAGTGGCCTCTAGGAAAGGATTGGTCCCTAGCGATCAGCTTGCCGCGCTGTTCCACCTGATTGGAGAACTGGCAGCTCGGTCTCCAAACTCTATGCCTGTCCTTCACCCTGGACCTGTTAAAAAGGCAGAGAAGTCTGGAATCCAGCGGGCTTTGTAGGCCAGCATTATCTACTGAAACAACTGAGACTTCCTTTGGTGTTGTAAGACCCCCCAAAAGGAGACTCTAACTCTGTCCCACGGGATCGTAGGCAACCCCAATCAACCGCAGGAGGCATCACTTGATGCAAACAGCAAGAGGCTTTTATTCCAGCGACGCTGGGACCTAACTGGTGACTCACCCAGGAGTCGAGGAGTTGAGTCCCTAGCAGAAAATCTTACAAGTTCATAAAGGCAGAAACCACACATCGGGAGGGGTCCACATGAAAGGGAAAAGGGGAACAAAGCCGCAGGGAAATTCCAAAGGGGGGCTGGGTTTGCTGATAACACACAACATGTTTCACAATGTTTTACAACAGGGCATAGATTCTGGTCAACAGTTTCTGGTAATCTTATATCCTGTGTTTAACTGTCTGAGCCCTGTCTTGCTCAATTTACTCTCTGTTTGGGGCTGTTTCCTGGAACAGCTTTAAGGGCTTTGTTCCGGTCACTGGGAGGGAGACCTTAGGGAGTTGAGATAAGACAGCTTAAAAAAATGTCCATTCTTTCATTGTCAACCATTCTTCAGAGACTGCTTTTGCCAAAGGTCACTGGTGACTTCCTTTTGGCAAAATCCATTAGTCACTTCTTATACTCGATTGCTCAAAAAAAAAAAAAAAAAAAAAGTTGACCTAACCTTTTTTCAGTATTTTCCCTAATATTTGCTGCTTCTGGTTTTCCTCCCTCTCAGCCCTTTTCTCTATTCCTCTTTGTAGTTTTCTCTTTCTCTGCAATCTCCAGTTCAGGGGTTAGCTAATGGAACTGTCTTCCCACTGCGTCTGTTCAGGCCCCTATTCACGCTAACGGAATTACCTCAGTAGCCTCCTAACTGGTCTCCAGCATCCTGTCTGCCCTACCTGTCTTCAAATGATAGCCAGAATGAACAGCTTAGAGTTCATTGGCATATGTAGTCTCACTAATCTTATGTTGAAATTTTATGTTAAAAGACTTGCAAAATCATGAAAGGTAAGGCTCCTACTTTTCCCTCCAGCTTCATCTTCTCAATCTTCCTTACCCCAGTGTTTGCTTCTTTCAGTTCCTGGACTACAGTAGCCTTGGGACTCAGTTTGCGTTGCTGTTTTTCTATCCAGAAAGGTTCTTCCCTGCCTCTTCCCTACTACGCCCAGGATTCACTTTAGAAATTACTTCCTGAAGGAAGCCTTCCTTCCTTCTCCATTTCCAAGTTTTTCCTCTAATGTAATTTTGCCACATAAGACAGGATGCTAAATTAGATTTAAAGTTCACATAAATATAAACTAAGTTTTAATATGTCTCATGCAGTATTTGGAATCTCATATTTTTATTTACTAAATCTAGCAACCCTATTCAAGGGAGCTCTTATCACAACCTGTACCTTTCCTCTGACAGCTCTTTCTTTGCCTAGCAAATTCCCTAGAAAATAATAGGCACTGAAAAAAATTTGATAAATAAATAATAGAATATTCTGAATCAATGGTGAATCCTTTCTGGATATTGCAAGAGTTGTTCTAGGTCATAAAATAGGAAGTTCTTGTGAAATATGCTCTTCAAAATATAATGAATTGTAAGGCCCCCAAAAAGGAAACCCCAATTCTGTCCCATGGATCTCCGGCAACCCAATCAACCGCAGGAGGTGTCACTTGATGCAAACCGCAAGAGGTGTTTATTCTGGGACCCAACTCATAAAAGGGAAAAGGGGAACAAAGCTGCCGGGAAATTTCAAAGGGGGTCTGGGTTTGCTGATAACATACAACATGTTTCACAATGTTTTACAACAGGGCGTAGATTCTGGTGTCTTAACTGCCTGAATACTATCTTGCTCCAATTACTCTTTTACTCTCTGTTTGGGGCTGTTTCCTGGAACAGCTTTAAGGGCTTTGTTCCCAGCACTGGGAGGGAGACCTTAGGGAGTTGAGATAAAAGACAGCTTAAAAAAATGTCCATTCTTTCAGAATAATCTTACAGATTTTTTACTTATGACTTTGTCAGAGAAACGTGCTTATCCATTTGCCTAAGTAGAACAAACGAAACTTATTGTTTTCAGAAAATACAGAACCATTTGCTTAATAATTTTTGGTTTTCTTGTGGTGAATGTTTTTTTTTTTTGGCTGAATGTGATGAGAAAGTAAGAGGACTATCCACTCCCATTATGACCAGGCACATTCTCTCTGTCCTCTTTTGAAATCTGTCCATCATTTTAATCTATTTCCTTAAGTATTAGGGATAAGGCCTAGCATGAGTTAACTATTAAGAAACTTTTACTTTCATATCATGAAGTCTAAGCTTCCCCCAATTAACCTCAGTCTCCTTACTGTTTATAAGATCTTTTCAGGATACCCTCACTATTTCTTCTAGCTGTATCTTCTCTGAGTGGGTATATGGACCTACAGAAACAGATTAAAGGTAATCTATAATATCTAATATTAGTACCCCATTACCAACTTGATATTTTGTTCACTGAGTTGATTTTTGTTAATATTAATGTCAGGCTAGAGATTTCACCCAAACTTACATACTTATTCTAGAACCACACTATCCAACTATGATGACCAAATGAGTATTTGATATGTGGCTAGTCCAACTGAATAACTGAAATTTAATTGTATATAATTTTAATTTAAAAATGATTAAATTTAGTTATTGGGAATTTCCAAGTATGTTTGGAAAATGTGAGTTGTATGAATCTACTTTTCAACTATAATTTTTAAAAATCAAATACAGACCAAGTATAAAAAATATTGCCTGAATTGAAATGTGCTGTGAACATAAGACATATAGAGGCTATCAAGATTTAGCATGATATATAGAATATCTTACAGTATAAAATATCTCATTGGTAATATTGTATTAATTGTAAATTGAAATTATATTTTGCACAGTTGGAAAGGAAATTATTTTAAAATACTTTTAGAAAAAGTATTATTTTCCAATTTTATTGGAATATAATTGACAAAAATGTATATATTCAAAGTCTACACTGTTATGATTTGATACACATATATTTGTGAACTGATTGCCACAATCAATTAATTAACACATTATCACCACACAGTCACATTAGTGTTTGTATGTGTGTATGTGAGTGTAGTGAGAAGATATACCTGTTAGCAAATTTTATGTAAACAATTCAAAACTAACTATAGTCACCAACATTTCCACATTTCTGCCACCCAGCCTCTAGTCACTATTCTACCCTCTTCTATGAGTTCAATTTTTCTTAGATTCTACATATAAGTGAGATTGTATAGTATTTGTCTTTCTGTGTCTGGCTTATTTTACTTGGTCCTCCAGATTTATCCATGTTATTGCAAATCACAGAAGTTCCTTCATTTTTATGACTGAATAATATTCCTCTGTGTGTTTGTGTATCACAGTTTATTTATTCATCCATAAATACTAAAATTTCTTCCCCATATATTGGCTATTGTGAACAGTGCTGCAGTGAACATGGGGATGCAGATATTTTCTTGATCCTTGAGGCTGTGATTTCATTTTCTTTGGATATATATTGAGAGGCAGGATTGCTGAATTGCTGATTTTATGATAGTTCTATTTTTAATTTTTTGAGGAACCTCCACATTGTTTTCCATAATGGCTATGCCAATTTACATTTCCACCAGCGGTGTATAAGCATTTCCTTTTTTCTATCAACACTTATTTTTAAAATAAAGCTATCCTAATAGGTATAAAGTGATTTTGATTTGCATTTCCCTGATAATAATGTGGAGAAAATCTCTTCATATGTCTATGAAGTATTTGTGTTTCCTTTGGAGAAATATTTACTAAAGTCTTTTGCCCACTTAAAAAATTCAGTTATTTGGAATTTCTTTTCTTTTTTTTCTGCTATCAAGTTGCATAAATTCCTTATTAGTTCCCCATTATATATATAGTTTGCAAATATTTTCTCCCATTCTGCAGGATACCTTTTTTGTTGTTGTTGTTTGTTTTTTTATTTGATGTTGGTACTTAAGAATAAACCATGGTTGCTTTACCACTGAACCTCACTGTCCTGTTTATGACACCAACTGTCATGTATGGACTGAGGGTTTGGGGCTTGGCAGGTGGAAGAAGATACAAGACACAGTTAGGATAGTAGACATGCTTTATTCAGTGGTGGTCATAGCCTCCAGCCTCCAGTTTCTAGCTTCAGCCCCTGGGCAGTTCCATTTTGCCCCCATTTCTCCACCATTAGACCGGGAGTCTTTTCCATAGACTCTTTTTATATGTAGGCCAAACAAGGAAGACATACTGCCAACAGGTTACATCACTGGGCACATATTCAGAAGTTAATGTTTATGACCTTGAGTATATCTACTGAATCAGAGTGTTTCTGGCCTTGAGTAACCATAACAGCAGATTCCCAACCCTGGTTACACACTAAAAACATAAAAAAACCTGCCAGAAGTCTTGGTGAGGCAGCATAACTGTAGCCATTTTGGGCCTGCCCCAATACTGATACCAAATAATTTATAAAGAAAAAAGTATTTCTTATAATTAGGGAAGGGGAATTCAAGGTGAGGGGCCACATCTGATGAAGGTCTTTTTTCTGGAGGGTATTCTTCAGAGTCCTAAGGTGACATTAAGCATTTTATGGCAAAGGGTTCATCTAAGACACAGAAACTGGCTTTTATAACAAACCCACTCTTAAAATAACCCGTTAACCCATGAACCATTAATCTGTGAATTACTCCTAATTACTTCTTAAAGATCACACCTGGTTTCACCTCTTAATCTTCGAAATGAGGATTAAATTTCAACATTTGATGGGGACTTTCCAACCACAACAATTTATGAAATGACAATGAAAGCCTTTAAACAGCAATTTTCATCATCTAAAAAATTTACTTTAAATGGAAAACAGTATGGTTTCCACAGAAATTGTTACAATTATTTTCCTTTAGATTTTGTTGAGATATTCGCTACTTAGGGATGACGGATTTTTTTTTTTTTTTTAAGTTTCAAAGATCAGTCTGGCATCAATATTTTCTCCACTATATTATGTTCTACTTCTAAGAGACTTGTTCTGCCACTTCAAATAGCTTGTTCTTACACATCGAATTATTGTGTTTATCAAAAATTTCATGACGTCAGAAGCAAAAGACAAAAGATATACAGCAAAATGGACCCCGGTTTGCAGTTTCCTAATTCCTTTCATTCTTATAATTTCTAGCTAGAAAATATAATTGCAGCTACCTTTAATGAATGCTTAGTACTGGACACTCGGTTAAGCACTTTGCACACATTATCTTGTCTAAGAGATTTATAGTAGCGAAACTGAGGCACGTGTTTAGGGCATATCACTATGAAAAAGGAAACTGAGGCTGAGAAGAGACTTACTTAAGATCACATAACAATCTTCCTGATTTCAGCCCCTGTGTTTTATTTAATCATTATGAATATATGCTCCTCAATAAGAGGCAATTTTTTCAAAATTACTGCACACCTGAATGAACTTAATTCTTAAGTCTTTGGCAACTTACATAGCCTTTGATAGCTCAAATATTTTGATATTATGTCTACAACCCATATAACACCAACTATAGTACTTAAAAAACATTCTTCTCAGGATACTTGGCTCTGTCTCCTTTCAAATCTTTCTACTTATCTTTTCATGTTTTTCTTTCTTCTATACTACCCCAAACTCTATTACACTACCAATGAATTTTCTTTTTAACATCTCTAATCCTACATTGCATTCTTACTACTCTCACTCTATTTTTCTCCATTGCTAAAACGTGCAGCCAAAGTATGCTTCTATTATTACATGTAATAATTGAAAAATAATATAAGAATATCCTGGTTCCCAGTAATAAGTTAGAAAATAATTGAATACATCATATAATATTTTCTTAAATATAAGAAACCATCTAACTATTACATTACTCACTTTTTGGTCCTTTTTTGACTTAGTCTACCATGTTTTGTCTTAAAAGAAGACAAAGTTTCTCCTCTTCTTTATGCATTAATATTGGATGTTAAATTTCAATAAATTTAATTTCATAAGTTAAAGTTTGCATATTTATTTAAGACAAAAGATTGATTTCTAATATTGCTTTTATTCTACTTTCTGGGGATTTTTCTCCATTTTATGATTTTTTAGGAATTTTTTTCAGTTTGATTAAAATGTAGCAAAGTGTATCTCACCTCATTTGTGTCTTAGTGCTAGAAAACATTCTAATGCATCTTGTGCACTAATGGTACTGGACCTTCCTCCTGCTTGGGGGATGGAAAGGGCTATATCTTAATAGAATTTGGAAATTGTGTCAGAATCTAAGGTTGTATTTCTATAGCAACAGAGAATAATGGAAAGACAAAATGTCAAATACATTCAATGTTGCCATAGTAACAATCAGTTGCTTTACAAAGTATGTTTACTATTCCATTCAGGTCAGTTTTTCAAATGTGCTCATCTATATGAATACTCAAAAGGAAAGAAAAAGTTCAAAATTATTTAAGAAAGAAAGAAGGCTTTCAAGAGATGGAAGCAATTTATTTTACTGTCCTTTATTTAATAAGAAATTCAGAGTCCACAAAAAAAAGGCTATAAGGGAAATAGAAATTCTCATTTCTATTCCAATAAGTATTCTTCCTATTTGCAGTCAGGGAAATTGAAGCATGGAGTTTAAAGCATGTCTGTATTGTCATTTCATAATATTTCAAATCATTTCCTTGGAGCTTTTGAAAACAGGGAATTCTGCCATATTAAAATGAAAAAAATTTTGTTTTAAAACAATAGCACTTGAGGGTGTATGCTTACCAGGCAACTGTGGTGATCATAGACAAAATTAATACAACAGGCAATAGTTTATTCTGGCCCTTCCAATTGTCTTCCTTTTCCTTACAGCATCCTCCTTTCCTTGCTTATAAAACATTTTCCTTAAAGTAACACATCAGGACCTTCCCAGCCTCACAACTTACTAGTGGCGTGAGTTTTTACCCGTCTCTTTCTCTCCTGTAATTGTTTCCATTAGACTAAACCCAGGGAGAACAGGGTCCATGCTCATTCTCACCATTTAAAATGCATTCTAGCCCACGTGAACGTGATGGGTCTGGCCATACCAGATTTGGTCTCTTACAACAACTCGCCCAACTCCTTTTTTATTTATAGACACACAGTTAAAGGGGGCAAGGACCAGGAGGAGCTTCTTCTGTGATGGACAGCATAGGGTGGAGTTAGGGAAGCCATTTTCTTAAGGGAAAATTCCAGAAGGAGACAGGGAACCACTCCCATGCAGTGTCACATGCTTCCCGGCAGTTCCTAGAAGCCAGGCCTCAGTGTCCCATGGTTCAACCTCGTCTGATTCTCCTAAATAAGAATGGCTTCCCACAGATGATGATTTGGGGCTAGTCATGATACATTTATTCTACAGAAGCAATATGCTAAATGGTGGGTATATTTCTGGATTGTCTGTCAGATGTAATGCAAGCACTGTGTGGGCTATAAAAATAATAGTACTACTTCCATAACTTCTAATCCCTTTACTGAAATTACTCCAATTGTTCAAAATTAATTCCTGTTTCAGGACTGTATGAGCTTATCACCATCAGTCAATAATGGTAATGCTGGCAACAGAAAACATTGTTAGGTGCCAGTTATGTGTAAACCAACTATACTTCTATAGTAGGAGTGCTAAGATTCCCTCAAAGATCCTCATGTCCCAATTCCCCAAGCATGAATATGTTATCTTATATGGCAGAATAGACTTTGCACATGTGAATAAGGACCTTGACATAGAAAAAATTTCCTGGATTGTCTTGGTGGGCCCAATCTAATTGTAAAGGTCCTTAGAAGTAAAAGACGGAAGCGAGAGTGAGTGTCAGAATGATGGCAGTGTGAAAACATGACCCAACCATTCCTTGCTTTGAAAAGGCATTGAGAAGACCATGAACTGGAGACAAGTGCAGTCTTTACAAGCTGATAAAAGTAAGAAATTAACTTTAAGCCAGGGTCTCCAACGTAGAATTCTGACCTCCAGAAATGTAAGATAATAACTTTGTGTTGTTTTAAGTCAACAAGTTTGTGTTCATTTCTGCAGTAGCAGTAGGGAAATGAGCTTTCAAGGAGTAATGGTTCTGAAATGCTTTTGCTTTGGCTCACTTAACTTTGAGTTAATAAACGCTAGCTCACCCACTGTAGCTGCTCTTACTTCCTAGGGAGCAAAAGAACTCCTGTCATATTGAAGAGGAAGAATAATAATGAAAAATAGCAATAATTTAAAAATGAAAAAAATGGCAATAATAAACATTTTACAAACATACAAATAAATTAATAGTAGTAAAAACTACAACCAAATTAAACAAACACAGGTGATTGAAAAATAGCAGTTTTCCTTCTGGAACATTTCAGAGATTCCAATGACCTGTATTAGCATGTACACAGAGGAGTGTTGCCAAGCATTTTGTGAAATTGGGCTCTCAGTGAACTCATGTGCTGCTTTTATTGAGCACTAAGTTTTATTAACCCTTAACAACTCACTTGGTAGTTTCCTTGAAATGAGCTCATCCATTTAAAACTAAAGTCTTTGAAACAAACTTTCATGAATCCAAAGACAATCCTTAGTTTCAGAACACCTCTAAGATGAACAGTAGGAGACCAAAATGAGAAACAGTACATAATCATTCTTCTGCAAGTCTTAGATAACAAACTGGAGAGGAACTGCTCCTTGTGTGCTTAAGGTGAAGAACTAAGAGGAAGGGTTAAAGGGTTAGATAAAATAGAATTTCAAATTTTGATTCTCTAGAGACCATCCCATTCATCCTGTAGACCATTGTAAATTGATTTGTTTACTTGGGGACACCTTGGTTTCAACTTTCAGTTTTTCATTTCATGTACAAATATTTCAAAATATATCTCTAAGTCCAGCCTGGTGGCACATGCTTGTAATCCCAGTGGCTCTGGAGGCTGAGGCAGGAGGATCTCAAGTTCAAAAGCCAGCCTTAGCAAACTTAGTGAGGCTCTAAGTAACTCAATAAGATACTGTCTCTAAATAAAATATAAAAAAGGGCTGGGGTTGTGTTCAGTGGTTAAGTACCCCTGGGTTCAATCCCCAGTATCAAAAAAAAAAAAAAAAAAAAAAAAAAGTGTCTCTAGAAAAGAAGGAACACTTTATTATTATAATACCTTACACAATTAACAATTGTTACAACATAATCTAGGTATTAGAGTTACCCTGCCAGAGAAATTAAATGTCATGATGTGATTTACATGCGGTATTTTCTGAAAGTTTCAGAAAATCTGACAACAAATGTTCCAAAGAACCGGAAGGGAACCACTGATTCATAGGAATAGAACGTCTTCAGAGGTGATATATTCAAATAATTGAATATTTGAATCCCATCCCTTCAACACCACTTGGACTTTTCTAGTTAAATTTTCCCAATTCTTTCATTTGTTCTCATAATAAGATTTTTAGCCTCTTCACACTTTAGACCTTCAGAATACTTCTATTTTAAAATACGATGTGCCATATTCTAAATACAAGAGCAGTATTCTAAATGGAATCTCCCCATGGCAGAACAATCAAACCAATATTGTCCTTATCCTCAATATTATACTTTGATTAATATATACACTATTTTACTATTAGTATTACACTTCAATCTATTATTTGTTTTGATTCCCATGTTTATTAATTCAACAAAAATTTATTAAACACCTGCTTTAAGAATAAAATTTTCTGTTCTCATGGAGTTTATACTCTATGACCATATCATTGACTTATTCATGTATGAATCCTAAGTTTATGTTAAACTCAGTTTTAAATCTACATCTCAGCTAGGTTCTGCAAGCTTCATACCCCCCCATAAGAACTCTTCTTGTCTCTATGGTGCCTACTTCTGTTCTGTTCTTGAGGCACTTTAAAATATTTAGTTTACCATGTTTAAGAGTTGCTATTATTTTAAAATATGTATATCTTTAATGGAAATATTTTTATGCAGTTTTTATATTGGTTATCATTTAACTGAAAACTATTTCCTGTTCTTACTGAAAACCATTACAACAAATAAAAATAAGCAGGATTATCTACCCTAAAAAACAATAAGAAACTAACCTAAACAAAGATATAACTTCAGCACTTTATGAATGATAAAAAGAATGCAGGAATCCCAGTGTTGCTTTCTAATTAATTGCCCAATGACAGCAGAATACCACTGAGATAATTATTAAGAAGCACATCAATCTGACTTCTCTGGGCTATTTGATTACACTTGTTTCCATTCATGTTTGTGGACTTTGGACATTATAAATTATACCATAAAAAAAGCTGAGCATAATTTTTGTTTTATGTGAAGAACAAATGATTTTGCAGCATCACTGACTAAAGTAATAACTGTAAATTCAAGCCACTTTTCAAAAGCATGAGACACTACTTTTACAAGGAAGAGGTACCTAAGGTCATTTGATTCATATATTAGTCCATAGGGAGTTTCTCCTAGCTTGACAGAAGCAAGGGCCTATTCAAAGTTCTGATATGACAGGTTGTATTTCTTCCTCATCCCCAAATCTAACCAATCTTTTTGATTTTCCATTTTCTGTGTTTTTTTAACTGCCACATTCATAATTTATTTATTTTTTATTTGTTCTAATTTGTTACACATGACAGAAGAATGCACTTTGACATATGGTACACAAATAGAGCACAAGTTCTCATTCCTCTGACTATACATGGTGCAGATTGCACTGGTAGTATAATCATACATGTATGTAGGGTAATGTCTGTCTCATTCTACCATCCTTCGCATCACCACTGCCCTACCCCTCCCCTCACTTACCTCTGCATAATCCAAATTTCCTTCATTCTTCCCTACTCAACCCCCACTATGGATCAGCATCCACTTATCAGAGAAAACATTCAACCTTCGGGTTTGGGCGATTGACTTATTTCACTTAGCATGATATTCTCTAGTTCCATCCATTTACCTGCAAATGCTATAATTTCATTCTTCTTTAAGGCTCAGGAATATTCCATTGTGAATATGTACCACATTTTCTTTATCCATTCATCTGTTGAAGGACATCTAGATTGGTTCCATAGTTTAGCTATTGTGAATTGAGCTGCTAAAACATTGATCTGGCTGTATCACTGTAGTATGCTGATTTTAAGTCCTTTGGGTATAAACCAAGGAGTGGGATAACTAGGTCAAATGATGGTTCCATTCCAAGTTTTCTGAGAACTTTCCATACTGCTTTCCATAGTGGTTGCACTAATTTGTAGTCCCACCAACAATATATGAGTGTACCTTTTCCCCCACATTCTTACCAACTCTTATTATTACTTGTATTCTTGATAATTGTCCTTCTGATTGGACTGAGAAGAAATCTCTAATTGCTAGAGATGATGAACATTTCTCATGTTTATTGATTGATTATATTTCTTCTGTGAAGTGTCCAGTTCTTTAGCCCATTTATTGATTGGGTTATTATTTTTTTTGGTGCTATGTTTTTTGAGTTCTTTATATATCCTGGAGATTAGTGCTCTATCTGAGATACAGGTGGTAAATATTTTCTCCCATTCTGTAGGCTCTCTCTTCACATTATTGATTGTTTCCTTTGCTGAGAAGAAGCTTTTTAGTTTGAATCCATCCCATTTATTAATTCTTAATTTTACTACTTGCACTTTAGGAGTCTGTTAAGGAAGTCTGGTCCTAAGCTGACATGATGAAGATCTGAGCTTATTTTTTCTTCTGTTAGGCTCAGGGTCTCTGTTCTAGTGCCTAAGTCTTTGATCCACTTTGATTTGATTTTTGTGCAGGGTGAGAGATAGAGGTTTAATTTCATTTTGTTAAATGGATTTCCAGTTTTCCTAGAACCATTTGTTGAATAGGCTATCTTTTCTTCAATTGTATTTTTGGCATCTTTGTCTAGTATGAGATAACTGTATTTATATGGGTTTGTCTCTGTGTCCCTTATTCTGTACTATTGGTCTATTTGTCTGTTTTGGTGCCAATACCTTGCCATTTTTGTTACTATTGATCTGCAATATAGTTTAAAATCTGGTATTGTGATGCTTCCTGCTTCGATTTTCTTGCTAAGGATTATTTTGGCTATTCTGAGTCTCTTATTTTTCCAAATTAATTTCATGATTGTTTTTTCTAGTTCCATGAAGAATGTCTTGGGATTTTAATAAGAATTGCATTAAATCTCTATAACAGTTTTGATAGTATGATCATTTTGACAATATTAATTCTACCTATCCAAGAGCATGGGAGATCTTTCTGTCTTCTAAGGTCTTCTTCAATTTCTTTCTTTAGTGTTCTCTAGTTTTCATTGTAGAGGTCTTTTACCTCTTTTGTTAAATTGATTCCCAAGTATTTTATTTTATTTTATTTTTTTGAGGCTACTGTGAATGGGGTAGTTTTCCTAATTTCTCTTGAAGTGGATTCATTGATTATGTGTAGAAATGCATTTGGTTTATGGGTATTGATTTTATATTGTGCTCCTTTGCTGAATTCATTTAGTTCTAAAAGGTTTCTGGTGCAATATTTTTAGATTTTATAAGTATAGAATCATGTCATGGTAAATAGTGATAGTTTGAGTTCTTTTTTTCCTATTCATATCCCTTTAATTTCTTTTGTCTGTCTTGTTGCTCTGGCTAGAGTTTCAAGGACTATGTTGAATAAAAGTGGTGAAAGAGGGCATCCCTGCCTTGTTCCAGTTTTTAGAAGAAATGCTTTCAATTTTTGTCCATTTACAATGATGTTTGCCTTGGGCTTAGCATAGATAGCTTTTACAATGTTGAGGCATGTTTCAACTATCCCTACTTTTTCTAGTGTTTTGAACATGAAGAAGTGCTGTATTTTGTCAAATGCTTTTTCTGCATCTATTGAGATGATCATATGATTCTTGTCTTTAAGCCTATTGATGTGATGTATTGTTTATTGATTTCTGTATGTTGAACCAACCCTGCATCTCTGGGATAAACCCACTTGATCCATCCCATCTCTTCTATGTTCAGGTTCTCAATGTTTTTGCCCCACGTAATCTCATTGCTCCAATCTGTCTCATTTACTGTTACCAAGATTTCTTTTTTTGAAGCTAGATCCAGCTTGTCACCCTCTTCCTCAAGCACTTCGTATACTGCTTCCTGTTCTTTTCTGTACCATAAGTAGAATCTCAGAACTGTTGAGTCTTTACAAGATAATTTTCATTTTATTTTCTTGCCACCAACTAAGCTCTTTATCCTTTGCCTGTAGCTTTTATGCGGGCTTTAATTCTTGTGGGGGTTTTTGTCTCTGTATTATTTACTTAGGGGAAAACTCAGAGGAGTTTTTAGGCGTAACACATTCTAATGAATGGGTGGGCTCCTGTTTCTTTGGCAGAAAATGGTGCTACAGTATCTGGGGCAAGTATTGAACATTGATGAGAAGAGTGTAAATAACGATAAAGACATTACCTAACAAGCAAAACAAACAAACTCTGGGATATCACAGGCCAGGGTTTATGTGGGAAATGGTGAAGGAAGAACAGGCAGAGCTGAAGATCTGGTGGGTAGTAAGTTGGGCTAGTTAGTTATACAAAGGTGTCAGAATTGCAACAACACAAGAATTTTTAAGAAACTGTGTTAAAGGGAAGTGCTATGTTTTGACTATTTCTCTAAGCATACTTAAGCCGTCTTGGTTAGGATAAACAGTAAAGATTTCTCTAATCATGGTTGTACTAGATTTTAATCAGAGGAATATCTTTTAACCATTAATGTTCATGTTTAAAATCATATGCATAGATTGACTAATATGTGGTGTAGTTCTTAGAACAGTTTGTTGTAGTATGAACATCACTGAATATAGATTAAAGGACATCTGAGCTTGTTTCAGATTATATTTTGCAAAAATCACTGCAACAATTTCTCCCATCCCCTCGAGGTTCTTCTTCACTGTGACCTTGCCACCTCTGGATTAAGAGGAGGAGTCTATTTCTCTTCCTTGACTTTGGACAGGTTTTGTGACTACTCTGACCAAATCAAAAGAAAAACAAACAAGACCAACTCAGTGACAGTAATACTAAACTAGCAGAAGTGTTGTTCTACTAGTTCTAGACACAGTCTTAACCTGGTATGCCAGCTTCTATTTCTGTCTCTTGAAAGGTAGCCTCCATAACAGAACTGTGACCACCTGGAAGCCCACATGTTGTGGAAAGGTCCTAAAGGAGAAGACCTGACATAGAGAAGGAAAGATACCAAGAAGCACTGAGATGGCAGACAAGTGAGTGAAGAATCCATCTTGGGATTTGAATCCTCACCATCTGCCCCAGCTGAAGCTTAATGGATCTGAAGCAAACCACATATCCAAAGCCTTCAGAAATTGTTGATCCACAAAACAAGGAGGGGGAGATAACAGTAGTGATTCTAAACTACTAAATTTTAGGGTACTTTATTAAATAGCAATAGGTAAACAAAATCAGGTTTTTGTTCAGTTTCTATCACTTAATAATTCAGTGACTGAAGCCATCCTATATCCACCTCTATAAACCTTGTTTGTTGGTCTTGCCTATCTACCTCCAGGTACTTGCAACATTAAAAAACGATAAATAGGAGAAATTATGATGGAGGGAAGATACTATTATTGTTCCTTGAAAAAATGTCTCTTGTCTATAACACTAATTTGTATATGCCCATTATGTATGTTTTCCTTACCTTATGATCATTCTTTCTGATATAAGCATGGATATTTGAGATTAGGTCATTTGTTTCCTTTGTAGACTTTGAGGTAGCTTTCAATTTAGGTTGAATGCCTTTTATTAAAAAGAGAAATGACCTTGCTGTGTTGTTCTAATTGTAATCTTTTAAGCAATTACTAGCATTTTTCTTTTCAAATATATTTTACATTTTATTCTAGTATGATGAGGAAACTTTCCTACATTTTTTAAAGTATCAAAATGATTTTCCAATCATTTGAACAAATCACAAAGCCTTAAAAGATTTCTATGGCTCATTGTTTCTTGACTAAAGTAATTTGAAAGAGGAAATAGAATCAATTCTATTTCTCTAAATAATAGGAGAGCAAAGGAGAAATCAAAAAAGCAGTAAAATTATATTGGCTGTTTGTTTTTATTTCTATAGAACAAGCATATTTTAATTTACAGTCAGCTGAGATACTCAATCTGCAGAAATGGTCAATAGTGTGGTTTAATCATTCTCAAACTTTAAAACATTCTAGTTAATGAATGAGGGCTCACTTTTCAATATTAATTCCCATGAATAATTGCCATATGATGTTGAACAAAGGCTAAATGTGTATTTTTTCCAATAATAAAATAGAAAACATTGGGCCAAATAAACTTTCAAAATTGCTACTTCTAACTATGGTTTTCTGGAGTTGAGTGTACTGGTCAGTTTAATACTCTGGTTAACAAAATCTTCATAGAGAAGCAGTGCAGTTTCAAGAAAATAGTACTAGGTTCTTCTCCAACCTCATCTTCTTAACTAGCTGTGTGTCCTTGGGCAAGGCATACTACCATAAAGCAATAGTTTACTTATTTGTAAGCTGATAGAATAGAGATTAAATGCATAATTTACCATTATGATGATTGAATAATTAATGTAAATAAATTATCTATCATATTACCTTATGTGTCAGAATTTTAATTGATTTTGTTGCTTCAGTATCTGTCTTGGAGGCAGGTCTGGCCACCTTGCTACCTGGGTCTCTGACATTAACCTTGTTACTTGTAAAACCACCTTTATCATCCATACTCTATTTGCTATTGCTCCTTCTGAGTCAGAGACAGACTCTCTCTTCATTAAAGTTTCCTAAAAGTATAACCTTACATTTTAGATTTTCAAATAGCTTCCTCTTCTAGATAAGCCTCCCTGGAGCTAGGTGAGTGGAAACTAGAATCCTGACCCCAATCTAACCTCCACCACTCACCTGCTACCATAGATCTCAGTACTAGAGGTTAGGCCAGTATTACTCCTTCTTCTACCCCACGTGGCAGACACACAATACATAATACACTTCTTTGAGACTCTTAATTTCAGTAACTCTTACTTGAGAGTTTCCACATCTGGATTTCACCAGGATTCCTAATGACCTGTTTGCCTCCTCATGTTGGACTTTGCAGTAGGTGCGAGCTCCCTTCTCTATCTTTTTGGAATATCACATTTAAAGATGTTAATTGCTTGGAGACAATTTTCTACATAACTGTCATTTTGCACCTGCTGGTCTCTACGAAGTCATCTGCTGCATCAAGTGAGAGATCAGATCTTGTGACTAGGCTTGCCTTGAGAATATCACATGGCTATTCAGTGTCAGCATAGGTATAAAATGTTTCATTTTCGATTTGCATTTCTAAGGTGATTAAATAAACCAGGGCAAAAAGGGGGGGAGGGGAGAGAGTCCCAAATTGTATTCCATTTAATAAAATACATTTCAGCAAGTAGGACACACATATTTGCATCTTTAAAAATTAAATCAATACAGTAATCAAACAAAATTCCATTAAGCTATGAAAGAGCAGAGCTACACATCTATGTTGTCTTTAATGAATGCATTTAATTGTCAAGGGATAAAATGTTCTGAGGAAAGAAAGGCTAAATGAGCCCTTGGTTTTAAATAGATGTAACCTTGCAAATACTATATTTGTATATTCAGCCTCTACTGCTTACATAGTAAAAAAATGCAATTTACCAAACTATTCAAGAATGAAATATTGACTACTGTTTCAGAAAAACTGAAATATTACCATTAAACATTCATTGAGCATTTATAGAATGGAACATACTTTATTAGGTGCTTTTGGGCCATGGTAATTTTAGTTAGAGCAGATCTTGTCCTCAGAAAGTTTAGAATGAAATAAAGAAACAAGCAGGTAAATAATAGATGTAAATATATTGATTTATTTAACATTAGATATAAAATTTGTTATATCATTGAGCAAAACTGGTATGTAAAAATTATTATTTCATACTGTTCTCTGTAACTTTAAATATGCATCCTAAGTTAAAAAAAATGTAATTATATTTGAAAAAAATTTTAAATGTCAAAATTAGAAAATCAATAATAAAAACTCACCTTTATGTGGTTCCATTATGAGCCTGGCACTGTTGGAAAGGTTCTTCTTTATGCTCACACACTGAATTCTCACAGTGATCCTATCTCATTAGTATTATTCTCATTTTTCAGAAACTTGAGTCACTTGGAACTTGAGTCATTAATGTGGTAAACAATGTGGTATAGAGCTGTTCGGTTTCTTATGCCAAATTACTAGTAAAGGGAATGAATAGCAAAAGAGGAATGACTTGTTCAAATAAAAATAATTTTACAATGTAAAATTGATGTTTAAATTTCCAAATATTCACACAGGACAGTCTAGGACAGAAAACACAAGTTTCAAGAAGAGTTTTGAAAATATTTTTCTTATAGGCATTTTCCTGATGAAGTACCTACTATAATCATTATGGACTAATATGTTAGCAGGAACTAGTTTGTTTATTAGATTTAGATAAGACAGATAGGTCAGAAAAATAGGCAGAGGAAAGACTAGCAGAGGGAAAAAAGACTAGTTAATGAAATATACAAAGGTCCATTTCATTTTCTTGAAAATTTGGCCTGGAACTGGCCTTAAAATAAAACTTGATTTATTTTTAAGTTTACTAGACAGAAGAAAATTTCATCACCTGAAACAATTAGTGTTGACTTTCAAACTACTTCATCATGTATTTAAATTGTTTTTTTTCAAACAGAGAATATACAGTGCCAAAGCCCATGGGCAGAAATACTTGTGCTGAATGAGGATAAAAGTAAAAGAAAGGCGGTCAGAAATAAAATGGGTATACTTCATTGACTTTGGTTTTCTTAGAGAAATCGGGAGTCATGAGAAAGTTTTGATCCAAAAAGTGGCATGATCTGACCTACATATATCTTATTGGTGTTACTTTGGTGTTGTGTTGACAACAGATTATAGGAGTATAAGTGTAGCAATGAGACTAGGTAAGAGGCTAATAGAATAAGTCTTCTGTATAAGAGAAGATGTTGGCAAATTGAGGCAAAGAACATGGTGATTGTGGTCATTCTACGAAGGGGGAATCTGCAGTTATTCCTAATGGATGGACACAGTAGGGTTTGAGTAAGAAAAGTTGATGATTTCTCTGGCCTGAAGAACTGGCAAGATGGTGATGTCATAACTGAATGTCTTGGGTACAACCAAAGACATTATTATGCTTTCTCCAAAAAGTGTAAGTTTAGTTTTGGAAATTTTGCTTTATTTTCTCTCCACATTTTTATGGGTGCATTAGAATTGTATATAATGATGGGATTTGTTGTTACATTCTTGTATATACACATAATATAACAATATAATTTGACCAATATCACTCTTGAGTGCTCCCCTCTTCCTTCCCACCTTTGACACCCTGGTCCCTTCCCTCTACTGATCTCCCTTTGATTTTCATGAGATCCTGCCCCCCATATTTTTTTCCCCTTTTCCTTCTCTAGTTTGTAAATATGAGAAGAAACATATGGCCCTTGACCTTCTGAGTTTGGCTTATTTTGCTTAACATAATGGTCTTTATTTCCATCCATTTTCCTGCAAATAACATAATTCCATTTTTCTTTATGACTGAATAAAGTTCCATTGTGTATATGTACATTTTTTATCCATTCATCTGTTGATGAACACCCAGGCTGATTCCGTAGTTATTGTGAATTGTTCTGCTATAAACATGGATATTCATACATCACTGTAGTATGATAACTTCAGTTCTTTAGGATAACTACTGAGGAGTGGTATGGTGGGGTTATATGGTGGTTCCATGCCTAGGGAAATCTTATGTTTTTTATGTCTATCAAACATTTAACAGAAGATAATGTATAGGACTTTTGGAATATGAACTTCAGAAGAAGTGTGGATTAGAATCATAATGTGGGAGTCACTAGAAAATAGATGATATCTAAGCCCTTGAGTCTGGAGATCAATCAGGGAATTAATATAGATGAAGAAGACGTCCAAGAGCTGATGCCTAGGTTACTCTAACATGAGTTCGGAGAAAAGAAAAGGAACCAGTGTAAGGGATTGAGATAGAGTGAGGGAGATGACAAACCAGAAGAGGGTGAATTTCTGAAGTTACTTAGAAACATACATCCAGGTAGAGTTAATCATAAACTGAGTAAAAACTACTTACAGTCAGGGAAAAGAAATACTAACAGGCTATTGATGATATTGAAAAAAATTTTTGGTGAAATTTTGGTTAAAAAGAAAAAGACAACAAATGGATACAAATGAGAAATGTGGCAGTTTCTGGAGGATATATGACAGCAACTTGTTTGTAGGCTGATGAAAATAATCTATGAAAGTGGGGAAATAGATGCTTAAAGATAGAGGAGGGAATCAGAAGGAATGTGATCCATTTATAATGGGAGGTGGAGGGGAAAGCAGAGTATATAGATAAAGATGCTGGTAAGTAGGTAGATGTGGTGGTAGGAATTTATAGAAGTTTTTATCAGAGAAATTTTAATTGCTAAGTAAGTATGCAACAAAGGGACAATGAATTTGAGTGTGCAATCATGGGAGTGATCACAGAGTTTGACAAGGGCATTTAGGTTTGTAAGAAATGAAGAGAGGACATAGAGGCAGAGGTCATGAGGGAATGGGGCTGCCAAACAAGAATAATGCAAGATAGTGAAGACACAAAGAAACCAGATTCTGAAGTGTGAGCAGGTCCCCCACAGATTTACTTCCTAGAGAGAGTTCACAATTGAACCTGATATGGTGATATGTTGTTAAGAATGGCACCTAATAAAACAGACTTCTCTTTTCTCTGTACCGTTAAAAATGTCTTTGCTATTTTCTAGAGTCCATTTCCCCTCCCCTTGAAATCTATGCTGTTTTGTGAACTGCTTTGAGCAATAGAATGCAATAGAAGTGGTATGTAAGACTTCAAAGTCCTGGCCTTGAGGCCCTATAACTCTCCTTTTGCTCAGAAGGAAGTCAGCCACTATGGAAAGAAGTTCAGATTGTTCTGCTCAAAGAAAGGTCTTAGAGCATAAATTTCTGCTATGAGGGAAATATTCTGTTTTCCAAGGTGACAGGCAATAGCATGTGTGACTAATGATCACTTGAAATGTAACTTGTGACTGAGAAACTAAATTTTTAATTCTGATTAATTAATTTTCAATGTAAATAGCCACCAGCTAGTACTTACAATGATAAGTGCATCCCTATAGCAAATAGATTGCATGAAGAGAGAGGCCATATGGATGAGGACTAAGTGCCCCAAATAACTCCAAGATATCTAGGATACTAGATATGTGAGCCTTCCAGCTGTGGTTGAATCCATTCAGCCAACACCAAAGTTGAACAAAGGTAAGTGTCCCTGCTGATTCATGCCAAAATCCCTGACCTTTAGAATCATGAACAATGAGATTGTTTTAACCCATTAAATTTGAGGTGGTTATGTGGCCATAGATAATGAACTTGGTGATGCAAGAATGTCCTTCTATCTTATGGAAACCTGTCTTGGGTGGCCAACTGACCTTTTCCAAGTGACACCTTGCTGCCATGGGTCCATTCAAACTGTGATACTATTATTCAACAGAAATCTAGACACCAGCTTAAGAAACTAAGCCACTAAGTCTCATTGTTCCAGATGTGGGACACCTATAAAAACTTACATTTATATAAATGTACCACTTATTGTAACTTTTGAAATTTTTGTTTTTAGAGTTCTATTCTTCTGAGAAAACAAGTGAATGATTAGTGTTTGCAAATATGCATATACATATGATGGGGGAACATATAAGAAATAGTATCCTCATTCAATTAAAAATGTTAAAAGAGTACTCACATGACATTTAAGATTTTGCCAACAAAACATATTTATATAGGACTGAATACCTGCACCAGGGTAGGAGATTACTAAGAAAAAATGAATTTGGTTCCATCAAAAACTCATACATTCTTCTGCATTTGAGTTTGTAAAAATAAATATTCAATAGATTAAAAATTTCTCATAGGCTGCTAAAATCTCTGCCTCGTTTTAGACTATTCTGGAGCTCTGGCTGGCTGACTCCTTTGGTCATAAGTGAGCAGTGAAGCACAGCTTAGCTAATCGGGCATCATTCATAGGAGTCTCTGTTGAGCTTGAAAACTGTGGGTAAAGATGCAAATTAAAGTGCCCATCTGAGCAGAGTAAATGTGAAAGCTTAGAACTTTCTAGGACTCTAGGCCCTGAAAAACAGAAAACCAAAATGGGACCAAATTCAAAGTATTAGCAATAGAAGGTAACAGGGAAAATCAACAGATTCACCAAAGCAGCAAGGTTCTCAATGATTAGGGAGAGCTGGTGTTTTTACCATTATATTGCAAGGGTAGTATAGTGATAATATTCTGTAGTTCAAAAATGGTTGTTGAATGAGTAATAAAGAAGAAACTCGCAATTCAGCATAAGAGAGAATGTTTAGGACCAAGTCAAAACTCAACTTGTGCAATAGTCAAAGTTTTACTTTGTCACATTAATTCCCTCTGCTAACATAGCCTTGAGTATTTTCAGATTTAATATTTTATGTGTACTCGTAGAATTAAAGACCATGGTAGCATTTATGAGTTAGAGGAAAGCTGGGTTTTTGATGAAATCAAACAAAGAAAAAGAAAAGGAGGAGGCAGAGACATTTATTGAAGATTTCCTGGTTGCTAAGCACTGTGTCAAGCATCTTACATGCATGATTTGATTTAATTCTCACAGCAACTATTTTGTGGGAGGTATAACAATTATCTCAATTTTACTGATAAGAAAACTGAGACACAAAATGTTTAAGGACCTTGCTTAAGCTTCTACAGCTTCTACATCATTCTTCACCATATAAACAAGATTCAAACCCAGGCATGTCTGATTTCACATGTGGGTTTTCAACATCTTACTTCTATGTGTTCCCCAACTTGCTCACCAATAAGAATTATTTGTTGTGCTTCTTAAAAAAGGTGGGCTCCCAGAACCTGAATCTACAACTTAGTAAATAGAAATCTCCAAAATCAAGGTCCTGGATTTGAATAATAGGTATTCCTCACATGATTATTTTTTTAAAGCGAATTTGAGGAACACTCAAATTTCAGAATATTATCTGAATCTGTACATTAACGGTAGAAATTCCATTGCAAAAATATTGGTTGGAGTTGCAGTATTCACTTATCAAAGAAAGAAATGTAGATGCTTTATTTTAAACTATTGAGTAATTTTCTTTGTAAAAATTCTTAGAAATAAGAGTGCATATTAATATGAGCTTGTAAGACAAATGTGAATTATATTTAAATGGAAGTATATTATAGAGTAGATATGATGTGAATACTATTTGTGAAAGAAATAAAAAATTTACTGATTTGTTAAAAGGTTGTTTAAAAAAATCTATAAATAGTTTGAATTCCAATTAATGTTTCATCTTAGAAAAGGCTGGTTAATCTCTAAAAGGAAAAATGTTAAAGCTAATTGGATTTTTAAATCTGAGAAACCCACAGGGACAGGCTTTTCTTGATTAAAAAATTTAAATTCATTTTACAGCACACATTTTGGTCAGGGTTATGGAAGGGTAATTAACTTCCCACAGAAGATTCACTAATTACCAACTGAGCAAAATCAGGTTAAACAAGCCCTGACCTTGGAAGAAATGCAAAAATATTTATCAAGTGCAGTGGAACTTAAAACTATAGATACTAGAATGATCTGTTTAATATTTATGTCTAAATTCTATTTTAAGATAGCTCCACAGACATCTTAAGTTTTTCTGAATATTATTTAGTTCACTATCTTAGGTTAGGGCTTATTAAACTAAAAGTCTTTAAAACCACAACATTTAATATGTACAAAATGATTTTATCCTGGAAACATGGGTTTTCTAAGAAGTATTCAATAACAATGTTTGCAGTTTTAAATGATCTACGTTCCTTATGTAGGTTAGTGAAGTGCCACATTGCCTCAAAATCCAGTATTTTTCATATTACATTTGAAAACCTCAAACACTAACCCTTTAAAAAATATTTTTTTTTAGTTGTAGATGGACACAATACCTTTATTTATTTATTTATTTTTATATGATACTGAGGATCAAACCCAGTGCCTCACAAGTGCTAGGCAAGCACTCTAATACTGAGCTATAATCCCAGTCCCAACACTAAACATTTTGAGACTTTTTGGATCCAAAGTGAAAAGTGAAATTTTTTTTTTTTACTCCCTTTTTAATTTTATTTTTTTTTTATTGTAAACAAATGGGATACATGTTGTTTCTCTGTTTGTACATGGAGTCAAGGCATACCATTTGTGTAATCATAAATTTACATAGGGTAATGTTGCTTGATTCATTCTGTTATGTTTCCTTTCCCCCCACCCCTCCCACCCCTCTTTTCCCTCTATACAGTCCTTCCTTCCTCCATACTTGCCCCCCTTCCTAACCCTAACTCTAACCCTAACGCTAACCTCTCCCTCCCCCCATTATGTGTCATCATCCACTTATTAGCGATATCATTCGTCCTTTGGTTTTTTGAGATTGGCTTATCTCACTTAGCATGATATCCTCCAATTTCATCCATTTGCCTACAAATGTCATAATTTTATCATTGAAAAGTGAAAATTTTTTAGGTTATTTTATCTAGAAATTATACATGTAAACAAATTAAAATCTGTATGACTAAATTGCTACAGTTTTTGACAAAACATTTTATAATTTACATTGCAAATGCTTAAAAACTCGTAACTTCTTATTATGTAATTCTTAGTGATTAGGAAGGTCACAAACTGATATTTTATATGACTTTTACAATTCATTTTCTGCAAGAAAGGAGATGTTTGAAACTGGACATTGAAGCCCTTCTGGTCTTTAGAGGAAGGGGGATAATTCAGCCACGTTTGGAACTTAGGAAAATAAGTTCAAAAACCAATTCATCAGACGGTAATAATTAACCAATCTGTTTAATGACTTAAAATGAAAGCTTCACTTGCTTGGGGACTGCAAGTATTAGAGTGTTGACTGAGAGAGACTTCTGATTTAAGGACAGCATCCATAACAACCTAGAGGCAGGCCGATTACCTACATGGTCTTACATTTTTAATAAACTCTGTTAGAGGCTTCTATCTAAGGGATTTAAAAAGAAGACATTGAGTCAATGTTTGAAGGCAAAGGGAACTAAAAACTGGAGGCATGTGGAGAATGGAGGTAATAAGAAAATAAGTCTGGAGCAAAAGTAGGAACCAGGCTCTCATGAGGAGCAAGAGAAAGCTTCAGAGAAGACATTTTTTTAATGGATTAAAAAAATGGATTTCCAAGGAGGAACTCTATTTCAGCTTGGGCCACAGCCTGGAAAAAGGACCTGGTGGACGAGGTCAATTAGTAAGCTATAGTTCATCATGTAGGAAAAATAAAAACAGGTTAGAAAATGGCCCTGTCCAGTGAGAAGTAAAATTATAGGACACAAATTACCATTGTGAATTCTACCTTTATGTATACCTATAAAGCACCATTCAAAAGCCAATAGGGCTGGGGTTATGGCTTAGTGGTAGAGCATTTGCCTAGCACATGTGAGGCACTGGGATGGATCCCCAGCACCATATAAAAATAACTAAATAAAAGTTTCGTGTCCATCTACAATTAAAAATATTTTTAAAAATTTAATCAAATGAGTGAAAGGAAAAAACAAAACAAAATAATAAAGTGAAAGGGAAGGAAAAATAAAGAGAATATTTGTCTAATGCAAATACTTAGAAATTCTTTCACAGTACCACTTAACATGTCAGACTTTGGCCCCTTCTCTAGCTCCTCATCATGATCATCTGGGTGTATGAGGTAGAAAGGCTTATACCCTGGCAGCTAACTGGTCCTTGTATGCAGCATCCAGTGAGTTGGGTTGGCCAATTTCAGACCATGTGTGTTTGATTAACTTTTGTGGTTGTCATCTGTGGTTCATGGATATTTGATCTGTTCTTTCTTAATCAGGGACTGAGATTTATGCCTCACCTGAAGACTGTTATTGTATTCATTTCAGACTAGGTTGTTCCATCTTGAAGTCTACATGGCTACACATATCCCAATGTCAGAAGACCCTTCTGACCTTACCTCCCATCCCCACCAGAATAGTTCTTAGTAATTGTGAGACCACTAAGAGTTACTCAGGAATCTAGGACACCTGGAGAGAGGAAAGAAAATGAGAACCCTCACATTGCCTTTCTCTATCTCTTTTATTTTTCTTAACAATACATACAGACAATATATTTTTTCTGAGATACATTTTAATAAATTAATAATTACCTTATAGAATTGAAAAGTTTTACTACATGTTAATATGTTTAATATGGACCTGCAAAAATGCTCATTTTATTTCTCATAGCATATGGCAAAAGCCCACATTCCACTAATAAAGAAATGTAGTAAGTTACCCGTGTATGCAGTGCAAGTAGCTTTGAGCACTATCCCCCCAAAGTGGGAGGAAGATCACTGAAGCTATCATGCTCTTGTAGGAAAAATGGGGCTTGCATAACTAATGAAACTTGCAGTCATTTTCTTATCCATTATTGCCTTTGAAACAAAGAATTAGATATTATAGTTAAAATTCATGAAAAAAATCCTTAAGCATTAAAAAATTAGGTGGATAAATGACTTTAAATTTGTAATCTCACCTTCAAGAACTAGTTATACATACACAACTATACAATCAACTATACATGCTCTCCAAAGGCCGGCAGTGTGCTGAATGTGTTTTCACTCTCAAAAAGTGCTTCTGATTAACCCTTCTGTATATTAAACAAAATAAAACAGAAGCTGAAGTCATATAAACTGACCAAAACCAATTTTCTCATATTTTAGACATACACAATTTTCAAGTATTATTAAAAGAATTAACACATACATTGATAACTGAAGTACAGTGTGGTAACATTCTAAAATGTAAAATCTTAAAATAATTTTTTGTACATGAAAACAGACTGCAAAGTGTGCAGATATAGCAACTTTATTCAGGAACAATATAACTGCAATAAATATATTTTGCTTCACATATTGCTCAATAAAATATCAGTTTATTGGATGCCTTATTAGGATGGGCAGTGTGCTAATTGCTGGATTCTAAAATGATGAAGATATGTCCCTAATCCCTAACAGTTCCAGTTAAATGAGGAAGACAGACATGTAAAAAATATTTATACAATGTGATGCTCACTAATAGAAGACTGTACTCTTGAGTTATTTTCAGCAACCTTGGTTACTCTTGAACCCAATAGTTCAATTTGTTGAGCTAGTTAGGCATTACGGTTGGGAATGTTGCCAATGATAATGAAATGAACAAAGCTCCCTGGCCCATAAAGTTATTTATGACCCTGTTTCATGAAAATATTCTCTATTCAACTGGGCTAACACCACAAACCTCCAAATTTATATAATTGCCATCATAAGGCTGGTCTGCATTAATTTCTGAGCAAATTGTTCTCTTATTAACTACTTATTATATAACTGCTTTGGTTTCTAGTTTGGGTATACTTCTTGAAATCTTTTGTAGAGTGTTTTAAAAAACTGTATCCAATAACAAAAGGTTGACATTAAAGTTTGGCTTTAGAATTCCTCACCTAGAAAATGTTTATAATTGTGTTGATGGGGAGTGGGTAGTTCTGAGGAGAGAGAGAAAGCAAAGCTCTAGCATTGGTGGGATTTACAAAAGCTAAAGAGCTAGATGAAAGAATGAGCTGTCTTAATTTTCAAGTACAGTGGGAATGGACAGTGAGGCACTATCCAAATATGAAACAGATTCTGCAATGCTGGTCATGCTCAATCCATCAAAAAAAGATAGATCAAGGATAGATTGTCTGAGGCAAGTGTACAAAGAGCAGGTATGTATCCCAGCCACTGTGGGAGATGTTAAAGTGCTATAAAGTGCTTAGCACTTTAACAAGAAGGAAATCGAGAACTTGTCTTGGAAGGACGAGAGACATGGTATTGTTTCACACACTTGAATGTCTTGCAGGCAGAGTCAGCAATCTGGGACCAACACTGGAAGTTATTACAGCAAGGCAAAGCTATTTCCAATGTTTCTAATAGAATTGTTAAAAAATGAAGATAGTGATTTTTCACCTCTAAAGCACTGAGAAATGGAAAAGAAAAAATCACATGCCCAAGTTGTTTTCAGATTTAGAGGACCTTTCCACACCACATTGGATGCTGTATTAGATTCTAAGGTTATTTTCAAATTTGAATGTAGGTCTATGATTTAGAAGACTTATTGTTTGATAAATGCATAATAGTATCATTCCATGACTGAATTTCCTATTTTGTTGTTAAATTTGATTAAGCATCAGTCATCAAATATAATTTATAAAATTTTTAAGATAGAGTCTTCCAAATTAAATAACATGAGTGGAAATCACTACCTTTGGTTATATAAATACATTTCTAGAAAAATAAGAATAAAACTCAGAGAAACTGGCTTTTAGTTTTTATTCACTGTAAGACAAATATGCATCTGCGGTAAATAGAAGGAAAAAAATCCCAGTTAACAGCTCACTGTAAATGTCAGCACCATTTACAGACTTTTCCTGAGTGAGTAAAAGAAAAAGAATCCCCCTTAACCAAAATGCTCCTCAAATGATAATTTAAAGTCTCAGGTCCTATTGAAAAATCTTGAGTATGCAGAATCATTAAAATTAGATGTCTAAATTGCTAAATAAGTTGGAGGAAGAAGCAATTAGTCCCATATAAGGGAAATGATTGAAATTAAAATGTTTAACTAGAATGCAAAAATCTTTGGTCATGCACTCCTGTGCAGGAAATCACTGAGCTAATAATTTGTCAAATGCCAGCGTCCTTGGTAAATAGTCTCATTCTAAAGTAGGACTTCATAAAGTGGCGTCAAGTTTTTTCTTAGACATAAATCTGGTTTCCTATAAATTTCAGCCCTTGCATTTAGGAGTCCCTCCAGAACTGCCCTATGCAAAACATTTTGGGATATTACACTTCTATTCTAAATATAGAGAATTTCCAGAATATTGAATCCAATTAAACCGAGAATAATGACCCTAAAGTAACATTATATATCCAACTATTTATTCATTACATTATAGCATTTATTGCTTTCAAATATCAAAATAGAAACAGATGAATATCTCTGTGCAAGTCTGATTTTCAAATGATGTACCTTGAGCTAAGCACACTAAACACATACTTAGATGTTCCTCTTAATACCTGGGAAAATGAAATCATATTGCAGTGTAGTCACTCTCAAATAATCTAGCTTTCAAGGGTAACATGTAATGAATGCTGCTGTAATAAAGACCTATTTCTTTTCCAATACCAAGTTGAGTATTATGGGAATTGTTAATTTTGATTATGCAAATATTCTTCATATTACTTAGTCTCAAAGGCTGTAGATGAACAAAAATTACATCACATTTTAGCCCAAGTTCGGAGATCATTCTAGGAATATTAATTTTGAGTTTTATCTTATATATTAATCTTTTTATACTTAATGACATATACCTTTCAATTTTAAAGACAGTACAATATTCAAATGTTTTTGCATGCATAATCTGAATGTATTCTAACAGACAGATGCTAATGAATTTAGAAATGTTAAGCAGAATTTTTCCACAGGAATGACTACAATCTGGAAAACGAGCACAATTACTTTGTCTCTTATGTTGTAGCACTGACTGAAAGAGATGAAAGGAAGACAGATTTTGAAAATAATAACTAAGGGAAGAGTCCATATAAGGATGTTATTTTTTTCTTACCTAAATTTACAAACAGGAAATATGGCTCCTTCTGGAGGTACTGATAATAGACTTGAGGAATTGCTGAGATTTGCATGTCAGAAATCCAGAATGATGAGACCAGAATGATACATTTTGTTTTTAGACAGTAAAGGCATGATTAGCAAGACCAGAGCATATACCCAGCACTGATGTTATGTAGTTGGATTCCTGGAGGAATCTAAAGACAGAATCATTTTTTAATAAGGCATATAGATCAAATGAAAGTGCAACAAAGAGATGCAAAATTAGATTAACGGTGCCAAATCCATGGGCACTTGCTCTGGTAATGAGAAAAAAAACCAGTGAATAAATGAAGAGTTTAGGGTCTTTTAACTAGACAAAGTATTTTCCTCACAGTAATAATTGAAGAAGAGCAGAAAGGTGCACTATAAAGGGATGGCAATGCATGAAAATAATAAAAAAAAATAACCCACAGCCACTGTAGCAACTAAGGCAGAAAACCTGCATTAGAAAAAAGGTAAAAGCCAAAAATGCATAGGGAGCCACCTAGGTCTTGATAAGAAGGATATTTCTAGAAACATTACCATAAAGCAATGGCCAAAGAGAAGAATGGTAGAAATCAAGTTGATAAAATAATGAAAGAGCATCAAGAAAGGATTTAGTTTTGCTTTAGTTTCTCCTTTCTGAAAGAGATGAACAATTCCCAGTGATGACAACAATATTTAAATATACTCTATTAATATATACTTAAATTAATGGTGCAGTAAATCCAATATAGGTCACTCACTGTTATAGTCTTTCTCAATGTTTTCAAAGGCACACAAATATAGAGAAGCCTCCATTAAATTTTCTTTCTTGAACATACACCTAGAGGAAAGGGCAGAGCCAACTAATCATGTGCTTAGATAGGAAGGCCACCAGTTCTACAGAATTCTCTTTTATGTAACTGTCATCTCATTAGAGACAGTCCCTGTATGTACTTTAAATTATCTTTGATATTGAAAATATATTTGAAACTTGTTTTCATAAATTTATGTAGAATAAAAGAAACATCATTTAGATACATTTCCATTTTATATTTACTACAGATTTAAAATTTACTACTAAGATGAAACTACATGTGGTTCCAGAGAAATACAATCTACACTTTACCTGAGATATAAACCAGGATCTTAAAATATCAAATGCCCATGTCTTTTAAACTGAGTAAAGAAACATTCCCTTGCAAGGCAGAACCATCTAGTTGAAAACAAGATCAATACTCTTTTATTACTTGAGTTAAAGATTAAACATTTAAACAGATGCAGATTGTGAATACTATTATCAATACCAAAAGCCTAGTCATCATTTTAAATTAGAAGGTAATTCACTGAAATTTACTGAAGTAGTAAACCAGAATGGTGCTTTTAAAGTTTGTATATGTCATTGCAGAAAACTGGTGTGGTACCAAATAAATCCTAAGCTTTCTTACTGTAACTCAAATTTGGATAAAGTTTAAGAAATGGGATGATAATGATCCACTTATCTAGAAGTCAAATTCTCTATATCCTCAATTGTGTTGGAACCTGACCTTGATACAGAAAAAAATATTTTAAGACTACCCTCCTAGAATCCAAGAATATCACTAATGGGTTATATGTTAGGACAAACGGTCCAGGTATAACTTAAAACTACCAATTAAATAAGGAATGCTAATTTACTAATGAACCAAAAAATATGAAGAGAGATATACTGCTAAAAAATTGAAACTGACAATAATAATAGTTTTAAAAGATTTAAGTATCTGCCAGTGGCATGGCATTGTATCTTGGTACAACATGCTCTTATTGAGCTGAATCACTAAAAAAGCTAATATAGGTTTACTGTTTAGAATGATGGGGAAATGTGTTTCATTTTAGGAAAAATTATGACAAAAAAATGGTAAATGAAGAAATATTTAAAAGAAGTTAATCTATGATCAGGAAGAACAGGAATTTAATAACTCAGGCTCACAGTATCAAGCTAGGATTCTCACCTATTTATAATTTCTTTCATGTCACATAATGTAGTGTGTATAATTCATTTTTACTACCCCAAGAGATTTCCCCCATCTACATAGTACAAATCTGTGAACTTTGTTTTTACTAGTCTTTCATAGGAGAAGTACTTAAAAGCATCAAAGCCTATGACTTTTATTTACATATGAAAATACTAAGTATTCTGGATTCTCCAAGATTAAATTACATTCAGCATAATTTTTGGTAAATGTATTCTGTATTGTAAATTCTGGGAACTGTATATTCATAGCTAGCATACATACATAGTAGTTCTGTAATAGAAGGAACATTTTATTTCAATAAGATGTAAAGACCTTTATACCGATCATTATGGCAAACAGATTTACTGTAGGTTATGAGAATGGAGTACTTTTAGAATGTTCAAGCACATACTATTTTTAGAAATGATTAGAAAACCATGGGTCCCTGTATTTATTGAACTGAATCACCTGGCAGTAAAATTCAGTTAAGGCTCTTGGCATTGGTGAAACTTCTTCCCACTCTGACCTGCTGCTGTGGTAGACCTGTACTTCATCTGTGATTTCATCTGGTGCATAATCACCACCTAATATATAAATCTTATCTTCAATTCCAATTGCACCTGCATTAAAGCCTGCACATTCAAAAGACCCCTCACCCTTCCAAACACAAGTATCTGGACAAAAACTATAAACCTTATAGGTGGAAAGGTCACATATATACAGTGTGCAATTTACAGGGACAGCTTTAATTAGTGTAGCATGAAAAAACTGCCCAAACTCTGCTACTAGTTCAGACCACTGATCAGTTATAGCATTATATTTAAAAAAGCAATCAAGTGATGGGTTAAAGGCATCTGTAATCTCTACCTCTGATCCAAGAACGTAAATTACATTTTGGCATGCACTTGCTTCTGGATAATATATGCCTCTAGGTAATGGGCTAACTGATATCCATTCTTTGGAAAGAGGATCGTAAGACTCAACATCTAAGAGACTTTTAATGTCCTGAGAGCCCCTAGTCTTTCCACCTATGACAAATAATCTATTGAGAGCCATAACTGATGTATGCATGGTTCTTGGGGTTTTCATATTTGATACCAAGAAGAAATCATTTTTGACTGGGCAATAGCACCAGGTTTGATCAGTGGCATCATGATAAGATTCAGCAATATGAAGTCGAACCTTTCTACAACACTTCCCTTTGCAACCACCAGTCAAGAATATTTTCTCTCCATAGCTAGACAGACTAGACCCTGGCAAATCAATCAGGTGTGATTGTGGAAGTATTTTCCATGAGTCAGTTTTAATATTATAGCAAAATGTATATTGATTTTCTCCATTTTCCTCAGTTTTATGAATGAATATATATTTTTCAGTTGTGGATGGTCGAGCATCAGGGAAAAGTCCACTAGAACCTTGTACACACTTAATTGCATCCACGATTATGTCAAAACAGTTTGTGCTTTTGAGTAAACACTCTTCATTGAGAAGACAGTCTTGCAGTGTGTCCTCAGATAACTGATGTAATCTTACTTTCTTAATCAAATGAGGCAGATGCTTTTGCCTTGATTCTAAGTTATGTTTTGTCCAACTAAGGACAACCTTCAGTACTGTTTCTTCTTCAGGAACATTTAATTCATCTGATTCCAGACATTTTTGCAGTATTCCAAAATTCATCTCTAAGAAATCACTGGATTTAAATAACAAAGAAAAGTGATGTTGTACAAAGTATAATGCATGATCAAACAAACGGGTGGAGCCATAGCTATCTGATATAGATAATAAATGTAAACAATTGACGAGATTAATGCTTTTTATTAAAAAGTCACTGCAAGCTTTGGATAGGAAGGAAACTTGAAGAAATGATGACAATTGGAAGAACATTTCCACATTATCATCTGTTATTTTTGTTTTTCCAGTATAGGCATAATCAAGAAATGCTTTTACTGCTTTGGAGGACAAATTAGTAATGGTAACACTTCCATCATCTCTTTCTTTCATGTTTACTTCAAACATAGCCCTGCAAAAATAAAGAACACAAAAGAACAAGTAAACAGAAATATTTTGTTCTATAATTTTCAATATACCCTTAAGGAGGTTTCCTTTATACTTAAGCTGATTTAAAATATATTGATGAAATCACATTTGATAGCATACTAATCAATTATTTTAATATCTAGGATAATAATATACCATATTGCTTATATGCCAACAAACATAATACATAACTTTCATATTAAGACTATACATAGTGTAGCTGAGCTATAGCAACAAATCCAAAAAAGACTATAAAAAGTTCAAATTTTCTATACTGATTTGTTCTTATATGTTATTCAAAAAATTAGGGCAGAATTTCTTTAATGGTAGAATTTATTTATTTATGGGTTAAATAGCATCAGCTGTGTCCTGGTAATAACTAACATTACTTAAAATGTAATGCTTTCAGGCTTAAGATTTAAAAATTTATTTCAAAATAACTTTTTATTTGACAGTGACAAAATATGAATGATAGAACACAGTGAAATGCCACATGTCTTCAATGGATTTGTCTGTCTGGGGAAATCCAACAAAGAAGACACACATCTAAAAAAATACATTTTATACAGTACTTTAGGGGAAACCATAGATGATTTTCATACAACAAAACTGAAACAAAGTACCATACCAAACCAAAACGCAGAACCTAAGTTATTTTGGTAACAGTCACTGAAAGATGGAGATGGGTCCTCAAATTTGAATAATTAGATAATCTTGAAAGTTCTTCCTAATAAATCCTATTTTATCCTCTCATATCAAACTTGATAGAATCTAAGGAATTAGGAATTTCTTTGGTTCAGTGTAAGAAAAATTATAGATTATTTGGAAATGTATGGGTAGGGACTATATTTTATTACTCATTCTGGTTTAATAATGGTTTGTATTTCTGCTGGTATTGTCCAAAATACCTCTGTGAACAGTACTCCTAGGTATCCAAGAACTCTAGAGAAAAACCTATTTACTTACTAGAGTATATTTCAGAGAGTAACTAAATCTACTAAAGAAGTATAGCATCCAACTGAAAAGCATGAAGGGCTTTCCAAGTAAGAAATACAACTTGGAAAAAAGGAGGATAAAGATTCTTCCAACTAGGGCTACTCGATACTTCTTAATAGGAAACCAACTGAAAATAGTGATAAAAGTTATATACATGTATATTATGTAGGGTTTTTAGTAATGTATATCAATTGAGAAATATTAACCTGTGATGATATTTATATTAGATTACTAGAATCTTCAAAGTTACTTTAGGGTAATATTAAGAGCATGACTTCTAGAGTCAGATGCCTAGGTAGGTTATCTAGCCTCTGTCACTTGTTAGTTGTATGACTCTGGGGAGGTGATACCTTTACTCTGCTTTAATTCCTTCATCTGAAGATGGGAATACTGATAGTATCTATTTCATTGGGCTTTTGGGAGGAATAAGTTAACTAGTTCAAAGTATTAGCTATTAGTGTTATCATTATTTAAAGAAAGCAAATGATTTCTATCAGGTTGAATGTATTCTTAATTTACAATCAGCTACCACAGTTTCTTTCATAAGACACAAGTAAGATCATATTTCTATACTTTATTTACTCATGTTTAAAGTATCTGGAGAACATTTATATTTATCCTGTTTTCATAAAGTGGTTACTATAAAATGTGTGATTCCTTTTCAATTTCTTATTTCAAATGACATGTTAATCATAATTTCCATTGTCCAAAAAACATTGTAAAGGGTATTTATTATGCATTATACACCTTTTTTTGACATTTTAATATTATATTTTCCTCCCAACATTGCATTGAGTACATTTGAGCATAATATACATATCATGAATTGGTGATAGCTTTATCATACAAGAGTGTAAATGATCAAATTTCAATCTATTTTTATGTGAACTACATATTCATTTAATAAAATGTAATAAAGGATCTGTAATTTGTACTATTTAAAACAGGCAGAAAATTAGAACCCTATATTAGTCTAATAGTAATTTTAAAGATGAAAAGCAGGCCTATAAAAACAAGAAGTAAGCTAAAAATAGTACTATGGACAAAAAAATTTAATTAAAAAATAATGTCAAAATGAAGAGTAGAGGACTGCAAATTCAAATGCTTACACGAACCTCTTACTTTAATGAGCATGAAAATATTTTAGGGAAATCAAGCTGTATGTCCAAATCAGATTATTTCCATTTTTGCCAGGTTTAGAAATAATAATCATAATATCAGCTAATATGAATTAAATATACTGGGCCCTAAACATTATATATTATTTCACTTAATATTAAATATTAAGTATACTACACCCTAATCATTATACATTATTTCATTCATAATGACCCTATGAGTTAGGTCCTATTTTTATTACCCTAATTTTTGACAAATGAGGAAACTTACACCTGAAGAGATTACTAATTTGCCTAAGGTCACATGTCTAACAAATGGCAGAACTGGAATTTGTATAAGGGCATATGTATTCAGAGACCGAGTACTTAATCATTATACTATACAGCTTCCTTTAAATAACAGGTGTTCTAAAGGATAAAGGGCAGAAGAGAGTTATTTGGAAGAAAAGCCAGATTAGAAGAGAGGAGGGAAGACACTGGTGGAACCTGAGAGTGGCAGAATATAAGAATACTTAAGGCCACATTGGAGCTCAAGGAATAACTTGAATTACCAAAAGAAAGAAATGGGAAGAAAAGATGAAGACTTACAATTAGGCAAATAGCTAGTTCAATACTTGTAGCTTTCCTGTCCCCAGTAAATGGTACAGCACTAAGGCACTGTTCCCAAATTCAAAGTATTTATCAAGTAGCAGACATCAAAAAAGGTTTGCTAAATGCCCAGCTAAGAGTTACTCTAAAAGGAATAAAGGTGATATCTAGTTAGAAAATATGGGTTAAATTAAGATTAAAATAGTATAAATTCCATGCTGGTTTTTTATTTTAAATCTTACTTTGTTTTTATTGAATCTATTTATTAGGAATTTAAACACTATGTACTTTGTTTCCAAAATTGAGCATAATGCACAACACTGCAATTTGGATTTAAATTTATTGCAGTATAACTAGGAAGGCTGAAGGTCATGGTATTACAAAAATAGACTTGTCTAAGAAGGCTCCACAGGATGGTATTACCTTGAGGCAATTATCATATAACAGGGCAACATGTCTGATTCTTAACCTTGTGGAATTAGAAACTCACTGTCATCATAAGATTCTTGTAACATCATGACTAGGCGAGTCCCTGTAGGGTGACCTAATGGAAACCAAATTATATTTAGAAGGTTACATAGAATCAGAACAATTTATGCACTACAGAAAAATTCTTTGCTAGGAATTACTTTTCCCTACAACAGGAATATCTTTGCCAAAGAGGGAAGAAATTTTTAAGTTCTCTGAGTTAGAGCCCCTTCCCTTAGGTAATACACAACTAAAGTTTATTTTCCTCTCAAACTCATGTTCTTTGAACTGTTTCCATGTTTGTTCAACTTATCATTTCATCTTTTAATAAAATGATATAGTGCAGGGATCTCCCTTTGCATGTTCCTATGGGGAGAAAACTGAATTAGTTAATCATATTATATATTTCATTATCCATATCATAAAATCTGAGGCATAGACAAGGTAAAGTACCTGAAAAAGTCACTACATGCTGCTAACACACAACGATGACATGGGATTATCTCATCTTTCATGATTATTTTGAAATCATAAAAGACATTTTGCTCTCTAAAATTCTGCAGTATACTTAAGATTTTCTGTCCATGATCTTCAGACACAAGGTAGCTGTTTTTCTTCTCAGATGGAATTCCATTACATGAGCGTCGTTCATTGAAATCATATGATTTATCCATAGCCAATTCCATGTGTTAGAACTAGAATGAAAAAAAAAATCACCAATGGAGTAGATATCTAATGAAAATTTCAGACCTCAAAATCTGCCCTCTTAGTGTCAATTTTACAAAAGTGCTAACCACAATCCCATGATAGTAAATCTTGTTCTAAACATTTGCTTTTATGACATTTAATAATAAATTCCTGTTGCATTATAATAAGTTGTTGAAATTAAATCATGTACTATGAGGCATAACATCTATGCTATATATTTGTGTTAAATAGCAAATTTCTAACTTGTATAAATACATAGCTTATCTAGGATCTCACTGCATGACAAATTGTTACAGTAAGAGGCATTCTTTCTATAGTAGTGATTATCTGTGTATGTACCTAGAACATCCCTGTTCGCTCCTATCCATTTTCTTCTGGTTGCAAAGTAGGCATTACAATGTTAATATTGGAGCACAGACTACATGCTTTCAAGGTTACTTTTACAAGATAACTGGTTTATAAGATCAGAGCATCTGAGTGTACTAAACTAGTTAATCACCTTTACTGAGAGAGACAAAGGCAAACATTGATCCAAGTTTGCTTATTTGAAAGCAGGAAGGAAAACAGCATGTAACTTTAGTTTATACAAAACTTGTTAAAGATGAGGTTAGCAATCCAAGAGAGATGAAGGCCAGAAAATCATTTATTTCCCAAACTGTCATTTCAGGTCCCAGGATAAAAGTTTCACCATCAAAAGCAAGGAATTGTGAAACAGAAGTGTTGTTTTGTTTTAGCTGGGAGAAACCTGGTTATGTTAATACACTGAGGACAAAGAGCAGGTATAAAGGGAAATTGACAATCACAACAATCTAAATTCAACATCTATCAACATCCATCTCGTGAAGCAAAATTTTTGGATCTTTAAATGAAAAACTGGAGAATACTACTACATGTAAAACTTCCATCTCTGTTAACAAATAAAACATTGATAGGCAAATGTATGGTTAGAGACTCTAGACTTTCATAGTTAGTGATATAACAAGCCTGAAGGTACCAGAATTTATAATAAGTAATTTTATATAATTGTTATATTCAATGTTCACAATAATCTCTTTAGACTGGTATTGATAACACCTTTTTCAAACAGAAAATTGAGGGTCAGATTAAATAAGAAGACAAAATTCATAAGAAACATGCTTGTTTCACTCAAAGTCGGTACCTTTCCTAATACCATCATGACCCTCAAAATTTTAACATCAAGTGAAAGTCTAGAAAATATATTTAGCATTCCTAAGATCCCATTATAATGTACTGCTTAAAAGTTACATCAGTTTAAGATCCCTCTTGATAACAAGGACACATACGATCACAACAGATAATATCTGCTGAGCCAGTAAGTTGTGCCAGGCACTGGTCCGTGAGTTTTACATGGTATTTAATTCTTACAATTATATCCCCTATGAAAAAGAAATTTGGGCTCTCCCTGTTTTTCTTGCTAAGTAGAACCACCTCCACTCAACACACACACACACCCAGAATTTCAAACATATGAAGGCTGAGAAAAGTGGAGAGAAGAAAACAGAGTGCCTAGTGAACTTGGGACCTAAGGAACAACATGTGGTAAGTTCCTTGGGTGTTCTTTTTGCCTAATACATTCTTGATACTGAAGAATCTTGGCACACCATATATAAACAGCCTCAAGAAAAACTTATTCTGTTTAGTCTCAGGACGCAGAGAGGAGCAACATGATAAACCAGAAAGGTTTTAGACAATGAATCTAGCTGAATAACCATAAAAGAATTGTGGTTCTTTACCTACCCACAAAGAAGCAATGAGAAGCCTCAAATTCTATACATGCTAGGTTGCAATAAGACTCAAACTTTCTTCTCCTGTTTCCCAACTAGAATGATGTCAGAGAAGGCTGAACATCACCAAAATACGTATGCAAAGAGATAATACTTACAGTTACTATAACTAAATTAAAATGGGATTCTTAAAAGGCTCAAATAACCCACAGAAAGGCATAGAAAAGAAAAAAGAGAAACGAAAAACAGGGAGAATAAAAAAAAGATAAATGGTAGACTAAGTACCAACAAAATCAATGTACTAAATGTAAATGGTCTATATATGCCAATTAAAACATGGAGATTGCCAGAGTAGATAAAAAAGTGACTTTCCTATAAATAATTATAACTCCCTATAAATAACTCACTTCTACAATAAGTAGAAAAGTAAAGTAATAAAAAATATGCTATACAAGCCTCAATTGAATGAAAGTAGGTAGAGAAATAATGATACAAGATAAAGTAGACTTTGGAAAGAAGAATTTCCAGAGATAGAGAGGAATATTACATAATGTCAATCCACCACAATGACTGTCAATCCTAAATGTGTATGCATCAAACAAAAGAACTGTAAAATATATGATGTGGAAAATGATTGATGCAAGAGGAAAGTAAAAGAACAAATCCACTGTTATAGATGGAGACATGAATACTCATTTCTTTAAAACCACACAAAAAATCAAGAATATATAGAGGAATTCAACACCACCATCAACCAACAGAATCTAATCAACCTCCATAGAAGACTTTAAGAGTTATTTTTAAGTGCCCATGGAATAATACCTAGATTGACCATATCCTGCTCCACAACACAAACCTCGAATGATTTAAAAGAGTTGAAATTACAAGTATTATGCTATCTGGTCACAATGAAATCAAACTGAAAATTAATTACAAAAGATATGAAAATATAAAGAACATAAATAACATACTTCCAAATAATCCATAGGTCAGGGTTATGGTTTGGATCTGGAATGTCCCAAAGGCTCATCTGTTTGAAGGCTTGTTGCCCAATGTTCAGAGGTGGAACTTGGGAAGTGATTATATCATAAGGGTACTAATCTCATCAACAGATTAGTTCCACTGATGAATTTTATAGATAATGGAAAATAGGAGGAGGAAGAAGTAGATCACTGGGAATGTACCTTTGAAAGATATATCCTGCCCCTGGCACTTTCTCTTCTCTGTCTCTGCTACCTGGCTGCCATGAAGGTAAGCAGCTTTTGCTTTGCCACACTCTCCCTGCATAATGCTCTGCTTCACCTTAGGCCCAATGCAATAGAGCCACAAATGAACTTGAACTGAACCAGCATTGCTGTTATACTCTAAAGATAACACACATGCACACACACACACTCCACAACCACAGACCAATATCCCTCACAAATCCAGGTGCAAAAATTCTTAACAAAATATTAGTAAAAAGAATTCAGCAAAATATAAAAGGAATTTTACAGTAACCAAGAAGTTTATTCAGGGATGTAAGACTGATTAAATATTTGAATATCAGTGTAATCCATCTTATTAACGAGCTACAGAAGAAAAAATTACATTATCATATCAATTCATACAAAAAGCATTTGACAAAATCCAAAACCCAAAACTCCTAGCAAACAAGGAATAGAGGAGAAAGCTTTCCCTCAACTTGGTAGAGAATATCTACTGAAAACAATAGTTATGGCTAACATTATACTAAAAGCAGTATTAATATACAGACTGAATCTCTTTCTCATGAGATGAGGAAAAGAGTCAAGGACGTCTACTCTTGCCACTGCTATTCATCATAGCACTGGAAGCTCTAGCCAGCACACTAAAGCAAGGAAATTCAACAAAAGGCATATACACTGGAAAAGAAAAAACAAAATTGTCTCTATTTGCATATGCTAAGATAGTGTACACAGAAAATCCCAAGAAATCTGCCAAAGAAACCAAATAAAACTAGTAAGTGAGCTCAGCAACCACACAGGATACAAGATCAACACACAGAAATCAATTGTATTTCTGTATAGTATTAATGGGTATATGGAAACCAAAATTAAAAATCCAACATTTGAAAAAAAGAAGGGAAATAAATATCCACATTTAATATAATGAAACATATACCAGAAATGTTTGCTGAAAACTCTAAAGTTCTAACAAAAGAAATAAAAAAGACATGTTATGTCTGTGATATGAAAAAGTCAACATCCTCAATAAATTAATCCCCCCAAATTGATATACAGGTTTAATACAAGCTTATGTATTAAAATCTAAGCAAGATATTTTGTAGATATTATTGAGATTATTGTAAAATTTATATGGAATGATAAACTAGACTAATACATTTTTGAAAGAGTAATAATGTGACCATAATCATTCTAATTTCAAGACATTATAGATGTAGTAATCAAAACTGATATTGGTGAAAGGACAGACACAGATTAGTGGAACAGAACATAGACTAGAGGAACAGCCTCTTAGAAGTGTAGTAAAGTCTTTTGGGTGGGGGTTGGGGATGGGGAGAGAGGGTCCGGCTTTGTTGCCTAGACTTGCCTCCAACTCCTGATCCTCCCGCTTTAGCTTCCCAAAGTAGCAGAGATTATAGGCACGTGCTACCATGCCCCTACCCTAGCCAGCCAAGTCATTTAACAAAGGTGCAAAAGCAAACCAATGGGAGGGAAAATAGTCTTTTCAACAAATAGTGCTGAAGGGAATGGATAGTCAAAGAACATTGACTTAAACATCATACTTTATATAAAATTTAACTCAAAGTGTTTTAGTCAGCTTTTTCCACTGCTGTAACTAAAAGATTTGACCAGAACAATTTTAGGGAAGAAAAGTTTATTTGAGGACTCACAGTTTCAGTGGTCTCAGTTCATAGATAGTTGGCCCCATTCCTTGGGGCCAGTGAGACAGAACATGATGGTGGAAGAGTATGTTACAGAGAACCAGCTCACATGATTATCAGATAGCAGAGAAGTGCCTCCACTGGCCAGATTCAAATATATACCCCATAGCCACCCTCCAATGAACCACTTCCTCTAGCCACACCCCACCTGCCTCCAGTTAATCCCATCAGGGATTAATTCACTGATTAGGTTCAGGCTGTAACCCAATCATCTCTCCTCCAAATCTTCTTACATTGTCTCACACATGAGCTTTTGAGGGAATACTTCATATTCAAACCATAACAAGATGGATCATATATTTAAATATAAAATATTAAAATATAAACTTTTAGGAAAAAATATAGGATAAAGTCTTTCTGACTAGGGGTTAGTCAATGAATTCTTAGACATGACAATTTATAAAAAAATATTTTAATAAACTGTATTTCATCAAAATTAAATTTTTTTCTTGTGAAAGATCCTGTTAAGAGGATGAACAAAAAAGATTTGAACCAGGAGAAAATATCTGCAAAACAAATCTATTAAATAATACACGAGGAACTCTCAAAACTCACCAGCAAAAAAAAAAAAATCTAATTAAAAAACGGGCAAAGGGTATGAAGAAATGTTTCACCAAAGGGAATATATAGATGGTAAATAAGCAAATGACAATAAAAGGTACCTATCTCTTTGGTCAGATTTACTTATTATTTAGCAACTGAAGCATTAAATGACTGTGGTTGTAATTTCTTCCCTGAATGCTGGTTTCATATAGTTTTTGTGTTTTTGAGAACATATAACACTGTATTATAGAAAAGACTCAAAACAAGAGATTATAGTAAGAAGAAAATGAAAGATAATACTTATTGTGGATTTTTCAAGTTGTTTATGAAGAAGCCATAACATCCTACAAAGGAGAAATTTTGCATCAGCTGCCCAGCAAAGAAGAACTAGAACATAATGTAAATGAGACCTTAAAATAGATTGAATAATGGATCCAAGATCATAATTCTTTACTGGTCACTTCACAATCACTCTTGTTGGTATCTGCCTACTTCATAGAAATTGCCAATATATCAGTTTAAAAAAAATTAGTTAAAACTGTATTGTAGGCCCAGCAGGTATATAATGTAAAGGTTTATTCCTGAGTTTCTTTTTCACCATGAGAAAGCTAAACAATCCAAAATAGCATGAACATATTATTAAAGATTGTCAGTAAAAATTGTCATTTAATGCTTCAGTTGCTGAATAACAAGTAAATCTGACCAAAGGGATAGGTACCTTTTATGTTTATTATTGAAGAAAATGCAGACGATCTATTAAAATAAAAAGTAAGGAAAAAGCATCAGAATAAAACTATACATATGCTTACCATGTTATTCAGCAATCATACTCATAGGCATTTTATCCCAGAGAAATACAAATTTAAATGTGCACAAAAATTTGTATTTGCTGCTTTATAAAGATTTTGTTACTCAAAAAGAGGAAACAACCAAAATGCTGCTCAATAGGTGAATGAATAAACAATCTATGGCACATTCATACCATGGAATACTACTTAACATAAAAAGTGAACGAACTATTGATATGTATAACAACATAGATGGATTTCAAGGGCATTATGCTGAGTTACTAAGAAGCCAATCTCAAAAGGTCATACACTGTATGATTCCATTTATATAATGCTCTTGAAATGGCATAATTATAGACCTGGAAAAGAGACTAAGGGTTGCCAGCAATGGAGGATGGTAGAGAGTGGGGAGGGAAGCTTTGTAGACAAGAGAGACATTTGTAGTGATCTATAGTAATCTCTTGCTCACTTTTGTGTACCTGCCTGTGGTGCTGGGGATTGAACCCAGGGTCTTGAACATGCTAGATAAGTACCTTACCAGTGAGCTACCTCCACAGCTCTGTAATCTGTATCTTGATTGTTGTGGAAGTTACAATAGATTGTATGTACATGAGAAATGACATGGAACTAGATCACACATTATACCATTGTAAATCTGTGGTTTCATTTTTGTACTTTAATCATGTGTTATGTATTATATAACATAACCACTGGGAAAAACTGGGTGAAGGGCACATGAGAACTCTCTCTACTATCCTGGTAACCAAATATCTATATACAATTAGTTAAAAATAAAAATTAAAAGATAAAATATCAATTCAATTCAGAAACTATTTTGATATTCCGGTTTTGTTCTTACTCAAAACACTTAGGAAATACAAAGAAAACATTTTATTTTGAGTATGAAGTGGTTTCTCAGTATTTTTTTCAATAACTAGAAAATAAAACTGCAAAAACGTATCAAAACCAGAAACCTTCAAAAAGATAAAACTATGTGCATATTGGTGTAGGTACTAAGAATGTCAGTTTTTAAAAAAATCCAACCAAAATATTTCTTAATCAATTTTGTTATCATTAAAAATATGTAATTTAGGTTTTATGTTGGAGCGAGTCAATTATTGAGGCTCATGGTTCATGAATAAGAATGGAACTCAATAACATAATTTTTATTTCTATGAGGAAGAATAAAACAGAGTTTACATTTTAGGTATACTAAAATAATACTTCAAGATCATACACAGTTATTTGGTTTTACAAAGTAAAAATATAAATCCTGCCATGTATATTCTACATAGAATAACAAATTCCAACAGCTAAAATTTACATTTCTTAAATTTGGTTTGAATAAATTTCTATTTGTATATTTTACAAATAACAAAGAAAATGGGATTTGGAGCAGGAGGAAGATGGTTCCAAATGGTCCATCATATACTGGTGACTCCACTTAGACTCTGTGAAGCTTTTGCTTTCTTATTTGCAAAATGGACACACCAATCTCACTGGAGTGTTGTAATAGTTAAATGATATCATAAATACTGAATTAATATTTTCAATTGGTATGTAAATATTAATGATTAAAATAAGAACATTACTAAATGTTAGGTTATCCTTAATTCTTGGTGGTAGATTTATAACTTACCATTTTTCTCCAAATATTCTTCAAATTCAATTATGGCAATTTATTAACTTTAAAGCAATTTTTTTCACACTATTACCTGAAGTGAACAGGCATCTTATAATCACTTTGGTTGCACAGCAGTCACATTAGCCATTACGTGTGTATTTAATATGAAGAATGGATATTAGCAACTTGGAAGAAAACCCTGGAGATAATTATAGATGCTTCTATAAGAAATAATAATTCACTAATGCTCTAAACAAAGAATGATATTATATGGATAAAACACAGACATTGAGTGTGAGTTGAAAGTGAGTAAAAGTAGAGACTGAATGTTGAGTTGTTTTAGGAGTGACTCAGCCAATTTTTCTTTCAATGCATGTACAAGGCATATGTGTAGAGAGAGAGAGAGAGAGTGTGTGTGTGTGTGTGTGTGTGTGTTTGTGTGTATACACACGGCTCTGTCAGAATGAAAAATTTCAAATGATAAAAAAAGTTGTACAATAGTTAAAGTGGCATATCTTTCTTCCTTAGTAGTACATAAAATAGTAGTGTATTTCATCAGATTGCATCTTAGTTTCAATGAAACACCTTTCTATTTAATACACTGAATCAACTTTCAAAACTATTATTTTATTCTTTCTTTTAATATCCTCCACTAAAAGTTGATTTGCATAATTAAATCAATAAAAGTACAAGGGTCAAACCTAAGAACCAAGTCTTTGATGTAAAGTAGTGATGGAAATGCATATGCCAATTGTTAGAATATGAAACTAAAGCCGTGTCCTAACTGACCTGGGCTTTGATTTCATTGAGTCCTCTAGTTAATAGTTTGATACTGATATTCCAATATGGAGCATGATTTCTGGCTTATCCTATTCAATATTTATTGCAGATGTTAACTATAACTAAATTAGAAACTAAGTCTTGGAGAATATGGCCAACATAGTTCTGCTGACAATAATAAATTACACAAATAAATTGCTATAAAAGTTGTGAAGAAGCAACTGAGAAACAGAAAAAAAGAAAAAAGAAAAGCAGGAGCATTCTACTTCAGATAATAAAATGGTTACAGTTAAGACGGTACTCACTATGTGCCTGGCTCTGTACTTCATGCTTTATACATGCTTAATCTTCAAACTAACTGCACAAAGCAGATACCATTATCATCTCCATTTTATAGACAGAAAACATGAGATTTTAAGTAATTTTTCTAAGGTCACATAGTAAGTGGGGACATGCAGTGTGAACCCAGATCATCTGGCTCTCTTGATCTCATTAATATTAAGGAGACTTTCTGAGAGGGTGTCATTTGAGACCTGAATGATGAGAAGGTAAGGGGTTGGTGGGAGAAATACTAGATAAAGTCCTAAAGTGAGAAAGGAGTCCTTCAGTTTTAGGAAATGAAAGGCAGCCAGTGTGCCTGAAATAGTTAGTGGGAGCAAAAATGTCAGGAAACAGGAATGCAGGAAGCAGGTGCAAGGAGCTAGTATTTGATGCTAAGTGCAATAGGAACTACTAATTTTCAACTAGGCAGTGATTTGATCTGATTTGTGTTTTAAAAATATTTTTCTAGATAGTATGTGAAGAATAAATTGAAAAACGAGTAAGAGAAGCAGAGTCCATGTCACTCAGCAATTGTTAGAAAGTAGGGTCTAGTTATTATTGTGGCAGGCTCTTTTCCAAATATGGGAGATACAGCTAAAAACAATACAAACTAGGTCCTCCACTTCACAGTACACATTAGAGTGGTGAAAACACACACACACAATTCCCCCATCAGTAAATTTTTTTTCTTTATCCACTAGACATTTTCCACAGAATACAAATTCCAGTATCTGTATCTGTAAACAAATATCAAACAAAAAAATCTCTTTGGAGTTCTTATTCTTCTCTAACTACCATCCTATTTTTATATTTCTCAGTCAGAAAAATGTCCTTAAAGACTACTTTGTGGTAGCATATCCTCCAGTTACCTTCTCATTCCACTACATTCAAGTTCCTCTCTTTTACCCTACTTAAACTGCCCTTGTCAATGTCATCATACTATCATCTCAAAGTCAAATTCTCATGTCTCTCCTCATATAACCTTTCAGGAATATTAATACTGTGCCATAACACTCTGTGTTTCCTACTTTGTTGGTCTGTCCTTCTCAATCTAATTAGGATGCAATGTCACATAGTGATTAAGGCTATGGATTTCTAGATTTAGCATTGAAGACAAATTGTACAATGGATGTGAAGAGAAATAGAGGGATTTAGCTTTACTTTAGAGTAGAACCAAAATATGGCTTTGGGATGAATGTGGAGAATGAGGAAAAGGGAAAATAATGGTTTGTTCTTTGAGAAACTGGCAGAATTACAGAGCTAGTCAATGAAGTCTTGGATGGAAAGAAAAAAAAAGGTTTGAGAGAAAATAAGGGTTGTAACCCAATAAAAAGCTAGTGAACATGATGTAAAAATTCTTAGCTATGATCTCATTTGATGCCTTTCCATTTGAAATTAATACCTGGGAAAGGTTATGTGATTTATCAAAGTCATACAGATAGCTGGTGGTAGACCTGGAAAGAGAATATCTAATCTCCCAGAATCCTTGCTAAGAAGCTATGAATCAGGATCAGGCAAAATGATCATTATTCACAAACTGGCAAAGCCTCTATTAGGTTCATCCTCCTCTTTTCCTGACCAATGCAGTAAACAATTTGAATACAACTTTGGGTTTATCGAATCTAGTTAGGCATGTTACTAACTACACATTTATATTTCCTTTTAAAAAATGAGGAAGGTAAAGGCAGACAATATAAAAACCAGTATTATTTCAATAAGAATAATAAAATCTATTGTAAAAGTAAATTACTAGGCTGGGTGCAGGGATGAATACCTGTCATCTCAGCTACCTAGGAGGTTAAGGCAAGAGGATTGTAAGTTTGAGGTCAGCCTGGTCAGCTTAGCATCTCAAATTTTTTTTTAGAAAGGGCTGGGGATATAGGTCAGTGGCAGAAAACTTGCCTAGCATGGGTGAGGTCCTGGGTTCAATTCCCAGTACAAAAATAAAATAAAGTCAATTACTAACATTTACTTATGTATATTACTGTAAAAGTACAAATACACATGAAATTCTTTCCCAAATAGTTTATATTCTTATTTGCAAGACAATATATACAAATAATGCAGGACTACAGAAGAGATGTTATAAAGCAATATTAGAATAATTGGCAAATGAATTCTACAAACAATGTATTTTTTAATACTCTGGAGAAAGTCTTAAGAAAAAGTAAGGTATATGCTAAGCATTGAAGGAAAAGTAAGATTTTAAACAGTAAATAAAGAGGGGTGATTAAATTAAACACCAAAGGGTGTTCACTAGAGTATTAGCCTTGGGGCTGGGACTGAGGATAAGAATGAGCTATTCTAGACATTATTTTTGCATGACGTTTGAGCCTGAATCATACAGAGGAACAAGGAATGTGATGTTATCAATAATATTCTAGGTAGAGGTAACAAGTAAAAATAACCACTACATCACTTGCCTGTATATTACACTCAATAAATCTTGTACACTTAGTTTAGTGGTAAAAGAATGGGATATAAATTTCTAAGCCTGAACTTAAATTATTCTGCAAATTCCTTTTGAGCTGTTTCTTTATCACTAATAATTACTATACAGAAGAACATGTAAGATAATGTATGTAGATGTGTTTTAGAAACAGAAAACATCAAAATTATAAAAATTAGTTCAAAAGATGGGAAAGTGAAAAATGAAAAACTTAAAATCATTGCAGATATGGATTTTAGTACTTTTTTACTTTACATATCTTCACATCTACTCTTATTGTAGCTTTTTATGTGTATGCTTCATCTGGCCAGATGAAGCTTCCTGCAAGTGGTAAGCAGATCTTAAACACAACACTTGACACAGGCTCTTAGTATTAGCTAAAATGATATTTCAGGTCAATAATTCATTTTACTGTGTTTTGAGGCTGTGTGTGTGTTTCCAAAATCCCAACGCCTTGCAAAGGATTCAGAGGGGCTCGTGATATTACAAAAAGTTAATGGGAGAAAGTACAGATGAAAAAAGGAATAAAATCCTGCTTGAAGAGATAGTAATAACAGGCAGATGATTGTGGTAATTAATATGTCGGGGCATGGATGATATTTCCTGGCAGCCATATAAGAAGGGAATAGGTTGAATCCCACTGTATGGCGCTTAATCTACCATCAAGCGAGGTATTTACATTCATCTGCAGATACAAGTTTTCCCTGTACCAAAACCCGCAAGAACTTGATCAAGTAGGATTTCCCGTAAATGTCACAGCAGAAAGTGGTGGCGCATGCCTGTAATCTCAGCAACTGGGAGGCTGAGGCAGGAGGATTACAATTCAATGTCAAACTGGACAATTTAGCAAGTCCTTGTCATAAAATAAAAACTGTAAAGGACTGGAGAAGTACTTTAGTGGTAGAACGTCCTTGCGTTCAATCCCCAGTACTGACCGAAAAAAATCATGAACAGTCTCAAGGAACGACTATGGAAACACATATCAATACGACTCTTCATAAAGCCTGAGGGGAAAATGTGAGCAAATGCACAGAGTAAATCTGAAGGGCCGCTGGTTATTTACTTGATTTTTGTTGCCGTTAGATAGATTAAGGACGTCTGTTAAGATGACACCACTGATGACTCAACAACAGAATCCTGTTTTCTCCCTACAACTCGAGCTCAGGCGTGGCAACCGCAAAAGAGCACCTGGGCGCTCAGCGCCGCAATGAAGGGTCAGCATTAGCCCAGCAGTTGGCGGACAGCCTTGGATTCAGGCGGGGCCCGCGGCAGCTCTCAGGACAGTGTCTTAGCCTGGTCTTCGATGGCAGCTTTCAGGTGGGCGGCTGAGAGGGATACGGAGTGCTTGGGGTGAGGGCAGGGTTTCAACTGATAGATGGAGCTGGGGGGCAAGAGAAGACCGCAACTCAGGGCCACCGCGTTGCACAACTCCAGGGGCATCTAGATAATCCTTGCTACCCAGAGAACCCTGTCCTTCCCCGCAACACAAAGAAACGACGGAAGCAACTGAAGCTAAGGAAAGCCTCTTTTTTGTGGGTCGTAGGAGGCAACCCCGACCCCAGTAATAAGGCACTGACATCCCACTCCTCCCTCAGACCCAGGAGCTCACCCACCTGCAACTGCAGTCTCTGAAGTCTCCACCCCAGTCTCCCAGCTTCCAGAGCGCTGATTGCGATTGGCTTGCTCCGCTGTCTGGTTAGCGTTTCCCAAAGTGTGAGTGGTGTAATTGTAGGGCTCCTGGCGTTGGTCCCTCCCTTCGCTCGCCTGCGGAGCCACGCCCACGTGACGTCGCACGGTGCCGCAGAGCGCAGAGGTCTTTCTTGGTAACCGCCCCCGGCCGCTAGCTCCAAGAGACCGCCGAGTTTGGGGCGGGGCAGAGAGGGCTCTGGGCGGGCTACGTGCATGTGGTCGCCGCGCGGCGCCCCGCCTCCTACGCACAGACGCCGGGAAGAAGGGGGTGTAGCTACGCTAGCGTCCGCGCCATCAGGCCCGAGGTGGCGGTGAGGTCCGTGTTCAGTGTATGGTTTTCCCCGCCAAACGGTTCTGCTTGGTGCCATCCATGGAGGGTGTGCGTTGGGCCTTTTCCTGTGGCACTTGGCTTCCGAGTCGTGCAGAATGGCTGCTGGCGGTGCGATCGATACAGCCCGAGGAGAAGGAGCGCATTGGCCAGTTCGTCTTTGCTCGGGACGCTAAGGCAGCCATGGTACTACAAATCTTTGGTATTTAGAGCTTTGAAAACAAATATTGGGGGAGGTGGATTGGGCTGTGAGACCCATCCTCCCTCGGTACCGTGGACCTTTGAGCTCTAGAACATTTGTGGACCGCTCCGGGCTAGGGTGGTCGGCGCTACAGTGTCTCTGTTCTACGTACGGCCTGGTCTCGGAGGTCTTTGTAACCTGGAGGCCTCGATAGCTGTAAAAATTAGCTCCTCCCCACTGCAATTGAAAATAGGGACCCTACTAAAACATAAGTGTAGGGAAAACCTACGAAGTAATAGTTATCTTTTTCCTGTAGTGAATCGTTTTTGTATGTATATTTTAAATATTAGCAAATTGTATTTTTTTTCTTTGCTGGATTCATAGCCTATGCTTATTCAGCCTTTTCCATATCCCACCACTGTCCCAAGGGCATCTTGCACATGCCCAGAAAGTATTGACAATATGACTTAGCTTATCCTTGGGCACCATGGGACCATGAGAGGCCTAGGCCAGTCTTCTGTTATCAATGAAACTGAAGTCCAGGGAGGATGCAGTCTTGGGCAAACCTTCCAGATTAGATTGCTGGGGAAACAGTATTTTTAATAGATGTATATGTATTATGTATTTTCTAGCAAAATATGGCAAATTAGATTTCAAAAGAAATTACTGTGTAGCACGGTTTAAGCAACCTTTACCATCACTTCATAAACATTTGTTTCTTGAAAGTATCTCGATATTTAAATACTGAAATATGGGCTAGTTTAATGAGGGCAAATTGGTGAATATATTTTACTCTTTTATAATTTGTAAGAAATTGGAAATGAGTGAATTTGAAAGTCCTGCAGTTTTTAAAAGTCATTGTTAAAATTGATGAAGGAAAAACTTCTGAAGGAGTTTTAAAAATATTTTATACCTTGTCATACCTTTGGGTTTTTTTGTGTGTATGTTCATTTTTTTTTTTTCCCTTAATATAGGAAGTGTAAGAATGGAACAAGGTAGGTTATGCCTTACTAATTTTTGAAGCTGAATGATCAATGCATAAAATCTAGAAATACTGGCATACATGTACAAATGTAGGTACAGGAGGACTGCTTGCTGTGGAATTTTATAACAGCAAATCTAAAATATTTATAATAACCTAAAATGTTCAGTTATAGGGGAATGGCCAATAGCCTATTGAACCTCAATACTGTGAAGTGTTCTACAGACCAGACTAATATGTATAGACATGAAATAATCCTCAATACTTAAAAAAGTTTGTAAGTTGTAGGCTGCATACAGTATGATCTCATATGTGTTTATATAGAGCAAGTTAGCATAAGCATGTAGGAGTACATAGATTTAAAAAGTCTAGAAGGATACCTATTGTTAATGTTGGTTGCAGGTTAAGAAATTGCTAAGCAAGGTAGTATTCTATCTACTTAAGAATTGCTTTTTTCAGTGCATGATATTTAATATTTATGTATTTCCAAAACAGAAATGTATATTTATATTTATAAGCATTGTACTTGTATGTTTAGAACAAATCAATGCATAGCAAATGTTTTATGTACTTAACAGGCTGGCCGTCTGATGATAAGGAAATTAGTTGCAGAGAAATTGAATATTCCTTGGAATCATATCCGTTTGCAAAGAACAGCAAAAGGAAAACCAGTTCTTGCAAAGGACTCATTGAATCCTTACCCTAATTTCAACTTTAACATCTCTCATCAAGGAGACTATGCAGTGCTTGCTGCTGAACCTGAGCTACAAGTTGGAATTGATATAATGAAGACTAGTTTTCCAGGTATTGTTGCATTTTTGTGGTATAGAATTGAAGTGTTTTGATGTCTCAGCTCTTAATTGTTGAATAATCCAGCAGTTCAAGAAACATAGATATTTAAGTTCAGGGAAAATGGATCTAATACCTAAAGTTAACATATCTGAGAGAGTATATATCTGAAAAGTATGTATTTCCTTTAATGTTAATAGATTTCTCATGAAAATAATACATTCTCCATTATTGGGTATCCATATAATACTTTGCCTAGAAGCAAAGTGAAATTATTTTCTTTTTGGATTATACATCAACTGTTTCACTTAAGCATTTCCCACAGTTCATCAGTAAGTTGTTAGTTTAAGAGAACAATCCCAATGGTAAAATACATTGTAGTTCTTAGGTGGAACTATGTATAAATACAACTGTTTTAGCACATTTACATAAGTAAAAATAATGAGTAGGCTCTATTGAAATATTTGTTTCTCCTGTATTGCCTTGGAAAGTTGTTTTCAAGAGCTGCTGAAACTTGCTATGGGGTTGAGTAAACTCAGGCACTTTTTTTTTTTTTTTCTTCTTTTATGGTATTGGGGATTGAACGCAGGGGCACTAAACTACTGAGCCATGTCCCAAACTTTTTAAATATTTTATTTCGAGACAAGGTTTCACTGAGTTGTTTAGGGCTTTGTTAAGTTGCTGAGTCTGGCTTTGAACTCTGATCCTCCTGACAACCTTCTGAGCAGCTGGGATTACAGATGTGCCCAGCCTCAGGCACTTTTAATATGTACTGTATACAAGTTCTTTTAACACTATATAATCAATCATTAGAATCATTGGTGTTTATTGAGTAGTTACTATGTGACACAGCATTTTGCTGATTCTTTACATATATTCTCTGAATTTTCTCAAGTGTCCTATGATAAACATATGATTATTTTCATTAGAAGATAACAAACAGGTTAAGAAGAAAACTACTGATGGGAGAACCCACAACTTCCTAATTTCTGATTGGTACAATGCTTAATCTACATACTGCCTACATGATAGCATGGTTTATATGGTTTTCTTGATCTAGAAAGCTTATATTAATGTTATTCTTCACCCCCATTTCCACATAGATTACTCTTATTTCTTGGTTAGATTTCACCTCACCTTTACTTTAAAAAAACCTTTTGTGCACATTCAATCTAAAATAGGTTCTTTTGTTGTAAGCAGTTATAAAATATATTTTGTCTTAGTATCGTATCTCAGTTACAGTTATTCATCAGGATGTTTGAGTTTTTTTCTCTTGGTGCTTATAAGCTATAAGAGAGCAGAAACCTTATTAACCTCAACACAGGTTGATCACTGTCATATCTCTTAATACTTTGCCTAGTATATAATCGTGCTCAATAAATATTTGTCATATAAATGAATAAGCACCGTGGTACTGTAGTTTAGGCTTCAGAATATGGTTGTGAATCTCATCTCACCTTTGCTTTGATTATCTTTATCTTGCATTTGCCCAACAGCTACTGTCTCTCCTCATAAATCTCAGGTGGCTCTGCTAGTGATTATGGAACAGGATCTTGACCTAGATTCCATAGTGAAACACAAGGGTTATTTTTTTTTAACCTTCTGAAATTGGTAGCTACATTTTGTATGCATGTGGACGTGTCTTTTTCTCAGAGTCTTAGTTTGATTTCTGTTGCTGTAACAATATCTGAGACCAGATAATCTGTAAAGAAAGAGGTTTATTTTGATTAATGGTTCTGAAACTTGGGAAGCCCAAGAATAAGAGAAGTTAACTGGCAGGAGCCTTCCTTATGCTGGTGTCTTTGAATTCACAGCGGAAAGTGGAAGGGCACATGTGAAGGGAATGAAACAGGAGGAGCACCCTCTCTTTAAAACATCCTGCTCTTGACATGACTGATCCAGTCCCTCAAGAGCAAGAATCCATTCCCACATGAATCATGGTTCTGAGGTATTCATCAGAGGCATAGAAAGTGCATTATTAAAGAAGCATTGCTCTAGAGGGTTCAGATTAATTATAGGAATAAGACCATATGTTTTTAGAGCTTTGAACTTTCCTTACATAAGCTTTTCTTAAAATCAGAAAATAGTGGAGAGGCCATTAATCTTTAGAATGCAGTCAGCAAAACTACATAACAGTGACTGGCCCAGCAAGATGATGTATCTGCCAGTAAATGATGCCTGTGAGAAACAGATTTTATTACTAATTGACTCGATGTGCAGCGTTTGCTTATGGTCCATACTGGGTAAATAAAGAATTACTAATTCAGGCTTTTAATAGATGATGGGAAGAAAGTTGAACAAAAATAGGAGATTCAGTTTTCTATTAGTGTTTTATTAGACCTTTCGTTCCTTTGTAGCTTTTTTGATTGATCTTTTGACTAATCACAATATGTTGACCTTTTTCTTCTTAGGATTTTTTCATTGTCAAAAAGTTAATATGTCCAGTGACACATAGGGAAAGAGATATTTTCCAGTTGTCACTTGTTGATGTTCAGAGACGGGTTTGCTGAGGGTGAGGATGAACGATGCCTACCCTACCTACCCTTACCCAGCGCGCACTTACTCAGATATCAGAGATCGAGCTCTGAAGTCACGGATCTAATTTTATTTAGCATTGCACAGAACATATATAGGCACATTATCCAATCAGGTTAACATGCTTGTTAAAGTATAACAGAATCAGCCTACAGGTGAACTATATGTTGAGGGTCCAGTAGTGTAAACAAACCAAGCATGCCTAAGCAATTCTGTCCAGCAACAGCTCTGAGACAAAGGACTGGGGGAATGGCATGAAGCAAGGCAGCGCGGGCGAGCTCACATCACAGCTTTCTGTGATGCATGTCAGAATGAGGCCTCCCCTCAGCTCAAACTCAGCCTCAGCGACTGCAAAGACCTTCATTCCATGGCGAGTCTTTACCATTACCTCAGTTTCTCTGTTCAGACTGTTTGGCTTACTTAGACCATGGTGTCAGTGACTGCTGTCAGATAAGCTTGAGGAATGTTCCCTACAGTCACTAATGTACTATGGCACTAATTTCTAAAATAGGAATGGACACAGCATGATTTCTTAATGAGGGACAAAAGTAGGTAGGGGTTTGCTTCAGTGAAGATTCATTTCAGATTCTCTATTTGTCAGAATGGAGGAATTGATCAACAAATGTTCCTTAGAGTCTTGCTAAATGATGGAAGAAAAACTTAGGATAGTACCACGGGAAGTACCATACTTTGTATTGGACATTGTTACTAGATTGTTAACTATTAAGAGACAGCTTTTGGCAGGGGAAGCATCATTAGTATATTGAAAGAACCAGTTCTGTTACATCTATCTGTGTCTGAAGGTAAGCCTCCTGAAGGAACTTTAGTCATTTTCCTTATTCCAGTAACCATTTCTGTTACATGTGGCTCTTTTCCATCTTCTGGTTCTGCCATTGTTGCTATATGGTAGAGCTGGAGAGGATATGATGAATCTAGGAAATTCTGGATTTCTTCCTTCTAGGTGTGCCCACTATTAAGGAGGTTATTGCAACCAACTTTATTCTCTCCTTAATGAAGACTTTAACAAGACAGCTTGATAGAAAAGTAAGTGGTACACACTCACCACTCAGTGAATATTCATTAAGTAAATGAATGTCCAGAGAAGATAGTTTGTAGAAGATTGAGCACCCTATCATATAGTTGCCAGTGCAGTACATTCTTAACCTGGGAAGAATGATGTCTTCCTGGTCAGGTGTTTCTTTTGTTTTCTAACTTTTACCTGCCATTAAAGGTATTAGCAATTTAAGTATAAAATAAGAATAATGTTATGATTTGTTCAGTTTGTTAACCATATTTACAAAAATAAGGCAAGATTTGATAGGCAAGATTACAATATAAAACCTATTATATTATATTTGCAAAACAAACTAGAGTTCTTTTCCCTGTGTTTTAACATGTTCCAAGTTTTCGTTTTTTAATTAACTTGGCAGAATATTAGTTGACTGGCCAAAATAACATAAAAATATTCTGGGACTCAGTACTAATTTTAACTTCAGTAATTTGAAATGATAGTATTATGGACTTATGTCTAGAGCAGCCGTTACTTAGTGAGTATAAATTTAAATGCAGTGGGTATAATTGTGTGTTATATATAACTAGGAAGGTGATAAAGGCCTATTTCTTGTTTCCTTCCATGATACCCTGTCCACTGCCTTATTTAAATAATTTCCTAATTGGTTTCCCCCCCTTTTCACTTTCATCCTCACCCAGTCACTACAGTCTCAATACAGAATATAATGGTCATTTGAAATACTATTATCATTTTTCTTAAAACTGTTTTATGTTGGTCCTCAAGGTATATAGAATAAAATCCAGGCCTCTTCTCTTATTTTCATCTGCCTCTTCATTCTCAGACTTTTCTACAGTTCTCAGTGGCTCTCTTTGATGAGTGTTTTCTGCCCACACTGGTCTCTTTTTCCTTCGAATGTTGCAATTTTTTTTCCTATTTGGGGTCATTGCAAAAGAACTGATCCATCTCCTTGGCTCTGTGTTCTCCCTACCCTTTTCTTGACACTTGAGATTTCAAGAATGAGAAGTAGCCAGTATCTCCTCAGAAAGGATATTCTTGACACTTCATCTTATTTCCTTCATAGACCTTTTTTTATTTATAAATTATGACTTAATTATTTCATTATTATCTAGCTCATTAGATGACTTCAGGTTCCATTCTTGTTTTGTCATTTTCACCACAGTGTACTTAGTGCCTGCATAGTGTTCAGCACATAGCACACACTCAAAATATCAGGTATATTTTTTAAATGTACAAATGGTAAAAAAGACTTTAGAGGACCTCTCTCCTTAATTCCTCTCCAAATAATCCTTACGTTATTTGAAAACAAACAAAAAAAGGACTGTTCATTTTATGTTAGATATGGGATATAAACTATTCTTGTCAGTGAGTTATGATAAAAATGGTTCTTCCTTTGAGTCTTCTTCCTCACCTGTTTGTCTAGCTTTTACATTTCTCCATTTCTATTCCATTCAGATTTTCAAAGTTTTCAACTTTGCTGCTACTATAACCTATTCCATTATCATTTTCTTTCCTCCCTAGGATGATCTATATTTTTCTAAACCTTCATTTTAACAGGGTATGTTTAGCTAAAACACTTGTTTTAAAAAAAGGTTAAACTTAGGTTTGGTAAGTAGCTTTAACTAGTCACATTCTCTGTATTCTGAATTGCTTATTGGAAAATGAAGTTTCTGCTTGCATGTTTTGTCCACTCCAGGTTATAGGTGAATCTTTTCTACTGTCCATAGGAGTAGTGTGTAGAACTAGTATTTACTGAGTGTGACACTATGTTAAATGCCTTATATGTATTGTTTCTTTCTCTTAAGTCCATAAATAATGTTATTACTATTTTATAAAAAAGATTTAGACACTTGCTTAGGTGACTTAACTAAAGAAGTAGAAGCCCAAGTGTTCAATTTGAATTCTATAGTATGTGACCTCTCAATCTGAGATTTTATTGATGCCTATTTAAGGATTTGAAAATATGAAATTATGAAAACTTCTGTGGAACTGGGTTAAAGTTCTTGCAGAAGATCTAATGTCTAATAATATGAAAAGTACGGTGATAGGGACCTTGCCTTACCATTTTTTTTTACAGAACTTGTAGTGGACCTTGTAAACAAAAGAGTAGGAGCTGGGCAGAGGTGCATGCCTATAAGGCCAGGGTTTAAGAGGCTGAGGGAGGGGAATCAAGAATTCAAAGCCAGCCTCAGCAAAAGTAAGTTGCTAACCCACTCAGTGAGACCCTGTCTCTAAATAAAATACAAAATAGGACTATAGGACTGGAGATATGACTCAGTGACCAGGTGCCCCTGAGTTCAATCCCTGGTACAAAAAAAGAGTAAGATTTTAGCAAAATAATAGACAACTAGGAGGGTTAAGAAAAAGAGCCTGTAATAATATATATAGTGTTTTAATTTAGTGAATGAAGGATTATTAAATGATGCTGGTAGGACTGGTTAACCATCCCAGTGTAAAACATACTACAGACACAAATTTTGTAGGAATTAAAGATTTAAATGTAAAACAAAATTAAACTTTTAGAACAAAATAAAGTAACAGTTAGATACCAATTAGATTTGCAATTGGAGCAAACAAACACCTGATACAGTGGAGGATGTTGGAAAAGAACAATCATATATACATAGAAGAAATAAAAATTGGTACAACTTTTTTTGGGAAAATAATATTTAAAGTTAAACAATACATAAACACTTTGATTTAGCAGTTGTTTCTGGTACTCTATCCAAAAAATAGAAAAATACATCCGGATATATACGTGATGGTATCTGTGTATAAGAACGAAGTCAGAAGACTCTTAATAGAAATTGGTTAAGTAAGTTGTGGGACATGAATTCCATAGACTATTATGTAAAATAATGAATTGAGCCAGTATTTTGGTACACACCTATAATCCCAGTTACTCAAGAGGCCGAGGCAGGAGAATTACAAGTAAGTTTGAGGTGGCTTTGGCAACTCAGCAAGACCCTAAATGAATTAAGTAAGGCCCTGTCACAAAATATAAAAGGAGCTGAGGATGTAGTTCAGTGATAAAATTCCCCTGAGTTCAGTTCCTAGTACCAAAAAAAAGCCTCTATTAATCTGAAGGGACTTAAATATACATTGTTAATTTATAAAATCATATCACAGGAAAAAATAGTAATATCCTTTTTCTTAAAAACACATGCCCTAAAATGATTTTTTAAAACTCAGGAAGTTAAAAGAAGTTTCAAAGACCAAAGTACTTAAAAAGAAATGCCTTTTTTTCCTGAAATAAAAGCTACATGAACTTTTTTATTTTTAACTTTAGAAGGACATCAGTCTTCATTACTAAATTCAAGCAAAACTGCAGTCTTCCCTCTGCAAAACCTTCTCTTTCAATAGAAAGTTATTAGTGAAAATAGAATCTGTGTAGGAAGTTGTAAATAGACTAGTTCCTGCAGAAAATTGAATAATTGATATATAAGACAGAACTGAGAAACGTTTCCAGAATTAAAAGGAAATGAATTAGGAGACAAAGAAGATTGAACATAGAGATTTCAGAATATGAAAATGCATATTATTGAAGAAGATGACAGATTAAATGGATGAGAAATAAAAGTGAAATATTTTCTTGGAAATGAGAAAATTTGGGATGAGACAGGTGAAGTGTCAGTTCAGAGAATAAAAGTTCTGGAGGTGGGTGGTGTTTATTCCACAGCAATGTCGAAGCACTAGGTGCTACTGAACTGTATACTTAAAAAATAGGCAGAATAAAAAAAGGAAAGAAAAAAAAAAGAAGAAATAGAATAGTATTAGGATTAAGTTTTGCAGAGGGTTGGAATAGCCCTACCAGCCTCCAAATAGTAAAATAATTGTCTTAGATTTTTCTTCTGTAATAGTAATAGGACCATACAGTCATGTTTCTAAAATCATTGGTATATCAAAATCAGCTAAGATGTGTATTAAAAATGCAGCTTCATTAAAAGTGCCCTAGATCTACCTAGACATAATTTTAGAGTAGAAGCAAGAATTCTATACCTCAAATAATTTCCCCAGTTGATTGTTAGGCATATTAGTGTTTGGAAAACATCATATTGGATGTGATTTACCAAGCCGGTTTAAAAAAAAAAAAAATTCTAACCCATCTGCTTTTCTTTTTTTTAAATGACTGAAGTGATCAGGAAATCATTAGATGCTTGCCTCACACTTTACAACAAAATTAAAGTTGTGTTTTAATAACAATTATTAAACTTCTGAAAAAAAAGGATGCCATTTTAGCTTAGAAGAATAAGAAGAAACACAAGTCAACAGAAGCGATTTCATATTAAATTACCCTTTACACACCCAGGCATCTATTCGTGGCAAATATGATAGACAAAGGTTGATGTTGTTAATACTTAAAATGCTTTTAAATACTGATGAGAAAACCACATAAGCCTTACTTGATGAATGCACAAAGGACTTGATAAAACAGTTGACAGAAGGGAATATATATATAGATAAATAGATACATGTAGATACACATAGGTGTGTGTATGTGTATATATATACACATACATATTTGTATATGTATATCCACACACATTTATATTCATTTATCAATAACAGCTACTGCAACAACCTTAAAACTAATCTTTATGAAGTGCTTGCTATTTCCATATAGTTTGTTTATTCTTTAATCTACCCAACTCTTTGTCCCTAGACTTTAAAATAAATATGACAAAGAAATGATGGAGCCAGTATTTGCATATTTGACTCCAGAGAGAGAACACTAAAACTCATAAGACTATATTTACTTATCTATCCTAAAAATAGTATTCATGTGCATATTAATTTCCTAGGGCTACCTAGCATAGTACCACAAACTCAGTGATTTAAAGCAACATGAATTTATTAACAGTTCTAAAAGGCTTTAGATCAGTCATGATGTCTACAGGGCCATGCTCCCTCTAGGTTCCAGGAATTCTTCCTTATCTCTTTCTAGGTCTTGGTGCTTCCAAGCAATCCTTGGAATGCAGCTAGCTTCATTCCACTTTCCACCTCAACCTTCATGTGACTCTCTTCCTTCTCTTCTCTGTATGTCACTTTGTTCTTCTATAAGGAAACCGGTCATTGGATTCAGGGCTCACCCTAGTCAGGTATGCCCTGATCTTAATTTTATTATATTTGCAAAAATTCTTTGCAATTTAAGTCACATTCTGTAGTTTTGAGTGGATGTAAGTTTTGGAAGTACATGTCAACCCAATATAGTTCATCCTCTTCCTATTGCCACATTTTTATCCATTCCACATAAAAATCAAGTTCCCCCCATCCCAGCATCCCTAAAACTTAACTCATACCTCTATTAGCTTTAAATTGAAGATCTCATTATCTGAATCATCTAAATTAGGTATGATCCATCATGGGTCAAAATTCATCTTTATCTGTGAACCTGTGAAACTAGAAAACAAGTTATGTGAAATACAATGGTGGGAGAAGCATGGAAAAAAATTTCCATTTCAAAATGGAGAAGTTGGAAGGGAAAAAGGGATCATGGTTCTCAAGCAAGTTTGAAGCTCAGAAGGGAAAAGAAATTCCTTTATGTTTATCAAGAACTGAAAATAATGACTGCTTACTCTGTCTTATGGGCTCCTAGGGTGGTCCCACCTGCTTTTCCAGAGCTTCCTTGCTCTTGTAAGAGCTTTGTTGAAGGATAACATTCCCAGCCTGGTAGTTCTAGCTTTGTTGGCCTGTTTCTTGCCAACCTGTACATGTTGATATATGTCCATTCAGATAAACACACAAAAGAGCAACTGAAGCTTGGTACTTCCTAAGTGTTATTCTGAAGCCTAGGATATCATATTTCTTTTCAATCTAGTGTTTTTTTTCTGTTATACTTTTACATGTTAAGCACTTAAAGATCTTTCGTCAATAACATACAAAAGACTTTGTGTATACAGTTTATGAAACTATAATGGCAGCTCACACATTTTTTTGTTTTATTTTTGGCTTTATATCTCAATAAAAATACCTTGTGATGAGTTAGTAAGGGAAGCATTACATATTAGAAGATCACCACTTCTTATAGAAGCAAGACTATATGTAATCAAACTTTTAAAAAAAATTTAGTTGTAGATGAACACAATACCTTTATTTTACTATATATTTTTATATAGTGCTGATAATTGAACCTAGTGACTCACATATGCTAGGCAAGCTCTCTACCACTGAGCCATGACCCCAGCCCTATGTATTCATACTTTAAAGAAACGAAAGCATTAGAATTTCTAATGTGCATTCTTCATAACAAAATTTTGATACTTTGAGGCAAGCACACAAGTGGATATCATTCAACTTCCTTTCATTGCATCCCCTCAAACAAAAACTGGGCTGTTTTCTTAAAGGATGGTGAATTTTAACTGAGGTGTTATTTATATATACACATTGATGACTTAATTTTGGAGAAAATGATGTAGGTGGGATTTGAGATTCTAATACTGTCAGGAATTTTTGTCATAGGCCTGCGATAGTAGCCAAGGATATTGATTGAATGATTTGTTGTTATTACTATGTTTAAAATAAACTTTTTAGTTGCTGATCATTGCAGAACATTTTAATGTCTAGCACTGCCTGCTTAAAGATTAAGCTCTAAGATGGAAGATCAGGATTTTCTAAACATGACTGGTGGTTCTATATGGTTTCCAGTTGTTTGTCTTTCTTACATATGTAGATTCTTTCTGATTCTTAAATGTCGAAAAGGGTGATTAAATAGAAGATTGTAAAAGGCATGAATGAATGTGTGACAGCATAATTATAGAAAGATTTGCCATCTTATGTCCAATAATTTTGCTAATATGGATTGAGGGACAAATTTACTTTTCTACTGTTATTTCCTAATGATTATTTTTTATTCCAATTTCTTAAGTAAACTCTGGAATTAACAGACTATTCACCCATTATGTATTTCCCCCATAATACCACAGTGTGGTGCTGTTGTGCTTTGGCTGAATATTCACAAAATCTCCTTTTCCCGTTGCTGTCAGATTTCTTATGGATTAGATGCTCTCAAAAGTATATGAAAAAGTACTCATATTGGTTACTTTTTTAACCTTTAGTAATGAGTTCTGTGATTGCTTCCTAGTGATTGTGCTAAATTGCCTTTTATGTTAATTGTTTTTTATAAGCATACATATTTAAATTTTTCCTTGATTGCCTTATCACATTTAGCTGGAAATCAGAGCTTCTTAGAAGTTATAAAATGAAAACCTGGATAAACCAACAAACAAAATGACATTACAGATGACAACAGAACATCTTTTTAAATTGAAGAGTTTTAAATTGTATTCTATTACTATTAAACGATAGTTCCATTCAAAACACGTAAATGTTGTTTTCCAAATCCAAGTTAAATTATTCCTCCTATTGTTATACCAGAAACCAAAGGAAACAGTTTATTGTTTACAAGCTCCCAGTGTTTAAAAGTCAGATTTACTTCAGTCACTTTTGAAAGCTTTCTTTCTTGAAGGTGTTCTTTAGGTTGTTATTTGTCTATCCAGTATGTGCCAGTGATGTGGCACTGATCAAAACAGTTTTTATTGAGGGGTTTCTAGTTGTCTCTGTAAGGGTCGAAAAGTAATCATCAGACTATAAAAACGAGCCATGACCCTGAAAAGGGTAAGGATCCCTTGTGATAAAACTGTTAACCTCGCAGTTTATTATTTCAGGGTTTGATAAAGAAAAAGTATCTTTGTCTTGCCTGAGTACTACTTATCATTTTAGGATAATCAGAAATATTTCCTGACTAAACAATAGCAAATTATTTTGACTCGTCAATTGAGAGTACTGTGGGAATCAGAGTTTTGTGAGAGAACTGGCTTTTTAAAAAATATATTTTTTGTTGTAGATGGACACAATACCTTTATTTTATTTATTTATTTTTATGTGGTGCCGAGGATCGAACCCAGTGCACACATGCTAGGTAAATGCTCTACCACTGAGCTACAACTGCAGCCCGAGAACTGGCTTTTTAATATTTTTCTGCCTTTGAGTTAAATATGGGAAAGGTATTTGTTTACTGTTTTACTCATGTTATTATCAGCATCTAGAAATAGTGTGTTTTTAGTGAAAAATAATAATCCTAATTGTTGTTGGATTCCCAAAGGATGAGTCAGTTATTATAGATGCCAGTAATGCATTAATAGGGGAAGTCAGCATCTTTTTTCCAGACATAATTCTCTTCATAAGAAATGCTCATAGAGTAGAAGCAGCTATCACTCAAAGAGTTGTAGTTAACAGGCACAGGAATGCCACATATTGGAGACATTTGGGTATTTTAGACATGAAAGTTGGGGTAAATAAGCCATTTTAACAATTTGTGGAGGGATTTCCTTCAAAATCTTTTTGGAAAATAGTCATGAACTTAAGTATATAGGACAATAGAACATTTGGGAAGTAGCTTAGCAAACAATAATTAACATCCATTTGTTCATCTGGTAAATATTTGAACCATTTTCTCTGATAGACCTATTAAGTTGTAATGTATGAGACCAAGAAATATGACCTGTTTGTTTTTACTAGTAGCGCAGTACATAATTGTGTTATATTTGTGCATGTTCTGCATACTTTAAGAGTAAATGAATGATAATAGAAAGTTTCTATCTAGACAAACACATAATTGTAATATTGGGGAAAAATATGAATATCCTAATTTTAATTGCTATCTTAGCCCTTAGTTGTAGGAATCAAGCCCTTTGAGCTGTGTCCTTTATTTATCACTAATTTTTAGAATGCTGTGGTGTATATTATCTTTGGAATGTTGGAGCTAAAGATAATGCTTCAGATTTTAATGAGAGTTTATTTTACAGTAGTATCTATAAAAGAAAAGAAAATTGACTGGGAATGGTGGTGCACACCTATAATCCCAATGGCTTGGGAGGCTGAGGCAGGGGGACCACAAATTCAAAGCCAGCTTCAACAATTTAGTGAGACCCTCAGCAACTCTATGAGACCCTGCCTCAAAATAAAAAAATAAAAAGTGCTGGAGATATGACTCAGTGGTTAAGCACCCATGGTTTCAATCCCCAGTACCAAAAAAAAAAAAAAAAAAAAAAAAAAAAAACAAAAAAGAAAAAGAAAATTGTTTTTATTTGAAGAAGTCATATTAGAAAACATTTTGAAACAACAGTTATTTTGAAGGAAATGTTTGTTTTAATTTTTTAGTCACAGTAATAACTTAGATACTTGATTTCTAACAAATTATAAGAATTGATTCTTATTTTCTCCTGTAATCCATCAAAATAATATCAAACTCTAGAATACATCTAGCTCTGCATTAGGAGTGTTTTTGTGAATTTCTGAGAAGTACTCTGTGAGAAATGTCCTTTTAGTTGCTTAGAATTTATAACAAATTTGCTGAATTTTGTCAGTTTTTGGTACATCTTTTGGTACAGCTATATAGTTTTTCTTCTTAATTATTTAATAATTCCCAGTTTCACTGATTCCTGTTAAACTGCTCTTCAGTTTCTAGGCTATGCCCTGCTTATCATGGCATATTCTCTTAATTCCCAGCTCAATTTGATTGATAACTTAGTTTAGGATTACTGTGACTGAATGCATTGCCCTGTAGCATTCTTTTTTTTGTCCTGACTTTTCAACAGATTTTTTTTAAAAGAGCAGCCATTTTTAAATTTTTAAAAAATTTTTTAATAGAACAACTTTTTTAATCCTGTATTTTCTCACTCAACAGGCCGTGGTTCAATTCCAGAGTTCTTTCATATTATGAAAAGAAAGTTTACCAACAAAGAATGGGAAACAATCAGAAGCTTTAAGGATGAATGGACTCAGCTGGATATGTTTTATAGGAATTGGGTATAAATTTTTTCTAATTTTGAAAAGAAAAATCTGTAATGATTCTATTGTCTTCACTAAAGTTGGGAGTAAAAGTCTTTTGGTTACCTAGTGGTACCATATGGTGCTTGAAGTAAATGTGTAATTGCTTGAGAACTTTATGATTTTTTTACTCATATAGTATTAGATTATGATTTATGTTGAAAAAATTTAACATGAATTTAGAAGGTACTTTTAAAACTAAAATGCACTGTATTTTATTACCATTTATAATGTTTTCTTTCTTAAAGAAATTCATACCCATGACTGTTACTTAATAGACACATAATATTTACTACACACTGGAAGATATCATTTCAAGCTCTTAATAAGTTAGTTTAATATTTAATTCTTATTAGAACTCAGTGAAGAAGGTGGTGTTATCATGGTTCAGTCAAGAGGGAATGGATGCACAGAGAGCTTAAATGATTTAACCTAAGTTTATAGGCATGATTTATTTCCATGCTACTAGGAAGGTAAATTTAAAAAAAAAATGCATACAACAACATGGTACAGAAGTAGAAATCCAGATTCCACTGGGCCTGTACATTTTATGAAAAGTTTTATATTCTGAGTACTCTTAAGAAATGAATGTCTCTCTGTATCTTAGGCACTGAAGGAAAGCTTCATAAAGGCTATTGGTGTTGGACTGGGATTTGAATTGCAACGGCTTGAATTTGATATATCTCCATTAAACTTGGATATAGGCGAAGTTTATAAAGAAACACGCTTGTTCCTGGATGGAGAGGAAGAAAAAGAATGGGCATTCGAGGTAAGAAATTTAGGTACGGAGAGTAGTTCCCCAGGGTTTGGGTAAGATAGGAGGTGTTTGTCAATTTTCTCAAGAGAATTCAATAGGTCTTTTGTGGGGGTGGAGGGGTGATAAAATCTGATTGATATTTTAAGAGGACCAAGTGCTATTTGTGATGGTATGTGGTGGTTAAGGAAGTGAGGTATCAAAGATGATGTAAGCAGTGCTTTGACTTAAGAGGACTATCTATTAAGAGATAGAATACTATAAAACAAGTGAAATGTTAAGTTTGAGATGCCACTGAGACACCCAAGTGAGGGTGTCAAGTAGGCAAATAGAATGGAGGACTGGGCTAGAAAAAAATAATGATAATCATTAATGTGGGTTGAAACCATGGGATTTGAAGTTGAAGCTATGAGATTACCTAAGTTAGAAAGTTAGAAAAACCTGGGGCAGAGCCCCGAGAATACTAATATTTAAAAGTGGAATGCAGAAGAGACTAGGAAAAAATGGTCAAAATGATTGCATGTAAGATTAAAGTAGTATCAGAATTCCAAGGGCAGAAGTATTTTGAGAAAGAGATATGTATCAAAAACTGCTTCAATAGGTAGGGATCCTTTCAGAGAGTAAATTTTACTTTGGATCTTATATTTTAAAAGATAATATAGTTTTGCTTTGGCTACCTTCTTTTGCTACCACAGCTACATCACAACTTCTTGGAATGTCCCCTCCCCTTTTCTTTTCCATTTGTTTATACTAATTCCATGACTCCATCAGTCCTTACTGCCTTCTTTAACAAAATTAAGTTGAACCTGTGATGCCTTCTTTGAAAACCACGTATTTTATGTTTGTTTTCCTATGATATACCACATTTTTAACCTCATAATCTATAGTTACATAATTGTTTTACTCTCTTAATGCTCTCTGAGGGCAGTGGCAGTACCTTAGTTAGCATTTTTTCATTTACAAACCTAAAACTAGCTTGAAAATAATCAAGAATCCATTATTTGTAGCAGCAAATTCAAAGAATTTTTTTACTAATTCAAATATTGTTATTATTTTCCTACTTGGAAAAATCAAATACTCCAGAGGAAAATGAACTGAATGTTTGAAATGATGAGGTTATATGTAATAGAAATATTTGGTTTACTGCTTTTGAAAAGAATGGGCTTATCAAGTAGAATTGTCAGAATTTATAGAGATACATTTTTCAACCTTTTACCTTTAGGAGAAAAAGGTAAAATGAGAATGTTTTCAGTTGTAGCTAAAATTTTGTTTTACTTTGTAAGAGAATGCACATGAAGAAAATGACCTGCCATTTTAGTGAAGCAGATTAATCTTTTAAACTAATGCTAAATTTTTTCCTGGAAAGATAAAATGTTCTTATCTTTTGGATTTGGTGAAAGTTTGGGGGCAATTTTTGTGTTCACAGTAAATTTATGGATTAAAAAAAATGACAAGGCAATTCTTGAAATTTAGAAAATCTCAAAAATTAAACTTAAGTCTTGTGTTCAACAGCATTGAATGTACTGGCTAGGCTAACTTGCCGCTTTAACTTCTTTTTCATTTTACATTTATTAAAGGCACTTTCTCAACCAGTAAGGGTTTAGTGTAAATTTCCTAACCTCATAGAGATTTCATTCTAATGTTTATTGAATATTAATAGCTAACATTATTAGAACTCTGCATGTAATAATGAAGTACATGACAGTTTGATAACAGGCATTAGTTATAATATAGCTGTTCTAGTTTTGCTGTGTCATATTTTATATTTACATTGCCCTGATAAGGTCTGAGTAAACAGGGTGAAGCTTCATTTTGAAATTAATCTCATTGAATTTTGGCTTATAACAACTTAAATAGATAAATTGAGCAGGGTATTTTGATATTTTAGCTGACAGGTGGAATAAGAATTGGTTATTGCCCACAGTTATCTCTGATACTTGTCTTACATACAGTACTACAGCTGCTGACCCGAGTGTTTTTTCAAAAGTAATTCTAGCCAAAACATTTCTGTTTATTACAATGTGCATATTATTGATATATTTAGTGTACAGAATGGAAGACCCTGTATCAGAAAGAGTGATTTTCTTTATAATACTTAAATAAGTACTGTGAGCTTAAAATGCCTTAAAGGAAAATATTTTTCTTTGGAGTCATGATAGAATGACAGTCTCTGTTAATATCTCTTACTGTTAAAAATAATACATCAAGTAGTAACATTCTTTAGTGCCCAGCTATCATACATACATGTTAAGCATGATATTTATTTATTAAAATATTTTATCCACATAAGAACTGTTATTTGCTAAATTTCTGAAAATTAATTTTAGATATTTTTAAATCTGTACATTCAAATTAGGTTTTGTAAAGAAAACTGACTTTGTAGGCAGCTAACTGACTTTGTAGGCAGCTTATTTTATGATGTTTGATTTACTAAATCTTCTCATTCTTAGACTTATTTATTTTTCCTTTTTAACTATATTGTCTTAAATTCATTCTTGTTGAATTTTTATTTTTGGCTAATTTGGATTTATTAAGGTGTGAAAACACAAAGAAGGAGGATAAAAGATGAAAGGACTCCAAGTATTACTTCTGATTATAGTTAACCTATTTCTTAAGTCTTACCTATAAATTTCCACAGTAGTTTTCCATAGGCTTTTATTATGTAATAACTAACTGCTTACCAAACCAGTGTTGCAACTTGATTTCTTTTTTTAATTTAAAAAAAATGGGCTTTTTTGGTAGTTGTAGACAGACAGAATGCCTTTATTTTATTTTTATGTGGTGCTAAGGATTGAACCCAGTCCCTCACACATGCTAGGCAAGCACTCTGTCACTGAGCTACAACCTCAGCCTATAGTGAAGGGCAGATGGCTAGTGTGTGCTTATGTAATGGTCTGGTTGAGAGTGTATGACCTAAATCTAATTAAGAAACATAAAACCAAAAATTTGCAAACATTCTATTAAAGTGGGGAGCAATGGGGTTTGTATTTTAAAATGTTGTTATAAAAAACAAAGACTAACAGGACATAAGTGAATACAGTACTTGATCCCATTTGTCCATTATTTGGTTCCTAGAGTAATACGTGTGTGTGTGTATATGTACATAAAAGAATGAGGTATATAAAATGTAAACAAAACTATATCTAGATTTATGTATTTTATAATTCATGTCTCTTTCACTTTTATTTTTCAGGAAAGCAAAATAGACGAACACCATTTTGTTGCAGTAGCTCTTAGGAAACCCAATGGATCTAGGCATGAGGATGTAAGTTTTTTTTTCTAAAAAGCATGAATTAATGTTGCTTGCCCGCTCTCCCTTTTTAATGGAAACAGTCATTTGCCTTATATTAATTTGAGATTGTGTGAAAGTCTGTAACAGAAACTTTTTGAAAGAGCACATTACCTGCTTCTTCATTTTCAAATACATTTAAATATTACAGAAAAAAAATTGGTAGTATTGTTATAGCACTCATATTTCCAGTAGAAATTCACTATAATTATTATCTTAGTCATCTAAATAGAAATTTAGATTGTATTAGAAATTTCCTTGTGAATTGGGGCTATGTTGAATAAAAAGGTTACCGAGTTGAAGGTTGGTGAGTAATTGAATGATCTTGCAAATTGAACCTCCTCCCCTTTTAAAGTAGTATCCTAAATTATTTCAAAGTTACAGTGGCAAACGTGAGAGATGTATTATCGTGAGACATGTATTATCATATTGTGGCATCACATCAGTCTTAGTTCAGCTTTTTAGTACAATGTTTATATTTCTTAGGCTGTTACCTAGTAAGTGAGGGAGGAAACAAATTAGGATTAAAAACTCCAGCTTAGTTGTGGTTCTGCCAAAGTAATTTTTTTAAGATAATGTTATAATCAAAACTGTGTGCACTCCATTATTTTTAATAAATCTGGGTATGAAAATGTAGAATGACCAATTTCTGTAATAGCATCTCTTCCAGAAAAATAGACATAAACCATGCCTTTGATAGGTTAATCAAAGGATTTAATATTCTACATAGATTTTCCTCTTTAAAAAGGGATAGCATGTTAAAATTAATACCTGTTACCCATCCTTATGTTCTTAAGTGGCAACTTTATAACTCCATGTGGGTATCTTACATTTTTATACAGCCTTTTAGTTTTTAAAGCATCTGCATATTCAGTGCTTCTTTTCCTTATTTCCCTGGGTGGAGCCTATCTTGGCAGCAGTGGCAAGAGGAGGTTTCTATGTATGATTCTACCATTTTAACCTTTGTGGTAAGCTTGGGCAAATTGTTTGATCTTTAGGAACCTCAATTTCCCCATCTATAATGTTGAGAATAAAAACCATATCGCAGCACAACTATACATAAATATATTATACCATAGAACCCAGATACCGTTTAAGCAAATTAAGTAGCCCTTATCTCAAAGGCTTACGATCAGAAAGAAGGGTTTTGGGTTTTTTTCAAATTTTAGAATATTTACCTAGACATATTAAAATACTAAATAAATTAATTTGTTTTCATATACACCTTGTAAATATAGCCTGTAGGTAGTTTTATATAATATTTTTAATGCACCTCTAATTACTGTGACATGAGGGTCAAATGTGGAATTTTCCATTTGTGGTATATTGGCACTCAGAAAATGTCAGATTTTGAAGCATTTTGGATTTTTTTTTTTTTAAATTAAGAATGCTCAACTTGTACTAGAATGTATAGAACATAAAAGACCTATACTGGGTTGTATTCTTGAACAAAGGCTCTGTTGCAGAGTAGAAAATAGTTTAAATTACATGTAAGTTCAATAAATTACTTAATTCCCTAAAGTAGTATTATATCTATGTAGTTAGTAGCAGTTTTATCAGATCCTCACTGTAGTAGCTTTCAAAAGTTTGCCTTGGGGCCCAACTCTGCTTGTCGAAATTGCAGATTTTGAGATTTATTTAAATTCATGTCTACTAAATCAGTCTTTCTGGATGTGGGACTCAAGAAGTTTTAAACAACATAGGTCATCATTAAATACAAAAAGTTTTCTATTTTTTTTCAATTTGTTATATTTGCAGTATGAATACAAGGAATAAAATATTCTAAAAATTTTACTGTCATACTTTACTGAAGATCTAATTTAGTCATATTTTCATAATTAAAAAATTGATCATAAGATTAATATACAGTATATTTAGGTAATCTGTTTTTTTCCTTTTAGGTTCCATCCCAAGATCATTCTATACCAACGCAGAGGCAGTTTACTATTCTCACCTTTAATGATTTAATATCATCTGCTGTTCCCATGACACCTGAAGATCCTTCATTTTGGGACTGTTTTTGCTTTACAGAAGAAATTCCAATCCGAAATGGCACAAAGTCATGATATGATTCCCTACATGATGAAGGGAATTGAAAATTGTAATCTTCCATATTTACAGAAAAAAAATCATTGCCTGATGGTATCAAATTTTATTTCACAAAACTTTTTTTTTAAACTGATAACTTTTACTATTAAAAAAGCAGACTTCTGGTACAATACATTTACCTCTTCCTGTCTAAAATTGCATTGAATAGATAGAAACAGAAAAAGGTTGGCAGAATATTACATGCTCATTTTAGAAAAATATGGTAAGTGCAGATATGGAAAAAGGGAACATTTAGATCTCATCTTTCAGAGGTAAACTACTTTTTAAACCCTGAGTTATCTTTCCAGACTTTTTTCTTGGCCATTGAATCCGTGTTAACTTTTTTTTTTTAAATGGGAACATACCGTTTTGTAAATGTTTTAAATTGTTTGTCTATTGTTCATAATACCTCTGTTACATAAACTTTTGGTGGTTCTAAAGTATTCTCTTCTATGACTAGTATCCGTTCAAATGCTTTTGACTAGAGGCAGCATTGTCCAAATGTAATTGACTTAACTAACCAATGATTTATTATATAACATACATTCAGAGGTGTCATTAAAGACTTTTTTTGGGGGGGGGGCTCAATTTATTGATTTTGCCTTAGGCTCATCCCATTCCGCAGCATAATGTTATAACTTCCAGTTTTATATCTTCTAAATTGCATCTATAAGGCAGGAAAGACCATTTTTTCTATAACATTATTTTATCAGTGCAGAAGATTTCTCCTGGTAGCCTTCAGGCTATTTCCCCTTATTTTCCATCAACTCAGATCTAGTCATAGAGAAAGCTAGAGTCAGACATTTTTTTTCACCTCTATTAGAGGTAGACTCTGTTGGAAAGGAAAAAGATAAAGAAGGTTTGGGATTATGACGTTGAGGTGACGCCCACTGCCTGGCATAAGAAAGATGTGCCATAAGATACTTCTTTTCTTCTGTGTTTGGAATTTTGATTGTCTGTATTATATGTTACTGTAAGTGGTGCAGTGAATGTCTTAGTACATTTTGAGGCACATGCTTGATAGGTCCTTAAGAAAGTTTTTAGAACTGGAGTGCGTGACTGAAAGGTCTTACTTTTAGAGCTTTGATAAGTATTAACATGTTGTTCTTCAAAAAGGCTGTCCAATTTACACTTCCTTTTAGTAGTGTACGTGTGACCATGCTTATCTGTATACTCCCTGGTCAACCATAGGTATTATCTTTTTTTCCCCTGTATTTAATCTTTGTCAGTATAACTGAAGAATGATGTGTCATTTTTTAAAATTTCTATTTCTTTCATTACAAATGAGATTGATAAAAAACATTACTAGTTATTTGTATTCCTTCTTTATGATCCTCTTGTTTATTGTCTTCATCTGTGTTTATTTTAGTAAATAGGACTTAATTTAAAATGTGAACATAATATATTAAGATGCCAAGACCATCATATTGATGACAGAATCTATTATATGTGTGTAGTGCATGTCTTGGGAAATTTGTCTTGTTATTGTTAAATATCAAAAAATAATTTCATTGTTTCTACTACTAACATTTAAAGTCGTGTGTAAACCATATAAAAATAGGTACTTTTGTTAATTAAAAATTTTGGAATGTTTTATAATTTTTTTATTTTATTAAGCATGCTCAGTTACTCCAAGCATACTAAGTGATGTGTTTTAAAAAGATCAAGTAGCATTTGTAATACAGAAAGTATTGTTATTGCTAGCATGAGTGTAATGGTGATATGAAAAACCATTTGTCTTGTCATTATGATAATAAAATGATTAATAGTTGTTATGGAATTTTTATGAGCCTAACAGTGCTAGTTTCTGTTTTTCAGATATGTTAATTTTCCTGTTACTTTTTAAATCAGTTACATGACGTGTACATAGTTTGAAAAGTCAAATGGATCTGTAAGTTTTTTTCCTAAAGAAAAGTACCATCACTTTCGACTTTTTTGTAACTTATTACTATATCTCCAACTAATAGGCTTATATTGCTTTTACTTGATTTTTCAATTTTACCCATTGTTTCTTGGCTTCCTAATATAAAACTTCCCTCTTCTCAACATTATGCATTCTCTACCCTTTCCTTTCTCCTCTCTATATAATTATATTGTAATCCAGTTTCCTTTTTGACTATGGTTACACTTAGAATATGTTTATTTAGATTTTGTAACCTCTGATTACTAAGTGATAATATTCTTACCATATACTAGATACTACATTTTCATTTCCTTTAATTAATAATCAGCTTTGTTTGGGTCTCTGCCAGATAAATGAATATCTTCTGCATATGTTCAAACCTATAACATTCTTTCAGGTTTATACATCTTGAAAACTCACTCCTGAAGTAGTCTGCAGTATCCAGTCTGGACTGTGCCTTCCATGGCTAGTGTACAGATGTCTTTCTGGAATCTTCTTCACTGTCATCCTGGGAATTACTTCCTTTTTGTTGGATTCTGTTTCCTATTTCCTAGATCTTGTATCTTTCTTAGATTTCCTTCTCTTCTGGGTGGGGCATATCCTCAAGTAGTTTCCTAAGAACAAATGAGACATGGGAGATACATATATTTTTGAGGTTGGGAGGAAGGGCTATCCACTTTTGCAAAGTGGTGTAGAGGTCTAGACATTTCTTAGTTACCCCACTCCCCTCCACTCCAAGCTACTCTGTTAACTATTAATTTCTATTTTTGCCAAATATTCAGTGTTACTACATACTAAGTTCTGTACTGGCATTTACCATAGTACTGCTTCATATCCATGCCTGCTGGGTCCAAAACAATTCTTTGCATCGTACCATACTGCCCAATGTATGGATTTACTGGTCTTTATTAATACTTTCCTATTTAGGAACTTTTATGGATTTAATTTTTAAAAGTGTATGTGTTTGTGTTTCCCGTGCTCTTATTCAGAAACTAAATAGATATGGATAAACTTTTCAGTTTATCAGAATTCTTTATGCAGTGTCAGAAACTTATAAATCAATTAGGGAACTCAAAGTTCCCTCACTGATTCGAACTTTTGCCATCTGATTTTTCTATTTGTTCTTTTTGCGATACTAAGGATTAAACCCAGGGGTACTTAACCCTGAATTACATTTTCAACCACGTCCCATGCCTCTTTTTTTGTTTTTTGGAGACAGAATCTAAGTGAAAGAGACTGGCCTTGAACTTGGGATCCTTCTGTCTCACCCTATTTGCTAGGATTACAGGTATGAACCACCACACCCAGCTGCTACCTAAACTTGAGAACCAAATAGATTTAGATGTTTATGAACCTGTACCTGATCACAAATATTTCCAATTATTAAAGACTTAAAGAGAACATGAAGAAAGCTAATGATGAATTTCATTTTTATGAGGGAAACAATGTCATCTTACTATGTGAATTTGGAGTTGGCTAAGGTCTTTGCATAAATTTCTAGTTTATCAATTAATGTTAAATGACTGCCTTAAGTGTCCAAGGTATTTATATTACATCGTTGTCTTCCACACAAAGTGTTTCATATTTAGGTTGTTTAATCATCTTGTGGGATGGGTTCATTTTGCTGATGGAAAAAAGTGTTAAGATGTAAATATCATGTGTTCTTTACATAGTGGAGCTTGTTTTTTGTTTTGTTTGTACCAGAGGTGCTTAACTACTTAGCCACTTCCCCAGTCCTTTTTATTTTTTGAGAGAGGTCCTCAGTAATTTTCTGATTCTGGCTTTGAACTTGGAGTCTTTCTGCCTGAGCCTCCCAAGTCACAGGGATTTACAGGACAGGCGCGCACCACCGCTGCTGGTCAACCACTGTATCGGCAATGGTGGAACAGTGATAGTGGAATCTGGGAACCTCTGTAGCTTTTGCCACAAATACATAGTGAAATACATACCCTGAGGAGGGTTTATAGTAGTTACCACAAGACAGCAAGTGGGTACCTGATGTATCTGAATCTGTGGAAAGAAACTAGAATAAAAGCAATACAGATAGAGTAAGGAGAAAGCAAACTTGGCTACTTGGCTGCATTTTAAGTAAAAATGACTTCAGAGGAATGTTTTTTTTTTTTTTTTTTCTTTTGCCTTAGAAGTTCTGTCACTGTTCTTCGCTTTTAGGATCATTTGTTCAGTGGAAAAACTTAAAAAACATTGAGCACTGGTAGCAGTAGCATCTGACGCTTGGCATAATACACTCCTTTGTAAGTCATCTTCAGGACTGTCCCAGGTGCTATCTGTAAGACCACTCCTGCTGACGTAGAATCCTTCACTACAGTAGACAAGCAGGAACCCATAACTCTGGTGGTCCTGAGAATACCCTGTGTTTTTTGTCTATACCTAGAGTATTTTAAAGTGCTTTCTATGCTTTTGCAGTATTTGCGTGAGCAAGAAGCCTGCTGAACTGGCTTTAGAGATTTTCATCTTGCTCAATACCCCGTAAAGCTGATGTCCATGTCCTACATTAACCAGGTTCCCTTTTCCCTGATTGGGTTCTGTAAATGGAAGGGACCATTAGAGGAAGACTGGATGGGAAGGGAAAGAGGTCAGGATGACAATTCTTTTGCCCTCTCCCTACAATGCTGTAGCTTACAAATAGCTGCTTTCCTTAGCATAATTGCTTCTGACATCACCCCCTCCACGTACAAATCTCACAAGTTTTGAAGCCACTTCTTGCCCTTTCATTTTAGGAGTAAAAACATCTTGTTCCTGCTTAACCCTGGCTGTTTCCCTATCTCTTCTGGGTCTCTTTTATTCTTGCCTACTCTTTCTTCAAAATACTTAATAGACCTCTCCAGACTCATAATTTCAACTGCCTACTCAACATGCCCATGTCTACCTACTGATAGCTCATACATGATATGTTTAAAGCTGACTCCTTATTATTCATTCCCCAATCCCTAACCACCCAGTCCTCTATCACTGGATTGTTCATTCCTTGTTCCCTCTGTCCTGTCTCAGTATTGAGACCAGACTTGATACTACTTTTGAGAATCAGGATCTGGGTCCATTCCCCTGGTGTTAAATGATCACCTTAGAAACGCCAAGGCAACAAAAAGTTTTATTTAAAGAATAGAAAAGAGAGACACTCCTCTGTAGAGGGGGTCCAAAGTGGTACCCAAGGGAGTTAGGGTGTCCTGCCCCATTTATCCTTTCTTCTCATGCCCCCCCCTTCCTCTTATCTTGCCTACATGGCCAAAAGGTGGGAAAGGAGACTTTCAGGGGTGCCTCTCCTTATCTACCCAGAAAGGCAGGAAGGGAGCTGCCCAGGAGGTACTTCCTTAACAGCTCCTTTTTGGGAGGAACAATTCCCTGGAGGCAGGTAACTTGGCAACAGTTGGAGAAAGGGAAAGTGCTCTGGAGGTATTAGCATTTCCTTTCACATCAGCCCCCATCTTCCTGACTAAATCATTCATTGCCTACACTGACTGTCCTTTGTCCCCTGGCCTCAGTGTAAGGGATATTTATCCTTCCAGTTGCTTGCCCCTGAATCCTTGGAAACTTACATTTTTCTCTCATATTCCATAGACTTTTTAAAAATACACATTTCAGCAAACAGTAGTCAAGTATGTCAGGCCTATCTTTGAACCACATCCAGTCTGATCATGTCTCCCCTCTGTTGCTACTACACTAATCTAAACCACCACTTTCCCAGGAAGATTGCCAGGGCCGCCTCCCTGCGCTTCTTTCTTCTACCTGTTCCCCTTCTCAGTTCTCCACATAGTGGCTACTTCACTCACAGTAAAAGCCAGACTCTTCCTAGTAAGTACAAAAGCCTACATGGTCTGATGTCTGCTCTCTGACCTCCTTTCTTCTAGTCTCACCATTCACTTTTCTACAGACCCACTGGCCTCTTCCCTGTGCTTTGGCCACGCCAGTTAACACTCTTATCAGCTTTCCTTCTCTGGAATGTTCTTTTCCCAGATATCTACATGGCTCCCTCACTCCGATCAGATTTTAATTCAAATGTCATCTCTTTTGTAGAGCATAATCTATCTAAAATTCCACATTTACCACTTTTATTTCCCCCACCATATTGGGGAGAATAGGCAGTAAAGGGAGACAAAGGACAGCAAACACATACAGATTTGGTTAACCAGTGCTAGGCCTGGAGAGGGGGTGATCTTCACTCTCAGCTTTCTTGGTATTTCTCAGGTCAGGGTTGAGGCAACCCTTCAGCCTTTGCCCTCAGCATGAGGAAGTTGCTCTCAAGTTTAGAGAGGGGCCCCCAAATTCACTCTGCTTCAAATTCTGATCTCCCTTTCTGTTGGAGACTGCTGCCCTGTAGGGCCCGCAGTGGTAGCTGGCCTTGCCCTAAGATGGCACCAAGAAGCCCAACTGCAAAGAAAAACAACTTTAAGGAAGTGCTTTCTATTGGCTGACTGATCTCCTCCGGGTCCGTGCTTGGCTCGTGATCAGTACATGTCCTCATTACCCACCATTAGGTCTCCACGAGCCAAACGCCTGACCCGTTAAGGTGATTGGCTGTTATATCCCATAAAGCTGCGTACTTTTGCGAGGCAGAGGCAGGCAGGCAGGCAGCAGCTGCATGAGGAGAGAAGAGAGGCAGCGGCAGTGGCGCGACGAGAGAGGAAGAAGAGAGAAGCAGTAGCTGCGAGAGAGAAAAGGAGAGAGAGAGCTGCGCGGCGAGAGGAAGAAGAACCAGGCACTCGGCTCAGAAGCTCTCCCATAAAAATAAAGACCTTAAAACTTCATTTGAGAGCCAGTCTTCATTGTACTCGCTGGACGAGACACCTTTCCCACTTTTTTTTTCTTCTTATACTTAACCACTGTCTAACATAGCATGTATTTTCCTTTTGTCATTATTATCTACCCTGCTCCAGTTCTTGTCAGAGCATAAGCTCCATGGGGACACAGATCTAAACCATCTGTTACTGTTATTTCTCCAGGGTCAGAACACTGCCTAGCTCTTATAAAGCTCAACAACAACTGGTTGAATGAGTGAGTGTTGGGGTCTTGTCTTGGTTTGCTTGAGCTGCCATAACAAAGTAAAACCGAATGAATGACTTAACAGAATTTATTCCCACATACTTCTGAAAAATAGAAGTCTGAGCTTAACGTCTCAATAGAATCTGTTCTGTGGCCTCTCTCCTGGGCTTGTAGATAGACACCTCTCTGTGCCCCCATGTCATCTCTTCTTTTTGTCTAGCTGTGTCCTAATTTCCTATAGGGACACATGTCATATTTCATTGGAGTCTATCCTAATGACCTCATTTAATTTCCTCTTAATTATTCTATCTCTAAATACAATCCCTGGTACTAAGAGCTAAGAAATCAACATGAATTTGGTGGCATGTAATTTGTCATATAACATGTCTACCATATTGCCTATTAAATCACTTCCTTGGGTTACTTCTGTCACCTGCACCTTCCCCTATTATTTGCTTATGTAATACTAGTAATCTTTTCTTTATCCTTATCTCAATTTGTAACAGTATTTATTTATTTGTATAGTAGCTACCTCTTCTACTTTCAGACTCTTAGGTTTCAGGCATTACATTAATACTTGACTTACAGTCTTAATTTAAACATCATAGCCACCATACAAGTTAAGTATGATTACTCCCATTTCAAGAATGTACAATCTGAGGCCCAAACAAATTAGGTAATTTTTCTGAGGTCACAGTACTAGTAAATGGTGTCATTCTGATTTTCATTTAGCTCTCACAGACTCAAAAACCCATTCTCCTCCTCTACCTTACCGTCATCAGGATGAATGGTGAAAACCATTCTTCTGTTTTCTGTGTTGCAAGAAGAGCTGCCCTTGAAGCAGTTTTCATGTTTCAGGAAATGGGATTAAGTTTAGAATCTGAGTAAATCTATACCCCCTGGTTGACTTTGAACCTCATATTCTCTTATTTTTTTTAACTACTGCAATTCTTTTGTCCTTAATGATCATCTAAATTTATTCTTCCTTTTGAAAAATTTAGCTAAAAAATATTTAAAGTTTGTTTCCTTATTAAAGTGTCAGAATTACACAATGAATTCATAATGTCAGGGCAATGGCTATAATTTTATTCTAAAATAGAGAGGAAAAGGTCATTGCTTTTGTTAAAAGATTTTAGCATATATTAATGAAATGCCAGAGCTCATTGGTGAAAATGGTGTTGACTTTGAAAGCCAGTTATTTATAGTCAGGTGAATGTCTTTCTCTCTTTAGATGTAGCTGATTTTTAAAAATAGAAATTTTTTTTCATGGATTTTATAATTTAGAATAAGCTTCAAAATATATTTCATGTTTGCATTGAAAAGCTTATTCTACTGCATACCAGTTGTGAAATCATTAACAAGAAAATAGCTGTCAGTACTTTTCATTTTAATACATAGATGGAAATACTGTAGGTCATGGTAGTTTGTTTATAACTGTTGAACTCTGGTTTTCAGTTCACATTTCCAAACTGCTCCCCTGATATTGTGGACAATAATCAGGTGGCCATTTAATGGTGCTTTTAAATTGGTGTCAGAAGGTGGAGGTGCAGAGATGGTGCTTTCATTGACTCGTAAACTGTGTGTTAGGAAGTTATATATTGGTTTTCTATTTCTGTATATGTGTGGCTTCTAAAAAAAAATGACAGATTATTTTATCCAGATAAATTTAATTTTGATCAAAGCAAATGCACACTGTGGATATGTTGACTTAGATAATAATATATTTGAAATCTGACATTAATTTAGCAATTTAAAATAGATCTGTAATAGCCCTGCAAATGGTAAATAAAACACAGAAACAGCTTTAATCTTCAAACATAAATTCCTGTTATTTCCCCGGGCATTCTTCATGTATAAGTAAGTGCCACTGACCATTAAGTTGCACCCAAGTGTTAATCTTGTAGTAACTTGAAAGAAATAAGTACATTGTCTTGCACAATTTGGTTTGTTTTATTGTTGGAGGCTTATTTTCTGTAATGATCAAATAATTAACTTGAGGTTTATCTCTTTTATTTTGGTATTCAGTATTAAGCTAAATAAACTTGAAGCACATGAATTAAAACCATTTTCTGGAGTTGAACTAGAATAGAAAAGCCAGATACTGGAGACTTAATTAAAGTAGCTTGAATATTCATTTTCATTAACCAAAAAAAAAAAAAAAAAAAAGGTGGAGATAAGTAACAATTCTTTGGGGTCAGTCTTCACGTGAAAAAGGGTTTCTTGGATTCAGAAAAAGAATGGCAAGTGATTTGGGGTTAAGGACACAAGACTTACTGCACTTGGCTTTCACAGGGAAGATGGTTCAAATATCAAATACATCATTCACTGAAACAGCCTTTTGAAAAATTGACATCCTTTTAACTTTAATCATATTAATTTACTAAGGGAAAATTATTTATCTCTTCCTAGACTTTCAATCACATTAGTACTTAAAATTATCATTAAAAATGGTGTTTCTCAAAATAGTTGATAAATTATATAAGTCAAGATGAATTTACTTGTGTACTTATCAAATAGAAAAATGCTCTCAAGGCAATTCACATTTTGCTGGAAAATGGATCTTCTATGTCAGTTCATTGGTGTTATATTCTAATAACTTGGATTCTATGCTATTTTTATTGTGTATGAAAATGTGAAGTATTTGATCACTTAAAAGTCTAACTAATTGAGGAATCAGTAAGAAACAAGCACAATATATTATGCCACAAGTAATCATGCAGATTTTTCATCATGAGAAATAGTTGATTTGTTTCAAATGAATTCTTTCCTCTTTCTGTTTCTTTTTAACATACCAAATCATAGGAGAATATGATTGTCTTTTTATTGACCTTGAAGCATACAAAAACAAATGAGTTTTTTTCAGAGTACAGAATTCACGTTTATGAGTTACTTAGGAAAGTCACTTAATAAAAAGCTTAAAGGGGGACTCACAATGGATTCAGATTTTTCAATGACACACCTTAAGGAAGACTTTTATTTACCCATTTAGTCTTGCAGAGCAAATGTGTATGTTTTGGTTTTAAGAAGGGGTTTTAGATACCACAAAGCCCATATATTCACTAATAAACTTTCAGTCCATCCTATTCCAACTTTTCAGAATTGACTTTCTGGCAAAGCAAATTAAATTGTGCCATTGTCTTGTTGGAGAAACGGTTAGTTCCCTTTTTCCTGTAGGTTCAAATTTATAAAATCCTTAATATGGTTTACAACATTCTAGGAACAAAACGCTCCAGATATTTATTTCTCAACTTCATTCTATTATGCCACTCTTCAGCTCCACCTGTTCCTCACTGATCCCAAACCCCAAATCCATTCACTCTGCCTTTCCTCTACCTGCCCTTCCTTCCCAGATGTTTGGTCTTATTTAGATTCATGACAACAAATAATCGCATGACTTGTAATCACACCACATTTTCTTGGTCCACTCATCCAGAGGGCTTCCAGGGTTTTCCTCCAACTGCTAATACATTCTGAATTTTTTGCTCTTAGCTGATAACTTTGCTCCCTATTCCACTGAAAATGCAGAATCTTGGAGAATTTTCCCATGCTCTCTGCACCACAATGGGCCACTTTCTGCATCTGTGCCCCTGCACTCGGCTTTTTGTCCTGCAGCTAAAGAGGAGCAATCTGTACTCCTGTCTAAGGCCAGCTCCTCTACCTGTGTAATGCATCCATTTCCTCTCCTCTACCCAGAGTGCTACTTGGTGAATCTCGCCTCTTGGACACATTAATTCATCAATTTCCCTGTTTTTACTTTATCATTCCCAGAAATGTAAAAAAAAAAAAAAAAAAAAAAAAAAGGTTACTTTCACATCTTAAAAGAAAGAAAAGGAAAAATCCTCTCTTGATTCCTTGATTCCATCTTTCCCTCTCGGGCAGTGTCCCATTTTTCTGTTTCCCTTTTCTAAAAAAAATGGGAGAAAATGTCATTAACCACAGTTCCTCTTATTCACTAACTCCAGAACTCACTGAAATAAGGCTTTTACCTTGCTTTGCCACTGAAGTTTAATTTTTCCAAGGTCAGTAAAGATCTTGGTGTTGCTAAGTTCTTTGGGCAATTCTAATCTTCCTTGGGCTATCTGCAGTATTTAGCTCATTGAAAATGCCCTCCTCCTAGAGCTGGGATTATGATCAGTGGTAGAGCACTTGCCTAGCATGTGTGAGGCACTGGTTTTGATCCTCAGCACCACATAAAAATAAACAAAATAAAGGTCCATTAACAACTAAAAAACAAACCACCAAAAAAACCCCTCCTTGTTCTAGTGTCTTCTCTTGGCTTGCAGGATATACATCAAGTTTCTTCCTCTTCCTCCTTAGTATTTCTCAGTCTGTCTTTTGCTGATTTATCTGTCCAAACCCTAAATGTTGACCTAAAGGTCCAAGATTCAGTTCTCAGATCTCTTTTTTCTTTCTATGCTCACACTCTCTAAATATATTATTCTTAATTCCATGTCTGCAGCCCAAATTTTGCCTGAACTCCAAGCTCATATATCTTTCTACTTGACACCTTTACTTGGATGTCTAATAAGCATCTCCAATGTATTATGATCCAAACCAAAATCTTTATCTTTCTAAAATCTGCTCATCTGCAATCTTCTCTTCATAGTAAATTCAAATTAAATTTCTTAGATGAGTGCGCTAAAATTTGTTGAGCTCCCTTGACTTCTCTTTCTTATGTCAGCCTCTCGTCCAATCATCAGCAAGTACTATTGGTGCTTTTTCTCTGGCTAAATTCTGAACCACTGTTTCAGCATGCATTTGTCTCCATCATAATTTGTATATTTTTATTTATTGGTTGATACCTCTGTGTCTCCATGCTAGACCATAAATTCTTCAATGGCAGGATACCTTTCTTGTTGGTGTTAGTTATCCTTAGACTTAGCTGCACCTCACATGATGGAACTTTCAATATATGTTTGATAATTGAGTAGATTAATGAGGAAATTTATAGATGGAATGTATTATTAGCTTTCCATCACTGTGCAAAAATACCTGACAAAAACAAAAGGAGAAAAGATTTATTTTGGCTCATGGCTCAGAAGTTTCAATCTGTGGTTGGTGACTCCGTTCTTTCTAGGCCTTTGGTGAGGCAGAATATCATGGCAGAGTAAAGATGCTCACCACATGGCAGCCGAAAAGTAGAGCAGAAAAAGAAAGAGGAAGGGACCAGGACACAATATAGCCTTCAAGGGCATGCCCCCAAGGACTTACTTCCTACAACTAGGTTGTACCTCCACCTCCCAATAGCAGCAACAGCTGGGGACCTTCAACACATGAGCCTATCGGGGACATTCTAGGTCAAAACTATAACATAGACTAAGAATAATTTCTTTGTTTTATTATGTAATTGCTACCAGTTATACATTTTGTTTTGACAAAAACTTTGTCAAGAAATGGTGTCGGGCTGGGGAGATAGCTCAGTCGGTAGAGTGCTTGCCTTGTAAGCACAAGGCCCTGGGTTCGATCCCCAGCACCCCCCCCCCCAAAAAAAAAAAAAAAAAAAAAAAAGAAATGGTGTCAGAGTGAAGGCAGGTATGTGGCAGTTATTATGGAATAATCATTTTTTTAATGTTTTTATGTTTAAAACATTTATACAAAATAGGCATCTAACATATATGTTAAATTAATTGAGTTGAATTAATGGAACAGTAGAAAGCCTCCCTAGTAGAAAGAAAGAGTAGAGTTGTGTCTAATTCCATGTTTTGCCACTGACCTTACTTTAAACAAGGAAGTTAACCTCTGGAGTCTTCTGGCCTTCATGTTCGACAGTTTTAAGAATTTATAAGAAGTAAATTATGTATCTACTCTCTAAAGAAACTGGTGAAAAGGCAAACAGAAATATCCAGCTCCCTTGAAACACAGTCCATTTGGCAAACAAGAATGTGAGAAGCAGTCTTCATCTGAGTGCACTGGAAGTGGTGTATTTTGCACTTGTGGCACTAACTCCATAAAAATCTATTGCTTGATGCCACACTCCTTTACTCCCAGAACCTCAGGAGACTGAGGCAAGAGGATAGCAAGTTCAAAGCCAGCCTCTACAACTTAGCAAGACACTCTCAAAATAAAAAATAAAAAAGGGCTGGGGATGTGGCTTACTGGAACCTCCCCACTTCTCTGGGTTTAATCTATGGTACAAAATAAAAAAAGAAAGAAAGAAAGAAAGAAAAATCTATTGCTTTAACATTTGGTTCATTCTAAATAGACATAGAAACAGAAACTCATGTACTCTCTTTTTTAAAAATATTTTTTGTTGTCAATGGACCTTTATTTTATTTATTTATTTATATGTGGTACTGAGGATCAAACCCAGGGCCTCACACATGCCAGGAAAGTGAGCCACAACCCCAGTCCTGAAACTCATGTACTTTGTATTGCTCAAATGTACCTAATTCTAACACCATCAGAGAACTTCATATATTGTCTGAAGAGTTCCATGAGGCCCACAACAAAATCATATTATAATTTTTGCCTAATTTGGAGATCTGTAGGGCTCTTAAAACTGAAAGAAAAAAATACCTTGGCAAATTGGAAATATATTAGGGCTATTAATCCTAATATATTTGTATAAGTTTGCTGAAATTTCTATTATAATGTCACTTTGATAGAAGATATTCTTTTTTATGACATATTTCTTCTAATAGGTACCACACATAATATACCATTACAAAATTTTATATTGGTTCACTTACTGGTATTAATTATGTCACAATTACATATAAATTGAATTATATATAATTTATATATTACACATTTCATATCTTATATATGAATGTATATAGAAAACTGAATGTGTATGTATATGTAAAGTCCATTGTCATGATTGCTAAGATTCAAGCTCATACATCTGTGCCCTGCAGCAAATTAGATGCTGCTAGTGTAGAATAGAGCACAGGTGTGTTTTACTCAGTAGGGTTAGAGTTTTAATCAGATAAACCAGAAAATATTTGGATTATCTGGCACTTTGAAGTATTTTTCAGAGTGAAAGTGAAACTCAAAAACTGTGCTTTGCAGTAAGATGATTTGGGGGTCAGAAAGTCACATATAATTGGGTTGGTAGTTCTGCATAGAGAAGAAATGCTCCAGATCTAAGAACAGTCAGGAAAGGGGAAAAGCAATCCCAGCCTCCAGGTTTACCTGTGACTTTGGCATAAACTGATGTCTGTCAATGTTCAGCAACTATAGAGAAGTGGTTGTCAAACCTTAGGAAATATTGGGATGTTTGAAAAAAAATGTAACCTCACTGCCCTTACCCTCAAAAATCCAATTCTTTCAGTGGAGCTGGTATGGAGTAAAAAAAAAAAAAAAAAAAAAAAAATCGGCATTTTATTTTTTTTATTTTAATTAAAAATTATAAATTTACATAGGGCAATGTTGTTTGATTCCTTCTGTTATTTTTTTTCCCTTCCCGCCCACCCATCCCACTCCTCTTTTCCCTCAATACAGTCCTTCCTTCCTCCATTCTTACCACCCTCCTTATCCCTAACCCTAAACCTAACCCTAACCCTAATGCTAACCCCTCCTACCCCCCCTTATATGTCCTCATCCGCTTATCAGTGAGATCATTCGTCCTTTAGTTTTTTGAGATTGGCTTATCTCACTTAGCATGATATCCTCCAATTTCATCCATTTGCCTGCAAATGCCATAATTTTATCATTCTTCATGGTGGAGTAATATTCCATTGTATATATATGCCACAGTTTCTTTATCCATTCATCAACTGAAGGGCATCTAGGTTGGTTCCACAATCTGGTTATTGTGAATTGAGCAGCTATGAACGTTGATGTGGCTGTATCTCTGTAGTATGCTGCTTTGAAGTCCTTTGGGTATAGGCCAAGGAGTGTGATAGCTGGGTCAAATGGTTCCATTCCAAGCTTTCTGAGGAATCTCCATACTGCTTTCCAGAGTGGCTGCACTAATTTGCAACCCCACCAGCAATGTATGAGTGTACCTTTTTCCCCACACCCTCGCCAACACCTATTGTTGCTTGTGTTCTTGATAATCACCATTCTAATTGGGGTGAGATGAAATCTTAGGGTAGTTTTGATTTGCATTTCTCTTATTACTAGAGATGTTGAACATTTTTTCATATATCTGTTGATTGCTTGTACATCTTCTTCTGTGAAGTGTCTGTTCATTTCCTTAGCACATTTGTTGATTGGATTATTTGTATTCTTGGTGTAGAGTTTTTTGAGTTCCTTATAGATTCTGGAAATTAGCGCTCTATCTGAAGTATGAGTGGCAAAGATATTCTCTCACACTGTAGGCTCTCTCTTCACATTATTGATAGTTTCCTTTGCTGAGAGAAAGCTTTTTAGTTTGAATCTATCCCAGTGGCTGATTCTTGCTTTTATTTCTTGTGCTATGGGAGTCCTGTTAAGGAAGTCTGATCCTAAGCCAACAAGTTGAAGGTTTGGACCTACTTTTTCTTCTATAAGATGCAGGATCTCTGGTATGATTCTGAGGTCCTTGATCCATTTTGAGTTGAGTTTTGTGCAGGGTGAGAGATAGGGGTTTAGTTTCATTCTGTTGCATATGGATTTCCAGTTTTCCCAGCACTATTTGTTGAATAGGCTATCTTTTCTCCATTGCATATTTTTGGCACCTTTGTCTAGTATGAGAAAATTGTATTTATTTGGGTTTGTGTTCATGTCCTCTATTCTGTACCATTGATCTACCTGTCTCTTTTGGTACCAATACCATGTCGTTTTTGTTACTATTGCTTTGTAATAGAGTTGAAGATCTGGTATTGCGATACCCCCTGCTTCGCTCTTTCTACTGAGGATTGCTTTAGCTATTCTGGGTTTCTTATTCTTCCAGATGAATTTCATAATTGCTTACTCTATTTCTATAAGGTACACCATTGGGATTTTAATTGGAATTGCATTGAATCTGTATAGCACTTTAGGTAGTACGGCCATTTCGACAATATTAATTCTGCCTATCCCAGAACATGGGAGATCTTTCCATCTTCTAAGGGTTTCTTTAATTTCTTTCTCTAGTGTTCTGTAGTTCTCAATGTAGAGGTCTTTCACCTCTTTTGTGAGATTGATTCCCAAGTATTTTATTTTTTTGATGCTATTGTGAATGGGGTAGTTTTCCCAATTTCTCTTTCTGAAGATTCATCACTTATGTATAAAAATGCATTGGATTTATGAGCATTGATCTTGTAACCTGCTACTTTACTGAATTCACTTATGAGTTCTAAGAGTTTTCTGGTGGAATTTCCAGGTTCTTCTAAATATATAATCATGTCATCAGCGAACAGGGATAGTTTGAGTTCCTCTTTTCCAAATCGTATCCCTTTAATTTCTTTGGTTTGTCTAATTGCTCTGGCTAGAGTCTCCAGAACGATATTGAATAGAAGTGGTGAAAGAGGGCATCCCTGTCTTGTTCCAGTTTTTAGGGGGAATGCTTTCAGTTTTTCACCATTTAGAATGATATTGGCGGGCTGGGGTTGTGGCTCAGTGGTAGAAAGCTTGCCTACCACATGTGAGGCCCTGGGTTCAATCCTTAGCACCACATAAAAATAAAACAAAGGAATGATATTGGTCATGGGCTTAGTGTAGATGGCCTTTACAATGTTAACAAATGTTCCCACTATCCCAATTTTCTCTAGTGTTTCGAGCATGAAGGGATGCAGTATTTTATCAAATGCTTTTTCTGCATCTATTGAACTAATCATGTGATTCTTAACTTTAAGTCTGTTGATATGGTGAATGACATTTATTGATTTCCAGATGTTGAACCAACCTTGCATCCCTGGGATAAAACCCACTTGATCGTGGTGCACTATCTTTTTAATATATTTTTGTATGCGATTTGCTAAAATTTTGTTGAGAATTTTTGCATCAATGTTCATTAAGGATATTGGTCTGAAATTTTCTTTGCTCGATGTGTCTCTGTCTGGTTTAGGTATCAGGGTGATATTGGCTTCATAGAATGAGTTTGGGAGGGTTCCCTCCTCTTCTATTTTATGATATACTTTGAGAAGTATTGGAATGAGCTCTTCTTTAAAGGTTTTGTTAGAACTCGGCTGAGAACCCATCTGGACCCAGACTTTTCTTTGTTGGTAGGCTTTTGATGACCTCTTCTATTTCATAACTTGAAAATGATTTATTTCAGTTGTGTATGTCCTCCTGGTTCAGTTTAGGTAATTCATATGTCTCTAGAAACTTGTTGTCTTTGAGGTTTTCTGTTTTGTTGGAGTATAGATTTTCAAAATAGCTTCTAATTATGTTTTGTATTTCAATTGTGTCTGTTGTGATATTTCCTTGTTCATTTCGAATTTTAGTAATTTGAGTTTTCTCTGTCTTTCTCTTTGTTAGTGTGGCTAAGGGTTTTTCAATTTTGTTTATTTTTCAAAGAATCAACTATTTATTTTGTTAATTTTTCCGATTGTTTCTTTTGTTTCAATTTCGTGATTTTGGCTCTGATTTTAACTATTTCCTGTCTTCTACTACTTTTGGTGTTGGTCTGCTCTTCTTTTTCTAGGGCTTTGAGCTGTAGTGTTAAGTCGTTTATTTGTTGATTTTTACTTCTTTTGTTGAATATGCTCCGTGAAATAAATCTTCCTCTAAGTACTGCTTTCATAGTGTCCCAGAGATTTTGATATGATGAGTCTTTGTTCCCGTTTACTTCTAAAAATTTTTTAATTTCTCTCCTGATGTCTTCTGTTATCCATTCATCATATAATAGTGTATTATTTAATCTCCAGGTATTGGAGAAGTTTCTGTTTTTTATTCTGTCATTTATTTCTAATTTCAATCCATTATGATCTGATAGAGTACAAGGTAGTATCTCTATCTTCTTGTATTTGCTAACAGTAGCTTTGTGGCATAAGACATGGTCTATTTTAGAGAAGGATCTATGTGCTGCTGAGAAGAAAGTGTATTCGTTCTTTGTTGGATGGTATATTCTATATAAGTCAGTTAAGTCTAAATTGTTGATTGTGTTATTGAGATCTATGGTTTCTTTATTCAATTTTTTTTGGACAATCTATCCAGCGGTGAGAGAGGTGTGTTAAAATCACCTAGTATTATTGTGTTGTGGTCTATTTGATTTCTGGAATTGAGAAGGATTTGTTTGACGTACATGGATGAGCCAATGTTCGGGGCATAGATGTTTATGATTGTTAAGTCTTGCTGATTTATGCTTCCCTTAAGCAGTATGTAATGTCCTTCTTTATCCCTTCTGACTAGTTTTGGCTTGAAGTCCACATTATCTGAAATGAGGATGGATACTCCAGCTTTTTTGCTGTGTTCGTGTGCATGATATGTTTTTTCCCATCCTTTCACCTTTAGTCTATGGGTATCTCTTTGTATGAGATGAGTCTCTTGCAGGCGGCAAATTGTTGGATTTTTCTTTTTAATCCAATCTGCCAGTCTGTGTCTTTTGATTGATGAGTTCAGGCCATTAACATTCAGGGTTATTATTATGATATGATTTGTATTCCCAGTCATTTGACTCATTTTTGTTTTTTGACATGTTTTGGCTTCCCCTTTATTTGGCTATTCCTTTAGGCTAGTTCCTCCCGTTGCTGATTTGCATCGTTGTTTTTCATCTCTTCCTCATGGAATATTTTGCTGAGAATGTTCTGCAATGCCGGCTTTCTTTTTGTAAATTCCTTTAGCTTTTGTTTATCATGGAAGGATCTTATCTCATCGTCAAATCTGAAAGTAAGTTTTGCTGGGTATAAGATTCTTGGTTGGCATCCATTTTCTTTCAGGGCTTGGTAAATGTTGTTCCAGGCCCTTCTAGCTTTTAGGGACTGGATTGAAAAATCTGTTGATATTCTTATTGGTTTCCCCCTGAATGTACTTTGATTCTTTTCTCTCACGGCCTTTGAAATTCTGTCTCTATTTTGTATTTTAGGTATTTTCATAATAACGTTTGGTGTGGGTCTGTTTTAATTTTGTATATTTGGAGTCCTATAAGCCTCTTGTACCTGGTTTTCCATTTCATTCTTCAGAAATGGGAAATTTTCTGGTATTATTTCATTGAATAGATTGTTCATTCCTTTGGTTTGTTTCTCTAAGCCTTCCTCAATCCCAATAATTCTTAAATTTGGCCTCTTCATGATATCCCATAATTCGTGTAGATTCTGTTCATGATTTCTTACCATCTTCTCTGTTTGGTCAACTTTTTTTTCAAGATTAAATATTTTGTCTTCAATATCTGAGGTTCTGTCTTCCAGGTGTTCTATCCTATTGCTATTGGTTATGCTTTCTATGGAGTTTTTAACTTGGTTTATTGTTTCCTTCATTTCAAGGATTTCTGTTTGTTTTTTTTTTTTTCAATATCTCTAACTCTTTATTGAAATGATCTCTTGTTTCCCGTATTTGCTCCTTTAACTGTAGATTGGTGCAATCATTTAATGCCTGTATTTGCTCTTTCATCTCCTCCTTCAATGCCTGCATTTGCTCTTTCATCTCCTTGTTTGCTTCTCTGATTGTTTTAATCATGTACATTCTGAACTCCCTTTCTGACATTTCTTCTGCTGTGCTGTCATTGGGTTTTATTAATATAGTATCTAGGTTTGTTTGGGACATTTTCTTCCCTTGTTTTCTCATATTGGTCAGATGTCAGTGGGACTTTGTGATATTGCAGAATTCTTCTATTGGCTTATATTGTCCCTGTAGATTTCCACTGTATCACCTTCCTGCCTTCAGTAGCCTGAAGTCTTGGAGTAACTTGATAATGCAGTGCTTCCAAGGAAAGCTGCCCCTAGTCTTCTACTGGTTCCAGGACTTGGAGCTGGCTCTGTGTGGAAAGGCTCTCAGTGGGGGGTCTGCTCCGAGAAGCTAGCCTGGAAAGGCACTTCCTGCCGGAGGGGGCCAGGCTGCGGGCTGCTTGAGGAAGTCCCTGGCTGCCCTCTCCTGGTCCTTGAAGCAACCTGTGGTCAGGAACTCGCCACCCTGGTTCAGGGACTTGAAGCTTGTTTCTGTGCAGGAAGGCTCTCACTGGGGTCCTGCTCTGAGATGCTGGAGAATCTGGCCCTGTGGGAGGAGCCCAACGCCGGAGTGCGCTGGGCCACCTGGGGAGGACTCTAGCTGCTCTGCCCTACTCTAATAAGCCACCCGAATCCAGGCCTGCCGCCCAGGCAGTGCTTCACCAGGTGGGGTTTACTGACTCCGAGGCTCTATTTTAGTCCGAGTCTCTTAATGCCTCCCCTTCTTGAATCCTGGGTTCTGGAGCGACTGGAGATGCAGTCACCCTCTAGTCTGCCATCTTGGATCGCCCCGTGGAAAAAGCCTGCGGCCGGGGGGTCAGGGGGCAGGTCCGCCTGGAGAGGTCTCTGTCTGCCTTGCCCTGGTCCCAGAGGCTGCTTGTGGGCCGGAGGTCACCGCTGGCTTGGGGACTTGTGGCTGGCTCTGTGTGGAAAGGCTCTCTCTGGGCGGTCTGCTCCGAGAAGCTAGCCTGGAAAGGCGCTTCCCGCCGGAGGGGGCCGGGCTGCGGGCTGCTTGAGGAAGTCCCTGGCTGCCCTGTCCTGGTCCCTGAAGCAACCTGCGGGCAGGAACTCGCTGCCCTGGTTCAGGGAATTGAAGCTTGGTTCTGTGCAGAAAGGCTCTCACTGGGGGGCCTGCTCCGAGATGCTGGAGAATCTGGCCCTGTGGGAGGAGCCCAACGCCGGAGTGCGCTGGGCCACCTGGGGAGGACTCTAGCTGCCCTGCCCTACTCTAATAAGCCACCCGAATCCAGGCCTGCCACCCGGGCAGTGCTTCACCGGGTGGGGGAGACTCACCCCGATACTCTATTTTGGTCCGAGTCTCTCAATGCCTCCCCTTCTTGAATCCTGGGTTCTGGAGCGACTGGAGATGCAGTCACCCTCTAGTGTGCCATCTTGGATCCCCAAAATCTGCATTTTAAACAAGGACATTATTAAATAGAAAATATCTTTGAAATTAGTAGTTTATTTCAATTTTAAAATTAATTATTTAAATAATTGGTTTTCACAAAAGAATAAACATTTTTTGTGTTTATCACCTCAGACTTTAAGGACATTATTATGTTTGTAGGCATGGTGACTTCATGATATAAATTTCAGGTTTCTTGTTCTCAACAGATAGAATGCTTAGCTTTTACAATTAAGGGCTGGGGATGTAGCTCAGTGCTGGAGCTACATCCAGCACTTGTCTGGCATATACGAGACCCTGGGTTCAATTCTGGGTACCACAAAAATAAATACAAAATTAAGTTATGGATGTCTGCTCAAATAGTTTTTTTTTTTTTTTTTTTTTTTTTTTTTTGGTGGTTGTGCTGGGATGGAACCTAGGGCCTTGCACATGCTGGGTGAGTCTTCCTTTACTGAGCAACCTCCCAACCCCTCTACGTTAATTGAGAAGTATCAACCACATTGCTCAGTTCAACTTTTCATCCAGTTTGTAATTTTGATAGATAAATGAATTTTATATATGTGCTTGTTTGTTCATCCATGACTTATTTTTTAATGTATGCAAGCTGTGTTTCAATCATCATGAGTATAAAAATGAATATAATAGTTCCTGACCTCAAAGACTTAAATTTTTTTCAATTAGTGGCAGACATATAAATAAATCAGGGTAATAAAATGTCACTAGTACTTTTATAAGAACATATACAGAGTTTGGCCAGAAACAAATTGTTACCCAGTATAATATTCCTACAACCTGGATGAACTTGCACCTATTCCCCTAACTCTGCCTATCTCTAAGGTCAGGATATTTACAGGTGAAGAGCCCTCTGTGACCTGACCACTTGACCCATTAGATCCAAGATGGTCATTTAAATGACCTTTAATAGACTCCAAGAGCCATTATAATCCCAACTGCATTCTAAATGACATATCCCCCAGCACCATGACAGTTGCTAGTTGCCATGGTGATGGCTGGGAAGAAGGGATAAGGAGGTGGTGCCCAGGATTCTGGGGAAGACTCTGCCTATTCCAAGAAAAGACTGTAGGGCAGGCTCCAAATGGCATTGAAGCTTCCGACAGGCTATGTTGTGTAGCCAAGGTCATGAACACCTGGACTCAAGATCATAAACGTTTGCTTGTGAGCATGCACCCATTTATGTATCCTGTTAGCTATGTGCCTTCTTTGTTTGGCCTGCATATAAAAAAGATCTGTGGAAATGGTTCAGGTGGCTAAATAAAACTGACTGGGTCTAAATGGAACTGGATGGGGCTAAATGGAACTAAAGCTTGAGGTTGGGGACTACTACCACCCCTGAATGAAGAAAGTCTATTTCAACTGCACTTTGCATCTTCTTCCACCTGCTGGGATCCTGAATTTGTTTCACAGGGTCTGAGCCTCTGAAAGCATGAATATTCCTCCCCTGTATTAGCCTAAGCCCTCTACTGGTTTTACCCTTTTTCTATTATTTCCCCAAGTCTAATAGGTTGAAAATTTGAACTTTGAGCTAGAGTCTCACTTCTCCATTCTCTGACCACTGAATAAATTGGCACTGTTGACCCTCAGCCTCCATTTTGCCTTTGTTTTGTTTGTGACACCAAACAAAGTGGTGTCTTAGGAATGTCTCTTTTCTAAGAGAGGGGCCATCAAATTGTTGGTAACCAAGGAGCATGTCAACTCTTGCTGGGTGGAAAGAGTTGTAGAAAGACTTCTTGAAGGAGTTGATATTTAACCTGATTTTTGAAGGTATTTGTTATTTACCTGGCTAGTAGGAGTGAGAAGGATTCCAGGCAGAGTGAAGTGGCAAAGGCATAGAGGCACAAACAGCTTGGAACATCACTCTTTAGGTGTGGGGGGATTAGGTGGCAGAACAGCTAGCTTCAAAGGTTTATAACATACCTGCAAGGAGGGCTATAGGGATATGTGAGTGCTAGAGAGAGTTAGTCATCAATAATTTATTAATTTAAAGGATTTGAACTTTATTCTATAGATGATGGGAAACCATTGGGAGGATTTTAAGCAGTGGATTACTTTGATGATTAATAAAGCTGTTATTTCTCACAAATCTTCCCCCGCAAGCTTTGCCTGAATTTCATGAGTCAAAAAAGTAGATTTAATGGAACTGTTAATATGAGGCTTTGCTCTTCTGATGTCTGTGCTTGTCATTTGCAGATAGGTACACTAAAAAATACCTTTGTTCAAAAAAAGATAAACTTGTCCATTGATAGAGAAAAATCCTTTCATCACTGGGTCACATGGAAGTGATCAAGTTATCTGTTTATCATTTTCTCTAAACCTGGGATTTGATGTTTCAAAAGGACAACCCTGTCTGAATAAAAATCTTTAGAATTGTTTACAAAACTCATAAATCTTAATGAGGCTGCCTTTGCAAGTGAAAAAAATTCAAAATTGTATGAAAATAAAAAGTCATCTGCCTGCCCAAAGATTAATTCTAACCCAAACAATGGTCAGCTTTATGCCTTCTCTACCCATATCAGCAAAGAATATAGAAGGATGCTGGTAATACATTAATGCTCAACCTGCAGGCTATTTATTTAGACTTCAGCATTGAAAACCCAATACAAACTCTTAAGACCATGTAAAATTATTTGCAGTCAAATATATTGTATTTTATCTGATTTTTATTATACTCATTTAATTGGTTGACTTTTATACAACATTTTTGTAAAGCTGGCCTAGCATTTATCATCTCTATATGCAGAAACTCTACCAATTTAAAACTCCTGTGCTGAATTCTTTGCTTATAATGCGAAGCAAAGCTGAAGCTACTTAACTTAAATTGCATACTTCAAAAAGAACTTCCATGTGTGCAATGCAAAGCCTCAGGATACAAAGATAAAGCTAAACCTGAGCAGTCTAAATGATGGTTCCCAGACTAAGTCCTGCTGCAGAGAAGACAAGCTTCGAATGCTCCTGGGATTAGAGATTTGAGTCCATTCTAACTGGGGAGGGATTTAGGAAGCAAAAGTACAGTCTTGGCTTTTGGGTGGTAAGAAGTTTTAAGAGACAAAGCTCTTTTTGAATGAAGTACTTATTTAATAATACTAAACAGCCATGTCTGTGATTAGCAACCCTTTGGCAAGTGTCAGAAATCTAACTCTACCTAGTTTATACAACCCTTTGTTGAGATGGCTGTTTTTTGTTTTGTTTTGTTTTGTTTTTAACCTGTCTATGTTGGCTTCTGATCAGTGAACACTGCTTTTGAGAAGATTAATTTGGAGAAGTATTATAAAATGCATCAGAAGATAGAACTCTATGGAGGGAAAGCAACCATTAGGAGGTCATAGCAATGATCCATCTAAGAAATCACTAGGGTCTGAATTTGAATAGTAAAACCTGGAATACGTAGGGCAGGATGGATGTGAAAGACAGTATCAAGACAGAGTTGTCAGAACTCAACAATCAATGGAATGATACAGAAAAAAGGAGTTAAAGGTGTCTGGGGCAAGAATGTGGGGCCAGAGGCTGACATAGTGCCTGTGTCACCATGGAAGCAGGGAGGGAGAGTGGGATCCTTCCCCCGTTCCCAGCTAGGGCTCTGTTTTGCCATTTGTCCTTGTCCAAATGATGTGCCTTATCTAACAGGGAGATGGCAAAGAAAGGGTGCTCATGGTAAAGCATGAAAAAGGCAGCGAGTGGGGTATTGAGTTAGTGCTTTGTTTTCTTTTCAGCAAATGAATGAGTAACAGACTTTGATTATGAGTGTCAGGAGGCACATTCTTGTTGAAAAATTTAGAAGAATGAGCAGGTTTGGGAGGGAGGCTGGTGAGTTTGATTTTGGGTGTGCTCATTTAGGAAGGCCAGAAAATAACTAGCAGACAGGTGGAAGGAAGAGGCTGAAGCTTGAAAGAGCTTTGGAACTACAGGTAGAGATTTAGGAGCATCTGGTGAATGTGAATATTAAAGCTGCATGAAGAAATACGAGACAAAGGCAGATCAAGTGGGCAACGTGGAGGGGAGGAGGAAGAACTCTAGGTGTGGGCTGCACGCGGACTGACAGAGAGGATGGAGGGAACCAGATGAAAACCAGAAGGCCAAGGAGAAAGAGGACCAGGAGCCACTGCAGAGAGCCAAGCAGCACAAGAGGGATGCATAAATCAAGAGGAGAATGTACACAAATGATAAAGAGACCCAGAGTTTACCAACAAAGCAAGCAGTACTAAGGAATCTTTATTAAGACAGAGAATATTAGCATATCTATGATTCATGTGGAGGACAAAGAAGGAGGTAGCGTAAAGTAAGGCTTGATGGGAGGATTTTCAATTTCCAGATAATGCTCAAGGCTGTCAAGTCCGTCAGAGTTGAACAAGGGTCTGTAGTTCAGGGAAGAGGGCAACAGTCATACCCATTTGATTGCCGATCCTGTGTTCCTCCTTCCCTCATCAGTACCTGTTGGCCACATACCCACCTTCTTTTGCAGTCCCCATGTCCCCCGTTGTGGCACTTGACACTCTCACTGAAGCTATTCCAGAACGGATCCCCTCCCTAGCAGCTCTCTCCCCCTTGACCTTTTACACACTGCTCTCAGATTAACCTTTTGGAAACTCAGCTCCAAGCAGATTGCTGCTCTTATCAGTGGCTCTGGAGCACACAAAACAAAAATCTTTTTAATTTCATGGGACTCTCCCCACTGGCGCCTGCTAAACCTTTGTACAATGATAAAGGCCTAAAGACTAAGATTCTAATTAGAATAAGATAGACTCCATGTTTGTGGAGATATGGAAAAATATACGCTACTGTTCTGTGTATCTAAAAAGAACAACACAACAACAAAAAACCTAAAACGTAATGATCTTTCCCCAGTCAATCCTGCGGTAGAAGCAGCAGGAGCTGCATGGAAGCATCTTTCTTTCCTTTAATTCTAGTGGAAACATTTTTTTTCCTTATGTGTAAAACAATTCATTGCTATACATGTGGGCATTTTACTCAGTAGAATGTTATTGAAGGCATACATAATGCACGCTCATTTTTGTGGAGAGGCATACATTTCTATGCATTGCAGTTCAATGTAACAGCACCAGAAAGAAAGAAAGATTAACTCAACATTCTTAATACCATTTTAACAAAATGCTTTAAATTATGTTTCTTTAAGTTAATGGGTTAGAGGAAAGTACATGCATTTTACCAGAATGAGTCATCGGAGATCTAAATAAATGGACCAAATGAGTTTGTTTGAATGTTCCTATTCACAGAGGATTACACATTCAAATAAAACTGTGTACATTTATTTGAATATGTAATCAAGGAGCTGAACATAATTGGTACTTATTTCCAAGTGTAGCTTCCCTGGTTTACACATGTGGGTACCTCAAAATGTTGTTAAAAAGCAGAAAATAGTTCTTTCTACATATATTTTATGCAAATTTCAAAGCTATTGCTATTGTTTGCCGGCTTCATTGCTTGCTCATGCACAAGGGCACCTGCATGTATTAGCAGTAATGCTGCTGCCAAAGGGAAGGCTCTCTTCAAGTTTCTCAAGTTGTCTGAGCCTTTGGGAAGGTTTGAGTTCATTCATTCTTTCCTTTTGTAATTTGACAGATATTTCATGTCTGAGCTAGGTGCTAAGCTACAGAGACATTGTAATCATCTAGGCATTTTAAGGTGCCTATCCTTACTCTATCCAGTAGCTCTTCTGGTTCATGACCCAAATTCTTAAAGACACTGGTCTTTTGACACTATACTTGTTTATTAAGGAATGGAGAACGTAGAAGATGCCCTAGGCCAATACACATGCTAGGATGACATAGCACAAGAGGACAAATGGAGACATACAACATTAGTATTTAAAAAGTCATTAACCAAACAAGCAAGATATTAAATAAATTATGTTCTCTACTCCTACCTTGTTCTTATCTTCACAATGGTGGGAAGTGCGAACTTAGAAATTTTGAGTTCCTTAGCTTTTTGTGCTGGAATATGGCAGCCTGGGGATGGGTGTCCTCTAGCCCCTGGCCAAGGCCTGCAGCCTGGTCCATTCTTTGCATAGCTTTGAATCTGTCATGAACTACAAAGGGCTTTAGATTCACATGGTTGGACACCATGAGCAACATGTCCAGGCTCTGTCCACAGTGCATAAAGTCATTGTTCCTGACTTAAGAAAGAGATATGAACAGGCCTTGAAGAACCTTTGGAGCACATGGGAAGGGAGTTTTGAGGTTCCACATACGTTAAAGGTGGTCTAGAAGAGGGATGTGTGAGGTCTGGGTGGTCCTGTTCCCTTGGCCCTGCCCACAGTGGAAAGTGAGAGCCTTCTCCCTGTATCACTAAGTGGATCTCCACCCAGGAGGCATTGGCCAGACAACTTGTGAGTATCAGGATTTCTCTCTTTAGCCACATGTGTATTTGCACCATTCCTATGGTGCTTTTCTGGTCCTGCATGGTCTTTATGACATCACCATAACTTCAAGTGGAATCAAAATATAAAACTGTATAGAAAAGGAAGAGCCTCACCTTCCAAACTTCTTCTATCTAACTCCACCCCACAGACCTAGCACAGATTTGGAGGGAAGTTAACTGTGTTTGGAGGGAAGCTGTCAAGTTGACCTGAGTGCTGTCAGTGTGATTGTAGTCCTGAGCAATCACTGCGTACTGAGACACAGCTCTTTGGAACACTCAGGGATTTTGATGACTGCTGCTTAATCTGTCCCACTAATTCTGAAAGAATGTGTGGAAAGCAGGGTGGAAGGACAGAAGGGGAACAGCAGAGGGAAAGATGCTGCTAGAGAAGTACATCTCTGAGGAATTATCAGCATTAAAAAATGAGATAGTTTCATTTGGATATTGTTATGATTTGAATCCCAAATCCGTGAAAGACCCAAAGACCGTGTGGTGCTGTTGGGACTATGGTGCTGTTGGGAGGTGGTGGAAACTTTAGGAGATGAGCTTAGTGGAAGGAAGTTAGGTCACTTGGGAGGTGTCCCTGAAGGGGAAATTGGGATGTTGGTCCCTCCTCTTCTCTCTTTGCTTGCCATGAAGTAAGGAGACCTCCTTTGCTACATGTTCCCCACTGTGGTGTCCTGCTTTGCCACAAGCCTAAAAGCAACAGAGCCAAGAGACCATGGACTGAATGCTCTGAAATTGTGTGTCGAAATAAACCTTTCTTCCTTTAAGTTGTTTATCTCAGGTATTTTTGTCACAGCGACTGAAAGCTAACCAGATATTGCTTTAAAATAATTTGAGTTATTAAGAATGAAAACATAATGGACTAAGATAGTAATATTGAATAACAGAATAAGAGCTGCAAATATTTGCAAACTATGCAAATATATCTACATAACCAAAATTTGTGTGAATAAGTGATTTAAATTGGCAAGATGATGATGATAAGGATGATGATGATAATTGGCATTTTTTGGGTGCTTACTTAGTGCCAGGTACTTTTGTAAAGACCATGAGTACATTAACTCTTTTAATCTTTACAAATCCCTTGATACTGGTACAATTAGTGACCCCATTTTTCAGATAAAAAAATTAGGCTGAGGTCTGTCCAATAACTTGGACAAATAATGCAGGTCATAAATGGCAGTGCCAGAATCTGACTCAGGTGCCTGCACTTGTAATCACTCACTACACATAGAGAGAAGTGCTAGCATCATGGAATTTGGCTAGAGTGTGTTTTATTTGTTTTGTGTTGGTCTATTTTTATCTTTCTTTTTATGTAAATCATGGAATGATGACCTTTATCATTAAACAGTTGATTTCCTTTTTTATCATATCTCTAACAATATTTTTTTTTCTTTAAGAAATTTAGGGATGTCATGGTGCTGATTTTGTCTTCACTGAGTGCCCTGAAGTATCCATTACAAAATGGCCCTTCTTAGATCTTGGGCTGGGAGGCTGAATCTCTGAGAACTCCCTGATGGTTAAGTGTATGATGAGATTAATCACTGGAAAATGTTAGGTTGAAGATAGTGTCTACTCTTTTGAAGATTAAAACCCAGTACTGAAATAGAGACACAATGGAAAGAAAAGAGAGTAGTTAATAAAAAAACATGACATCATGTATTTGGTATAATGTGTGTGAAAGACACAGTTGTGATATTTCTTCCTCATGAAAAAGCAGATGACAACGATTTGGGAACCTAGACTTTCTTCTAATCCAGGATAGTATTTCTGAGATGAAGTTTCTGGTGTGCCATTCTCTGACACAAATTATCTTCTGTGTATGGAATTAATTCTAAGTATTTGCTACACTCTGTAAAATATTTCTCAATATTTTATTCAGTAAAATATTACTCAAGATTACTCAATACTTTCGTTATAGAATTATTTTTCTATTTTTCTTCATGACTTTTAAATTTCAACCAAATGAGGTTTGTTTCTTTTTACTGTTCCGTTTCCTTTACTTCCTTACCTTGGAGCACCTCTCTTAATTCCATTCTTGTTTCCACAACAAGAGATGCTACAAGATGAGGGAATCTTACTCATTTTCGTGGTCCAGCTCAAGTGCTGTCAATTCCAAGCAATTGTTACTAATTTCTCAGGTAGAAATAATATCTCTCTCCTCTGAATTCCCAGGACATTGTTTATGCCTCTTATTACAAATGTCATTTTCAGCCTTTCATGATAATTAGGTTAATTGTTACCTCCATCCTGTCTCTTTGAGAGCTGGATATATAAAGCATTTTCATGTTACTCATGGTGCTCTGCATAGCACCTTGCATGCATTAGATACTCAAATATGTGTCATATTTTGAGTGACTGTGAATAGATGTTCTTGGATCATATTTGAAGCTGAATTAAGGCCTTTAAAACTTTTTTATTGGTTCTTTTTAGTTATTCATGACAGTAGAATCCATTTTGATATAATTATACAAGCATGGAATATCTTATCCTAATTAGGACCCCATTCTCGAGGATGTACACCATGGTGGGATTCACTGTGGTGTGTGAATACATTGCAGTATTCCTAGCACCACCTAGCAGCCCCTGCAAAACCCAGGTACTCATTTGTCCATTTGGAAGGGCTGGTTAAGTGGTGGATCATAGGCTGAACCTCTTCCCAGGAGCCGTCTTACTTTTACTGGGGATAATCAGCATCCAATGACTGGTTGAAGTGAGATTCAAAGGACCTGTCCTCCTCCCTCAATTGGAGACATCTTTAAAGGATCCTTCAACTTTGAAGCATCCTATGGGAATTATTGAGTCCTTTGTTACAATTGAATCACAGTTCAACTACTCTTTGTCCAGTCCTAACGGATATAGTTCCTAAGAGAATTTCCTGATAAGTTTCTTCTATTCCAAATTCCAACTTCCATCTTCCATTTTGGAGTCCTGGAGAACCAAGTTGAAAATGCCACATGTTTATCTGCAGTAGTTTTTTTCCTATAGCATCTGTATGATTTATACATCATACAGATATCATTTGGAACATGTTGAATCTTGGCTTTATCATTTACTAGATCAGTTAACTTGGAATTTGAGTTATGTTCTTATACCAGTTCATTTGCATGTAATGAAAACTCCACATCAGTGCTGACTAAATTATATTTTAAAAGAATCTTCCCCATGCAGGAGAAAATAAGAAGTCTGGCATAAAATCCTCATGATATGGGCAGAGGCCAGTTCTGTGATCCTGTATCCTACGGGTGGTCTTTGTCTCTATGATTCAAAATGGCTTTTGGATTTCCAGCCATCACTTGCACTGACATAATAGAGGAAGCAAAGACTAGAATGACCCCTCTATTTTAAGGAGACTTCTCAGAAGTATTTTTTCAATTATTCTGGGTACATATAATTGACTAGAACTTAGTCTCATGACTACAACTAGAGCTGAAAATTTGTCTGGAAAATGTCATCTTTCAACCACATGCATGAATGAAAGTTTTCATCTCTAGAAAGTGGTTTTCTGTAAGGATTAAAAATAACCTATATGAGTTATTTAGCATAGATGATGTTCAGTAAATGGCCCAAATTCTTTCTTTCGTGTCATAGTTAATCTGTCTATTGCACACTCAATATTTTAACAAGGCTTCATTATAGATAAAGAATACAAGAAGTTAAAAGTTAGTGGAAACTGCTTGTCAAAACCAAGTCAGCTCTCTCTCCCTATGCCGCTGGCATAATGAGATTGTAATGTAATTAATGAAAAGATGCCAATAAACATTGGTATAAAATCAAGTCCTTTCGGTGTAGGTAAAGGATATAACTCAGAACACATAGATGTTACACAGATCAATAGATCCAGCTGGAGTTCTATCCAGAGAGAAAATGTGCTGGCTTTCAGGTCACCACCAAAGTGCTACCATGATACCATCAGTTGGGAGAGGAATTTGAAGTAGTCTCTTGAACAGTGCCCTCTTCCTTTATCTCAAGTTCTTTTTGTTTAAAAAATCTTGCCTCTCTTCACTATTTTAAAGATCCCCAGCTTCTTTCCTGCCTGCAAACAAGATGCGTATAGCTAGTCACAATTCCAGAACATTCCCAAGTACTTACACAGAGGACAAATCAAAGGTCATTTTCCCCAGGTTTAATTTTCAGGTGAATTTATCTCTAGCATCTCCCTTTTCTCCTTCCTAGAGGAGAGAAAACTCTGCTAGTTCTGGCAATCTGAGCTTGGAAGCTTATATACAACAAGAGTTTCTGGAACACTTCTGTAGATTTTTTTTTTTTTTTTTTGAGGTTCTAACTTTGGTTGCCATATGGTCCCATTTAATATAATGCCAGGAAAATTACATCCCTTACTCTTCTGGACTAGATGGAGATTGAAATTCGTAATATTAGTTAAATAGTGATCAGCATATGATTGCTCTTCTATAAATTGCAGAGAATTTTATGGCTGTACATAAGTAACTATGTCCATCCTTACTGAATCAGTGTACTCCATCTCAGAATACTCTTTGTCACATTGGATTTGTAGATCTTTGTTTCTGTAGAATCCAGATCTCTTTACCATATTCAGGGATATTGGGATCAGATTTACTGTTTTACTTGTTGCCTTTGAAATTATTTTTTTGGATGAAATCTATTTGCATCTGGGAATATATATAGTTCTTCCAACTCAAAACAAAGATACACAGAATTAAGATAATCATGGCAAAGATTCCTACTCAAGGCAAAATAACTACAAAGTATCATGTTGATGATGCATCTTGATGGTGTGTTGATGGAAATTAGTACGGTTGGTTTTGTTCTTGTATTATATGTTGGGGTCTTAAGCCCCCTTGCTCTTCTTGACCAGCAACAAGGGAAGGGTACACTCTCCAACAAGGTCAGACCAGGATAGGTAGGGCCGACTGACCGCCTGCTCCCAGCCCTCCGGGTGGAGGATAATCAGAAGCATCAGGGAGACCAGTCACAGCAGGAACTCGTTTATTGAGGAAATCACACAGCTTTTATGCAGAGTGGAGGCTAGGCGGAAACCAATCAGCTTAAAGGTCAGCAAGGCATGGGGGGGTTCACGCAGGCGAGAGTCCCATAGGACTGTATGGCAAGCATGAGCTGATCACGTTCGTGGAACTGTAGTTAACCAATTCCTAATGGTGGCCCGATTTATCATCATTAACCTTTGAAACTGCCTTTGAGCCTTGATCTTGCTCACTTGCTAGGGAATAAGGAGTCAGCCTGAGTTAGTTATCGTGTCATTAGTCCCAACATATCCCCCTTTTTTGTTTGATATTAAGGGTGTGTCTGTCTTAGGTTGCCCCTGGGAGGGTCTTACCCATCATGAAACATCACCCTAGCAGTTTGGGGATCCGCCTTACTCGAAGGTGTTCCTGTCTTAGGTTGTCCTCCTCTGAGGATCTTACCCGTCATTGACTACCACCTTAGTGCTTCAGGCGGGCCCCTCAGGAGGAGCAGGGCTTAAGGGAGAGAAAGGTAATAATACAGCTTCTCCTGGCAGGAAGAAGGGGGCCATGGCTGATGTTCTAAAGTCCCAAGAAGTGAGCGCACCCTACATCTTTTATAGGTTAAATTCTCTTTTGTTCTCCAGTTCTCTCCCCCCTTATCTCTCCTTCCTGCCTACGTGACTAGGCCTGGTTTTGCATAAAGTGAGAAGCCATGGACAGGGGGAGAGCCAAGGTGATCCAGGCAGGTAAGGGCCCAGGGGGCATTAATTAGCAGCTCCATGCTTGTAGTCCTTGATAAAGGCAGGTAAATTTGGAAATCAATGGGCTCTGGAGGTCCTTGACATTCCATTCTTCCAGGGGCAGTCTCCAACTTCCAGAGGCAGATGGCTTCATGGTTTCACTTCCTGGATTTGACCCGATCCCCTATTTCTACACTAACTACCTGTCCTTAATTGTGGCTTCATTCCCCCCTTCTGCTTTAGGAACTCCTAACTGCTGTAAGGAAAAGGGGGCGGGGGTGATCGTTCTGGCTGCTTCAAAGCTGAAAGGGGGCAGCGAGGGGCAAGCAGTTTGGAGTTCCTTTATTAAAAATCGGGTCAATCAAGGGGTCCAAGGTAGAAGACTGGTTGGGGAACAGCAGGTTGTAAAGTCATCTGGGGGTGGGTGCTTCTATGATAGAAGAACAAAAAGACATGAGTACTGAAATGAGATTAGTACAAAGTAAATGTTGCAGCATCTGGAACATGCCACTGAGTATCATGAAGATGACAGAAATCAATCTCACCAGGAGTTGGAAGAACTGAGAAATTGTTCCCATAACACGGCCTAACAAAGGCTGGAGAGGACAAGGCCTTTATTTGGGGACTTTAACATTGTCCAGGTTATCAGGAATGTAAACACAACATTTAACTCTAACGTCATAGATGTCCCCAGAAAATATAGTTAAGCTACTTAATGTCATCTGATTTTTGTAAAATATCCCTTAATTGGTATAACCTGTGTTTAGTAGAGATCTCTATACTTCTGTTACTAGCAAACATAGATTAAGCCTACCTGTGTAAACTGACTAAAAATTTCTGACTCTGGCAGTTTCTCCTGATAGTTATCAGGCATATTTGCCTAAGAATCTTCCACTTTTTAGCTTCCAGTCTTTATTTTAGTGGGCTAACACAAGTGTACATCTTAAGTTATATTTAACTATTATTTCTTTTAAATGCCCAAGAATGGCTATATTTTGGTTTTAACTGTTTTGCTGGGTGTCTAAGATTAAGCTGGTCAAATGGACCTGTTCCTGTCTTGTTAAAGAGTCAGCTGAGTTCCCACAAGGGTCACCTGTAGAGAACTTAAGAGCATCTTCTTAGCTCCACTAGTGCCATTGGCTAGGCAGGGTCTCCTCGATGAGGTGGCTTCCTTTTGTAGGGGTGTCTCCTTTTTCCATGACCCTCCTCTGCAGCAGGTGCAATGATTGGCTTTTCATCCTCTAGTGGCCTCATCAATCTCCTTGATTAGGAGGTTGTGTGGCCCAGAGTTGCAAAGCTTCTTAGAGAAGTTCTCTTATTCCCTGGGTTCAGGCTGACCCAAATATGGACTTTTCTTGACCTCTGTATTTAATCTCAATCTCTAAGTTTGATCTTAACCATCAAGCAAGTCAGTCTCACCAGTCATAAAGTAAGAGTACTGGGCTTTAACTTCAATGTCTATGACTTTACAGTTATTTACCCTCTTTTATCTAATTGGGGTTTACATTATCTGTATTAGTACTGGAAGTTACCACTATCTGTTCTATAGGTGATGGCTTATTATCACAAGTTACCTAGGTTGTGTGTTCTGGAAGCAGCTACTTCTGCAAAACATTAAAAGGTAACAATTTTACAAAATGAAATTAGCAAGAGTAAAACTATATATTCAGCCTGTATAATAGTTATCTTAAATTTTGGCTGAGCTCTACATTATATCCCCTGTTTGAGATCATAGTAATTTTACAACAAAAACCAATTTTTTGACTGTAACTTTAAATAAGCTGAAGTCTGACTTACTTTGGAGCCATTCTAATATGCAGTAAGGTGGGAGGCAGAGCCTTATCTCAGATAAGGCATGACTCTTTACAAACCTTAAGTGTTCTAATTCTGATGTTGATCTTTGCTTCTTTCTTAAATGTCATTTTAAGAAGTTTACATATTGATTCCTGAGTCTATATGAACACTAGTTAACACAATTTAACATTATATCTAAAACATGAATTAAAGAAAGGCTGAGAGAGCTTTTAACTTTCCTTTTGTGTGACAAAGTGGCAAAACGCTTTTATGTTTCACAATATTAACCTTTAAACAAATCAGGCTCTAACATTTAGAGATACATTTACATTTAAAATTCTTCATCTCAGTGTAAAAAGTAACAAACTTTACATATACCCTATTGATAACAGGTCCTATAATAGAACATTAAATGAAGAGTGACCATTTCACAATTACCTTGACACCTTTATATTACTAAATTTAGCTTTTAAAGAAAAATTTAGACTCTAACGTAGTACAATATGCTAAAAGTTGTTTAACCATAATTGCGTAAACCTCAATTTTTAAGACTAATTGTTCTAAAGAATAAAACTTAATAGACACAAAGTTAAGAGTAAATTAGTGTTTCTAAGAAATCCTTGTCATTTTACCATGTAGATTAAACTTTGGTTTATATTAGAACATTAGTATTTCACCTTAGGAAAAACCTTAAATAGCTTTAACTGTTTCACATACATACAACCAACTTAGTTACATGCAAACTTGTTGAAATTTGCCCTTTACTTACATAGACTTTCTTAGCAATTACTTAGACCCTGATGTATTCCATCACACAAGAACTTTCTTACCCAGAAACATTTCCTTTTCCCTTTTACTAAATATATTTCCATACCCAGAACCTTTTATTTTCTCTTTCCTGTTGACCCCTTTTTGTTCACATTCTGAAACAACTCTTATGAAATTTCTGAATTTAGATAAATTACTCTATTTTAATAAGTAGACATTAAATAATAATAAGTAAATAATAAGTAAAGATTAAATATTTTGTTATTTATAGTACTCTAATTGAAACACAGTTGAAACTTTTGGGACCCTTTGTATATAGAATTGCACTTGTTAGGACATAACTCTTAGTAAACTTGTTTTTAGTTTAGTTAGGACACAAAGTAATTGTAAGCCCTTTTTATTTACCAACCTATGAAAACAATAATGTTTAAGTATGTTACCCCATGGAATTTAATGAGTTAAAAGTACTCGATGTTATTTAACAATTAGCATTTTAACTTTGTAAATTAACCAGATGTCTCTACAAACACATTTGAGTAATCCCATACATGTCAACTCTAATTCACTTATTTTGTAAAAACCAAGATATTAGACAAGTGTCCTGAACAGTATTTGCCGTCTCTTTCCTGTTGAAGAAAAGTCCTAGAAACAATTGATATTAGACATTTTATTAACATCAATATTTTATTAGTTTGACCACCTAGAGATTTGCAAATTATTTTTGAAGGCATTTTACTTGTATTACTTTACCCAATTTAAATTGAACCTTTTTAAATCACGTGAATTAAAAGTATCTGGATCCATTTTTAAATTTTAATTTTAGGAGCACTCAGCTTTGATATAGACAAAACATGACATCAGACAGCATGACATACAAATAACACAAAATCAAAGGCCTTGTAACTTTATAGGTGAATCTCCATTGCAATGTAACAGATGTTCAAAAACTCTACTTGAATAAAAAAATAGAACTGATCAAAAAAGTCATGAGCTCAAAAAAAAAAAATGTAGAATTAAAAAAAACAAAAGTCCTGGAAAAATGATATGGCCGTTAAGTACTTTAATAAAGCACCATAAAATTTACTTTTGCTGCAGTTCAGGTAAGACTTTTTGCTCTTTTTTTTTTCTTTTCTCTTTTTTTTGGGGGGGCGGGGGGCGTTTGAGACCAGTCTCCTACTGAGCCTTCAGGCTTTCTCTATTTACATTTCAATGTAAGCCTTGACTGAGATCAGGATCTGAAAGAGGCTAAAATGTTCTAGCAGAAACTTGATGCCTAGGGCATTTTAACCCTTATTCCTGGTTAGTAATCAATTCAGGTTTGGACGCAGAAATTGTGAAACAATTATCTCCCAATACTTGTGGGGACTGGGGCTACTATATTATACTCCTTACTAGGACATGCCACTGATGGTTGGGCTGGTTACTCCCTCTACACTGGCGTATGTGGGACCTCATGGCAGGAGGACTAGGTGGGCTGGGCCAGGGAATGGAAGCAGAAACAGCTGAGTCGAAGTTGGAGGAGGAGGAGGGATTGAGAGGGGGAGAAGAAGGAGGCGTTCTAGTTTGCAGGAAAAGCATAGAAGCACAAGAAAGAAGAGACTTGAAGATAAGGAATCCCTTTCCATCTGCCCGCTGGCTTGGGGAAGCTGTGTGCCAATATCTTTGGTAGCTACAATCCACCTTCCCATGGAGCGATCTTTCATCCCTGCACAGGCCAATTTGTGATCAGTAGTCATTCCTTCCCAAACTAACATTTTAACATTTACCGGGAAGGCCATACAGGGAGTGGGGAGGTTAGAGTCCGTGAGTTCTTGCCCAGTATCATAAAATGGCCGCCGGGAAGATTTCCCGCCATTCGGAAGGAGGAGGGCGAGGGCTTTCATTGGAGTCTGATGTGGCCCCAGAATACAAGATGGTGGCAATGAGCCTCCCCGGGGTGGTAGTGGGCCCTTGCTATGTGTAGAGGCTGGCTGCCCTCGTGGTTCCTCAACCTTGGGAGGAGCGGACGGAGATGGACTGGGCTCCTCATTAAAGGTCTCCCAACGTTGTTTACTATGTGGCAAGTTTCTGGAAGGAGATGCAATGGGAGGAGCCGGTGGTTCTTTAGGCGGCAGCTCTTTGGGGAGAAACTTGGAGCCCCCTTTGGGAGGTCCTGGAGAGAAGCAGGCCTTAAGGGCGGATAATGTAGGGCAGACTCCTAATGGGGACCCTCCCCTAAATTGATTTCACGCTTCCTAACAAGTTGTTCTACACGATCCCCTGTGGATCAGTCAAAAAGATTAGCGACAGGAAGCCAAGGGGCCATCCGAGTAAAGGTGTCCCAGGCTTTTTCCGCCTGTGTATCAGACAACTCAAGGCCCTACTCTTCAGCACGAGTCTAAGAGCTGAGAGCGCAGGGCCACCATGTGTGGTGTGTGTTTGCCCATCTTTTCAGGGATGCCTTACCTCGGAACTCGCTTGGCCCGATCTGCCCGGATTTTCAGTTTTGAAGCTGCCTCTTCGCTTTGGCCGTGAATCAGCCTTGAGGGGCCCAACGTTGGGCGCCAGATGTTGGGGTCTTAAGCCCCCTTGCTCTTCTTGACCAGCAACAAGGGAAGGGGACACTCCCCAATAAGGTCAGACCGGGATAGGTGGGGCCGACTGACCGCCTGCTCCCAGCCCTCCAGGTGGAGGACAATCAGACGTGTCAGGGAGACCCGTCACAGCAGGAACTTGTTTATTGAGGAAATCACACAGCTTTTATGTAGGGTGGGGGCTAGGCGGGAAACAATCAGCTTAAAGGTCAGCAAGGCAGGGGGGTTCACGCAGGCGAGAGTCCCATAGGACTGTATGGCAAGCATGAGCTGATCACGTTTGTGGAACTGTAGTTAACCAATTCCTAATGGTGGCCCGATTTATCATCATTAACCTTTGAAACCGCCTTTGAGCCTTGATCTTGCTCACTCACCAGGGAGTAAGGAGTCAGCCTGAGTTAGTTAACGTGTCATTAGTTCCAACAATTATAGCCAGTATGGAGTATGGAAACACCATGTCACTGAATAGACCTGGTTCTGAATTTATCCCTTGCCTCCATTTAGCTCTGTGATCTCTGGCAAGTAAATTAATGTCTCTAAAGGTACTCCTTAGTATTCACAGCAATTCAATAAGGATTTAAGGCTATGTGAAGCTCAGTGATTATTATCTAAGATTAACTTTTATAATATTCTTCATTACCTACAAAAATGATCTTACTGTTACTTTCTACAAATACTTTTTCACAACTCCTTTGTTTAAATCAATATTAAAAATGTTCTACCCACTATAATTTTTTAACACATCTTTTGAATTTCTTTTCACCAAATTTTTCCTGTTGCATAGTTATTGAAGAATTTTTTCCTCTGGTTTACCATATCTTATAAGTTCATTTGTTTTATTCTGCATTTCACATTTTGAAGAATAGTTTTTAAAAAATCGATTTTGCAAACTATTAGTTTCAAAGTCAATTCTACAAAACAAGATATATTAAAGTAAGTTCAGCTTTACCTGTTTTCTCCACCCTATTAGTTTATTTTCCTTATAGGTACACATTTCAAAAATGTTCTTATTTTATTCTTTCATTTTGGAAAAAAAACTACTTAAGCACTTTCTGGCCTAGCTGATTGTATCCCTGTGGTGGTATTTAATTTATCCCTCTGTGCCCTATAATTCTTGTAAATTGGGAGCTAGATCTAGGGCATGCATTCTCACCCTCAAAAGGGTGAAAATGGGTTCCTAGGAGGTGAAAAATCCTACTCTTTTTAACTATATCTCCACAATTTTGATATGTTTTCATAATTACCAACATCAAAATATTGAATTTCCTATGTGATTTTCTTTTTAAGAAATGTATCACTTCTTTTTTCTAGTGTATAAGATTTTAAGCTCTACTTGTTTTTGTTTTAAACATTTTGTACATACATACAATATGACCAGTCTATAGTTGTAAACTGTTAACATTTTGGCTTTCTTTAGTGCTTCCTTTTGGCCTTAAACAACTCCTTTGTTTACACTTGTAAATGTTCTACACTTGTAAATGTGTACACTTGTAAATGGTCTATACTTGTAAATGTTCCCTGAGTGCCTTACTTCTTTGTTGAGTACAGTTTTCTTTCTCTCCTTGTGTGTGTGTTAGTACTACTGTATATAAAAATGATATTCAAATTCCTTGATGTCTATTTTTTTCTCTCTTTCATCTATCAGTTTCTGAGATAGATGTGCTGAACTCTCCAATTACTATTTTTCATTTATATATATATCTTTCTGTAGTTACATCAGTGACTTGAATTCTTTGAATCACCCTTCTTAGGTGCAATTGAAACCAGAGTTTTGAGATGAGACTAGATTCCCCACTTTGCCAATTTCCTTGTGGATTCTTCTCTTGCAAATTTGACAAATAAAATCCACAGACAATAACAGAAGGGAAGAGTAAACTTATTTAAGTGAGAAGACATAAAACTTCCATGATTCAGGAAGGAGTCTGATAGTAGAAAACCCATTTTGGTGTGCTAGCTTAGGGGCTTATGTGGTTTTGGGGTCTGAGCATGGATCAAAAATCTATGTTAAATAGGCATTGAAAAGATATCAAGTCTATTTGTTGTGTCCTTAACCTGAGTTTTAATCCTTCCTGTAACTTCCAATTGAGTTCATTCTTACTTTCCAGTACCCAGGCCCTGCCAGGACAAAGGAGTTGGTTGGATCCCACAGATAAGCCTCCTGGTTTTTTACATTTGAAATAGGCCTTGATGGTGCCCATTAATATTTCTGCAAGTTAGCCTTTTGGTGTTGTCTCTGCATTTGAACAAGACCTCACTTTTGGTTGCTGATCATTGACTCTTCTTATTCATAATGATGTTAATTGGTTAAAATATCTTGTTCTGTTGTTCCTTTTTACCAGTATATAATATTTATTTGTGCTATTTTTGGCCTTTGTTATATTTTGTGGAATAATCATATTGTTTTCTTCAGTTTCTACTCCTTTGATAATTTTTAAAAATCTTTTTTTTTTATTCAATCTTTAAAACTTTTTGAAGGCCTTTTATCTCAAGAGAGCCTTTTGTATACAGTGTATTATATTTTCTTTCTTTTGCCAATCTTAAACTCTCTGTTAATTGATAAATCCAACCCATTTACATTTATTGTTATAGCTAATATAGCAGCACTTATTCCTGACATATTAGTTAATGTTTTGTGTTTGCAGTACTTTCTGTTTTCTTTTTCTTTTCTACTTTTTTCTATTAAAATACTTCCTTCTGCTGATGTAAAAGTTTTATTGCTATTTTAGTTGTCATTAATCCCATGCAGTCTATTCTCAATGTGACAAGAAATAGAATCCTTTTTCTTTTACAAAACTTCAAATGTCTTTGAATTTTCTCAGGTAAAAACCAAAGCCATGAATTTGCTCTATCAGGTGTTACATACTCTGGTCCATTATTACTTCTCTGACCTCCTCTCTTGTACCTCTCTCCAAGCCCCTGCCTTACTGGCTATTCCTCCAATGCATGAAGCATCTTCTAGCTTTGGGATCTTTATCTTTGCTATTTTCTGTGCCTGGAATGTTTCTTGTTTTGGTACATGGCATGCTCTCTTACCTCCAGTTCTTTATTCAAATAATATCACTTAAGGGAGATCTCTGTTATTATTTTGTTTAAAATTTGCAACTTTTTCTACATAGCATACATTATCTTTTTTTCTCCTATTGTTTTTCCTTCATTGCATTTCTTACCACTGGATATTTTTTTCACTTACTGCATTTTTTCTCCCATTATAAAGTCAGTCTCATTACGGTCAAGAACTTCATGTTCACTGTTGCCCCCTCAAAGACTAGAGCAGTATCTGAAACATGGAAGGCACGCAATAAACACATGTTGAACAAATAAATTAGTTTGAAGCTGCAAATGTCAGACTTTTCAGGTCTTTAGAACCTACAACTGGGAGGAGTAAGGAATAAAGGAATTGACAAGTAGTTCAAAATCTGGGTTAGGAATTAGATCTAAGAGTAAGGCTGAACTTGGGCATCAATCATGCCTTAGGGTAGTCTGCAGTATTCATGATCTTACATGACAAGGTGAAATGTACATTTTTTTCTTGCCTTGACAGAATTTTGACAACTTGGTTTTCTGGAAATATTTGTATGTCAAACTATAATTACTCTAAAAATATATTCATGGATACTAGAGAAGAACAAGATCAATGTGGAGAAAAGAAGAGCAAATCAATTTGCAGCCTTGAGAAAGCTAATCAGGACATGAGCTAATTAGGTCTATCTTAAATAGAAGGGCAAGTTTTATTTTTTATTTATTTATTTATTTTTTTTATTTTATTGTAAACAAATGGGATACATGTTGCCTCTCTGTTTGTACATGGCGCAAAGGCATACCATTTGTGTAATCATAAATCCACATACAATAATGTTGTTTGATTCATTCTGTTATTTTTTCCCCTTCCCCCCACCCCTCCTACCCCTCTTTACCCTCTATACAGTACTTTCTTCCTCCATACTTGCCCCCCTCCCTAACCCTAACTCTAACCCTAACACTAACCCTTCCCTCCCCCCCATTATGTGTCATCCTCCACTTATTAGTGATATCATTCGTCCCTTGTCTTTTTGAGATTGGCTTATCTCACTTAGCATGATATTCTCCAATTTCATCCATTTGCCTGCAAATGCCATAATTTTGTCATTCTTTATGGCTGAGTAATATTCCATTGTGTATATATACCACAGTTTCTTTATCCACTCGTCAATTGAAGGGCATGTAGGTTGGTTCCATAGTCTGGCTATTGTGAATTGAGCAGCTATGAACATTGATGTGGCTGTATCTCTGTAGTATGCTGATTTTAGATCCTTTGGGTATAGGCCAAGGAGTGGGATAGCTGGGTCAAATGGAGGGCCCATTCCAAGTTTTCTAAGGAATCTCCACACTGCTTTCCAGAGTGGCTGCACTAATTTGCAGCCCCACCAGCAATGTATGAGTGTACCTTTCTCCCTACATCCTCGCCAACACCTGTTGCTTGTATTTTTGATAATCGCCATTCTAATTGGGGTGAGATGGAATCTTAGGGTGGTTTTGATTTGCATTTCTCTTATTACTAGAGATGTTGAACATTTTTTCATATGTTTATTGATTGCTTGTACATCTTCTTCTGTGAAGTGTCTGTTCATTTCCTTAAGGGGCAAGTTTTATTAAGCCATGTTATAAAGCACCAGGTTGGGTTTTTTTGTGAAAGCATGTATAATGGTTAATTTTATGTCAACATAAAATTAGGGTGCCCAGACATTTGGCCAACATTGTTTTGGTTGTGTCTTTGAAAAGGTTTCTGGATAAGATTAAGATTGAATTGGCAGGCTAAATAAAGGAGACAGTCTTCAGCAATATGAATGGTCCTCATCCAGTCAAATTGATCACCTGAATACCCCAAAAAGCCAGATCCTCCCATCAGTGGGAACTCTCCCTGCTTTACTGCTTAAACTGGAACATTGGTTTTTGCCCTTCTTTGAAATTTGACTCCTCTTGAATCAACGTCTTCTGACTTTTGAACTAGAATTTAGACCATCAGCTCTCCTGGTCCTTAGGTCTTCAGAATTGAACTGGGGCTAGACATTGGCCTACTTGGGTCACCAGCTTGGGACTTTTCAGTCTCCATAATTGCATGAACCAATTCCTTATCATGTTTCTCTTCCTAAATTCAGAGACACCAGATTGATACATTATGGAAACATTGGTTCCTGTAGCCTTTTTGGAGGAACTTTGGATTATGTAGAAGGAAATGAGAGGAGGAGTATGAAAAATCGTGAAATGAAACAGACATCATTACCCTATGTACATATATGATTACACAAATGGTATGAATCTACATCGTGTACAACCATAGAAATGAAAAAAAAATATTAAAACTGATAAAAAGCTTCATAGTTATTCGTAAGTTACATATGCACATGTAATGGAAAAGATGCAAGCTTTGCAACTTGACTGAGCTTCAGTTTAACTCCACCACTTACTATTTACCATTTGGAAATCCATTTGAAATTTTTGCCTATCAATTTTCTCATCTGCATAATATGGTAACTACCTGATGTGAAGGTCAAAAGTCAATCTATAAAAAGGTACTTGATATGGTGCTAGACATGTAGCATCTAGTGAGAGCAATTAACATTCATTGAAGGTTTACTTCACATGTTTTCTTGCTTATTTCTTTTATTAACACTGGGGCATGAATAGTTCTATTATTACCCCTTCTACAAGTAAGAAAACAGTAAATTACTCAAGATCACAGGGCCAGAAAGTGATAATGCTGGGATTTGAACCCAGAGTAGTTTGGATCTGGAGTCCATATTCTTCACTACTATACATACTGCTTATCGCTAGGGATAAATGCTAGTTTCCTTTTTTCCTTCTCTTCCTTCACCTATAAGCTGTGAAATCCATGAAGACATGTTAGAAACCATGCCTGTTTCCTTTTATATTGTTGCAATGCCTGGCATAGTGCTTACTTGCTATCTAACATGTACCAATAAACTGAGAAGACAGAGCCTTAGGGAGACAGTGAGGTCAGGAGAGAGGAAGGACGTATAAGTCTCTGTTTCATTCTTGTTATGGACCTAGTGTTCAAGATCTGAATTTCTTTTTTGATAGTTGCTATCCTTAAAAGCATATAACTTGGTTAACATGACATCTTGGCACATTTTTAAATTGTGAAAGGAAGAGCTTCTTTTTATTAATATGGAGCTATATGAAGAGGACTTAATTATCTGCCATCTAATTACACTGACCACAGTATTCGATTCACAGAAATATGGAATGGTCCATTTGTAATTAGTCCTTTCTGGTTAGAGAACTGTTAAGAAAGTGATTAACACTGCTATTTTCCCTTAATCCTTTAGCAACATTTCTGTTGGATCAATTGCTAACACTTATCAGACATTTTAGAACCAATGTTTTTATTCTACCACTTGCTTTTCTAGAGTACATTTTCTAATTTCTTCCAGAATGATGTTTTCATTTAAAAAGTTTGGGTCAGTTTAATAAGAACTCAAGTTAGATTGCACTTGCATATGAACTGCAGAGTTTTAACCTGGGTGATGGGGTAATGGGTCAAGTTAAAATAAAATGTGAGGCCTTCCCCAGAGCCCACATTGATGACATCAGTCCTCTGGAGAAATTAGATTTCCTCAATTGATACATTGCACTTGGCATTGGGGAAGTGGGTTGGAAGTAAATCTTTTCCTATAATGTTATTGCCAAGTTATTTCTTCATTATCTTTCAAGTTCAGATCTGATTTTATTGACATTATGTAAGTTCCCCTGAAGGACAAAATACACAATGAAAATTTTATTTACTTGGTTATTACTCAGATGATCATGGCTTGGAACACTTAAATAAAGAGAGGGAAAGATTCTAAAATATCAATTCTATTAGTTCATGACTACCAACAAATGAGAGTTTGGGGGTTTATGTAGTAGTTTGGTTTTTAATACAAACCTTCCATGTAAAATACCCAGAAATCCCTTAGGTCATGCGTTCAATCCATTCAGCTAACACTATAAACCTGAAGACTCTGGCTTTTCTGAGCCAAGAATTATAGCTCAGTTCTGCTCTTGAGTTCTAAGAATGGAGCATTGATAGTGTTTTTTGTGTGCCTCTCTGTATATTTGCTTTTTCTTTAGAAAATCTTTGAATTACTGAAATCTGTTTGCCTAGGGAGAAACCTAATGAACTGATTACGGAGTCAATGGAAGAAAGAAGAAGATAGAGCAGAGATTTCAGATCATGAGACACTGGTGAGTGTTTTTATGGGACTCAGGAAACCCATATTGCTGGAATTTGTTCAGATAATGAGTGGAAGTTGTGGGTTCAGTAAAGTCAGTAGTAGTTCAAACAGAAGCAAGTGAGTAGCTAGGAACAAGTGGTTTTCATTGATGAAATCAGAAGCGCATGATAAGACATTGAAGTAAAGACAGTGTCTTTTATTAAACAGGTAAAACTGCCTAAAATACAAATAAAAATGAGATGCATATTAACTCATTAATTTATCAAATGCAGTAATAGAAATGAAAGTTAAATACTAGTTTTAGACACTGATATAATAACAGTATACAGCCACGATATTTTAAAAGAAAGCAGTTGTGACAGTGTAGAAATAGCATTAGATGTCATATCTGTTAAATCTGGGTTCAACTCAAATTCTTTCACTTATTTCTGTAATTTTTGGAAGAAATCCTGAATGTATCTGAGTCTATCTTTCATCATATTTAATAAGTGCAAGTATAATACCTATTCTATAGTTCTTCCTAGATATTAGATGAATAATGTATAAGAAAATTCCTATATTAATGATATTCAATAAATGTAAGTTCCCTTCCCCTTTCTTCTTCCCACTAGTTAGGATGTACAGCGTTAGGTAGTGGGGAGACTCATTTTGTAATGTAAATGGTATATTGATAAAGGATAGGACCTCAATCATGATCCTGAACTACATTATAATTAGAAAAAACAATAACTTGTGATGAATCATCTTGGTGCTATCATTGGTTTTAGTGTAATTGCTCATTAAGCCTTTGAAATTATTAGACCTTGTAAATTAAAAAGCTTTCCTGAAGTGCAACAAGATGCTTACTCATGTCAGATGATTTACAGTGAGATCCCTTCTAATTGTGGATGCTACAGCTTCATGTGCATAGTTGGAATAGTTAGCTGCAATATGTAGCCAGTGTTCATTCTATCATAAACTGGTTCCAACACACTACTGCATATTAAAACATGCTTTTTAGGACTTACGTTAATATTGGTAAAAAGAAAAATTGGGGGATCATTTTTTTATTAATCTTGGCTACAAGAAAAATTAAATCAGAAAAGAGGAACACAGGCATCAGAATCATGTTTTTTTGATTTTGCTACTGGTTGTGTTGTGACATTTCCTTGACCAGAGAAGAGAGTGAAGACGGGAACAGGATTCCTTTCAGATGTGTACTGTGCTAAGAATTGTGTTAAATGACTTGCTGCTTTTTTAGTATAAACACTGCAGGACTGAGCTCTCAGCATTTACCTGATTCTATAATTCTATGATGCCTTTAAAAAATTTTATATCCTCATTTGTAACTGTTAATGAAAAATGCCACAGTAAATGGAGCAATACATGCACTAACTATTGAGAACTTCTTACCTATCAAAGACTTTGAACCACAGAGGGAGAAAGAAATCAAACATGGTTTAAATAAAAACACAAGGCCATGCATTTTAGTATTTTATAAGGAAAATATAAAAAGCCCCAATCACTTTTTATTAGAATAAATATTAATATAATCATACTATTTATCATGCTATACAAAATATTTTCAGGACAATATTCTACTTAGAAATATATCAATTTTTATATATTCTAGGCAATATGCATATGTCTAAAATGTACACATGCATATTTCCTTTGTTGTATAAATAGAGATGAGTAGACAGCAGTGAAAAGCTAAATATTATGGAAAAATTGTGAAATTGTAACAGAAAAAGAAAAGATCGGATCTGAATCTGATGGCATGCACAATTCTAAGGTATGAGAAGAATCTAAATAAACAGTCCCATGCCACGTAATGACATTTCAGTCAGCAGCAGATCAAATGCATGATAGTGGTTGCAGAAGATTTAGATGGAGCTGAAAATTTTCTGTAAATGCATAGCACAAGAATAGTTAAGGGAAAAAAGAAACTGCTGGAGCAGAAAAAGAAAAACTCCTATGAAATTCACAGTGAAGTGTTTACTGCCAGAAGCTTTTAAAGACCTCAACAAGATCCTTAAAAGTTTGAAAACATGGACCCCAATATCAAAAGGTGAGGAAGACAAAACAAAGCAAACAAACCAAGCAAACCAGCGTGGGTATATTTCTGGAAAGGAGTGACATCTTCTCAAGGAGAGGCTGACCCTTCAGGAAGCATTCTAGAAGGAACACTACTGCCACAGGAGATGAGCTCTGTGGGTGTTACTGCCCTGCAAGACCTTCCAGTGGGACGCAATGTGGAGGCCTAAAACAGTGGCGCTGTGATCCTGACCCTGTGAAGACATGTAAGCTAACATGACTTTGTGTTAGTGGCAAACAAATAGTTTCAAAAGTGAAAAAACAAAAAAAAAGAAAAAGAAAAAATTGTATAAGGATACAAAGAAAATTTTTTCAGACAGCTGTACAATGTGTTTGTTTTTTAAGCTAGGTATTACTATAAGAGTCAAAAATGAAACTTAAAAATCTGTAAAATATAAAAATTACAATGCAGTAAGGTTAATTTGTTATTGAAGAATTTTTAAGATTATATTTAGTGTAGTGTAAGCACACAGTGTTAACAAACGCTACAACAATGTACAGTAATGACAGAGGCCTTGATATTCACTCACCACTCACTAAATCTCCCAAAGCAATTTTTCCTGCAAGCTCCATTCATAGAAAGTACCCTATACTCATACCATTTTTGTCTTTTTATACCATACTTTTACTGCATTTTAGATATATTTAGATGCACAAATACTTAACCATTGTGTTACAGTTGCCTATAGTATTCAGTACAGGTTTATACATGCTGTATGGGTTTGTAGCCTAGAAACAATAAACTATACCAGATAGCAAAGGTGTATAGGAGGTTATATCATCTGTTCTGTAAGTACAATCTATTATGATAAAATCAGTTAATGATTATTTCTCAGAACATATATTCTCAGGACCATATATTGCAAGATGATGCATCAATTCATGATATGCCTCCTGATACATGTGCTGAGAAATTACAGAACCATTTTGTAGTATTTCTGAAAAAAGTGGACACTCTTCATCTAGTAATGGGAAAATAATTTTTAAAACCAGTTGAGCAGCAGTATAAAAGTAACTTGCCTGCATACTTAAAAAATGATAGCAGCATGATAAACAAAAAGACTGAGAAGATGTTCTAGTTTAAAACATGATATGCTAGCTTCCATTTCTGTCAATTATGGATTAAAGAGACGGGATTTAATTTACTGACTTAAACAACTAGAAAACTTTGATGAAATATATGAAAGATCTGTTTGTGTATATTATATAACAGGAAGCATAGGACCATGATTCCCAAGAGAAGGCAACAAATGAGGTGTATCTTACGACTACACTGGCTTTCATTCTTGAAATCATAGAAGGCAGGTGTGTGGTGATGGACACCAAAGTTCAGGAGTTTGAAGCAACTGAAACTTTCAGAGCAGAGTTCTGGAGAAGAGGAAATGGCACCAGAAAATATCTCCATAAATATGCAAAGGAGTTTCTATGAATCTGCTTAGTAAGATGAAACTTAAGATGCATAAGATGAAACTCCGTGAGACTGAAAAATAGACTGACTTGTAAATTGTGAGCTGAATGGTCCTCAGAACTCATGCAAAAATGGAAATTATTTAATTTTACACCAGCCAGAGGTGAAGAATCCTTGCTGGATTCTTGCAGGTAATTCAGTAAAGATCCCATAAGGGATTTGTTTCAGTAGTGGGAATGAACTATCCCTAAAGCAAAGGATACTCTAGGATCATCCTAACAAATATTCTAAAAACTTGAAAAGTCACTGCTGTCATGGCACTCACCCAAAACAGCTCCAAGGAGGGAAAGTGAAACATCAAGTTGGGATTAAGAAGTAAGAGAGAGGCCCGCTGCTGCAGACACCACTGCCATCCACCGGAGGTTTTCCATCGGGCACAGCTGTTCCTGCTGCCTGGAGGTCTTTTCTTTGGGCATGGCTGCTAGCAACACTGCAGCTGCCACCAACATAGCTGCCCCCTGGAGGTCACTGGGAGGTCTTCTCTTTTTTTCTTTCTTTAAATAAACATTTTTAATGTCCAAAGAGAAAGACATCATAAGTTTGAATACAGACTTGTAAAAATATATGCAATACAGAAAGTTAACCCCTAAAACACATCATTTGCAACAATGCTCTGGAGCAAATTGCTCCACAAACTATGAAGATTAACTTGATCTCTCTTGAAGGAATAGTTTCTGAGATTTTTTTTTAATTAATTAATTTTTCTTATTGTAAACAAATGGGATACGTGTTGTTTCTCTGTTTGTACATGGAGTAAAGGCATACCATTTGTGTAATCATAAATTTACATAGGGTAATGTTGTTTGATTCATTCTGTTATTTTTTCCCTTCCCCCACCCCTTCCACCCCTCTTTTCCCTCTATAAAGTCCTTCCTTCCTCCATTCTTGCCCCCCCTCCCTAACCCTAACCTTAATCCAAATCCTAACACTAACCCCTCCCACCCCCCAATATGTGTTGTCATCAGCTTATCAGCGAGATCATTCGTCCTTTGGTTTTTTCATATTGGCTTATCTCACTTAACATGATATTCTCCAATTATATCCATTTGCCTGCAATGCCATGATTTTATCATTCTTTATGGCTGAGTAATATTCCATTGTATATATATATGCCACAGTTTCTTTATCCATTCATCAATTGAAGGGCATCTAGGTTGGTTCCACAATCTGGCTATTGTGAATTGAGCAGCTATGAACATTGATGTGGCTGTATCTCTGTAGTTTGCTGATTTTAAGTCCTTCGGGTATAGGCCGAGGAGTGGGATAGCTGGGTCAAATGGTGGGTCCATTCCAAGTTTTCTAAGGAATCTCCACACTGCTTTCCAGAGTGGCTGCACTAATTTTCAGCCCCGCCAGCAATGTATGAGTGTACCTTTCTCCCCACATCCTCGCCAACACCTGTTGTTGCTTGTGTTCTTGATAATCGCCATTCTAATTGGGGTGAGATGGAATCTTAGGGTGGTATTGATTTGCATTTCTCTTATTACTAGAAATGTTGAAGATTTTTTCATATATCTGTTGATTGCTTGTAGAACTTCTGTGAAGTGTCTGTTCATTTCCTTAGTGCATTTGTTGATTGGATTATTTGTATTCTTGGTGTACAGTTTTTTGAGTTCTTTTTATATATTCTGGAAATTAGTGCTCTATCTAAAGTATGAGTGGCAAAGATTTTCTCCCACTCTGTAGGTTCTCTCTTCACATTGCTGATAGTTTCCTTTGCTGAGAGAAAGCTTTTTAGTTTGAATCTATCCCAGTTATTGATTCTTGCTTTTATTTCTTGTGCTATGGGAGTCTTGTTAAGGAAGTCTGATCCTAGGCTGACATGTTGAAGATTTGGACCTACTTTTTCTTCTATAAGATGAAGGGTCTCTGGTCTGATTCCCAGGTCCTTGATCCATTTTGAGTTGGTGTTTTTGTTTTTTTTTTTTTTTCATAACCCACAGTCTCTGCAGCATCCCCGTCCCCCCTGCCTTTTTATTTATTTATTTTTTCTTTATTCTTTTTTTAATATATATATATATATTTACTGTAAACAAATGGGATACATGTTGTTTCTCTGTTTGCACATGGAGTAAAGGCGTACCATTTGTGTAATCATAAATTTACATAGGGTAATGTTGTTTGATTCATTCTGTTATTTTTTCCTTTCCCCCACCCCTCTTTTCCCTCTATACAGTCCTTCCTCCATTCTTGCCCCCCTCCCTAACCTAACTCTAACCCTAACACTAACCCCTCCCACCCCCCATTATGTGTCATCATCCACTTATCAGCGAGATCATTTGTCCTTTGGTTTTTTGAGATTGGCTTATCTCACTTAGCATGATATTTTCCAATTTCATCCATTTGCCTGCAAATGCCATAATTTTATCATTCTTTATGGCTGAGTAATATTCCATTGTGTATATATACCACAGTTTCTTTATCCATTCATCAACTGAAGAGCATCTAGGTTGGTTCCACAATCTGGCTATTGTGAATTGAGCAGCTATGAACATTGATGTGGCTGTATCTCTGTAGTATGCTGCTTTGAAGTCCTTTGGGTATAGGCCAAGGAGTGGGATAGCTGGGTTAAATGGTGGTTCCATTCCAAGTTTTCTAAGGAATCTCCACACTGCTTTCCAGAGTGGCTGCACTAATTTTCAGCCCCACCAGTAATGTATGAGTGTACCTTTCTCCCCACATCCTCGCCAACACCTGTTGTTGCCTGTATTCTTGATAATTGCCATTCTAATTGTGCAGGGTGAGAGATAGGAGTTTAATTTCATTCTGTTGCATATGGATTTCCAGTTTTCCCAGCACCATTTGTTGAACAGGCTATCTTTTCACCATTGTATGTTTTTGGCACCTTTGTCTAGTATGAGAAAACTGTATATATGTGGGTTTGTCTACGTGTCCTCTATTCTGTACCATTGATCTACCTGTCTATTTTGGTGCCAATACCATGCTGTTTTTGTTACTATTCCTCTGTAGCAGAGTGGAAGTTCTGGTATTGCGATACCCGCTGTTTCACTTTTCCTGCTCAGGATTGTTTTGGTATTCGAGGGCTCTTATTCTTCCAGATGAAGTTCATGATTGCTTTCTCTATTTCTATGAGGAATGTCCTTGGGATTTTAATTGTAATTGCAATGAATCTGTATAGCACTTTTGGTAGTATGGCCATTTTGACAATATTAATTCTGCCTATCCAAGAACATGGGAGATCTTTCCATCTTCTAAGGTTTTCTTTCATTTCTTTCTTTAGTGTTCTGTAGTTTTCATCGTAGAGGTCTTTCACCTCTTTTGTTAGATTGTCATTAGATTTTATTGATATAGTATCTAGGTTTGTTTGGGACATTTTCTTCCTTGTTTTCTCATATTGGTCAGATATCAGTGGGACTCTGAGATATTGCAGATTTCCTCTATTGGCTTATCGTGTCCCTGTAGATTTCCAGTATATCACCTCCCAGCCTTCAGTAGCCTGAAGTTTTGGAGGAACTTGACAATGCAGTGCTTCCGAAGAAAGCTGCCCCTAGCTCACTACTGGGTCCAGCGCTTGGGGCAGGTTCTGCGTGGAAATCCTCTCACTGGGCGGTCCTGCTCCTAGAAGCTGGCTATAAACAGGGCCTGCCCCTGCCTGAGGGAGCCAGGCTGCTGAGGAAAGCCTCTTCCTGTCCTGCCTTGGTTCCAGAAGCCGCCTGTGGGCCGGGGCCCCCGCTGCTGGGTCTAGGGCTTGGGGTTGGCTCTGTGTGGAAAAGCTCTTACTGGGCGAGCCTGCTCGGAGGAGCTGGCTGTGGATCATGCCTGAGGAAGGGAGCAGGGTTGCTTGGGAAAGACTCTTGCTGCCCTGCCCTGCTCCGAGAAGTTGCCCCCTGTCCGGGCCTGCCTCCTGGGCCGACCTTCACCCGGTGGGAGAGACTCACCCGATAGCTCTATGTTGGTCCAAGTCTCTCAATACCTCCTCTTCCTGAATCCTGAGTTCTGGAGCGACTGAGATGCAGTTACCCTCTAGTCCGCCATCTTGGATCTCCGAGGTCTTTTCTCTTGATGCCACTGCAACTGAAGCCACAGCCACCACCGTAGACACAGCTGCTGCCATTGCCACAGCAGTCGCTGACTCCACCTACTGCAGACACCACCGATGACTGCAGCTGCTGCTGACCTCCCTGCCTGCTGCCATGTTCCCCTGCCACTGCCACTTCCACTCCCAGCCAGAAGTCGGTTGCCATGGAGACTCCAGGTTTGGTTGCACGTGGCCGTATCCATCTTGAGACGTGGGCCAGAGCTTGGGGTTGGGGTGCCAGTGGATTTGCTGCCACTGCCATCTTGGGTCACAGCTGCCCCTGTCTAGGGACACTGGCCAGGACCTGGAGGTTCAGTGTTGGGATGCCTGTGGCTTTGGCTGTGCCTAGGATCTTCCTGCTGACATGGTTGCTGCCATCTAGTTACTGTTTCTCAGGATTCCTCCTCCCTGGTGGTCTCCCTCCAAATTCCAGTGGCATCCAGAGCTTGGGACTGCAATGTGGCCAAACCCAGGACATTTGAAGCCCAGATTGGTGGGATAGTGAGTGGGTCTGCCAGGGTGGGTGTGGGCCAGGCAGTCTTGTGGGAAGTCAGAGACAGGGCTGAGAAGCTTTCAGATGCTGGAAGAGACAGTTGCTCAATTTTCTACAGAGATTCATTGTATTTTAATTTTTTTTTCTTCTGGCATCTCTCTCCAACATGTTTGGAACCAGGTGTTTTTGTACATTAGTTTGTTGAGGATGGTGATATATTCATGGTGTTTTGCAGTTCTGCTGTATATTCTTATATTTTTAATTTTTTTCTCCTCTCACTTGTCTGTCTTCCTGGATTCCCTTTCTACCTTTTCTCCACCTAACAGCCAATCTCTGTTGGTTCCTCTTCTACTCTTCCTGTGGTTTTTTGCTTCTGGCTTCTCCCTTTCTCCCTCATGAACATCATGTCCTGTGCTATTTCTGTTCTCTGTCCACTATTTGTAAATCCTTTTGGCAAATTTTCTGATTATATTGTGGACAGTGATTGAACTATTCATTGCTGTTTATAGCGAGAGGCAGGGGACGCCTTGGTGGGAGCTATTAGATTTGAGGCAGTATATTGTTTGCACTGGGTGCTGTTGATATTGGTCTCCCTCTTAAAGGTGGGATACTAGAAATCTTCAGGGACACTATAGGTCTACAGAGTAGAATCTGTACTACCTCAGATCCATAAAACTAGGTGGGAAAACACACAAACAACATGAAAAAACAAGGGAACAAAATGCCCCAACAAACCAAACTTCTCCAATGAGAAAATCCACTGGCCACACAGTAGAAGAAATGTCTAAGAAGGAGTTTAGAATGTGCATAAACTGATATGTCAAGTAAATGATGGTATAAAGAGTGAAAACAAAGAGAAAATACAGAAAGTGAAAAATCACTTCAATAAGTTAGAGATTGTGAAAAAAATGAGCAGAAATCCTCAAAATGAAGCAAACAATAAATAAAATTATAAACTCAATGGAAAGCATCACTAACAGACTAGATCATTTGGAAGACAGAACCTCATGCAATGAAGACAACATATTTACTATTGAATATAAAGTTGACCATGCAACAAAGATGGTAAGAATCCATGAACAGAACTTCTAAGAATTATGGGATAACATGAAAAGACCAAATTTAAGAGTTATTGGGATAGATGAAGGAGTAAAGATACAAACAAAGGAATGCACAATATTTTCAATGACATAATATCAGAAAATTTCCCAAACCTAAAGAATGAAATAGAAAATCAAATTCAAATTTGGGGTCTTCTAAGACTCCAAATGTACAAAATTACAGCAGACCCACACCAAGACACATTATAATGAGAATGACTAAAATACAGAATAAGAACAAAATCTTGAAGGCCATGAGAGAAAGAAAGCAAATTACATATGGGGAAAACAAATTTGGATCTCAACTGACTGCACAATCCAGACCCTGAAAGCTAAGTCATGGAGCAACATATTTCAAGGTCTGAAAGAAAATGGATGCCAACCAAGAATTTTATAACCAGCAAAATAAAGCTTCAGATTTGAAGATGAAATAAAAACCTTGCATGATAAACAAAATTTAAAAGAACTCACAATGAGAAAGCCTGCACTACAGAACATTCTCAGCAAAATGTTCCATAGGATGAAGTGAAAAAAATGTGAAAACCAGTGAAGGGAGGAACTACACTAAAGGAAGAGTCAAAGGAGAAACTAAATCAAATTAAAAACCAGAAATAAATCAAAATGACTGGGAATAAAAATCATACCTCAATATTAACTTTGAATGTTAATGGCCTAAACTCATTGATCAAAAGACATAGACTTGCAGATTGGATTAAAAAGCAAGACCCAACAATACACTGTCACCAAGAGACTCACCTCATATCAAAGACATTCACAGACTGAAGGTGAAAGGATGGGAAAAAACATATCAGTCATATGGATTGCATAAACAAGTAGGGGTTTCCATCCTCATATCAGATAAGTAGATTTAAAGCCAAAGTTAATCAGAAGGGACAAAGAAGGTCATTTCATTCTACTGATGGTAATTATACATCAATAAGACATAATGATGGTAAATATTTATGCCCCAAATAATGGAGCATCTATGTACATGAAACAAGCCCTTTTAAATTTAAAGAATCAAAATGACCACAATACAATAATACTAGGTGACTTTAACATACCTCTCTCACTACTGGACAGATCTTCTAAATAAAAACTAAATGAAGAAACTATAGAACTAAATAATATAATCAATAATTTAGATGTAACATACATAGAGAATATTTCATTCATTAAAGAGTGAATACACTTTTTCCTCAGCAGCACATGGATCCTTCTCTAAAATAGACCATATCATATGCCACAAAGCAACTCTTAGTAAGTACAAAAAAGTGGAGATAATAACCTGCATTCTATCTGACAATAAACTGAAATTAGAAATCGATGATAAAATAAAAAAATAGAAGCTACTCTAACACATGGAGACTAAATAATACACTATTGAATGACAAATGGATAGTAGAAGAAATCAAGGATGAAATTAAAAAATACTTAGAGGTAAATGAGAATACCCATACAAAGTACCAAAATCTCTGGGACACAATGAAGGCAGTGCTAAGAGGAAATTTCATTGCATTGAACCCATTTATTAAAAGAATAAAAAGTCAATGAATAAATGACCTAACATTACATCTCGAAGCCCTAGAAAAAGAAGAACAAATTGACAACAAAAATAGTAGAAGACAGGAAATAATTAAAATCAGAGCTGAAATCAATGAAATTGAGACAAAAGAAACAATTGAAAAAATTGACAAAAAAAGTTGGTTCTTTGAAAAAAATCAATAAACTTGATAAACCCCTAGCCACACTAATGAAGAAAAAAAGAAAGTCCAGATTACTAAAATGCTTGATGAAAAAGGAAATATCACAACACACACAACTGAAATACAGAAGATAATTAGGAACTATTTTGAAAATTTATACTCCAATAAAAGAAAATATTGAAGACACTGACAAATTTCTAGAGACATTCTACCTGAACAGAATCAGGAGGTCATACATGATTTAAACAGATCAATTTTAAGTAATGAAATAGGAAATGCCTTCAAAAGCCTACCAATTAAGAAAAGCCCAGGACCCAGATGAATTCTCAGCCAAGTTGTACAAGACCTTCAGAGAAGAATTAATACCAATACTCCTCAAATTATTCTATGAAATAGAAAAGGAAGGAACCCTTCCCAACTCATTATATGAGGCTAGTATCACCCTGATACCAAAACCAGACAAAGACACATCAAGGAAAGAGAACGGCAGACCAATATCCCTGATGAACATAGATGCAAAAATTCTCAGTAAAATTCTGGCAAATCACATACAAAAACATATTAAAAAGATAGTGTACCATGATCAAGTGGGGTTCATCAAGGGATGCAGGGTTGGTTCAACATGCAGAAGTCAATAAACATAATTCATCATACTAGTAGAATTTAAAAAATCATATGATCATATCAATAGATGCAGAAAATGCATTTGACAAAATATAGCACCCCTTCATGTTCAAAATACTAGAAGAACTAGTGATCATAGGAACATACCTCAACATCGTGAAAGTCATAATTCTAAACCCAAGGCCAACATAATTCTAAACAGAAAAAAATTGAAAGAATTCCCTTTAAAAACCATGTTTATTCAACATTGTCCTTGAAACTCTAGCCAGAGCAATTAGAAGAAAGAAATTAAAGGTATACAAATAGACAAAGAAGAACTCAAACTATCACTATTTGCTGATGACATGATTTTGTATTTAGAAGATCCAAAAAATTCCACCAAAAAACCACTAGAACTAATAAATGAATTCAGCAGGATATAAAATCAATACCCATAAATCAATGAACTCCTGAACATCAGTAATGAATCCACTGAAAGAGAAATAAAGAAAACTATCCCATTCACAGTAGCCGCAAAAAAAAAAAAAAAAAAAAAAAAAAACTTTGGAATCAATCTAACAAAAGAGGTGAAAGACCTCTACAATGAAAGCTGCAGAACACTAAAGAAAGAAATTGAAGAAAAACTTATAAGATGGAAAGTCCTTCCATGCTCCTGGATAGGTAGAATTAATTTTGTCAGAATTGTCATACTACCACAAGTGTTATACAATTTAATGCAATTCCTATTAAAATCCCAATAGAACTAGAAAAAGCAGTCATGAAATTCATTTGGAAAAATAAGAGACCCAGAATAGCCAAAGCAATTCTCAGCAAGAAAAGTGAAGCAGGAAGCATCACAATATCATACCTTAAATTATACTACAGAACTATAGTAACAAAAACAGCATGGTATTGGCACCAAAATAGACATGAAAACCAATGGTACAGAATAGAAGACACAGAGACAAACCCACATAAATACAGTTATCTCACACTAGACAAAGGTGCCAAAAACACTCACTGGAGAAAAGATAGCCTATTCAACATATGGTGCTTGGAAAAATGGAAAACTACATGTAACAAAATGAAATTAAATCTTTATCTCTCATCTTGCAAGAAACTCAACTCACTGTGGATCAAAGACTTAGGCACTGGAACAGAGACCCTGTGACTACTAAAAGAAAAAGTAGGCCCAAATCTTCACCATGTCAGCCTAGGATCTGACTTACTTAGCAAGACTCCTAAAGCACAAGAAGTTAAATTGAGAATTAATAAATGGCATGGATTCAAAATAAAAATATTCTTCTCAGCAAAAGAAACAATCAATAATGTGAAGAGAGCTGACCGATTGGGAGAAAATCTTTACCTCCTGCACCTAGGATGAAGCATTAATCTTTAGGATATATATAGAATTCAAAAACCTTAATACCCAAAAAACAAATAACCCAATCAATTCATGGGCTAAGGAACTGAGCAGACACTTCACAGAAGATATACAAGTGATAAACAAATATATGAGAAAAGGTTCAACATTATTAGCAATTAGAGAAATGCAAACTAAAACTACTCTATGATTTCATCTCACTCCAGTCAGAATGGCAATTATCAAGTATACAAGCAAAAATAAATATTGGTGAGGATGTGGGGGGAAAAGTACATTCATACATTGCTGGTAGGAATGCAAAATGATGCAACCATTATGGAAAGCAGTATGGAGATACCTCAGAAAACTTGGATTGGAACCACCATTTGACTCAGCTATCCCACTCCTCGGTTTATACCTAAGGGACTTAAAATCAGTGATGTAGCCACATCAATGTTTATAACAGCTCAACTCACAATAACTAAACTATGGAACCTACCTAGGTGCCCTTCAACAGATAAAGAAAATGTGGTATACATATATGATGGAATATTACTCAGTTTTAAAGAAGAATGAAATTACGGCATTTGCTGGTAAATGGATGAAGTTGGAGAATATTATGCTAAGCGAAATAAGCCAAATCCCCAAAACCCAAGGCCAAACTTTTTCTCTGATATGTGGATACTAATTCCCAATAAGGGGATATGATGCTAGGGAAGAACAGATTTACTTTATATTAGGTAGAGGGTAGTGAAGGGAGGGGAGGGGGATTGGGAGGAAGGTTAGTAGAGTGAAATAGACATTATTAACTCATGTATATATATGACTGCATGACTGATGTGATCCTAAATATGTACAATCAGGAAAATGAGAAGTTATACTCCATTTAGTATGATTTATCAAAATATATAAATGCATTCTACTGTCATGTACAGCTAAATAGAACAAATAAAAAATTAAAAACAAAACAAAGCAAAACAAAAAACAAAGTTTCTAAAGCTCCTTGAACACATCAAACAGAATTACAAATAACTTTACTACCTATTTAAAAAGCCCCAAACTTGTTAAATGAAAACAATATAATCCCTATAATAATAGCGTATTGTTATGTCCAGAACCTAATAAAAATAACAATGAACATATTAAGAAGCAGGGGGAAAAATACCCTAATTGGGAGAAGAATAAATAAGAACAGATTCAGAAATAAGCAGATAAGGATACTGAAACAACAATTGTATACATTTTCAATAATTTAAAGGATAACATGCATATAGTGAGATAGTAAAGGTACATATACACCAAATAACATGAAAAAGTTAATAGCAAATTAGGCATTGCAGGACCAAGCATCAGTGAATTTAAAGACAGCAATAAAAACTTTCCAAAATGAAGTACACAGAGAAAAAAATAATTTGAGATGAACAGAGTATTAGTGATCTATGAAATAATCTAAAATATTCGTGATTCAAGCCCATAAATGATAGGAGAGATTTAAAAATATTTGAAGAAATAATAATAAACTTTTACAAATTTTATGAAAACTCTTAACTAAAAGAGGATCAAACTTCAAGCAGGATAAACAAAAACCTAGATAAATCATAATCAGATTTCCAAAAGACATTGATAAAGAAAAAATAGAGGGGAAAAAAGACATATTAGTTAGCATTGAACAAAAATAAAATTGATCACAGACATTGTATAACAAACTATGTAAATCTGAAGACAATGGAGCAAGATTTTTCAAGTTCTGAAAGACATAATCTAGAACTGTAAACTTAGCAAAAAAGTCTTTCAAAGTAATAACAAGGGAAATTTTATTTTCTGAATGAGAGAATTAATTTTCAAAAAATCAAAATGAGAATTGTTAAAGGTTTTTAAGAACAGTAAATGTTGAAAACAATAAAATCTTGAATCTGCTCAAAGGAATGAAAAGAAATAATGATTCTAATGCCAGATATATTTTCTCTAGCTTTTATACTAAAAATTAATAAATATCCATGGATTGTTAGCTTTATAGCACATGTAAAAATAAAGTTGATGAAAGGAATAAACCAAAGAATGGGAGGGAAGAAATGAGAATGTGTTGTTCAATGTTGACCCATTGTATGCATATAGATATAATGCCATTGGAATTCAGACTATGATTATTTAGAGATGTATATTTTAAATCCAAGAGCAACTACCAAAAATTAAAACAAAGAATTAACACCAAGTCAATGTTAGATACATTAGTATCATAAAAATGAGCAAAAGCAAGAAAAGTGAAAAATAAGCAGGAAAACAAGTAGGATAAATAGAAAACAAATAATAGAATGATAGATTTCAACTCAATGTAGTGTTAAGTATGAATGTCTGTATGCTCCAATTAAAGGCAGAAATTGTCAGATTATATGAAAAGCAAACCCCAGTTTCAAGTAGAGGACATAGTATAAATAAAAAGATTTTAAAAAACATATCATACAAATATTAAGTACAAAAAGGTGAAGTGACTTTATTAAATTAATCTGTAACAAGGCATATTAGCAAGGATAGTTATTTTATAATTATATAAGTTTAATTGGTATAAAATTACATAACAACATTACTTGGTACATGCTGAATAACAGACTTCAAATATATGAAGTGAGGGTCTGAGAATATAGCTCAGTTGGTAGAGTGCTTGCCTCACATGCACAGGACCCTGGTTCAATTCCCAGCACCACAAAAATACAAAAGTGTCAAATATATGAAGTGAAACTTATTAAAAAAATGGAGACAAATTCACGATTATAATTGGGAAATTCAGTAATACTTTCTAATAAAGAATAAAACAAGTAGATAAACAATCAATAGTAATATAGAAGATATGACAACACAATTAACCAACTGAATCTAAGTGACATTTATACGGAATGTCATCACCAACGACTGTATATCATGTATCTTTTCAAGTAGACAGGAAACATTTGCTAGTTGATAAATTAGGTCTCAGAATCCAAAAATCCATGATTTAAACTTTCACCATAGGGAATTAGTAAAACAATTCAATTAATATAATCCATGAATTTAATCATTTAAAGAAAAAAGCCACGTGATTTTATCAATTGATGAAATATTATAGTTTGAAAAAATTCAACATTGCTCTTATGATAGTAACTCTTAGCAGATTAGGAGTAGAAGGGAAATCTCCTTGGCCTGCAGAGGGCACTTAACACCACCCTGCAGCTGACACTGTGCTTAATGGTGACAGGCTGGAGGTTTCCCTCTAAGTCTGGGAACAGGGTCGGCATGCCCATCCTTACTGCCCTTTTTCAAGAAGGCACTAGAATCTTAACCAACAAAATAAGGGGAAGCAAACAGAAGAGCAAACAAACAAAACCCCCAATCCAGACTGGAAAATAAGAAAATAAAATTGTCCTTCTTTACAAATAACATGACTGTTTATAACATCTCCAATAACCTATGAAAATATCTCTTGAATAAATATGAGTTTAGCAATATTGCAGGATATCAGGCTATTATGTAAAAGCAAATTATGTCTTTTTAAAAACTATGAAAACACTGCAATCAAAATTGTCAATGGATCCTTTATTTCATTTACTTACGTGTGGTGCTGAGGATTGAACCCAGGGCTTGGTACATGCCAGGCAAGTGCTTTACCACTGAACCACAACCCCAGCCCCTCAATCAAAATTTATAAACAGCATAATGCAGCCTAATTCACGGAGGACTGCTATGCCTCCTGTCCAATCTCTTTGTTAAACAGGAACATGTATCATCATTGTTTTGTTTGTATTCTACCATTGTATGTTGGATGTGTGAAGGCAGGGGAAGAAGTTTGTTTGTTTGTTTTTTTTTTTTTAATACTGTTATTCACAGGTTTCAGAATCAGGAGGACTTAAATATGTTGTAGAGATAATATCCAGGATTTCCAGCTTGGTGTTATAGTTAGGTAAGACATTTACGTTCTCACTCATTTTGTGTGAATAAAAGGGGGAAGTGAATGTTTGTGACTAGGAGGGAGGATTGAGATAGACTGAATTAAGACAATATTTGTTGTCATCTTGTATGACACTGGGCTTGGCCACGTGGCTTGATTTGGTGAACAGCATGTAGACTACTGTTACGTAGGTCAATCCTTAATTTCCTGCACTTATCTTGTTCTTTTTGTCTGCTCCAAGAGTAGCATGTCCCAGATTGTTTCAGTTAGTGTTTTCGCTGCTGTGACTAAAAGACCTGACAAGAACAATTTTAGAGAAAGAAAAGTTTGGGAGCTCACAGTTTCAGAGATCTCAGTCCATGGACAGCAAACTCCATTCCTTGGGGCTCGAGGTGAGGCAGAACATCATGGTGGAGGAACGTGGCAGAGGGAAGTGGCTCACATGGTGATCAGTAAGCAGAAAGAGAGAGAGGGAGAGAGAGAGAGAGAGAGAGAGACAGACAGAGAGAGAGACAGAGAGAGAGACAGAGAGAGAGGGAATGAGAGATCTACTCACCAGATACAAAATAAATACCCAAAGCACACCCTCAATACCCACCTTCTCTAGCCACACCCTACCCACCTCTGGTTACCACTCAGTTAATCCCATCAGGACATTAATCCACTGATTGGGGTAAGGCTCTCATAACCCAATCACTTCTCCTCTGAACCTTCTTGCCTTGTCTCACAAGGCAAGAGCTTTTGGGAAACACCTCACATCCAAACCGTAACACAGCCCCTCCTTCTTCAGCTTGGATTTTGGAATGAGAAAACTTGTGGAACAGAGCTGTGGCTACATAAAATTACATGCAGTGTAAACTGTTGGGGGCTATGCCATGTGGACTATGCCAAGATGGCACCTGGCAGCCAGCCAGAAGTTGTTTTGATCACATTGGCGGTGAGGAAGTCGGTTAGCATACACTCTCAGGTGCTTTATCATTGGCCATATTCAAATGAGTCCACGCACACAATGTGCACTTGTGTTCCCGAGTGCTCTTGCTCGGGCCTGCTTGTTTTGAACTTTGCCGTGATTGGGCAGCTGGCTCTTCACCTGATCTTCGCTTAACTGGCATGGCCCTGCCCTCCACCTCCTGGAGGGAATATAAGTGGGCAGTAGGCGGAACGCAAAAAAAAGCAGCAGCAAGCAGAGGGAAGCAGCAGCAAGCAGAGGGAAGCAGCAGCAAGCAGAGGGAAGCAGCAGCAAGCAGAGGGAAGCAGCAGCAAGCAGAAAGCAGCAAGCAGGAGGCAGCAGGCAGAAGGCAGATGGCAGATTGCTGGGCAGAGAACTGAGAACACACCTCTAGGTTGCAGATCACAGATCGCAGTACGCGGGACGCACCACTAAGAAGCACCTCAGATAGATAGCACCTAGTTCACATGATGCGGGACCTACCTCTAAGAAGAAGCAGCAGAACTCTAAGAAGAAATAGATTTCTGATAAGCATAGAAGTCTGTCTTTCTCTAAAAACTTCCTCTAAAAGCAAAGTCTCTCTTCCTCTCAAAGAAGCCTCTCTTCCTCTAAAAAAGCAAGTAAGCAAGGAAGCAGCTCAGGAATAGAAGTAGTTTATTTCCAGTCCACCTCCGATAAATACCCGCGCAATTATTGCTGCAGGCGGTAACAAATATCCATGGGATTGTTGCTGCAGGAGGCGACAGTAGTAAACCAGGAGAATCCTGTTGTTCCTATAAGACACAAGGTTATCTGTTGCCACCTGCAGCCTGGTAACAACTAATAGTCTATGTTAATCAATAATACCATTTCACAGAGGACTTCCCAAGCCACGATTCTGGTTATCTCACTTGACTCCCTTTTCTTCCTTACAGTATCTCACCTATGCTTCTAATCTACTCAGTCCAGTCTTATTTCCTTCTAAAATTTAAGGTGAAATCCATTCTCCATTCTAGTGATAGTAATCAAATCTGTCCTGGTTACAGTGTAAAGGTGATCTTCCATCCCCTGAGTTAAGTATAACCATCCTTGGCCAGACTGGCATACAAGGATTCTTTCTCTTTTCTTCTTAGCTCTCTCACCTAAACTGTTTCCATTTGCTTTTTCCTCCTTCATATCTGAAATTCCATCATATTTTACTGAAAACATCTGCTTTTATTTCTTTTATGTCCTCTGCTTTGAACACCTTATCTGTGCCTTCCACATGACACTCTATTCCTCTCATATGGGGTTAATTCATCTATTCTTTCCCCTCTAGGGTTTTCTTAGATGTTACCTTTTCTGGGACCTCTTCCTATTAAAGCCTGGCTTCCTTCTCACTTCTGATGTGGAACAATCTCTGTATACTTGCCTTATCCCCATGGTAAGCCTCATGATAATGAAGAGTGATTTTGCATTTTTCTGTCTCTACTCCTTGATTTCAAGGATTTTGATCAGGATTTTTTTTGCCAACCTAATAGTGGTGTGGTTTCATAAATATTTGTAGGATAAACAAGTCTCAGGTAGAATTCTGCTGGAGAAAGATATCTCTGTGATAGGAGCCATCAAACCTTTCCCTTCTTTTGGTATATCAGAATTGTAGTTTTTATTAGAGCTTTATAGTTTTATATAGTAGTTGGGTTCATTCCAACAAAGTTATACAGGCATGAAAATCGATTTCAGTCCTTGATACCTCCTTTTCCTTCCTGTTCTCTCTCCCCTCTCCCTTTCTTCTTCTCTACTCTATTAGACTTCTTTTTGCTCCTCTGTTAGTTGTGTTTGGTTGGTTCTTTATGTTATCCTATTATTTCTCCCTGCTTTCCTTTATTCTACTATAGCTTCTGCATATGAGAGAAAATATTTGACCTTTGAGCTTCTGAGTTTGTAATTTCCCTTAGCAGAATATTCTCCATTTCCATCCATTCTCCAGCACAGAATTTTAATTTTATTATCCAAGTCGGAATGACTCACTTTATGAGTCCTCTGCAATAAAATGTAAATCTAGGCTAACTTCACACCATCACTTTGCATGCTTGGATAACATCTCTGATTGTCACTGTGTGTTCAAATATCATAGAGGTGGCAGAGACCTTGGAGAGACCATTGAATACAACACTCCCATTTTTTAGATGAAAAGATGCTAAACTAGATTACAACTAAACTGCAATCTAACTGATTAGGTTACAGCTTTCAGACTCGAATCATTTCATCACTGAACATTCCTGCTTTAACAGGAACTTTGTGGGGGACACCTCGCATGTAAACTATAACTCTTATCAAGTTTGGATTATTTGAACTGTACTTCCTTCTATTTTTTCCAGAAAATCAATGATAATGTGATCTTGTTATACTTGTAAATAGTTTACAATTTATGAGTAAGTTGTATGTGTACATTAACTCACATAATGATGGTGTGAAATAGGAAAGAACTGTTACACATAGAAACATTTGGGCTCAGAGAGAAAGAATTATCCAAAATAGAATGTTAGTAGATGATAATAAAGGGAAAATACCTTGAGTTGTCTTATCCTTATTCTAGACTGCTGTTACTAAATTCCTAAGCATCTCTATCATGAGGAGCTGGTTCTTTAAAAAAAAAAAAATGTGTAAGAAAGTATACCCAAGTGCACTGTTTAAATGGTTCATACAAATTGTGAGATCTGTTTCACAGTGTATCTTATTAAGATTGAGTTATAAGTTCTAAAGTGCTTAACAGTACCCAAACTGAATGTGCCATGCCAATTTAGGGATCCATGTTTGCCTACTTATATAGGGGAGAAACTAAGACTTATTAATAAGTAAGATCCCTTGATCAGATGACCTACATTATTTAGTGCTACTGTTTTCTGCTTTATGCTTTTAAGATGATTGAAATATCCATTCTTTATTTGAACTCTGAATTTTCGCCTAAATGGTTACTCATTTGGAAAAAAAAAGAGGTGATTTGAATGTTGCTAATGCTTTTTAATTTTATTTTTTGGTACCAGAGATCACATCCCAACCCTTTTAAAATATTTTATTTAGAAACAGTGTCTTGCTAAGTTGGTTAGGGTCTTACTAAATTGCTGAGGCTGGTTTTGAACTCTGGATCCTCCTGCCTCAGCCTCCTGAGCTACTGGGATTCTAGGCATGAGCCACTGTGCCCAGTCACTCTTACCAACGTTGATAATGTTTATGGAATGGTGCTAGAAATCAGCATTTTATTCCAGGTTGGAGTGATCCTTAAAGCTATTTAGAGACAGTAAACAGTACACACACACACACACACACACACGCGTGCGCGCACACACACACTTGGTAATCATACTGGCTTTTGTTTAATAAATAAAGGACTAAGAGAGGAAGACTATATCAAACACTTCAAATGTGCAGAAGCATGGTGCCTCGTGTATGTAGGTTGCTAGATTGGTTTGTTATACTTAAATTTCAGATTGTTTACTTACAGACATACTTGTGGACATACTTATACTAAAATTATTCACTGTTTATCTGAAATAGATGTATACTAATAATTATTTGTTATTTATTGAAATTCAAATTTAAATAAATACATTATCTGGAAAACCTGGGTTTGTGTTAAGTTCTGGATAAATGTTAGACAATCTCCTAATGCTGCTACTACCATCCTGCAACATGAGTTTTATTCCAACACACTAAAAGTCTAAAGTGTTAAGAATATCATGCCTTTGCACACCTTTGGTGGCTGTGACCCTTGACCTCCCTTGAGGTTCTGCTATTACTGACCACTCTCACTTGAGGGTCTTTCTCGCTGTGCCTTTTATGGCAGCACGCTACTTGGATTCTCTTCCCATCTCTACAATGCTTAGGCTCCTTCTGTGTCATTGTGTTTTCTCTTTCTCCTACCAACTGCTCATTGTGGGCATTGTCTATGGTTCAGTCTTTGTTCTTTCCTTATTTCCTTTGTTCCTTTCATTTTGATGAGCACAACTTTTCTCATAGTAGTAGTTAGGACTTTTATGTTGAGCTCTATGTCATCCTAAGCTCCAATCCTGACCTCTTCCTTCTGCTCTGAGCCTGAATGTCCAGCTCGCTACTGAAAATGTCTGTGTAGTCAACCCAGGGGCTTCAGACTCTGTGTTGACCAAACTAAATACTTAATCATGTTTCCCAACTGCCTTGCTTTCCAATTTCTGTTTTGACATGTTGTTATTGTATTTTGAGATTGAACCCAGGGGCAATCTACCACTGGTAGTATTATTTTTGACTTCTCTTTCTTCTTTAACCTTGATAGATAATCTGTCACAATCTTTATTGTTTCTTTGAGTAGTGGGATTAAAAAATGCAATTTAAAGTAAAAATGAACTGTAACTACTTCTGCCTTCCTGGCTTATGTGTGAGTATAGGAAGGAACTATGGGGAGAGTTGGCATTATTTATTTCAGGAGGAATGTCACAATCTGCACTGCTCCCTTTTATTTATAGAGACTTTGGGGTACAGGAAAGAGAAACAATTGAAACTTTAACCTCTGAAAGGTTAATCTAATTACAGAATGGCTGGGTGCAGAATGGATGGAACTTGATTCTAATGGGCCTTATTTATGAATGTTTGCTTATACAAATGCAAATCCAGGGCTGAGGAGGAGGTGGAAAAATGACATTTCCTATAAAATGAAGAAAAATGAGAGGTAATAGAGACTCAAGGGAGAAAGAGGTCTAAGAGGAGGAAGCTGGAGTTTCCAGAGAAAGCTTCTAATGAGTATTGCTGGTGTAAGGCTGCTGGAGAACTTGTCAGAGAATGGATGTCTAGTATTCAACTTAAATGACATGCTTATCAGCACTGCATAACATCATTTCTTCAAACCTTTAGCAAAATTTTCTATATACAGCATTCAGTGCCAAGCTGTCTACATCTGGGTTGGTATCCTGCAGGCAGAGACTGAAGATATGGGTTTTAAGGTGAGAAACAGATTTCATTCAAAATATAAGTGAAGCAAAAAGTGGAAATTTCCAGGAACTTTAGGAAAGAATTGGATTTCCTATATATTGAAGGCTTGGGCCAACTTTATATAAATCTCAAAGGACAAGGTGACTTGAATGCTATTTAGGTTACATTCTCCTAATAAGATCTTAGAATCTGTTTCTTCCCACTGCTATTACCCCTGAAAATTCACACCCAGGTGATTAACACTGCCTTCTGAGGGGTCTCCTGGTCTCTTTATTTCCATGGATACATATTCATTTAGTTTACCAGTCTTCTGTTCAGTATTGTGGACTCCAAGTCAGAAGTTCTGTTACCAGTTAGCTGTATGACTTGGAGTTGGGTCCCTTAGTGTCCTTTACCATAACATATGGAAATTAATATTAACTCCTGCTTTTCCTTATTATGGATTTGTGATGCTGGACCACAAAACAGTTACATTTTGAAAGCTCTCTATTTTGCTTCATTTTAAACATGAGTTTACTCTGTATTTCCAGCAGATGGGGCCAGGGTAAGGATTTTGTGCCAGGTTCCAAATGCTTAGGGAGGTTTCTTACAGGCAACTGCTTTATCTCAGGTTCTTATAAGATTCTTACAACAACCCCGTTAAGGAGAAATTACCATCCCTATTTTACAGATGGAAGAAATTGAGGCTTAGAGGGTTAAGTATTTTGACCAAGGCTGCATGCGTTAGTAAGGGGTAGAGCCAAGATTAGTTCAGGAGTTAGTCTGGCTCCAAATCCCATGGTCTTTCTCTATACTGTGTTCCTTCCAGGAGAAGAAAAATGCTTACTTCAGCTATGTTCCCTAGATAGTAAATCACTGAGCTTTTCTGGACACTGTAGGTGAACTGATGATTAAGCAAATTAATCAGGAAAAATGAAGTGTAAGGATTCTAGCAGAGCTGTGTGATCAGATCAGTGAAGTGCAAACTGGCAAAACTCAGGGACTCATTGCACTTGACTCTCAATTCATGGAAAATTAAGGATTATGAGAATGGAGAGAAAATGGGAGGCAGGGTGGGGAGAACAGCACCATAAGGAATATAAAATACTCAACAAGTAGGAACTTTAATGGCTTGGGGTAGTATTGTTTTTGAAGTTATTCTTTGGATTCCCATTTGTGCTGTAGATTTCTTTTCTAATTGATTTTCGTAATGGCATGCCAGCTTTCCCTGGGGAAGTGTTTACTAGCGAACTTCATAAACCTGACAGCTGCAGGCAGGTGCAATGCACAGCAACAGCAGCAGTAGCAGCTTTGCACTGATGGGACCAGCTGGATGTTTGGGAGAAGGTTTTAGCAGATAGGTGTTGAGGAAAAGCAGACAAGAAGTTGACAAGCCCTGAGTGGAAAGCACATGCATTTAGGTCTGAATTTTAGCCAACATTTTTTGAGGGAATGACCTTGTATGGTAAGAGATGGGGAGGCATCGATCCTTGTCAAAATCATGCGGGCTATCAATAATAGGTAGAATAAAAATTGGGCAGCATTAAGGATAATCGTACATTGTACAAATAGAAGCAATTGAAAAGTATTAATTTTTCTTTGTAAAATGGCACACGTTTATTTTGAAAAGTAAAGAATGGAGGAACTTTAGATTACGTAGAAGGAAATGAGAAAGAGGAGGGGGCAGGGGTATGAAAGATGGTGAAATGAGACTGACATCATTACCTTGTGTACATCTATGATTACATGAATGGTATGAATCTACATCGTGCACAACCATAGAAACGAAAAGTTGTACCCCATTTGTGTACAATAAATCAAAATGCAGTCTGTAAAAATAAAAAAAATTAAAAAGTAAGGAAATCTATTTCTATCAAAGCGAATGTGTCATTTCCCAACTTCTACTTTTCTCTACAATCCCTCTGTTAAATATTTACTATGTATTTTTCTAGCATTTTAAGCTATTTGCACTACCTCCAAATATATATTTGCTCTTTTTCTCTCCAAATACACATGTATATGTCTTACATATACATTATACATTCAAGTATTGTAGTTTACTTATTGCATATTATTTTTGTGTGTATTTAAACAAAAATCGCACCCATACTATAACCTGCTCTGATTTCTGTTCCTCCCCACCTCACTTATTCTGTTGTGAATGTTTTTCTGTTAATATGCTCAGCTCTGTCTCATGGTAAAAGACATTTAAAAAGCTAATTTAGAAATAGTGACAAGGAGAATATAAAGTAATACTATGCAAAGGATGAGGAAATGAAGGAAAGAAAATAAATAGAAGAAATGGCAATAAACAGAATGAGTTAAACAATTGTTTCCCTTTTTTCTCTATTTCTGCTCATGTATTGTGTGTTCAGATAGTTTTTATTTACAATGCAAAGTGCCTGAAGGATGAGATGAATTTTTTATTCTAATTTTTTAGACATAGTTGTTTTATGATTAAAAATATCTTCATGTAAATGTTCTTACGAGTAAAAAGAAAAGGCTGGAAACTAAAAGACAACAATTTCTTTTGCTGGGTATGGCCTCTTGCTAGAGTCAACTGATCCATATGGATATCACTTTAAAAATGTGATTTATTCATATTATTGCTATTATTTTGCTCACAGTTGAATGGAAAAGCATATCATGAGTTTTACTATATAAAAACAAACAACAGCTGGAAAATATTTGACATGGAGTGGTTCTGCAAAAGAAAACATAATTTTATAAGTGGGATGACTAAATTTTTCAGAGGTGTTCTTGATGGTATTGAATTTGGAATCTATAAAAGGTCCGAGAACTAAGATAATGTTAAAACAGTTCTTAAAGGAGGTTTCTGCACTGGCCACCTGAAAGGTAAATTTAAATGCTTTTTCATTGTCTTCTCCTGGAAATGACTTAGAGATAAGATTAATGAGCTGTTGGAATTAGCAGTGTGATATAAGCAATGCTATTGGCCGAACTAAAAATAACCTCTTTGATTTGAAGTGTATGGTCAACTTTCTTCCACTTATCTGCTTTCTGGAGATTTCTTTCCAAGGCAATTCCTTAATACTTAACATAGCTCTCAAATACAGATAGGGATAATGAAGAAATGCACCCAGCTAGATACTTAATTGAACTGGTAGGGGGTGGAATGGAAATGTGTGGGTTACAAACAGAAGACTCAGCAGACCAGCCAATGGGCAAACAATCACTGCCCAGGGAGCACTTATAATCCAGCAGTAGAGAGTGAAAACATTTAAATAGAGAAGTCAAACAACCACTTGAAGATCAATGTTAAGATTTGAGATTGGAGGATACTAAATCTTTATTTTTGTGGTGCCGAGTGTGATGGACAGACTGTAAAGTACACTCCCTGAACTTATCTCCTGGTATTCACACCCTTATGTAGTCCAATTCCCAATGTTCTTACCCCTTGGCCCCCAAGTGAGGAGAAAACTATGACTTGCTTTGAACTAAAGTAACAGTGCAAAGGGAACAGACTCTATGGGGGTATGCATATGCAGTTAACATCAAATGGGCTCATAATTTCCAATTCTTAAGGATTCTTATCTCTATGCCACCTTTGAAGAAGCAAGCTTCCATGCTATTTACTTCCCTATGAAGAGGGCCACGCAGCAAGGAACTAAGAGCAGTCTCTGGCCAACAAGAAAACAAAAAGATTTTGGCAGCTTGTGAAGAACTAAATACTTCCAATAGTGATGTCAGCTTGGAAGTAGATCACTCCACAATGGAGCCTCACATGAGAATACTGTCCTGGCAAGTACTTTCCTCAGAGAGGACTCAATTGAGCAATATCTGGAATCTTGACCCATTGAAACTGTGAAAAAATTAATGCATGTTGCTTTAGGGGACTAATATTGTGATGATATGGCTACAGAGAAACAGAGAAATACAGTGAGACACAAAACCTCTAGTTTGATACCTCGTATCATCTAATTGTATTGTAAAAACCTTTACCCACTCTAAAGGAGAAAAGTAACTCTAGGACATGTACTAAATCCTCCCATTGCTAGCTTAATCTGTTTTCATCCTTCTTACTTAGTGATACCCGTTAGTTTTCCTTTTCCTGAGATGACAGCCCATCCCTTGAACTGACAGGGGCTCTATGCTACCACCAGTAGGTATGATACCTCTTCTCATCCACCCTAGGGTCATGGCTGTCACTCTGTTAAAAAAAAAAAAAAAAAAAAGATTAAGAGAAAAGTATAACAAATACGTTTAGTTGGAGTTTTCATAGTGCCAGAACCTTTGGAAGTAAAGTTCCAAAGACCCAGGAAAAATCACTTAGTTTCAGTGAAGAGTAGATGACATGTCAAAATATGATTAAACAAAATGGTATGACCTAATGGAAATAAACTGGGAGGGAAAGCCCATCTGTCTGTGTTCTTCTTGCTCTCTCTGTGTGACATTCTTTCCTCTCAGGTAATGAAGGGCTCAGGATAAAAAGGGGAATGCTTCTATGACTTGCTTTGAGAAGAGGAGTTCTAATTTCTATGACCTCCCTTGGGGAAGAGGAATTCTGGTTCCTGTGAATTGCTCCATGGGGAGAATGAGTGGATAGACACAGGAGGATGTCGAAAGGTCAGAGAGACCTTGCTTCTGAGACTCTTTCAATATTCTTTAGTTCAATGTACCCAGTGTGCCAAGGTGTTATACTTTAATGTATTGTGTTCTGAACTCTAGCACACTCATTCGTGACTTATTTGGTCAAAGGCAATGTTTGTCAAGTCAGTTAGAAAGGCAGAATTCACAAGGGAGGCTGAGGCATCGGAATTGCAAGTTCAAGACCAGCCTCAGCAACTTAGTGAGACCCTAAGCAACTTAGTAAGATCCTATCTCAAAATAAAATAAAATAAAATAATAAAAAATGAATGAGCTAAAAAGAATTAAAAATCAATGAACCAAAAATAAAATAAAATAAAATAAAAAGGGCTGGGGATATAGCTCAGTGGCAAATTGCCCCTGGGTTTAATCCCAGTACCAAGGGGCAAAAAATTAATTAATTTTAAAAAATATGATGAGAATCTGAATCTGGCAGGCATTATAGAATTGAGATCAGAATTAGTGCCATGATGATAAACAACCCAAAGTGAGCAGGCTTTTGTGAGAACACAACTAGGAACCATTTAGAAGCAGCTGGACTTTAGAGAGGAGATTGGAGCAAGTCACAGGAAGAACTGGAGTACGAGAAAATCACTGGGAGAGAAAAGGAGACAGAGTGGGGTTTAATGATCTTCTAATTTCCATGCAGTCTGGTTTTCTGCAAAGTGGAAAGGAAAAAAGTAAAAGAGAGACTCCCTCTTTCTTTGTAACAACTCTTTCTTTCTTTAACCGACTTATACATGATCAAACGATATTCTTTTTAAAAAATTTTGTTTTGTTTAGATATACATGACAGCAAAGTATATTATGACATATTACACATACATAGAGTATATTTAGGATCCCATTCTTGTGTTAGTACATGATTGAATGATATTCTGTGTGTATACTTTTGCGTTTATATTTTACTTATATTTGCATTTCATTTACATATAGTTTAAACAGGTAATCCATAGTTATTGACTTAAAATCAAGAAGTTCAAAAATCTCCCTCAGAATGGTGTTATCCCTCTGTAGTCCATGCCTTCTGCACCCTGTGAAAACTATCAGTGTTAAAAGTTGTTATGGTTTGGATGTGAGGTGTTCCCCAAAAGCTCACGTATGTGACAATGCAAGGTGTGAGGAGAATGATTGGGTTACAGCCTTAACCTAACCAGTGAATTAATCCCTGATGGGATTAACTGGGTGGTAACTGGAGGCAGGTGGGATGTGGCTGGAGGAAGTGGTTCACTAGTGGTGTGGCTATGGGGTACATATTTTGTGTTTGGCACGAGGGTGTCTGCTTCCTCATCATCATGAGCTGCTTTCCTTTTCCATATTTTCAATTTACTTTTAATTTCCACACTCTTCTGCCATGATGTTCAGCCTCCCCTAGAGCCCCAAGGAATGGAGCCTATGGACTGAGACCTCTGAAACGTTAAGCCCTCAAACAAACTTTTTCTCCTCTACAATAGTTCTTGTCGGATCTTTTAGTCACAACAGTGAAAAAGCTAACTAAAACACAAGTGTAGTGCTGATCCTGCCAGATATTTGTGCATATTCAAGCAAAAATATTTTTTCTCCTTTTTCTGAATGTTGTCCAGCTGTGCATGATGTTCTTCACCTTAGCTTTTTTCACTTAACGTATCTTGTTGTTAAGGACTTTTCACATCAGTACATAAAGTGCTTCCCCATGCTTGTTTATAGTGTTTAATGTGGATACACCATATTTTATGTAGCTAGTCCCTTATCATTTTTCTCTGATTGCTAATAAGATTTTCTTGTTACTTTTAATTTTCAGTATGATGGATCTAGGAGTGCATTTCCTTATTTATTCTACTTAAGATTTGCTAGTCTTGAAAGTATGGATAATATCTCTCATTTATTTTTGGAAACACTTCACTTTTATTTATTTGCATTTCTTTCTTATCTAAGCATTGCAAGTCTAAAACATTCCTGTCATCTCTTCCAGACCAATTCCCCTGCCACAGCTTACTTGGCAAAAGTCTTGTGGAGAAAAGTTTATAACAGGATAAGCTAACTCCTTCAGATTCTAATCCATGGTAGCCAACAACATGCAGCCATCAAAGTTCTGTTGGTTTGGACCTGTTTCAGCAAAGGTCAGCTGCCTGTTTAAGGCCATCCTTCATCTGTCCTGCTTCTAGACTGGGCAAATGTGCCCATGGAAGTCAAAGTGACTGTGGACCCCCTATTTACCCTGTTTACCTGCAACACCTGTCCTTTTTTTTTTTCATAATTTGATTTATTCAGACTCCTTTGTCAATGACTTTACATTTCCAATGACTTAAAATTTTTTTTCTCCCATTTATCTGGAGTTTCCTCATAGTTATCACAGGGATGGGGCCATTTGCAACCTTTCATATTCTAAGTGGATGTGGTTCTCCTGATTCTTTCCAACATATTTTTAATTTACATTTAATTTTGCTGATTTTAGCTCTCTGTAATCCACACCTCTACTTTGCCTTAATTATTGATATGCTTCATTATTTCTATCTCAGTTTTTTCTTCATTTCTGTGATTTTACTTTTTTCTTCCATATTTTACTGAACTTTGTCAGTTCATGTTTTATTTCCTGTTGTTTATCTTCTCTCCTCTCTCCTTTTCCTCCTATTTCTCTTATCTCTTGACTCTTGGCTTTTTAATTATTTTTTTAAAGGATATAACTTTGTTAACTTAAAATTTATTGTGAGAGATATGACACATTTTCAACTACTTTATGATGATTAATTTTTGTATCTATTTGACTCTTGTTTATTTTCATATTTCTAACCTCTTTTATGATGAATTTGTATAGATTCTGTGCATTGTATAGATTCTGATAGTTGTTTTTTTAAATTTTTTATTGTAATTAGTTACACATGACAGTAGAATGCACTTTGACACATCATATATAAATGGAGTATAATTTCTCATTCTTCTGGTTGTATATGATGTAGAATAACATGGGTGGGGTAGTTGAATATGTACATAGGGTAATAATGCTTGATTCATTCTACTATCCTACCTTCCCCCATACCCCCTCTTCTCCCTTCACTTCCCCTCTACCTAATCTAAAGCAACTCTATTCTCCCCTAGGCGCCCCCTACCCCCTTATTGTGAATTAGCATCTGCATATCAGAGAAAACATTCAGCCTTTGGGTTTTGGGATAGTTTATTTCTCTTAGCATAATATTCTCCAGTTCAATCCATTTACTAGCAAATGCCATCATTTCGTGGGCTAGTTGCTTTTTGATTATGCATTTTTGGAAACAAGTGTTTTTTTTTTTTTTTTTTTTTTTTTGACCTAGTGATTGAACCCAGGACTTTGTGCATGCCAAGTCTACACTCAACCATTGAGCTACATCCCAGCCTCTAAAAGTGAACTTCTGTATGTTTTTCTGAAGTTCAAAGGAAGGAGGGCAGGGACTGAGTTCCAAGTTAGCAGAAATAATTTTTTTAAATGATTTTTCATGTGAGTTCACCTGTCCTTTACTTCTTCTCAGTCAATGAGGCAGGGTCTGTGAGATTTTTTTTTTTTTTTTCCTACAGTAAGTCTTGTCTTCTCTTCTATGTCTGAAGTAGTCATATGAGTTCCTGCAAATGTGGCTGCTTACGTGTGAGTCTGCCTGTGGTCTCACTCACTCCTCTGCTTCCTGGAACTATGTGGGTCCAGGAGGGGTCCTGCTGTCAGCCCTTTATTTTGCTTCCCTAACCTCACACCACAGGTCAGGTTTTCATCTCAGGAGAATCTGTGCTTCTTTTTCTCCCTATCTTTTGAGAAGATTATTTTGCTTGTCCTTTTTCTGTTCTATGGCTTTCTGTCTGTTTTTGACTACTCATATTTGTGCCCTCTTTTTACTTTTTTGACAGCTGGTATACTCTTTTTATATTTTGAGGTTTCAACTTTTTTACTGTTTTCAAAAAAATTGGGCTAGTGATTTTGTTTTCTTTGTTGGTGTTGAATGATTTCCAAGGAAGAAAAGGGGAAATGCAGATTTTTAAGTTACCACCTTTAAACTTGTAGTGATTTTATTATTTATTGAATGCTACCTACACGTCAGGTTCTGTTAGAATGACTTTTGCAAGTTACTAGTTATTTGTAATCTGGAAGAATCTCAACTTGGAAGGCTCTTAATTGAGGGCAGCAATTTGAATAAGATCAAACAGTTTTTACAGTGATATAGTCTATCTTTTGCACAGACTTTTATTGGCACTGAAAAATCTCTAGATTTAGTTTCATAACTTACATTGTAACCCTTTGTGATACTTCACATCTTAGGGTGATAATCACTTTTAATTACTTTAGATATTCTGTATGAAGTCTTTTGCATAAATCCAGATGAGCAGTTGTTTTCTGGTCTTGTTATCCGCTGACTTTTCACAATAGCCTGTTATTACCCCTGTTATCCATCAGATGAGGACGCTGAGGAACAGAAAAGTTAAATACCTCACCCAAGGTGAGTGGCAGAAACAGCTGTGACACCAATCTGCTGCTTCTCTGGCCTGGGACCGTCATCTCTTTCTCTTAGTGTTCACATCCTGCTGCTTGCTTTGAGAATCACTGGGAAGCTGCCTTCCATCTCTCTTCGAAAATGAAACCATCCTTGCTCCTTAGTGTTTTTGTTGATTTCCTTTTTCCCAGTCTTTTAAAACAACTTTTTGTTAGAATGTATCACTTAGTAAGGCCTGGATTAGCATTTGTGTCAATGGAAAGATTGCTTTTCATTTTCTAAGACCGTATCCCCACTTATACTTAAGACCTACATCTCTTACAGAAACAAGGTTTTGTAAATTCCTGTCTGGCCTTCCTGTCCATGCACCTCTCCCCCCCACCCCCTTTTTTTTTTTTCAAAACCTCTGATCCCCTTCAGTCTTCTGAACCCTTGAAGAGACAATATCATGAAGTGATATGTGAAGCTATGTCCTTTTACAGTCTTTAGGAGGAAATATCTCAATGGCTTGCCCTCATCAGAGTATAATGTTGGTGGGTTATGATGCTAACAAATTCACTTTTTTTCCACATCTTTTAGAAAAGCAATGACTAGATAGGACTACATATGTAGGAGACTTACAGGGGAAATTTCTTTAAAGAATGAGGAGGGAAGGAGGAATAGTAGGCAGAGAGGCTTCGGGCCATGATCCAGGTCTGAAAACTGATGAGAGAGAGAGAAATGGGTAGGAAAAAGTCTTGGTTTGTGGTGCCTTTCTGACGAAGTTTCAGCGAGGCTGTTGGAGAACCCTGGAGTCAAAGCTGCTTATGTAGAGTCCCACACTGGGTAGGAATGGGACAGAATTAGTTACTCTGCCTTGCTCGGTCTGGCTACAAGCTCCTTGGAAGCAATGTGACTTCAGGGATCACAGGCAGCCATGGTGGACAGTCAGTCAAATATGCCCCATTCAACAGCCTTTTCTGAAGATGGTCTGACTGGTCTGTCTATCTCCATAGCTGTCACACCACCTGCCTTCTACAAGGCAAAGATACACTTGTAGCAATAGACAAAGAGAGCAATAAAATGAGAGAATAAAAGAACTCCATCTTGTCCCATTTGTTTAATTGAAATTAACTCATTTTCAAAGCGGACAGCTAGACTTAAATTCAGAAACTTGCACCAAGATGGCTGGACTGTGTGTGTCTGGGACAGGAAGTCTGCGATTCAGCTTAGTTTTAGGGGCCATTGGTCAGTCTAGAGAAGAGATGGAAGGCAAGGGGCCCAATTCCCTCTGCTATTTGAGAGATAAAGCATCTGCAAATTGTGGAACTTTGACTCTAGCTTCTTTTTCTGAACTCATCTGCCCTGAATATCTTGGAACAATAAAGAGGCTGGTGGCAGAGATGGGCGTTTTTCATTATAGAATTGTTAAGATGAGAATTCATAGTTTGGGAAAGTTCAGCTTTTAAGATAGAAAGGATCTTAATGGATTTTTAAAGACAACTTGCTTTATTATTTTTTCTATTTTTAAAGTGTTAAATGATAAAAACTTGAAGATATTTTAAAAACACGATTGTCTCAGGAAATAAATCTTTTACAGCAGCAGGAGTTTCTTCACAGCTGCCACAAGCTTTCAAACAAGGTGGCCTCCAGGACTTCATTATTCTTTCCATTTCAGCTGGGAATGTTAGGAAGCAGGACAGCAAATACAGAAGAATCCGAGTCTCTTTAAAGTTACTTCCTTCTCTCTCCTTGTGTACCTCACCATGAAGTTTGGGAAAAAAATCACAGAATTCATTTTATTAATTTGGCCAGATAAATGGAAACCAGCTCTGAACCCTCTGGTCTTGAGTGATATAACAGAAATAAAGCAAGTAATGGATTAAGCCAAGAAAGGAACAGGAAAAATTAACACACTTAGAATTGGCACGAGTTTTCATTTTCAAAGTTTTTCCCTTAGTTACAATTATTAATAACTATTTCCATGATTTAGATTACCCAATTTATTTCTCCTATCTATTCATAAAAAGGTATCCACTTGTGGAAAGGATGAAACCAAAACACTTTGAAATCCTTTTAAAATTAATTTTAGTTGTAGGTGGGCACTATACCTTTATTTTATTTATTTTATTTATTTATTTATTTACTTATTTATTTACATGGTGCTGAGGATCAAACCCAGTGCCTCATATATATTAGGCAAGCGCTGTACCACTGAGCTACAACTCCAGCCCTAAAATCTTTATTTTTACCAAAAATGGTATTTCTTGGTAAGCTATTGTATTTTACTAATGAGAATTGAATTATTAAATTAATAAAAATTAACAAAGAGGCATATTTGATCTGTTGAACACAAAGGGTAATAAAATGGCCTTGTCAGTTTGGGGAAATAGTAGTAAAATGTACTGTTAAGATCTTGCCAGGAAAAATCTTCAGATTGTTCTTAGATGAATCATGATTAGCCCTTAAGCATACATTTTCCTACTATGAAGATAACTACTCTGATTTTATCTCATTTATCAAACAGCAGGATTCCCCCTCCTATGACAGTTTGTTTTATTGATATACTTAATTCCTTAAGAATGATTTCACTAGCTTCGCAATATTTTTTCCATTTTCCATTTTTGATTCTATAGGATGTTAATTGTTGTTTTTTGTTTTGATTCTCATCATACTTGACATTTTTTGCACCCTCTTGAATTTTACAACCCACTATCCACTGGATAAAATCCAACATCTTTAATGGTCTACAAGGCTGTGCATGACAGTTCTGCCTACTTCTTTGGTCTCACTTCCAGCTCTCTCCTGCTGAGAACTTTATGCTTTGATACCACAGAGTTACTCACAGAATCTCTCACATCCACTTCCCTGTTTTTTTGTCTTAAAAGATATTAGCTGCATAGAATCTCCTTTAAGCCCCTTCCCCCTCCTTTCCTCCATTCCATTTTCTTCAGCTGACAACTCCAAATCATTCTTCAAATCTTAGGTCAGTGATTCTCTCCTTCCTTAAGCCTTTGTGATTCCTTCTCTCTGGGTAGGGATTCTGCCTCTGTGTTCTCATGGTAACCTGTTCACTCCTGTCTGACTTTCCACAAATAGTGAAATCATCTTTTATGTGTCTGTCTCCCTCCAACACAAGCAAACCTCCTGGGTACAGGAAGCATGTATCATTCATGTGCAGCACCCTCCTAGCAACATGCCTGGCACATGATTCTTTGCAATAAATGTCTGTGGAATAGAATTCCAATTTCCTATACTCCCTTTGAATTTACATATCCATGTTCCTGATATTATAGGCATTTGCATCTCTCTTAGAGATTTTGGCTAGCTTCAGCATGTTGTTATTTTATCTCTAGTTAGTGGTTCATGTTGTCATTTTAGTTACTGTTTTAGTCTTCTCTAAGTCAAGTCAAGACGCCTTTAGACTTGGGAATTATTGAATACCTTGTGGAAAGCTCTGCATATGAAAGAAGATCTGACAGCACAGTAACACAAAAAGCAACATGGCTTAGTGACTAATACGAGGCAGCTTTTAATTTTATCTTTTTCCAGCTGATGACCACAGTGCAACTACACATGAAATGCAGGGTCCTCCCCTTCCTTTGATGTAAATTGAAGAGCCTAGCAATGTAATTCATTGTTTTGTGAAAACCAGCTCAACCAAGTGACTCAAACGCTTCCAGCAAGTATGCTCTTCAAAAATTCTTGGCTAAAATGTAATTCATTTTTTTTTTCTTTTTATAATCACTGATTCTGAAACATATCAGGGCAGTATTACTACTGTCTGGGTATTTGGTGAACATTATGCTAGACGGATCTAAGTTAAAATAATCAGCTAAAGCATTAACCCTAGAAATAATTTTCATTTGTGTGGATTTCTTCTGTAGATTTGCTAAGAGTGGATGCATACCCAAGTATGGAGAGGAGGCCACTGCCATTTGTCCTTATTGAAAGTGAGAAGTTAATAGGCTTCTAGAGAAGAATATTCTCTCATCCCTTCCTAAAAACATTGCAGTTTTGTAGTTAATAGGGAATCTGTAGCTGTCAATCCTAGGTGTGGAATTTGGCAAATCATATTCTTCTGGATTTGGGTGACCTCAGTCTGCGATTCCTTCTCCCTCATCATTCAGAGAGAAGTTGATGGTTTTGAAGCTTTAACACTTTATCATCTTTGAGGTAGCAGATACAGCTGGGCTCCACATGGAGCTGGCAACATAGAGGGCTGTCTGGGAAGCTGAGGCACAGGATCCACACAGGCATCTCCCAAGCCATTCCCCTGTACACAGGGCTGGGCACCCAGCCAGCTCCAGACAGAAACTGCCAACCTCCTGGTTGACAGACGGCAACCACAGGTGTGTTTTGAAAAGCCCATGCAAAATTCTCTCCCAATGGCTTGCCAAAGTTTTCAGAAGCTATTTGACTCTTTTAAAAGGCTTTAGTGAGCAGGAATAAAATAAATGTGAATAATAGCTGGAGCACACAGCAGATTTCTATCCATAGCTTGTATTTATTATCTGAGTTTCTGTCTGTAAGCATTCTTGGTAATAATACTAATGATAAGAACTACTAAAACTATGGATTAAGAAGCAAGTGCCAAGTATTCTTCTGAATGCCTTGTATGAATGGTTTCAGTTAATTTTCACAATAGTCCCATGAAATAGGTGTTTTTGGCCTGGTTTAGAGATTGAGGAAATTGAGAGAGAGGTTTCACAATTTGTCCCAAATAAAGCTCCTAGTAAGTAAGATTCAGACCTAGGACATGTACATCCAGAGCCTATTCGTGCGGTACTCTTTCCCCGAATGGCTCTAGCATTTTGGGTTGGTATCATTTTGTTTCTTGGTTTCTGTGCTTAGATTTGACTCTATTACCAGATTTTGTTGTCATTTGCAGCATGTTATTTCCTCTTTGTTTAAGTCTTGTCCTTTTGGTGAGCCCGCCTCTGAACTGCCATTTAGGGCACATGCCAGTTCTGGTCACCTCTCTCTGCTCTCAGTTAGAAGGAAGCTGCAGTCCCATCTTAAGGGATAGTTACAGCTTATGTACAAAGAAACCCACAGAGAGCCAGCACATCACCTTATGAGTGAGAGAGTGCCTGAGAGCAAGTGCCTGCTCTTTTTCTATTTTTAACTTGACAGAACCTGAATTATACAGATGATAGATGTGGAATCTATTAATTTCTTCTTCTTCTTCTTTTTCTTCTTCTTCTTCTTCATTTTTATTTTCATTTTTTTTATTTTTACAGACTGCATTTTGATTCATTGTACATGAATGGGGTACATCATTTCGTTTCTCTGGTTGTGCACAATGTAGATTCACACCATTCGTGTAATAATACAGGCACACAGGGTAGTGATGTCTGTCTCATTCCACTGCCTTTCCTCCCCCTTACCTCTCCCCCTCTCATTTAGTCTGCTTCTGTGGTCATATTGTCTACTCCTATTCTGCCTTGGTCTTATCAGAACACCTGTTGATGGGTTTAGATGTCAGCAGGCGAAGAGTTCCTCAAAAACCTTAATTTTTGCACATCTCTTGCCATATTAAATTCTTTTCACTTTCATCGTATAAAGTCATATTCGTCGGCTCTGGTGTTAGGATATGGAAGTGTCTTTCTGGGGGTCACCATTCAGCGTACTACCGTGTCTAGGCTATAGTCATTCTTCTACATGGGCCCACAGGAGACACTGCTGTTTACGGAGCTCCAACAAAGCTCAGACTTCTCAGTGCAGCATCTTGGCAGCCACTATCCATTGGCTTTGGAGACAAAATCAATTTTTCTATGCAGGATGATCTATAGGCACCTTTCGCCTTTTAGTCCTTACATTTGGTGTCTGCTATTCTTGGCAAACACCAGCCAAGGTCAAGGTTATGTGTCAGTCCCTGGGAGGAGTTGAAGTGCTTTACTCTACTTATAGATTGGTGGGAAGATAAAATAAAGTGAAGATTTGATCATCACTCAGGAAAAAAATATTTTTGTATATATGAGAAAGCTACTTTTCTGAATTTGCTTAAAGAATAATGCTGTCCTGAATGGAAGAAAATCTTTGCCACTGCTCCTCAGATAGAATATTAGTATCCAGGATATACAAAGGACTCAGAAAACATAACACCAAAATCAAACAAACAAATAACCCAATCAATATATGAGCAAAGAAGCTAAACAGATACTTCTCAAAAGAAGAAAGACAAATAGTCCACGAATATGTGAAAAAAATGTTCAACATCTCTAGTAATCACAGAAATGTAAATTAAAACTACTTTGAAATTTCATCTCACTCCAGTCAGAATGGCAATGATCAAGAATACAATAAATGTTGGCAAGGATGTGGGGAAAGGGTACACTCATACATTATTGGTGGGAGTGCAAATTACTGTAACCACTATGGAAAGCAGTATGGAGATCCCTCATAAAACTCGGAATGGAACCACCATATGACACAGCTATCCCACTCCTTGTATATATCTGAAAATCAACATACTACAGTAATGCAGCCACATCAATGTTTATAGCAGCATAGTTCACAATAGCCAAATTATGGCAACAATGTAGGTGCTCTTAAACCAACGAATTGATAAAGAAAAGTTGGTAAACACACACAAACACACATACACACACACACAGTGGAATATTATTCAGGCATAAAGAAAGACTTTATGGCATTTGCTGGTAAATGGATGGATCTGGAGAATCATGCTAAGTGAAATAAACTAGTCCCCAAAAGTCAAAGTTTGAATGTTTTCTCTGATCTGTGGAAGCTAATCCAAAATAATTGGGGTTAGTGGGGGTGGGATAAAAAAGAATAGAAGAAGGACCAGTGGGTAGAAAGGGGACTGAAGATAAGGGAGGAGGGATGGGGTAGAAAAAACAATGAATCTCACCTAACATTCCTATATGTATATATGAATATACCACAGTGAATCTTACCATCACGTTCATTCACAAGATACTAATTGAAAAAAACATAAATAAATAGTAGAAAGATTAGTAGAGTAGATGTAAGGGAAGAGGGGGAGGGAGGAAGGGAGGAAAAGGGAAAATACCGGGAACTGAATTAGAACAAATTATATTCCATGCTTTCATAATTATGTCAGAATGAATCCTAATGTTATGGATAATTAAAAAGAACCAACAAAATTAATAAAAAATAAATTAAAAAAGAATAATTCTGTCTTATTCTAGTTCATTCCTTCCTATTGTTTGGTCATCAGGATATTAGAATCTTTAAATCTGCCCAAGATAATATTACTTATCCTTTAGGCATTTCCATAAAAATAAGATAAAAAGCTGTTGGAAAATAGAACCTGAAAGTTAAAAAAAAAAAGTTATTTTGTACAATTTATTTTGATCCTGCCTTTGATCCTGTTTTAATCTCTTCACTTACTTATTTGGCATTACTTTTAGTTTCTTGTTTCTAGTTAAAAATTCCTGTACATCTTCTTTTGATATTAGGTCAATCATGGGGGGTGGTTATATAGTGTGATAGTTTGATATTCAGACAAATTTGATTCAAATCTTGGCCATGCCAATTAGAGACTGGGTGACTTTGGGCAAAGGAAAATTGTCATAATGGCTCTTCTAGATTTGGCGAGAGCCAGAAAGGACATAAATAACCCCCTGCCTCCCTGCTTAGTACAACTTGTTGCATGAATAAGTGACTGTTCTTTAGGTGCTTTGGAAGTAGAAGAAAGATAAAAATTTTCTTTGATTTAATAAGGTCATTCTGAAAATAGAAACATCTACATTTTGATTCACTGACAGAAAGTTAATGCGGAGTAGAGCCTGGTGATTAGCCAAATGCTTTTTGAGCACAGCAGAGCCCACTTTGGCTTGGCCATGATTAAACAGTGACATCACTGGGGAAGAATAATTCCGAGGGTAATCGTATTCTGTGTTGAAATATTTTTGGAAACAGAAATGGTAGGAAACCCATCCAGTTAAAAGGACTTTATTTCTATTGTAATTTCATTGAAGATAAAACAATTTTGCTCTGTGAGTAAATGGTGGGCATGCTGGTTTTTGCTAAGGCATTATTACTCATATGCTGATTGGCTTAGAACCATAATACTTCTATATTAAAATTTATTAGAAAAAACTTTAATACATATGTACAGATCTGTGCACTTTGAAAAAACAAACATGATCTTGGAACACAATTGCTTTCCTTTTGAACTCCACTCATGGTCTTATATTTCTTCATTCTTCAGTTTTGAATTGTATTATATTAATTGTTCCTGTTTTCACATATACTGGTTATGTTATGAATGTGTTGTTAGCAAAGAAACGCACAGAAAGCGCAGAGTTGGACATCTATTTCAGGAGGCTCTGCCCAGTACTATTTGAACTCCATGGAGCACTTAGGAGACACCAACTGCTGATGCTGAGCACGTTGATATTCTCTTCAAATGGGAGATGAGAAGTGCTGTGCAGAGAGAAGTGCAGAGCAGTGTTGAGAGAGAACATAGACTTTGATGACCACAGACCTGGATTCAAACCTTAGCTCCACTACTTGAGCAGCTTTCCAACTTGGAGAAAATCACTTACCATCAGAGTCTCATTTTTTTCTTGATTTTTAAAATGTATTACAGTAATACAGATCAACAGAGTTGCTTTGAAGGGAGCCAACTGGCACTGTGTTTGGCTCGTAGCAGATGCATGCTATCTGAATTCCTGTCTTCTCTTTCCTTTTGAATGGAAAGCAAACAAAACCAAAACAATGGCACACATATTCCTAAAACAAAAAAACAAACCAAACCAAACCAAATGGCCCTATGTTAATATTCAGATCTTCTACTTATTTCTCAGTGATTCATAGAATTTTTTTGAACCAAAATTGTATTTCCTTTTATTGTAGAAAAAAATTAGCACAAGGATTAATCATTTGATTAATCAAGATGACTGGGTATTATTCTTTAGTGGAAGGCATTATGCTTTTAAAAATGCCTGCTCTGCTTGTAGCTTCTTAGTTCAGTTTGCTTTATAGGAGTTATTTGAATAATCTTATATGCAAGTGACTACATATTAAATATAAGATATAATCATTCATTTACCACATAGTCAAAATATTTATTGAATGAATACAAGTGTTGAAACAAATTTTAGGTGTTTCTTCCTTCTATTTCCACACTTCTCGGTTCTTTCATTTATTTGGAATAATTTATTTCAAAATATTCATTTGCTTAGTAAATATTTCTTATAGACCTACAATGTGCTAATCACTAGCTAAATTGGTAAATAATACTCTTTTCCTGCCCTCAAGTTGCTTATAGATTTTGAGAAAATTGAATAAGCAAATAGAAAATTTGATATACATACAAATATATACATATATATCTTCTGTGTGTGTATATGTGTGTGTGAATATATGTATATGTAAATGTGTATATATGCATATATAAATATATATTATTATATATATATAATTTTTTAAAATATCATACCAATTTTGAGAAGTATTGTATTTTGCTTGGAGAGTTTGGACTAAAATGCAAACCGTGGAAGAATCTACTAGAACAGCAGTGAAGAGTTTGTTTCTGGAGTCAGACAGTTCTAGGGTTTTGATTCTTGCTTGATCCATTTTGACAAAGGTAGGAAATCTATTTGTGGTCTCAAAGTATATGGAAGATGCACATGCTTGAATATGTGTATATTAGTTTGTACATGTACTTATATTTATAGGTTTGGGGAATAGACTTCTGTTGGTTGTCTTCACTGGTGAAAGCATCTTTATTGAGTAGTAGTGGGGTTGTGATTGTATTGCAGCACTGAGGAGCACAGATGGGAAAGGAACCATGCTATACGTATGTTAGTTAGCTTAGTGTTACTATAACAAAATACCTAAGATAAGTAAGTTATGAAGAGGAAAGATTTATTTTGGCTTATAGTTCTGGAGGTCCAGTCTATGATCAGGTAACCCATTGCTTTGGGCCTCTGGTCAGGGCACCAGATGACAACGGTCAGCAGCACATGGCAGAGCAAACTGCTTACATCATTAACTAGTCAACAAAGCAAGAGGGATAGAGGAAAAGACTGGGGTCCCACAATCTATTTGAAGACATGCCCCTAATAACCTAAGGACCTCCTACAAGACCCCACCTCCTAACTGTTCCACTCTCTCCCAATAGTACCACCCAAGAGACCAAGCCTTTAACACATGGACATTCAAGAGACACTCATCGAAACTATAGCACATGGTTTTATAAGAATATAAGAATTGAGATCTTAGAGGATATGAAAGGGTATTAATAAGAGTTCTCTAGATAAACAGAATCAATATGGATAATGAAATAATAACTTCTAAACAGAATAAACTCAGGCTGAGGAGTCAACCTATATACCCAAAGCAAAAATTCTATACTGATTATCAATGAAACAAAAGATTCATATTCATCTATCAGTAAAGCAAAAGTTTAGCTTGTTCATCTCAGTGATGACAGACATATCTCAAGTCCGGCCCAACTTTGTCCTGAAACATAGTGGATTCACAGAAGATGGCTACCTTAATCTATTCAGGTGCATGCTAAGTTCTGCAGCAAGGTTTGAGTGGTCTACACTTGTGGGAACTCCCCATGAGGCCATAGGTGTGGGTTGATAGAGGGCTAGCAGTACTGTGAAATAGGTCACTGGGGGTATAAACCATCTGCTCATGAAATTTAATTTTATCTTCAGGATCTTATAAGGTGGCAATTTCCCTTGGTGATAGCATGCTGCTGAAGTTAATGTGTTCACTCAGACTCTGTTCCACCCTCCTGGCCTGCAGAAACTGTAATGGTAAAAATCCACATATCCCAGATTCCTTTACCATTAGCTTTTAGATTCAGTCACACAAGAGTTGGGAAGAAGACAGACAAAGGCTTTATTTAATCTCCTTTTGGTGTTTTCTGCTAGCAAATCAACTTGGTGGATACATAAATTCTTCTACCAGGAGTTCTGTAGTATTTAATCTTCAGCGTCTAGCTGTTGCAAGGAGTTTGTGGTGGTGGTTGATGCAGTTTTGTTCCCTGAGACCTGAACTGCAGTTACTATAAAGTGGTTTTCTTTAAGACTAATTTTTAAGGAACAGTTTTATGTTCACAGAAAAATAGAAAGGAAGGTACAGATTTCCCATATATTCTCTGCCTCCCCACATACACAGTCTCCTCCCAACAGTGTGTTCTTGATTTCATTGTGGAGTGGCAGTCAAGGAAGAAATTGCTCTTAGTGATGAATTTTATAGTATTCTAACAGTTATTTTGGAGGCATAACTCTTTTTTCCAATATATCTAATGATTTCAGAACAAGTCATTTCCTGGGCTAGATTCCATCCTGAATAATTACCTAGAGGGGGTTTCTGTTACCTGCCCTGAAGTTTGTTGGGTAAAGAACAACCTATTTTAAGAGTTGGAATATCAGCCAATATTCATTTCATGAATCAACTCATGATGTAAACCGATGTCTTATGGTCAGCTATTTATTTTGTCTCTAACTGGATTTGATACCAAATCAGTCTTGTTTATTTTAGAACACTGGGAATTTCCACTCTGATTCTACAGTGGGGCTTGTCAGTCACCAGTTGATCATGATCAGCTGCAGACTTTTTTTTTTTTTTTGAATCAGGAAAACATTTGCAGACTCTTTTTAGCTGTCTTTACATCTACTGGTTTGCAGGGGCCAAGTTGCAAAACTGCTTGTATTACAGTCTCTGCCATCTCTTGCTCTCAGTCTCACTCCAAGCTGGCATTGGCTTGGATTGCTTGCTAAATTTTGAGCAGCAAATCCACTTGGGTATATGTTTCCTTCCAAATTCACAAGGGTTCAAAGGTGCTATGTGATGTTGTTAGTGGGAGTGGCTTTTTTAGAGGGTATATCATGTCATACTTTGGATCCTAGAAGTCTAGCATCAAGGTTTTATCTTTCTTAATGGCACTGAGTGCTTTAAAATGAATATCTTAACATATCTAGGCTCTGGATATTATGAATTTTTATGGAATTTTTCTATGTTTTCTGGAAGGCAGGTATCATATCAGGGTCCCCAGAGGACCTGATACTTCTTGTTTACCAGGTTTTTACTTCACTTTTGTGTTGATTAGAGTTGTACTCTTTATGCTGACAAGTGAAAAGGATATAAAAGTGATATCTGTTTTTGATACCAGTTTGATTATTGGGATAGAAAAAAAAAGCATGTAATGGAATGCTAGCACATTCAAGGGATTGGGGGATATATTGGTTCTTCTAGGAAAGAGACCACATTTGGAACAGGGGCCACAATTGATGGTATATGATAATCCAGTATCATTCTGAAATACCCACCTTGCTCTTTATAACCCAGATAGGCAAGTGAAAAGGGGATATGATAGATCTCAGCAGCTCATCTTTCAAATCTTACATGGTGGCACTAATCTTTCAGTGAGTCTGTGGATGAGATGTTACCTTGGGCTTATCATTGTGGTAAGGAGGGAAGATTCCAGGGCATCCACCATCTCTGGGATTAGAAAGTATGGAAATTTTGCCAGTAACCCCAGCATATTTAATACAAGTGTGCACTCATAAAATGAGCAATAATCACAAAACTTGTTTATAGCAGTCACTGTGCCTACTGTGTAACAGTTGAGGACCAAAAGTCTCTCACTCAATACCCATAGCTCCTATTCTGACCAATGAACCATCACAGCACTTGAATCCCTCATGGATTACCGTTCCCTCTCCTGGAACCAACTGTTACTCTGAAACTTGCCAATTTTCTCAGCATTTACTTAACTTGCTTGGGTCTAGTTTTGTCTCTGATGAAGTTCAATCACCGCCACCCAAAGAATGATCACCCTGTTTTAGTGAGATCACTACCCAGTGTAAAGAACTTTCCAGGACTAGTAAATAGGGACAGATATTTACAGATAAAAATGGAAAAGTGACTTTAAATTGGAACTCTTAAACATAGCCTATTGCCTGCCTGCCTGCCTTATTTGTCTATCCATCCATTCCTTATCTATCTATTTTTACCTTTTGAGCTTTACTTCTTGCTAAGGCTTGAGAACTTCCATGAAGACTAGAAATAAGCATGATAGTGATACTGCCTTTTGCTGGTGACAAGTTCTTCTCCCTCTAATGTTGAAGTTTGAACACTAGAGAAGCACGCCAAAGCAAGCATATTAAGCAGGTTTTATTTAAAGGTAATAATACAGACTTCTCCCAGGAGGGAGAAGGGGGGCCATGGCTGATGTTCTAAAGTCCCAAGAAATGAGCGCACCCTATATCTCTTATAGGTTAAGGTCTCTTTTGTTCTCCAGCCCCCCCCCCCCCCCCCCACCATCTCTCCTTCCTGGCTACCTGACTAGGCCTGGTTTTGCAGGTGAAATATAAAAAGTGAGAAGCGGATGGGCAGGGGGAGGGCCATAGTGATTCAGCCAGGCAAGGGTCCAGGGGGCATTAATTAGCAGTTCCCTGCCTGCAGTCCTTGATAAGGGCAGGTAACTTTGGCAATCAATGAACTCCAGAGATCCTTGACATTCCCATTCTCTCAGGGGCAGTCTCCAACTTCCAGAGGCAGATGGCTTTCAAGGTCTTCATTTCCTTGATTTGACCCAATCCACTATTTCTACACTAACTGCCTGACCCCAATTCTGGCTTCAATAGTCTGAGAGAGTCAAGAGCCTGGAGTGTGGTGCTGCCGCAGCCATTGCAAAAGATAGGGCAGCTCTCCTGGCTCTGCCATTAAGCAAATCTAGATGTCAGGAATGGGAGACTAAAACAACAACCTGGTCCTCTGTAGAAATTCCTTATTTTCTAATTATGGTTGACTGAGAACTTTGCAGGTGTGTTCTCTGTTTCTGTCTCTCTCATTACTCTATATAATACTGCTTTATATATATATATATATATATATATATATATATATACTGTGTGTGTATGTGTGTATATATATATATACATATATACATACATGCACTTATATTAGATGTTCTTTCTCTTTATTACTTATATTACTTATATATCACTTATATTAGATGTTCTTTCTCTTTATTACTTATATTACTTATATATCACTTATATTAGATGTTCTGAGCTTGGAGCCAGCAGTAAATCTTTAAGAATAAGAATCCTATAGAGGAATGAATTAAGCCTTCAAAGCCTATTCTTTGTTGGCCTCCTACTTAGTGAAATTGAGAAGAATAGATCAGTAAAGATAATTTTGCTTAATGAAATCTATTTTTCAGGAGATTGATATTACAGCCCCTTTGGAGCATGCCCTCGACTATCTAAAAATTTTAGTGAGTCTTATCTTCCCACATACAGCCAGATGTGCATACAAATGCATGATTTCCTTTTTTATTTGGTTCTTGGATCCAATACTTAAGGAAAAACTGGATCTCAGGCAAGATAGTACATGCATTTGCTCCTCCAAACAAGCCCACTCTTTCTTGGTCTCTTCTGGGAGCATGACCTTGTCCCTCCACTCAGAGTGGTGTCCTCCTAAGAAACTATAATATACAGCTGCCCCCTGCCCTTTACGCTGCAACCTTTTCTCCCCTTCCCATCTTACAACCTAGATTGTAGGTCTGTGAACATCCTAGCCAGCTATTGGTCGACTAGTCAGCCTGCGAGCCCCCTTCTCAACAATTGGCCTGATGGTTGGCCTGCGAAATTCCACTGCTTAGGAGAAGCTCCTGCCCATTTTTTTTCTCTCTCTCTCCCAGCCCCGAGAGCAGACGTGGTCGTCTGCCTAATAAAATCTCTGATGTGAGTTCCCATGTCCGGAGTGGATTTCTGGATGCTGTTGCTATACTGCGACTCAGACAGGGTACCCCAGAGTGCCTGCTCCCCTAGATTCAAGGGTCCGAGCTGCCTTGGGACCCAAACTGAGCCGCATTTTTCTTACAGAAACTGTGATGATTGGGGCCCCAACTGCCATCTTGTGATTTGAAAACCTCCTTCAGTGTGATGAACAGTTCCTTGAGAGTCTTAGGAGAGGTGGTGATACCGCCATTTACTGGTGACCAGTTCTGCCTCCTCAGGTGTTGAAGTGTAACAACCAGAGAAGCAGGCAAGGCAAGCATATTGTAAGGAGAAGGGGGCCATGGCTGATGTTCTAAAATCCCAAGAAGAGACTGCATCCTACATCTTTTATAGATTAGGGTCGTCTTTGTTCTGTTCTCTCCCCACTTACCTCTCCTTCCTGCCTACATGACTAGGTCCAGGACCTAGCGACATAGCAAAAAGGTAAGAAGCAGATGGTAGGGAGAAGGGCCAAATGGAGATTCAGGTAGGGGCCCAGGAGACATTAATTGGCAATTCCCTGCCTGCAGCATTTTGGGAGGGGTAGTTAGGCAGGTAAGGTGATCAAAAGGGCTCTGGAGACACATTCCAATCTCCCAGGGGCTGTCTCCAACTTCCAGATGCAGATGGCTTTTATGGCCTCCATTTCCTCAATTTGATCTGATCCCCAATTTCTACTCTAAGAGCTTGCCCCCAATTCTGGCTTCAGTGGGAACATAAACTTTCTTGCTGTTAGTCACTTTGAGTAGCTAGTTCAGCGCAAGGGTTGGGGAGGGGCTCAAATCCCCCAGGGTAGATCCAAGTAAGGCAGCAGCAGAGCCACGTTAGCTATTTATAAAGGCGCCTTCCCCAACTACACCTGAGGACTATCCTTACAGTGTGGCTCATTTATCTGCCACAGTCATCCCCAGAGACAGGGCATTCCTCTCTTCTCAAAGTACCCCAAATCGCCAAACCATTAGGGGTAGTTCCTCCTGTGACAGCCTATGATGGGGTCAGAGCTAGCCCTCCCTAGCTCTCAGGTATGCACTCCTTCCTTCTGTCCATTCTGGTTCACAGGTATTAACACTGTCTGTGGCCTGTCTAGGGGGGTCACAGGTAGGCAGTATGACTTCCTTCCCCAGGCATCTGGGTGCCAGTGATGCCCAAAGTGAGTTCTACTAGCATGGTGTTTGTTAGGGGTCGCTGGCTCAGTTGTGGCTCACCAATAGCTCCCAGAAAAAACGCTCCGCAAACACGAGATCACACGCAAGAGACCTTATTTATGCAGACGATTCACGTCCCCTTGGGGCGAAAAGAAGGGAAAAAAGAGAAAGATGGCGTATGGCTTCTCCCAGATATTAGAATCTCCGGGGCTGGAAGGAACCAATCCCGGAGGAGAATTCTTGCAGGCTGACTGATGAACCTACAGCATGTTAGGACTTAACGTGGGAAGCAGGAAAATGGCGGCAGCGTAAGCTGGAAATTCCTATAATGTAAGAGGTGGGCAAAACGAAGATTGACAGGTGGTGGGGAGGCGGGCAAAATGGCTGTACCTGGTGGGCGGGAGAGCGGCTTTATACATTACAGTGTTACCACTTGGCCAGGCTAACTAGGCACAGGGCCAGACCAGGAAAAATACAGAGCATAAGATAGTACAGAGCCATGTCAAGCCCAGCTGATGCAGCGGTACTATAAGATGGAGTCTCAGCCCATCTGAGGTTGTTCGGGATCCCTCTGCCAACTGATTGTGCTTCTGACGTATTATTGCATCATAACATCTTACTTTATAATCTTATTTTCTGATCACCGGAATCCCATTCTTGTCACCAATTGTAGGAAGTTATTTGAAGAATCTGGGGGCTGATGGAGTTTCGAATTGTGACCATGAGGTGGCAGTAGCGCCTGCAAGCTTCAGTGGATAAGCTTTGCACAGGGCATGCACTGGGAGGTCCTTCACAGCGTGTGGACCGAGGCTACAGCTGGGGGATGATCCTCAAAAGATAAGAGGGCAAGGGAACTCTGGGGTCAGACAGAGAGTTAAGTGTTAGGTAATGTAGGTGATGTTGCTCAGGTGGTGTAGGTAATATCCCTCAGCAGCATGCAGCATGGCAGGGAGTCCGTTCCTGGGACAGAGATCTCCCCAGGGCAGCAGCAGGATAGGGTTTTTGTGGCTTGGACTTTATCTTCTCTGTTGGTGTTAGGTGCTGGGTAAGTGTTAGGCGTTAGGCTATGTAAATTAGGAAATCTCTAAATGGCTTATGCTTGTTTGAGGGATGGTTTTAAAAACATTTGGGTATGTAAACATTTTGGTTTGCTGCCAATGGGCTTTTGAGCTAACTAGCATCACCTTGGAATTAAAAAAAAAAATAAGTAAAACAAACAAACAAACAAAAAGTAAAACAAACAACTTAGGGGACAATATAAAGAAGTCATATTTGGATCACATATAACTGCCTACTTTATATAATGTTTGTTGTAAATAGGAAGACAGGCTGTATGCAGTAAGTGATGGATAGTAAGAACACAGTAAATGTTAAAATTCTCTCTCTCTCTCTCCTTTTTTTTTTTGATACTAGGGTTTGAACCCAGGGGCACTTTACCACTGCCCTTTTAAAAACTTTTAATAAGTTGCTTAGGACCTTGCTCAGTTACTGAGGTTGTCCTTGAACTTGTGATCCTCTTGCCTCAGCTCTTGACTCCCTGGGATTACAGGAGTGCACCACCACACCCAGCTAAAAAAACATTACAATTCTTTCTATGATACAATGCTCTCTGCCCATATGGAACCTATGAAAGAGGAAGAGAGTGCACACTACCACTGAATAAAAAGTAGTCGGTTGTTCTTAATTACTGAAGGTCAACTAAGGAAGAGACAAAAAAAAATTACATGCCATTTATTGTTTATTGGATTTCATTTTTTTTTCTACCTGAGGCAATGTGGTTCTGGGTGATTATATGTGCATATGCCACCATGAAGCAAATTCATGGAGATAGGAATTTTCCCTGGAAAATTAATGTAGTATTTTCTATGGATTTCAGACCTGCTGAAGGATGGGTTTCTGTTCATTTCTTTAAAATCCTTTGTTAGTAAAAGTTACTCAGAGAGACCACACAGCCCTGTTTTGGTGGTTTCTCTATGAAATATCAATTAAGCAGAATATTTGGTATTACATTGTGAAATAAGCAGACTTCATTATACCTTGCAGCTTTGCAACATAAAAATAAAATTTCAACATTTAAGTATCAACATTGTCCTAATAAGGCAGGAATATGTCTGAGTTACACTGACTCTCTATGCTTAAGAGAAATGGCAGGAGACCTTTCCCCAACCACATTCGTTGTTCAAAACAAGCACCAAGAGAGCACAGAACTGGTGCAGGAAGATCTGAACACAACTACTTGTGCTAAGAGGAAGAGCGAGACCCTGATTTAAATTTATTTACATGCTAAAAGATATACGCAGTTGGGAGACCTAACACAATTTTAGGCACATTTTGGACCTGTACAATTTGGCACAGGAGCCCTGAGACATTGCAATGTAGCTTAGCAATATGTTGCTTTCTAGCCCCCCCAAAATGTATGTAAGCTGTGGACCCCTTGGTTTTCTTGTGACTGATTATGGACCAACCATCTTGTGTATTAATACAATAAATGCTTCTTACTAATCCTCTCTTTGTTAGTCAAGTTTGATTGCTATTGTATGAACTAAAGAACACACTGATTTGGTGACACTGTGGCTTAAGAAGTTTGCTGTCTGGAGTTTTCAAACCTACATTCAGAAAGAGATTTTGTGGGAATTCAAAGAAAGTTATTTCGAATCCTTTGAATCCCTGCACTTGTATATTATTTACTGGACCACCCAGTATTTTTTTTTTTTTTAAGAAGTTATCAGATAGCCATGTGTGACACCCAGCCTAGCCCCTAAGACACAAATGCTTCTGGTCTTCTTATAGGCATTAATTTTTTTTTGATGACTCACTTTAATACTCACATCCAATTTGCATTTCCCAACTTCCTTCAATCAGACTTTCTGTCCACTCATGATTACCTGTTTCAGTGGCCACCTTGGAGAAGAACTATTCCCAGTAGAGCTTTGGACTTAGCAGTTTCCCTGAAAGGTCACGTGGTTACTAAGAACAACACACACCTGCAGGAGTTTCTTTCCCCTGGAAAATGAACATGAAGAAAGAGTTCAAATTTAAAGACAAATGGGATGTGGTTTAAATCAAGGTCACCATCATTTAATCTTTCTAAGCCTTGATTTCCTTATCTGTAAGATTAAAATAATAATGATATAACAGTGTTTTGAATATGGTATGATATATGTTAGCTTCTGTGTCTCCATAACAATTGCTAGTTGCAACAAAGAATATACTCAGGCTTCACAAATAAGAAAAAAGGTTTTTAAAGACATTAGGTAGTTATGGAATAAGATGGAAGGTTAAAGAAATGGGTGGAAGCCAAGCTGATCTTTCATAATCCATGCCTGGTACCATACCCTTCGACACTTACAATAATGAAACTGCCCTGTGTTGCTGCTAGCACCTGCTCCCTGCATGCCAGAACTTGATTCTGCTGCAACTGTAGGCACATCAACTCTACTGCTCCTCCAAGCATTTCCCCTGGACTGCTGTCCATGTCAGCAAAATGAGGTCTGATACAGAGTCTCTTTCTTTCTTTATGTTACTCATTTCCAAATTAAGGTCCTGCATAGATATTTATGACAGGCAGGAAATAAATCTCATAACCACATTCTGTGAGGATACCGAGGATCAAAGTGTTTTGGATTCTATCTTAGGAAGAGTCTTTCAGAGTGGCTATTACCAAAATGTAGGAAAGGTAGTCAAAAGATACTAGACTCTTTCACACTGTGTTTCCTTAGGTCTAATAATAGCAACGTGTTTTTTTTTTTTTTTAATCTACCTATACTAAACATTTAGCAATGGATTAAGTGAAACTGCAATTATTCCTTCTTTGCAGATTTAAAAATAGAGTCATAATGGGATTAAACAGTTTGCCTTTGGTTGGTAAGTGGCAGAGCAGAATTTGGATCTCTGATATCTGCCTCCAAACTCTGGGTAAACCATCAATATGGTACCGCCCTTAACCTGTTTCCTCAGGTGTTGAAGTATAAAGCCAGAGAAGCACACCGAGGCAAGCATGGAGTAGAAAGTAAGCATTATTAAAGAAAAGTAAAAGCAGACTTCTCCCGGGTGGAAGAAGGGGATCAAAAGGCAGAATCCATAGGATGAGCAAATCTTGTCCTTTTTATAGGTTTTATTCTCCCGTTCTTCCCTCCTTATCTCTTTCCTTCCTGCCTACATGATTAGGCCCAGTTTTGCATAAAGTGAGAAGCGGTGGGCACGGGGAGGGCCAAGGTGATTCAGCCAGGCAAGGGCCCAGGGAGCATCAATTAGCATCTCCTTGCCTGTAGTCCCTAACAAGGGAAGGTAAATTTGGTTATCAGTGGGCTCTGCAGGTCCTTGACATTCCATTCTCCCAGGGCGGTCTCCAACTTCCAGAGGCAGATGGCTTTCATGGCCCCCATTTCCTTGATCTGACCTGATCCCCTATTTCTACACTAACTGTCCCCAATTCTGGCTTCAATTCCATAATGCCACCTCAAAAATCTAAACTCTTGCCAGGTGCAGTGGTGCACTGCTATAATCCCAGTGCTTGGGAGGCTGAAACAAGAGAACTGAAAGTTCAAAGCCAGCCTCAGCAGTTTAGCAGGGCCCTAAGCAACTTAGTAAGACTTTGTCTCAAAATAAAAATTAAAAGGGCTGAGGGTGTGGCTCAGCGGTTAAGGGCCCCTGGGTTCAATCCCTGGTACAAAACAAACAAACAAACAAACAAAGAAAAAAACCCACCAAACTGACCTCTTCCATGATATGTAAATCATGTTTCCTTTTCTTAAATCTTTCCCTAAGAGCTGCTAAGTGTCATGCCTTTCTAACCTTCTGCTAATGCTATTTAGTCAAAGCCAAGCCCACCCAGCACCTTGGCCAGCCCCACTTCCCTATAGAAGAGAAGGTAAAAGTGGGTGGTGGGCTTGGGCAAGTGGGTCAGATAAACACCCAGACTTATCTGGGGCCCTAGTAACTAAGGGTGTGAAGAAAAGCACTTTGGTGTCAGGAGAATTCAGATTGAGGTGCTTTACCAAAGAAGAATACAAACAGCCTTTTTACATTCCCCATTTCCCCCCTAGAGCCCTGCAGTGTGGAGCTCAGCCTTAGATGCAGTGCAGGGAGAGGAACTCGAGCTGTACTCATTGTGCCTTGATCTTAATTCTGGCTCCGTCACTAACCGGTCGTGTCAGCTTCCAGAAATGCTTTCACTCTTCTGAGCTTCTGTTTTCTGGTGTGTAGAAAGGACCTAAATTTAGCAGTTATGGTGATGTGATGCACCGTGAATTATTTTGATCTCCTCACTCCCAACATGTTGGCCTATTCCCTAGAACTCAGCTAACCTGCTGCTATGATCTGAATGTTTGTTGTATGATCTGAATGTATGTTGAAAGTCTGACCCCCAAGGTGATGGTGTTAGGAGGAGGGGCCTGTGAGGGGGTCATGGAATTAATGCCCTTATAAAATAGACCCCAGGGAACTCATTCATCTCTTCCACCATGTGAAAGAGAAATCACCACCATCTGTGAACCAGTAAGTGTCCTCTCACCAGATACTGATTCTTCTGGTGCTTGATCTTGAATGTTCCAGGATCCAGAACTGTGAGAAATGAATTTATGTTGTGTATAAGCCACCTAGTTTATGGTATGTTGTTACAACAGCACTGAGATACCCACCAACACTACTAAAAACTCAGGGATGTAGGGATGAGAGTGAAGGGGAGTGAGGCTCATAGGGAGGTAAAGACGAGGAGGTGTCTGTAAGCACCTTGCTGGGTGCGTTCAGCCTTGGAGAACATTTCTAGACAGACCTTGTGGAATCTGAACTTCAGAGACACTCATCCAGGAGAAGAATGGAAGCAGTTTACCAGTGGGATTCTCCATTCCTGTCTTTTACTGGTTGAAATGGGCCCCAGGAGTTTGCCCCATACAGTTGGGATGTGTGACGTGGTTCCTCTGGCTAGCCCCTGGAGAAGCTGGGATGGAACCTGCACATTGAAAATTATAGGTTTTCTTCCTTGATAGACATTCGAGAGATAATGCCAAAGCACAGCCTCACCTCTGAAGTGGGGCTAGTGTGTAAAGACAGTGATGGTGGGAGGTGCGGTGACATTCTCATTGGTGGGTTTTATGATCACAGGAAACATCTGAATCATTATTGGGCTTCTCTGATAGGAAGTGCGGTGCGTGACCAGGGCCTGCAGGTCAGGCTGTGTGTGGTGCAAACTGGGTCAAATATACTGTGTTTGGGGGAATTATCCATCATAGGAGTTGTGGTGGAAAGTGGTACTGACTTCCATCACTGAAGCAGAAAACCCTTTCTTAGACTTCCCTGCTGTTAGGGCAGAGCAAGGCTATATTCTAGGCTGTGCCATACGTAATTCACTTAATCCACTCTGGATTTTGATTCAGGAGCTAGTGGGGCCAAGAAGCAGGGACTGTTCAAAATCTCTTCTGGCAAGGAAGAGGCAGCAGGAGAAGCTACATCAGCATCCAGGGGTTTAATGCCAGGTATGCAGCATCAATGACATAACGACATACTTGTGTGTCTGTGCCCAGGGTGGAAGGATCTTCATGGCATAAACAAATTTTGCTTTGCAATTTTAGATGCTATTTGTAACTTATTTCTGTATTACAGGTCTAGTTCTTCTAGTGTTCCAGGAGATCTTGTGAGCTTCCTATATCATCTAATATATTGTAAAATTCATGTTTAAATTAGTTCTATCTAAGAACGCTGACTGACAAAACTGACTGGCAGATGTATATGAGTGGCAGAGTATTATTTTTAAATATTAAGCATTTTCTCTCATTGTGTCTATTCCTCATTCAAACATCTATGTTATTGTAAGTGTATCTTTTCTGGGGAACAATATGATAGGATCAAAACAAAGAAGAAAATAAAAAAAAGGACAATTTCTGGCCTCCAAATGCTGGTGACTTTTTGGAAGGTAACAACAAAATTCCAGCAAAATATTTGGGAGAAGTGTCTTGAGGATGAGAGAGTTGAGTTTATCTTTCTTTCCTGCTGCTAGACAGGAAAATTATTTCCCCAGAGTGGAGAAAGGAAGGAAATATGAGAAAACCTCAAACCACCTGAGACTATGATTCTGTCATTCCCAGAGAACTGATTATCAATGCAGATATTAACTTGAGATATGTTGGAAAAATAAAGACTTATTGGTACTGGAGTTTGAGGCCTGAAATTGATTCATGTTACATGTGTAACAACAAAATGAATCACAACATTTCCATCAAACCTAGGATGAGGTTAGCAAAAAACAAACAAACAAGGTACTTAGTGAAAGCGCATGATTATCTTACCTACCTCTGCTTAAAAATGGAAAAATGGATGCTCTTCTTTGGCGAGGTAGCAAAAAATAAAGTTAGGAACCTTGGGCGGTGCTGTTTTGTTTAGAGAGAAGAGTCTCCCTGCAGCTCAAGCATCTCACGCAGTCTCTCAACCTCACTAAGCACATTCAATCAATAGTGAGCTTGGCTGAGGGAGAAAAACAACAGCACTCTGATGAACACCCATCCTTGTTGTCTCAGGGGTTCATGCTAGATCATCACAGCAGGCATCTGCTGCTGCAGCCAGTTTCACCTTCATGCTAATCTGGAGTTAAGTGTTAATGAAGCCCTTGGAGTAAAGCTTACAAAATCGTCCTGGGGATTCATTCATTCTCTGAGGAGATGCACAGTCTGACCCCCAACACATATGGTTTAGGAAAATATGTGTTTCTGAGTGGGGAAGGAGAAGTGCCATTTAGCTCCTCACCGATGGCTTGATTTTATACTCAAATACTCATTTAGAGAAATCTGTCACAGTACTGTTTACAATTACAAAGTTCATATATTTCATAATTTCAAAAGTTGCATTGAGGAAAAAATGAATAAGAATAGAGAAAAGGATAAACTAAATATGGCAAATGATAATTCTTGATGATAAGCAGAGGTCATATGGACATTCATTGTACTAGTTGTTTAAGTTTGAAATGAGTACTATATTTAAAGATTTTTGGGAGCATTTAATTAAAGTAAAAAGACTTTGTGTGCAACTGAACAGAATTATCTTGAAATTTACCATTATGAGATTTCTGAAACTTTTTGTTTTTCTGAATCATTAGGACATTTAACCTTTTACCAGGGATCAATAATGTTAGCTACTATATCTTGATATTTGCAATATGCCAGGCACTGTGCTGAGAACTCCTACTCATATCTCCTTAAGTACCAAAAACATACCAATCAAAACCTCTATGAACTCCAAGAGATGTGTAGCATTAGCCCATTTTAAATGGGAGCTCATACCTGACTTAGGCTAGGTAAAACAGCAGAACGAATAACAGGGTTGTTTACTCCAAATCTAGTATGTTATGCAACCTGATTCAATGACCATAAAAGGAAGCGTGGTCATTGCACAACATGCTAGGGGAACAAGAATATCTCAGTACATCATTTTTTTTTGTTGGCTTATTTAGTTATTTATGTATTTTGATTCATTGTACACAAATGGGGTACAACTTTTGTTTCTCTGGTTGTACATGAAGTAGAGTCACACCATTTGTGTAATCATACATGTGCATAGGGTAGTGATGATTGTCTCATTCTATTATTTTTCCTTCCCCCCACCCTCTCCCCACCCCTCATTTTCCTCTATACAATCCATCCTTCCTTATCCTTCCCTCTCCCCTACCCCCAGTTATGTATCATCATCCACTTATCAGAGAAATCATTTGGCCTTTGGTTTTTGGGGATTGGCTTATTTCACTTAGCATAATATTCTCCAACTGCATCCATTTACCTGCAAATGCCATAATTTATTCTTTATGGCTGAATAATATTCCATTGTGTATATATACCACAGTTTCTTTATCCGTTCATCTATTGAAGGGCATCTAGGTTGGTTCCACAATCTAGTTATTGTGAATTGAGCTGCTATAAACATTGATGTGGCTGTGTCATTGTAGTATGCTGATTTTAAGTCCTTTGGGTATATAAACCAAGGAGTGGGATAACTGGGTCAAAAGCTGGGTCCATTACAAGTTTTCTAAGCAATCTCCATGCTGCTTTCCAGAGTGCAACAATTTTCACCCCCACCAGCAATGTATGAGTGTACCTTTCCCCCCACATCTTTGCCAACACCTATTGTTGCTTGTATGCTTGATAACAGCCATTCTAATTGGAGTGAGATGAAATCTTAGGGTAGTGTTGATTTGCATTTTTCTAATTCCTAGAGATGTTGAACATTTTTTCATATATCTGTTGATTGCTTGTAGATCTTCTTCTGTGAAGAGTCTACCCATTTCCTTAGCCCATTTATTGATTGGGTTATTTGTATTCTTGGTGTAAAGTTTTTTGAGTTCTTTATAGATTCTGGAGATTAGTGCTCTATCTGAAGTGTGTGTGGCAAAGATTTTCTCCCACTCTGTTGGCTTCACATTGTTGTTTATTTCCTTTGCTGACAAAAAGCTTTTTAGTTTGAATCTATCCCAATTATTGATTCCTGCTTCTATTTCTTGTGCTTTGGTGTCGCTGGCTCTTTGCGGTTCCAAAATCCATGGATATTTGTCACCGCTTGCAGCAACAACTTGCACGGGTCTTATGGGTGGTGGAATGAAAACTGAGGCACTTCTATCCTTCTGTTTAGTGCACTGCTTTCTTTCTTGTTTGTTTATAGAGGATAGAGGAAATGAGGTTTACTTGCTTTGAGAGGAGAGAGAGAGACTTTGCTTAAGAGAGACTTTGAGAGAAGGACAGGCTTTGCTTAGAGCTTAGAGGAAGAGAGACTTGCTATGCCTCACTTAAGGTCTACTGCTTCTTACTGGTGCGTCCTGCATCCTGTGAACTAAGGGTGTGTCTACCTAAGGCGCTTTACTGATGCGTCTCAGTTCTCCACTCTGCGATCTGCCTTCTGCCACTTTTCTTTCTTCTTGTGATTTCTTTTGCTAGCTGCTGTGTGTCCCTACTAAGTGCTGTGTTCTTTCTTCTGGCTGCTGCCGCCACTTTTCCCTACTAGCTGCTGCCGCGTGTTTTTCCCTCTGGCTGCTGCCGGGCGTGTGTCCTACTAGCTGCTGCTCTGTGTGTCCTAGCTGCTTCCGTGTGTCTCGTTCTGCTTACGCTTATATCACCTCCAGGAGGCGGAGAGCAGGGCCACGCCTCTTACGCAAAGATTAGGCGAGACGCTCGGAGCAGGCAATTAGTGATCGAGAACACATGCGCATACATTGTGTGTGTGGACGAGAAAATCACCTGAGTGTGCTTATGTCAATTAACCTCCTCGCTGCCGATGTGATCAGGCGCCCCTCTGGCACTGTCAACATGGCCCAGTCCCCAACACTTTGGGAGTCATGTTAAGGAAGTCGGATCCTAAGCTGACATGATGAAGATTTGGACCTACTTTTTCTTTTATTAGGTGCAGAGTCTCTGGTCTAATTTCAAGGTCCTTGATCCATTTTGAGTTGAGTTTTGTGCAGGGTGAGAGATAGGGGTTTAGATTCATTTTGCTGCATTTGGATTTCCAGTTTTCCTAGCACCATTAGTTGAAGAGGTTATCTTTTCTCCATTGTATGTTTTTGGCACCTTTGTCTAGTTATGATAACTGTATTTATGTGGGTTTGTTTCGTATTCTCTTTTCTGTACCATTGGTCAATCTCTCAGTTTTGATGCCAATACCATGCCATTTTTGTTACTCAGTACATGTCTTAATACAAGGAAATACAATGCCTGACAGAGCTATGCAATGAATGTGATAGGCAGCTTGTGCTAGAGCCTGAAGTGTTGGTGGAAGAAAGGCAGTTAGACAGAGGGACAGCAAGATGGAAATATATGTATTTCTACACACACACACATTTCTGCATACATACAAACAGACAGACACAGACGGGTATCATCAGCTTTCTGCTTCTCTAATTTGGTCCTGACTAGTTTAAACATGGTGTTTTTAATATCAGTTCTTGAAGAAAAATGAGAAAGACAAAGATAAACATATGAACTCATGTGCCTGGTTTCAAGATGAATGAAATTCTCGATGTGTTAAATGGTCTTATAAGGTGTTTTCTTGGAGATGGAAGGTCCAATAAAACTTAGCACATATTTGATATATTGTCACATCTTTATCTTTGGAAAATCACTCATGATTCTGAAAAATATAAATTAGTTGTCTCCCTTAACTGAGGGCTTCTTGGTTTTGGCCTAGAGTGAAGGGTTTGTTTCTCACTTTTCCTAGTGCAGTATAACAGGGAGGCTCAATAGTTAACAAAAATATTATTTTGTCATTTTAGTTTAATTTAATTTTGCAATTTTAACAAATGATACTGGGAAAACTGGATATTCATATGTAGAAAAATGAAAGTAGATACTTCTCACTCTTCACAAAAAACAATTCAAGGTAGATCAAAGACCTAGGAATTAGAACAGAAACTCTGTTAGAAGAAAACATAGGTTCAATACTCCAACATACTGGCACAGGCACTGACTTCCTTAATAAGTCTCCTCAAGCTCAACAAATAAAATCAAGAATCAATAAGTGGGATGGTTTCAAATTAAAAAGCTTCTGTACAACAGAAGAAACAAAAGAATGGAGAGAAAGCCTGTAGAGTGGGAAAAACACTTTTGCCAGTTACTCTTCCAACAGGAGATTAATATCTAGACTATACACAAAACTCAAAAAAACTTAACATCCCCAAAACCAAAACACCCAATCAATGAGTAGGCAAGTGAACTAAACAGACATTTCTCAAAAGAAGAAATGCAAATGGTCAAATGTTCAACATCCTTAGCAATCAGGGAAATGCAAAGCAAAACTACACTGCGATTTCATCTCCCTCCAGTTAGATGGCAATCATCAAGAATACAAATAATAACAAATGCTTGTGAGAACATGGAGGAAAAGGTACACTCATATGTTGTTGGTGCAACTGCAAATTAGTACAACCACTCTGGAAAGCAGGATGGAGATTCCTTAAAGGACAAGGAATGAAACCACCATATGATCCAGCTACCCCACTCCTTAGTGTTTATTCAGAGGAACTGAAATCAACATTCGACAGTGGTATGTGTATACCCAAAGTTTACAGCATCACAATTCTCAATAGCCAAGTCATTGAACCATCCTAGGTCTGATGTAATGCTATTTGGGTTGACAAGTCAGTGGATTATGTTTTAAAAGTTTTAGAACTATGGCACTGACTGTGGTCCAGAGGGCAGAAAAGACAAATCCATACCTGAAAATGGTTCATTCTTCTCATATGAGCTTGAACTCCTAGCTTTTCCAAGCATGGAATGGGCAATTAAGTGACTCATTGGCATCTTTAAGGAATGGAGTCATACTGGGGACTCATGATCATTGTCACTTACAGGTTGAACATTCGGCAGCAACAGAAACCAGGTAAGACTGGTAAGCAGAAGGTCATGCTGTTGAGTCCATGTGTGATATCCATCTTGGTTGCCATGGCCACTTCATTTTTGTGTTTGCTATGCCAGCAGTAGTGTGGTCAAAGATAGAGGCTATTTGACCTCAGTTGGCTGAAACTAATTGTCTACTTACTTATTTAGTGACTCTTCCATGGTTAGTATTCTTCAGCAAGTATTAATATGGGGTACAAAGACAACCTTCACACTTTCTAGTATGTCTAGTCCTATACGTCCATTCACATGTGTCTACCTCGGACCTTCATGTTCCACATCTATCTTCTGTTCTTTTCCTTTTAAATTCTTTACCGGCAGGCCAGTCTATTTGCTAGTGCTAATGAGTATGTATATTCTAGCTGTGAAGCATTTATTTTTCTACACAAAGTAGATGACCAGATACATCACTGAAGTCTTTACCCAGTAGGAGAATTTTCTTCACTACTGCATTTTGAATCCACCTGAGTGAAGCTCTAATCTGCATCTGTGTATCAAGTCCATATATCTGTAAGTCAGTTTTACATATTTTGCCCTTTCATCTTTGCCCTTTCTTATCAGGGATGGCCCCTATATTCTTAGGAATGAGCTGAGAGGAGTGTGTTGAGGTAGTGATGGGTCTCATGGGGGTGTACACTACTGGTTCTGTTCTTGCTCGATCTGAGATAAACCTTTTTCACATTAAGGTGGATTTGGGGTTTGCTCAACATTTTTAATTTGGCCAGTGTGACAGGATCCTGTTCATGGTAGTTAATTTCAGCATCATGGTCACCTGGTCTCCCAGAGTCAGACGTTCTTCCACTACTAGGCCATTGGAAGTACAGGGCTTCATGGATATTTTTGGTTTCTAGAGGTAGCCTGGTGTTGAAATATTAGTGGGAAACTCTCATGGAAGAGTCATAGAGTAGACATCTGGGGCTTTGGAGCAAACCCGTGACATTTGTAGCAGAGATTTATAACATTTTGTAAAATAGCTTGTGGGCTTAGGAACTCCAGGTTGTGTAGAATAGCAGAGGAAATAAGGAACATTCTTGACTTTTTCTTGATCTCAAAAGAAAAATGTTCAGTTTTTCATCATTTCTCATATATCTTTTGGGTTTTTGTAAATACTCCTTATCATTTAAAAGTAGTTTTTACTGTTCTTCATTTCTAAGAGATTCTGTTATCATCTTTCTGCTCTACTGACTGCTATTGCTATGTTACCACACTGATGTCTTCTTAAAAGTGTAGTCTCAAAATGCTAACCTCAGAAATTAATTGGGAGTGGCCCTACTTTTTCTGTTATATGGAATTATTTATTTATTTTCTTATTTGTTTTTTGTTTTAGCCTGTCCTCCTGCTTTACTTTTTATTTGTTCTTTTTAGCTATACATGACAGTAGAATGTATGTTGACATATCATACATAAAAGGAGCATAACTTCCTGTTTTTGTGATTATACATGAAGTGGAATTACAATGGCTGTGTATTCTTATATGAGCATGAGAAAGCTATGTCCCATTCATTCTACTGTCTTGCACATTCCCATTCCCCATTCATTCCATCCATCCAGTCTGGTGAACCTCCACTTCCCATTCCTCCAACTACTAAGAGTCAGCATCTGAATATCAGAGAGAACATTTACTCTTTGTTTTGATGGGATTGGCTTATTTCACTTAGCATGATAGCCTCCAGTTCCATCCATTTATTGGCAAATGTGATAATTTTGAATTAAATTATCTTTATGGCTGAGTAATATTCCATGATATATATGTGCCACATGTACCTATTCATCTGTTGAAGGGCACCTAAGTTGGTTCCATTGCTTAGCTATTGTGAATTGAGCTCCTATGAATACTGATGTGGTTGTGTCACTGTAGTATGCTGATTTTAAGTCCTTTGGGCATATGCCAAGGAGTGGGAAAACTGGGTCAAGTGGTGATTACATTCCAAGTTTTCTGAGGAATCTCCATACTGCTTTCCAGAATGGTTGAACCAATTTGCAGTCCCACCAGCAATGTATGAGTGTACCTTTTCCCCCACATACTTGCCAACACTAATTATTACTTGTATTCTTGATAATTGCCCTTCTGAAAGGAGTGAGATGAAATCTCGGTATAGTTTTAATTTGCATTTCTTTAATTGCTAGTGATGTTGAACATTTTTCATATATTTGTTGCCCATTCATATTTCTTCTGTGAAGTATCTGTTCAGTTCCCTAGCCCATTTGTTGACTGGGTTATTTATTTATTTATTTATTTTTGGTGTTAAGTTTTTTGAGTTCTTTATATATCCTGGAGATTAGTGCTCTATCAGAGGTGTGTGTGTGGCAAAGATTTAAAGATTTTCTCCCATTCTGTATGGTTTTTTTTTTTTTTTTTTGCTGTAAAGAAGCTTTTTGGTTTGATACAATCCCATTTATTGTTAATGATTTTACTTCTTGTGCTTTGAGAGTCTTGTTGAGGAATTCAGTTCCTAAAATGACAAGATGGAGATTTGGGCCTACTTTTTCTTCTAATAGGCGCAGTGTCTTTGGTATAATGCCTAGGTCCTTTATCCACTTAGAGTTGAGTTTTGTGCAGTGTGAGAGATAGGGGTCCAATTTCATTTTATTACATATGGATTTCATGGCGCCTTTGTGGAGTAGAAGATAACTATATTTACGTGGGCTTGTCTCTGTGTCTCCTATTCTGTATCATTGGTTTTCATGTCTATTTTGGTGCCAATACCATGCTGTTTTTGTTACTATAGTTCTGTAGTATAATTTAAGGTCTGATATTGTGATGCTTCCTGCTTCGCTTTTCTTGCTGAGAATTGCTTTGGCTATTCTAGGCCTCTTATTTTTCCTAATGAATTTGATGGCTGCTTTTTCTATTTGTATGAAGAATGCCATCAGAATTTTAATAGGAATTGCATTAAATCTGTAGAGAGCTTTTGGTAATGTGGTCATTTTGACAATATTAATTCTGTCTATCCAAGAACATGGGATATATTTCCATCTTATAATGTCTTCTTCAATTTTTTTTTTAGTGTTGTAATTATTTTGTTAAGACTAAAATATTTATTTCTTAAATGTGTGGAATATTTGTAAATATTCACTATTGAAGTGACCTGAATCTGGAACTTTCTTATGGAAATAGGTTGGACTATTAATTCACTTTCTTTAACAGTTAAAGATAATTCAAGGTTTTTTCTTGAGTTGGTGTCTAATATTTACACTTCTTCTGGCAATTTGAATATTTAACTTTCACACTAACACCTGGGTGTTAATAGTATCATTTTTCTCTTTTCAATGTTTGTAGAGGTTGTGGTAATATTCTTTTCCATGAACTCATTTTGTTATTTGTAGTTTATTTACTTTTAAGAGGCTCCATACCTATCAAGGCATGTTTAATGACACGTAAAATGCTGCACAGCTGTACGAATTTTCATGATACCTATGGTCTTGTGGTATGTAATTGAACTCTGCCCACAGTTGGAATTCAGAGACATACTGACTGGATTTATGCCCTCCCTGTGGGTCTTACAGGGAAGTCAGGTTGCAGGAGGAGAGAGCAGGACACATAATGTAGAAGAAACATGTCTCAGTTTCAGAGTAGACCTTCTGAGCTCAGAATGTTGAAGGGACTAGTGGGTTCATGAATCAGTCGGTCTCTAGCAAGGACATAGATATTATATCAGTAACGTGAACAGAGTAAGTTTACTAAAAAGAATTATTCACTTGGTTAAAAAACTGGTTAACTTTAATAGCAAAGTATTAATAAAGGTAGCAACTGCACAAACAGCTACCACCCATCCTATTGAGAGAAAAGTGAATAAAGAAGGAACCTAGAAAGAGGACTGTTCTGCAAAGTTGAGATTCAGGCCTCTGAACAGAGGGTTCTGCTCTTGCAAGAAGTATACCACATACCACTTTAGAGAAGAAGAAACTTGCTGGAAGCTCCCCAATGCAGAGACATGAGAGTCATTACTGAGAGAGTAGTTGGTTGTGGGGAAAAACCCACAATGACACACTCACTGCCACAGACCAAATAAAACCAAGAAGAAGGAAAGGACTTTTCCTCCTCCAGGCAGGGCCTCTCCCTGGGGGAAGACTCATATGGGCAGATCCCAACATTGAGATACCAGGCAAAAGGGGAAAAGTCCAATGCAGAGTTTCAGCTCTTGCATCACAAATCAGAGGAAAGAAAGGTAGAGCTGAGAAGCAATAACCGAATAACTGAACACTTCATGCATGATTTTAAACCTGTGCCTCCTAGTTTTCTGCTTATTTCTGCAACCCCTAAATTATGAACTCTTTGTGCAATCTGGGAAGGCGAAGACAGTCGTATAAGAAAGCAACAACAACAAAGGATGTCATGAGAGATCTGAAAGCTCTCCAAAAGCACACCTTTGGAAAAGGTGCTTACATGAACTAGGAATGACCCTTCTGCCAGAAAAGGAGAAGAGCATTGGATTTTAGGATTTCGTGTGAGACCAGCAGTAGTGTGAGCACACAGGGGCATGGAACACAAGCCATCTGGAAGAGGCGCCCAGTTGTTTGAGGAATAACTGGGGCAACATAGTAATAGAGTCAATAAAGCAGAAAGATGGCAACCTTGAGCAGGGAGGCTACAGGGCAGTAGGGAAAACCTCTGGTTGCCTGTGAGACCATGTTTCACAGCACACACCCACCCCGGGATCACTCACACACCAAAGGTAGTGATTTTATCCCACAACTATAAGAAGGAAGAAAGTCACATCATTGTTGCTGATGTTGATGTCTGAAATCCATATGCAGTTTAACCCTCTCTGAGTTCTCTCCTGCATTGGACTGTAGAAAATTCAATTCCATTTGCTTACTCTGTTTTCCTTTCCATGGGATCCCAAAAGAAATCCAAGCCTATATAGTATCACCGAAATGGTGTCCATCAAAGTTACATTTTCTGCTTCTCCTTTTGCCACATAATGTTGCTCTCAAGCATCAGTTCTTGTGTTCCAGTGAAACATCCTATTCTGGGAATACTCAGAGATCTGTTGTCTCAAGCACATTTCATTCACTGTAGACTCACCCCTATATTTCCTTGCTGCAAATCTGTAGGGATAGGCCCAACTTTTGTAGTATCTTAAGATCATCCCTCACCTAGAATGTTGGACATAAATGTAAGTGTAATTCCGTGTCTCCACCATTTCCTGGAATCTGAGGGTGAGATCATTGTGTCAGAAAATGTCAAACACTACCTCAGATCATCTCATCTTTTAGCTTAAGTTTTTCTCTACCATCAAAATATTAGGTGGTGACTGTCAACTGCATGGCTAGTGACAGCCATGGGAGTACACCACTTAGATCTTCAAGAGACAACGTAGTGTAAGGAAGGAGTGTCGTTAGTGGCCAGCCTCCAGCTGCTGTACCATTAGAATCCAATCCCTTGCTTTCCTGGGCTGCTCCTGTCAATGACTAAGCATAGCAGAGGTAGTAGAGCTGGGCCATTCCTGCCCAGTGCTGTACATCCCTAAGGGGCAATCATTGTTTTGGGGTCCCCACTGGCCCAGACAGGACCTCCATTAGAGATGCACTATAGTCTGCAGTGTCTACCTAATCCTCCTTCGTTCTCTTATTTCCCTTTCATATGTTAGACCCAGTCACATTCTGATGTCTGCCCCTCCTACTTACTCCTGCTCCTTTTCTTCTTTATCCTTTACAAGATCAACATGCACTTTCAAATCCACCCTGGTGTCTGCTTCTGGAGGATCTGAGTTGACATAACCTACAATTCACAACTTGCTAATCCTCTCACTTCCCTTCACCCCTCAACCATTCTGCAAAGATGCAAGGAGTCCAGACCTCTCATCGCAAAGCTGGAATATTAACTTTTACTGTGGAGAAACTATACTTACAAGAGTAAAAACAGAAACCAAATTGATATCCTCATTAAACTGTACTACCAAAGAGATAACTACAGAATGTACTAGAGAAACCATCAATCTATGTTAACACATATGGTCCAAGGTAACGTATAAGGTCATGCAAAAATGGGGGAAAGAAAAGAGGCAAAAGAAGTATCAAAATGTTTTCAACCAATTATTGAAATATGTGGTCTTGGAGATTCTTTAATAAAATTTAAATTTAAATTGAAGAGATGCAAAGAATGAAGATGAAAATGGATGCTAAAGGTTAATCTGAGTCCTGTTTCAGATGATGGAATTCCAGCAATGACAAAAGAACATTTGAAATATGTGAAGATTATGCTTGGAACGGGAAACAATAAAGTGCAAAGTCATATAAGATAGAGGAGGAAAAGTTTTAAAAAAGAGAGAGAATGATACTGAAGACCTAAAAGAGGAGAACGAGTCCATGAGAATGATTGGTATTTGCTTCAAAATGTAAAAAGCAGCTGGGAAATGGGGGCGGGGGATGAAGTGGGTGTGTGGGAGTGTATCTATCACAGGAAAATAAGCAAGGTTTATCAATCAGATTCTTTTGCCAATTTACTTATGTAACTGTGGTGCATGGCTCCTACCTGCAGATACGTCATCTCACTGATGGAGGTATTTTTCACAGCACTTTAGAAAAACAGTGAAAACTTGGAGGGAGATCACTTCTCAGTCCCTGAGAAGGGAGTGGGAGCTACCCCTCTGTCTAGGGGTCACTTGTGCTTTTCACCTTTAATTATAAAGAGCAGATCAAATAAAAAATAAAACAATTTCAAATGCTAACTCCTCCAATTGAAATACTGCAATAAATGGGCTAAGGAACTGGGCAGACACTTCACCGAAGAAGATACACAAGCGATTAACAAATATATGAAAGTGTTCAACATCTCTAGTAATTAGAAAAATGCAAATTAAAATCACCCTAAGATTTCATCTCACTCCAATTAGAATGGCTATTGCCAAGAATACAAGCAATAATAGGTGTTGGAGAAGATGTAGGGAAAAAGGCATACTTGCACATTGCTGGTAGAGTTGCAAATTGGTGCAGCCACTCTGGAAAGCAGTATGGAGAATCTTCAGCAAACTTGGAATGGACCCATCTTTTGACCCAGTTATCCCACTCCTCAGTTTATACCCAAAGGACTTAAAATCAGTATACTACAGTGATGCAGCCACATCAATGTTTATAGCAGCTCAATTCACAATAGCTAGATTGTGGAACCAACCTAGATGCCCTTCAAGAGATGAATGAATAAAGAAACTGTGGTATATAGACACAATGGAATATTGCTCAACCATAAAGAAGAATAAAATTATGGCATATGCAGGTAAATGGATGGAATTGGAGAATATCATGCTAAGTGAAATAAGCCAATCCCCAAAAAACCAAAGGTCAAATGTTTTCTCTGATAAGTGGATGATGGTACATAATAGGGGTGGAGGGTAAGAGAAGAATGTAGAAACTTTGGATTGCATAGGGGGAAATGAGAGGGGGAGGGGGCAGTGGTAGGAAAGACAGTGGAATGAGACAAACATCATTACTCTATGTACATGAATGGCGTGAATCTGCATCATGCACAACCATAGAAACGAAAAGTTGTACCCCATTTGTGTACAGTGAATCAAAATGCAGTCTGTAAAAATAAAAAATAAAAAAATCTTAAAAAGAGCACAAATCAATTGTCTTGCTGTTCAGAAGTCTGAAATGGGTGTCTGGGTGTAATTAGGACTCCCAGGCTCCCTGGAGGCTCTTGGGGAAAATCCCTTTCCTTGTCTCTTCCAGTTTCTAGAGGCAGCCTGCATTTCTTAGTCCTTGGCCCCTTTTCCTCCTCAAAACCAGCAATGGCTGGTTGACTCTTCCTCATGCTGCATTACCCTGACAGTGGCTGTTCTGTCTTCCTGTGTCATGAATAAGGACCCCTGGGTCCACCTCTTGCCTTCCTCTTTCATTTATAAGGATTTAGTGGCCCTTAGTCTCTAATCCAGGATAATAGCCTGTCATGTGGTTAGTTTATCAGGACTTTCATTCAGTCTGCACCCCTAATGTACACTTGCTATATAAAAGAACATATTGCACAGGGTCTGAGGATTAGACAAGGAAATCTCTGGGGGTCATTACCTACCTCACTCTTGTCTATTTACAGGACGTAATGAAGGGTGTTATAGTTATAGTCATTAAACACCTACTCTACACCTGGCATGTTCCAGCACTTCATTCTAAATGCACTGAGAGCTTACGAGAAGATTTTTATATAAGGAAAGGATACAGTCACTTGTGCATTTCAGAAATAAATTTTGACTTAAACGTATAAAATAGATTAGCAGCAAAGGATAGGCTGATGACACAGCATCCAGTTAGGGAGCTATTACAATGCCACAGGCAAAAGATGAAGAAGCCAAACTAAAACAGGAACAATTTACAATATAAAAAGAAAGTAAGTTAAGTTCAGTTTTGCGAATCTGAAGGCCTGTGCGGTTTGACATGTCTGTGGGACATCTAGTCAACAGTGTTCAATATTACTTTATCCACACATTTGGACTAGAAATGCCATTTTATTTTACATTGATTTTTAACAGTGAGGAAGGATGAAAAGTACAACCGGGTAGACTTCTTAGGTTTCCCAATGGCACAATAGGGAGAACCTCCCCCCGGCTATAGGCAAAGTTACCATATTATATATATTGGAATGTGTTTTCATGCATGTTTATTCCCCTGGGTCTTGAGCATTTCTGAGCCACCTATTATGTTGTATTTATCTTGACCTTTTCATTATATAGCATATCTTACAACCTAGAGTAGTTCTCTAGAAAACATTTTGAATAAGATAATAAATATAATGTAGTAGACTCTGTCCAGTTCACTCACCCTTTCAAGAAGAGAATGACTATGTGGCATACAATTAAAGTAAAGTAAATGATAAACATCTGAGGCAGGAAATATTACAGAAATGTTGGAATCAGGTAGCTTCATTATTAGCTTCTCTTGGAGCTTCTTCAGAAAAGAAAGGGAGAAACACTGATTTGTTTCATGAAAATGCCTTGACTATTTTCTCACTAGGTCAAAACTCAAATTTTGTATGTGTCCTAATGTTTACCTGGAAATTAGAGAAGATTTGAGGTTTGTAAATCAGTGCAGAATTTGGACTCAGAAGAAATCAACATTTGGAATATTAGATGGTCCTGTAAGTAGGTTAAGTGGATTAAACAGCTGTTTGTAGAATAAAATGAATATAATCATTGAGTTAAATTCATCTGGCATATAGTTATTTCCTTAAATATATTAAAAGCAGGTCAGGACTAGATGAGGAGAAGTTAGATTTTTTTGAATTTATATTTTCTGAAATAGATATGGAGAAATTGTTATTTCAAGATAAAAGTTATAGAATTTTTGTGTGCCCTGTGGGACTCTCCCACTAGTTTAGCTGTGGCAGAATTTCTCTGAGAAAAATAAAATTACTTCTGGGACCATGTTTCCAGTGATCTTTTGTGTGTTCGGGATAAGGTAGTTTGCCATCCTTTTGAATGTCATTTCATAAATAGTGGATGCTACTTGTCTCAGGAGGTTCCTCAGAGAGGCCAAGGTATATGGTCACTGATATGCAGACTGACTCTGAAGGAGCCCCCTCATCAGATCAGAAGCTCTCCACCTACTTGGTTTGTCAGGAGAATAATGATCATGACTCAGAGTGTCACCATTGCTGACTGCTGCCTCTCTGGGAGAATCAATCTAACCAGTCATTCAAGTCAACTTAGTTATCCAAAAGTCAGTTTATTGAACTGGTAATATGATTGATCTAGCAGCCCTGCTAGGCCCAGCTAGATTGCTGAATGAGTCTCTATAGCCTTCATTTATTTACTTCACCTACACAAATAAAGCTCTAGTTTTACTCTAAGAAAGAAAGGAAAAGAAAGGAAAGAGAATGATTATTATGGTATTTTAAACCTTTTAATTTCTATTTCTAAAATAAAATAAAGAATGTTCTGAAGATATATTTTAGTTCTTCTTTTTAAATTTTCTACCAATCAGCATAGGGGTCTAAATAATTCTTTGTGCATTGGGAAGTAGTGAGGAATCATTATCTTTTGGTTTTATGTTTTTTGATTTTTTTTTTTTTTTGCATAGAAATTCATGCCCCGGCTTGTCTTCTGCATCTTCTAAAGAATAGTCTTCATAGTATTTATATTTCTGCAGAACACTCTAGAATCCATGCCCTTTGGAAGGTTATGTAGAAGAAGAATTAAATTTACTCTTCAGATTCTTTAATTCAGAATAAGATAGTTATGTGTGTGTCAATTCAATATAAGTTGATTTAGAAAATATTTACTAAATGGTAACCACATGTCAGGTGTTCTGTTATACCTGGAGATAGGTAGATGAACATGATTCCAACTTCTATGATTTGAGTTTGGTAGAAAAGTCAAGCAAATAAAACAGCAATGCAATGATACATGAATTACTCAGAAATACCATACACATCTTCATAGTCAGTTTTAGTCAGTTTTTTCACTGCTGTGACTTAAAGGACCCAACTAGAACAATTATAAAGGAGAAAAAGTTTATGTGAGGGCTCAGAGTTTCAGAAGTCTCAGTCTACAGAAGGCTGGCTCCATTCCACAGGGCTCTAGGTGAGCCTGAACATCACAGTGGAAGAGCAAGGCAGAGAAAAGCAGCTCACATAGTGATCAGAAAGCAGAGAGAAAGGTCTCCACTTGCCAGATACAAATATATACCCAAAGCCATGCCCCAATGCCCACCTCCTCCAGCCACACCCTACCACTTCAGTTACCACTCAGTTAATCTCTATCAGGGGATTAATTTACAGATGGGTTTAACCCAATCATTTCTCCTCTGGGCTTCTTGCATTGCTTTGGGGGGACACCCCAAATCTAAACTATAACAATAGGAGTATATGACCTATTAAAAAGTAATATCCAGTTTAGAAATCCAATTAGATCTACTCAATGATGGAATGTTTTTCTCTGTAAGAAACTTGGCTTCCTACTATTAGTGATATGCAAATTGAGATTAAACTAGAGTGATTCAAAGTCGGGAAAGGGGCTAGTGTGTGGGTTATGGTCTTTTTCAAATGCGAAATCCAAGGATTCTTTCATTGACAGTGTAGTGCTTAAATATTATGAATTAAATCTCTGTATAAACTCAATGGCACATTGTGAGGTTGAATTCCTCACCACTGATACTCTCAGTCTCACTCTCCACTCTGAGCTGCAATACAGCTAGTGGTGGTTCCCACTGAAGAGGGTATTGATACCTGAGCACTTTGATTCTGTTACCTCAGCTCCCCTTCCACTGTGAAGGAGCCTCCATGACTCAAGTCCATCAACTGCTTCCATTGACATCTTTGAAATGATTCCCCCACACTATGTTCAGGATTTTAATTCCATTCTAGCTGATCTGCATCTGAACCATCAGAAATGTTCCATGCTAGCCTCAAAATTCAAACCAGACCACTAGCTGTTTTATTTTTATTTTTTTTCAAATACAGGATATTGCTTTGAGATAGAAGTGACAGCAAAGAGGTGTAACATGTATTAGTCAAATAGCTCATAAATAGGTCCTTAAGTTTTCTGTGGTTTATAAGAAGGTACCAATCTTTCTTCATATCTGTTTGTACCCAAGTCTCTTGATGACTTAAACTCAGATTGACAAAGGAGAGACACAAACTAGATTTTCTTCCAAGGAATCTTGCAAAGGACTAAGATGCAACAGAATGAGGAAGGACATCAGCATAGTGGCTTTTTTAAGGCAGACTTTGGAAGGATGGAAGTCTGCATTCATGCTTCCATCAAGTATTGACAGAAATCTCTATGCACCACACTCTGTTAAAACCTGGTCTGAGGAAGGTAAATAAAACATAGTTCCTGGTACCTAACATTTTAGTCTAGGGAGACTCAGACTCCTCTCTCTTTTTCTGAGAGAATGAAAAGAGAAACAGGTTGGTGAATTTCAGTACCAAGTATAATTAGACACAAAATGATGGTATAACTCAGTATGGGGAGGGGAAAATTAGCACAGTAAAGTCAGAGTATTATTTCATGAGAAATACAAAGTTATTTAAATAGAAGGAATGTTACTCGTTATGCAAAGGTATGGTTTCCTTTTATAGTATGTAAAATCACTTTATGTAAGAAATCATCAGCAAGATATATATCCCTGGGTAAAATACCTACTTGCTTTTAAAAACTCTGTGAAAGAAACAGCGATATTCCAGGATGGATCCCCTCACTCTTTCATATCCTCCCTCTATCTAGAGATCAGAGCTTATGTTCACCTGGCACCTCCTTCCCTCCAGGTCCCCCCAAGACCTCATAGCTTACAGCCAGCCACAGAAACTTACCAGGATTTGAAATTTGTTTCAATAGTTTTTTTAAAAATCTCAATTTACTCGTGGTACAATGGTAATAATAATAATAGTGCTTTCCTGGCAGAAGAGTTATGAAGATTAAGACAATGTGTACTAGTTGTCTGTCTTTTGCTTCTCCTAATGCCTTACCCTCATGGAATGTCCCTAAAAATACCTTTGAGTGTTCTTTTGCTTTGATATGGGAAACCACAAATAGTGGTACCAATGGAAAGATACTGGAGATGCTTGCACAAACAGAAGATTTGGGAATTAGGGAATCTCTGTGGAAATGTGTCTAGGTTGAGATTTGTACACTTGTTTCTGCTCATTCTCCAGTTTCCAAAAACAAAGACTGGTGGAGAAGTGAACAAAAAATTTGTAGAATGGGAAATACAAATATTTTTCAGGTGCACTTGAACCCTAGATCAGAAGATTAGAACCAGGAAAGCATACTCTTAAGATGCTTCTCTTGTTCTTTTAGTTTTGTTCATCTGTGCTTTAATTCTCTTCTATTATAGGTGGGTTTACTCTACACATAGAGTGGGGATGAGGTTGTTAAAAGACAAATCAAAAAGTTTTGCTGTTGTTTGTTTGGCTTTGAAAGAGAAAAAAGCAGGCAAAGCTAGAAAAAAATCCTGGTAAAGAACTTGACTGATTTAGCTCACTTTCTCTGCTTAATTCTGGAGTGATGGTTTGGCTACAGGTATGACGTTCCAGGATATGCCAAGTCAGGACTGGGAATCCAGACCTACAGACACTCTGGTGGCATCTGTTTCCATAGACAGAAATGAGAGTCACTCTAATTATTGTTCTTTCTAATCCTTATGCTTAGTTATTATTTGTTTTAATACATTGGCTAGAGTCTCCAAAGCAATATTGATTAATTGCAGTGATAGTGAAACTGGTGTTGAAAATCAGAACTGGTCTTCATTTTCCTGGTGTTAAAGATTAAATACCCTAGAAATGCTGAGGCAAGAAAGAGAGAGAAAGAGAGAGAGAGAGAGAGAGAGAGAGAGAGAGAGAGAGAGAGAGAGAGAGAGAGAAAGGGGAGGAACTAGGTAGGGGCTGGTGCCTGAGGGAGTGGGGGTGTCTTGCCCTTTTGTAGGTTGCAGGTTTCCTTTCTTCTCATGCCTACGTGCCCAAAAGTAACCAAAAGGCAGGAAGAGAGCTGCAGGTGGTGACTGCTTCCCCTGACCCAGAGACTGCTAGCAACCAGCTAATGGAGAGTGCTATCTATCCATTTCCTTTTCTTTGATAAGCAACTACCTGCCCCTGTTTCCATAGTATCCTTATCATCTTGCTAACTTTAATTATTGTTGTAGGATTTAATAGATAACAATTAAAAGAAGTTCTTTCTGTTCTTAGTAAGATAAGAATTTTACTTCTTAATTAAGAAACGGTGCCATATGGTTGAGGCAAATTGAATTTGCCCCTAAAATTCTAAAAATGAGTATTGACCTTTCTCATTTAATGTATTAATATGATTAATTTGTTCAATTGATAGGTTTTTAAAATGTTGAATATGTTTGGACTGTTGCGGTAGGACCTCTTGTTTATGATGTATTTTTCTTTTGCTAAAATGCTAAATTTCTTTTATTAATAATACTTAATATTTGATCCTATAAGTGAGATTCAGCAATTAATTATTCTCTTTTATATTGGGTTATTTATGCCTAATTTTGGGATCTGTGTTTGTCCGGCTTTATAGAGATGGGCAATTTACTATTTTTCCCCCTAAACTCTGAAAGAGTTTGCATACAATAGATTATTTGTCAATGGATTATTTGTTCCTTGTAGGTTTTGTGAAAATGTCTATAAATGGTTTGGGCCTGGTACCACTTTGTTAGGGAGAATCCCTAAGTATCACTTACAATTGTTGATAGTTGTAGGTCTAGTTAGATTTGTGAACTTCGTAAACTCATCTAGTCATTATTTCATTCTAGAAAATGGCTTTTGCCATTCTAAGTTAAACAATTTACAGTGTTTTTAAGGATTTGTAAAAGTTGTACTTCACCTGTAGTTATTTCCAATTTTCCTACTCTTAATGTTGCTTCCTTGCATCTTTTTTCCCCCTTGATCCATTTTGGCAGAGATTTTCATATGTTATTTGGCATTTTAAAAAGCTAGTTTTGGGATTTTTTTTGAATCATCTCTACTGTTTTTAAGTCTTCATTTTTCCTCTTCTAATTTTATCCTTGTTACATTCTTCTGTTTTCTCTGCATGGATGTCAATACTTCCCCTCATATTGAATGAAAACCTAGCTCATTTATTTTTAATCTTTCTTGCTTTCTAATAAATATCTTTATGGCTATAAGTACCACATTAGTTGCATCTCACAGCATTGACTCGTAGTAATTTTGTTGTCATTCTCTTATAAGTCTTTTGTAATTTTCTATTTTGATTTCCTTTGTAAATTCATGACTCATATAGCAGTATTTTTGTGGTTTGTAAATGTATCTAGAATTTGGAGGAGTCATGACTTCAGTTGGGCTTGGGTGGATTTCTGATTTGAAATTTTGGACTCTTGAAGAGGACGTTTTTTCCAAGGGCAAGCGATGCCCTTCAACTTGACTCATTCATTTACTGCTGGGTGGCAGCTTCTCTGCCTGGCTTCTCCTGGTTCAGTACTGGGACCATCCTGTCTGAGCGCAGGCTGGGAGCCTCAACTCCACACCAAGCATTTGGTCTAACTCCACACAGGGTCCCCAGCGAGTCAGTTAGGATTCATTGGTAGCAGGCTGGGTAGATAGCTCAGTTGGTAGAGTGCTTGCCTTGCAAGCACAAAGTCCTGGATTCAAACCCCAGCACTGCAAAAAAAAAAAAAAAGAAAAGGAAAAAAAAAAAAGAATATGCCTCAGTGGGTCATAGAATAATGGTCATTAGAATACTGGCTCCATTTTGGAAATAATTATTCTATCCCTCTTTTTGTAAGAGGGCTTAGATGTTGTAAACTATCACTGGCACCTTAAATTGGAAATATTTTTGACATTTACCTTTAAATCTGATTCACTAGGATATGTTTTTATATGCTAATATAGAAATTCTGGGGGCTTTCCCCTCAAATGGTACACTAGAGCCAAAAGTCATTATTGATTTGTCTAACCCCTACCCACTGCCCAAATGCCAACCTTATTATCCATTCTTTTCTCATAAACATTTCTAATTAACGACTTATTTCTGTATCAATTATATGTTCATTTCTGTGCCCTTATGCACTCTTCAAACTATAGCTTTAAAACTTGTTTTAACATGGAATAGGACATGCCTTCCTTCTCCACTTTTTCAAAATTTATTCATATATTTTAATGTTTATTCTTTCATCTAATCTTTAGAATAATTTTATGATTTAAAAATTTCAATTGAACAAGGATTATCTAACATTCATGATACGGAACTTCCAAACTAAGAACAAGAAGTATATATATCTCTTTATTTGAATCTTCTATTGTGACCTGTATTACAACTTGAAAGTTTTCTACTGACAGGAAAAAACAGGATGTTGTCTTATACTAATTTTCAATTTATTATCTGTATATATTTTTATTCAATGAAATATATTTTTAAAAAATATTTTTGAGTTGTAGGTAGACACAATACCTTTATTGTATTTTATTTTATTTTACTTTTTTATGTGGTGCTGAGGATCAAATACAAAACATATTAACAATCATTTTTCCCAATAGTTTCATAGTCCAGAATTTCGAGTATTTCAGTTGTCCACTCATTTTCCATAATAATGATTTTCTATGTCTGTTGGCTAGTTCTTAAAAAATAATGTTAAATACTATTAAGTAGCAGGTATTCTTTTGTTGCCTCCAAATTTAATGGGAATGCTTTTAGTGTTTGGACTTTTGGCTACGTGTTTTTACTTCATTATATTAAGAGAAAATGACAGTTATAGCAGTGACAAGACATAGCAAAAGTTCAACTAAAAGTGGCTTTAAAATGAAGAAGCTATCTATCATCTCACATAACACCTGAGAGGCAGAGTTCTCGAGTTAATGTGGTCATTCAACTTTATCATGAAGTACTTAAGTACCATTTATCTTTTTGTTCTGTATCCTCAGAAAATTATGCTTTAGGTGACAGTGGTTCTTATAGTTTCTAGTATCACATTTAGGTTCAGGAGTATCTGGTAATAAGCAAAGATATGCTTTCTTCTGTGCATTATTTTTGTAATGAATAAGAAACATCTTTCCATAAATCCCTCTAGAAGCTTTTCCCTTGCTTTCCATAGACCTGATTGTTGTTACATGGCCACGTACGAACTCATTCAGGGGAAAGGAAAACCGACCACTGTGATAGACAGAAAGGAGTCATGATTCATCTCTGGCAAGGGTGTGGTCACATTCTCTTGAGTCTGGGAAAGGATGAAGAGCTGGACCAATTAGAGTTGTGCCCATTAGAAAGAAGGGGTTGGGGTGGGCAATAGGGTCTGCCACAGGGAAATTCCATCTCTGTTATTCCTCAGTCATTGGTCATTGTTTCTGTTTTCCAACGCACTTTGCCAACAATCCAGCTGATCATATAATTTTGCTGTATTGACCTCTCATAGTGAAAAATCTATCAATTTTCTAGAAAACCTCTCAGATTGTCTTTTCATTTCTTGACTAATCTAATTTGGTAATTGCAGATAGCTGAAATACCTTACTTCTGGATTATATTTGTAAACATTTATTATTTAAAAATTAATATTTATAAGTTTCGAGGAAGTATAATTATGTTAAATATTTAATTAGTATCTAAAATAAAGATGTTATAATTGTAGGGTACGTGTATGTGTGTGTGTGCATGTATGCATTGGCAGGTTTTAGAATCAGAGTTATGTAGACTGTGTAAAGAGGATTAGAAATATTTCTACTTTTCGCTCTATACTGTTTGAGTATAAAAGCTTTGGAATTATCTCTTTCCAGAAGGTTTAGAATAATTCAACTGTGAAATAATCTTGGCTTAGTATTTTTTTGGATGACTAGGTTTTTGACAACTTTCTCAATTTCTTCCATGGTTATTGGTCTACCCAGTTTCTCTGTGAGTGATAATATGTATTTTTTGAAAAGATAATTTGTTTTTCTCAAACATTAAAACTTCCAAGCAGTTATGTTTTAAGCAAGAAGTATGCCCTTTCAGTGATTTGCTTTATTCTTTACCTATGTTTATTTACCTTTACTGCATCCTCATTTTCTGTATTTTGGCTTTTCAATTTCTAGAATTTTTGGAAAATATATGTTTTTAAAAATCTTTGGATTTCACTTAGTAATTCTATTATTTTTTTGTCTTAAAATTTCAATTTTTGCATGCGACGGCATTTTCTGTCTGTAATTTGGGGTTAATTTTTTAAACTTTAGTTTGAAAGCTTAATTTATTTAATTATTTATTATCCAGAAAGCTAGTATTAAGTAAAATTAACAGGTGGCCATTGTTTTAGATGAGTCTTCTTTGCTAGGTCCCAGCAGAAACCAAACTAGAATGGAGTCATTTATGTTAAGTATTATGTAATCAAATCAAGATAGTTTTCCTAAAAAAAGGAGATTTCAGTCAACTTGAATCAGATTAATAAGGAAGTCCCCTCTGTTCCTCACTAGAAAAATAACTTTAATACAGCTCACCTACTTTTTGTTCCATTCCTGCTTTTCTTTTCTTGCCTATGACACCAACTTCTTTTGTTGGGCTTATCAGAACACTACTCATTTTGCTTTATAGAAGGAGGCATTTTCTGATTTCAGAATTGCAAATAAAAGCTGATTGGATCTTAAAGTTATGATTTTGTGTTCTGGAAGTAGTAAAAGCTAAGCCTCTTCTGAGACTTTATCTTTGACCCATGGGTTTTGATATAGTAAAATTTAATTTTCACTATTTTTGTGATATTTTTCTTTCTTTTCAGTTTTGATTTTTAGTATGTTCTTGATCCAGGGAGATAACAGTTAGATGTAAATTTTCCAACTTAGTTTAGGTTTCTAATTTTGTTATTTCTTGATGGTTTATTGCCTTATTCTAAGACGATATACTCTGTTCTAGTTCTACTTTCAGCAATTTAATCTCTTTCTCAATAAATAGATATAATACATATTTTCAGGGCATGAGGAAAGAAAATATCTTCCAAGGCATATAACTCAATGTAAATTACTATCTCAGTTTAACCATTGCTGTGATTTGAATATTGTTTGTCCTCTGCAAGGCGCAGGTACTGGAGGCTTGGTCCCCAGCATGGAGAGTTGAGGTGCTGGGACCCACAAGAGAAAGGGTCTTGTTACAGGCAATTAGGTCATGAGGCTCCACCCTCATGGGTGAATTCATGCAGTCTCATGGAAGTGGGTCAGGTGTTGTGTAACTTGATAAATCCTCCTAACAATATAAGCAAGCCTGGTCCCTCCTCTGAATTATTTTGTCACATGTGCTCCTAACATTGTGATGCCATTGGCTATGAGGAACTCATGCTGAGCATCCTGTTACCATTATTTCTCCACTCAGTTTTAGTCGAAGAAGTCTCATCATGAAATATTTAAAAAAAAGATTCTTGTACAACGTTTTGGTACCTGACTTCTTTAAGTTTGAAAGTGTATGTCTGTTACCTGAATGCCTAAGCAAAAATTTGGTTATCTATAATACTCATGAATAATATTTTATTTCTCTTAAATTGTGTGCACAGTCTTTGTGTTAGTCAGTTTTCCAGTACTATAATGAATATTTGAGATAATCACAGCTTTGTAGGTTTGGGTCCATAATTGCTTGGTCTTGTTGAACTGGGCGAGGCAGCACATCATGGAGCGATAACATGGCAGAGCAAATCAGCTCAACTCATGACCAGCCAGAGAGGAAAGAGAGGGAAATAAAGGGATGAAGCCCTACAAACTTCTCTGGAATCATATGCTTAATGACCTACGGACAACCCATACAGGTACGTCTCGGGGTTCCACCATCTCCCAATAGTGCCACCCTGGGGACCAAAACTTTAACCTGTGGGTCTTTGGGGGACATTCAGGATCCAAACGATAGCAGCCTTCCATCAATTTCTGGCACTGCCTGGTCACCACACAGTAGTTTGTTGTTAGCCTGATTTTACTCTTTTTGATTTTTCTTCTGGTAACTTTAAGAACTGCTTTAAAAGTTGATAATTAATTAGGACATATCTTCTTATCAGTTGTTTATATCTTTTAAAATTGGAGAATCTCTTTTATCTCTAATTATTCCTTTTATTTCCTATATTACATCTTTATTTATTTTTTGAATCTTTTTATTTGTTTCTCTATTTCAGGAACAACATATCTCCATGTCTGTTATCATGGTAGGCAGAGTGTCTCCTCCCCAGGTGTCCATACCCTAATCACTAAAAACTGAACAGGTTATACTATATGGCAAAAGGGAATTCCAGGTATAATTAAATTCAGGGAACTTAAACAAATATACTATCCTGGATAATCCAAATCAAATTTATCTTCAAAAGCAGAACACTGCTGAAGAATTGCATCAGAAGTCAGAATGAATCAAAGCACAAGATGGAATCAATGTGCTACTGCTGGGCGGATGAGGAAGAAGTCCACGTAGCAGGTAAATGGAAACCTGAATCTTACATGCACAAGGAACTGAACTCTGCCAACAGCTCGAGGGACCTTCCAGAAGATTCTTCCTCCAAGCTTCCACATAAGAACTCTGTGTGGCTGGCACCTCAACAACAATGAGTAGAGAAGTCAGTCGTGCAGTGCAAGCTTTCTGATTCATAGAAAATGGCATAATAAAGTTGTGTTGATCTAAGCATCTAAGTTGGAGGTAATTTGTGATGCAGACACACAAACTAATACAATTGTCTTCTTTCTAATTTTGTTAATTAATTCTTCCTACATTTTATTCACTGTGATTAACTCAAGCCTTTTTTCATGTGATTTTTATTTTTAGGTACCTCTAGTATTGTGATGGGCTGACAGATCTGGCTCCATGAAAATGTTATAGTCCAGACTCTAAGAGAAATGACTAAACAGACTCCATTTTGCTCTGAGACTCCATGTTATGTAAGAAATAAGTTTCTCCCATGAGAATACCCTGCCTCTGTACCCATTGTCAGTTACTTAGCGTGACATGTTTAATAATATACAATGGCAACTCCGGTAGTAAAAATTGCTCTCCTTTGACCTCTATTGCTCTTAACCAATGTACCATGTAAACAGTAATTGTGTGGATGTTAGTTTGTACCTAGGTAAGGGTCAGTTTGACCCACTTCCCCCTCTGTCAATGATCTCATGATGTTAGTTTGTAATTTTGAATCATAGGCACAGACACTTATGATTGATGTGATTTTTGGTATAAGAACCCCTACAACCCTGTGGTCGTGGCTGTTCTCCCAATAGCCATTTTTTTTGGGCATTGTATGAGACAGTCAGCTGGGCAGCTTAATAAAGACTCTCAAATTTGGACTTCTCAGTGGTGATCGGTCTGTTCTTAAGTTGTGCCCCATAACAGTATATTCTTTGAGATATATAATTTATTTACTAGTTATCCTGTGGAAATTTTGGTTCTTAATTTACTTTCTTGACCATGCAGTCTCTCTATTCATCCCATAAGTTACTTTACATCCTTGTCTTTGAACTCTTACCTTACTCAATTCATTGTCTTAGTAGTTTCTTCAATAATAGGAGCTGCTCTCTTACACAACTGTAATAAAACTGGGGTTTCTGCTTATCCTCCCCCACTTACTGTGAACCATTTCTCTACCAAAGAAATCAAACCTTATCTCTAGGAAATTGTGTATTCTTTCTTCCTTTGGCCCAAAGTGTCACAATTCAATGTTTGCTATTAGAGAGCTGCCAAAAATCTCAGTTATATTCAGTGCTCAACTACAACATCCCAAAGTCTCTATTCCCAGAGCTGCTAAGTTGAGGTGATTTTTTTGTCACTGATAGACAATGAATGCATTGGGAGAGATAGTTGGAAAATTTATCCTTTGAAGTCTTCTGAAGTAAGGCTTTGTTTGAAGTGGAGAGTCAGTGGCATGAAATATTGAGCATATGGTGTGTGATGTGCAGGAAAAAGAATCAAGATAGGAAGTAAGGATACATTCTTGAAGATTCAGAATTCACAAAATTTCACTGACTCTAAGAAAATACTGAAAAGAAGGGGAAAAATAAATTCTAGAGAAATTTTGCTAGAACTGAGATAGTGCTCAACCTCACTGCCTGCACGTTAAAAAATATCGTTTAAATGAAAACGAATTAGGTTCAAACCAAGATCATTTTCAGCAATCAATTCATGGTTCTGTCCAACTCCTTTCTCCTAAGAAAAGGCCTAGAGGCCCAGTCCAGCACTGCTGGAGGCCCTGTCTTAGCTCTGCTGTGCAAGACTTCTGTGCCTGGAAACCCAACCCAGAGAACCAGGCCCAGCCCAGCCCTGCCCAGCCCCAGTCTGCAGTCTAGTGCCCATGCTTCGGTTGACCATCTGTCAACCCATGGAGGCACCTCTGCCCACTAGCAGGGATTATATCCCACCTGGAAGCCACCATTCTTAGTGGGCAGCACCCTTCTTGGATCACTGCATTATCAAGTTCCTCCCAGTCATCAGGCTACTGAACACTAGGAGGTTTGAACAGTACTGTATAGTTTTACTGTAGATTTTTTATTAGTGGTAATATTATGATTATTCCTATTATACCTACTATTATTCCAACTTTTCTTTTCTTTTATTAATATTTTTCTCATCCTATTTTCCTCTTATCTATCTGTCTCCTTGGAGACTCTCCCTTTTCACATGCTAACAATTTGTTTTAATTCCACTTTCACTACTCCTGTGACATAGTACCTCTATAGATGCATTTCTTATCTCATTAACATTATATCCCACACCCCTCCCCATCCTCTTTCTCCACCTATAGAAATCATGGTCCTTATTGCAAACCTATTGGCTAAGCTGTACATAATAATCAAACTCATAATCTCTGTTTATTAGGACAGTATGGTTAATATCTTACAAGGGATTATTTGAGTTAAGGATGCATATTGTTTGTATGGTATGTTGCTAATATTGATCTCTCACTTCAAGGTGAGGTATTGGAAACCTGCAGGGACACTATAAGTCTACAGTGGGGAAAATGCAATACCTCAGATTTGTACTCCTAGAGGGGAAGACACATCCTAGAGGGGATGAGCAATATAAGAAAACAAGGGAAGAAAGTGTCCCAAATGAACCTAGATGCTACATCAATAAAATCCAATGAAAGCATGGCAGAAGAAATGTCAGAAAGGAAGTTCAGAATGTACATAATTAAAGCGATTAGAGAAGCAAACTATGAGATAAGAGAGCAAATGCAGGCATTGAATGATTGCACCAATCAACAGTTAAAAGAGAAAATGCAGGAAGCAAAAGATAATTTCAATAAAGAGAGAAAGATTCTGAAAAAAAAAATAAAACAAACAGATATCCTTGAAATGAAGGAAACAATAAACCAGATAAAAAACTCAATAGAAAACATAACCAATAGGCTAGATTGCTTGGAAGAAAGAACCTCAGATATTGAAGATAACATATTTAATCTTCAAAACAAAGTTGGCCAAACAGAGAAGATGGCAAGAAATTGTGAACAGAACCTCTAAGAATTATGGATATCATGAAAAGACCAAATTTAAAGATTATTGGGATTGAGGAAGGCACAGAGATACAAACTAAAGGAATGAACAACCTATTCAATGAAATAACATCAGAAAATTTTCCAAATCTGGAGAATGAAATGGAAAATCAAATACAAGAGACTTACACTACATCAAATGTACAAAATTACAACAGATCCACACCATGGCACATTATAATGAAAATACCTACTATATAAAATAAAGATAGAATTTTAAAGGCTATGAGAAAAAAAATCAAATTACAATCAGGGGAAAACCAATGCAGATATCAGGAGATTTCTCAACCCAGATTTAAAAGCTAGAAGGGCCGGGAACAACATTTTTCAAGCTCTGAAAGAAAATGGATGCCAACCAAGAATCTTATACTCAGCAAAACTTACCTTCAGATTTGATGACAAAATAAAATCCTTCCACGATAAACAAAAGCTAAAAGAACTTACAAATAGAAAGTTGGTACTACAGAACATTCTCAGAAGATATTTCATGAGGAAGAAAAATGAAAAACAATGTTGTAAGTCAGCATAAGAAGGAACTACTCTGAAGGTATAGCCAATTTAAGGAGAAACCAGGTCAAGTTTAAAAATCAAAACAAAACAAAACAAAAAAAGACAAAATGACCGGGAATGCAATTCATATCTCAATAATAACCCTGAATGTTAATGGCCTGAACTCATCAATCAAAAGGCATAGGCTGTCAGATTGGATTAAAAATAAAGACCCAATAATTTGCTGCCTTCAAGAGACTTACCGTATAGAAAAAGATACCCACAGAGTAAAGGTGAAAGGATTGGAAAAAGCATACCATGCACATGGACTCAATAAAAAAGCAGGGGTATCCATCCTCATATCAAATAAAGCAGACTTCAAGCCAAAATTAGTTAGAAGGGAAAAGAAGGACATTCAATACTGCTTAATGGAAGCATAAATCAGCAAGACATAACAATCATAAATATTTATGCCCCAAACAATTGCTCATCCATGTATGTCAAATAAATCATTGTCAATTCCAAGAACCAAAGAGACCACAATGATACCAGGTGACTTTAACACACCTCTCTCACCACTGGACAGATCTTCCAAACAAAAATTGAACAAAGAAACCACAGATCTCAATAACACAATCAATCATTTAGACTTAACAGACATATATAGAATATTTCATCCATCAGTGAGCGAATATACTTTATTCTCACCAACACATGGATCTGTCTGTAAATAGACCATATGTTATGCCACATAGCTACCTTTAGCAAATACAAAAAAATAGAGATACTACCTTGTATTCTATCACATCATAATGGAATGAAATTAGAAAGCAATGACCAAATAAGAAACAAACTACTCCAACACCTGGAGATTAAATAATATGCTATTGAATGACACATGGATAACAGAAGACTTCAGGGGGAAAATAAAAAAAAAATTCTTAGAGGTAAACGAGAAAAAAGGTACAACATACCAAAATCTCTGGGACACTATGAAAGCAGTACTAAGAGGAAAATTCATTGCATGGAGCACATTCAATTAAAGAAGGAAAAGTCAACAAATAAATGATCTAGCATTACAGCTCAACACCCTAGAAAAAGAAGAACAGATCAGCACCAAAAATAGTACAAGGCAGGAAATAGTTAAAATAAGAGCTGAAATCATGAAATTGAAACAAAATAAACAATCAAAAAAATTGACAAAATAAAACATTGGTTTTTTGAAAAAATAAACAAAATTGACAAACCCTTAGACACACAAATGAAGAGATGGAGAGAGAAAACTCAAATTACTAAAATTCAGGATGAAAAAGAAAATATCACACCAGACACTATTGAAATACAAAACATAATTAGAAGCTATTTTGAAAATCTATACTCCAACAAAATAGAAAATCTTGAAGGCATCAACAGGTTTCTAGAGACATATGATCCACCCGAACTGAATCAGGAGGACATACACAATTTGAATAGATCAATTTGAAGCAATAAAATAGAAGAAATCATCAAAAGCCTACCAACAAAGAAAAGTCCAGGACCAGATGGGTTCTCAGCCGAGTTCTACAAAACCTTTAAAGAAGAGCTCATTCAAATAGTTCTCAAAGTATTCCATAAAATAGAAGAGGAGGGAACCCTCCCAAACTCATTCTATGAAGCCAATATCACACTGATACCTAAACCAGACAGAGACACATTGAGGAAAGAAAATTTCAGACCAATATCATTAATGAACATTGATGCAAAAATTCTTAACAAAATTTTAGCAAATTGCATACAAAAACATATTAAAAAGAAAGTGCACCATGATCAAGTGGGTTTTATCCCAGGGATGCAATGTTGTTTCAACATCCAGAAATCCATAAATGTAATTTATTACATCAACAGACTTAAAGTTAAGAATCACATGATTATTTAAATAGATGCAGAAAAAGCACTTGATAAAATAGAGCACCCCTTCATGCTCAAAACACTGGAAAAAATAGGGATAGTAGGAACATTCCTCAACGTTGTAAAGACTATCTATGCTAAGCCCATGGCCAATATCATTCTTTTTTTTTTCTTTAAATTTATTTTTATTGTAAACAAATGGGATACATGTTGTTTCTGTTTATACATTGAGTAACAGCATACCATTTGCGTAATCATACATTTACATAGCGTAATGATGTTTGATTCATTCTGTTATTTTTTCCTTCCTCCCCCACCCCTCCCACCCCTCTATTCCCTCTATACAGTCCTTCCTTCCTCCTTTCTTGCCCCCCTCAAACCCCCCATTATGTGTCATCATCTGCTTATCAGCGAGATCATTCGTCCTTTAGTTTTTTGAGATTGGCTTATCTTACTTAGCATGATATTCTCCAATTTCATCCATTTGCCTGCAAATGCCATAATTTTATCATTCTTCATGGCGGAGTAATATTCCATTGTATATATATGCCACAGTTTCTTTATCCATTCATCAATTGAAGGGCATCTAGGGTTGGTTCCACAATCTGGCTATTGTGAATTGAGCAGCTATGAACATTGATGTGGCTGTATCTCTGTAGTATGCTGATTTAAGTCCTTTGGTATAGGCCAAGGAGTGGGATAGCTGGGTCAAATGGTGGTTCCATTCCAAGTTTTCTAAGGAATCTCCACACTGCTTTCCAGAGTGGCTGCACTAATTTGCAGCCCCACCAAGGTGAGTGTACCTTTTCCCCCACGTCCTCTCCAACAGCTATTATTGCTTGTATTCTTGATAATCACCATTCTAATTGGGGTGAGATGGAATCTTAGTGTAGTTTTGATTTGCATTTCTCTTATTACTAAAGATGGTGAACATTTTTCCATATGTTTGTTGAGTGCTTGTAGATCTTCTTCTGTGAAGTGTCTGTTCATATCCTTAGCCCATTTGTTGATTGGGTTATTTGTATTCTTCATGTAGAGTTTTTTGAGTTCTTTATAGATTCTGGAGATTAGTGCTCTATCTGAAGTATGAATGGCAAAGATTTTCTCCCACTCTGTAGGCTCTCTCTTCACATTGCTGATAGTTTCCTTTGCTGAGAGAAAGCTTTTTAGTTTGAATCTATCCCAGTTATTGATTCTTGCTTTTATTTCTTGTGCTATGGGAGTCCTGTTAAGGAAGTCTGATCCTAAGCCAACAAGGTGAAGATTTGGACCTAGTTTTTCTTCTATAAGATGCAGGGTCTCTGGTCTGATTTCAATGTCCTTGATCCATTTTGAGTTGATTTTTGTGTAGGGTGAGAGATAGGGGTTTAGTTTCATTCTGTTGCATATGGATTTCCAGTTTTCCCAGCACCATTTGTTGAAGAGGCTATCTTTTCTCCATTGCATATTTTTGGCACCTTTGTCTAGTATTAGAAAATTATACTTATTTGGGTTTGTGTCCATGTCCTCTATTCTGTACCATTGATCTACCTGTCTATTTTGGTGCCAATATCATGCCATTTTTGTTACTATTACTTTGTAGTGTAGTTGAAGTTCTGATATTGTGTTACCCCCTGTTTCATTCTTCCTGCTAAGGATTGCTTTAGCTATTCTGGGTTTCTTATTCTTCCAGATGAATTTCATGATTGCTTGCTCTATTTCTGTAAGGTACATCATTGGAATTTTAATTGGAATTGCATTGAATCTGTGTAGCACTTTTGGTAGTATGGCCATTTTGATAATATTAATTCTGCCTATCCAAGAACATGGAAGATCTTTCCATCTTCTAAGGTCTTCCTCAATGTTTTGTAGTTTTCACTGTAGAGATCTTTTACCTCTTTGGTTAGATTGATTCCCAAGTATTTTATTTTTTTTGAGGCTATTGCAAATGGAGTTGTTTTCCTCATTTCCCTTTCAACTGTTTCATCGCTTGCATTTAAAAATGCTTTAGATTTATGCGTGTTGATTTTATAGCATGCTATTTTGCTGAATTCATTGATGAGGTCTAGAAGTTTTCTGGAGGAGGTTTTTGGATCCTCTAAATAGAGAATCATGTCATCAGCAAATAGTGACAGCTTAAGTTCCTCTTTTCCTATTCGTATCCCTTTAATTTCTTTGGTCTGCCTAATTGCTCTGGTTAGAGTTTTAAGGACAATGTTGCATAGAAGTGGTGAAAGAGGATATCCCTGTCTTCTTCCAGTTTTTAAAGGGAATGGTTTCAGTTTCTCTCCATTAAGAATGATCCTAGCCATAGGCTTAGCATAAATAGCCTTTACAATGTTCAAGTATGTTCCTACTATCCCTATTTTTTCTAGTGTTTTGAGCATGAAGGGGTGTTGTATTTTGTCAAACACTTTTTCTGCATCAATTGAAATATCCGTATGATTCTTATCCTTAAGTCTATTGACATGATGGATTATGTTTATGGATTTATGGATGTTAAACCATCCTTGCATTCCAGGGATGAACCCCAATTGATTGTGGTGCACAATTTTCTTAATATGTTTTTGGATATGGTTTGCCAATATTTTGTTAAGTATCTTTGCATCTATATTCATCAAGGATATTGGTCTAAAATTTTCTTTCCTTGATGTGTCTTTTCCTGGTTTGGGTATGAGGGTGATATTAGCTTCATAGAATGAGTTTTTTAGGGTTCCTTCCTTTTCTATTTCCTGGAATACTTTGAGAAGTATTGGAATGTGTTCTTCTTTGAAAGTCTTGTAGAACTCAGCTGAGAATCTGTCTAGTCCTGGGCTTTTCTTGGACGGTAGATTTTTAATGGCTTCTTCTATTTCATTGCTTGATATTGATCTGTTTAAATTGTGTATGTCCTTCTGGTTCAGTTTGGGAGGAGTGTATACCTCTAGAAATTTGTCAATGTCTTTGGTAGTTTCTATTTTGTTGGAATACAGATTTTCAAAGTAGCTTCTCATCTCAGTGATGTGTGTCATGTTATTTCCTTTTTCATCACAAATTTTAGTAATTTGAGTCTTCTCTCTCCTTCTCTTTTTTAGTGTGGCTAAGGGTTTGTCTATTTTGTTGACTTTCTCAAAGAACCAACTTTTTGTTTTTTCAATTTTTTGAATTGTTTCTTTTGTTTCAATTTCATTGATTTCAGCTGTGATTTTAATTATTTTGTGTTTTCTCTACTTTTGGTGGTGTTCTGTTCTTCTTTTACTAGGGCTTTGAGCTGTAATGTTAGGTCATTTAATTGTTGACTTTTCATTCTTTTCTGGAATGCACTCCATGCAATGAATTTTCCTCTTAGCACCACTTTCATAGTGTCCCAGAGATTTTGATATGTTGTATTGTCATTCTCATTGACCTATAAGAATTTTTTTTATCTCCTCCCTGATGTTTTTTGTTATTCATGTTTCATTCAATAGCATATTATTTAGTCTCCAGGTGTTTGAGTAATTTCTGTTTTTTATTTTGTCATTGGTTTCTATTCTCAGTCCATTATGATCTGATAGAACACAAGGCACTATCTCAATTTTTTTGTATTTCCTTAGGGCTGCTTTTTGGCATAACATATGGTCTATTTTCGAGAAGGTTCCATGTGCTGCAGAGAAGAAAGTGAATCCGCTTATTGATGGATGGAATATTCTATATTTGTCTATTTAGTCTAGGTTATTGATTATGTTACTGAGTTCTATGGTTTCTTTGGTTGGTTTTTGTTTGGAAGATCTATCTAGTGGTGATAGCAGTGCATTAAAGTCACCCAGAATAATTGTGTTATGGTCTTTGTGATTCCTCAAATTGAGAAGGATTTGTTTGATGTACAGGGATACACCATTGTTTGGGGCATAAATATTTACACTATCTTTATGTCTTCCTGATTTATGGTGCCCTTAAGCAGTATGAAATGTCCTTCTTTATCCCTTCTGACTAACTTTGGCTTGAAGTCCACTTAATCTGAAATAAGGAATGAAACCTCCACTTTTTCCTGAGTCCATGTGCATAGTAGGTTTTTCCCATCCTTTCACCTTTAGTCTGTGGATGTCTTTTTCTATGAGATGAGTCTCTTGCAGGCAGCATATTGTTGGGTCTTTCTTTTTAATCCATTCTGCCAGTCTATGTATTTTGATTGATGAGTTTAGGCCATTAACATTCAGGGTTATTATTGAGATATGATATGTATTCCCAGTCATTTGGCTTATTTTTGGTTTTTAAGTTGGCTTGGTTTCTCCTTTGAGTGGTTTTTCTCTAAAGTAGTTTCTCCCTTTGTTGACCTACATTGTTGTTTTTCATTTCCTCCTCATAGAATATTTTGTTGAGAACATTCTGTAGTGCAGGGTTTCTATTTGTGAATTCTTTTAACTGTTGTTTATCATGGAAGGATTTTATTTCATCTTCAAATCTGAAGGTTAGTTTTGCTGTGTATAGGATTTTTGGTTGGCAACCATGTTCTTTCAGAGTTCGAAATACGATGTTCCAGGCCCTTCTAGCTTTTAGAGTCTGGGTTGAGAAGTCTGCTGCTATCCATATTGGTCTCCCCCTATATGTAATCTGATGTTTTTCTCTTGTGGCCTTCGTAATCCTATCTTTATTTTGAATGTTAGGCATTTTCATTATAATGTGTCTTGGTGTGGATCTGTTGTGATTTTGTGCATTTGGTGTTCTGTAAGCCTCTTGTATATAATTTTCCATTTCATTCTTCAGATTTGGGAAATTTTCTGATACTATTTCATTGAATAGGTTGTTCATTCCTTTGGTTTGTATCTCTGTGCCTTCCTCAATCCTGATAATTCTTAAATTTTGTCTTTTCATGATGTCCCATAGTTCTTGGAGATTCTGTTCATGATTTCTTACCATCTTCTCTGTTTGGGCAACTTTGTTTTCAAGATTAAATATTTTGTCTTCATTTTCTGAAGTTCTGTCATCCAAGTGGTCTAGTCTTTTGGTGATGGTTCCCATTGAGTTTTTTATTTGGTTTATTGTTTCCTTCATTTCTGAGATTTCTGTTTGTTTTTTCTTGAGAATCTCTATCGCTTTGTTGAAATGATCTTTTGCTTCCTGCAGTTGCTCTTTTAACTGCTTATTGGTATTATCATTCATTGCCTGCATTTGCTCTCTTATCCTTTGCTTCGGTAATCATCTTAATCATGTATAATCTGAAGTCCTTTCCTGACATTTCTTCTAACATACTGTCATTGGATTCTATTAATATAGAATCTAGATTTGTTTGGGTCATTTTCTTCCCTTGTTTTTTCATGTTGTTCATGTATCTTCCCCTTTAGCGCTGCAGATCTGGGGTATTACAGATTTCCCCCTATAGGCTTATAATGGCCCTATAGGTTTCCAAAACCCTTTCTTTAAGGGGAGATCAATATTAGCAGTGCCCAAATCAGACACTATGCAATCCTAGACCAAATAGCCCCTATGAGGACAATAACAAAATTGTCATAATAAACCGAATGAGTTCAAATATTATCTTCAGTAAAACAAACACATTTGCAATAAGGTCTGCAGTTTCAAATGGAGGACAAAGAGGATGCAGAGGGATGTAGAACATGACTGTTAGTGGGATAAGAAAAGAATATACAGAAGTTGTAGATATTAGATAGGGTGAGAGTGTAATCAAAAGAAATTGGATGTTAGCATGCAAAAAAGGCAGAAAGAGACCCTGAGGGAACAGGTAAACAAAAGGAAAAGAGAGCAAGAAAAGTAAAGAAATTAAAATTTAATTTTTTTCAATAAGGAGAAAATAGAAAATCTACAGTATAACAGTCATATAGTAATGAAACCTCCCAGAGTTCAGTTGCTGATGCATCCCAACATCATTATTAATGGAAAAAAGTGAAAGAATTTCCCCTAAAAACTGGAACAAAGCAGGGATGCCCTCTTTCACCACTTCTATTCAACTTCATCCTTGAAATACTAGCCAGAGCAATTAGACAGACCAAAGAAATTAAAGGGACATGAGTAGGAAAAGAAGAACTCAAACTGTCCCTATTTGCCAATGAAATGATTATATATTTAGAGGATCAAAAAGTTATAGCAGAAAACTTCTAGAACTCATAAATGAATTCAGTAAAGTAGCAGAATATAAAATCAGTGCTCATAAATCTAATGCATTTTTATTCATAAGTGACAAATCCTCTGAAAGAGAAATTAGAAAAACTACTCCATTCAAAATAGCCTCAAAAAAAAAAAAAACAAAATAAAATACTTGGGAATCAATCTAACGAAAGAGTTGAAAGACCTCTACAATGAGAACTACAGAACACTAAAGAAAGAAATTAAGGAAAACCTTACAAGATGAAAAGATCTCCCATGTTCTTGAATAGGTAGAATTAATATTTTCAAAATGGCCATACTACCAAAAGTGCTACAAATTCAGTGCAATTACAATTAAAACCCAGTGACATACCTCATAGAAATAGAGCAAGCAATCATGAAATTCGTTTGGAAGTATAAGAGACACAGAATAGCTAAAATAATCCTTAGCAGGAAGAGTGAGGCAGGGGGTATCATAATACCAGAACTTCCACTATACTACAGAGCAACAGTAACAAAAATGGCATGGTATTGGCACCAAAATAGACTGGTAGATCAATGGTACAGAATAGAGGACATGGAGACAAACCCACATATATACAGTTTTCTCATACTAGACAAAGGTGCCAATAACATACAATGGAGAAAGATAGCCTGTACAACAAATGGTGCTGGGAAAACTGGAAATCCAAATGCAGCAAAATGAAACTAATCCCCTATCTCTCACCCTGCACAAAACTCAACTCAAAATGAATCAAGGATCATGGAATTGGACAAGACACCCTGCACCTAACAGAAGAAAAAATAGGTCCAAATCTTCATCATGTTGGCTTAGTATCAGACTTCCTTAACATGACTCCCAAAGCACAAGAAATAGAAGCAGGAATCAATAATTGGGAGAGATTCAAATGAAAAAACTTTTTCTCAGCAAAGGAAACAATCAACAATGTGAAGAAAGAGCCTACAAAGTGGGAGAAAATCTTTGCCACACACTCTTCAGATGGAGCACTAATGTCCAGAATCTATAAAGATCTCAAAATCTTTACACCAAGGATACAAATAACCCAATCAATAAATGGGCTAAGGAAATGGGCAGACACTTCACATAAAACCTACAAGCAATCAACAGATATATGAAAAAGTGTTCAACATCTCTAGTAATAAGAGAAATGTTAATCAAAACTACTCCAAGATTTTGTCTCACCCCAAGTAGAAAGGCTATTATCAAGAATACAAGCAACAATAGGTGTTGGCGAGGATGTGGGGAAAAAGGTACAGTCATACATTGCTGGTAGGGTTGCACATTAGTGTAGGCACTCTGGAAAGCAGTGTGTAGTTTCCTTAGCAAACTTGGAATGGAACCATCATTTGACCCAACTATCTCTCTGAGAATCGGATGATGATATATAAGGGGAGTGGCAGGAGGCAAGGATGGAGGAAAGATGGATTGTATAGAGGAAAATGAAAGGTGGGGTGGAGGTGGGTGGAAGGAAAAATACTAGAATGCAATAAACATCATTACCCTATGTACATGTATGATTACACAAATGGTGTGACTCTACTTTGTGAACACCCAGAGAAACAACAGTTGTACCCCATTTGTGTACAATGAATCAAAATCAATAAATTAAAAAAAAGAAATGCCCTCATTGATATCCATAACTTGGTGAATAATTAATGAGTTTCCATCAGTGAAGAGAAGTAGTATTAGAATATCACTTTAGGGTCCCCCACTCCAATAAACATTGACTGCAGAACTGGAAGTGCTAAGGCTCTTCATGTGTGTTTTTTTTTTTTTTTTTTTTCCTGATTCAGAGAAGGGAAGCACATTGGAGAAAGTGATCCTCAGTTATCTCAGAAAACATACATTAGCTTGGCACAACTGAAGCAAAAACAATACCTCCAGAGGTACAAATAGAAGCATAATCCCTTAATATTCCATTTGAAACCCATATCCTCCCAGAGCCAAAAGAGCTGTTGACAAATCCAAAGATTAACTGCATTAGTTTCCTAGGGCTGCTGTATCAAATTACTGTAAACTTGGTGGCATAAAAGAACAGAAATTTATTCTCACTGCTATGGAGGCCAGATGTCTGAAGTCAAGTTGTTCGTAGGGCCGTGCTCTGTCTGCTCTTGGGGAGAATCCGTTCTCACCTGTTCCAGCTGCTGTTGACTCCTGGCATTCTTCGGCTTGTGGTAGCATAACTCTACTCTCTGCCTCCAGCTCCACACGTCCCTCTTCCCTTTATCTCCGCATGTCCTTCATGACTCTTATATTTAGTCTTACTAGATTCAGAGCATACTCTAGTCTAGTATGATCCCATCTTGATTCTTATTACAGCTACGGAGATTGTCTTTGCTATGAAGTGCCCATCCTGAGGTTCTAGGTGTATACTAATTTTAGGGGAGCACCATTCAACCCACAACAAAGAAAAGCTAAGAGAAATTATAAGTCATGTATTATTCAAATAGATTTGGTTTTCAAAGCATGGTGATTCTCTGCCTTAGGTTTCAGAAAGCAGAAATCAGGTTGTTGCTCAGACTGAACACTTAATCTGAGGTTGTGGGGGTCATCTTCTTACACACTCATTCAGATTGTTGGCAGGATTCAGTTACACATGGAGGCAGGACCAAGGACTCTCTTTCCTTGCTGTCTGTTCTCTATTCTTATCTCTTAGAGGATGCCTGTATCCTGTGTTCCTCTTCCTCTTCCTCCATCATTAAAGGTAGCAATGGTGGGCCAAATTCTTCTCACATTTTGAATCTCTCTGTGGTTTCCTCTTCTACTTCCTCTGTTCAAGTACCTTTTCTACCACACGTATTTGCCTTCTACTTTCATCATATGTTTCTCTGCCTCCAGTTAGAGAAAGTTCTCTGATTTGGAGGACAGCCAATGCCTGTGTAGGGAGAGAATAGGTAACCCTTGGAGGTGTGGGCTGGCTGGAAATAAAAGGTTGGAAAAGTAAGATTCAGAAGTAAAGCAAAAGACATGGAAGATGTTTTGTTTAGTGGGAGTTAGACGGGTAGAAGGGACCTGATGAAAAAGCCCGAGAATGCTTTATTTATAGTGATACATAGGAATTTATTGGGAGGAGGAGTTCTTCAAGGTAAATAAGAAAATGGCCTTGTTGGGACTTATCACTTGTGCAGTAATTTTTCCTCCTTGAGGTAGATGGTGCCACAAGGCGAGTTGGGGCCCTAGTATCACTTTCTGGAGAGTTGCATCTGAATCTAGAGCTGTCTGAGCCACTAAATTCTGCACTGTCACAGAATTCTCTTTGAGCAGGATGTCTGTCAAAGCAATGAAACAGTCTCAGTTCCATGAGATTATACTGAAGAGTTTTCCAAAGGCCCTACCTCCATTTTAGAGATGGCTCAGACATGTCACAGTTCCCTTGTGGCTTCCCACAAGATTGGGCCCATCAAGTTAACCTAGAAGAATCTCCCTTTGAGAAAGCCTCTGTTTATGTTTGCAAAATCCCTTTTGCCGTCTGATGTAAGATATTCACATATTATTGGGATTAGAATGTGAACATCTCTCAGGAGAGGATAGCACTATTGGCCTACCACAACTGGTTAAAATATTAAAATAGAAAATACTGAAGACATTGACAAATTTTTAGAGACATATGATCTTCCCGAACTGAATCAGAAAGACATACACAATTAAAACAGATCAATATCCAGCACCAAAATAGAAGTCATCAAAAAAAAAAGCCTATCAACAAAGAAAAGTCCAGGACCAGATGGATTCTCAGTCGAATTTTATAAGACCTTTATAGAAAAACTAATACCAATACTCCTCAAAGTATTCCAGGAAAGAGAAAAGGAGAGAAACCTTCCAAACTCATTCTATGAGGCTAGTATCACTCTGATACCAAAACCAGACAAAGACTCTTCAAGGAAAGAAAACATTAGACCATTATCCCTGATGAACATAGATGCAAAAATCATTAACAAAATACTGGCAAATTGCATTAAAAAATATATTAAAAAGATAGTGCACCATGATCAAGTGGAGTTTATCCCAGGGATACAAGGTTGGTTGAACATTCAGAAATCAATAAATGTAATTCATCACATCAATAGACTTAAAGTTAAGAATCATATGAATATCTCAATATATGCTGAGAAAGCATTTGATAAAATACAACACCCCTTCATGCTTAAAACACTAGAAAAAATAGGAATAGTAGGAATATACCTCAACATTGTAAAGGCTATCTACACTAAGCCCATGGCCAACATCATTCTAAATGGAGAAAAACTGAAAGAATTCCCCTAAAAACTGGAACAAGGCAGGAATGCCCTCTTTCACCACTTCTATTCAATATCGCCCTTGAAATACTAGTCAGAGCAATTAGACAGACCAAAGAAAGTAAAGGGATACAAATAGGAAAAGAAGAACTCAAGCTGTTACTATTTGCTGATGACATGATTCTATATTTAGAGGATAAAAAAACTCTACTAGAAAGTAGCAGGATATAAAATTAATACACATAAATCTAATGCATTTCTATTCATAAATGATGAATCCTCTGAAAGAGAAATTAGGAAAACCACTCCATTTACAATAGCCTCAAAAAAAAAAAAAAAAAAAAAACCTTGGGAATCAATCTAACAAAAGAGGTGAAAGACTCTATGATGAAAACTACAGAACACTAAAGAAAGAAATTAAGGAAAACCTTAGAAGATGGAAAGCTCTCACATGTTTTTGGATAGGAAGAATTAGTATTGTCAAAATGGCCATTCTACCGAAGGTGCTATACAGATTCATTGCAATTACAATTAAAATCCCAATGAAGTTCCTCATAGAAATAGAGAAAGCAATCATGAACTTCATCTGGAAGAATAAGAGACCTCGAATAGCCAAACAATCCTGAGCAGAAAAAGTGAAGCAGGAGGTATCACAATACCAGAACTTCCACTATACTACAGAGGAATAGTAACAAAAACGGCATGGTATTGGCACCAAAATAGACAGGTAGATCAATGGTACAGAATAGAGGACATGGAGACAAACCCATATACATACAGTTTTCTCATACTAGACAAAGGTGCCAAAACATACAATGGAGAAAAGATACCTGTTCAACAAATGGTGCTGGGAATACTGGAAATCCAAATGCAGTAAAATGAAATTAAAACTCTATCTCTCACCCTGCACAAAACTCAATTCAAAATGGGTCAAGGACTTAGGAATTAGATCAGAGACCCTACACTAAATAGAAGACAGATTAGGCCTGAATCTTCATCATGTTCTTTAGGACCAGACTTCCTTAACAAGACTCCTAAAGCACAAGAAATCAAAGCAAAAATCAATAAATGGGATGGATTCAAATGAATAAGCGTTCTCTCAGCAGTGGATACGATCTATAATGTAAAAAGAGAGCCCACAGAGTGGGAGAAAATCTTTTCTACATGCACTTCAGATAGAGCACTTATCTCCAAAATTTATAAAGAGCTTACAAAACTTTACACCAAAAATACAAAGAACCGAATCAATAAATGGATCAAGGAACTGGACAGACAGTTTACAGAAGAAGACATATAGGCAATTAATAAATATATGAAAAAGTGTTCAACATCTCTAGTAACTAGAGAAATGCAAATTAAAACCACCCTAAGATTTCATCTTATTCCAATTAGTATGGCTATTATCAAAAACACAAGCAATAATAGGTGTTGGCATGGATGTGGGGAAACAGGCACACTTGTACATTGCTGATAGGGTTGCAAATTGTTGCAGCCACTCTAGAAAGCAGTGTGGAGAATCCTCAGAAAACTTTGAATGGATCCACCTTTTGACCTAGTTATCCCATTCCTTGGTTTATACCTAAAGGACTTAAAATTAGCATACTACAGTAACACAGTCACCTCAATGTTTATAGCAGCTCAATTCACAATAGCCAGATTGTGGAACCAACCTAGATGCTCTTCAACAGATGAATGGATAAAGAAACTGTGGTGTACATACACAATGGAATATTATTCAGTCATAAAGAAGAATAATATTATGGCATTTGCAGGTAAATGGATGCAGTTGGAGAATATCATGCTAAGTGCAATAAACCAATCCCAAAAACCAAAGGCCAAATGTTTTCCCTGATAAGTGAATGATGGTATACAATGGGGGTTGGGGGTGTGGGGAGTGAGAGAAGAATGGAGGAAATTTATGTAGAAGGAAATGAGAGGGAGGGGGTGTATGAAAATTCATGGAATGAGACAGACATCATTACCCTATGTACATGTATGATTACACAAATGGTATGAATCTACATTGTGCACAACCATAGAAATGAAATGATGTACCCCATTTGTGTACAATAAATCAAAATGCAGTCTGTAAAAATAAAAAATGTAAATTAATTAAAATATATTTTATGGGTCTTTGTTACCATCCTTAATTATACATATTTCTAAGCTTCATGTGAGTGACTAGTCTTTTGACCATGGGTTCCACCAGCGTCCTTAAACTGAAAGCATTTTAAGGACATTGGTAATTATTTTGTTTTTCCGTTTACTCTTTTTTCCTTTCCTTTGCCCTTATTGACTATTTGTGACTGGAGTCTAAAGAAGAATATTAGTAACCTTCACTCACCTCTCTGGGGTTTCTTGAAGATTAATACTCTATAAAATTCTAAATTAAATTTTTAATTAAAGTACATATGTGAATTAATGAGATTGGGGATCAGATTCTTGATTTAGCTAATTCACCAGATTTGTTTATTTCAAAACTAGATCAGTCACCTTTTTCTCAAGAAGATCTCATAATACAAAAAAAATGTGTTGCAGTCTTCCTTTTAAATATGGGTCGAGAAACTTAAATGAAAATGCTAAATAAATATTCTGAATTATTAATAGCATCATATTCACTTTATGTATCTTCATATATAGGATTGAATAAGAAATCAAAAGATGTACAATGTAAGTTTATATTTACTTTGCTTGTTTTCAAAGGTTTTGCCCCCTATTTCCATGGGGATACTGATTAGAGGAGAGCATTAAGTCATACTTGATTTATCTACTGTTGGTGATATACAGATACACATGTTCAGAATTTCAGGTCTTAATTTACTTTTGGAGTTTAATATGTCTACTTCTAAAATTTATTCAAGGAGTATGTATAATTAAAACAATTTGGACTAAATATTTAAAAATAAAAATTGGATGCAAATATAGCAGGAATAATTCTTAGAGTTTTAAAACCAAATTTCCCACCTACATTTGAAAAAAAAATGTATAGATAAAAAATAGGAGCTAGAACACTGCCTGCTGTGATTTAAATCTCTTTTTTTTAAACCCTCCCCTAGTTTTAATAAGATCTATTAAATGCATGGAAACTGGGGAATGGGCTGCAGTTCCTGACTGACCTTTTTGGAGCACCTGTACCCTCCTTACCTCAGTCCTCTGGGAGGGTATATTTCAACTGAAATCGTGCTTTGTCTCTCCCCAAGAGAGAGAGTGTAACTTCTATAATTGATAAGATGGGGAGAAGAAATGAATTTAGAGTTGTCCGGGTGAGAATAAATTACAGAAAGACTGTGAAATAAGTAGAGAAATCATTACTAGGTACTGAATGTTGGTTGCTGTAGGTGAGCACAGAATTGAATCTCCTGGCAACATGGGGTCAAGGTTGGACTGTGTAGTTGTCATCAAAGAAGAAAGTCGTTGTCTTCTAATGATAACCTTGGTTTCTTTGGCACAGTCTATTCTGGCTATAAATCTTGGTCAAGTTTTATCTGGCAAAAAGCTTAGGAAGAGGAGGGTGATCCCAAAGATCTGACAGAAGTGGGGAACGTGTTACTTTGAAGATACCTTTGAACACTGCAGCTATGTAGGTGAGCTAAAGGCACAGTTTCCAGAAAAAGTGTGGTCATGTTTCAAGCTGAAGAAAGGGGATATAAATGTAATAGAGGGGCCATAAGATGGGCAGCTAGAAGATTTAGCAAAATGGAGCAAGATGCAGAATGGATATGCTTAGACTATTTAGGAACAAAATCCAAACACTAGGCTTAATCTCAATGTTTTCTTTAAGCAGAACTTAGAAGTATTTGCGAGAGTGGCCACACATCCTTGAAAAACAACAGGGTTCTTCCTAAGAGCAAGGTAGCTCCTCTGTGTTCTATGTATTTTATTTTATTAACACAAATGTTCATTCATCTCCCACAATGTGTTTAGAACTGCTTAATTCTGAGAGGGACATCAATGAAGTTGAACACATGTGTACTAACCTCCAAGTAGTTTCTAGACCATATAATGGAGACTCTAGTAGTTCAAGCCTACATTTCGTGAAGATTACAATACTGAATTATGTTCTGTGGAAAACACAAATATAAAAATCTGTTCCCAAATATCTTTGGGGAGGAAATAAAAAAAGCATTCATATGTCCATATAAATGACAAAATCACATTGTTTTTATAATATTCCCAAGAGGAAGGCCAATTAATTCTCAAAAGAGTTTAAGAAATCCTGTATCATTTGTGGTAGTCTGCTTTTCATTACTGTAACAAAATTACCTGAGAAAAACATCTTAGATGAGGAAAGATTTATTTTGGCTTATGGTTTCAGAGGTTTTAGTTCAAGGCTGATCAACTGCATTGCTTTGGGTCTGAGATGAGGCAGAATATCATGGTGGTAGGGCATGGGAAAGTAAAGCAACTCACCTCTTAGCACCCAGGAAGCCAAGAGAAAGGGCCGTAGACAAAATACAATCTCCAAGGGCATGCCTCCGAGAACCTACTCCCTCAACTAGATCCCGCCTCCTACAGTTTCCCCTACTTTCCAAGAGTCTAGTTAGATATGAATCCTTCAATCAATTAATTTATTGATGAGGTCAGAGTCCATATGATACAATCACTTACCAAATCTACACCTCTGAACACTGTTACATGGGGGACCAAGCCTCCAACACAAGAGCCTTTGGGGGACACTTTATATCCAAACATAACGTCATTGTGTTAAATATTAAACACAAACGCTACCTTGAAGAATGTTCCTTAAGGTTGTTTTTTCCATGTAAAAGTGGTTCTGTGCTGCTTCTAGCACCTATGAAGCATAATCTTATTTTGAGGCTCTATTATAAAGACTTCCAGTTATCTATTCAAGTTGAAGATGAGGCTCTGCACATAGTGAAAAATGTTATGTACTCCTGTTCTTATTTTCACGAGGGACTTCCATTCTACTTCTCTGGTATGAGCAGTGATGTTGGGCTGTCTCTTGCTTTTCCCCTTTGGAGGAGTGACTGGAACCCAGTGGATCAGGTAAAAGAGTTGGGCTATTTTATTAGGTTGTGGGCAACATGGGCCATTGTTTGCCTTTTCTCAGGAGCAGAGTGTGCTCTTGCTTTCTCCTCCTTGAGATGGCAGATGAATCAGGCTCTATTTCTGGTAGGTAAATCATTTCTCTGCTCTTTTTCTGAGTTTTTCCTTTTCACCTTAGTAGAGACTTCTGTCACATGCTTTTCAAGGTCTTCAGTTTGTGGTAGGAGGTAGGAGGTTTCACTGTGATTTCCAGTTTAACTTTGCTAGGAAAAAAAATCCTGTAATTTATTTTTTATTTCACTTAAAAAATTTATTGGTGCGTTAAAATTACATGTAATAGTAGCATTTGTTGTTACCTATTTGTACATACAATATGATTTGGTCAATGTCATTCCCCAGTACCTACACTTTCCCTTCCCTCCTCCCTCATCCTGGCTCCCTTCCTCTATTCTACTGGCCTCCCTTATTTTTAGGAGACGCCCCGTCCCAGCCCCCAGCTGCCTTTTTCCTTTCTTCACTGTAACTTTCACATATGAGAGAAAACATGTGACCCTTGACCTTCTGAGATTGGCTTATTCCACCTGACATGATGCTCTTGAGTCTCATCCATTTTTCTGCACATGCCATAATTTCACTCTTTTTTGTAAAGGTATCTTATTTTAAGCTTCACTTGGTTTCTTGGGTTTATTTTCTCTGGGTTAACTTCTAGATGGAAGGAGGCAGTTAGGGATTGATAAGTGACCCACAAATCTCCCGCAAAAATTGCAAAACATGTTTTAATCCTGGTTCTCCTCATGCTCCCTGAGATTTTGGACAAGTTACCTGATTTGTTTAGGCCATGTTTTCTTGCTGAATAAGTGGCATTATGCAGGTGAAAATGCTTGGCCCTATTAGACACATTGGTATTCACACACCAATGGCCTGCCTCTGTCCTTTACACCATTCAGCTCTTCCCTTGTGAATTTGCTCACCCAGCCTTCTGCTGAGGACATCTGTTTATTAGTTTTCTCTTTGCATTTCAGAAGGAACAGATAGAAAAAGTAAGTGATTTCAAGCTTGTACCAGAGAGGGAAAATAATCTGGGAAACCAGTAGCAGCCCCAGACTCCTTCCTAAAATTGAACTGAACTTAATTCCAATTTTTTGACATCTTAAAATCTTTAATATTTTCATCTTCAAGCTTAAATTCTCACAATAGATTAAATATGATGATATGTTGGCAAAAGTTTTTCCTCATCTGGAACTAGGGAGTCACTGAAAAGTGATATAATAGCTGATCCATGGTAAGCATCAAATCTTTTTGCTCTCTATCTAGAAATGAATGAATTTAGAAGTCATTTCTTTGCAATATAAACATTATCATTCCCTTTACAACCACAGTTGCATTTATATTTCTAACTGCAGAATTGAAAACACGCAATTTAAAATCAGAGATTAATTTCATTGACAGAGGCAAGGTTTAAGTTATGTTTTTCAAAAAATGAATAAAAAATTATGGGTGTTCTCACAACCTGTGAATTTATATGAGGATAGTTTTCTTGGTGTTAGTCTTCTTCACCTGAAAGATTCTGCCTTCAACTTTTAGTGTATCCTAAATGTACCCAATTTTCTAGTCCCAACTAAGGACTTGCTTCTTACATGGAACTTTTTCTGATGATTCTCAGCCAACTTATCCTTGTATGCCTAGATGTCTTTTGAACCTATGATCAATTGTATGAAGAATGGTCCTGAGAAGAAAAATCAACATTTACAGTCACACTGATGTTCAAACATTGGCTTTCAACTTTCTCACTATGGATCTTTGGGAAAGTTAACTCCTCTGAGATCAGATCCTCATACAATACAATATAGGGCAAAAATAACTGCTTTACTGTAGGAACTAAATTAAATGAGTACACAATATGTTTGAAGTTGTCAAGAGTTACTGACTCAAAATGATATATCCCATCTACTTTTGCCTTCATTTATTTATCCTACAAATATTCATTAGGCAGATAGAATGTATTAGGCAGATGCTATAGTAGGAGTATGTACTATAAAATTAAAACAACAATAATTACCTTCAGAAACTCATCATTTGGTGGAAGAGAAATTGGTGAATGAGAAAGTTAAGAGTATGTTAGGATGCTTTCTATGACAGATGGACAGGTAGGAGAGTTAGGAGCATGTTGAAGATAATTAGGTAAGCCAGTATGGGAATAAGTCAGCAAGGACAGGAAGAGAGATCCTCAAGTGTAGAGGAAGCAAGCACTCACTAGTTCAGTCAAGATAGTGAGAAGGTGCCTGCCTTATTTAGAGAAGACTGCACACATTTCAGCATGGCCAGAGCATAAGAAAAAATGGCAATGCATGAAATTAGGGAGGTGAGCAGGGGAAAGTTCATGAAGGAACTCTGAATTTCATCCTTAAGGATTGACACTGAAGAATTCTCAATTGGAAAAATCATGCAATTGTGCAAGCATTTTTGTAAAGATGATTGTAAAATTTGTGGAGAATTTATTTAAATGGAATAAAAGTGTAGGCAAAGATATTGGTTAAGAAATTGTTATAGGAGATTCAAGATGGCAGACTAGAGGGAGGCTGCATTCCTTGTCGCTCTATAACTCGGGTTTCAAGCAGAGGATATCTGTTTCTTGGTGAGGCAGTTTTTGCAGCTTATTGATCCCCTGCTGTTTAGCCCAGTTGTCTGCTGCAATCACCTGCAGTCTGCCAGCCTATCGACTACTTTTTGAGTGCAGATTGCTCACTGTCTGGCACCTACCATCTGCCATTTGCCTGCCGTTTGCCTGTCCATTGCCTGCCTTTCACCTACCCATCACCCACCGCCCCAAGTTCACCTCTCGATCATCCAACAGCAGTCAGTAGACTGGCCACAGACCTCCAGTGGTGCACTGGCTGCCTGCTGTTTCCTGGAAGTTCACTGTCACAGTACCTGCAGGTTTGGTTAGGTGACATGGCTGCCGCCATTTTGAGACAAAACCAGGACTTATAGGACCTCTGGTCGGGCTTACTGAGTCCCATCTCCAGGATCCTTTAGCCCAACCGATCACTCCCTGCCTCTGGAGCCCTCATATCGACTGACTTCTCCCTGCCATCAGGACCCCAGACTGACTGACTGCACCCTATCACCAGGACCCCCAGACTGACAGATTGCACCCTGCCTCCAGTGTCTCGCAATCAGACTGATAACACCATACCTCCAGGACCACTGCCTGACCAACTGCACCCCGCCTCCAGAACCTCCAGCCGACAACACCCACACCCCAAGCTGCAGCTCCCCATTTGCCAACACATTTGGAAGCCAGAGTGGCCATCTTGGTTAATCCTGGAAGCTGTATCTCCCATCTTTAGGTGGGGCAAATCCCATCTTGAGATGCCTGCTGGAGACTGGAAGCTCATTGACAGGTGCTTCTCATACATCAGGCTACTGAAGACTGGGAGGTTTGAATACTATATGACTGTTATGGTGTTGATTTTCTTACTTCTCCTTATTGAAAATTGTAAGTTTTATTTCTTTTTCTTGCTCTTTTTTCCTTTTGTTTACCTGTTCCCTCAGAGTCTCATTCTCCTGTTTTCCATGCTAACAACTGACTTCTTTTTATTATACTCACACTCTTTCTATGATCTAGAATTTCTATATATTTTTTTCTTATCCCATTAACAGCTACATCCTATATCCCTCTGCATCCTCTTTGTCCTCCATTAGAAACTGTAGACCTTATTGCAAATATATTTGTTATACTGAACATAATAATTGAACTCATTCTGTTTATTATGACAATATTGTTAATGTCCTCATATGGGCTATTTGGTTTCAGGTTGCTTACTGTCTGAACTGGGCACTGCTGACATTGATATCCCCCTTAAAGAAAAGGTTTTGTAAATCTGGAAGGTCACTATAAGCCTATAGGGGGTAAACTACAATACCCCAGATCTGCACTGCTAGAGGGGAAGATACATGAACAACATGAAAAAACAAGGGAAGAAAATGATCCAAACAAATCTAGATTCTATATTAATAGAATCCAATGACAGTATGTTAGAAGAAATGTCAGAAAAGGACTTCAGGTTATACATGATTAAGGTGATTCATTAAGCAAAGGATGAAATAAGAGAGCAAATACAGGCAATGAATGATCATACTCATAAGCAGTTGAAAGAGCAACTGCAGGAAGCAAAAGATCATTTCAACAAAGAAATAGAGATTCTCAAAAAAAACAAAAACAAACAAACCAAAAAACCAAATGGAGATCCTTGAAATGAAGGAAACAATAAGACAAATAAAAAACTCAATGGGAACCATCACCAAAAGACTAGACCACTTGGAAGACAGAACTTCAGAAAATGAAGACAAAATATTTAATCTTGAAAACAAAGTTGCCCAAACAGAGAAGATGGTAAGAAATCATGAACAGAATCTCTAAGAACTATGGGACATCATGAAAAGACAAAATTTAAGAATTATCAGGATTGAGGAAGGCACAGAGATACAAACCAAAGGAATGAACAACCTATTCAATGAAATAGTATCAGAAAATTTCCCAAATCTGAAGAATGAAATGGAAAATTATATACAAGAGGCTTACAGAACACCAAATGCACAAAATCACAACAGATCCACACCAAGACACATTATAATGAAAATGCCTAACATTCAAAATAAAGATAGGATTACGAAGGCCACAAGAGAAAAGCATCAGATTACATATAGGGGGAGACCAATATGGATAGCAGCAGACTTCTCAACCCAGACTCTAAAAGCTAGAAGGGCCTGGAACATCGTATTTCGAGCTCTGAAAGAACATGGTTGCCAACCAAAAATCCTATACACAGCAAAACGAACCTTCAGATTTGAAGATGAAATAAAATCCTTCCATGATAAACAACAGTTAAAAGAATTTACAAAAATAAAAAACCCGTGATATAGAATATTCTCAACAAAATATTCCATGAGGAGGAAATGAAAAACAACAATGTAGATCAGCAAAAGGAGGAGCTACCTTAAAGAAAAATCCATTCGAAGGAGAAACCAAGCCAACTTAAAAATGAAAATTAAGCCAAAATGACTGGGAATACAAATCATATCTCATTAATAACCCTGAATGTTAATGGCCTAAACTCATCAATCAAAAGACAAGACTGGTAGAATGGATTAAAAAGAAAGACTCAACAATATGCTGCCTTCAAGAGACTCATCTCATAGAAAAAGACATCCACAGACTAAAGGTGATAGGATGGGAAAATCCAACCACGCATATGGATTCAGTAAAAAAGCTGGAGTTGCCATCCTTATTTCAGATAAAGTGGACTTCAAACCAAAATTAGAAAGGATAAAGAAGGACATTTCATACTGCTTCAGGAAACCATAAATCCAGAAGACATAACGATTGTAAATATTAATGCCCTAAACTATGGTGCATCCATGTACATCAAACAAATCCTTCTCAATTCCAGCAATCACATAGACCACAACACAGTAATTCTGGGTGACTTTAACACACCACTGTCACCACTGGATAAACCTTCCAAACAAAAACCAACCAAAGAAACCATAGAACCCAATAACACAATCAATAACCCAGACTTAACTGACATATATAGAATATTCCATCCATCAACGAGCAGATTCACTTTCTTCTCAGCAGCACATGGAACCTTCTCGAAAAGAGACCATACATTATGCCACAAAGCAGCCATTAGGAAATACAAAAAAATTGAGATACTGCCTTGTGTTCTATCAGATCGTAATGGACTGAGAGTAGAAATCAATGACAAAATAAAAAACAGAAATTACTTCAACACCTGGAGACTAAATAATATGCTATTGAATGAAACATGGATAACAGGAAACATCAGTGAGGAGATAAAAATATTCTTAGAAGTAAATGAGAATGATGATACAACATATCAAAATCTCTGGGACACTATGAAAGCAGTACTATGAGGAAAATTCACTGCGTGGAGTGCATTCCAGAAAAGAATAAAAAGTCAACAATTAAATGACCTAACATTACAGCTCAAAGCCCTAGAAAAAGAAGAACAGAACAACACCAAAAGTAGTAGAAGACATGAAATAATTAAAATCAGAGTTGAAATCAATGAACTTGAAACAAAAGAAACAATTCAAAAAATTGACAAAACAAAAAGTTGGTTCTTTGAGAAAGTCAACAAAATAGACAAACTCTTGGCCACACTAACAAAGAGAATGAAAGAAAACACGAATTACTAAAATTTGTAATGAAAAAGGAAATATCACAACAGACACCACTGAAATACATAACATAATGAAAAGCTACTTTGAAAATGTATATTCCAACAGAACAGAAAATACTGAAGATATCGACAAATTTCTAGAGACATATGCTCCTCCCAAACTGAACCAGGGGGACATACACAATTTAAACAGATCAATATCGAGCAATGAAATAGAAGAAGCCATCAAAAGTCTACCATCCAAAAAAAGTCCAGGACCAGACGGATTCTCAGCTGAGTTCTACAAGACCTTCAAAAAAGAACCTATTCCAATACTTCTCAAAGTATTACAGGAAATAGAAAAGGAGGGAACACTACGAAACTCATTCTATGAAGCTAATGTCACCCTCATACCCAAACCAAGAAAAGACACATCAAGGAAAGAAAATGTTAGACCAACACCCTTGATGAATGTAGATGTAAAGATCCTTAACAAACTACTGGCAAACTGTATCCAAAAACATATTAGGAAGATAGTGCACCACGATCAAGTGGGGTTCATCCCATGAATGCAAGGTTGGTTTAACATCTGTAAATCAACAAATGTAATCCATCATATCAATAGACTTAAGGATAAGAATCATGTGGTTATTTCAATTGATGCAGAAAAAGCGTTTGACAAAATACAACACCCCTTCATGTGAAAAACACTAGAAACAATAGGGATAGTAGGAACATACTTGAACATTTTAAAGGCTATTTATGCTAAGCCCATTGCCAACATCATTCTTAATGGAGGAAAACTGAGAGCATTCCCTTTAAAAATGAGAACAAGGCAGGGATGCCCTCTTTCACCACTTCTATTCAACATCGTCCTTGAGACTCTAGCCAGAGCAATTAGACAGACTAAAGAAATTAAAGGGATACGAATAGGAAAAGAGGAACTTAAGCTGTCACTATTTGCAGATGACATGATTCTCTATTTAGAGGATCCAAAAAACTCCTCCAGAAAACTTCTAGACCTCATAAATGAATTCAGCAAAATAGCAGGCTATAAAATCAACACGCATAAATCTAAAGCATTTTTATTCACAAGCAATGAAACATCTTAAAGGAAAATGTGGACAACTCCATTCTCAATACCCTAAAAAAAAAATAATAAAATACTTGGGAATCAACCTAACTAAAGAGGTGAAAGATCTCTACAGTGAAAACTACAAAACATTGAAGAAAGAAATTGAGGAAGACCTTAGAAGATGGAAAGATCTCTATGTTCTTGGATAGATAGAATTAATATTATCAAAATGGCCATACTTCCAAAGGTACTATACAGATTTAATGAAATTCCAATTAAAATCCCTATGACATTTCTCATAGAAATGGAAAAAGCAATCATGAAATTCATCTGGAAGAACAAAAGACCCAGAATAGCCAAAGCAATCCTGGGCAGGAAGAATGCTGCAGGAGGTACCACTATACCAGACCTTAAACTCTACTATAGAGCAATAGTAACAAAAAAACAGCATGGTACTGGCACCAAAATAGACAGGTAGATCAACAGAATAGAAGACACGGAGACTTACCCACATAAGTAAAGTAACCTCATACTAGACAAAGGTGCCAAAAACTTACAATGGAGAAAAGATAGCCTGTTCAACAAATGGTGCTGGGAAACTGGAAATTCATATGTAGTAAAATGAAATTAAACTCCTCTCTCTCACCCATACAAAATTAAACTCAAATTGGATCAAGGATCTAGGAATTAGACATGAGGCCCTTCACCAAATAGAAGAAAATGTAGGCCCAAATCTTCATCACATTGGATTAGGACCAGACTTCCTTAACAAGACCCCATAGCACAAGAAATAAAAGCAAGAATCAACAACTGGGATAGATTCAAACTAAAAAGTTTTTTCTCAGCACAAGAAACAATAGTGTGAAAAGAGAGCATACAAAGTGGGAGAAAATCTTCTCCACACACACTTCAAACAGAGCACTCATCTCCAGAGTTTATAAAGAACTTAAAAAACTTTACACCCAAGATACAAAGAACCCAATCAATAAATGGGCTAAGGAAATGGGCAGACACTTCACAGAAGAAGATATAAAGGTAATCAACAAATATATGAAAAAGTGTTCATCATCCTTAGTAATTAGAGAAATGTAAATTAAAATCAACCTAAGATTTCATCTTATTCTAATTAGAATGGCTATTATCAATAACACAAGCAATAATAAGTGTTTGCATGGATGTGGGGGAAAAGGCACACTCATACATTGCTGGTGGGTTGCAAATTGGTGCAGCCACTCTGGAAAGCAATATGGAGATTCCTCAGAAAGCTCGGAATGGAACCACCATTTGACCGAGCTATCCCACTCCTTGGCCTATACTCAAAGGACTTAAAATCAGCATACTACAGTGTTGCAGCCACATCAATGTTCACAGCAGCTCAATTCGTAATAGCTAGATTGTGGAACCAACCTAGATGCCCTTTAATTGATAAATGGACAAAGAAACTGTGGTATATATACACAATGGAATATTACTCAGCCATAAAAAGAATAAAATTATGGCATTTGCAGGTAAATGGATGCAGTTGGAAAATATCATGCTAAGTGAAATAGGCCAAGCCCCAAAAACCAAAGGCTGAATATTTTCTCTGATAAATGCATGACAATATATAACTATGGGGTTGATGGGGGGAAGAGAAGAATGAAAAAATTTTGGATGGTATAGAGTAAAAAGGGGTGGAAGGGGGTGGAGATGGAAAAATAGTAGAATGAAACAGACAGTATTACCCTATATATATATGTATGATTGCATGAATGGTGTGAGTCTATTTTGTGTATAACCATAAAAAGGAAAAGTTGTACCCCATTTGTGTATAATGAATCAAAATGTGTCTGTAAAAAATATTTCAATAAAAAATTGTTATAGTCTAGGTCAGCAATGATGAGAATATGAATTAAGACACTAATATTGGGGATGAACAGAAAAAAGATGATTCAAGAAAGGGTAAGGTATGGTGAAACAGGAGAAGAATGAATGAAGGGCAATTCTCATGTTGATAATGTTAGATTATGTAACTCACTGGATGTCAGTGTCACTAAATACTCAACTCCCATAATAAGTACTCCTTGTTTTGATTGCAGATGCATCCTCTGATTTAATTCTGAATATTTGAAGTACTCCTAAAGGAAGGCAGTCATTATACTTGACAGTTATAGTACTCAGTGTAAACTAATACATCTTTATTCTGATTTAAGAAATCAGTCTTGTTAGCTGGTCTAATTCGACCCTTTCCTTGAGAAGCTCTGCCATTCTTGGCATGCTGAAAATATCAGATCTTGAGCTACCAAGATTGGTCCAGGACAGGTAAATTCACCTAAGCAATGGCATTCTGTGGGGTGAAGTGTAGGTGGTCCCAGAGATCACCATCTTTATTAACCTAGAGAAGTTTCTAATGCCAAAGAAAAGCTTATTTAATGACACTTGTTAAAGCACTGTAAGGAAATCTTTCTTAGGGACCACAGGGATAGGTTTTGGGACCACCACAGTGAGATTTTGCAGTGGGGGGAGATTGGGCTCAGTTCTAAATGCAGCATGGAAAGGAGAGAATTAATAGCTAAGGAAGAGGGTGGGTGTGGTCAGTGGATGGATAATTACTGAGAAGAAACACTGAGGATAAGAAAGCTTGTAGGTAACATGACCTAATAGGATTCTTGCTGAAGACAGGTCAAGGTGGTCAGAAATCAGCTGGAGGATGAGGAACTCAATCAGATGTGGAAGGTAATCTGGTATCAAGGGCGAGAGATGAGAGTTTCTTGCTAAACTGACAGAAAACAATGTGAATGAGGAAAAAATCAAAGTGTTTTTCCTACTTTCTCATATCACTCAACAAAAGGCTTTTTACATTAGAAGCATTTTATTTTATTTTATTTTTTTTACCTACATGCAACTTGTTCTCCAGTGGACACCCGTTGGGTGTCCTGTCATTCATTTAATTTCCCACACTGTCTACCTGGAGTTAGAGTCAATGCCCACAGATTAAGGGCTAAGTCCTATAAGTCTGTTCCCATATTCAGATGCCATTTGCAAGTGGAAGATTGTCACCCACACTTCTGAATGACCAGCTATCAATCGAGGTTCCCATGCCCCCTCTTACAGTTTAACTAATTTGCTAGAGTGGCTCACAGGACTCAGGAAAGCACATTTATTGGTTTATTACAAAAGTTATTGCAAAGACTTGGATTATGTAGAGGGAAATGAGAGTGGGGAGCGGGTGGGGGTATGAAAGATGGTGGAATGAGACAGACATCATTACCCTATGTACATGTAGGATTACACAAATGGTGTGCGTCTACATCATGTACAACCAGAGAAACGAAAAGTTGTACCCCATTTGTGTACAATGAATCAAATGCAGTCTGTAAAAATAAAAATAAATAAAAAGAAAAAAAAACCAGAAACAAACAAAAATATATAAATGAACAGCCAGATGGAAAAGACAGATAGGGCGAGGAATATGGGAAGGGGTGTGGGACTTCCATGCCCACTTCACGGGGCACAATCCTCCAGGCACCTTGACATTTTCAGCAAGGATTTTTATGGAGGTTCATTACATGGACATGATTGATTAAGTCGCTGGCCACTGGTGATCAACTCAACTGTCAACTTCTCTCCCTTCCCATGAGGTTGGGGGATTCAGGTAAAGGTTTTAATCCTCTAATCACATCTTTGGTTCCCCTGGCAACCAGCCCCTATCCTGAGGTTATCAGGAGTCCCTGAAGTGCCCTTATTAGACTAGAAGATGCTCCATCACCCAGGAAACTCCAAGGGATTTGGGAACTCTGCATCAGATGCTCTGAACACTGGAAATTACAAAGGTCTTAGAAGATTTGTATCTGGACCCTGGGGCAAAGATCAAATAGAACCAAACATCCACCTGGAGCTCTTATCTACAAGGGTTTTAGAATCTCCATGCGAGGAACTGAGGGCAGAAACCAGAAAATATAAACTTCTGATTATTTCACACTACCATACGACTTAGGATTCTTTGGAAAGCTGGATTTTATGGATTTTATGAAGCTGGATTTTACATAGATTGGTTTAGGAGAAGATTCATAAGCCTGAGTAAATTTTGGTCAAGCAAAGAATTTCTATCAGTAAAAATGTCAGTGATTATAAACTCAATGTTAGACACTCTGAGTTTTATTTGTAGAGGGTACAGCTAAGTGAAAGTTCTACAAGGCTGCTAGATAAAGGGCTCGTGTTAGGGTGATGCAAACATCCTAAAAAATCACAACATCTTAACCCAGGAAATGTTTGTTTCTTGCTTGTGCCAAGACCAATACAGATGTTTCTGGTTAGCAGGGAGCCTTTCCCAAGGTCATTTAGGAACACTTAAAGACACAAATCTTGAATGCCATACCCTAAAGATCAAAATACCTAAAGTCTAAAATTCCTTAAGTCTAAACTCTCAAAAAAAAAAATAATCACAATCCCATAATATAAAATCCTGAAGTTTGATATCCTGAAAGCTGAAATGTCCAAAATTGCAATTCTGTTGAAAAACAAGACTACGTAAGAGGGGTAGAAAGTCACATTCTGGGGAGGGGATCAGTGCATTTTCAGTTGTATTCAGGATAGTTGTGTCATGTTAGGCAGCAGGAACACCTGGAAACCTGGAAGTATATTCTGAGTGTGTCAGTGCGGTTCAAACTTGTAAAAGTTAACAGAGAATGCTCACTTGGTGCACACTGAATCGTAGAAGAGTCAAAAATAGCAGCACCATGTGCAGAATGTGTGTGATTCTGAGGAGAGCCCTGCCCTAAGAGAAAGCATGCAGTTATTCATCATGATGCGGGACTTTAGCCTAACTACAGTTAAGGATCCTGACAGAGAGCCAGTGCTTATGGACAACTTCCATGCAATTGCCCACAATGTATCTCTGCAATACACAATATATGTTGAATTTTGTTTCTAGATTTTTTAAAATTTTCTTTCTTTGTTGTCTTTAAAAGATTTTTCCTCATTATTTAACTTGTCAGCATTTTTTTTTTTTTTACAATTCATTATGCTATCGTTTCATTTTACATCATTTCTAGTCCTAAAGGTACAAGTTGCATAAAATTTTTAGAGAGTTTTACTTCATTCGATACATTTTTGGGGGTGTATTTGGTTCCACAAAAGAGCATTAGCACAACACTGTCTTTGTGTAGAAGTGTTGTGTGAGTGCATAAAAACCATGAAACTTCATCAGAAAAAGAAGAGCTGTCATTTTGTTTTTTTTAAACATCTGTATTTGTGAAAGAGAATTTCTCCAGATCTCAGCTCTTTAGGCAAGTGGATATTCTGTAGTGACCCACTGCAGTTTTTCTTCAATCCCATCAAAAGACAAAAAAAGTTTTGTTCACATAATTCACAACCATCGTAATATTTATTTATACATTTTGCCTTTTTGTTTATTGCTTTATAGTTTGTCTCCTTATTGTTTTTCTGCTCACAGATGTTTTACCCATGCAGCTATTGTTAGTATATGAGTGTTTATGCTTATAAAATTTAATTTTTTTAAAATTTAATTATTTTTTATTGTAAACAAATGGGATACATGTTGTTTCTCTGTTTCTGCATGGAGTAAAGGCATACCATTTGTGTAAACATAAATTTACATAGGGTAATGTTTGATTCATTCTGTTATTTTTTCCCTTCCTCCCACCCCTCCCACCCCCCATTTCCCTCTATACTGTCCTTCCTTACTACTTCCATTCTTGCCACTCTCCCTAACCCTAACCCTAAACCTAACCCTAACCCTAACACTAACCCCTCCCACCACCCATTATGTGTCATCATTGCTTATCACCAAGATCATTCTTCATTTGGTTTTTTGAGATTGGCTTATCTCACTTAGCATGATATTCTCCAATTTCATCCATTTGCCTGCAAATGCCATAATTTTATCATTCTTTATGGCGAAGTAATATTCCATTGTATATATATATATACCACAGCTTCTTTATCCACTCATCAATTGAAGGACATCTAGGTTGATTCCACAATCTGACTATTGTGAATTGAGCAGCTATGAACATTGATGTGGCTGTATCTCTGTAGTATGCTGATTTTAAGTCCTTTGGGTATAGGCCAAGGAGTAGGATAGCTGGGTCAAATGGTGGTTCCATTCCAGCTTTCTGAGGAATCTCCAAACTGCTTTCCAGAGTGGCTGGACCAATTTGCAACCCCACCAGCAATGTATGAGTGTACCTTTTACCCCACATCCTCGCCAATACTTATTGTTGCTTGTGTTCTTGATAATCGCCATTCTAATTGGGGTGAGATGGAATCTTAGTGTAGTTTTGATTTGCATTTCTCTTATTACTAGAGATGTTGAACATTTTTTCATATATCTGTTGATTACTTGTACATCTTCTTCTGTGAAGTGTCTGATCATTTCCTTAGCTCATTTGTTGATTGGGTTATTTGTATTCTTCATATAGAGTTTTTTGAGTTCTTTATATATTCTGGAAATTAGTGCTCTATCTGAAGTATGAATGGCAAAGATTTTCTCCCACTCTGTAGGCTCTCTCCTTCACATTACTGATAGTTTCCTTTGCTGAGAGAAAGCTTTTTAGTTTGAATCTATCCCAGTTATTGATTCTTGCTTTTATTTCTTGTGCTATGGGAGTCCTGTTAAGGAAATCTGATCCTAGGCCAACATGTTGAAGATTTGGACCTACTTTTTCTTCTATAAGATGCAGGGTCTCTGGTCTGATTTCAAGGTCCTTGATCCATTTTGAGTTGATTTTTGTGTAGGGTGAGATAGGGGTTTAATTCCATTCTGTTGCATATGGATTTCCAGTTTTCCCAGCACCATTTGTTGAAGAGGCTATCTTTTCTCCATTGCATATTTTTGGCACCTTTGTTTAGTATGAGAAAATTGTATTTATTTGGGTTTGTGCCTATGTCCTCTATTCTGTTCCATTGATCTACCTGGCTATTTTGGTACAATACCATGCCGTTTTTGTTACGATTGCTTTGTAGTAGAGTTGAAGATCTGGTATTGTGATACCCGCTGCTTCGCTCTTTCTGCTAAGGATTGCTTTCAGTATTCTGGGTTTCTTATTCTTCCCGATGAATTTTATAAATGCTTGCTCTATTTCTGTAAGGTACATCATTGGGATTTTAATTGGAATCTGTATAGCACTGTTGGTAGTATGGCCATTTTGACAATATTAATTCTGCCTATCCAAGAACATGGGAGATCTTTCCATCATCTAAGGTTTTCTTTAATTTCTTTCTTTAGTCTTCTGTAGTTCTCATTGTAGAGGTCTTTCATCTCTTTTGTGAGATTGATTCCCAAGTATTTTATTTTTTTCGATGCTATTGTGAATGGGGTAGTTTTCCTAACTTCTCTTTCTGAAGATTCATCACTTATGTATAAAAATGCATTGGATTTATGAGAATTGATCTTGTAAACTGCTACTTTACTGAATTCACTTATGAGTTCTAAAAGTTTTCTGGTGGAATTTCCAGGTTCCTCTAAATATATAATCATGTCATCAGTGAACAGGGATAGTTTGAGTTCTTTTCCTATTTGTATCCCTTTAATTTCTTTGGTTTGTCTAATAGCTCTGGCTAGAGTTTCAAGGATGATGTTGAATAGAAGTGGTGAAAGAGGGCATCCCTGCCTTGTTCCAGTTTTTAGGGGGAATGCTTTCAGTTTTTCACCATTTAGAATGATATTAGCCATGGGCTTAGCATAGATGGCATTTACAATGTTAAGAAATGTTCCTACTATCCCTATTTTTTCTAGTATTTTGAGCATGAAAAGATGCTGTATTTTATCAAATGCTTTTTCTGCATCTATTGAAATAATCATGTGATTCTTAACTTTAAGTCTGTTGATATGGTGAATGATATTTATTGATTTCCGGATGTTGAACCAACATTCCGGATGTTGAACCAGCCCTGGGATAAAACCCACTTGATTGTGGTGCAATAACTTTTAAATATATTTTTGTATGTGATTTGCTAGAATTTTGTTGAGAATTTTTGTGTCGATGTTCATTAAGGATATTGGTCTGAAATTTTCTTTCCTCGAATTGTCTCTGTCTGGTTTAGGTATCAGTGTGATATTGGCTTCATAGAATGAATTTGGGAGGGTTCCCTCCTCTTCTATTTCATGGAATACTTTGAGGAGTATTGGAATGAGCTCTTCTTTTAAGGTTTTGTAGAACTCGGCTGAGAACCCATCTAGTCCCAGACTTTGTTGGTAGGCTTTTGATGACCTCTTCTATTTCATTGCTTGAAATTGATTTATTTAACTTGTATATATCCTCCTGGTTCAGTTTAGGTAATTCATATGTCTCTAAAAACTTGTTGATGTCTTCAAGGTTTTCTGTTTTGTTGGAGTATAGATTTTCAAAATAGCTTCTAATTATGTTTTGTATTTCACTCGTGTCTGTCGTGATATTTCCTTGTTCATTCCGAATTTTAGTAATTTGAGTTTTCTCCCTCTTTCTCTTTGTTAGTGTGGCTAAGGGTTTATCAATTTTGTTTATTTTTTCAAAGAAGCAACTCTTTATTTTGTTAATTTTCTGATTGTTTCTTTTGTTTCAATTTCATTGATTTCAACTTTGATTTTAACTATTTCCTGTCTTCTAACACTTTTGGTGTTGGTCTGCTCTTCTTTTTCTAGGGCTTTGAGCTGTAGTGTTAAGTCGTTTATTTGTTGATTTTTACTTCTTTTGTTGAATGCGCTCCATGAAATAAATCTTCCTCTAAGTACTGCTTTCATAGTGTCCCAGCGATTTTGATATGATGTCTTTGTTCTCCTTTACTTCTAAGAATTTTTTTATTTCCCTCCTGATGTCTTCTGTTATCCATTCATCATATAATAGTGTATTATTTAATCTCCAGGTATTGAAGAAGTTTGTTTTTATTCTGTCATTTATTTCTAATTTCAATCCATTATGATCTGATAGAGTAGAAGGTAGTATCTCTATCTTCTTGTATTTGCTAATAGTAGCTTTGTGGCATAAAATATGGTCTATTTTAGAGAAGGATCCATGTGCTGCTGAGAAGAAAGTGTATTCATTCTTTGTCGGATGATATATTCTATATATGTCGGTTAAGTCTAAATTGTTGATTGTGTTATTGAGATCTATGGTTTCTTTATTCAATTTTTGTTTGGATGATCTATCCAGTGGTGAGAGAGGTGTGTTAAAATCACCTAGTATTATTCTGTTGTGGTCTATTTGATTTCTGGAATTGAGAAGGATTTGTTTGACTTACATGGATGAGCCAATGTTTGGGGCATAGATATTTATGATTGTTATGTCTTGCTGATTTATGCTTCCCTTAAGCAGTCTGAAATGTCCTTCTTTATCCCTTCTGACTAGTTTTGGCTTGAAGTTCACATTATCCAGAATGAGGATGGATACTCCAGCTTTTTTGCTGTTTCTGTGTACATGGTATGTTTTTTGCCATCCTTTCACCTTTAGTCTGTGGGTATTACTTTCTATGAGATGAGTCTCTTGCAGGCAGCATATTATTGGATCTTTCTTTTTAATCCAACCTGCCAGTCTGTCTTTTGATTGATGAAGTCAGGCCATTAACATTCAGGGTTATTATTGTGATATGCTTTGTATTCCTCATCATTCGACTCATTTTTGTTTTTTTGACATGATTTGGTTACTCCTTTATTTGGCTATTCCTTTAGGCTAGTTCCTTCCATTGCTGATTTGCATTGTTGTTTTTCATCTCTTCCTCATGGAATATTTTGCTGAGAATGTTCTGTAATGCTGGCTTTCTTTTTGTAAATTCTTTCAGCTTTTTTTTTTTTTATCATGGAAGGATCTTATTTCATCGTCAAATCTGAAAGTAAGTTTTGCTGGGTATAAGATTCTTGGTTGGCATCCGTTTTCTTTCAGGGCTTGGTAAATGTTGTTCCAGGCCCTTCTACCTTTTAGGGTCTGGATTGAAAAATCTGCTGATATTCTTATTGGTTTTTCCCTGAATGTAATTTGATTCTTTTCTCTCACGGCCTTTAAAATTCTGTCTTTATTTTGTATGTCAGGTTTTTTTTTCATAATAATGCACCTTGGTGTGGGTCTGTTTTAATTTTGTATATTTGGAGTCCTATAAGTCTCTTGTACCTTGTTTTCCATTTCATTCTTCAGATTTGGGAAATTTTCTGATATTATTTCATTGAATAGATTGTTCATTCCTTTGGTTTGTTTCTCTAAGCCTTCCTGAATCCCAATAATTCTTAAATTTGGCCTTTTCATGATATCCCACAATTCTTGTAGATTCTGTTCATGATTTCTTACCATCTTCTCTGTTCAACTTTGTTTTCAAGATGAAATATTTTGTCTTCAATGTCTGAGGTTCTGTCTTCCAGGTAGTTCTATCCTATTGGTTATGCTCTCTATGGAGTTTTTCTTGGTTTATTGTTTCCTTCATTTCAAGGATTTCTGTTTGTTTTTTTTTTCAGTATCTCTAACTCTATTGAAATGATCTCTTGCCTCCCATATTTGCTCTTTTAACTGTTGATTGGTGTGATCATTTAATGCCTGCATTTGCTCTTTCATCTCTTCCTTCAATGCCTGCATTTGCTCTTTCATCTCGTTTGCTTCTCTGATTGTTTTAATTATGTACTTTCTGAACTCCCTTTCTGACATTTCTTCTGCTGTGCTCTCATTGGGTTTTATTGATATAGTATCTAGATTTGTTTGGGACATTTTCTTCCCTTGTTTTCTCATATTGATCAGATATCAGTGGGACTCTGAGATATTGCAGATTTCCTCTATTGGCTTATAGTGTCCCTGTAGATTTCCAGTATATCACCTCCCAGCCTTCAGTAGCATGAAGCCTTTGAGGAACTTGATAAGGTAGTGCTTCCGAAGAAAGCTGCCCCTAGCCTGCTACTGGGTCTAGGATTTGGGGCTGGTTCTGCGTGGGACTCCTCTCCCTGGGCGGTCCTGCTCCTAGAAGCTGGCTATAGACAGGACCTGCCCCTGCCTGAGGGAGCCAGGCTGCTCGGGGAAAGCTTCTCCCTGACTCCCTTGGTCCCAGAAGCCACCTGGGGGCCGGGGCCCACTGCTGGGTCCGGGGTTGGAGCTTGCTCTGTGGGGAAAGTCTCTCATTAGGCAGGCCTGCTCCAAGGAGCTGGCTGTAGATTGTGTCTGTCGCCGGAGGGAGCAGGGCTGCTTGGGGAAGACTCTTGCTGCCCTGCTCTGCTCTGAGAAGCTGCCCCTCTTCGGGCCTGCCCCCTGGCCGAGCTTCACCCAGTGGGAGAAAGACTCACCAGGAGGCTCTATGTTGGTCCGAGTCTCTCAATACCTCCCCTTCTTGAATCCTGAGTTCTGGAGTGACAGGAGATGCAGTCATCCTCTAGTCCCCCAAAATGTTTTGGGGAATCTTGGATCCCCCAAAATGTTATTATTGAATATTTTATTGAGTAAAGTGGCCTATGAAGAGTTATGTTGTGTTTTTATATTTTTCAAATAAAACCTCTTTAAAAATGTCTTTTAAAGAATTTTAAAAAAATATTTTTTCCAGAATTAGATTTTGGGATTTTTGAGACTTTAGGGATTTTGATCTTTTACAATTTCAATATTAGAGACTATGGAGTTTAGGACTGTGTCTTTTGGGATGATGGCTCAAACCTGACTTATTCAATCTCATGGCCTCACTATTCCCTAAGGCCTCCTAGTCTCCTACATCATCTGCATCAACTGGAGGAGGAGGGAAAGTATAGAGAAGCACAAGAACAATGTCTGCTGGTACAGTATTAGAGGTGAATCATTCCATTTATACAATATTCCTTCACAGAGTTCACTCATACAGCCATGCAAAACTATAAGGAAAGTCGGGAAGTGAGGTCTCACAGTGTACTCAAGAGGTAGACGAAACGAGTGGAGGATCACATGGTAATATTGGCAACCTAGAAGTTTATGATTCAGAAATGAGACTTATAAAATTAAGGTGTATATCTTCAAGAAATAATGGGTAATGGAGATTATAGAGTGGATGAGAACTCATAAGGAGGATGAAACTCTGAGGGATATTCTGTCATGAGTACTTAAGTAACACATGAATGAGGATGACCATAAAAAATAGCTGCCAAATGGGTTTAATGTATTCATTAATGCCTACCGTTTATTGACAGCTTAATATATATGTGGCATTGTGTTATGTTAGCATTGATGAGGCAAAGATTCTTCAAATTCTCGCATTTTTCATGAGAAAGCATGAGTTAAGTAGCTACCTGGATCACACAACTCCATAGCAGATCTTATACTTAGACCTTGTCCATTGATTCCAGAGTTCAATCTCTTAGTCAGTGTACTTCCTCCTTCCATTCATCTCTACCCAAAGAAGGTGTGACACAGACATCAAAGGAAAATTGTTCCAAAAAGAAAGGAAATGGTGAACAAATGTTGTAAACATGATGAATGTGTAAGAGTGAAATAATACAGATTTGAAGGCCATTTTTCCACAAAATTTTTCTTCAACAAATGCTCATTTAGCACTGTCTCTGTGGAAGTACTAGTTCTACATGCTGGGAACACAAGTGAGCAATATTTCTTCTACCTTAGGAGGCTTACAGTTCAGTGATTGCTCTAAGGGTGGCAGGAAGAGCAAGATTGCAGAGAATCCAGTGAAATAGAGAAGTCACAACAGAGTGTGAATCATGGATTTGACTTCACCCCCTAACAGAACTGGGCTGCAGAATTGCTCCACGGTTCAGAATCTTAAATACAACCTTATGCTTTAAGATTTCCCTCTCTCGCCCACTTGTTAAAAAATATCCTATATGCAGAGGATCTGGTAAAGTCAGACTCAGTAGGATGTTAATGACTGATAAGGCTCATCTACTAGTTTCCCAGGGTTATTTGAATTGTGGTATATTCAGGAAGTCACAGTTTAAATGAATAAATCTCTCAGTTTTTAGATGCCATTGAACAGAAGACCAAATTTTATGAGGGTCAGAGATGCCTTCTTGTTGACTCTTAAATTATATCACAAAAGCAGCTGCTAAGACTCCCCGCTGTTGACAGAGTCCATATTTAAGAGAGTCCAATCAAGAGAGGGCTGAGTTGTGGGATTATAAAACCTTTGAAAAATCTTTCAGATTTGAACAACATGAGGGCAAGTCTCTCACCAAAATAGCTCAGAAATCTGTGTCATGCAGGTATGGCCAACACCCAAGAACTTCATTTATAAATGCCTTCAGAAGGCATTTAACAGCCTTCTGAGGACAAAGGGAAGAGGAAAAGAGATGAAGGCTACAGACTTAGAAGGGGTTTAGAAGAAGGAGAGAGAGAGAGAGAGAGAGAGAGAGAGAGAGAGAGAGAGAGAGAGAGAGAGAGAGAGAGAGAGATTGTATGTTGGCAAGATGGCAACATTTGGTGGGTTATATGTTTCTGATCCTGTTCTTAACTTTGTCATCCCTAAAATTTACATAATTGATGGATGAAGTCTGGGACAGTGGATGTGGTACATCATGCTTCCCAATTTACAAGAGACCATTTTAAAACCAGATTCAATCGTTTTTTTTCAGAGAACTATGTTTGGCAAGAGGACCTGAATATTGAAAGTCAGTTGGTCAATGTATTCTCTTTGGAAGCAAATTCTTTGTGCCAGGCAATATAATATTAACTGCCATTCAAGAATCTGCATATAACGTTAAAGAGCCAGAGAATCCTTTCTCTGCTGACTACTGGCTCTGGCACCCAGGAAATACCAACTCTTCATGAGCCTTAGCATTTTCATTTATGAAATGGATTTAGAACAGTGGAGTGAATTTATGTGTGTAAAACACTCATTGTGTCATTGGCAGCTAGGTAAATATTTTAAAAATCTATGATGAATCTAGAAACAGACCCAAGACAATTAGGTAGAGCATCTTCCAGGTGAGTGTCATTGTTCTATAACCTATGGAATCACAGCACCTGAGGAAAGTTAATAGTCACATCTGCTGGTCAGGTTTCCACCTCCTCTAGGATGCCAAAGACACACTGATCTATTTCTGCTCATTGGCTTCCTTCTTCCTAGACCTCTGGAGACCACAAGAAATGCTCAAATATGATGGATTGAATTGTCTACTTTGCTTCATGCCAGTTCTAAACATGCATCAGAGCCACATTGAATGACCTTGGGAGACTCCAAATTATTGGTAAGCAACATATTTACAGATCATTTAAAGCAGACTAATTTATGTAATTGATTAAGTATGGCCATTCTGCACCCATTCTTACTATTTTCACATTTAATGGGTGGCCTTATAACATAGTGATTTATATACTTACTATGAATAGTTTCTGAAAAATTCATTTTAACTCAAAAAGGCTGCAACAAGGATAGATTTCAGATAGCAGAGACAGTTCCAGCTGATTTGAGCAGAAAAGGACTTATTACAGAGAATTATTTTGCTATAGCATTATTCAAAGTGCTGGAGAAGCACTTAGGTTGGAACTCTGGAAATAACAATAGAATAAGGGTAATACTCATAGAACTGTACCATTAAGAGAGCTGCCATCCTTGTCATGGTTTGAAGCTAGGGAATAAGGAAAACACTATTCAAACTTCTGGCCTCAGGTTCATGCCACCTTGACTATAATCCAGGGAGTCAGTGTTAAAGGGGTTGGCTGTAGCCCAATGTGCCTGTTACAATCTGCTTCAATAATAGATGTGTTCATGTACCACTTGCTTCTCATTTCCAAAACAAATCTTGTGTGATCCTGTTTAACTGGCATAATTCAAGTCACATCCAGAACCAGATATGCAAAGGAGCCTGAGGAATAGTGGTTTTTTTTTTTTTTTGTTGTTGTTGTTTTGTTTTGTTTTTTTGGCCTTATAAGATAGTACAAAGATGTTGGGATAGATGTTAAGTGAGCAAAGCCAATCAGCTGGATATACTTCAGGCAATTACCTGCAGTAAGTCATATTTCAGGCATTACAGAGAATGCAAAGACAAGCCAGACTCCATCAAGGGAATCTGGGTATGATCTAAAAGGACAGAAAAGAAGAGTGTTTTTACACGATACTTTTCCTATCATAACTTTTAACACACAGAATTGTAATTGCTGGTTATATTACCTGTGTACTCAGTGGGCCATTAGCCCTTGAAGGCAGGGACCATATATATCTTACTCATGTTAAATAGCAAAGGTTCAATCCAGATCCAATTTGTTGAATGGCTGGATAAATTAAAATGATATTCCAAATAGGATTCAAAACTACAACCTCTAAGGATGCAGGTATTCATTTAACAGGGAATAGATTATTTTCTTCCTGTCAGATTTCTAAACTAGATTAGAAGACTAAACAATAAACTGAACACTGATATTAAAGGAATATATTTTCTCACTATGGCCCAAAAGTTCTCTATGGTCCCTAAATGACAACTGCATATCTATGGCTGGAAAATCTGCATTTAATTTCCTTTTGCTAATTATGTAAGAAGTTAGCAAAGAGGAAACTGATATGCCACATGAATGAAGCATAATGCTAGTTGGCATGAATAGTAGATTCATCCTCAAGGTTGCCCACTCTGAGTTGCTTCTAGGAAATAATATTTGAAATGCCACTTGACACATCTACTATATTATTAAGGAACACTTAGAGTATATGATAGTATGAATTATAAGGTTTAGTGTTTTATATTCATGATCTTATGTAATTTAATATAATATCATAATAGCTTATGAGGTAAGTTACCATTTTAACCTATTGCTGATAAAACTGAGGCTTGGAGTGTTTAAATCATTTGTCCAATATTATGGGGTTAGTTATCTAATAAGTGATCTTTCAAAGTTAGACCTATCTGATTCCAAAGTCATCATTCTTAACTGCTCTTGTGAATTCCACTAGTTTTCTTTATTCTGTAAGAAAATTTTCCTTATCAAAAATATTAAGTTTATAGTGATGTCCAATTTGATGTTTTTCCGCATGGTAACTCTTTTTAAATTAAAAATCCTTACAGTAACTATGAAAAATATTCCTACTTCTACTTTATAGATTTTCTTTTTTTTTTTTTTATTGTAAACAAATGGGATACATGTTGTTTCTCTGTTTGTACATGGCGCAAAGGCATACCATTTGTGTAATCATAAATTTACATAGGGTAATGTTGTTTGATTCATAGATTTTTCTAATAGAAGCCTGAATGCATGGGGCCAAGCCTTCAATGACTTGTTCTGACTACGAATGCTGATCTTGTATTTGTCATCATGTCCCCTCCCACAATGCGAAATAAAGACCTGCAGGTTGCAGCTGTTCCAGGTGGCTCCCAGAGATTCTGTGGCCACCAGAGCTGATAAGCAGATCTTGGTCACCATAAATGCAACCATTATAGTAAGTGGCACCCTGAAAAGGAACTTGTATGTGAAGCTCCAGCTTAAAAAAAAGTAATGTTTCTCTAAAATGACTTTCTATTTCATCCAGAGAAGACTCATTATGTAATTTTTGTAGCATAAAATATACATTCCTTTTATAGAAAATCTGATCCAAATTTTTCCAACTATCTTTGAAGTCCCTTCTCTTATTGCTCATTTTTTCTTTTTTCACAGAAAATATAGAACATCAAGTCACTGCCATTACACCTTCCTGTATGCTCTTGAGAAAAACTACAGGTTGAACAGATCTCTCTCTGGGAATGGATTTTGAAATAAAAATCCTATTTTTTCAGTACTTTTGAAGATGCCTCATGTGTGACCTTTCTTAAAGGATGTATGATTGATTGTTCTATTTAAAATAACTCGGTTTCAAGGAAATTGAGACTAACTCAAATTTTCTCAGGCACTGGGGATTTGTTGTAGGAAGATACAGTCCTGGGGCCTCAGAGAGAGCCCCATAACCTCGTGGACAGCAGGAGCCAAAGCATGGTTCTGGGAGTGGCTTCAGTGACCTCTGTGGCTTGTTGGGATGTGTGACTCTTCATTTAAGGCTTTAACTTCATGCTGCTCACCTGTGGCTTGGCTTCCTCAGACTTTTAGATTGTATTCGACTATTTACCTTATTATCCTTGTAATTCTTGATTAATCCACATGGAAGGCAACATCAATTTACTTATACTGGATAATCATATCCTGGATATTATAATCCAACTTTGGGGCAGGTATGCAAATACCTCTCCTTCAGTCATCTGGACCTGTGAGTGATGGCACCTTGTGGTGCAAATTAAGCTCTCTTTAGCAGAGGCCATGGGCAAAGTCAAGTCTGTGAGGAGCTGTAGACATGGCAGAAGATGTGCACAGACAAAGGCAGTTTACGTAAAAACACAGCCCACTTATTCTACTTTCCAGTCAAAACATGAGTCCTTCTGCCTCTTTCTATCCCTGCTGTGGCTATTTCAATTTAAGTCACCATCACCTCTTATCTTGAATGTAGTAATTACTTTCTTATATGTGTTTCTACCGTCTGTGGTGTGCAATTCAATCCATTTTCCATTCGATAGTCAGAGACTTAGGATAATTTGCTATTTCTCTAACACGACTTATGAGATCCGTGTTGGCCCCACCCTAAATCACCAACCTCATCTCTAAGCCCCTTTTCTCCTACTCTAAGTTTCAGTAATCCTCCCTGTCAACTGTGGGTCTTCTAATCTCTTACCTTGGCTTCTAAGACACTTTCCCACCTTTTCACTGGGTGATATTCATTCATCTTTAGGTTCCAGTAGATACTTTTCTGACCTCCCAGTCTGGGTTTGTTGTACCTCCTTCAATTACTTCTAGCATCTTGCACATCTTCTATCATAAAACTGAATCTTGATTACCTGTTTCATGATTCTGGTCATGACTCCAATTCTTCAAGTGCTGGGGCCATCATCTCTTGTGACTGGCTCCCTAGTGCCTGGTCTTTTATGGGTACTGTCTTAATATATCTTAAAATAAGATGGAAAACAAATAATTTTTATAGTATTGTGATGAAAATCCATATGGATACAACACAAGGAGTAAGTCCTAATGCAAAAACTTTGGACTTTGAGTGATAGTGATATGTCAGTGTGGATTCATCAATTGTTCCAAATATACCACTCTGGTTGGAAATGTTGATAATGGGGGAGACTGTGCAAGTGTGGGAGCACAATGTATATTGGATATTTCTGTACCTTTACCTTCTACTCAAATTCGCTGAGCATCTAAATCTGCTCTTAAAATAGTCTTTTAAGAATGCATCCATATTGTGTGTTATCTTATTCACACTTTTCCCTGCCTCCACACACACACATTGGTTTCTGCTCTGGCTTCCCTGGTCTTCTCTCAGTTCTTTGTGACATGCTTCCTTTCTTTTGTCCTTTCTGCATGCCATTTCCTTCCCCTGAAATACTCCTCTACTTTAATATGGTTAGTTGCCATTTAGCTTTCAGATTTTAATTTAATTGTCTCTTCTTCAGGAAACCTTTTTGAATTCCTACTTTCACAGTATATGAAAAACCCCAATCAAATGTGAGCAGCATCATATACTTCTTTAAGACACTAATCAAAGTTCTAATTTTACATTATTTTTTCAATTATATCTGCTTATGGTTATCATTAAATTCCCAACCCTAATATAGTAACTAATAAGAGAGGAAACATTTTATTTGATGAATGAATAATTTTAAAGGAAGGCTGCCAGATAAGGCATGCCCTAGACGTGGTGGAGTGAGGTGGTGGGAACATCAACGATCTTCAGAGGTTAGTTTTTAGGTATAGCATTTGGATATGAGGTGTTCCCCAAAAGCTCAAGTGCGCAATAAAGCTGGCATGTTGAGTGGTGAAATGATTAGATTATAAGAACTGTAACCTACTCAGTGAGTTAATCTATCTGATGGATTAATAATTTGTGGATGATTGGATGGTAACTGTAGGCAATTGGAGGAAGCAGCTCACTGGGGGCATGTCCTTGGGGATTGTATATCTTGTCCCTGGCTCCTTGTGCTCTCACTTTTTGCTTCCTGACTACTCTGAGGTGGGCAGCTTTCCTCTGTCATGCCTTTCTGCCTTGATGTTTTTTTCTTGCCTTGGACCCAGAGCAATGCAGTCAGCCTACCATGGACTAAACTTTTTTGAAACTGTGCTCCAAGAAAACTTTTCCTTTTCTGTGTTTTCCTTGTCAGGTATTTTGGTCACAGCAACGTAAAGCTAATTCAACAGGTATAATACAAAAAGAACTACCAATAGACTTCAATGTCAAGGGTTTTGACATATTGCTCCACAATAAAGTGGTTGTGTGATATTTTTTTTATTCTTGTGTGCTTTTGAACATGTTGATGAATTTTTTTCTGAATTTCAATTTACACTGTGTTAAAATGGGGATTACATTATTTTCCCCTTTCTAAAAATTAAAGGAGATGTCTGAAAGCTACTACATAAGCTGTACACAGACATTATAATGGCAAGGTTCAACATCCTTCACAGTAAAGCATAAAACAGCAAATATTCAGAGCATAAACTTCTCAACATCGAAGTTTGCTGTAAGGCTAGATAGATAGTAATACTGAGAAAGTGTTTGAATCTGATTTTTTTCATTGTGTTTCTAACAAGAACCATTTTCATGTCATATCAGAGTTGCCAGGTTAGCCATTAAATGAGCAATGTGAAAAGAACTCTGTTAGTCTATTTGAGAAACGAAGAAGTTGTAAATAAATGCTTAATAAACTGTCCTCTGTGAACAGGGCTCTGGGAATTCCCAGGTTAGGTGTAAATGGGATTATCTGGCTTCTTTGATCCTAATAGGAAAAGACAGGTTCCATGAATGTAGAAAAGAAGGATTTGAACGTCACTCACACTGTACACACATTTAACTTGAAGGCTCAAAGCACTTTATGACAAACCAGGCCCTTCACACCATTCATATCATTAAGTTCTTGCCAGAGCCTCTGGAATGGGTTCTATTATCATTCCAGTATTACAAGGAAATGGTGGTTGAGAGTGGAAATAAATGTACCTGAGGCCATCCACTCCTCTGTTTCCAGGATTCAGCCCATTTAAGTCAACTAGCAAGGAGTGTATGTGTGGCTACCCTCAGCTGACAAATGTGAGCTTTAAGAAGGGAGCCCAGGTCTGGCTTACTGGGAACCTTTCAGGTCAAATCCTATGATCTCCATATTGCAGAAATCAGAGAGATCATGTCTCTTGACTGAAATTACACCAAGAAGGGGCAGAATGTGCACCTAGATTGGTATGTGGCACATAGTAGGTATCTTAACTGATTGCTTTTGTTCTTTACCTTATTAAATTGATAAGGAGAAACACTGAGGTTATTATTGGGAAGGAACTCAGGAGCTGGATCCTAAATTCTCTGGAAGTATGTGACTTGCCATAAGTTCCTAAATACCCAGCCAATGTTGGACTTCTAATAGGAGCTGCAAACCTAGGCTTGTGTGTCTTCTTTTGAAAATGCTGTGCAGCTCTTGAGGATCCATGGTAGTTTTCAAATTAATTAAATATTGGACTCTCATGCTTCCGTGATAATGTTGAATAATTGTTAGGCATACAAATAGCATTTTTAAGTGTCATAAAATGTACATTTATCACTGTTCACAGGCTAATTAATTACAGAGTAAAATTATGTCCCAGTTGCATATAATCATGTCAATCCATTTCAGCACTTGCCCTCTCCATTCAAGGAAATCTTGAATTATTTTCCTTTAGGGGAACAGAAGTGAATCTTAGATTCAGTTTCCCTTCTGCAATTGCTGTCAAGTAAGACACACATGGAATGGATGGATGGTGAAGCCACTGGACTAGAGAGGAAGTGTTCAGGCTCCACTGTCAGTCAACTCTCAGTGCGGAACTCCTGAGCCACTTATTTACCCATTGGGAAACTCAGTGCCATCATTTCTAAGGTAGAAATAATAGGAACACTTCTCCCACTGGCAATGGGGTTAAAGCAGCAAGTCCTTTTAAAATGCTGTTTATTGAGTTTATTGATAAGGAAAGCCACAGTTCCTACAGAAGGAAGATAGAACTGGTACAATTTGGAGTGAGGTATGGGGTTCTGAGGCATCAGATCTTGGATCACTTTCTTTCTTGCAACCAGACAGTATTGGACTAACTCAGTGATTTTTTTTCTCCTTGTATTTCCTGTATTACGTAGAATTTGATAGCTAATAGTTCTTCCTATAGTGGAAGGAAAATGCATGTTCACCCTTATACTTCTGAGAAGCATGGGGACTCCTAACCCCAACCACCCCAAATCACACTGAGATTTCTCCTGAACAAGATTTCCTTTCTCCTCAATTGCAGGGAACAAAATAGGAGTTATTTCTCTCACTTATCATTAATTATTCCCTCTCTACTGAATAATTTCCATACATACAGATATTTTCCCCACATTATCTATAGCCAAAGGAAATGATATCAGTATGTCCGAGAGACATCCACACTCCCCTGTTCATTATAACACTATTCACAATAGCCAAGAAATAGAAACAACCTAAGAGTCCATCAACTGATGTATGGATAAAAGGTGGTATATGCACACAATGAAACACTATTTAACCAGAAAAGGATACGATCCTGTCACATACGCCAACATGGATAGAACTGAAGGTCATTATGTTATGTGAAATAACCCAGGCATAGCCAGATAAATACCACATTATCTACCTCATATGTGGAATCTAAAAATGTTGATTTCATGTAAAATAAATGTCCAGCAGTTCCTGGTATGTGGGAAGAGAATGTTTGTTAAAATCACAATGAAGCCTTATTGATGGAAGTTTGGCTATATAAACAGCACAAATTGAAGAAAGGTCTAATCTCCAAACCTATTAAACTCAATGAAGCAAGATCAGTAATGGCCATCTTGCGACATTACAGGAGGTTTCATTCCCATTGGAATTCAAGGAGGCCCACCTTGGTAAAGGGGTACCATTGGTGGTCCCTGCCCATATTGTGGCATAGCACCAGGAAGGTAACCCGGCATGCCTTGATGATGACCACCATATTGACCAGGAGGCGGCATTGGGGGTCTCATTCCTTGCTACTATGGGATGCCTGTCCACTGCCTAGAAAGTCTGAACAGATTCATGCCACAGTAGATGTCCACATAATAAAATTCATAGTTACCAATGTGAAAAAAAAAAAAAAGGTTAATCTCCTTGAGGTTGAAAAGCATAATACTGGTTAGCAGAGACTGAGAAGAGTTAAGGGGAAAGGATGGTGACAGGTTGCTCAAAGGGCACTAAGTTATAGGTAGGAGAAATAAGTTCTGATATTCTGTTGTACAGCAGGATACTATAAATATTGATATGGACTGCATATTTTAAAAGGCTAAGAGAAAGAAGTTTAAATGTTTTCACCACAAAAAAGGATAGATGTTCGAGGAGATGGATACATTTGCCCTGATCTGAACATCATAAAATGTATGCACATATTGAAGCATCATATGGTACTCCATGAATACATACAATTTTTAAGTGTTAATTTAAAAACATAAAGAATCTGGAGAAGAGAGGACAAGGACCTATTCTGAGCCAAATTGCTGGTTAGATTGAAGTAGTTTAATTACAGAGAGACTTCCCTTTCCTATCCCTTCCACAGGTCAGTTTCTAAAGTTAACATAAGAGATTCTCATGCAAAAACAAAACAAAAACCTTTTAAACATTACACATTCTGCCTACTTGTGTAAATATTCTCTTTCATATTTGTCAATGCATTTTATTTGTGTTTGTGGTTAAAAATAGCCAGCTCTTTTCTGATAGGGAGGCCATCAGCTTCATAGCCAAATGCAACTAAAAGCCCAATTAGTCCTAATCCCCAAAGGGGTTACTGTTCCAGGTCATGTAACATCTTACATTCAATGATCTGTTGAAATATATTCTGGAAGAAGAGTAAGAGACAGCACATGAGGTTGATAGTCCTGCAATCTGTACTTCAAATGAACTAAATACAGAATTCTCCCAGATCTGAGGCTTGACTTTTATCCTAGTCTCTGAATTCAACTGCCTTCATTAGTTTTAGATATTAGGATTTTAAAGTCTAGAGCAAGAACAAAGTTGAGCCTTTATCACTCCCAAGGCAAGCTTTTGGGTGCTCATTAAGGTTTTTAGATATATTTTAGGAAACTGGAATTTTATGAGTCAAGATTGCCCCAAGTTTGAGTAACCTGATGCCACAGCAAGAGCTCTCTTCCTCTGATATTTATTTTGATTTGAATCACAAGAGATTTGCAAACCTTTTCTGTGTGTTTGTGTGTTCTTATATAATGTCATAATTTAGGCAGTAAGCCCATTTCATGGGTCTTCCACATAAAGTACCACAAAATAGCACCTTAGATATATTATACCAAATCGAGCTCCTTTGATAGTTGTTCATTCCTTAAGCTTGATGTTTAAACCAATACTTATTACATGTTGTTTCTTGGTGTTTAGCCTTTTCCTTTTTTGGTGTTTTAGGCACACACATAGCTCTGAGACAAACCATGCTTATTTCCTCTAAAAGATGCAATTAAAGTTGTAAATGATTGTGAGCTGAGGGGGTTGATTTGAGTCTGGTACTTGTCTGAACATCATAAAATGTATAGAGGGAAAAGAGGGGTGGGAGGGGTGAGGGGGAAGGAAAAAAAATAACAGAATGAATCAAATAACATTGCCCTGTGTAAATTTATGATTACACAAATGGTATGCCTTTACGCCATGTACAGAGAAACAACATGTATCCCATTTGTTTACAATAAAAAAAGTATTCATATATTGAAAGATCACATGGTACTCCATAAATACATACAATTTTTAAGGGTCAATTTAAAAATATAAAACAATTTTTTTTGTAGAGAAATGTTTTCCATCAGATTAGGCTAACATATTGTTATGATTTAGATATTAGGTGTCCCCTAAAAGTTCATTTGTGAGACAATGCAAGAAGGTTTAGAGGTGAAATGATTGGGTTATGTGAGTCTTAACCTAATTAACATGTTGATCCCCTGATTAACTGGATGATAATTATAAGCAGGTAGGGTGTGACTAGAAGAGAGGGTCCCTGGGGGTGTGCCTTGGGGGTTTATATTTTTTCCTTGTTGAACAGAGCTCTGTGTTTGCTTCCTGGTGCCATGTTCTCAGCTGCTTTCCTCTGCCACACTCTTCTGCCATGATGTTCTGCCTCATACCAGGCCCTGAGGAATGAAATAGGCTATCTGTGGACTGAGACCTCTGAAACCATGTGTCCCCAAATAAACTTTTCCTCCACTAAAATTGTTCTTGTCAGGTCTTTTGGTCACAGCAGTGAAAAAGCTGACTGAAAGTAAATATTCAGCACATAGAATTCAGGGAGGTTATAGGAGAACATCATGGAGTTGTGGCTCAGTGGTAGAGTGCTTACCCAGCGTGTATGAGACACTGGGTTCAATTCTCAGCACTGCATATAAATAAATAAATGTTCATTGAAAATTTAAAAATTCAAAAAATTATATGAGGAAAAAAAATCAATGTGGTTTATATTCTAATTCTCATTGTGTCCTGAAAGTTGTATTTTAGACTTATATACTTGCCAATTATTAAGACCCATCCTAGGTAATAAACATAATTATCTCATTAAGTCTTTAAGGAAATCAAGTAAACAGGTTTTTCTTTTTCCTTTTAGATTATTAGGCAACAGAGTCAGAGAGTAGTTGATCACTCTGGGCCACACATCCAGTGACAGTCAAGCTTCCAATGCAACTCAGGTGTGGCTCTAAATCCTCAGATCTTCTCTGTTATAGTGTTCTGCCTCTTTGTGTCTGCACTCAGTGTTATGGTTTGGATGTGAGATATCCCCCAAACCTCATGTATGAGACAATGCAAGAAGGTTCAGAGAAGAAATGATTGGGTTATGAGAGCCTTCACCCAATCAGTGAATTAATCACCTGATGGGATTAATTGAGTGGTAACCGAAGGCAAGTGGGGTGTGGCAGGAGGAGGTGGGGCATTGGGGCTTGGCTTTGGGTATATATTTGTATCTGGCAAGTGGAGATCTCTCTCTCTACTTCTTCACCATCATGAGCTGCTTCCCTCTGCCACACTCTTCTGCCATGATGTTCAGCCTCACCTGTAACCCTGAAAAAATGGAGCTGGCTGTCCAAGGACTGAGACCTCTGAAACTGTGAGCCCTCAAACTTTTCCTCCTCTATAATTGTTCTTGTCAGGTCTTTTAGTCACAGGAGTGAAAAAACTGACTAAAATACTTGGCATTTGAATGAGTGGAATGACTCTTTTTTCTCTGTGTCACTTGAACATGTTTTATAAAACCAATTTGTTTTATTGTGACAATTAGTAGATTGTGTTATCACTACTTACTGACCAAGTCCATACTTCAATAGGAGCTTTCTGGGAGGTAACCAGTGGTGACTTGTTACTATTTGTAACACAGATATGAACCATTGGGAGCTATTATTTGGAAACTGAATTGATGACTAAGAGGTTATGGTGTTGAACTAATGTAGTGAATACTTTTCTTATGAAATCTCTGAGAAGTCATAGCTAATTCACATCCATGTTATAGTGTAGTTCTCTCCACGGAGTTGAAATTATCTCATGTTTAACATTTTCTGAATTCCATCTGCAGAAGTGTTCAGGGTTATCAGCATGGTATTTCTCAAAATAGACCCAAGCTGTTTTCCAAGGTTCCAAAATATAAAAGCCCAGGGATATTCTGCTGTCAGTGTTTTAAAACTTCCATTTACACACATACATGCATATGGGCACATGCCTGTGAGAAAACACACACACACACACACACACACACACACACACACTGTCTGGAATTGGACTGAATTGTGATTCAATCTGGGAGAGACATAATCATGATCTTTCTAATTTAAACTCAAAACTGAGTTCCTAAAAGATTAACTTCTTTGTATATAATCACAGGTCTTTCCACATGATTCTCACTTTAACTCCTGTTTCTTCTAGAAAACTTTATTGGGCTATTGTGCTTCTGAAAGTCATAATCATTTTTTAGTTTCCATGTGAACACTACAATTTCATGTGAGAAGTCACTGTTTCATTTTTTTTCAGAGCTAGGGCTGAGCCTTCAGTAAGCAGTAACTAGTTTTAGTAGATCAGGTTCAATTAGAAAAAAATTACATTTTTTGTGAGTCTAGCATAAGCTAAGTGCTCTGCTAGGCACAGGAAAGGTTACAGAGATGGTACAGTTTCAGCTCCTTCTGGATATTATCCTGCCACCCTCCACCCTACCCTAGTTACCTTGGTTCTGTGCACGTTTCAGAACATATATTCTAGCAGGTTCTATTTTAGGTGAAGTTCCACTCTTCAGATATACTTCTCTTCTGTCTACTTCAGACCTACCACTAATGCTCATTATAACCTTGAATATGTTAGCAGAATCATTCACTGTGGTCCATGCACAAGGTGGTAGAGTAAAAATGATCAAATATGTGAGGTTGTCATGTAGTAGGATCCCACTGGATTGTTTGAAAATTATATTGAAATCTTTGGTGTAGAAATTGTGTTGTCAAGAATGAAAACAGAATAAGAACAAATAGTTCACTAGTGCCCTAAAGTACTCTCTGATTTTCTACAGCAAATTGAGTATGTGTTCCTTTCAACATTTTCTCTTTTTAAAAAATACGAACATATTGGAGACCTTCTGTTCAATAGGCAGTTAGAACTTTGTCTTCTTCATTTTCTACCTCTAGCTTTTGTCTTCTCTGAAGTTATGCAGTCTGTTGATCTCTTACTCTGTGACATAGTGGCAGAAGATGTAGAAAAATGTGTGCCTGGGCTACCTACCCTCAACTACCTACTTTACTACTCTGAACTTCTTTAGCCTACATTGTAAAAAGGGAAATAAAATACTTAACCAAGACAAGACTTAGAATCAAGTGACCTCAGATGTTTTTCTATCAAGATTTTTGAGAGAATTAACATCTTTGATGCAAAACCCAATAACCTTTGTTTTCTTCCTCTTACAGTCTTGAAGTTGTAAAGCATTCATGAGAGTTTATTTAAGTTTGCTATGGCTCAGTTCTCTTCCATGTGTTTATATACAATTAGAGCAAACAGTGGTTGCACTTTGCCTCCTCCTTCTCTCTCTCTCTCTCTCGCTGACTTTCCTCCCCACTTTATCAGAATGACCTTTATTTCCCTTAGAAGTTCCCAAACCACTGTTCTCACTCAGTCATATAAAATACATAGCAAGAGAGATAGTGGCAAAATTCTGGTAAGTTGTACCTTTTTTGCAGACTCCTGTAGGGCTAGGACTTAATTTCTAAAACTGAAAGGAACATGCTTTCACATTCTCTACTCATTGTCCTAGAAGAGGCAGCTGTCCTAGATGCCTGGAGAGAAGAACTGATGAACTCTTCCTGACCAAATCCTTGCTCAAGAGCAAAAGGAACAGAATGTCTAAATCCCCTGTGGTATTCACTCAGAGTTCATTAATGCCTTAGAATTCCAAACATTTCCACTGTCACTGTACCTCTGCCTCCCTTGTCCCTGTCCTCTTCTTTCCTTGGCAGCATAATGACTTTCCTGAAGTTCATTTCTCATCTTAATTGATTGTCAGATAAGTTCTCCAAAGGTGTTAGCTAATGTAAGGATCACATTTTTGTGTAGTTATTTTTTTTTTTCAAAGAATTTTTATTTTTACTTTGTATTTATTTATTTATTTTTTTATTGTAAACAAATGGGATACATGTTGTTTCTCTATTTGTACATGGAGTCAAGGCATACCATTTGTGTAATCATAGATTTACATAGAGTAATGTTGTTTGATTCATTCTGTTATTTTTTCCCTTCCCCCCACCCCTCCCACCCCTCTTTTCCCTCTATACAGTCCTTCCTTCCTCCATTCTTACCATCCTCCTTATCCCTAACCCTAAACCTAACCCTAACCCTAACACTAACCCCTCCTACCTGCCCCTTAATGTCCTCATCCGTTATTCAGCAAGATCATTCGTCCTTTAGTTTTTTGAGATTGGCTTATCTCACTTAGCATGATATTCTCCAATTTCATCCATTTGCCTGCAAATGCCATAATTTTATCATTCTTCATGGCGGAGGAATATTCCATTGTATATATATGCCACAGTTTCTGTATCCATTCATCAACTGAAGGGCATCTAGGTTGGTTCCACAATCTGGCTATTGTGAATTGAGCAGCTATGAACATTGATGTGGCTGTATCTCTGTAGTATGCTGATTTTAAGCCCTTTGGGTATAGGCCAAGGAGTAGGATAGCTGGGTCAAATGGTGGTTCCATTCCAAGCTTTCTGAGGAATCTCCATACTGCTTTCCAGAGTGGCTGAACTAATTTGCAACCCCACCAGCAATGTATGAGTGTACCTTTTACCCCACATCCTCGCCAATACTTATTGTTGCTTGTGTTCTTGATAATCGCCATTCTAATTGGGGTGAGATGAAATCTTAGGGTAGTTTTGATTTGCATTTCTCTTATTACTAGAGATGTTGAACATTTTTTCATATATCTCTTGATTGCTTGTACATCATCTTCTGTGAAGTGTCTGTTCATTTCCTTAGCCCACTTGTTGATTGGATTATTTGTATTTTTGGTGTAGAGTTTTTTGAGTTCTTTATAGATTCTGAAAATTAGCGCTCTATCTGAAGTATGAGTGGCAAAGATATTCTCCCACTCTGTAGGCTCTCTCTTCACATTACTGATAGTTTCCTTTGCTGAGAGAAAGCTTTTTAGTTTGAATCTATCCCAGTGGTTGATTCTTGCTTTTATTTCTTGTGCTATGGGAGTCCTGTTAAGGAAGTCTGATCCTAAGTCAACAAGTTGAAGATTTGGACCTACTTTTTCTTCTATAAGATGCTGGGTCTCTGGTCCGATTCTGAGGTCCTTGATCCATTGTGAGTTGAGTTTTGTGCAGGGTGAGATATAGGGGTTTAGTTTCATTCTGTTGCATATGGATTTCCAGTTTTCCCAGCACCATTTGTTGAAGAGGCTATCTTTTCTCCATTGCATATTTTTGGCACCTTTGTCTAGTATGAGAAAATTGTATTTATTTGGGTTTGTGCCTATGTCCTCTATTCTGTTCCATTGATCTACCTGGCTATTTTGGTACAATACCATGCCGTTTTTGTTACTATTGCTTTGTAGTAGAGTTGAAGATCTGGTATTGTGATACCCGCTGCTTCGCTCTTTCTGCTAAGGATTGCTTTCAGTATTCTGGGTTTCTTATTCTTCCCGATGAATTTTATAAATGCTTGCTCTATTTCTGTAAGGTACATCATTGGGATTTTAATTGGAATCTGTATAGCACTTTTGGTAGTATGGCCATTTTGACAATATTTATTCTGCCTATCCATAAACATGGGAGATCTTTCCATCATCTAAGGTTTTCTTTAATTTCTTTCTTTAGTCTTCTGTAGTTCTCATTGTAGAGGTCTTTCACCTCTTTTGTGAGATTGATTCCCAAGTATTTTATTTTTTTCAATGTTATCGTGAATGGGGTAGTTTTCCTAACTTCTCTTTCTGAAGATTCATCACTTATGTATAAAAATGCATTGGATTTATGAGCATTGATGTTGTAACCTGCTACTTTACTGAATTCACTTATGAGTTCTAAAAGTTTTCTGGTGGAATTTCCAGGTTCCTCTAAATATATAATCATGTCATCAGCAAACAGGGAGAGTTTGAGTTCTTCTTTTCCAATTCGTATCCCTTTAATTTCTTTGGTTTGTCTAATTGCTCTGGCTAGATCTCAAGGACGATGTTGAATAGAAGTGGTGAAAGAGGGCATCCCTGCCTTGTTCCAGTTTTTAGGAGGAATGCTTTCAGTTTTTCACCATTTAGAATGATATTGGCCATGGGCTTAGCGTAGATGGCCTTTACAATGTTAAGGAATGTTCCCACTACCCCAATTTTTTCTAGTGTTTTGAGCATGAAGGGATGCTGTATTTTATCAAATGCTTTTTCTGAATCTATTGAAATAATCATGTGATTCTTAATTTTAAGTCTGTTGATATGGTGAATGATATTTATTGATTCCCAGATGTTGAACCAACCTTCCATCCCTGGGATAAAACCCACTTGATTGTGGTGCACTATCTTTTTAATATATTTTTGTATGCGATTTGCTAAAATTTTGATGAGAATTTTTGCGTCGATGTTCATTAAGGATATTGGTCTGAAATTTTCTTTCCTCAATGTGTCTCTGTCTGCTTTAGGTATAAGGGTGATATTGGCTTCATAGAATGAGTTTGGAAGGGTTCCCTCCTCTTCTATTTCATGGAATACTTTGAGGAGTATTGGAATGAGCTCTTCTTTAAAGGTTTTGTAGAACTTGGCTGAGAACCCATCTGGTCCTGGACTTTTCTTTGTTGGTACGCTTCTGATGACCTCTTCTATTTCATGGCTTGAAATTGATTTATTTAACTTGTGTACGTCTTCCTGGTTCAGTTTAGGTAATTCATATGTCTCTAGAAACTTGTTGATGTCTTCAAGGTTTTCTGTTTTGTTGGAGTATAGATTTTCAAAAGAGCTTCTAATTATGTTTTGTATTTCACTAGTGTCTGTTGTGATATTTTCTTGTTCATTCCTAATTTTAGTAATTTGAGTGTTCTCCGTCTTTCTCTTTGTTAGTGTGGCTAAGGGTTTATCAATTTTGTTTATTTTTTCAAAGAACCAACTATTTACTTTGTCAATTTTTTGTATTGTTTCTTTTGTTTCAATTTCTTTGATTTTGGCTCTGATTTTAACTATTTCCTGTGTTCTATTACTTTTGGTGTTGATCTGCTCTTCTTTTTCTAGGGCTTTGAGCTGTAGTGTTAAGTCGTTTATTTGTTGATTTCTACTTCTTTTGTTGGATGTGCCCCATGAAATAAATCTTCCTCTAAGTACTGCTTTCATAGTGTCCCAGAGATTTTGATATGATGTGTCTTTGTTCTCGTTTACCTCTAAGAATTTTTTTATTTCCCTCCTGATGTCTTCTGTTATCTATTCATCATATAATAGTGTATTATTTCATCTCCAGGTATTGGAGAAGTTTCTATTTTTTATTCTGTCATTTATTTCTAATTTCAATCCATTATGATCTGATAGAATACAAGGTAGTATGTCTATCTTCTTGTATTTGCTAACAGTAGCTTTGTGGCATAAAATATGGTCTGTTTTAGAGAAGGATCCATGTGCTGCTGAGAAGAAAGTGTATTCATTCTTTGTTGGATGGTATATTCTATATATGTCGGTTAAGTCTAAATTGTTGATTGTGTTATTGAGATCTATGGTTTCTTTATTCAATTTTTGTTTGGAAGATCTATCCAGTGGTGAGAGAGGTGTGTTAAAATTACCTAGTGTTATTGTGTTGTGGTCTATTTGATTTCTGGAACTGAGAAGGATTTGTTTGCCGTACATGGATGAGCCAATGTTCGGGGCATAGATATTTATGATTGTTATGTCTTTTTGATTTATGCTTCCCTTATTCTTTATCCCTTCTGACTAGTTTTGGCTTGAAGTCCACATTATCTGAAATGAGGATGGATACTCCAGCATTTTTGCTATGTCCGTGTGCATGGTATGTTTTTTCCCATCCTTTCACTTTTAGTCTATGGGTATCTCTTTCTATGAGATGAGTCTCTTGCAGGCAGCATATTGTTGGATCTTTCTTTTTAATCCAATCTGCCCGTCTATGTCTTTTGATTGATGAGTTCAGGCCATTAACATTCAGGATTATTATTGTGATATGATTTGTATTCCCAGTCATTTGACTCATTTTTGTTTTTTGACATGATTTGGTTACTCCTTTATTTGGCTATTTCTTTAGGCTAGTTCTTCCCATTGCTGATTTGCATTGTTGTTTTTCATCTCTTCCTCATGGAATATTTTGCTGAGAATGTTCTGTAATGCAGCTTTGTTTTTCTAAATTCCTTTAGCTTTTGTTTATCATGGAAGAATCTTATTTCATCATCAAATCTGAAAGTAAGTTTTGCTGGGTATAGGATTCTTGGTTGGTATCCGTTTTCTTTCAGGGCTTGGTAAATGTTTTGCCAGGCCCTTCTAGATTTTAGCGTCTGGATTGAGAAATTGATATTCTTATTGGTTTCCCCCTGAATGTAATTTGATTCTTTTCTCTCGCAGCCTTTAAAAGTCTTTTTTTATTTTGTATGTTAGCTATTTTCATAATAATGTGCCTTGGTGTCGGTCTGTTGTAATTTTGTATACTTGGAGTCGTATAAGTCTCTTGTACTTGGTTTTCCATTTCATTTTTCAGATTTGGGAAATTTTCTGATATTATTTCATTGAATAGATTTTTCATTCCTTTGGTTTGTTTCTCTAAGCTTTCCTCAATCCCAATAATTCTTAAATTTGGCCTTTTCATGATATCCCATAATTCTTGTAGATTCTTTTCATGATTTCTTACCATCTTCTCTGTTTGTTTAACTTTGTTTTCAAGATTAAATATTTTGTCTTCAGTGTCTGAGGTTCTGTCTTCCAGGTGTTCTATTCTATTGGTTATGCTTTCTATGGAGTTTTTAACTTGGTTTATTGTTTCCTGCATTTCAAGAATTTCTGTTTGTTTGCTTTTTTTCAGGTATCTCTAACTCTTTATTGAAATGGTCTCTTGCTTCCTGTATTTGCTGTTTTAACTGTTGATTGGTGTGATCATTTAATGCCTGTATTTGCTCTTTCATCTCTTCCTTCAATGCCTGCATTTGCTCTTTCATCTCCTCGTTTGCTTCTCTGATTGTTTTAATTATGTACATTCTGAACTCCCTTTCTGACATTTCTTCTGCTATGCTGTCATTGGGTTTTATTGATATAGTATCTAGGTTTGTTTGGGACATTTTCTTCCCTTGTTTTCTCATATTGGTCAGATATCAGTGGAACTCTGTGATATTGCAGATTTCCTCTATTGGCTTATAGTGTCCCTGTTGATTTCCAGGTCAATCAGCCTTCAGTAGACTGAAGTCTTGGAGGATGTTGATAATGTAGTGCTTCCGAAAGAAAGCTGCCCCTAGCCCGCTACCGATTCCAGGGCTTGGAGCTGGCTCTGTGTGGAAAGGCTCACACTGGGGGGCCTGCTCTGAGAAGCTGGCTGTTCGGGAGGAGCCTACCGTCAGAGGAAGCAGGGCTACATGGGGAAGACTCTAGCTGCCCTGTCCTGCTCTGATAAGCTGCCCGTATCCTGGCCTGCCGCCCCGGCTGTGCTTCACCCGGTGGAGGAGACTCACTCCATTGGTCTATTTTCGTCCGAGTCTCTCAATGCCTCCCCTTCTTGAATCCTGAGTTCTGGAGTGACTGGTGATACAGTCACCCTCTAGTCTGCCATCTTGGATCGCCCCATGGAAAGAGCCCGCGGCCCGAGGGGGCAGGGCTGCCTGGAGAGGTCTTGGCTGCCCTGCCCTGGTCCAGGAGGCTGCTTGCTGGTCGGAGCTCTCCACTGGCTTGGGGACCTGTCGCTGGCTCTGTGTAGAAAGCTCAAAGCATTTTTAAATTCTTCATTTACCCTTTGCAACAACCCTACAAAGTAACCTCTACTTTAAGGACATGGTGACTAATACTCAGATGTTATTTACCCAAGGTGTCACTGTCAGTTGTGATCCAGGTCTTTCAACTCTTACCCATTCTGTGTTGCCTCCTTCTTTGGACCACTTTTAGAGCAGTTTTCAGTGCAGAGTAGACATTAAACCTTGAAATGAGATGGTGGGTGTGGAAAAGTGAAGGACATGGGAGAACAACTCTGCTCAAAACTCTTCAAATCTTTTCTGATATCAGTTGACTATGTCTGCCTTTTCTCCACTTCCAGTGGCTGACTCTGGCCCTATCATCTCTACAGGAATTTTCTTAGTTACTGGGGCAGAATCAAACGTGTATTTTGGAGCCCCTGTTATCATTTGAATCTTTGAGGCATTTTAAGAGTTTAAATACATACATCAGTCATGGAAAATGGATTTTGACTCCTGGCTAGCTCTGATGTTATTAATGGTTATCTACTTATAAAGGGTGCCACTGCTATATCTGAGTTCAACAGAAAAGCATCATGATTGATTGTTGACATCTGTGAGGCCTCTTTGAGGAGGAAGTTGGCCCACACCTGCAGTACATTTGTTTTTCCTGATATAGCATAGGACACTTAGAATGAATCCCAGAGGTCAACCAGTCTAGTCTTCTCATTTTACAAGAGAACCAAGATTCAGAGAAGGGAAGAAAGTTATTCAAATCATGTTGCATTTTATGCAATTTTAAGGCTAAGGACAATTTTGATCTAGAGTTATAGTCTGGCTCCTTGACCATGGACATAGTGCTGCCACTGTATAATGCCATTTCTACTGGCATTGAGAAGACCTTTTTCAGCTTCCATGCTTCTTGCAATCCAGCTACCTAGAACTCTTCTGTAGTTTTTCCCTGTCACCTGCTCGGGTTGCTCTCCCCCTAGGTTACCCCTGAGCCTGCTATTGTGCACCGTGCCTCAGTCTTCAGAAATATCCTTCCACCCATGTCACCTCTATTGCAAAGAATTTATTTTTTTTTCTCTCATTTTTCCGTCATACACACAATTTTTTTTAAAGCATTTCTTTGTACCTTACCCTTTCTGGGGGCTGTCTGGATGATATAAATGGAGTTCTGAGAGACACAATTTTTTAATTCTAAGAGAAAAATGCCAAAGGATGGAATTTGAGAGTACCAGGGGATGCTGGACTCATGAGATATATTTTGGCAAGAAACCCACCAGCAGCAGCCATTGAATCAGGGAGAGTCTTGATTTAAAAAAATACATCAATATATTTTTTTCCCCATCACTTCACATTCACTGAATTTCCCAACCCTTTGATTCTCTTTTATGTGGCTTATGATAACTCTCAATAGTTGTCCAAGTTTTACAGCTACACAAATCAAAGATGTGCAGGAGCAGGGATTTCTCCTGAGTCTCTTGGCAAGTCATAGGTATTACTGGGAAGGAGAGTTGCTGCCTGCAGCTCCAGGCTGCCCCTCCCTGCTCTTTAGCTCACCGAACTTCCTGGCTGTTTTTACTCTTGGGTTAGAAGGCAATTTTTCTCATCACATTGCTTTACTGAGGCTCAGCACACTTCAATAGGATCTGAAGGTACTGAGTTCTCATTGATGATATTTCTTTTTTTAAATGTACAGTGATACTTTTAGTGGATAAATACTGTGTCCAATCTGAGGCCCCACATTTTTAGTCTCAAAGACACTTTCCTGTAGCACCAGAATGTGGGATTAAAACATAACCCAATTATCAGTGGTTCTGGAACACAGAAGAAGAACAGGCACTGTATTACTCCACGAGCTATTTGAGCTCTTTTTACATCTGGATAATGACGGCAAGAAATATTCTATTCCATTCCTTTATCTGTTGCTATGGCAGGGTATATGCTTTGTTTGTGGTTAATGTCAAAGATCATAGTCATGGTTCTACACACCACAAAACTTTCTTTCTGCAGAAGAGGTTATAGGAATGGGATAAGATCTGCTGATGTTAAATATTTACAAGTTCTTTAAGGAGTGCATCTGGAACCAATAGGCAGCATTTAAAATTTTCAAGGTGGTTAAAAAAATAAGCAACTGTGTGGTATATTGAATTGGCATTAGAAATCCCTAAAGTATTAATATCTTATGTTCTGTGATGAGAAGTGTTTATACACATTATTTCTGATTCACACAACACATCTCAGATTAGTTATATTACATCTGTTTCAATGATACAGAGCTGAGGGATGTTACCTTCACTAGGGTTACCCACTGCTCAACAAGGATGGGATTAGGATATAAACTGAGCTTTGTCTGACACAACAGTCTATGACTTTTTATATTAAGCCACTCTTAACTCATAATCTGTATGCAATCTGTTTAATCACAACCTAATCAGAGACTAAAAGAAGTGTTAGAGATAATTTCATGTATCACATTTTAAATAATCCATTAATATTCTTCAGAATCGTATGTGCCAGGTTGAGCTTTGAAAGGCAAATGATGATTAGCAGGACTGAGTTAAAGAAAGGAAAGGGAAAGTCTACGAGATGAGACCTGTGTAGCAATGGGACAGTCACACTTGCTTCAAAATAATCCATCCTGTCACCAAGCCTGGAGTTTCATGAAATTATTGATTGTCAAACTGAAAGAAACTTTGTCAACCATTCATTTTAAAAGTGAGGTCTTATGGTTTAGATATAAAGTGTCCCCCAAAAGCTCATGTGAGAGAAAATAGAAGAATTTTCAGAGGTGAAATGATTAGATTATGAGAGGCATAACATAATTGGTGAATTAATCTACTTGAACAGATTAAATGGGTGGTAACTGTAGGCAGGTATGGTGTGACTGGAGGAAATAGGTCACTGTAGGTATGCATCTAGGGTTTATATTTTGTCCCTGGTGAGTGTAGCTCTTTCTCCCTCTACTTCCTGGTTGCCATGTCCCAAGTTGCTTTCTTTTGCTACGCTCTTCTGCCATGATGTTCTGCCTGACATTGGACCCAGAGCGATGGATTTGGCTGTTTGTGAACTGAACCTTTGAAACCATGAACCAAAATTTAAAAAGCATTCACAATGTGATGTTGAGAGGAAATGAGACCCTCTCAACATCACATTCTGAATCAAATTTCAAGAAGAGTTTTGGTGAGGACCAACCATATGCAACCTCCATTTGTGCTTCTCCCAGTCTTACCCATCTGAGCCAGCAGTTTGAGAACCCTGAATTGGTTTTGACACTCCGCAGGTTTTAACACTCCCCCAACTCTATTAATTATCATGTCTAATGATTTTACTACAAGATATCTTTTTAATTCAACTGCTCATACCACTGCTATCATTCTGGTCCTGGGTACTGTTATTTGTCATGCAGACTCCAGGATTACTCCATAAACCTCCTGTTTGGTCTCTTTGCTTCTGAAATGAATGCTCTTCCAAAACATATGGTCATATGGTTACATCTGTATTGTGTTCTTTCACTGACTCCATTGTCCTCTAGAAGCAGAATTTGCAAGTCCATTCACAGTCATGATCCAGTCACATCTCTTGGTATTCTTCATACTCTTGAACTAACTACCCTGTTTAAGTGGTTTCAAGAAGTCACATGCTTTCTTTCACTTCTAGACCTTTGCACACTGCTTCTTCTAAAACACTTTTCTTACTTCACCTGGCTAACTTCTACTTAATCTTCACATTTTAGATCAATTGTTAGGTACCTAAGTAGGTCTTGCCTGATGCTCTAAAGTAGATTTTTCTTCCTCATTATTGAAGTTCTATGTAGTTCACAATTACCACATTTTATCATAATTTCACATTTATTATCTTTTCCACTAGCTCTCTTAGAGCAGGGAGCTCTGTATGTCTTGTTCATGGCTGTATTCATAATTTTGAGCTATATATTAGTGCTTATTGGGTATGTACTGAATGAATGGATGGATTCTTTCCTATTTCCGTGGGCTTCAATCCTTCTCACTTTTCAAATTCCACCGTTAAAATTTGTTCTACAAATACTTTCTACAATTCTGCATCCTTATGTGAGATTGACTTAGAAATCTTAAGCACATTCTTGATATCACTGATATTGTATTCCACTCTTCTTCCTGGCTTGAGTTATAGTTATTGTCATCACCTTTAGCCTCAGAGCAAAAGCCTGTTTTATTTACTTTCTTATACCCTCCCAGTGCCTAGCTTAGAGCTTTGTATATAAGATATTTTAAGAAATATAGGATTATTTAAATCAACCTAAAGAACTCATCAAATAGGTCTAATTAATATACTGTAGGCATTTTGCACTCAATTCATAGTAGCTAAACTATGGAACCAGCCTAGGTGTTCTTTAACAAATGAATGGGTAAAGAAAATGTGGCACATATACATAATGGAATATTACTCAGTCATAAAGAGAAATGAAATTATGGCATTTGCTGGTAAATAGATGGAACTGGAGACTATCAGTCTAAGTGAAATAAGCCAATTCCAAAAGTCCAAAGGCTAGATGTTCTCTCTGATACATGGGTGCTAATGCACAATAAGTATTGGGTGGGTAGGGAAGAATAGAAGTACTTTGGTTTAGAAAAAAAGGGAATGAAGGGAAGGGAGGGCAAATGGTAATCGGAAAGATAGTAGCATGAATCAGACATAACTTTCCTATGTTCATATATGAATACATGACCAATGTAATTCTACATCATGTACAACCACAAGAATGGGAAGTTAGACTCCATGTATATAATATGTTAAAATACATTCTACTGTCATGCATAGCTAAAAAGAACAAATAAAAATTTAAAGAAACTATGATTCTATATACTTATTTATTTGAGCAGAAAGCTACCTTGAAGTTTGGAATGTTAGCCAAATCAAGAGACATGAGTTCAATACCTAAATTCAGCATTTTACCCTGTTAGTCTTAGCTAAATCATGCACTTGAATTTTTTTCCCTGTGCAGACTTCTTTCTTGGATTTATGGATGCAGTGGTGTACAGATAAAGTCTATTGACCAAAGGTTCTCTAGCCTCTCACCTGTAAAACAGAGTTAAAATGAGATGTGTGAGTTGCTCTGTCAGAAAAGTGGTCAATATAAGACCTTTAGCATGGGTTTATACCTACATGGGAATTAAAGCATATAGATGTTTAAGAATGAAAATAGGGACTTGTTAAGTTATAAAATACTGGTTTTGGGTCTCCTAGTGCTTGAAGGACCAGTAACTCTGTTACATTTTTTAAAAATCATTGTCTTCTCAATCACATATGCAATTTTTTCCCCTGATCTAGTTGATAACTCTGCTTGTAGTAAGTATCTAGTACTTGCTGGGCAACAAAAAAGTTCAGTCCAGTATTCACAGGGAGTCAGTGCAGATGACTCATCTCCCATTCTGCTGAGGGCCTGACTGCAAAAATATCAGGAAGCCTGAACCTCCCTAAAGAGACTAAATTGCTTCCATGTTCTTTTACCTCTTATTTCCCCCAAAAGCAGCACTTTGGATAATAGTTACTTTGCCACATAACTGTGAAAGAACACAAATTGAAAATTGTTTTAATCTAAAGAGTCCTGGCCAGGGGACCCTCTTCCAGGTATGCAACATCGGGAGTGGCCTTGAAACAGGCCCTTTAGGGAATGAAATGATGCTGCCTGTGACCACTGGGGACTTTGCCTAAATGCCTGCTTTGGATATGACATGTACACCTAGGTCAGAATGTAGAAATCAGAGCCCCTCAGCACTGGCCAGTGTATTGCCATGCTGAGATTGCCCATAAAAGATATTTGTGACCCTTAGACAATAACAGGGGTGAGATCCATGAAGAGAGACACCTTGGCCATCAGGCATCTATTCAGTGTTCTAGATGCTTCAGAATTTGTGATGCTGGGGATCAAATGGGCACAATTTAATTTTTTAAGTTTTTGCACATAGCACTATATGAAAATGACTCCCAAGTGTGAATAGGAATATGCTATAGAAGTCATATCATGTCTTACAAAGGCAGTACAGTATTAAATTGAGATCCATTTAATAGTAACACTGAGTTGGTAATAGTTGTGCTGTGCTGTGATAGTCTGATCCTCTGCTTATCTGTGTCCTTCCCTCCTCAGGGCATAACTGCACAGATGGGCAAACAGAAAACATGGAATCAATTGAAGAATTAAACCACTTTTTTGGCATAAGTTATCATTTTAGCTCATATCTTTATTTCTAAGGTTCCACAAAACTTTAGTGGCTCTGAATCTTTTGGCTGTTCTTGATGGTTTAACTTCTGCATGATTTTAATGAATTTCAGTTGACTCTAGCTGTAAGGGAACATTTTGACCCATTTCTATTTCAGTGGTAAACTGAAAGGAGGAACTGGGAAACCCAATATTGTAAAGTCAAATTTACATTTTACTTGTACCTATTTCCATTTACATATATTTGCATTCATTACCTTGTATAATTATCACAGTAGCCCTGCCTCATAGGTATTTCTGTTTATTTCACAAGCACTTAAGCTGAGGATCTCTGAAAGGGGTGCTAACTTGCCCATGATTGTGCTCATGCTAAGGAGTAGAACTGAGAGGGCACACAGTCCCTATAACTGAGTCCAGGGCTCTTCCTGAAACGCAGCTGCCTCCTAGTTTATTTAAATTGTTCAGCATACATTCACATCAGCCAGAGGGAGACTATTATCTGCCCCTTACTTAGGCTGTCAGTCTCCCAGGGCATGACCTTGACCACAAAGAAAGAGAAAGGAGAAATACTGCCAGCTACTGACCCCCAATTGACCTGATATTCTAGAGAGAAAAGTCAGAGGCAAAACATTTAGTGTAGTTGGCTGTCAGCAGCCTGCAAAAGAAAATTTAGGTGCCAGGGTCTGACACAAACCAGAGAATCTGCAAGTTTGTGCAAGTTCAGCAGGGGTGTTGAGGCTGTGGGCATGTGACATTCTGTGACAGAGAGAGTGTCATTCAATTTCTCTGAGGAGCTTACAAGAGATTAGAGACGTGTCAGAAAAAGGGAATGTTTTAAGTCAAATAAAAGGACTTAGAAAGTAGATGGACATATATAATTAAAAGAAACAAAGATACTCTGAAATCAATTTAATGAAAATTAGGCCACATTTTGAAAGGATGGCTGTGTCCTTGAGTTTGATAATAAGAATGGTAAAATGGGTCTTCTGCTTCAAAGTTATTTGAGTTGTCATTCTTTTAATCATGCCATTAAATTAATTTAGGTACAAAAACAAAATAATGCTTTCTTTCCTTTCAGTCTACCACATTTGAAACAATTTCATGTATCATGAAAAGGAGAGATAGCATCTTGTATACAGCTGGGGAATCTATAGAAAAATATTCATCAATGTCAACTTAATAGAACTAAGTTCTATTCTCAAACTTAGTAGAAACATCCAGAAGCCCAGTTCTGCCAAGCTTTGTGGATGATAAAATGGAATATATGATATGATTCCTTGCCATTAGGTAGTTTATGGTCTTTTGACATACATGTTGAAATAAGGAAAAAGTAACACCTGTTGGAATTTGAGCATTTCATGGAGTCTATTTACAGTGGTCAGCCAGACTAAAGAAGTGTCTGAGCATGGAGGCAGAGAAGGAAGGTATCATGAAAGGAGGGTTTCCAGTGGAATCTTGAAGAAAAGATAAGATGAAGACAAAGAAATAGAAGGACTTTCCAGGCAGGAAGATTTAGGATCTTCCTAAATCTAAAGAGAATGTCATAAAATAGGCAGTAGATCAGTTTGACTGAAATTCAGGATTGGTCCAGCTGTGGGTAGCATAGGAAGATAAGCTTATATAGGAGGTACTCATGTGCTTGTTGAACAAATGTGTGCATTTTACACACACTGCTAGTAGTGATCTTGGAAAATTTATTGGGTTCTCCCTTTCTTTGATTCCTCATTTTTAAATGAGATTCACAATATAATTAACCTCACAGCATTTTGTGATTATGAATCTGTGCAAAGTACTTAGTACAATGCTGTCCTACAAAATAAGCATTCAACAAATATCTTGTTGCCTATTATAATTGTGGCCCCAGCGCATTGCTCCACACTTGCTTTAATTTTTTTAAATTAATCAAAAGACATAAGCAAAGGCTGGGGAATGAAAGGCACATTTTAGGAATAGTGAATAACTTAGTGAGTTAAAAGGGCTTAAGGGGAGCAGTAGAAGAGAAATTTGAAAAGGTAGTGGGGAGGTTTAAGAGGTTTGATTTAGAAGGCCCAGGCCTTGGGTTGTCACTAAAGGTATGACATTAATGAAAAATATGACATTAATGAAGAAGATTTAACAAAAGGAAATGTAAAATGAAAATTCTGATAGCATCTCAGAAGTAGCATTGTTACTCAGGAATGTGTAAACAGCAGAAAGAGAATGCTTTTATTGCAGAATAGTTTTGATTTTAAATTATTCTAAAGTTCTGCTTAGTCCTCACACTTTTAGAGGTCAGCTGCATTCCATCTAGTTCAGGAGGAATAATACAGGTATCTGAACCTTTCTTCAAGAATGAAACTTTATTATTCCTTACCCATGCCTGCTCCCCACAATGAGGTCTTCTCTAATCCCTTATTCTGGCCCACCACACTGTTCTATGACAACCTCAAGTACACAGACTTCACGATTATTTGTATTAGTATTAGTATTCACTCCTGAGTACAGGAATTACTTTAGTGAATGTCACAACTTTCCTGTGCCCTTCTCTGTCTCCTACTGCTGCATAGTGAATTTATTCAGGGATAGCCCTGTTCCATATGATCATCTCTTTAGTGAGAACATCCTGTTCAATATGATCATCTCTTTACTGAGATCCCTCCTCCAAACCTAACAGGGCCTAGGTATTTGTTACCTTTCTGTCAGTTTACCCAATTTTCAGCCTTTGAAGTTTTGCACAAAATGAGATTAAATTTGTAATTCATTCATCCATTCATTTATTTGATAATTTAAACAAATATCTATTAAGCAAATACTAAGTCAGACACACGTACTGTTTGTTGGAGATAGAATGGGAAACAAAACAGACACCTTTTCTGCTCTTTGTGAAGCTTATCCATTAGTTGAATAGATAGAAATGAATGCAAATTTGCAACTACGATAAGCATTTATTATACCTCGTAATGTTCTTTTTGTAATTGGTCTATTTCCAGCCAAACGCATGCAAAATTATCAATTCCTTGCACACTAAAATTGATCTTTGTGCCATTTTTAAGAGGTTTATATTTTGAACTTGAAGGGAAATGTTCATAGACTTTGATGAATGATTGGATTCATTTATCCAAATTGATTTAAATACTGTGGACAGAGAAGGAGGACATGAACTGAAAATCATCAGCAACATGAGCAACTTGAAATCCTTTGGTAAAAAATTAAGTATTAACCAGTGAAGTATAGTTGACCCTCCGTATGCACAGGTTCAGTATCCACAGATTCTGTTAACTGCAGATGGAAAATATTTGGGGAAATAATGCACCTGTACTGAACACATGAGGACATTTTTCTTGTCATTTATTCCCTAAACAATACAGTCAAAGAACTATTTAAATAGTATTTACATAGTATTTGGTACTGTAAGTAATCTAGAAATGATTTATAGTATACAGAATATAGACTACGCACAAATGCTATACTATTTTATATACAGGACTTGGGTATCTGAGGATTTTGATATTCACTCAGTATTCTGGAATCAGTCTCCTATGGATACTGAAAGATAACTATATTAACCAAATGAAATGCTTTTGTTTCATCAAGAAAAGCTATAAATGGTATGGTGGTGACTATTAGATGATCAGTTCTTATTAGATAAGGAGTGGCAAGTAATGAATCACCAATCTCAAACTTAGAGAAGAATTATGTCTAACACCATTTTTCCTAACATTGGTCACAGTGTCTATTTCTCCCTTCTTAATAGTCCTGTCTTCTGTATGTTCAGTGTTTCTCCTGGGAAAGTGGCTGGCCTACAGTTTGAGGAAATAATGAGGAAGTGCTGCATGCAGTCCCTTTGAAGGGACCAAGATGAGCAGGGGAGCCCGAACATTAGCATATCAATGAAATCTTACATATTTACCATCATATTCTTTCTCCAGAATCATAATTCTTTTACAAACATGATTAGGTTCTTGCCCAATTGGTCTTTATACTTTTTAGTTCAATGTCTAAATGACAGAATAATCCAAAATCAGTTCTAGATTTGTTTTTCACCCAATTTCATCCAAGCCACCATGGTTTCAAATACATGTATAAATAATTCCTACATTTTTTTTTCTCAAGTGGTTGTTCTTCTATTTGACATCTCTGGATTGTCAAATTGCTCTATACTGGCAAATTCACCTTTCTGAAAATGAGTATAATTACATCATGTTCTTGCTTATAACTCTTAATGACCACTATAAATTCAAGATATCCAGCCACAACTAGGTCCTCAAGGTGTTCCTGTTATATTTCTATTTAAAAAAAAATTAGAAATTTTAGGGTGGAGTCTTCCTTCACTGTCTCCTACCAACCTACCAAGTTTTTGGCATTTGTACCATCCTCTTTTCTCTTTTCTTTCTTCCCCTACAAAGGAAAAAAATGTTCTTAATCTCTCCCTCTGTGTATTTTAGCTCACCCATTAGCATTTTTAAAAGGAAGCAGTATTTGTCAGACAGTGTTAAATTTGAAGTGCAATTAGACAGTCCAAAGGAGATGTCAAAAAGAAAGAAAAAATTACAAGAGAAAAACATCCAGGAATTATTTATACATGTGTTTGAAGTCAAGGTAGGTTGGATGAATTCGGATGGGAAATGGAAGGTCTAGGACTGTTTTGGGGTTGTATCATTTAGAGCTTTTAAAAGAGGAAAAAAAGTATTCCAGGCCTGAGAAGGATTAGCCAGTAAAAATCAGGAATGTGGTGTCATACAGTTTGAGAAAAGGGAATACTAGAGCATATTAAAATACTCCTAAGTGAAAGGTAAGAACAGAGATGTAATTTTACTTTGATTTTGATATGTAAAGGTGTCATAATAAAGTGCCTTCACAAGGGTAGCAGGGGAAAACTGGAGTTAAGGAGTGAACATTAGGAGAAGTGGAAGCAATGGTTATGAATGCATCCTTTGAGAAGTTTTGTTGTGCAAGGGAGCAAACAAATAAGACAATAGAGACATGGGGAGGATCAAAGAATTTTTTTCCCATACTTGGGAGATGTTAGAACACTTTGCATACTGATAAATGGAAAGGTGGGGGAGTTCATGCAGAGATCTTCTGTTTTCTCCCTAATGTATCTTCAACCTCTCTTTCTTTTCTGGCAACTTATCAATGATTCTTTTCTCCTTTCTGTCAAAAAAGATGGCAGACTTCTCAAAAGAATAGTTTGTACTGCAGTCTCCATTTTCTCTCGCCATATTTACTTGCTCAATCCTTTGTCAATCAGTTTCAGCCCTGAAGCAGTGCTGGAATTAATTGCTAAATCCTTTGGAAACTTTTATTTCAACTAACTTAAAAATCTTGATATTATAAACTTTCTCCCTCAAAAATAGCTTCTTCGCCTTTGCTTCCCTGTCACCCTACCTCTCTGATTCTCTTGCTCAACCGTCTTTGGTTTCTTCTTTAAATCTGGAGATCTTCAGACTGTACTTCCTCATTTCACGTGTTCTCCCTGGGCAGACCATGGCTTTGATGACCACCCATCAGCAGGAGGATCCTAAAGCTATACTGTTTTTCAAGCCAAGATTTTTCCATTATCTTAGTCTATTCAAGCTTTTGTAACAGAATATCACAGACTTGGTGGTTATAAACAACAAATTTATTCCTCACATTTCTGGAAGCCGAAAAGTCCAAGATGAAGATGTTGACAGATTTGGTGTCTGGTGAGGGTTTTCTTCCTGGTTCACAAGTGATGTCTTCTCCCTGTTTTCATATGGTCGACGTGAAAAAGAGCTCTCTGGGTGTCTCTTTCATAAGGACACTAATTCCACTCATGAGGGCTTCACCGTCATGACCTAATTGCTTTCCAAAGACCCCACCTTCTAATACTATCACATGGGGGATTAGGTTTCAACATATAAGTTTTGGGGGAAACAAGCACTGGTTGTGTCTCTAGCAGATACAGGCGCATATATACTTGGTGTCTCAATTTCATTCAAGTACTTTGAACTCACCAGGACAACTCATCTTGCCCTTTATTCTGTAATTTCTCCTATATTTACTATTTCAAAGAATGACACCACAATCAAAATCATTGTTCTAATCCAAAATCCAGGCACTTTCATTGACTCTGTTCTTCATCCCACACATAACAAGCATTCACAAAGTCTTATAGAGTTACTGCCTACATATTTTTTGAATATGTCCATTACTCTCTACTCTGAAGTAAAAGGCAGAAGAGACAAGGCTCATGGCTTACTTTTCTCAGTTATTCCCTTTTCTTCAGGGATATGAAAATTAAATTACAATGTAAGTATTGACTGGGCAATTTCCATCTATGTGTCTTTCAACTTGAAGAAGATAACAGTATAGAAATAAGAGAGTAGACTTTAATATCTTGACTGTAGTGTATTTTGGGTGAGTGACATAGTACAGCTTAATTTTAAAAGTGTTAGTGGGCACATTCCTATGATCCAAGCCACTCAGGAGTATAAGGCAGGAGGATCACAAGTTCAAAACCAGCATCAACAACTTCATGAGGCCCTAAACAACTTAGAAAGACCCTGTCTCAAAATAATGAATGAATGAATGAATGAATGAATGAATGAATAAATAAATAAATAAATAAATAAATAAATAAATAAATAAATAAATAAGGCTGGGGATGTCTCTCAGTGTCTGTCCCTGGGTTAAATCCCTAGTACCAAAAAAAAAAAAAAAAGAAAAAGTTTCAGGAAAAATATGGAAGGAATAGAAATTATTTCAGCAAGTAAGCAAGAGAGTGAGAGTCTGAGCTAGGACCTAGGCAAGAGGAGGTACATAAAAGAAACATCCCCCTCTTTTATATTTATATGCTTATTAAGTGATAAAGAACCTTTGACATCTACCTTTCATTTCTGGTCATTAATTTTCTGAGAAATGAGTAGACCTTACTTTTCCTATCTGTTCAGCTAGATTCCTTCCCTCTTGAAACCTCCAGGTAACTGTATAGTGAACATATTTTAATTTTCTCAAGAAAGTCAGGGAACATAGTTGAAACTCATAGCCATCATGCAAACCTTCAATACTACTTCAAAGATATCTCAAGTAAATTATCAGAAAGCATAAATAAGTTTTCTTTTGAAGTGAAACTAAAACATAGAATTTTACAAGTTTTGTGTTCCCCCAGTTTTCAGGATAAGAGGTCCTTCTAATTATCAAAAAGAACTTAACTTCAAAATGTGCAGATTTTTTTTTAGAAGTTGAGTTCTTCTTACATAGTACTGAGGACAATAGTGCCCAGTTGTTTAAAGATTTAAAATAAACCTTGAGAAAAGAGCATAGAGGGATAGAAATTACTCCAACATACAATAATACAAGAGCTAGGAACTCCAAATATTGAAGGGAACTGTGTAAATCTGGCTGGGCAAAAAAAATGGGGGTGGGGTGGGGAGAATTCTCGTATGTGAACCAACTTCTCTGAGTAAAGAGAATGGGTTATATGCAGAAAAGACACTGTACATGGACAATCAGTAAAGTTACATTATTAAATAAGCTCAAAATTATATATATATAAACTCAGCACACCATGGAACCAGAGAATGTTATCTTGTCAGTTACTATGGAGGCCCTGTTAAACTGTCAGGAGTTCAACATTAAAATGTACAGAGAAGTATAATTCCTTTGTAAATTCAGGTTAATTCAGGGTGTTGGTGGTTGGCCCACATTGGATCTTAGGACACAGGAACCCAGGAAATAGTCCTTGTTCCCCTCCCTAGAGTACATGGGTCCAAGGAAGTTCTGGGCTTTATATGAGCAGGACAAGGAATTTAGGCAGTATGATATTGAGAAACTGATACTAGAAAAAGTGGGCTAGACCTTACATGATGACTCAGAAGCAGAGATAATAGCTGAAAATGTCAGAGTTTAGGTTTAAATAAAGAGATCTGGCCAAATAAATAAGAAACTAATAGCAGGCTACTTTTATATATTACTTGACACTTTTCAATAAATTGTTTTATTAGATTTCACTTATATATATGGATTGTATAAATCATTGACTTTAAACCAGAAACAGTCATCCCTGGACAGACATATTCAATTGTTGCATGAACAAATCGGGTATAAACAAAAGCACAATTAATGCAGCTATGTTTTTTTTTTTTTTTTTCCCCTTTTGAATACATTAGACAGATCAATGGTTGTTTTCTGTATTGGGCATGGTCCACTCGGGAAGAAAAATAATCGCTGAGCATTTCAAACAGAGGGACTTATTTTGGGGAATTAGTACAAAAGCCTTGGAAGACTTGGAAGAGGAAAAGGGGCACTGGGGGTATTGCAGAGTTAATCAGTGAAGGAAGCAGCTACCACTCCTAAGTGAAGGGGAAAAGGGTCATGAGGTAAAGTTATCAGAACCTAGGTACTCAGTTCTCTGAACAAGGAGCATCTCTAGCTGTCCAATGGGAGTCAAATGGGGCTGGTTCTGGAAATGCCTGAGGAAAAGTAAGAGCTGGAACCACATGAACAGAAAAGTCCAAGAAGAAAGTCCCTTCTCTCTATTTCCTCCATTCAATCCACCTTGCCCTTTGAAAAAGATTACCCTCTCTTCTACTGATCAACAGACACATAACTCTCCTCCTCAAATTGTTTCCCTGCTCATGCCTCATTCTCTTGATTTTCCAACATTCCTGGGCCAAGAGGGTCTGCTGCTACCCCTCCGGGCACAGCCTTTACCCCCTGCAGCCCACTCATGTGACTTAAAAACGTCTGCTTTCTAACAGTTGCATGGCTGTGAGCATCAAACAGATAAACAGATGGGTTTAATACAATTGGAGATTATTTCACCCTTCAGAATCTCTAAGTCATTTTGTATTGTTATTTCTGGGCTTTCCAAATACCATCCTGCCTTAAATAAGTAAACCCAAAGCATTTCCTTCATAAGAATGACTGCTTTGTTGAACTAAGCACACGTTCTGTCAATTGTCCCGCTTCATGCTAGCAGAGACAGGCAGGACAGATAACATCCACAGAGAATCTCCAATCTCCTAATATGTAAGTTCATCCCATACAGAGTACCTCTGGAAATTGTATCAAGTTAGTTAATCCTTGGCAAAATGGTCCATTGGTCTTAATGCATAAATTGATTACCTGAATATAAGTAAGGATCTAATACTTCTAGGATTACTTTGTGCTAATCTCCTGAAAAGAATTACTTTCCTAAGCCTGTCTGATCCTCAGAATTAAAACCAATGATTTTAAATGTTGACTCAGCATCAGAATCATAACTGAAGTTTATTAAAAATATGGTGCACAGTCTTCATTCCAGACTTATTAAAGAGATTATCTGAATGTTTGGGCCCCAGGATAAACGCTGTATAGATTTTTTTGATGTATAGTTAGAATTGAGACTTGCAGCTTTCTTTCCCCTGGGAAATTGTAAGCTTTATTTAACCAGTATTGGCTGCTTTGTATTGTTGGCTTCAAAGCACTGGTTCAATAAATGTTATTCTGAGAGTCTTAACACCATTTAGCCAATTTTAAGTACTAAAGACCATTTTACCTTATTGGTGTTTTTCCTTGTGGCACTGCTGTTTGCTTTCACTCTCAAATGGCTGAGAGTGGCTTCATCATGCTGTAGTGTGTGTTCCGCTGGGTTCTCTTGAGTGAGAGAGCTTTGCTTTTCTTGGGAGGACAGGATGGATAGTAGTGTATTTAAAAAGAATGAGGGAAAATATATAGCGCTGAGATGAGGAAACAAACAGATCCATGAAAGAACTGAGTTCTGGAGAAAGGGCAGCTGGAAGTCTGCTGTCAAGGCCCTGCTGAGCCATCAATGTCTACCCACTCCTGACCCCACTCCAGGGCCAATCTCACCAGACGCATTCTAATTGTATGTTCTAGTCTGGTCTGTAGAGATGGTTTATAATAAGGAAATCAAATATGTATAATATACTACTATATTGATAGGTAAAACTGTTCTTGTAAGATTTTAATAGCTGCTAACAAACATTTGCTAAGAGCAATTTACTAAATTTTTAAAAAAATCTAAAACTAATAAAAAAGAGTCTTCTATGATGTAATAAAAATCATCTAAAATTATATCAAACATTATAGACAAGAGTGTGGTGAAACATGGACTTTCATTCATTGTTTAGGGTGATATTAAATGGTTCAACAACTTTGGAAAAAAAGTTGAATTGAATACATATATTTTGTGAGAAACATTTTTAAACTTTGACACACTACTCTATATTCTACCATTGTTTCCTAAAGAAAAAAATTTCCAAAATGAGGATAAATGCTCCAAGAACAGAGATGTAAGTTTGAGAATTACTTATTATAATAAATAGAAATTGGAAACAACTACAATGGCATCCAAAATACTTAAATGTGAATGCTTTAAGGTAAAATAATTCTTTCCTTCATATATTCTAGTTATGTAGGTATGAATTATACACACACACTTGTGAATTAGTTCATTACATATAGTATAATACAAGTATACCCACATAAGAGAATTTGAAAAAGAACGAATTAAAAGTGTTATAGTAACAAGATGGATACCATTTGTTTACAATAAAAATAAATTTTAAAAAAGTGTTATAGTATTAACTTTTAGTTAGACCACTGTGGTTGATGTAGCTTTTATTTTTTCAAATATTGTTTAGCATTTTTTTTTCAGAAATTCCTTGATCTGATATTAAGAACATTATTTCTGATAATTTGTTAAAATGTTTATATAAAATTGTCACACAGTAAAATTCATCCTTTTTAAGAATGTTATTTAATGATTTTGACAAATGTATACAGTCCTACAAACACTAATATGATCATGATGTAGACTATTTCTTTGCCCTCAAAAATTTCCCCTGTGCCCCTTTGTAGTCAATCCCTGCCCTTAGTCCCAGCCCCTGGCAATCACTGATCCAACTTCTATCTTTATAGTTTTTCTTTTCCCAAAGTCACATAAATTATATTATTTTTGCATCTGACTCCTTTGACTTTGCATAATATTTTTAAGATTTATCCATGTTGTTGAATGCATTTATGGTTTTTATTACTTTTTATTTATGAGTAGCATTCCTTACATGGATATACGATAATTTCTGTATTCATTCACCAGTTGATGAAAATTTTTGTTGTTTTCAGTTTTGGACTCGTATGAACAAAGCTTCTGTAAACACTTACATATACATTCTGTAGAAATTCAGGGTTTAGTTGCCCATGGGTAAATACCAAGGAGTGGTATTTCTGACTCATGTGGTATGTTTGTGCTTTTCAAAGTAGGCATGTTATTATATGACCCCCATCAGTGATGAATGAAAGATTTGGTCTTCTATACCCTCATAGCACTTTGTATATCAGTTTTAATTTTTTTGTTATTTTGATAGGTTGTGTTATGAGCTGAAATGTACACTCCAAAATTCATATTACAATCCTTACCCCTAGTACCTATGACTTCATAAGGAGTATAACATTTGGAGATAGGGTCTTTATAGAAGTAATCAGGTTAAAATGAGGTCATTGGGATGGGCTTTAATGCAGTATGACTAGTGTCCCTACAAGATGAGGAAATCAAGACATAACCAGTTACAGAGGAAAGACCTTGTAAATACACAAGGAGAAGATAGCTATCAACAACCCAAGGAAAGAAACCTCAGAAAGAAGCTGGACTTACCAACATTTTGGAATTCCAACCTCTTGGTTGTGAGAAAATAAACTACTGTTGGTTAAGTCAGCAATCTGTGGTCTTTTTTAATGACATCCTGAATAAGCTAATGTAGTAGGCAAAAGTATCTTCTTGCAATTTTTATTTAAATATTCTTAAATGTTAAAGGAATACAAATAGAAAAGTCAAATCACCTCAATTTGCTGATGACATAATCCTATTCTTAGAAGATTCAAAACAACAACAACAACAAATCAACAACCACCAGAAGGCTTCTAGACCTGGTGAACAAATCTAGCAAAGTAGTAGGATGCAAGATCAACATATACAAATCAATAGCTTTCCTATACTCCAATAATGAGTCTGCTGAGAAAGCAATCAGGAATAGCTTTAAAAATACTTGGGAATAAATAACTTAAAAAATACTTGGGAATAAATTTAACCATGGATGTGAAAGACCTCTGTAATGAAAATCACAGAATGTTGAAGAAGAAATTGAAGTCCTCAGAAGGTAAAAAGACCTCCCATGTTCTTAGGATAGGCAGAATTAATATTGTCAAAATGGCCTTACTACCACAAATGTTCTACAGATTCAATGCAATTCCTAGCCAAATACCAATGGTGTTCTTTACAGAACTAGAAAAAAAAAAAAAAAAGTCCTAAAATTCATATGGAAGAATATAAGACTCAGAACAGCCAAAACAATCCTGAGCAGTAAGAGTGATGGAGGAGGGTTTGGGGTGGTGATTCAGTGGTACAGCCCTTGCATAGCATGTGTGAGGCACTGGTTTGATCATCAGCATCACATAAAAATAAAATAAAAATAAAAAGAGAGATGGAGGAGGCATCACAATACCTGATCTCAAATTATACTACAGAGCTATAGCAACAAAAGCAGCATGGTATTGGTATGAAATAGACATAAGGACCAGTGATAGAATAGAAGACAGAGACAAACCCATACATCTACAGTCAGCTGATCCCTGACAAAGGTGCCAAAAACATACATTGAAAAAAAAATGGCCCTTTTTTTAATGAATGATTCTGGGAAAACTGAATATCCACATTTAGAAGAATGAAATTAGATCTCTGCCTCTCACTGTGCACAAAAATCAACTCAAAATGGATCAAAGACCTAGGAAGTAGACCAGAAATACTGCTGCTAGAAGTGGTTCTGGTCTAACACTGCTAGAAGGAAACAGGGTCAATCTCCAACATAGCGCTGGCTTCCTTAATACGATTCCCAAAGCTCAGAAAATAAAACCAGTAATTCGTAAGTGTGGTGGCCCAAAGTAAAAATCTTAGACACAGAAAAAAAAAAAAAAAAAAAAAAAAAAACAAGGGCATGAAGAAAAAGACTACAGAATGGGGGCTCTTTGTCCAACAGCTCTTCCAACAGGATTAATATCCAGAATATTCAAAGAATTTTTAAAAATTTAACACCAAGACACAATCAATAAATGGGCAAATGATCTAAACATTTCTCATACTTTATGAAAGTCTGGTTTCAATTTGTGTGCTGAAAAGACTGACTAATGATACAATAGATCAATTTCAAATATCCTACAACATCTGTGGTTTTACCCACAATTTTTTAAAGAAAATGTTACTTAAATCAGTGGTATTAATAATGATTGCACTTATACAGTTTTTCTATAATGTGTTTTTTATGTCGATAATATATCTTTTCCAGTACATCTTTCCTTTTAAAGCTCAGAAAAAGCTGTTGAATTCTTTAAGTAGAATCTAGCAAATAACATAAGTTGAGACATTATTTTTAATTTTCAGTCAACACTACAGCAAACCTCCCACTCTGTATAAATGTTCTAATATTCATTTGTTCCAATTTTTAGCAATTTTCTATGAATATCCCAACACTAATTAACTACAAAAGAAATGTTACACTATGTTATTTTCTGCTTATTTCATTAAAAAAAAAACCCAGAACATGACAGTTAAAGATGTGCTTTCCCAAAGGTATGTAAATTTTTACTTTGTTATAAAGACAAATCTGAAAGAAGGTTCTAAATTTATTTTTATATTTAGCATAACTTTTTAACTACTGAATTTTGTTTTGTGTAACTATAATCACTGATGGAAAAATTCAGAAATATGTTTTTTGCCTTCATATTATAGATGGTTTTAGTTTTTATTTTTCATTTTTTCTCCATGTATTTTTATTGGTGCATTATAGTTGTACATAATGATGGGATTTGTTGCTGCTTATTAGTACATGCACACAATACGACAATATAATCTGGCCACTAACCCTTCCCAGCACTTCCCCATTCCCTTCCTTCCTCCCACCCCCTTGTCCTGCTTCTGTATTCTACTGATCTCCCTTTGCTTTTCATGTGATCACCCCAACTTCCTTTTTCTTTTTCCTCTCTAACTGCCTTAGATGAGAAAAAACATACAACTCTTGATCTTCTGAGTTTGACTTATTTGGTTTACTCTAATGGTCTCTAGTTCTATCCATTTTCCTGCAATTGACATAATTTCATTTTTCTTTATGATTGAATAAAATGCCATTGTGTGTATACACCACATTTTCTTTATCCATTCTTCTATTGATGGACACCTAGGCTGATTCCATATCTTGGCTATTGTGAATTGTTCTGCTATAAAAATGGGTATACACATAGGCTGACTTTAATTCTTTAGGATAAATACTGAGGAGTGGTATAGTTGTGTCATATGGTGGATCCAGGAGTAGTCTTTTGATGAACTAGTCTTTTGAAAAAAAATGTTGATTAATTGTGATGGCTCTATTTTACCAGTATTTTGAAGTACAATATGCACTCAATATACACAAAGGTTTATAGTGATAATAAGATATAAATTCATTTTTCAAATAGTGATCTTGAAATGCTTAGCTTCTAGTTGAAAAATTGTTAGCTCTTATTAGATCATCTGTGGCTATTATGGAATGTGGCAAATGAAGAGTTTCTAGCAGGAGTAGAACTGCCAGTTTTGCCATTAGCAGTGCCACAGCTCTAGAATTTGACAGAGGGAAAGGTGTATCTATATCCTGGTATCTTACTTAGTCATTAAAACAACAGATAATATTTTCACATCAAAAAACAGGTAACATGAAGTCCTAGGTAAAAAAAAAACAACGAATCTATAAAATTATAAGGCCCATAATAACAATGGTCAAAATAAAGATTGGAATAAAATCTAGAAAAATAAAAAGAACTCTCCAAGGAATTATGAGTATGGATAATTTGGTCTTTTATTTAGTTGCTCAAATTTTCATATTTTTTATTTTCTTATTTAGAACTTGAAGAAAACATGTTTGCATCTTATTTGCCTTTTTTTTCTTATAGCAATTTTTAAAGTTATTTGAAGTAAGTTAATTTCGTTTTCATATACAAATACTAACTTCCTTGCCCTCTGGTGCATATTAGATTTTATAATTCCTTGCAACTATTACTAATTTTATGGAAAAGAAATTAAACTTATTTTTTTTTTTTTTTGCATTTCTTTCAATTTCCATAAAGTGTTTGTAAATTGGTCATTTGATTTCATCTTTTATTAATTACTGGGTTCTAAGAGGCCTTCTTTGACCACTTTGTACAACATTAACTACTTCTCATTTCATGCCAGTGTCTAACTTATGTTTTTATTTCCCGTAATGCTTACCTAACATTTATTATGTGTCTGTTTTTTATTATGCTTGTTTTCTTTGATGCTGTTGACCTTGGATAATAGTTAACATATATGATTAATAAGTAATTGTTGAATGAATGAATGAATGAATGGATAAGTAAATGTCCTTTACTCATTTTTCTAATGAATTGCTCAGATTTTGTTTATTAATCTATAAGAGTTCTTCCTTTTGTTTTTATTGGTTCATTTTAGTTACACATGACAGCAGAATCCATTATGATATAATTATATGCAAGAGCTCTTTCTATATTAAAGAGATAAACTCTTCACACAGATGTTTTAAATCTGTCTACAATTTATCATTTGACTTATTTTGTATGATTTATTTATATTAAATGAGAAATAAAGTTTATACAGTTATCTGTTGAAGTGCTTTATGTTTCTGGTTTCTGTATTTGGTGTTTTGTCTATGAATTCTTCCCCTTCTTCCCTCCTAGTATCTGTTTTACACCCCTCTTCCTTTCCTTGCACGTGTGTGTGCTCATGTGTGGGTGTACGTTCATGTGAAAATTAGTGGGGCTAATGAGATAAAAGGATATAGTTTTTTCCATCACAGACACTCTACCAACACCACCTTCTAGATGATCATCCATGGTGTGAAATGCTGCTTTTGTGGTACACTTAAGTATTTACATAGATATGAATCAGTTTTTGTGTGTTTCCTAGTCTTCCATGGAGCTAATTATAGCAGCAACTTCACTTTTCTTTGATGTAGTTTTGATATATTTATGTACACTTGATGAATAAATCACCCTTTGATTTCTTTTTGTAAAGTAGCATTTTGGTTATTCTTTGTTACTTTGATTCTTTCTGACAAGTTTTGAAAACTTTTTTCCCATGAAAATACACGAATATAAATGGGAATAAATTGTGCATACCTGATATATTATATAACATATATACATATATAAATATATATATACATATATAACATATATACATATATATACATGTATGTATATATGCCCATAAATCTTTAATTTAGACTAGGTACAGTCACTAGTGCCACCCCTAAGAAATATGTAAAGAACCACTGCAAGTTCATGTTAGAATATGTAAAATATTCTATGGACTTTCAGTTTTTGTGTCCTTCCTTCCTTTATTTCTTTATTTCATCCTTTTATTTTCTTTATTTCTTTCCTGGGAATTGAATGCAGCAATGCTTTACCACTGAACTATATCTCCAGTCCTTTTGTTTTTTATTGTGAGACAGGATCTAAGTTGCTGAAGCTGGCCTTGAACTTGCAGTCCTCCCGTCTCAACCTCCTGTGTCCTTAAGATTCCAGGTGTGCGCCACTGCACCTGTCCTGTCCTGTGTTTTTTTAAACTGGTGAAATTGCAGTGTTCTCTGAGGGTTTTTAAATCGAGAATCAATAATACTTCAAAGTAGCTGCTTGTTCTCATATTTTATGTAGGGTTGTAAAACCTCATTTCCTTTTGCTGTATCTTAAATAAACTATAGACAATGACTGAGCAAAAGGTACAGTTGTGAGGATGGTGTATGCTTGTGGGAAAGATGCCTGGTCTTGGGTCTCTCTAAGTGGATGATTCTTAATCCCAAAGCATGTCCTAAGACAAAGGCTTTATTGCTAAAGGGCATTAAGTCAGGAATGGTTAAAAAGGGCACAGTAAAGCCACTTACTGGATCTCTGCTCTGGGCATGCAAGGCAACTGATCCTAAGGTGCTTGGGGAAATTCCTTCCTCAGCATGCTGGCTTGCTTCCATTTTTAAGGTTCATCTTTAAAGGTAGAGAAGCAGACAGCTGAAATATGTTCTCAATTTCTGGAATCAACTGAGCAGGATAAAGGGTCATAACTGCATGTCTATCAGTAGTCCAAGAGACTTTATTCAAAATCTTAAAATATTGGGATCTTCCAAAAGAGGGGAAAGACTTCTCATTGGTCAGTACATTTTTGGCAACAGATCCCATCAAACACAACACAGAGGTACTTTTTGTATGATCTCACTCTGAGACAGATTCAGCACTATACATAAATCTCAAAGATGTGTCCACAATTTTGTCTTACGTTGAGTTCCAAACCCTCTGAGGCTCTAAATGACACCCTGGAGTTTCCAAATCCAACTGGCCTGGTTTTTTGTGGCTATGATTTTTCAGACTGAGTAAGTAACCTAAAGCACTTTGTCATAAAGGATTTTTTAAAAAGTCTTAAATAAGCATCCCTTCCTGGCTTTCGGAAGTCATGAGAGACACAGTGATCACAATGCAACATGAATGAATTTTAATACATTGTCTTTCTTTGCCTAATACTTTCCTGCTTTATTTTTCATGATGACATTGATCACCACTGGGTGTGAGCTGGCCTTTATTTATTATTCCTTTACTTAGATTGACATGAATTGGAATGTAAACCTAGTGAGGGCAAGATTTTGTTGTCTGCCCTGTTGTATCTCCAGTGTCTAAAATAGTGTCTGGCCATGGTTAGCATTAAGTAAATTTGCCTTTGTGAGGCAAAGAAAGACAAATATGGTGTGATCTCACTTTTATGTGGACTCTAAAATGGTTGAACTCATAGAAATGGAGAAATGTGATTACCAAGGATGGGGATAAGGAAAATGGTGAGAGATTGGTAAAAGGACATAAACTTTCACTTATAAAATGACTAAGTTCTGGGGATCATATGTACAGTGTTGTGACTATAGTTAACAATACTGTGTTGTATACTTGACAGTTCCAAAGAGAATAGATCTTAAGTGTTCTCAACCTAAAAATAAAACATTTGTTACATGCAAGATGATACATGTGTTAACTAACTCGATTATAATAACAGTTTCACATTGTAAATATATAACAAATCTTCATACTGTATACCTTAAATGTGTACAATTTTATTTGTCAATTACACTTCAATAAATTTGTCGGGGAAGAACTCATCCTCTAATATATAGCCAGTATTAACATTTCTGGGCCCCTAGTAGTTCCGTTATTAGTATCAATTGAATACATTAATTAAAAATGAATAAAAAACATTCTCATCCCCACCCTCCCAACCAAAAAAAAACCACAGCTTTGTGGAATAGCTCAGATCTTGCTATTGTTCAAAAATATCTTTTTTTTTTGCTATATATCCTTGTGATTAGTTGTGATTTTAAAAATCAAACAATTTGAAAATAAAGAAATATATATGTTTCCCAGTAGGTCTTGTGATTGGGGATAGGTTGAATTCATTCTATCTCTGTTCATGGCCTCAGATAAAACATCAAAATTGTTAGCAGCAGCACTATTCAAATAACAGTTATGAGCTACATGACAAAAGCTGAGGTAATGGCAAACTATCTTGGATATTTTACATGTTGAACTGATCTTTATAAGTAGAATGGGGAAGTTGACAGAACAAGAATGAAGATAGCATGTATAGGTCTTATTAATTTATTGATCATTAATATAGGCCCTACCTAAATCCTAAAACTTATTTGAATAATGTGGAATAATTATAGGAAATAATAATAGAAATTGGAGGTCAAAAATTTTTAAACATTCTATCCTTAAACTTTTTTGTATACTAATGCCTTTGATGAAGAAGGGTATGGTTCTTCTTTTCAGATTTATGCACATAACCACATAATTACACAACAATCAAACTATGTTGGGTATTTCATGGACCCATACAAGTCCATTCATGGACCCCAGTATAAAATATTTCTGACATAGGAGGATGCAAAAATGTAACCCAAGCAAAAGCTAATTTAATTGTTGTGACTCAGCATTGAATTCTACCTGAAACTACCAGCAAATAAAGAAAAAAATTGAAGAAAGGAAAAGAGAGGGGCTGGATGGAATGGTACTTACCTATAGTCCCAGCTACTCAGGAGGCTGAGCCTAAGAGTTCAAGACCAGACTGGGCAACATAATGAGATACAGCCTATTATAACAAGGAAAGAAAAGACAATGAATCAGAGAAAAAAGGAAAGGAAGTCATGAAAAAATGACAGTTATGCCCCTGGGCTATGCCTCAGGCTGTATGAGGACTTTAGAATTTATTTGACTGAATTCCCTTAACACTATTTTTTCCCTCATAATCAAAACCTTGGTGAAAAATTGACACCCAAAGAGGAAATTACTGTTATGAACCTTATAAAATCAAACATAATTATATTATTTGTGTGGATTAATTAGAGTGACTGAATTGATGGTAAACCTTTCTGTGAGGAAACACAGCTTCATTGTGTGGATCATCAGTGTTGCTTTCTGCTCAATGAGCAACCTCCTGGGGACCACCATTCCATCCACAGGCTGGGTCAACCACTCTAAACAACCAACACAAGGATTGTGTCTGGGCAGAGTTGAAAGCTACAGTAATCTTATACCAACCTGGATATTTCGTATCCATGAAAATACAAATTTGGACTTTAAACTAACCATTTCTTTCTTTTCTTCCTTTCCTATTCCAAGAATGGATGTAGTAAATCTCTAGCAAAGGGCATGGTGATCCTTTCGAGCTCAGGTCTAGATTCTCCGGCACCACCCTGAAGTGGAAAAGGACAAGATGGAGGACCTAGCATGAGCACCAACCCAGGATGCTCTTTTTTATTATTATTATTCATTTTTATTGTAAACAAATGGGATACATCTTGTTTCTCTGTTTGTACATGAAATAGAAGCATACCATTTTTGTAATCATACATTTACCTAGGGTAATAGTTTTTGATTCATTCTGTTATTTTCTCCCCCACCCCTCCCATTCCTCTTATCCCTCTATACAGTCCCTCTTTCCTCCATTCTTGCCCCCCCTCCCACCTCCCATTATGTGTTATCATCCACTTACCAGAGAGATCATTCATCCTTTAGTTTTTTGAGATTGGCTTAACTCATTAGCATGATATTCTCCAATTTCATCCATTTGCCCGTGAATGCCATAATTTTGTCATTCTTTATGGCTGAGTAATATTCCATTGTATATATATACCACAGTTTCATTATCCATTCATCAATTGTAGGGCATCTAGGTTGGTTCCATAATCTGGCTATGGTGAATTGAGCAGCTATGAACATTGATGTGGCTGTATCTCTGTAGTATGCTGATTTTAAGTCCTGTGGGTATAGGCCAAGGAGTGGGATAGCTGGGTCAAACGGTGGGTCCATTCCAAGTTTTCTAAGGAATCTCCACACTGCTTTCCAGAATGGCTACACTAATTTGCAGCCCCACCAGCAATGTATGAGTGTACCTTTTTCCCCCACATCCTCGCAACACCTATTGTTGCTAGTATTCTTGATAATCGCCATTCTAATTGGGGTGAAATGGAATCTTAGTGTAGTTTTGATTTGCATTTCTCTTATTACTAGAGATGTTGAACATTTTTTCATGTATCTGTTGATTGCTTGTAGATCTTCTGTGAAGTGTCTGTTCATTTCCTTAGCCCATTTGTTGATTGGGTTATTTGTGTTCTTGGTGTAGAGTTTTTTGAGTTCTTTATATATTCTGGAAATTAGTGTTCTATCTGAAGTATGAGTGGCAAAGATTTTCTCCCACTCTGTAGGTTCTCTCTTCACATTGCTGATAGTTTCCTTTGCTGAGAGAAAGCTTTTTAGTTTGAATCTATACCAGTTATTGATTCTTGCTTTTATTTCTTGTGCTATGGGAGTCCTGTTAAGGAAGTCTGATCCTAAGCCAACAAGTTGAAGATTTGAACCTACTTTTTCTTCTATAAGATGCAGGGTCTCTGGTCTGATTTCAAGGTCCTTGATCCATTTTGAGTTGATTTTTTATGTAGGGTGAGAGATAGGGGTTTAATTTCATTCTGCTGCATATGGATTTCCAATTCTCCCAGCACCATTTGTTGAAGAGGCTATCTTTTCTCCATTGCATATTTTTGGCCCCTTTGTCTAGTATGAGAAAATTGAATTTTTTGGGTTTGTGTCTGTGTCTGTGTCCTCTATTCTGTACCATTGATCTACCTGTCTATGTTGGTGTCAAAACCATGCTGTTGTTATTACTATTGCTTTGTAGTATAGTTGAAGGTCTGGTATTGCAATACTCCCTGCTTCACTCTTCCTGCTAAGGATTGTTTTAGCTATTCTGAGTTTCTTATTCTTCCAGATGAATTTCATGATTGCTTGCTCTATTTCTGTAAGGTACAACATTGGAATTTTAATTGGAATCGCATTGAATCTGTATAGCGCCTTTGGTAGTATGGCCATTTTGACAATATTAGTTCTACCTATCCAAAAACATGGAAGATCTTTCCATCTTCTAAGGTTTTCTTTAATTTCTTTCTTTAGTGTTCTGTAGTTCTCATTGTAGAGGTCTTTCACCTCTTTTGTTAGATTGATTCCCAAATATTTTATTTCTTTTGAAGTTATTGTGAATGGGGTAGTTTTCCTAACTTCTCTTTCTGAAGATTCATCACTTATGTATAAAAATGCATTGGATTTATGAGCATAAATCTTATGTCTTGCTGCTTTACTGAATTCACTTATGAGTTCTAAAAGTTTTCTGGTAGAATTTCCGGGTTCCTCTAAATATATGACCATGTCATCAGCAAATAGGGATAGTTTGAGTTCTTCTTTTCCTATTCATATCCCTTTAATTTCCTTGGTCTGTCTGATTGCTCTGGCTAGAGTTTTGAGGACAGTGTTGAATATAAGTGGTGAAAGAGGGCATCCTTGCCTTGTTCCAGTTTTTAGGGGGAATGCTTTCAGTTTTTCACCATTTAGAATGATATTGGCCATGGGCTTAGTGTAGATGGCCTTTACAATGTTAAGGAATGTTCCCACTATCCCTATTTTTTCTAGTGTTTTGAGCATGAAGGGATGCTGTATTTTATCAAATGCTTTTTCTGCATTTATCGAATCATGTGATAATCATGTGATTCTTGACTTTAAGTCTGTCAATATGGTGAATTACATTTATTGATTTCCGAATGTTGAACTAACCTTGCATCCCTGGGATAAAACTCACTTGATTGTGGTGCATTATCTTTTAAATATATTTTTGTATGCAATTTGCTAAGAGAATTTTTGCATCAATGTTCATTAAGGATATTGGTCTGAAATTTTCTTTCCTCAATGTGTCTCTGTCTGGCTTAGGTATCAGGGTGATATTGGCTTCATAGAATGAGTTTGGGAGAGTTCCCTCCTCTTCTATTTCATGAAATACTTTGAGAAGTATTGAAATGAGCTCTTTTTTAAAGGTTTTGTAGAACTCGGCTGAGAACCCATCTGGACCCAGACTTTTCTTTGTTGGTAGGCTTTTGATGGACCTCTTCTATTTCATTACTTGAAATTGGTCTATTTTAATTGTGTATGTCCTCCTGGTTCAGTTTAGGTAATTCAAATGTCTCTAGAAACTTGTTGATGTCTTCGAGGTTTTCTGTTTTATTGGAGTATAGATTTTCAAAATAGCTTCTAATTATGTTTTGTATTTCACTCATGTCTGTTGTGATATTTCCTTGTTCATTCCGAATTTTAGTAATTTGGGTTTTCTTTCTCTCTCTCTTTGTTAGTGTGGCTAAGGGTTTATGAATTTTGTTTACTTTTTCAAAGAACCAACTTTTTATTTTTTCAGTTTTTTTATTATTGTTTCTTTTGTTTCAATTTCATTGATTTCAGCTCTGATTTTAACTATTTCCTGTCTTCTACTACTTTTGGTGTTGCTCTGTTCTTTTTCTAGGGCTTTGAGCTGTAGTGTTAAGTCATTTATTTGTTGATTTTTTTCTTCTTTAATTGAATGCACTCCATGAATTAAATTTTCCTCTAAGTACTACTTTCATAGTACCTCAGTGATTTTGACATGTTTCTTTGTTCTAATTTACCTCTAAGAATTTTTAAATTTCCTTCCTGATGTATTCTGTTATCCATTCATCATACAATAGCATATTATTTAATCTCCAATTGTTGGAGTAATTTCTGTTTTTCACTCTGTCATTTATTTCTAATTTCAGTCCATTATGATCTGATAGAATACAAGGTAGTGTCTCTATCTTCTTGTATTTGCTAACATTAGCTTTGTGGCATAAAATATGGTCTATTTTAGAGAAGGATCCATGTGCTGCTGAGAAGAAAGTGTATTCACTCCTTGTTGGATGGTATATTCTATAAATGTCTATTAAGTCTAAATTATTGATTGTGTTATTGAGATCTATGGTTTCTTTATTCAATTTTTGTTTGGAGGATCTGTCCAGTGGTGAGAGAGGTGTGTTAAAATTGCCTAGTATTATTGTGTTGTGGTCTATTTGATTTCTGGAATTGAGAAGGATTTGTTTGACGTGTATGGATCAGCCTCTATTTGGGGAATAGATATTTATGATTGTTATGTTTTGCTGATTTATGCTTCCCTTAAGCAGTATGAAATGTCCTTCTTTATCCCTTCTGACTAACTTTGGCTTGAAGTCCACATTATCTGATATGAGGATAGATACTCTGACTTTTTTGCTGTGTCCCTGTGCATGGCCCATTTTTTCCTATCCTTTCACCTTTAATCTGTGGGTATCTCTTTCTATGAGATGAGTCTCTTGCAGGCAGCAAATTGTTGGATCTTTCTTTTTAATCCAATCTGCCAGTGTGTGTCTTTTGACTGATGAGTTCAGGCCATTAACATTCAGGGTTATTATTGAGATATGATTTGTATTCCCGTTCATTTGGCTCATTTTTTTTTTTTTTTTCTGACACGACTTGGTTTGTCCTTTATTTGCTGTTCCTTTAAGGTACTTCCTTCCTTTGCTGACTTACATCATTATTTTTCATCTCTTCCTTATGGAATATTTTGCTGAGAATGTTCTGTAATGCCAGCTTTCTTTTTGTAAATTCTCTTAGCTTTTGTTTATCATGGAAGGATTTTATTTCATCATTAAATCCTAAGGTAAGTTTTGCTGGGTATAAGATTCTTGGTTGGCATCTGTCTTCTTTCAGGGCTTGAAAATGTTGTTCCAGGCCCTTCTAGCTTTTAGGGTCTGGTTGAAAAATCTGTTGATACCTGCATTGGTTTCCCCTGACCGTAATTTGATTCTTTTCTCTCACAGTCTTTAAAATTGTGTCTTTATTTTGTATGTTAGGTATATTCATTATAATGTGCCTTGGTGTGGGCCTGTTGTAATTTTGTGTATTTGGAGTCCTATAAGCCTCTTGTACTTGATTTTCCATTTCATTCTTCATATTTGGGATATTTTCTGATATTATTTCATTGAATAGATTATTCATATCTTTGGCTTGTTTCTCTAAGCCTTCCTGAATCCCAAGAATTCTTAAATTTGGCCTTTTCATGATATCCCACAATTCTTGTAGATTCTGTTCATGATTTCTTACCATCTTCTCTGGTCAACTTTGATTTCAAGATTAAATATTTTGTCTTCAATCTCTGAGGTTTTGTCTTCCAGATGTTCTATCTTATATGTTATGATTTCTATGGAGTTTTTAATTTGGTTTATTGTTTCCTTCATTTCAAGGATTTCTGTTTGCTTTTTTTTTCAATATCTCTAACTCTTTATTGAAATGATCTTTTGCTTCCTGTATTTGCTCTTTTAACTGTCGATTGGTGTGATCATTCAATGTCTGCATTTGCTCTTTCATCTCCTCATTTGCTTCCCTGATCATTTTAATTATGTACATTCTGAACTGCCTTTCTGACATTTCTTCTGCCATGCTGTCATTGGATTTTATTGCTATACCATCTAGGTTTGTTTGGGACATTTTCTTCCCTTGTTTTCTCACATTGCTCAGGTATCTACCCCTCTAGAAGTGAAACTCTGAGATATTGCAGATTTCCTCTATTGACTAATATTGTCTCTGTAGATTTCCTATAAATCACCTCTTAGCCTTCAGTAGCCTGATGTCTTGGAGGAACTTGATAATGGAGTGCTCCACTAGGAAGCAGCCCCTCTAGGGGTGGTGGCCTTCAGGTGGAGTATACTCCCTGTCAGTGGGCAGCGGTGCCCCCACTTGTTGACTGATGGTCAGTCAAAGGGGGACTAGACTGCACACTGGGGATGATCTGTGTCTGTGTCTCTGATTCTACTGCCCTGGTGGGAAACCCTCACCCACCAGGGAGACTTACCTGGTGAGGAAGTTTTGCTGGGCAGCTCTCCTCCGAGAAGTTTCCTTTTCTCCTCTGAGAAGTTCCCTTCTGTCCAGAACTACCACCTGGACTGGGAAGCCCTCTCCTGTGATGTGTCCAGGGGTCCTGACCTACTGCCTGGGCTGGGGAGCCTGTGCCTGTGAGGGACTCCCTCTCTGAGCAGCCCTCCTCTGCTATGTTCCCTGGGTACCAGAGCTACTGCCTGGGCCTCGGACCCTCACTCTGCATCAAAGCCTCTTGCTGTGCGGCCCTCCTCTGCAATGATCCTGGTTGACTGGGTAGTTGGCTCCATCAGGGGAGTCTCACTGTGCCACTCTACTCCACAAAGTTCCCTGTGTTTCAGGACTAACACCCCATCCAGGGAGCCTGCCCAGTGGGAGAGATTCACCTGGTGGCTCTGAGTTGGTTCTGAGTCTCTCAATACCTCTTCTTCTTGACTCCTGGGTCTTGTCAAAGGTCCTCTAGCCTCCTGTAGGTGTCTCAGGAAGGGAGCTGCCCTTCCAATGATGATGGCCATGCCCTCAGGAATAATTCAAAATGCCTGCACCAGCCTAGGCAGGCTGGCTCGTCTGCTGGCTTGCTCCACGATGGCAACAGACCTCGGCGTGGTGGTCAGGCGGGGTTGCTCTGTGATGGCATCTGCCTTTGGCCTGGTGGTTGAGCAGGTTGGCTGCCCACCACCCAGCTCCACAAGGCAGATGGGTCTAGTGCCCGCCTGCTACCAGGCAGCCTGACTCACCCGCCAGCTTGTTCTGCGACTGCGACTGACCAGCAATGGCTCTGTCCTGGGTGCAGGGCTCAGGTGGGGTCACTCATGATGGCGTCTGCCTTTGGCCTGGTGGCTGGGCAGGTTGGCTGCCTGCTGCCTAGCTCCAAGATGCAGGCGGCCTGACTCACCCGCCAGCTCCCTTCGTGACTACAGGATGCTCTTTAGAGAAGGTTATTGTTGTGCACATTTTACATATAAAGGAACAAATAACAGAAATGGAATTTGAATCCAGATCTCCACACTTTCAAAAGGTTAAGATTTTTTTTAACCTTATTATGAAAATACATTTGTCAATGAAGGAAACCACATTTAGTTTTCTTTTTCCTTTTTTCTTTTGACATCAACCTATGTGGTGGGCGAGACCCAGGCCCAGGGTTACGCCACATGCATCCAAAGATGGCGACTGGCAGAGAGCCAAAGGGCGTGCTGAATGCACCTTGAGAAAAATAGGAAGCGTTTACCATTGGCTGTATGATAATTAGTTCAGCCGCTTAGCACATGGACAGATATATCTTACATGTATGCTTGAGCTTGTGATCGTTTGACCTTTAATAGGATTGGGTGGACATATCTGATTACAATTGCTTATGCATGAGACTGCTTATATATTGAGAGTGTTATCCGATTAAAGCAGAAGCTGCTTCATGAACTTCTGAAGAGTACGTGTCGTTTGTCCTGCTGGTCGCAGCAAGTGGTGGCAAACGGTGGCAAGCGGCGGCAAGCGGCAAAATTATAAGAACAGAGACTCGAACTTTCTAATCTCATAAAAAATGGGATTTCAGGTTTCATGTGTCTTCCTTTTACTAGGCAGATGACAGCCATAATACTTGGGAGCCTTGTTATGGTTTAATAAATATTTCCATCTGGGAAGTCACATTTGGCAGTTATTTTGTGCATGGTTTAATGATAGATGCTGTGTTTTTAATTCTGGTAGGTTTTCTCCCATATCAAACTGTTTTCATTGTGTACACAGGGCACCCAGAAAACAGTGATCGACTGACTGTTTAGGTCATTTTAGACTCAGAATCCAACCTATTTTAAGTAACCTAGAAATCTCACTTATGTTTGGAAAGGGCCTTGAGAAATCCAGATGCTTAGCTATAAATCCATAGCAGACAACATGCATATTAATAGCTAATATTAATTGAGCATTTACTGAGCTTCAGGCTGTGTTGTAAGTACTCTTCATGAATTTCTTTAATCTTCTTAACAAATATTTAAATTAAGAGCCATTATTGTCTCTACTAGAGAAATGAGGCACAGAAACTTCTTTCCAAACCATCTGTTAACTTAGCCAAAACACTAGTCAGTTCTGTTATATTTTACTCTAATCAGCTCAGTTAAAAACATCCAAACAGGAAAATAGAAACAATATAAAATCTATTTCTAAGAGGCCAGAGTAAAACCTTTTGATATAGTGTAATTTCAGCTTTTTTGCCAAGATCCCAGTTTCAGTTTGAGATAATGATGAGACCATGTAGAAGTAATTTACTCTGCCAAGCTGGCCTGTCAACATTTTTCTTTCCAGGTGTTTGACATCTTCCTAAGTGGGCTTCCAAAGATCAATCAAAAGTGAAGAAACTGGAGGATAAATCTTTTAGGGGTATTTGACATAATAACAGCATCAATGTGTTATTTACTCTTACATCACTGTGACAAAATACCTGAGAAAAACAACTTATAAGGAGGAAAAGTTAATTTTGACTCTTGATTTCAGAGGTTTCAGTCCATGGTCAGCTGACCCCATTGCTTTTGGGCCTTTGATGAGGCTGAACATGGCATCTAGGAGATAGAAAGAGGTCAGGGTCAAGGGCATGCCCCTGAAATGATGTAACTTCCTTTCATTAAGCCCCACCTCCTAACGCTTCTGCCATTTGTTACTAGCACCACAGGGCTGGGTACCAAATTTTAAACATGTGGATCTTTGGGGGACATTCCAGAATCAAACTTCAGGATAGTCATAACAGGACAGGTGATGGGTATTCTCTGGAGGATCAGAATCAGGAACTCTACACAAAAACGGTAATTGTCATGTTACACAGTTGATTTCAAAGCATTTGGCATTTTGTTATATTAAGAAGAAATCATTAGTGAGAGCAACCTTTTGATATTAGCACATCCTACAAAACTAATTAGTGCTTAAATTCAGTACTCTTACACTGTAAAGACATCGTCTTCATTTTTGCCTAAAAAAAAAATTAAAGAGAAAGAGTTCAATCATAACTGTATTTGGCTTCATGTGAGACACGAGCTTGAGCTCTCTATACACCCACCTGTGTTCCATTTACATATACAGAAGCAAAAGTTTAGGACATGTGATGTCTTTTCAGTTTTACTGACTCTTAAGGGAATTGTTGAGCACACTCAGGACTGATGTTGCAGCGTGTGTTAGTTTTAACAATTTTTGGAATTGTTTTGTGTCCTTTCTGGCTATTTCTAATTTATTTAGCAATCCATGCACTTCAGGGACAGCTTTGCCCAACAGATCAGAGCAGCAGACCCTCTGCTGCCTCCTCACAACAATCACAAGTGGAACTGTAGGGGGCGCCCTGGAGATGGGCTGAGGGTGGGAATGGGAGTATGGAAGATGTGGGGAGGTCTGAGCTTGGGAGAGGAGTTAAATGGAGATTGATCTGTTAGTGACAGAAAGAGCAAGGATTAAGTGAAGAAACAGGTGACAGAAAAGTCACTGGGTAGAGAGATGCTGGCACAACTGCTGAGCAGATTCAAGGGTAAAATAATTGAGCTTTTGATGAGGCAAGTTCAAAAGAGCGTGTGAAGCTGTGAAACTGTGTCAGCTTGAGCACTCCTAGGATAAGTTTTGTAATAGTTTGTGATTGCTTCTCTATATCCAATTCAATATTAGGAGAAAATGATTTTGCATTTCAAGAAAGACATATCAAATTATAATTGTAAAATGTCTGGTAATTTAGTTTTTAAGCATAAGAAAAGTAAATTACTTTAAAATGGACCTAGGATTTTGCTTTTATTCAGGCATTATGAGACCAACATATCAGGAGACAATTGTCATGGAAAAGATCATTAATCACAGTTTTGAGGGAGGGAAATGCCACGTCACATAAGACTTCAGGAGAGGACACTGAGGTTAGTTGCAGGTAATGAGATTGGACTACTTCAAAAAGTAGTGGTTTTCAGGGCAGGGAACAGGCAAGGCAGGTTAAGCAGACCAAGTGAGTTTAGGATGGGCTGGTTTGAGTAATTCCAGTGAGCTGAAGATATGGGAACTGCCCCTTGCTATCTGATGCCTAATTGTGGGGTAACTGGGCAGGGGAATAGTGCCCATATAATAACAAGAGGCAGGTGAGGGGTATAGGCTCTGGGTTGATTAACTTGCACACAAAGTACACATGAGGAAAAGTCATGTTGCTATCTCTAGGAAGTTATTAACCCTGGGAAGGATAGTCACTCCCTAGTCAGCAAAGGCTCAGGTGTCAAAACATCAGATACAGAAACTAGAACAAGTAGTTAATACAGTTAAGTGTAGGGCTCCCATGTTCACTTTAACACGTGGAAAGAGAGTGTATACTAGCAATTAAAAATCACTATCCCCATACCAAGGCCCTCTTGGGTGACTTTGAGAGAAGAAAACCAGTGTTGCATGATTGCATGAAGGAAGCGTAACAGAGATTCACTATGACTTACCCAAATTTGGAGCAACCTTGATCTGAAGAGAACCTGAGTCTCTCTCTTGGAGGGTTCTACTAGGTGATTCTTAGTGGAGAGACCATTGCTGATAGGTGGACTCTGACGTGTTGCAGGAACTGTGTGTCTTCATATAAGAGGCTTCAGCAGTGACATGTTGATTTGTTATGGGCTCTGTTCTTTCATTTTTTTTCCTGAGGAATTTTTCATGAGGTAAACAAAGCAAACCCTGTGTCTTCACCATTGTAAAAATTATCAAGAAGAGTTTGAATGATGTTCTGTAGCTAAGGCCTGCCACTTCTTCACCTACCATCTCTCACATCCAACTCTCCTATCTTTAAATCATGTATATAGGGTTTATATTCATATTTTTCAAGTGGTACTTACATATACTTACATGGTAGGGTAATGCACTCCATTACTATCTAAATCATACTCCTCTTTTCACATACAAATGGAAGTGTCACTTCTTCTGAGTTGTTCTCACATTTGCTTAATGCTGATTACGTGCCTACTCTATGCCAGGGTTGTTTTAGCAAAAAAAAAAAAAAAAAAAAAAAAAAAACAGGCACAAAACAGACAAAACCGCTTCTTACATGGTGCTGAGAGTCTAAGGACAGAGTCATATAACTTAAAAAGTAAACAAATACAGAGCATTCCAGATGGTTAGCACCATAAAATAAGATGGGAGGAATAGAGTGTCAAGTAGAAGAGCACTATGGCTATTTTACATAGATTGACAGGGCAGGCCTTGCTGATAACGTAAACAGCCTGCCTTGTAACAAGCTTCCCAATCAGGGGAACAGAATATGGAAATGCCTTGAGATGGGAATTCACTTGGGGTATTCAGGAAAATCAAGTTCGGTGTGACTCAAATACAGTACAGAAAGGGAGAAAAAAGTGAGGTAAAATCAGAGGGTGATGAGTGCACCTTAGTCCATTTGCTGTTTCTATGACAGAAGACTAAGTAATTTATAAAGAAAAGTCCTACAGTCATCCAATATCAATGTGCCAGCATGTGTCAGGTCTTCCATGTGTTGGTCAGTCTTCCATTACTGAGACAAATACCTAAGTTATTGGTTTAAAAAGAAGAAAAGTTGATTTTGGCTCAGAGTTTTGGAGGTTTCAGTTCATGATCAATTGACTTGTTGCTCTTGAGCCAGTGGCAAGGCAGTGTATCATGGTGGGAGCATGTGTGGCAGAAGAAGTGGCTCAGCTCATGGAGGCCAAGAAGCAGAGACAGGAAATGGCCAAGGTCTTAATATCCGTTCTAAGGCCATTTTCTCAATGACCTACCTTCTTCCTTCTAGGTTTTACCTCCTAAAGTTTCCACCACCTCCCAATAACACTGCAGGCTGGCAACCAAATCTTTTAACACATGGGCCTTTGGTAGACATTCAAGATCCAAACAGTAGGCAGTAGGGCTTGCTGTGCCATCCCAGGTTGGAAAGCAGAAGGTCAAGAGAGCTCACCTGTGAGAGACAGAGTAAGAGAAGAAGAGAGGGTTCAACTTGCTTATATCACCAATCTACTCTTTGACAACTCCCATGATCAGCAGAACCCTCATGACTCAATCACTCTCAAAGGTCTCATCTCTCAACACCATTGTACTGGAGTGTAAGCTTCCATCACAAGACCTCTTGGGGACATTCAAACCATAGTAAGTAGGAAATTGGGAAAGGAAGATGTTGGATCTTGCAAACTGTTCTGAGCGAACATGGAAAGCTACAGCAGGTTTTGAACAGAGGAGCAGCAGGGGGAAATTCATATTCTCACAGAATTGTGCTGCTTCTGAAAACAGTCTGTACAGGTTAAGAGCAGAAGTTAGGGGACTTTTGTAATATTTTAGGAGCAGGATGATGGAAGCTTGGATCAATGATAAAAGTGTAAATAAGGAAAAGTGTAAGAGTCTAGAGATATTTTGCATGCAGAGCCAATAAGATTTTCTATTAGAGCAGATGTGGGATGGAAGAAGAGTGATAATTCTAAAATACAAAGTTATTGACTAAGAAAATGTAAGAATGAAATTTTCACGGCACTAAGGAAGTCTTTAGGAGGAGCTAGTTATGGTGCAGGAAGTGGTTGGGGTGGTGAGAAGACTGAAGGGTTCAATCTTGGAGTCATTAAATTTGACGTAGTATTTAGATATTCACACACGAAAATGTTGAGTAGACAGTTAGATCTTTAAGTCTGGAGTTCAGGTGAAATTGGAAATCACCTCAGAAAACTTGGAATGGAATCACATTTGACCCAGCTATCCCACTCCTCAGTGTATATCCAAAGGACTTAAAATCAGCATACTGTAGTAATGCAGCCACATCAATGTTTATATCCGCTTAACTCACAATAGCTAAACTATGGAACCAACCTAGGTGCCCTTCAACAGATGAATAGATAAAGAAAATGTGGTATATATACATAATGGAATATTACTCAGCCATAAAAAGAATGACTTAATAACCTTTGCCAGTAAATGGATGGAGCTGGAGACTAACATGCTAAGCGAAATAAGCCAATCCCAACCAACCAAAGGTTGAATGTTCTCTTTGATAAGCAGATGATAACACACAACAAGGGTGTGGGGAGGGGAAGAATAGAAATTCAGTGGATTAGACAAAGGGGAATAAAGGGAAGGGAGGGGAGATAAGAAAAAGAAAGACAGTAGAATGAATCTGACATAACTTTCCTATGTTCATATATGAATGTACCATAGTGAATCTCCATGTCACGTATAATCATAAGACCAGGATCCTAATTAGAATAAGTCATTATATATTATGTATGTATAATAAGTCAAAAATACTCTATTGTCATGTATATCTAAAAAGAACAAATAAAAATAAAAGAACTTGTAGATCATATAGGTACTCTTTATAGTTATGTGACTGAAAAGCATCACATAGGTATTGAGCACTACTCACAACAGCCAAAAGATAGAAACAAACCAAATATCCATTGACACAGAGGAAGGCCAAAGATCAAAGCCCCGGTAACAGCATCAGGTGGAGTAGAGTAGATGAGAAAAAACTAGGAAAAGAGATAGAAAAGGATTGGCCAGAAACTTGGCCAGAACCAATTTAAGAATGTATTTCCAACAGGAGGAAACAATGTGAAATGTTGCATTTAAGACAGTTTAGATAAGGAAAACAAATTGACCATAGGATTTAGTAATGTGGAGATTTAGGGGAACCTTGAGAAAAGATTTTTTTAAGGGGGTGGAGGATTTAATGTCTGGAGAGTTCAAGATAGAATTAGGGAAGAAATATAGAATGCAGGCTTACATTTTTTGGGAGGAATTTTACTGTAAAAGCAGATATAGGACAGTAGTTGGACTACAAAATGGAATAAAGAGGAACTGTCTAAAATCTTTCTGTACTATTCTGGACCATGTTTCTCCTCCTCTAATAACTGGCCCAGCAGAGTGGCTCACTACCCACGGAGAGATTATATGGATATATTGTGACATATGCTACATTACACTGCTTTGACATTATTTAATGGATGTTTTATTGATTAATCAATTCTGGATCGAGAGTTACTGCTCTGACATCTTACATTTGTAGTGTTAATAAAGTATGTACTAAAACTCTACATGATATACATATTTTGCATATAATCCTCTTAGCCAATCCTGGAAAAAATGAAGATGGATTTGTTTACCTGCCGATCTTCCTTCTTAGTCTGTGCTTCCACGTTGCCAAGGCCCATATCTTGATGGTGTCTATATCTTTAGTACACAAACACTACCTACAGATTTGAGACTTTTAATGTTGATTGACAAATAGGAATTAACGAATGAATAGCAAGTAGTACAGAGGTCCGTGCTGAACATTATCACCGCCTGAAAACATGCAAACTTCATAAAGAACATTTTCTTAAACTATTAGGGACTTATTGCTAATGGTAATACAGATGGGAGAAAATCTGAATAAAAGGCATTTGTGGAATTTGAATAGATCTTGGAGACTTGAACTGGTTGTGAACATCAAAAAGAAGGAAAAGAGATTTTTAGCTTCTTAGAGTCTCAGATTATTTTATTTAAATTTGTCACACTTTGAAAAAGTGGCTAATCTATTAAGTACTTTATTATTATAATTCACTTGTTCTTCACATTTCACTGACCATAATGATTTAATTTATTATTAAGAAGAACATTGCTCACTGTGATTAGAATTTCATTATAGTCTAACACTAATAAATCATGTGCTATTAAAGTTAAATATCACCAATCTTCCAATTAAACAAAATCAGCACTTGTATCCAGTGTTGGTTCCAATGCTGCTGTGGAACCTGCTTTTTATGACTTTGTGGCCAAATGACACCCAATTCAAGAGAATGAGCTCAGGATACTTATTTACTGTTGGGCTTATGGAAACTTATGGAAACTCCACAGAAACCTAATGCTAAGTCATGAATTCTTTTTCAAAGTAGAAGAGTTAGGGGATTTAAGATGGCGGACTAGAGGGTGGCTGCGTTTCGTGTTGCTCCAGGACTCAGGACTCAAGAAGAGGAGATATAGAGAGACTTGGGACCAACTCAAAGCAGCTGGGTGAGTCTCTCCCGTTGGGGAGGCGTCCTGGATGGGGCAGTAGCCCCGAACGCAGGGATCTTTGTGAAGTAGAGCTGCCCGGCGAGACACCCCTCCCCCTGCTGGAGCAGTGAACTTGGACAACTGGGAGCATTGGAGAGGAGGCTGCTTGGCACAGCGCTTTGACTCGGAGCAACCCACCCGGGCTCTGGGAGGCTGCCCAAAGGAAAGGGTGTGCGGTGAGCTGTTTGGACTGAAAGCGACCACCCCTGAACACAGGAGGCTGCCCAGAGGAGAAGGAGAAATACGGGCTCGGCACGTTGCTTGGACTTGGAGCAGCTGCGCCAGGGCTCCGGGCGGCTATCTGGTGGAGCAGCGTGGTGAGTGGTTTGGACCCAGAGCATCTGCTCCTAAACACAGGGGGCTTGTCTGGAGAAGGAGGAGGAGTGCGGCGGGGTGCTTGGGCTCAAAGTGACTGCACCAGGGCTACGGGTGGCAGTCGGGTCGAGGAAGTGCACAGTGAGTTCCTGGGACTCATGACAAACACACCAGATCTCTGGGTGACTGCCTGGTGGAGAAGGAGGTGCGTGGTGGGTCACTTGGAATTAGAGCGACCGCATGGAACATCAGGTGGCTGCTGGAAGAAAAGGCGTGTGGCGGGTCACTGGGACTCGGAGCGACTGTAAGGGGCTCCAGGTGGCTGCTCAGAGGAGGGGCCGCATAGCCAGGCGATTAGGTGCAGAGCAGGGTCCCAGGGCCTAGACGGCTTCTTGGTGGAAGAGCCGCACAGACAAACTGAGAGGCGGAGTGAAGGCTCCAGGACTGCAGGCAGCTTCTCTAAGGAGAGGCAGCCTAAGGAAATTCGTCTGCGAAGGGCAAGGCTTCCAGGCCCAGGAGGTAGGTCCGGGTCCCTAGGAACATTGCAGAAGAAGGCTGCCCAGTGCAGGTGGTAGTTGTGAATTAAACGGAACCTCTAGGAGGGGAAATGACCAGCGAGACCTCCCCACCGGGTGAGTCCTCCCTGCCGGGTGAGGTTCTCCCAAAAGGACTGTAAAACCAGAGACACAGGCCCAAACTGGCCTTGCATCAGCCCACATCCTACTTCCCCTTGGATGACCATTCGTCAGCAAGTGAAAGTACCTCTGCCCACTAGCAGGGAATATACCCCACTGGAAGGCCACCACCCCTAGAGAGGCAGCTTCCTTGTGGAGCACCGCATTATCAACTTCCTCCAAGACTTCAGCCTACTGAAGGCTAAGAGGGGATATATATAGAAATCTTCAGGGACATTGTAAGTCAATAGAGGAAATCTGCAATATCTCAGCGGTCCACTAATACCTGAACAATATGAGAAAACAAGGAAAGAAAATGCTGCAAACAAATCTAGATGTTACATCAATGAAACCCAATGACAGCATGGCAGAAGAAATGACAGAAAGGGAGTTCAGAATGTACATAATTAAAATGATCAGGGAAGCAAATGACGAGATGCAAGAGCAAATGCAGGCACTGAATGATCGCAACAATCGACAGTTAAAAGAGCAAATATAGGAAGCAAAAGATCATTTCAATAAAGAGTTAGAGATATTGAAAAAAAACCAAAGAGAAATCCTTGAAATGAAGGAAACAATAAACCAAATTAAGAACTCAATAGAAAGCATAACCAATAGGATAGAACACCTGGAAGACAGAACCTCAGATATGGAAGACAAAATATTTAACCTTGAAAACATAGTGGACCAAACAGAGAAGATGGTAAGAAATCATGAACAGAATCTCCAAGAACTATGGGATATCATGAAAAGGCTAAATTTAAGAATTATTGGGATTGAGGAAGGCTTAGAGAAACAGAACAAAGGAATGAACAATCTATTCAATGAAATACTATCAGAAAATTTCCCAAATCTGAAGAATGAAATGGAAGATCAAGTACAAGAGGCTTATAGGACTCCAAATATACAAAATTACAACAGACCGACACCAAGACACATTATAATGAAAATACCTAACATACAAAATAAAGACAGAATTTTAAAGGCCGCAAGAGAGAGGAATCAAATTACATTCAGGGGAAACCAATACGGATATCAGCAGATTTTTCAATCTAGACCCTAAAAGCTAGAAGGGCCTGGAACAACATTTTTCAAGCCCTGAAAGAAAATGGATGCCAACCAAGAATCTTATACCCAGCAAAACTTACCTTCAAATTTGATGATGAAATAAAATCCTTCCATGATAAACAAAAGCTAAAAGAATTTACAAAAAGAAAGCCAGCATTACAGAACATTCTCAGCAAAATATTCCACAAGGAAGAGATGAAAAACAAAGAAGCAAATCAGCAATGGGAGGAACTATCCTAAAGGAATTGTCAAATAAAGGAAGAACCAAGTCGTGTCAAAATAAATAAATAAATAAATAAATAAATAAATAAATAAAATGAACCAAATGACTGGGAATACTAATCATATCTCAATAATAACCCTGAATATTAATGGCCTGAATTCATCAATCAAAAGACATAGACTGGCAGATTGGATCAAAAAGAAAGATCCAACAATATGTTGCCTGCAAGAGACTCACCTCATAGAAAGAGATACCCATAGACTAAAGGTGAAAGGATGGGAAAAAACATACCATGCACATGGACTCAGCAAAAAAGCTGGGGTATCCATCCTCATTTCAGATAATGTGGACTTCAAGTCAAAGTTAGTCACAAGGGACAAAGAAGGACATTACATACTGCATAAGAGAAGCATAAATCAGCAAGACATAGCAATCATAAACATCTATGCCCCAAACAGTGGCTCATCCATGTATGTCAAACAAATCCTTCTCAATTTCAGAAACCAAATAGACCATAATACAATAATACTAGCTGATTTTAACACACCTCTCCCACCACTGGACAGATCTTCCAAACAAAAATTGAACAAAGAAACCATAGATCTCAATAACACAATCAATAATTTAGATTTAACAGACATTTATAGGATATACCATCTAACCAAGAGCGAATACACTTTCTTCTCAGCAGCACATGGATCCTTCTCTACAATAGACCTTATATTATGCCACAAAGCTAATGTTAGCAAATACAAGAAGATAGAGACACTACCTTGCATTCTATCAGATCATAATGGACTGAAATTAGAAATAAATGAAAGAGTAAAAAACAGAAGCTACTCCAACACCTGGAGATTAAACAATATGATATTACATGATGAATGGATAACAGAAGATATTAGGAAGGAAATTAAAAAATTTTTAGAGGTAAATGAGAACAAAGAAATATCATATCAAAATCTTTGGGACACTATGAAAGCAGTACTTAGAGGAAAATTTATTTCATGGAGCGCATTCAATAAAAGAAGTATAAATCAACAAATAAACGTCCTGGCACTACAGCTCAAAGCCCTAGAAAAAGAAGAAAAGACCAAAACCAAAAGTAGTAGAAGACAGGAAATAGTTAAACTCAGAGCTGAAATCAACGAAATTGAAACAAAAGAAACAATACAAAAAATTGACAAAATAAATAGTTGGTTCTTTGAAAAAATAAACAAAATTGATAAACCCTTAGCCACACTAACAAAGAGAAGACGAGAGAAAACCCAAATCACTAAAATTCGGAATGAACAAGGAAATATCACAACAGACACAAGTGAAATACAAAACATAATTAGAAGCTATTTTGAAAATCTATATTCCAACAAAATAGAAAATTTCGAAGACATCAACAGGTTTCTAGAGACATATGAATTGCCTAAATTGAACGAGGAGGACATACACAATTTAAATAGAACAATTTCAAGTAATGAAGTAGAAGAAGTCATCAAAAGCCTACCAACAAAGAAAAGTCCAGGCCCAGATGGGTTCTCAGCCGAGTTCTACAAAACCTTTAAAGAAGAGCTCATTCCAATACTTCTCAAAGTATTCCATGAAATAGAAGAGGAGGGAACCCTCCCAAACTCATTCTATGAAGCCAATATCACACTGATACCTAAACCAGACAGAGACACATTGAGGAAAGAAAATTTCAGACCAATATCCTTAATGAACATCGATGCAAAAATTCTCCACAAAATTTTAGCAAATCGCATACAAAAATATATTAAAAAGATAGTGCACCACGATCAAGTGGGTTTTATCCCAGGGATGCAAGGTTGGTTCAACATCCAGAAATCAATAAATGTCATTCACCATATTAATAGACTTAAAGTCAAGAATCACATGATTATTTCAATAGATGCAGAAAAAGCATTTGATAAAATACAGCACCCCTTCATGCTCAAAATACTAGAAAAAATAGGGATAGTGGGAACATTCCTTAACACTATAAAGGCTATCTATGCTAAGCCCATATCATTCTAAATGGTGAAAAACTGAAAGCATTCCCCCTAAAAACTGGAACAAGACAGAGATGCCCTCTTTCACCACTTCTATTGAACATCATTCTTGAGACTCTAGCCAGAGCAATTAGACAGACCAAGGAAATTAAAGGAATACGAATAGGAAAAGAAGAACTCAAACTATCCCTATATGCGGTGGATATGATTATATACTTAGAGGAACCAGGAAATTCCACCAGAAAACTTAGAACTCATAAGTGAATTCGGTAAAGTAGCAGGTTACAAGATCAATGCTCATAAATCCAATGCATTTTTATACATAAGTGATGAATCCTCAGAAAGAGAAATTATGAAAACTACCCCATTCACGATAGCATCGAAAAAAATAAAATACTTGGGAATCAATCTCACAAAAGAGGTGAAAGACCTCTACAATGAGAACTACAGAACACTAAAGAAAGAAATTAAAGAACACCTTAGAAGATGGAAAGATCTTCCATGTTCTTGGATAGGCCGAATTAATATTGTCAAAATCCCATACTACCAAAAGTGCTATACAGATTCAATGCAATTCCAATTAAAATCCCAATGACGTACCTTACAGAAATAGAGCAAGCAATCATGAAATTCATCTGGAAGAATAAGAAACCCAGAATAGCTAAAGCAATTCTCAGGAGAAAGAGTGAAGCAGGGGGTATCGCAATACCCGAACTTCAACTTTATTACAAAGCAATAGTAACAAAGACGGCATGGTATTGGTACCAAAATAGAAAGGTAGATCAATGGTACAGAATAGAGGACATGGACACAAACCCAAATAAATACAACTTTTTAATACTAGACAAAGTGCCAAAAATATGCAATGGAGAAAAGATAGCCTCTTCAACAAATGGTGCTGGGAGAATTGGAAATCCATATGCAACAGAATGAAACTAAACCCATATCTCTCACCCTGCACAAAACTCAACTCAAAATGGCTTAAGGACCTTGGAATCAGAGCAGAGACTCTGCAGATTATAGAAGAAAAAGTAGGTCCCAATCTTCAACATGTCGGCCTAGGACCAGACTTCCTCAACAGGAGTCCCATAGCACAAGAAATAAAAGCAAGAATCAATAACTGGGATAGATTCAAACTAAAAAGCTTTCTCTCAGCAAAGGAAACTATCAGTAATGTGAAGAGTGAGCCTACAGAGTGGGAGAATATCTTTGCCATTCATGCTTCAGATAGAGCACTAATCTCCAGAAAAATAAAGAACTCAAAAAAACTCTACACCATGAATACATATAATCCAATCGACAAATGGGCTAAGGATATGAACAGACACTTCACAGAAGAACATCTACAAGCAATCAACAAACATATGGAAAAATGTTCAACATCTCTAGTAATAAGACAAATGCAAATCAAAACCACCCTAAGATTCCATCTCACCCCAATTAGAATGGCGATTATCAAAAATACAAGCAACAGGTGTTGGCGAGGATGTGGGGAAAAAGGTACACTCATACATTGCTGGTGGGGATGCAAATTAGTGCAGCCACTCTGGAAAGCAGTGTGGAGATTCCTTAGAAAACTTGGAGTGGAACCACCATTTGACCCAACTATCCCACTCCTTGGTCTATACCCAAAGGACTTAAAATCAGCATACTAGAGAGATACAGCCACATCAATGTTCACAGCTGCTCAATTCACAATAGCCAGATTGTGGAACCAACCTAGATGTCCTTCAATTGATGAGTGGATAAAGAAACTGTGGTATATATATACAATGGAATATTACTCTGCCATAAAGAATGATAAAATTATGGCATTTGCAGGCAAATGGATGAAATTGGAGACCATCATGCTAAGTGAGATAAGCCAATCTCAAAAAACTAAAGGATGAATGATCTCGCTGATAAGTGGATGATGACACATAAGGGGGAGGGTGCGGGGAGTTAGTGTTAGGGTTAGGGTTAGGGTTAGGGTTAGAGTTAGGGAGGGGGACAAGAATGGGGGAAGAAAGGACTGTTTAGAGGGAAAAGAAGGGTGGGAGGTGTGGGGGGGAGGGAAAAAATAATAGAATGAATCAAACAACATTACCATATGTAAATTTATGATTATACAAATGGTATGCCTTTAACTCATGTACAAACAAACAACATGAATCCCATTTGTTTACAATAAAAAAAAAATAAAATGTAAAAATAAAAAAAAGTAGAAGAGTTATTTTCCAGTGAGTGTATACCTTTGCTATAAAATCTTAGAAAATACTGAGATTCCTCTAATGATATTCCATATAACATTCAATTTGTTCCAGACTCTTCTGCCCAACAAATCTGAAGGTTCTTAAGTCCCCAATATGGGGCCGCTTATTGAAGAGTGCTCCTTTTACAAGGGTCCCTCTGACCAAGCTCTTCCCCTCAGCTTAACTAAATTTTAGACAGGTTTCTACTTGACTAAGGAATCCTGACTTCCATTTTCTTAGGACATATACTTTCAAAAACTTGCCATGGTAAATTCTCTCTAACCCTCTGAGATGTTAACCTTCTCCAGTCTCCTGCCGGCTTTACAATTTGGGACATTTTCTCAAGGATCTGGGAACAATCCCTTTGAAACATAATCATTAATGAAGACAGCACCCCTATCTCGCAATTCCTGAGGTAGGATTAGAACAAATGTGTGATGATTAAGAAACTATTAGCAGATAGATAGCCTATTCACATTGAATAATCTTCTCGCTGAACTTCCTTTTCACTAGCTCACCCAACTTTTTTTTCACTAGCTCACCTAACTTCTTCTTCTTTTTTTTTTAGTTTGTTCTTTTTTGTTATACATGAGAATAGAATGTATTTTAACATATCATGCATACATGGGGTATGACTTCCCATTCTTGTGGTTGTACATGATGTGGAGTTATACAGTTCATGTATTCATATATGAACATAGGAAAGTTACATCCAATTCATTTAACTGCCTTTCCCATCCCCATCCCCACTACCTACCCCTATCTCTCCATCTAATCTGGTTAAACTCCACTCTTCCCTCCCATTTTCTATTGTGAGTCAGCATCCACATATCAGAGAGAACATTTGGCCTTTGGTTTTTGGGGATTGGCTGATTTCACTTAGCATGATAGTCTCCAATTCCATTTGTTTACCAGCAAATGCCATAATTTTATTCTTCTTTATGGCTAAGTAATATTCCATTGTGTATATGTTCTACATTTTCTTTATCCATTAATCTATTGAAGGGCACCTAGGTTGGCTCCATAGCTTAGCTGTGGTGAATTGAGCTGCTATAAACAATGATGAGGCTGTATCACCGTAGTATGCTGATTTTAAGTCCTTTGGGTATATAGTAAGGAGTGGGCTAACAGGGTCAAATGGTGGTTCCACTCCAAGTTGTCTGAGGAATCTCCATACTTCTTTCCAGAGTAGTTGCACCAATTTGCAGTCCCATCAGCAATTATGAGTATAACTTTTCTCCTACATGCTTGACAACAGTTATTGTTACTTGTATAATTACCCTTCTGACTAGAGTGAGATGAAATTTCACTGCAGTTTTAATTTGCGTTTCTCTAATTGCTAGTGATGTTGAACATTTTTTCATATATTTGTTGACTATTTGTATTCTTCTGTGAAGTGTTTGTTTAGTTCCTTTGCCCATTCTTTGTCACCCAACTTCTTAAATATCCTGTCTTCTTTTTCAGTGGGAGTTCAGTTTGATTTTTCTCTTCTCTTGTGGTAGTCTTGAATAAAGTCATCTTTGAGGTCTTCTCTCCTTTTGCAGTAGACTTGAATAAAATATTCCTTACCTGTTTTTAAGTCCATTTGAGGCAAATTTTCTTTAACACCATGGAGAGCTTGTGAGTTATTTGATAAAAGGGCCAAAGTAGTACCACTAAATATTGTGAATGTTACTTTTAAAAAAATATGTAACATAAAAAACTGTTTTTGCTCCTTGTGAGATATTGAACCCAGAATCTTTGGAAAATTCATATATACTGAAAAATTCTGCTCCAGGTAAAATTATGCCCCTACCTCCTTTGTCTAAAAATCCTTAAGGTCCATCCCCACATATTTCCTAGATTTCTAAGGATATAAATTAATGAAATTTGTCAGTTCTTTTGTTAAGTAAATATTCTCTGCAATGAAGGACTGGGCATTGACTTGCTCCTCCGGCTGCATTTGGTCTGACTGTGGATAGAAGATAATGAAGGAAGGTCGTTCTCATGCATGAGGACAATTGACATCTGTGGGCATGACACTTATCACAGATGAGGTCCTTATAGAGTTTTTAATCAAGAAAACATCGTAGCAATCAGACAGAGGACAATGGGTTGTTTCTCTTGACAAAAGGGCAGCTTTGGGGGAATTCAGTGTATTTAGATTTATCTGGGTTGATCCAAATCCCAGACCCCTACCCTCTCTCAACAAATGTCCCACTTTTCACAGAAGAGACCTGGCAAGCCTGTAAGTTTGACTTATATTGTAGTTAAGCAACTCTAGATTTAAGTCTCCATCTAATTTTAAAATTGCATCAGCCCTGTGGCTACAAGAAATAAAAGCCCTTTTTTTAAATTGTAGCATAGTCATAAACGCCCTGTTCTTCTGCCCATGTCTTGAAGTAAGAATTTTAAACCAATATTTGGTATTTTCTTTGCTCTCAGAAGCAGCTACCCTACCCCATAGGATTATTATTTCTTCTTTACATGGTAATTTTCTGACCAATGTCTTACTTAAAGGACACATGAGTCACAGGAAACACAAGTCATGTTTTTAAAAACACATTTTGTCACCTCTGGGCTTAGGCTACCAGTGTCCTGTTAACCACCTGTTGTGGTTTGGACGTGAGGTGTTCCCTAAAGCTTATGTGTGAGACAATGCAAGAAGGTTTAGAGGAAAAATGATTGGGTTGTGAGAGTCTTGACACACTTAGTGAATTAATCACCTGATGGAATTAACTGAGTGGTAGCTGAAGGCAGGTAGAGTGTGACTGGAAGAGGTGGGCATTGGGGGCGTGGCTTTGGGGTACATATTTTTATCTGATGAGTAGAGTCTCTCTCTCTGCTTCCTGATCATCATGTGAGCTGCTTCCCTCTACCATACTCTTTCGCCATGACGTTCTGCTTCACCTCAAGCCCTGAGGAAAGGAACCAGCTGTCTATGGACTGAGACCTCTGATACCCTGAGCCCCAAATAAATTTTTTTTCCTCTACAGTTGTTCTGGTTGGGTCATTTAGTCACAGTAGTGGAAAAAGCTGACTAAAACACTCTTAATACCTGGATTATCATTGCTTTCAGACTCAACCAAGTAAGGTAACCAGACAGAAACTGAGAATGTTTGTGAGCAGAAAACTTAACTAAGAAAATTCTGACAAAAAAAAATGCATATCGAGATTAAGGCAAATGATCCTAGAAGGAGTTGTATAGCATAAAAATAATGAACAATAATAATAAACTTCAAGGTAAATTTAAATAAATATTTTGTGAATAATAATAATAATCATTAATTTTTTTTAAAAAAGAACAAAATACTGAGCAATAGTATCAAGTAAACCATAAGAAAGTTTATTAGAATTTTATGTTCCAAAGGCCTTGCACTCTTTGGGAAACTAAGCTATTAATTACTTTTAGACTTCACTAATTATGCATAACAATATTTGAAAGTTTGGGGACATTTTCTAACACAATAACCAATATGCATGTTCTCTGCATGTCTCCCCACTGGGTGTCCAACAATTCAATTCCATTCAACTGGATTCAATTCTGTCACTATCTGGATCCACAGATTTAAAGATCCATCTGTAACACTGTCCCACTTCAGTTTCCAATTGCAACTCCAGGCCTACCATATTTCTGACCAACTGGCTATACATCAGGGGTTTCTGAGACCTATTTTCAAGTTTGATAGTTTGCTAGAACAGCTCATAGAACCCTGGGAAGCATTATACTTACATTTATCAGTTTATTGTAAAGAATGCAACTCAGGAACAGCCAGATGGGAGTTATATGCACAGGGTATGGTATGGGTGGGCATATGGAGCTTCCATGTTCTACCTGAACCAACCCAGAAACTCATTACATCTTATTATCCTAGTTTTTATGAGGCTCAGTCTCTGCTGCCATGACTAAATTGATACAAAATTTCTAACCCTCTAGTCGCTTGATCTTTCTGTTGGGCTATCCCATCCTAAGTCACCTAGTAAGTATAAACTCTGTGTCATAGAAAGAGCTCACCACCTATAACAAATGCTACTCTTATCCCTCAGGACATTTAAGAGTTATGAGCTCTGCACCAGAAAGAAGAACGAAGACTAAATATGTTTTTTTGTATTAGACCACAAAGATTCATCACTAAATAATAGAAATAGTATCCAAATCTGTGAAGGAAACAAAAATATGAAGAGAAGGGGAGAAATATTGTTTCTTTCAACCCTCACAAATTCATAGTTGGGAAAGACTTCTATAACAAAAGACAGATTAACAGGAGAAAAAAACAGGCAAGGGTATTAATGCACGCAGTGCACATCGTGTGGAAGACGCCTCAGTTCAAAGGTGACATGGTGTCCTGGCTTGTATGAGATCTTCAGCCAACAGCAGTAAGCTTTAGAGAAGTTACAGAACAAAGAAGAGAGCTGTGCCAGGCTTCTCAAGGTGGAAAACCATGGGAAGTAGTAAAACCCCAGTGCCATCATCCCCAAGCGTGGAGGACAGCATTGCTGTCTTTAGGCAAGAAAGCAGGGACTGTGGGCAGAAGGACCTTCATCTCTCTGAATGTCTGCCCTGCTTTTAGTCAAGTGGAGGAGAGCAACGATTTCTGCCTTTTGATTATCTGAAGCTCAACAATCCTTTGTATTTTAGGGAGAAATATTTTGGTTTCTTTCAAAATCAAACACACATGTTTCAATTAGTCCAGTAAGGCAAGAAAAGGAGGAAGAAAAATGTAAACAATAAGGAAAATAGTGCTATCTTAGTAGAAATATGTCCAAATATGTCACTAATTACATTAAACATAAGAAGACTAAGATCGCTAATTAAAACAGACAGATCATCATATGGATTTGGAAAATAAGCAACTATGCTCTATTTAAGAAACACACAAATGTAAAGACTCAGAAAAGCTGGAAGCAAAAGAAAGAAAACAAAATATGACAAATATTGCGTAAAGAAAGATTCCATGGCTTTATTCAGATCAGATAAAATAGACTTCTTAGGAAAATAGCAAGCATCAAAGGACATGGCTACATAATTATAAAAGGTTTCAACTGAATGACAAGATACAACAGTACTGACCACACAATTTTAAAGTAAGATAATCTCAAAATACATAAGAAAAGTTGGTGGATTACAGGGAGAACTGGACACACTGGTTATGCTGGGATAGTTCAGAGTAGGCACCACCGCTCCACTTAATGCAGCTCTTGGGTTCAGTTCTATGACCAGCATGGACTGGCTTAGCTGCTAGATCCCAGAGCCAGTGTTAGCCTTTGTTTCTAGAGAGCTCCCCACCCTGATTCTAATCAGTTTACTAGGGTTTTTTTCCCCTCTCATTTGGATTATCTTTTGACAGTTTTCCTTACCATCTTGTGATTCTAGTAATATAGTAGAATATAAACCCTCTAAGTTATCCAGTTTCTAGTTGTGTTGCAGCAGAAAGTTTCCCGAGCTCCCCACCAGCCCTGCTCCTGGAAATAGATGTCATCCAGGGTTTCTTTACTGTGGCTCTTTGTTTCAGTCCTCTTCTCTCACTAATGTCATCCTCCTTCTAAGACCAAATGGATCTTTCTATAACATCACTCTAATGGTGTCTCGTCCCTGCAGAAAAGTATTCTGTGTCTTCTTATCATACTGAAAAAAAATTAATCTCTTAGTCTGAAGAAGACGGTTCTTCCAGGAACCTGCCTCTGCCTCTCAGGCCAGCATTGTCTGCTCTGGACTCAGTGGGGCAGGTATCGTTTTAGGACAGTTAAGTCTCTTCATGGTCTCAGCCCTCTGTGTTCTTGTGCATGTGGTTTTCTTGTCTGTAAGTTTCTCCCCAACTCAGGATTGATGTTTAATGAATATACACTGGCATGGCCACATTGGTTTTTATGATATCAAAATTCTCTCATTTAAGAAATATAAATCATCACTATGCTGTCTTTTTTATGTTTTGTTTGTTTTGTTTTTACAGGTTTCTTTGTTGCTTTGCACAAAGTGGGGAGGGGGTGGGGTTTAAGAGCTTCTTGAGAGCTAAGTTCTAACTGATTAATTCCTGGGCTGTACTGGCTGCTGAATATGTGGAATGTTATCCTTGTTCCCATTCCTCCTTTTTCTAGGCAAATTCTATTTCTACTTTAGGTTTCCAATGAAACATTGCTTTTTCTATGAAATATTGCATGGCCTTCTTTCCTACTCTTTCTGTGTTTTAGGATTCTGTGCATTCCTCTGCCTTGTCCTTCACTGCATCATCAACATCTCTCCTGCTGGGTGAAGACAGAGCCAGGTCTTCATGACCACAGTACATATTGTTCTTAGCAATATTCAGCCCATTGCCAAACCTCATAAAAGCCTGGGATTTTGCACTCTACCTTCTCAAATTCTAGGAAAGAATAGAGGGACTTCAAACACATAACTTAGGTCCTCTTCTTGCTTTGAGCATGAATTCAGCAGCAATTAGTGGTACCAAGCCTCCATGCTCCTGGAACAGAGTGTTGGTAAATGGAATGACCTCTTCCTGGGTGGGAGACTCTCCCATCCCAATTTGAGAAGGAGTCCTCACAGAGCCTACATCAAATGTAAAATAAGTTTGAATGATTTCTGGTTATTTACTGGACTTCTGAGTTGTCAATAGTGAAAATGAAAAAGGTAGACTATGGACAAAATATTATACTAGAAAGTTTGATTCCATATTGGGAATGTTTATGATTTTGAATATAATTGTCCTTAAATTTCATTCCTTACTCTAAACAAAGGCAGTATCACATGTTTTTATATTGCTTTTATTTCTGGTTATTGCCATGGTAACACAGACTTAGTTCAACATATATGCATTTTTGAGCTAAGTCTCATTTAAAAAGAAAATGCCAAGGATAATAAAAAGTAAGGAAAGAAGTAAATGGATTATATAGAATAGGTTTTATGATGTTCAGTTATTAACTTGGTACCTAATAAAAGCAAGCCTCTTCTCCTTTTGGTAATTAGAAGAAGGGCAAAAATGTGTCCAATTTAAAAGGACTTTTAAAATTTACAAGAGTAAAAACAACCTAGTTTCTAAGATTATAGAAGAGAAACAGTAAATCTGAACCAACTGAGATTGAAAAGTGACTAGCTTTATAATCTACTAGGAATAGAAGAGCTCAGTTGAGCATATTTCCTCATGGATGGCAAAGAAATACCACTCAAAGAAGCATGGCTGAATTTTTAATACAAAGAGTTTGCTGACTTATTTACATTTAGATTCATTTAGACTGAATACTCACTGTGTTTCAGACACTGTGCTAGATTCTAGGATTAAATGGAGAATCAAAAAACTATGGTCGGTCCCTTCCTTCTTGGAGTTTACAGTAAAGAGAGAGAGAGAGAGGTGGGAGAGAGAGGGGGGGGGGGGAGAGAGAGAGAGAGAGAGAGAAAGAGAGAGAGAGAGAGAGAAAGAGAGAGAGAGAGAGAGAAAGAGAGAGAGAGATATATTAATTTCTAATTAATCAAATATATAATTAGCTGTCGTGAAAAGATGTGGAGGTAAACTAGTGCTACAAAAGCTGGTAATATGTGCGCTTAATGTAGCCCAAGGGATTAGAGAAAGTCTCTTAGGTAAAGTTACACTGACCTGAATCCAGAAAAATTACTTGCTAATGGCAGAGCAGTCAGAAGAACATCTAGGCTGAAGATAGTCCTTAGGAGAGATGGTGCATCTGTGCAGCAGATAGAAATTCTGGACTGTGTGCACATAAGTGGATGGAGCAGTGGAGATGATATTGGTTGACATAGACCTGAAGTGAACAAAGAAACAGATCTCAGAGCATCAGATTAAGGATTCTGAGTTTGCTCTTGAGTTCAGTGGGAATCCATTGGATAATTTTAAGTAGGAGACCACTTGAACCAGCTTGGAAGTGGAGGAATAGAAGCAACCACCAGTTAGGACATCCTTTCAATGTGTCTCATGGTTGCTGATATTGACTTTCCTTAAGGAGGTAAAAGTGGAGATTGAGTAAGATACATGGATTAAAAATGCCTTCTAAAAGTAAAATAAACAAGACTATTGGGAGTAGGGGGGGAAATGTGTCAAGATGACATCAATAGAATAATTTTCATAATCAAACCATAATCAAACCAAAGCCATTGTCAGCACTTTAGGGCTTACATGACTAAAATATGAGTGTAGCATATCAAGAAAGTCTTTTAAGAACTTCCTGAGAATCTGAATTGGTGTTGTTGATACCCAAGGGTGAAGATTTGGCAAAAAACCTTATGCTAACATTTATAATAATGTTTAAGTAATAGAGTTGTTGGCAACAACATGTTATTCATGAACGGACAAACATGTTATGAACTTACTCACAGTGTTCTTTTAAGGAGACCACACATAAATTCTAAACCAAAATAAAAATTTGAGTTCTTTGTCATCTTTCTGATGTCAGTCAAAATTTATTAAAGTTAACAATTGTGCTACCTCTCTGTATAGACCTTTTGACTTTTCAGTCCCTATAATTTTAAGAACAAATGCTTTAACATATTTAAAGAACATAAAATGACCTGGTTCTTGATTATATTTCCTTTCTGTTTTTTTTCTTGGGAGGGGAGAGTTTCATCTAATTTTTTGATGATAAAGGGTATTTAATTTGTTTTTGTTATTGTTTGTTCTATTTAGTTATACATGATAGCAGAATGCATTTTGATTCATTGTACACAAATGGAATACAACTTTTCATTTCTCTGGTTGTGCACGATGTAGAGTCACACATTTGTGCAATCTTATATGTACATAGAGTAATGATGTCAGTCTCATTCCACAATCTTTCTCACTGCCCACCCCCTCGCCTCCCCTCATTTCCTTCTGCACAATCCAAACTTCCTCCATTCTTCCCTCACACCCACCCCCTCAAATTTTGTTTCCACATTTACTTACTTATCAGAGAAAACATTTGGCCTTTGGTTTTTTGAGATTGGCTTATCTCACTTAGCATGATATTCTCCAACTCCATCCATTTACCAGTAAATGCCATAATTTCATTCTTCTTTATGACTGAGTAAAATTCCAATGTCTATGTATACCATAGTTTCTATATCCATTCATCTGTTGAAGGGCATCTAGACTGGCTCCACAATCTAGCTATTGTGAATTGAGCTCCTATGAACATTGATGTGGCTGTATCTCTGTAGTATGCTGATTTTAAGTCCTTTGGGTGTAACCAAGGAGTGGGATAGCTGGGTCAAATGGTGGTTCCACTCCAAGCTTTCTAAGGAATCTCCATACTGCTTTCCAGAGTGGCTATACCAATTTCCAATCCCACCAGCAATGTATGAGTGTACCTTTTTCCCCACATCCTTGCTAACACCTGTTGTTGCTTGTGTTCTTGATAATAGCCATTCTGATCGGAGCGAGATGAAATCCTAGGATAGTTTTGATTTGCATTTCTCTAATTACTAGAGATGTTGAACATTTTTTTTCATGTATTTGTTGATTGATTGTATATCTTCTGTGAAGTATCTGCTCAGTTCCTTAGCCCATTTATTGATTGGGTTATTTGTATTGTTGGTGTTAAGTTTTTGAGTTCTTTATAAATTCTGGAGATTAGTGCTCTATCTGAAGTGCATTTGGTGAAGATTTTCTCCTACTCTATAGGCTCTCTCTTCACATTGATTATTTCCTTTGCTGAGAAAAAGTTTTTGCATTTGAATCCACCCCATTTATTGATTCTTAATTTTACTACTTGCACTTGAGGAGTCTTGTTAGGGAAGTCTGGTCCTAATCCTACATGATGAAGATTTGGACCTACTTTTTCTTCTGTTTGGTGTAGGGTCTCTGGTTTAATTCCTGAGTCCTTGATCCATTTTGAGTTGAGTTTTGTGCAGGGTGAGAGATAGGGGTTTAGTTTCATTTTGCTGCACATGGATTTCCAGCTTTCCCAGCACCATCTCTTGAAGAGGCTATCTTTTATCCATTGTATGTTTTGGTTCTTGATTATATTTTCTATCCTTAAGATAGTTTGTTACACGTATGAGAAACTCACATGTATGAGCACTCACTGACTTAATACAAGGACTCATAATATCTGAAAATCCAGAGGTTTGATCAGAATCTGGTCCATTTCCTCTGTGATTCCCCTTGCTTCCTTCCTCCTCCTCAGGTCTGCTCTCTTGATGGTTGCAGAATGGTGGCTAGAAGAAGATGATGATATTCTTTCTTACTCATATCTAGAGATTGAAGAGGACATGAATTTACAAAACCAGGGAACAAATGCCTCAAGCCCTGTTTTGCCCAGACCAACCTGAACAAATTGGATTGGGTGGGACAATTAGGTTCTTTTAATTGACACGAGACAACATAGGCCCAAATGTGGTGCTGGTGACTTTTGACTTCAATACAACTCATGACTGCCACAAAATGAGGCAGAATGTCCCTCTTCCCTTCTTTTGTGGTACTAGGGATTAAACCTAGGGTTTAGTACATGCTAGGCAAGTGCTGTACCACCGAAGATCCCAGCCTGGAAGGATGGTTCTTTAGAAACAAATGTCATAAACTGGTAAGATTTCTGAAAGAACAGCTGTTGACGGGGGCAATGAAAATACGTTTTTTCGGAGTATGAGTCAGAGATATCTGTGGAACACCCAGACTGAGAGAAAGGAGTGGTACATGTTAGCATCCCTAACTGGAACACAAAATGCACCCACATTTAAGACTTTTTGAGCACATATATGATGCTTCAAGTGGCAAATTTCACACTTGAGCTCATGCTAGGGGTCATAACCAAAGCACAGGCACACTGAAAATATTGAATTAGATTATCCTGAGGCTATCGGCAGGAGGTATTCATGAAACATAAATGAATTTCATGTTTAGACTTGAATCCAGTCTTGAAGTCATCTCATTATATATATGCAAATATTCCAAATTCTGATAAAGTCCAAAATCTGAATCACTTCTGGGTCCAAGCATTTCAAATAAGGGATACTCAACCTGTATAACCTTCAGAAATCAAATTGAAAGTCCAACTCTAAAAATTTCCTAACCTCTATTTTTAGGGGTACATTACTTGGACTTGACTCTGGATTTATCAAAAAAAATGTCTTTGCTAATAAGGAAAAAAAAGGAACATCTTGAAATGAGAGAGTGGGGGACAACTGAGGAGGATGGGTGCTGTACAGTCAGGGACTCTCCACATACCTCTCCATTGTTTTCTCATTAACTCTGCCCATGCCGTGTATGTTCTGGAAATAAGTTCTAGGCCTTCAAAAAGACGAGGAACTCTTTTCTCTCTGCCTGCCTTCATGGAGTCTCCTTTGCTTGCAGTGCCTCCCCGCCTACCCTAGGACAGCTGCATAGCTTTCTATCATTCATTCTTCTGATTTCTTCTCAAATGGCATTACAGAGTCAACTTCCTTTAACCGTCTTATCTTAAAGGAGAAGCTGCTCATTGCTCTCTTCCTTCTAGTCTACTTTGAACTTCATAATACCGTGTGAAATGTTTATGTATTTAATGTTTGTCTTTTCTCACTGGAAGGTACAAACCATGAGGACAATGATTTTGCCCATTTAAAAAAAGAGTTCTACCTGCCAAATAGTAGCTACTCAGTAAATAGAGCCGAATGAATGAATCAATTCTCTAACTCTCAGCTTAGGGCAGTTTTTCTTCTTGGAAAATTCTTGTGATTTTCTTTTTCAAACTAGGTTTAGATCCCCTCCTAGATAATCTCATAATATTTTATAAACTTCCCTCCTAAAGCACATATTATAACTTATTATAACTGCTATTTAATTTTTATCTTTTCCCTCTGGACTTGTAATATTGTGATGGCTAATATCATGCATATTTTGCTCACAGTTGAATCACTTTAAGAAATATTTGTTTAGTTAATGAATGTCATGCTTGTGATTTAATATAATTCAGATAGTGTACATATCCAGAACTTGCAGGAAAAGATAGCTTCAATGTTATGTGGATGCTGGCTTTATGTTTTCAGCTTGTCAGGCCTTAAATTCTTGAAAGCAATTTCCTATTTAGCCTCTAGCCTTATGTTTTTGATTTTGACCTTACCTGGTTTTTATGTTTGGTGCCTGTAGTGAAGTTATTTGAGCATCATTCTCATATATCCTGTGTCTGATGGAATAAAAGGCTAGGCTACAGGAAGATCAGTGCACCTCACTTTAATCTGCATATAAGAGACTTGCTAAATATTGCATTATTTTCTATATTATCATAACTTTAGGACATACTATGGTAAATCTACAAACAAAATACATAATTTTAAATTGTGTTTTGTGAAAAGCAGATAATGGCACTCTGTCTTATCTGTCATGCAAATCTTGGTGTTTACAATAAATGATGACAATAGTACATGTACTCTCATTCACTCAGTGAAATCATACCAGTGACAATACATCCAGTAATTTCTATTATGTCTTTCTTTTGTGTAAATCACCAGATTTACAAGTATCATTAGGCTGTAAATACTTTAGAGTGCTAATTCATTATTTCTTCAGCTCATAACCTTTTATTAGGCTCTCATTGCATATTTGTAAATTGAAATTATTTTTTTATTCTCCACACATCTACTAATTTCCTGCTATGTGTCAGGTACTAGGTGAGGTGTTGAAGATTCAAAGATCAAACCTAACACCTCCTTCTTAGGGATCTTCATTTAAAAGTGAGGCAAACCCTGAGGTATGCAATTTGCAAATCTAGTGGAGTTTGTGTCTTAATGAGGCATGGACTCACAGAATGTGGATGCTCAGCCTCCTAGTGGTACTGGGGGCAGGGAGGAGAGGGGCAGACAGAGAGAAGACAAATGGAAAGAGAAGAGAAAAGAAGTAGGATTTTCTTTTCTTCTCTTTTTTGTACCAGGGATTGAACCTCCAGGGGCACTTAACCACTGAGCCACATTCCCAGATCTTTTTTTTTGAGACAGGGTCTTGCTAAGTTGCTGAGGCTGGCTTTGAACTTGCAATCCTCCTGCCTCAGCTTCCTGATCTGCTGGGATTACAGGTGTGGAACACCCTGCCCCGCCAAGAGTAGGATTTTATTATGTAGAAAAAGGAAGTAGGGATCCATGCCAGTCAAGGAAAGTTGAGGCAAAGACAGAAAGTCATGCAGTAAAATGGTGTGTTCACAAAACTTTACATGTTTAAAATGATATGAAGAGAAAGCAGGTAGGTAATGGGATTGGAGAGATAACCAGAAGCTATATCATAGAAAGCCAAAGCAACTGTGCTTCTTTAGTGGTTAAGAAAAGATAACATTTTAAGTAGGGAGATAATATGAGAGAACATCCTTTGGCATTGATGTGGAAGATAACTTGGAGCAAGGAAATAATGAAGTCTGAGCATTGTTACGAAGTTCCACAGCCCAACCGAGCAATCCCCTATGACCTGCTGTAACATATTTTGGGGGAAAGTAGACTTAGAAAAACATAATGATCACTGTGGTGCAAAGGAGAAAGAAATGGAGACTGACACCTGGATTTTATGCTTCAGTGACTGTCAGGTGTTAATGTCACTAACCAGATTAGGAATCAACAGAGGAGAGGTAGGTTTAAATTTAGTCCTACAAATATTGAGATGACATACATGTACAGTTGGATATATGTTCCAAACATCAATAAAGAGATCTGTGGTGGGGAAATGTATATAATTTGAAAGTGATCATGGTAGAGATAATAAATAAAAGTAAGAATGAAATTGAGTTCCTATTAATGAACAACATAGTCTAAATGAGTGAAATGATTTGTTATCCTCACTAAGTGGGATTTCAGTGGTGGTATGGGTTAATGAATATGAAAGGGTGATGGGAGGTGGAGGTCACAAGTAAATTGTTTTCCCAAATGGCTTGACCATTATGGGAAGAGGGGTGATGAAGTAACAATAGTAAAGCCTATTTCAGAGGAGCCAAATATATTTATGTGTATATTTCTGTCTTTATACTTTAAGAAAATTAACTAGAAGCCATATTGAAAAATTGAGAGAGAGACACACAGGAAGAAAGGGAAAGAGAAGGAGAAAGAGAGGAAGAGGGAAGCAGGGCGAGCTGGGAAGAGACCTGGGGAGAAGGACAGGGATAAATATTGATAGAGTAAGTCTAACGGAAGAATGACAAAATGGGATCAAGGATCAAGGTGCAGAAATTAGCTTTGAAAAATGCTAGGGACATTTTTTCATCCAAAATCAAAGAGATAGTGTTGATGTAGAAACTGATATGGATAAAGTTAGAGCCATTTAGCTCTATTGATTTCCTGTAGATCTAAAGACCCTGTATTTCATTTGCTTTATTTTTGGAGGAAGTTTAAAGAAGTTAGATACAGACTCGCCTTTTTACTTTTCTTTTTCTAAGATACAGTCAGGTTGATTAATTTCTTCCATAGCAGCAAGACAAGTGCTATTTCTCTGACAACTCCCACTTGTTTTCTCATTGTTATACAATCTGAAGAGGTGGGTTGTATCTTTGTTGATGTCAGTCAGCAAAGATTAAAGTTTATTACAAATCTCGAGCTCAGCTGGGTTTTGCCCTCCAAACTCAGGATTTTGAGTTAAATTTGCTCTGTTCAGGTTTCCAAAGGAATGACTCATAGCCAATAAATGCATACCCTTTCATCCTCAAATTTTCCAAGGACAGAGTGTGGGGATGTGTCCAGGGGATGTTTAATAGCCCCTATTATATTGTTCAGTCTTAATTATCCATCTGGTTTCTCAGACAATTTATTATACTTTGAAAAAATCTGAACAGATGGGTTATGGCAATTGAAACGAGGATAGGCAAGGGGGAGGTTCAGCAACAGCAAAGGCAGAACCAAAACATATGATTTCTTTTCATTCTCGCTACATCTCTAAGAAGTGAATGTTATTATCATTGCTGGAGTTGAGCAACAACTGCTGGGATAAGGCTGGTGTGGGCAAAGGTCAATCGCTGGGGGCAGGCATGCATTTTGCATTTGCTGGTTCACATGCAGGAATGATTTGTGTTAGAGAAGGGGATGTTTACAGTAGAGGAGGACAAGATAGAATACATATGAATATATATGAGTGACAAATTAGCAATTTGGTATTTAAATATGATGCTTTGGACTTATCAGCCAAAGAATGAAAAGGTAATTTCCTATTTTCCCTTACAAAGGAAGGGACAGCTAACCCATATTCTGGATTTCTAAGTGCTCTGTCCCAGAGGAATTTTGTGATGGTCTCTTCAGGTTTCTATAACAAATAATACACTGGGTAACTTGAGAACAGCAGAAAATGACTTCTTATTGTTCTGAAGACTGGGATGCCCAAGATAAGACTCTGGGAAACTCAGTGTCTGGTGAGTGGCAGCTTTCTTGTTCTTAGGTTGTGACTTCATACTGTGTTCTCACATTGTAAGTGGGGCATCCCAGCTTTCTGGCATTTCCTTTGCAAAGACACCAGTTCCATTCACGAGGGCAGAGCCCCCACATCCTACCGCTTAATACCATTTCATGGAGGATGGACTAGGTTTCGACATATGAATCTGAGGGAGCGGGGACATAAGCATTTAGAGCATAGCAAGCATTCAAAGATTTTTATGGTTCAGAACTGAAAGTTGCAGCGGCGCCAACAAAGAAATTCTTGCTGTGTAGAAACAGAAGGCAAAGGAAGGACCGCAGAGCTCCTTAAGACTGGGAAGGCAGCATAGTGACAGCTTTGGCAATGACCAACGCCCATGTCCTGCTCTTCTTCAAGAGAGCCCTCATAGATGTAGACACAAAACCCTGTTGAATTGCAAATGTTAGTAAAACTTTTCAAGGCAGCGGCTGCCTTAACCAGAATGGAGCTACTACAAGAAGGCTGGTAGCTTCCTCCATGCTAATCTGAGAATGTGAACAAGCCAGATTAAACTAAAATAATTATGGGTTGGAACCCAAGATACTCCCTTGTTTCTACTGTAGTTTTGAAGCACCGGGGTTCTTAAGAAATTTGAAGGAGAGGTAGTCATAAAAATGTCTTAAGAGCTTTGGGCAATGGTAGTGCTTGAAGATGATGTGCTATAATTAAGGGAAGTTGAAAAGTATGGTACTCAGTTCACTTCAAGTTTAGAGAAAAGACAGTAGAGGGTTGTGGCAACCTCTAGGTCTTCCAGCTCCAGGAGAGTTATGTGAGTCCTATGGAAGAAAGTTCCAGCAGAAGCTGAAGGAGTCATTTATTTTGAATCTGTGAGATATATACCAACATTGCAGTGACTTATGTGATTTCACTTGTGTACAAAGGTCTTTGCTATGGTCTACATGTGTGTGTTCCCCCAAATTCCTATCTCAAAATTCTAACCTCCCCAAGATTTGGGGATATTTTGCAAGGAAATGAAGGTAATTCAGTGAAACTTTAGATTTAAGGTAAACCACTTATACACACACATGCTAGCAACACCTGAGGGCACATTCAATATATTTCCATTTTATGGTTGGGGAAACAAACTCATTAAAGTTAAGGGGTTTGCTTAAAGCTCATCCCAATCTTTTGTGATGGAACCAAAATTTAAAGTCTAGACTCTAGACTTCAGTTCACTGCTCACTTCATTATATCTTCACTACCTTTTTCCCAAGTTTATAAACTTTTAAAATCTCAAATATAATGCTTCCTTGATCTCCAGAACTCAAAAAACTTAACACCAAAAACCCCCACAAATAACCCAATCAATAAATGGGCAAAGGAACTAAACAGACACTTCACAGAAGAAGAAATACAACTGATCAACAAATATATGAAAAAATGATCAACATCTTTAACAATTAGAGAAAGGCAAATTAAAACTACACTGAAATTTTATCTCACTCTAGTCAGAATGCAATTCCAATTAAAATCCCAATGACGTACCTTACAGAAATAGAGCAAGCAATTATGAAATTCATCTGGAAGAATAGGAAACCCAGAATAGCTAAAGCAATCCTTAGCAGGAAGAGTGAAACAGGGGGTATTGCAATACCCGAACTTCAACTTTATTACAAAGCAGTAGTAACAAAAACGGCATGGTATTGGTACCAAAATAGACAGGCAGATCAATGGTACAGAATAGAGGACATGGACACAAACCCAAATAAATACAATTTTCTCATACTAGATAAAGGGGCCAAAAATATGCAATGGAGAAAAGATAGCCTTTTCAACAAATGGTGCTGGGAGAATTGGAAATCCATATGCAACAGAATGAAACTAAACCCATATCTCTCACCATGCACGAAACTAAACTCAAAATGGATTAAGGACCTCAGAATCAGACCAGAGATCCTGCAGATTATAGAAGAAAAAGTAGGTCCAGATCTTCAACATGTCGGCTTAGGACCAGACTTCCTTAACAGGACTCCCATAGCACAAGAAATAAAAGCAAGAATCAATAACTGGGATAGATTCAAACTAAAAAGCTTTCTCTCAGCAAAGGAAACTATCAGTAATGTGAAGAGAGAGCCTACAGAGTGGGAGAAAATCTTTGCCATTCATACTTCAGATAGAGCACTAATCTCCAGAATCTATAAAGAACTCAAAAAACTCTACACCAAGAATACAAATAATCCAATCAACAAATGGGCTAAGGAAATGAATAGACATTTCACAGAAGAAGATCTACAAGCAATCAACAAACATATGGAAAAATGTTCAACATCTCTACTAATAAGACAAATGCAAATCAAAACCACCCTAAGATTCCATCTCACCCCAATTAGAATGGCGATTATCAAGAATACAAGCAACAACAGGTGTTGGCGAGGATGTGGGGAGAAAGGTCCATTCATACATTGCTGGTGGGGCTGCAAATTAGTGCAGCCACTCTGGAAAGCAGTGTGGAGATTCCTTAGAAAACTTGGAATGGAGCCACCATTTGACCCAGCTATCCCACTCCTTGGCCTATACCCAAAGGACTTAAAAATCAGCATACTACAGAGATACAGCCACATCAATGTTCATAGCTGCTCAATTCACAACAGCCAGACTGTGGAACCAACCTAGATGTCCTTCAATTGATGAATGGATAAAGAAACTGTGGTATATATATATACAATGGAATATTACTCTGCCATAAAGAATGATAAAATTATGGCATTTGCAGGCAAATGGATGAAATTGGAGACCATCATGCTAAGTGAGATAAGCCAATCTCAAAAAACTAAAGGACGAATGATCTCGCTGATAAGTGGATGATGACACATAAGGGGGAAGGTGGGGGGAGTTAGTGTTAGGGTTAGGGTTAGGGTTAGGGTTAGAGTTAGGGAGGGGGACAAGAATGGAGGAAGAAAGGACTGTTTAGAAGGAAAAGAAGGGTGGGAGGGTTGGGGGGAGGGAAAAAATAATAGAATGAATCAAATAACATTACCATATGTAAATTTATGATTATACAAATGGTATGCCTTTAACCCATGTACAAACAGACAAACAACATGTATCCCATTTGTTTACAATAAAAAATAAAATGTAAAAAAGAAAAGTAGAAGAGTTATTTTCCAGTGAGTGTATACCTTTGCTATAAAATCTTAGAAAATACTGAGATTCCTCTAATGATATTCCATATAACATGAGAATATTATGCTAAGTGAAATAAGCCAATCTCAAAGAACTAAAGGCCAAATGTGGCTGCTAATTCAAAATAGGAGGAAGAGGGAAAGAATAATGTATTTTAGACTAGACAAAGGGGAGGAGAGGGGAAGGAGTAGGGGTAACAATGATAATACAATGAATTGAATATTATGATCCTATGTGCATATATGATTACATGACTTGTGTAACTCTACATCATGTACTACCAGATGAATGAGAAGTTATACTCCATTTATGTATGATGTGTCAGAATGCATTCTACTGTCATGTGTAACTAAATAGAACAAATAAAAATATTTAAAAATATATAATGCTTCTTAAGAAATGTCTCATAAGGAAAAGTGTGATCATAAGTTCTTTGAGATTACTTAAAAACCCATTGTCTGTTCCTATTTTAACATCTATTCAGATAGTTTGAGCACTTTAAACAAAATGGTTTACTTACAATCTAACAAAGAAACAGAAACTAAATGGAGTATCAAAAGATGAAGGCCCTGTTTCCACACAAACAATTGTAATCATCCTGAAATGTCACATTAGCATAAAGTGGAAAGCAAGAAAAAGAGATTCTCAAACACTTCAAAAGGTGAGCCATGGTAATGAGAATGCAAACCCAGGTTTGTTCCTGGCCAGGAAGGGAGCCTCTGCAATTCCTCTCTCCTAAAGTATCTAGCTGTGGCTTGGGTGTTGACAGCTCTCAGGCAACAAATTCCATCTCTTCAAATTAAAAATGTCTAATTTTTCCTATGAGTTCACTTAGTCTCTACATTTTTCTAACCTAACACTCTCTGGTCTCAATAGCCCTGCTTTCCAATAGTCCCTAGTGAGCACTCTTGCTGTTGATAATATTCTGCTGGCCAATTTTTCTTTTCCTCATTCCTTCTAGTTCATGGACCTTGGTCAATCATAATACAGGCCATTAGAGCATGGGACTCCTTATCACCCAGAACTGCCTTAGCATTTGTTCTGCACCTTTGAGCACAACACCAGGGACTAAATATTCAGGAAGTGCTTTTGATGGTTGTTTTACTCCTTAGATTTACAGCATTAATTAGCTTCCTGAAAGGAACGGTGTTCTGAAGAAATCAAGTAACAACCTATTCACTGGGAAGTTGTGCAAGAGGGAGCTGTTTTTTGTAGTTCAGATGGTTGTCACCAAAGCACATTCCACCCATACACATTCATAAACACATTCAGCCCCACATTGTGTACAACAAGACTGGGAGCATCATTTGTATGCAGACTCAATCTTCTGCTCCTAATTACTAAGGACTGCAATTATTCAGACTGATGAATTACAAAGCATTGTGTTGTCCTCTAAGACAGTCATGATAATACAGATGCCTCAATAATTAAGTTGCCTTACTTTGGATTGAATATAGATAATCAACATAGGATATTATGAGAAACATAAACAACAGGAATAATGGAAATAAAAATCTCATGAGAAGGCAACTTCTGGATCTCAGTCCCTGTATCCGCTGAAGTATAATGACAAGCACATGTAGGCACTTGGTAGATGTTTGTTGAATGAGTAAATGAATGCATTAATAGGTGAATGAATGACTGAATACAATGATAATTGCTCTGCTTAATTCCAGGATTGTTATAAGGATAAACTGAGAATTGGGCACTTGTTGAAAAATATGTTTATTATGAAGTAGATTCTGCCTCTGACATTGGCAATTATGCCATTTTGAACATGATTATTTAACCTTTGCACAGGGACTGAAAAATGTCCTAGCAATCCATTTTCCACATTACCTTTGTCAAGTAACAGAAAAATACATATTTGATGATATAAATTGTGTTCCCGCCCCCTAGCTCAGAAGTGAAACATTCCAAAACTTCAAAATAAGTAGAATATACAAACCACTGTAGATCCAGTGCTATATGCTGGCGATTTAGGGTTAGTAAAATGATTCTTCATGAAGCTAATTTTGATCAGGAGGCTGCCAGTCATCTTCACAGTTCAAGTATTTACTGAACTGAGTCTTACGATTTAGCACTGGGCATTTGGGATAGGGCTTGGCTCCGTGCCTGTGCACAGTCACATGGCCATAAATATCCAATGTCCATTATGAAGTGCTATTGAGTAGAATGTCATTCACATGAACTCACTTATCATGTTAAGCAGTTTTTAAGGCAGGATTAAGGCTTCCACCTGTCCCACAGGTTTATTTACTTTCAGGCCCAAAGGACACTTGAAAGGAAATGGAGCAACTGGTACACCTTTATGGATCTAAACACTACTCTTTTCTGTCCCTCTCTGATGATTTTTTTAAAATCTCTTACTGAGGACTTTCTAATCTTAAAGGACATTCTGCCTCATTTTTATAGTTATCTGGAGATCTCAGCAACTAAGCTGCTTTATAAATAATGTGTCCCACCTACCTAAAGTGAAGTCTTTGGAGGACCAAATTTCAGAGTGGAAAAATAGTTAACCCATGTGAATGTCAATTTTCCACATGCCATTGGAAATCCTTCTCCCACATTCTGAGCATAATTTTCGGTGGGGACATTTGAAATGTGTTCCGTCATTTCCCCTATACTAAAATGATCAAACAAAAATCCCAAACAATTCAAACCCTAGGACTGTAGAACTCTTACTTTCACCTTCTCTCTTCTTTCTGACTGCTGTCTTAATGTGAAGCTGGAAATGACCAGCTCTTGGCTTCTACTAGTCTATTTGTCTCTCATCTTAACTTCCTTTCTTTTTCTAATTACTCTTTTTGTTTCCCCATTCCTCCCTCCCTCCTTTTCTCCCTCACTTTTTCCCTTTTCAACAAATTCAAGGGCAGACTACAGTGGTGGACTGTGCACAGGGAGGAGGGTGAAGTGATGCCTTAATTGAGGTCTCTCCTCCTGGCACTTAGTGTGGAGGAGCAGACTCAGATTGAGAAGTAGCATCGGAGGTGCTAACTGATTGTGGAATCAGTCTGGTGTAGGAGCAGGATTATAATAGATAATTAAAATACCATAAATTAATTGATTTGAGAAGTGCATATAGAGTAATAAGGCAGTCTATGGAAGAGAGTGTATTTGGATAATAAGCCAAGAGAAAAACAGATTTTAGTAAAGAACTAAAATTCTTTTCAGATTAAAATTTATAATATTTAGCAAATAGGTGTTGTGACATCTATTTTATCTGCTTCATCTACTTTGTTTTGCTACTTTATCGAGTTTGCTGGGTTCCTGTGGTTTGGCAATTGTACTGTGATGTTACACCATTTATTGACAATGGAGTTGGAATTCAGTCCTTACTCTTCTTTCCCTTTGCCTACTGGAAATCCAGAGTGTATGCGTGCCTCAAGGGATGATGTGTTTTGAAGATAAAAAGTCTTGGTCTAGTGTCTTTTTTCACTTATCTAGGACAGAAAACAGAGAGTAATTGAGAATTCTGGTAATTCTGCACAAGTCCTCAAAAGTATAAAATGTCTGATATGAATTTCATTTCCTTCCATGTATTTTACAATTCAGATGTGGTCTGAAAGGTTACTTTAATTTTATATTTCTCTAGATAGTTTCACATTTTGTAAGTATAGTTATAATTGACTTTTTATGCAAAACCAGTATGGAACACCGTCTTGATAACAAAAACATTTAATTTTGCTGTTCAGTTCAAATGCCTGGGGTTTATTCTTCCATATTACACTGAAATAGGTGTCTTCAGAAATCTGGCAAAGGAATCTCAGACTTTTTATTGTTAGGCTCGGTTCTTATTCCTGATATTTCAGTCCTCTAACAAAGAAATGGGTAGACTGTCTACTTTATTATTTTCTTTTAATTTTTTATTTAAATTTTTATTCGTATTCTGACCTAGTGAACTGCTTTCTAGTACTTCTTACTTTCTACTACTTAAGGCAATGTTTTCCTTTACTACTTTAAGTGCATTCTGTTAAGTTTTGATGTTCAGGGATATCACTGTCATTTAATTCTGAAAGTTAATTTCAAATCTGATTTCTGTGATATAACATTTTTCCTAAGAGAAGTTCTTAATTTTTTATTTGAAGGTTATCTTTTTGTTTTCTTTTTCCAGTTGTATTGCATTTTGTTCAAAAGCACATGATTTCACATTCTTTAGTATGTTTTGAGAATTTGTTTTGTGGTTGAGTATATAATTAAAAAACATGTCCCAGGTGTGTAAAATGTATGTGTATCTTCTACAAGTTTTCATATAATCTAGTGTGTTTAAATATTCTATAAACTTACTACTATTGAGACCTTTAAATTTACCAAGTATTACTCCATGTCCCAGTGCCTGGCAGCCATCATTCTTGTTTTTAATGAGTTTGATTATTTTAGGTTCCACATATATGTACAATTATATAATTTCTGTCTTTCTCTTGATTATTTTATTTGGCATGATTAAGGCAGGATGGAGTGTCCCTAGAGATTTTGGAGGGAGTGTGGCCCTGCTTGTGCTTTGATTCAGACATCTAGTCTTCAGAACTATGAGAAAATAAATATCTGTTGCTTTAATCCACCCAGTTTATGGTAATTTGTTGTGGCAGCCCTAGGAAACTAATACACTAGCGACCTGCCTTCAACATCTCTGTTTTCCTCCCAAGTCTCTTCTTCAGCAAACTTAATTCCTTCTTATTCATTCTTATTCTACCTTCATTATGTAGCTAATGTCCAAAATATATCCTGTATCTATCAAGCTATTCTAACTCTGATTAAAAATCATTATCTAGATTTCCTGCAGGAACATCACTTTCAGTATTTGGACTCTTGTCTTCCTGCCAAACCCACACCTGAATTACCGCTTTCTGTTAGTTTCCCCCCAGGCATAAAGTAGAATCATACTTGTCTTTTCTGTCATCTTTTACCCATCCTGTCCATTCCATCCTACTGATGGGATTGGTTTCTATGTCCCTATGGATCGTGATGCCCTCCAGCCTATCCTCTAATCTTTATTACCACCTTCCTCAGGATAGACCAATGGTATGGATAGACCTTTGACAGTTTCATTCATTAGTCCCTTGTAATTATTATTTACCTTATACAAAAATTATGCTGTGTGAATCTCTGGTTTCTTTGCTCCCTGGTTAAATAACTTTAGAACCTCATCACGATCTTTTGAATAAAATCAAACTGACGTTAAAGTCCTCCCTGATCTGTCCCCAGTTCCTTTCAACCCATTTTCTCCTATAATTCCTGTTAGGCATATTACTTAGATAAATCAACACTATTTCCTTATTTGTCCAATTTCCTACAGGTTGGTATTTTTGTTCTTATATCTCTTTACTTGGATTACTCTTTCCTTTGTTATCCAATAATTAAAATCTGACCCCTCATTTAAGTTCAAAGATCATCTCCTCTGTTCTTACAAATGTTATTTCTACTTTATGCTCTATGTATACGTCTTATGCACTCTTCTAGAGTATAAGCTTACTAAGGAGAAGGATGAAATATCTAATATAGAGCCTAACTCAATGTTGTGGACATCTTTTATTTATGTCCACTTTTAAGAATTTTGAGTGAAACTGTGCCTATTTCAAATGAAAGTGTCACTGGTTAAAAGGGTCATAGCTCTGATTACTTAATTCTGATTATTTCCTTTACACTCTATTCTCAACATTTTTTTCAATCTACATATCTTTGACAGCACCCCAGTTTCCAATTGTCGAGATCATTTTATCTTCTTGTTCTCAATTACCATCATAAAGCAATTAAGGGAGTCTCTCTTCCCTTTAAAGAGTGTTACTGCTCTTTCTGAGACATTATGCATGCATCATGTTTACTTAATATTCTTGGGAAATTTTGTGTTTATCTTAAATTGTTTGGATGACATTTGAATGTGTTTAGTGGTGTGTAGAACATTCCTGGAGACTGATGTGTTGACTCTTTCAGAAGGGGGTGCTGGCGTTCTTTTTACAGCTACAGAGGACAGGGAAAGTTTCTCTGTACAGTTCAGGTTTGGAGGAGCCTCTCTGCACCTGAATCAAGCTACTGCGCATCTGCACTGGAGGACACACTGGGAGTAACTGAGCACAGGGATTGCCAAGCGTCCTTGGGGAACTGCCTAAAGGAGAGTGTCCTCATTCCTGAACCTTTCCCAAGAACCCTTAGGCTATTCGGCATTGGTAAAGGTAACTTAAACCTAGAGTTGATAGTCTCAAAAGTGTTCAATACTATGAATACCTGACTCAGAAATCCAAAGGCCAGGTCTTCTGACTTCAACATGATGTACTGCTTAATGCAAGGAACTGACAGGCTTTTAAAGGAACACATATTGATGTTGTAGATTATTTCATGTCATTTCTTTTTGTTGTATGTCTGACCTTCCTACTAGGGAAAGAGACATTTCTTCTAAAGCTAATGAATATTCATTAAAGGAAACCTGAAACTGAATAAAATGACATTTTTTTATTATCCTTCTTCAGAGGAATGGAATACATTACAAAGGCCAAAATTAAAAGAGTGAAATTATTTTGACATGGATAATGTTTACAGAGAAACTCAGGCTTATCAGAGGCAAAAAAATAAGAGAGTTAGGATTTTATGTTAAAATAAGAGAGTTAGGATTTTATGTTACATTAGCTTTCACAAAAAACTTTAAAAAATATGTAGCATACTTCGGTGATTGACTGTGGTTTAATGGGTAAAGAACAAGCACTGGACTAGATATCCTCCCAGTTCTCTTTTGTAGGTGGGTCTTGGTTTTCTCACCTGTCTCTGGCGCTGGATTCAGATTTGAGAGTCTAAGATGCAGACTGAAGGGTGACAGTAGCCCCTCTCTTGCTGAGTACTCAGAATGGGTCAAAACTTCAGCAAAGCCCTTCATATACATTAGTACATTTGATCTTCCCAGAAGTCTTTTGATATAAAAGGCCCAGCAACCTGCTGTAGTCCATTTAGCTGGTAAGTGACAGAATAGAGATTTGAATAACTATTTTACTTGCTCTTCTACTATGCAAACACATGAAAGAAAGAGTGGAACTGAAGAATTGGAAAACTGAAAAAGCACCAAAACTCCTTTCCCTTTCTTTATTCATTAAAATAAAATAGTTTAGAATATATGGTATCCATAAAATTATATCTCTTAAGGAATTAAAGAGAATGAATATGTGCAGGAGACTTTTAGTAGAAAAATAGACTGGAGGGGATTCCTGATATCTACTCCTCAATTTGAAATTAACAAATGTTGGTATCTTGGGCAAGTAACTTATCAAATTTTGCCTTAGTTTTTCCATTGGCAAAATTAAAATGATACTATTGTCTTGTTGAACTAACTGTAACAATAGGCAGAAAATATAAAAGGTATAAAATATAAGAAATCACAAGGTAAATTTTTCTACATAAATTCCCTCCACTGCCAAACCCAAACTCTACCCTCTTCTCTGAGTACTTTGAGGAGGCTGGAGAATTTGCATCAGTGATCCAGGCTGGTGGTGTCAGTATCTGAAAGATTAACTCTAACTTTATCTATGCCTCTGACAGGTTGATCTCAATGGGACAGAAGTTTCTGGAGAGTTTTGGACTTGGATCATAGTGCTTTGATAAAATTAGATGTCTAGTGACAGGAGAACCCAATCTTTGGATAGGGTTACATTGCTGAATCAGGACTGGAACTGCTGAAAGTGTGGGGAAGAAAAGAGCAGGGCCTGATGACATCATTATATTGCAAATGTTTGTGTACTTTCTGTATTTCTGTTTTCGCTTTGTGGATAATTTGTCAGCATATATAACAGGCAGCTCTATGGTGATATGTAAAATCTCCTTAGAAAATTCCTCAATACGAATGAAGTTTTTCTTCAAGTGGACTTGGATTATATATAATAAAGACACAATATCATCCTATTCTTCCTCTGTGAGAGTAAGTTCACCTTAATCAAGTGGAGTAACCAGTGAAAAGTGGAGCCCAGCTCCGACAGGGGAAAGGGACATCACAGGCACACACCATTCCCATATTTCTCTTCCTTCGGGCTGGTCTTCATTTGTATTACTCCCCTAGGACTATTACAAATTACCACATACTTGGTGGATTAAAAAACAGAAATTCATTTTTTCACTGTCCTGAAGTCTGGAAGTCCTAAATCAAGGTGTTGGGGGTCGGGGGGCACACTGTAAATCCGCCAGGGGAGCATCCTCGTTTGTCTTTTCTTTTGGTGACCTCACAGTGTCCTTGGTTTGCTAAGCATATGTTAACTTTTGCCTCTGTCTTCGCATGGTTATCTTCTTGGTGCCTGCATCTTCACATAGTGTTCTCTGTGCAAATTTCCCTGAACCGACAGGACACCACTCACATTGGATTAGCGTCTACTCTTACAGCCTTGTCTTGATTGCATCTGCAAATATCTGATTATCTGATTTCTGAATAACAGTGTACTCACTGTTTTCACAGGGACTGAGGGTTAGCACTTCATTGTATCCCTTTTGGAGACACAATTGGATCCATAACAGAACTTTTTGGAGGGTGAGTTTTCTTTTTTTTTTCTTTTTCTTTTTTTAGAAGACATGGGAGAGCTTAGGCCAGTTAATGGGCGAAAAAAGATATTGGAATTTCTAAGTAAAATTGTCTTTTGGTTAGATAGACATATACATCTTTATCTATTATTTGATTCTACTCATTTTCTTTTTCCCACAAAGCAGCAACAATAATGGCCTTCCATTCTGCACAAAACTCAGAGATAATTTTTGGAGGTAGAGAATTTGCTACAAGTGGATCTTCAGAATAGACTGGAAAAGAATTAAAATCTCTCTGTAGCCAGAGAGATTGGAGTTCCCGGATGCCGTTTACTGAACTGTGTGACTTTGGCCAGAGTAACCAATTTCTCTAAGTGTCAGTTTCCTCATTTGTAAGAGGGATAATAACAATATGTACCCTTGGGGAATTTTTTAAGAATTGCTTGAGATAAATCATGGAGAATGCTTACAATAAGACAACAATTTAAGCACTAAAAATGTTGTACGTGATTATTTCTCTGCATCCTTTAACCAGAATATGGATTTCACTTCCTATAACACGCAGACCTCCATGTAAGCATGTTTTGGAATTCATTCAAATAATATTCTAACTGTAACTATAAACAGTAATTTTTAAAGTATTTCAAAATATAAACATACTCTTAAAATTCATAGGATCATAATTTTACAAGGGCATCAGCATTAAAAATGTCTACTTCAAGCCAGGCACAGTGACGGCACGCTTTTTCACAGTTGCTGGGGAGCCCAAGGCAGGAGGATCCTGAGTTCAAAGGCAGCTTCGGCAAAAGCAAGGCATTCAGCAACTCAATGAGACCCTGTCTCTGAATAAAATACAAAATAGGGCTGTAGCTGTGGCTCAGTGGTAGTGTCCCTGAGTTCAACCCCCAAGAACCCCTTCCAAAAGGCTATTTTATTAGTTATATATGAATTTGATAAGTAAATAAGATAAGCAACTTTTAAAGCTATTTTTTTTCCCTTTGGTAACCTTTTAAACAACAATAGTAAACAAAGTAATTTAGCATGGAACAAGCATTTCTCTAGAGGTATTATGTCAGTTTCTTTTTTTCTATAATTTTGAGAACCAGTGTTATGAATTTTTTTTCAATTTTCACTTTCTTGAGTTGCACTATATGAATGACAAATACCATTTTATTGTGATCTTTATTCTGTCAAATAATAAAGACAAGTTTTGCAAAGTTCCTTTGAAATAAATGATTCCAGAGGGAGAAAGATAAGTGAATTTTAAAATTATAAATTGTTTCCCCATATTGAAAGGCTAATCTAGTCTAAAGCATAAAGTATATTCCTTCATAATGTTTTAAAATGATGCTTATTAGAGAAGATATATTCTGACTGTATTTTGGCCTAGGGATAAATTAAATTTGTGGGAAGAGGAATACATTATTATAGATAAATAATTAATAAAGAGAAATGCTTTGTGAATGTATAAGGGACTACAGAGAGGAATTTCAGAGGACAGAAAAATCTAGCAACTCATATTACCTAATTCTGTTTGACTGAGCACATTAAGATGTCATTGGTATTCTCTGCATTCACAGAAGCCAAAATTGCTTGGAGCTAAAAGACACACTCATCTTTCCTACAGTGATATATTCTACCAGTTTCTTGTTTTTGCCATCTTTTCACTAGGAATGCAGAGATATTCATAATGCAAAGAAAAAGAAAAAAATCATTTAGTTTTAGGAAAAATGCTTTAGATGCTTATTAGTTCCACTTATATGCCAAGTAAGTTGCTTACTTGATTCAATAAAATATACATATTGTTTTTTATTATTTTTAAAAAACAGTACTTGTCATTTCCTTTGGGTTCTTGATTTAAGACTAATGAAAAGATTCTTCCTATCAAAAATGAATCTACTGTTTTTCTTTTGCCAAGAAATACAATTTTAAGTAAGAACATACTACCTTTACAAAAGGATATTATGTGGAACATGTTCAACCCCAAACTTCATTTTGTGCTCGGAGAAATGTGCCATATGTTCCTCTGGGTTCAAAGGTTTGTAGTTTCTCCCTGAACCCCTTATTCTAAATTTTCCTTGTCATGATCACTAGTCTATATGCTCCATAAGGCAGGAAGAATGTCTATCTTGTTTATTAGCACAGTGCCTCACCCAAAGCAGCATCTTATACATATGTGATAAGGTACATCTGTTCTTCATTCGAGGAAAGAATGGCTGAGCATAGCTTGCCTGGTTTCCCAAAGGATTTTTTTAAGGAGACATTTTGTTGATGCCTTCCAGGAAAACAACTGCAACAACAGAATATCAGATTGCTTAATTACCTACAGTTTATCTGACTTTTTACTCCATGTAGATATTGATATTTAATTACTTGATACCATTGGACAACAGCTGAGGATAGGAGCCAGGATGTGAAGGACTATTCCCAATAGTCAACATGAAAGAAATGAAAAACAGCCCATGTCCTTGCACATTAGTCTCCCTAGAGGCTGTGGCTCTCACACAGCTTCAAGATAGCAGCTAAATTCCCTATTTTCCCCTCACTAGTTGATAAAACTGGATGGGGGACATCCATTCCATCTGGAGGACCAATGTTCCATGATAGACAATGACTTCTTAAGCAACTCTGAACTAGGCTCTGAAGATGGAATACAGAAATAAATTTTGGACAATTGACATAAATCCTTTGTGGTCTACACTTCCCTAATTTTCTGTTTCATTAAGTCCTTCCTCTCCTGCGAAATGCCAACATGCCATTGTGCCATGGCATAATATTTGCATGGCAAAGTTGTGACTACTTGGACATTTTGATTGACTTCAGTGTATTTGAGCCTCTTTCAATTGTGAATATTAATATTCTCGGAGACACGAATCATATTTTATCTTTCCCAGCATAGCTTCTTCCAGGGTTAGAAGTTGAAGAACACAGAACTGAGTCAAATGAACAGCAAACATAATGTAACACATAGACATAAAATCACAAATGTTTCTTTACATGTCCCTTTTTTTCTAGACCTTTAGACACTTCTAGAAATCAAGCATCAGGTGCACCAGTAAAGGAATGCTCCATGCAGCTACCAGGAGAGGAAGGTAACACAACTGCTATTTTTAAAAGATAAAATTATGTTAACTAATTAAATTCTAACAAATGGAAGTTCATTTTAAAGATGAAGCAGTGTGTCTTAAAAATCAACCCTCTGGAGTAAACCATTTATTCATAGCTCCCTCTAACTTTCCTATGTGAGTTACTAAATTGAAAACTTTTGCCGAGGGAGGGAAAAGCTGTGATGAACTATATAAATGATGTTTGATACCAAACAAATCTGATTCAGAAACTAGACTGTTTTATGTATCTGGGTTTTCTGAATCTACCATTTTAACCTTGGTACTCAATTCAAATTGGAATACAGAAAACTAGCTCTTGGTTATCTTCTCTCTTACATAGTTGTGAGAGAAAGGAATGCATTTGAGTACTGTCTGCAAATATCTAATACTTTGTGGAATGTTCTCCATGGTAGCAGTTTTTTGAATTTTTTCCTTTGTCACACAATGCAATTTCTTTTCTGTATCTATTAAACAACGGGATTTTTCAATTTCCATAGTAGATTATAATTCATTAACCTTTGAAAGTTGCTTTCCACATTGGAAAAATGGAGACATCTTTGAAGGCTTGGGCCTTTCAGAGTTCTTAGAGCTGTTCCTGTATCTTGAGCATTTTGTGGAGCCTCTGGAAAGGTCACTTGGGGGATTAATATTGAACATGAGGGCAACTCCTCCTCAAATCTACTAAAAAGCATTGGCCAAATTGTTCTCTGATGTGGTTGTACCAAGTTACACTCTCACAAGCTAATCCTTAGTAGGTCCACATTATGTGCCAAACAATGAACTATTTTATGCATATCAACTCACTTTGTTTCTACATCAGACTTATACATTTGAGTGCTATTATTATTGTCCTTGTTTTAAAGATATGAAGAAGGAGGCACAAGGGAGACCAAGTAACTTGTCCAAGATTATATACCTGAGTAAGTGGGATTTGAACTGGGTCTGAAACGCACAGTTACTTCTCAGTACCAGTTGACCCACATCCTCCCCAACAATGTCATCATCAGAATTTAAAATTTTTGCAAATATGATATTTGCTAAATTGTATCTCTTTTAATTTTGCCTTGTGTTGGTTAATAGTGAGGTTGATATTTTCATAATTTTATTGTTTTTTTCCTCTTCTGTGTATCAACTTCTCACATTTCTGTTGGATTGTTTGGCTTTTTATTATTACTTATAAGAGTTCCTTTTAAATCCTAAATATTCTCACTTTCTCATTGGTAGATACTATAAATGATTTCTAACAAAATGTGGCTTTGTTTGAATTTGTTTATAATGTTTTGTTTTACATCTATTTTTAATTTTAATGTAATTAAACTTATGCATTTTTTACCCTGATGATTTATGTTGTTTAAGTCTTATTTAAGTAATTCTTCCCTGTTACAAAGTTCTGGAAATATTCACCCACTTTTTTTTAATGAAAAAATTAACTTTAAGGCTTTCACAATTAGTAATTTAATATACCTGACCTTAAATTTTACTTATGTGGTGAAGTAAGGATACAGTTTGTAAATTTAAACACACACATACACAACCACACACACACACACACACATACAACATAATCAATTATTACAAAAGCATTTATAAAATTGTATTCCCGTGCTGATTTCTAATGCTCTTTCTATCTTATGTACACACCAGCTCTCTTACCTACTACAAGTCAATGACACATCTTCTTATCATATCTTAATATTTATTCTTATTATGTATTGGAATGAGTACCAGTCACCTATCTCTTTAAATTTCTTTTGGTTATTCTTGCCTATTTGCTTTTCCATGTGAATCTAGAAACTATTTACAATTTCCAATAAAATATTTTGATGTTTTGGTTGAAATTACATCACACATACAGAAGAATTTGCAAACGACAGATGTATTTATATTACTTCGTTTTATAACTACTTTATCTCTTTAGGTCTTTTAAAATGTCTTCTCAAAGAATATTCTTTATTTTTTTGTAAAAGGTTTACACATCTTTTATTAGGTTTATTTTTGTCTGCTTCATGTTTCTACTGATAGTGTCATTATATCTTTATGAAGCTACATTTTATAATTATTTGTATATGACAGGAAAAATTTAGTCGAGTCTTGCAAAAATTCATATTATTGGTCAGTGTCCTTGCTGAACTCTTAAAATGCTAATGTATTTATATAGTCTTGCATTTTCTGTGCAATCATGTTATTTGTGAATAACAATTTATTTTCTTGCTTTCTCATCTCAATGTGTTTTATTTTTTTAAATTTTCTTATTCACTGGCTGGTTCCTCTCTGAGTACAAGTGGTGATAACAGGAATCCTTTCCTTTTTCATGACATCACATAGAATGCTGATAAGCTTCACCACTGAATGTACTACTTGTTCTGAGTTTTTAATAGATACACTTCTGGGGCTGTAAAGAAACTATTTTTATGTTTCTGCACAGTTAGGGCTTTCTGAGCAAATTTTACTGAAACCTCAGACCTGAACTATAAGTACAAGGCCTCGGAGTTAATTTATAACTGATCTACAGAGGCTTCTGGAGAGGCTTATGTGTTTACTTTTAAGTGGAGGATGAGATCTGGGACCTTTGGTGGTAAAGCTAAGACATTGGTCTTCTTTCCCCTCTGAAGGAATTTTATTTACACTCACAAGGGTAAGAATAAAAACTTGAGACCATAAACAAAGAATAAAGATTTTCCTCCCTTTTTTTCAGGCAATTGCTGTCTCTCTCCAACAGAAGTGCCCAGATTATATTTTGGGGTTCCTTGCCTAGAGTAGATCCTGTTATATGCAGGATTTATCATCATTGCCTCATCACATGCATAAAAATTGAGTCAACAGAAATTAGTATGATTTTACTTTTTCCTAAGTAAAAATCTGCAATGTTCCAGAAACAACTGTGTATATGCAGTCAATATAATAATATTTTGTCAGATTAATGTAATTCCTTTCTATTCCTCTTCTACTGAGAAATTATGTCATAAATAGCATTTTAGTAAATGCTTTTCTGAATCTATTGAGATGATATTAAGTTTTCAGAACTTAATATTTGAACTTCAGTTTCCCCTCATTTATATACCTAGAACATTCACCTTAAAATTATTATTACTTCATACAGTCAGTGTTTGTATTTTCTGAAATATAGTACTGGTCTGTGTCTTAGCCCATCATTCTCTTTTGGGTCTCAAGTCTTACTTCTGGATTCAATTTCTTGTCTTTCTAATTATGTCTTTTGAAAGTCTACTCAGAAACATCCCCGAGTGGCATTGTCTCAGTTTTCGGGGGTTTTAAAATGTATTTATTTCCACTTAAGTTATTTTTCTTTTTGTTTTCAGTGTTATCATGTTCTGCTTTTCAATCAAGTTGACAATTATTTTCTCTCAACACTTTGAAGAAATTCCATGATCATTTGGCCTCTATTATTGTGATGGAGAAAGACTTTCCCTTAGTAATCAACCTGAATAAAGGCTTCCTGAGTTTTCCTATTAAGAGCTTGGAGCCATTGTCTACTATGAAAATCCTGTTGATAAATTCTCTTCAGGATGACCCACCGTCCTCATGTGCGCATGACTACAGTGGTGTGTAGGACACAGGGCTTTTAGTTTTAAAACTGGGGAAGTCCTAGGCAAACAGGGAGGAGATGGTCACTTTAGACTGGAATAAAGTGGCAAAATGTTTTTAGAACATTGTCTGACACATCAAGCATGCTTAGCAAATATTTGATGAGCGAGTATATAAGGGAATGAATATTTTTGCTAGAGGAAAAAAAATTGAGAGAATTCACTCAAGAGGAAAATAACCAAGTTCTCAGAGGTAGCTCTTAGTTCAGTCCTCAAGTCAGATGTGTTTAGTGGGACAGGGTTACTATAAGAGAAGTCAAAGACAAATGGGTCCCCTGAACTGAGAAGGTAATGATAAAAAGGCATTCCCCGTGAGACTGAACTGGTCCTTTTAAAGGACTTATGGTAATGGTTCCTGCTAGTCTTCTGGTCATGAGGCATACCTCCATGTCTTCTCTTCCAGTCTGTCTAGTTTTAGTTGTATGGCTAGTAGAAATGGAAACCATAGCAAAAAGCATCATATTTCTTTATGATGTAAAGACAGAATTGTCAGATCATTTTCTCTCTCCAGTTATACCTCTGTAGCCTCATAATAAGTGTTTTCAGGATATGAGCACATCAGAATATTTTTGAATGAAATGGGGATGGGTAGGTTTTGCCAGTGCCATAGTGTATACTCCCTAAGCTGTTTGGAAAAAGGGGTACTGTTTGTTTTAAAGTAAGAACTTGAGCCCTTGTAACCAGGCATAGTCAACATGAGAGATATGCTTTGATCCCACAATGAATTTCAAACATGTTTTATAAAAGTGCAGAGGAGTCACCAGGAACATGAAAAGGAAAAATAAGATTGTCTAGTCTCCTGCTGTGGTGTCTAATGCTGGGGAACCCTCCTTTCCCAAATTGGCCTTTTATTTTCTTTTAGGAGATAATGTTATCCACACTAACAGCATTACCAACTGGGACATTTTCCTGATTCTTAAAAATGAATCCAATTTATTTCAATATTTTTTTTTCATTCTGATTTATGTGAATGTGATTCTGGAATTGTCAAGACAATTTTTTTTTTTTAAGTATAAAGAGTAAAATAAAACATAGTTACACTAAATTCATCTGACCTGCATTCAGGAATCAATCTGAAAATTCCTGTTTGTAAGTCACAATATTGTTTTTCAGACTGATTGATGCTGAACAGCAGGAAAGGAGGATTTATTGGTGCAATTTAAAAACTTCTCAAGTCATTTAAAGAGACCAAATAAATCCTTTTCTCATTTATTTTTTTTTCTTTGAAAAACCTTCTCTGTTTTCATCATTTAAAAACAAGGGATATATTCAATTTTTAAAAATGTTAGAAACATATAACACATGGAAACATGGTGAGTTCTACAGCATGCTACATTCCAGAAATAACCTGCATTCCCCATACAAAGAAAAAGGAATGTGTTGCAAAATTCCTTATGAGATATCAAAGGAAAACAGATCAAGTCGAACTGGAATGAAAAGTGTTCAATCAAATGCAGAGAGTGAAGGGATAAATTCAATCTATAAACCATAACAGGGCAGCACGATAAGGCTTGGTTTTAATCCTATTACTTAGGAAGAAGGTACATGCTAAGCTGGAAATTATTGCAATTACCTACACTGGTGATTTACAGAATGGCTGAGAAAAAAGTAATGAAACCAATTTCTCTTTTACTTGTATTGGAGGCTTTCTCAGGTCTTTGTATAGAATGGTAGAAGATTACAGCAGAAGAATCTAATGCTACAAAAACATGGCACAGGCAGTAAAATCTAATGAAGTAATCAGAACAGAATGGGGAGAGGTGGATGAAGCTAGGAAGTCTTATTTATGAAACCCTCTTCTATAGGAATTTCTTAAGGCCATCCATCCATTCTATGCGGCTTCTTTTGCCCTCGCACCTCTTCCTTTGAAGGAGTGTGTAGCATTGCATTAGAAAATAGAACATACTTAACACTATTTAGATCCTGACATTGCCATTTTATTCTCTGTGGATCTAAATTGGGAAGGTCATCGTTTTCTTATTTGGTCACTCTTATAGTTCTATGTAAATACACACAAATATTTTATATTTTATAATTAGGCCATTTTATATGTTTGAAACCACGATTCTCTGCCAGGTGGAAGTTCAAGAGTACTATCTTTGTAAAAAGTGTTGGAAGGAAACCAAGTGCTACAGACAGATAACCTCTCCCACGGCTTCTGTTTGAATCATCCCTACACTCAGTTACTGATCTCTAGGTTTTAATTCCTTCTTTAGTGCTAATAACTTTCTAGAGTTCAGACCTTCTCAACCTTACCTGTGGCCTCCTAACTTAATCTCTCTGATCAACTCCCTTAATATATGATTGACTTTTCCAATATTGATTCGCCTTCCAGCTCCTGACATTAATTTCTCTTAAAGTCATTGGGTGTATGAATCTACCTCTCTGCTTGTCCTGTATCTCTCCTTTCCTGCCCTCTACCTCCTGTTTTCACTTACTCATGGAGAAACCCTGCTCAGACAGCAAACAGTGGCAACTGTGGCAACTGTCTCTTCCCAGAAAGATCCTTTTGCAAGTTTTGTTTTTACCTACATGAGCTGGAAGAGTATAGAACAATAGGTAGAGACAGCTCTTGCTTGATTGCATCCTCCTGTGTGATATTGATCATAGAGGGTCTCACCTGCTGATTTATGAAAACAAATCCACATAGGGAAAAATGCGGCTTAAACCCAGAGCCCTAGAGTCACTCGAGTGGGTGAAAATTCCATCTCTTTCTACCAACCCTAAATTTACCAACTTTCCTAATTAGTCTCATATCGCACATATCACAGCTCACTTAGAAATCACTGCCAAATTTGAATAAGGTTGAGTAGTTAGAAGAGGATTGATAACCTACCTCTGGAGTTCTTTATCTTACAAACCCTACCAAAGTCTAATTAAGATAAAATGTTGGACTCCAAGAAACTACTGGCTTCTTGAAGTGACTAAACCCACAACTTACCAGTGCCCCATGCTGTCAGGTAAATGAAAAAGGCTCTATTTCCAGATGGTTGCCTGTGAAGGATTTGTAGCTCTCCTGTTCACCTAAGAGAGACCTTTATACCACCATCTTGTTAGGAAGCTATTCCAGATGTCCCCCAGTCATTTAGCCACAAACCCCAGTGTCCTCCTTCCTTCTACTTGTTCCTTAAGTATGGTGGCCAAGCAGGATTGATAGAGCAGATGAGGCAAGATTATTTTATGGGTATTTTTATTGTTTTGTTATTTTCTATGTAGGGGCAAAGACTAAAGATATTTCCCCTCTTTCCTTTTGATGGAGTATTTCTTTGGATCACACCTGTCTAACCCATCCCAAGAGACTTCATTAAGGTCTGATTTAGCAATAATAGAAATTGAGGAAATCTGAAACTTAAATACAATAACTACCTGTCATGACTGGTTAAAGATATGACAGTGATGCCACAGTGCGGAGATACTTCCCACTAATCAGAACATCTTCTTCCCTAACTTCTGCAGACTAATTAAAATCAGCCTCCACAGCAATTGTTTTGCCATCTCTAACTCATACCAGGTCACTCCTTCTGAACCTCTGAGACTCAAAATCAGCCTTAGGCCACCAGGTTCAAGATCCGATGCCACAGCCAGGTGGCTGGAGTACTGCTGTCACTCACTAGCTCACAGGCAATTACAAAGACAGGAGTTTAGCTAATTAGAGAACAGCTATTCAATCCACCCAACACTCTCTTGTGCTAAAGAGAAAGACACTTTTTTATATTGTAACACATGTGAAAGTCTATTTTTTAAATAGAAAATTACTTTGTGAATGTTATTATTTAAAAACAGGAAAAAAAAATCACCTTGTTATTTTCAGGGCGAAATGCTTTCCTGACCATCTCTCAATGTGTGGTGCACAGTCCCTCTTGACGTTAATTTTATTTCAATTCTCCAAGCAAGGAGGAGGAAGGAGAGAACTGGGCTCTGACAGGAACTGAGCAGGGTCAGGGATGGCAGTTCATTCTAGAGAGTAGCACTGAGGGGAGAACTAGATCGAGCATCCAGAGTAGAAGTAAAACCTTGAACAAGCCGTGGCCCTGAGGGCAATAGCGAGAAACACAAAGCGTGGCCCAAGGGCAAGGCGAGAGTGGGGACAGTGAGACAGAACAGGCAGGTCTTAGATTCAGGTGTATGGGCTTACACTGGTTCTACTGTGAGGGGGTATCTGTGGCCGCTCTCTTAGAAGATGAGGGAGCCTCCAATTGTGCTGGCAAGACTAGCCTTCCCTTCATTTTGGCTGAATGGTTAAGAGATATTTAAAAATAGAATATAAAGCAGGAGGCTAATTCCAGCTTCCAGCCACACTTGGGATGTGTAGTAGCATAAATGCCCTTGAGGACACCAAGCATCACTGGAAGCTGGCAAAGAGACTCACGGCCAAGGTCAGCGTGAGAGGAGGCACTTTTGTACGAGTTGATCTCCCACGCTATTTATCCACAATAAGCATGCCACTCAGGGGAGAATGGGAGGTCATAGGTCATTTCACATCCTTCAAGTTACTGAGTCTCAGCCTGTGGTCCCTGGAACCCTGAGGACTCCTGAAACCTATTCCAGAAGCCCACAGGTGAAAACTACTTTCTAGCAATACCAAGATGATATTTGCCATTTTTCTCTTTTTTCTTGACTGTACAGTGAAGTTTTCCAGTGTAACATGGTTAACAGACAGAACAAATGAAAATCTGTTTTCTGTTAATCATTCACTATTTGAAAAAATGGAAAACAATGTCTTTCTTTCTTTTTTTTTTTTTTCTACTTTTGGTGCAGGGAGATTTGGTACATTTAGGTGTTTGTTCATAAAGACCTATTATCTATGTGAACACATTCTGTGTTTATTAATCTTAGTTTATATACATTTTAAAAATTTCTCAATTTTAACTTCTAATGTGATCTGCTCATAAACAAAAGCTTTGGAGATCCTCAGTACTTTTGATGAGTGTAAAGTGCTCCTAAGACCCAAAATCTTAAAAAATCTTGATTTAGGTCTATGCTTTCCTGTGCTTCCTGTTCTCATTGTAGGTGGAGTTGGCATCCAAGTCTATGATTAGTGTGGGCTCCAAACAAGCTCCTCTTGAAATCTCTCCCCGTTAGTTTACTAATGATGCCCAATGTACTACCATTTGCATTTCATTCATCTGAGTAGGGTGGATATATAAAGTAGAGACCTCTACAAGATAAAACTTATTAATCTTCTCAGCAGTTAATACCTTTACCATCTCCAGTACCAGAATAACAATAGATTAATCAATAGTTCCCAAACTTTAGAGCACATAAGGATGACAATTTGGGAAGACTCATTCCTTGCCCTTTGAAGTCAATTTTTGAAGGATATGGCTCAGAAATCCACATTGAAAGAGACTTCAGATTGTTCTTAAGTAGGCAATTAGGGGGCCACACTTACATATAATGGTCTAATTGACTTATTCTCTGCATTTCACCCCTTACAGCAAAGTTCATGATATCTAGCAATGAGATTTAAATAAGTATCTGCTCAATAAGGTAGTAAGATATCAGGTGCCCATGATAGGAAATTGCAGCAATTGCCTGGTGAGTCAGAGTCCAGAAGAAATGTTGAAATACAGGAATCAAGACAATCTGAGGATGTTGTGAAGCTCAGTATGGAAAGAGAAGAAGACAAGGGAAGCGAGACCAAAATTAGAGAATGAGTCCTTGCTGTAGGCCTTATACGAACAGTGTACCTATGTTACCTAATTCTCATAACAGTCTTGAGATGAGAGTGCTATTATCTCTATTTTTATATCACAGGTATTCTACTCACCTCCAACCTCCTCCCTCTGGGCAACACCAGAAACACAGAAGGGATGCTTACTCTGCCAAACAAAATTTTATACTAATGCTGTTAACATATCCTATTTATCTGTCATATGAATAGGATTCGAAAGTGAGGATTTGGAAATATCTCCAAACATCTGCTGCTTCCATCTTTCCAAGTTGGTGTACTTCTTTCTGGTTGCAAGTCTGTGCCTCATTGTTGTCAAACCCAGGAACCCATTCACAATTTTGGGGAGCTTACTCCTATTTGGTGAAAGTGACCATTTTTACTGCTACAGGTGCTAAAAAAGGATTCTCCAGGTCCTGTGTGGAAAGGGGCTCATTTCTTACTACATCTATTTCCTCAGTTTTGGCTCAAGTCAGTTGAAAGGAGTCTACCTTCTCTTCTTCAGAAAAGATTGTTAGATTTAGCAAAAACAAATGAAATAAAAACAGCGACTCCTATTTAAATTTGACTTTCAGATAAACAATGTATAAATGGTGTAAAGCATTGTCATGTCCCAGGCAATTCGAATTGAACTGGATGCCCTGTGTTTTGCCTGGCAACCTTTCAGAAAAAACTCAGCGCTCCACAACACCTCTTTTAATTTTATTCCCCGGTGCAGCATTGACTCCCCTTCTTTGTTATCTACCTTCTGAAAAAGATCTGCACACATTTTGGATGCAAGACATTTTCCCACTTTACTTTTGGGGAAACTGAGATTCAGAGAGGTTAATTAATGTGCCCAAAGTTTGACACTTAAATTTAAACTCAGGCATGGCTGCTCCAAAGCTTATTTCCTTTCTACTATACTTCATTCATACCTCAATATGCAATGGGGAAAAGAGCGACAAGAGAGTGCATCATTAAAATTTCACAGGGTTTTGGTAAAACTTCCTTTGTTTCTTAATGAAAATTAGGTATATGTTTTAAGTTGCTGAAACAGAGATAAAATTTGGATGTTACAGTCATAGATGGGTAGTTCAGGCTGGCCCAGGAGATGACTCTAAATCCAAGTTTCTTCCACTATGTGTCTTTTACTTCTGGATTACCACCATGACCACTTTCCAAGTCAGGTGTGTTAGTCATGTTAGTCAGTGCTTCATTGCTGGAACTAAAATCCCTGACAAGAACAACTTAGAGAGGAAAATTTTATTATGGACTCACAGTTTCAGAGATTCAGTCCATGTTTAGCTGACTCCATTGCTCTGGTTCTGAGATGAGGCAGAACATCACGGCAGAAAGATGTGACAGAAGAGAGGTGGAGGGCAGGAACAAAATACAATCCCCAAAGACTTCCCCCCTCCTCCCACCCTGTGACATACTCTGGGCATGCCTCACCCCTTGCTTATAGTTACCATCTCATTAGTTGATCTGAATTATTAATCCATCAAATGGATTAACCAACTGATGAGATTACAGTTGTCAGAATCTATATCACTTCACTTCTGAACATTCCTGCATTAACACACGAGCTTTTGGGGAGAAATACCTCAGACCTAAACCATAAAACCAAGGAAAAGTAAGAGTGAGTAAATCCAAGGTAAACAACTTTATTTTAAACACTGGCATAACAATTTTACTTTCTATTTAGGAGTATTATTGTCTTCTTTAATTGCTCATTGTATTTAAAATGTCATACTTTTCTAGTTTAGATTTAAGCTTGCATTCCAAGAATTAATTCAACTTAATCATGATGCATTACACATTTTTATATGCAATTCCAAATTTGGTTCCTTAATATTTTGTTAGGACTCTTGTGTGTATGTCTATGAGTGACAGTGGTTTGTACTTTTTCTTTCTCGTATAGCTGGTGAGTAATTTGACATCAAGTTATACCAGCCTCATAAAATGTGTAATAGAGAACTTTCTTTTTTCTCATCTTTGGAAGGTTCTGCATACATTGGATTTATTCTTTTCTTGAAAATTTGGACTTAGTGTCCAATCCTTTCGGAATTTTTTTTTTTTTTTTTTTTAGTTTCAAGTGTTTTATTGCAATGCCTCCTTTAGAATTCACCTGGATAACACATGGAAACCTCACTTTTTTCACATTCAAGCTTCTTCCAGAGAGTGGCTATGTTGTTTTTCCTTTCCTTTTTTTATTTTTTATTTTTACAGACTGCATTTGGATTCATTGTACACAAATGGGGTACATCATTTCATTTCTATGGTTGTGCACGATGTAGATTCATACCATTTGTGTAATCATACATGTACATAGGGTAATAATGTCTGTCCCATTCCACCATTTTTCATATCCCTCAGCTCCCACCCCCATAATGTATCATCATCCACTTATCAGGGAAAAAATTCGGCCTTTGGGATTTGAGATTGGCTTAGTTCACTTAGCATGACATTCTCCAATTCCATCGATTTATCCACAAATGCCATAATATTTTTCTTCTTTATGACTGAATAGTATTCCATTATATATATAAAAATCACAGTTTCTTTATCCATTCATTTGTTGAAGGACATCTAGGTTGGTTCCACAATCTAGCTATTGTGAATTGAACTGCTATAAACATTGATGTGGTTGTATCACTGTAGTATGCTAATTTTAAGTCCTTTGGGTATAAACCAAGGAGTGGGATAACAGGGTCAAAAGGTGGGTCCATTCCAAGTTTTCTGAGGAAATTCCATACGGGTTTCCAGAGTGGCTGTACCAAATTGCAACTCCACCAGTAATGTAAAAGTGTGCCTTTTCCCCACATCCACACCAACACCTATTATTGTTTGTGTTCTTGATAATAGCCATCCTAATTGGAGTAAGGTGGAATCTTAGAGTTGTTTTAATTTGCATTTCTCTAATTACTAAAGATGTTGAACACTTTTTCATATATTTATTAAATGCCTATATTTCTTCTTCTGTAAACTGTCTGTCCAGTTTCTTGGCCCATTTATTGATTGGGTTCTTTGTATTTTTGGTGTAAAGTTTTATAAGTTCTTTATAAATTCTGGAGATTAGTGCTCTATCTGAAGTGCATGTGGAAAAGATTTTCTCCCACTCTGTAGGCTCTCTTTTCACATTATTGATTGTATCCTTTGCTGAGAAAATTCTTCTTAGTTTGAATCCACCCCATTTATTGATCCTTGCTTTGATTTCTTGTGCTTTGGGAGTCTTGTTGAGGAAGTCTGATCCTAAGCCAACATGATGAAGATTCAGACCTACTTTTTCTTCTTTTGGTGCAGGGTCTCTGGTCTAATTCCTAAGTCCTTGATCCATATTGAGTTGAGTTTTGTGCAGGGTGAGAGATAGAGTTTTAATTTCATTTTACTGCATATGAATTTTCAGTTTTCCCAGCACCATCTGTTGAACAGGCTATCTTTTCTCCATTGTATGTTTTTGGCTTCTTTGTCTAGTGTGAGGTAATTGTATTTTAGTGGGTTCATCTCTTTGTCTTCTATTCTGTACCATTGGTCTGCCTGTCTATTTTGGTGCCAATACCAAGCTGTTTTTGCTACTATTGCTCTGTAGTATAGTTTAAGGTCTAGTATTGTGATACCTTCTGCTTCACTTTCTGCTCAGGATTGCTTTGGCTATTCAAGGTCTCTTACTCTTCCAGATGAAGTTCATGATTGCTTTCTCTATTTCTATGGGGAATGTCATTGGGATTTTAATTGGAATGACATTGAATCTGTATAGTGCCTTTGGTAGAATGGCCATTTTGATAATATTAATTCTGCCTATCCAAGAACATGGGAGATCTTTCTATCTTCTAAGGTTTTCATTAATTTCTTTCTTTAGTGTTCTGCAGTTTTCATTGTGGAAATCTTTCACCTCTTTTGTTAGATTGATTCTCAAGTTTTTTTTTTTTTTTTTTTTTTGAGGCTATTGTGAATGAAATGGTTTTCCTCCATCTCTTTCAGAGGATCAGTCACTTATGAATAGAAATGCATTAGATTTATGGGTATTGATTTCATATTCTGCAATTTGCTGAATTCATTTATTAGTTCTAAAAGGTTTTTGGTGGAGTTTTTGGAATCCTCCAAATATAGAATCATGTCATTAGCAAATAGAGATAGTTTGAGTTGTCCTTTTCCTATTCCTATCCCTTTAATTTCTTTGGTCTGTCTAATTGTTCTGCCTAATAATGTTTCAAGGACGATGTTGAATAGAAGTGATGAGAGAGGGCATGCCTGTCTTGTTCTAGTTTTAGAGGGAATGCTTTCAGTTTTTCTCCATTTAGAATGATGTTGGCCATGGGCTTAGCATAGATAGCCTTTACAATGTTCCTACTATCCCTATTTTTTCTAGTGTTTTGAGCATGAAGTGGTGTTGTATTTTGTCAAATGCTTTTTCTGCATCAATTGAAATAACCATATGATTCTTATCCTTAAGTCTATTGACATGATGGATGACATTTGTTGATTTACAGATGTTAAATCAACCTTGCATTTGTGGGATAAACGCCAATTGATCGTGGTACACTGTCTTTTTAATATATTTTTTATGTGATTTGCCTGAATTTTGTTAAGGATTTTTGCATCTATGTTCATCAGGGATATTGATCTAAAGTTTTCTTTCCTTTATGCATCTTTGTATGGTTTTGGTATCAGAGTGATACTAGCTTCATAGAATGAGTCTGGAAGGGTTCCCTCCTTATCTATTTCCTAGAATACTTTGAGGAGTATTGGTATTAGTTCTTCTTTAAAGATCTTATAGAATTTGGCTGAGAATTCATCTGGTCCTGGACTTTTCTTGGTTGGTAGACTTTTCATGGCTTCTTTTATTTTGGTGCTTGAAATTGATCTGTTTAAATTGTGTATGTCTTCCTGATTTAGTTTGGAAGGATCATATATCTCTAAAAATTTGTCAAAGTCTTTGATATTTTCCATTTTGTTGGAGTATTTCAATGGTGTTTGTCATGATCTTTCCTTTTTCATCACAAATTCTATAATTTGAGTTTTCTCTCGCCTCTTCATTAGTGTGGTTAAGGATTTATCAATTTTGTTTACTACTTCAAAGAACCAAATTTTTGTTTTGTCAATTTTTTGAATTGTTTCTCTCATTTCAGTTTCACTGATTTCAGCTCTGATTTTAATTATTTCCTGTCTTGTACTACTTTTGGTGTTGATCTGTTCTTCTTTTTCTAGGGTTTTGAGATATAATGTTAGGTCATTTAGTTGTTGACTTTTTATTCTTTTAATGTATGAGCTTAATGCAATGAACTTTCCTCTTAGTAGTGCTTTCAGAGTGTCCTAAAGATTTTGATATGTTGTGTCTCTGTTCTTTTTTACCTCTAAGAATTTTTTTTAAATTTTCTCCCTGATGTCTTCTGTTATCATTGCATCATTCAATAGCATATTATTTAGTTTCCAGGTATAGGAGTAGTTTTTGTTTTTGATTTTATCATTGATTTCTTATTGCATTCCATTATGATCTGATAGAATACAAGGTAGTATCTCTATTTTTTTGTATTTACTAATGGTTTCTTTGTAGCATAGCATATGGTCTATTTTGGAGAAAGATTCATGAATTGCTGAGAAGAAAGTGTATTCACTCGATGATGGATGAAATACTCTGTACATGTCTGTTAAGTCTATATCATTGATTGTATTATTCATTTCTATAGTTTCTTTGTTCAGTTTTTGTTTGGAGGATCTATCCAGTGGTGAGAGCGGTGTGTTAAACTCACCCATTATTATTGTGTTGTGGTCTATTTGATTCTTGAAATTGAGAAGGGTTTGTTCCATTGTTTGGGGCATAGGTATTTAAAATTGTTATGTCTTTCTGGTTTATGGTTCCCTGAAGCAGTATGAAATGTCCTTCTTTATCCTTGCTGACTAATTTTGGTTTGAAGTCCACTTTATCTGATATGAGAATGGAGATCCCTGCATTTTTTACCGAGTCTATGTGCATGGTGTGTTTTTTTCCCATCCTTTCACCTTTAGTTTGTGGATGACTTTTTCTATGAGAGGAATCTCTTGAAGGTAGCAAATTGTTGGGTCTTTCTTTTTAATCCAATCTGCCATTCTATTTCTTTTGATTAATGAGGTTAGGCCATTAACATTCAGGGTTATTATTATGATATGGTTTTATTCCTGGTTATTTTGGTTTATTTTTGGTTTTTAACTTAACTTGGTTTTTCCTTTCATTGACTTTTCCTTTAGGGAAAAGCTTTCCTTTGCTGACTTGTATTGCTGTTTTTCACTTCCTTCTCATGAAATATTTTGCTGAGAATGTTCTATAGTGCAGGCTTTTCTATTTGTAATTTTTTTTAACTTTTGTTTATCGTGTAAAGATTTTATTTCATCGTCAAATCTGAAGGTTAGTTTTGCTGGGTAATAGTTAGTTTTTTTGCTGGGTAATAGTTAGTTTTGCTGGTTAGTTTTGTTGGCATCCATGTTCTTTCAGAGCTTGAAATATATCATTCCAGGCCTTTTTAGCTTTTAGTGATTGTGCTGAGAAATCTGCTGATATCTGTATTGGTTCCCCTTTATAAGTAATCTAATGCTTTCTCTCACAGCCTTTAAAATTCTATCTTTATTTTGTATGTGAAGTATTTTCATTATAGTGTGTCTTGGTGTGTATCTGTTGTAATTTTGTGCATTTGGTGTTCTGTAAACCTCTTGTATTTGATTTTACGTTTCATTTTTGAGGTTTGGGAAATTTTCTGATATTCTTTCATTGAACAGATTGTTCATTCCTTTGGTTTGTATCTCTGTGCCTTCCTCAATCCCAATAAATTTGGGATTAAATTTGGTCCTTTCATGATATCCCATAATTTTTTGAGGTTCTGTTATTAACATCTTCTCAGTTTATTCAACTTTATTTTCAAGATTAAATATTTTGTCTTCATTGTCTGAGATTCTGTCTTCCATGAGATCTATTCTGTTGGTGATGCTTTCTATTGAGTTTTTAATTTGGTTTATTGTTTCTTTCATTTCAAGTATTTCTGTTTTTTGTTTGTTTGTTTGTTTGTTTGTTTTTGTTTTTAGAATCTCTATTGAAGTGTTCTTTTACTTCCTGCATTTTTCTCTTTTAACTATTTATTGGTGTGATCATACATTGTCTACATTTACTCTCTTACCTTTTGCTTCATGGATCATTTTAATTATGCAGATTCTAAACTCTTTTTCTGTCATTTCTACTGCTATGCTGTCATTAGATTTTATCAAAATAGTCTCTTCATTTGTTAGGGACACTTTCTTCCCCTGTTTTTTAATATTGTTTCTCTATATTCCCCCCTAGTAGTGAAGATATGAGGTATTGCTGCTTCCCTTCTGTAGGCTTATTGTGACCCTGCAGATTTCCAATACCTTTCCTTTGAGGGGGAGATCAATGTTAGCAGCACCCAATATAAACAATATGAAGCCCTAAACCAGATAGTCACTATAAATTCCTTAACAGTATTGTAATAAACACAATGAGTTCAATTATTATCTACAGTATAGCCAATAGGCTTGCAATGAGTTCTACAACTTCTAATGGTAGACAAAGAGGATGGGGAGGGGTGTAGTGTGAAACTGTTAATGGGATAAGGAGTGAGTATATAAAAGTACCAAATCAAGGGAAGCATGAGAGCAGGATCAAAAGAAGTTGGTCTTTAGCATAAGAAAAGGGAGAAAGAGACTCAAAGGAAATAGGTAAATAAAAGGAAAATAAAGTGAGTGGGGGGAAAGGAATAAAAAATAAAAAAAAACCTATGGTTCACAGTCATCCACCACTCAAACCTCTCAGTCCCTCAGAATCTTGATGGTACCTGTCAAAGGGCCTCCAGTCTCCTGCAGGTGTCTCAGGACTGGAACTACCCCACCCAAAGATGGTGGCCACATCCTCAGGGATAATTCAAAATGTCTGCACCAGCCTCCAAACACACTGGGGAGCTGCAGCACAGGTGCTGAGTCCTTAGGAGGCACAGGTGGGTGCTGAGTCCAGAAGTAGAGGGGGAGTGGTATGGGGGGTGGGGTGGTCTTGGTTTGGGATCCAGAAGTGGCCTCCGGTAATTTTTTAAGTGTCTGAATTATTTTCTCTAATGTTGTAAAAACAATTAATGTTTTTCTATTTAATACTGAGTCATTTGGGGAAATTTTTATTTTTCCAAGAATATGTTCATTTTAACTGTCTTTTAATTTTTAGTAGAAAGACTTACTAACATTTTGAAAAATATTTATTAAGCTGTTATAATTCATAATATTGTCTTCATGTGCATTCCTCTCTCCTAATCAATCTTTCCTGAGGTTTGTCAGTTTTATTATTGTTTTCAACACTTCAACTTTGGTTTTCTCAACACTTTCTGTTTGGTTTCAGTTTTTCCCCTATAAATTATTTCTCTTTTTTCTTTATTTTATTCTTTTTATCTGTTTTAGTTGATATTTTTCTAACTTCTCAAGTGATAGGCTTAGCTTACTGACTTTTACCCTTTCTGCTTTTCTAATATAAGCATATAAGGTAATTTTCTTTACTATTGATTTAGCTACAGTTCAAAAATTTTTCATTACCTTTCAGTTCTAGTATTTTGTAATTTCTTTTCTGATTTCCTCTTGGCCTTTGAGTTATTTGGTTCTGTGTTTTGAAAATTCCAAATTATGAAAGTTTAAAATATTTCTCATATTATTAATGCATATCTCAGTTGGATTAAGAGCAAAGGTGATGGGGTACTTGATTCAAAATCTTTAAAACTTTGTAGATCAGTCTTGGCCCAAATTTTCATTTCATCATTTGTTGATTTTTTAAAATGTCCCTGCTTCTTCCGGAAACATTTATGTCAAGAAAAAAACTCATGTTAAATAACTTGATAATGCAGTTAATCTCCCCCAATATCTCTTATTATACCTCCTTTCTTCCTTCTAAGTCCAGAGTAGCCACCAACTCTCCACCCATCTGAGATCCAAGCAATGTTCTTGACCATTGTGGTGCACCAATGCATTGAAGCACAGCTCCTGTGAAGCATCTTATCACCTGATTTCCATTCGGTTCCTTAAGGCAGTTATCAACACTTTCAGCTTTGATCACCACTAAAAAATACAATTCCTTGTAAACCCTTTTCTTCTTCTTCCATCCTCATCACCCTTTGCATTCTCTCATTCTCTGATTCTTCTATCAGTTCTGACCATTAATCCATCCTGAATCCCAGGGTTCCCTTTAAATCTAAGCGAGGAACCTCTTCAGACTCCTCTTATTGATCCTTTTCTTGCCCCTGAATTTCTAAGAGCAGAGATCTTTGGGACTGACAAATAACAGACTTGATTTTCTTTGTATAGTATGTTCTCAACTGGTCCTGTTGATTGCTTCTTCCTTGAAAGAAGTGTTTACCCTGACCATCTTCACTTCTTGACCTCTTTATCCTTTTTGAAGCCATTTTAGCAGAACTTCGGTTCTCATATATCCCTTCAGTGATAACAGGGGATGGTACTAACTGAGCCTAAACAACCCATTCTGTCCACAAATGAATAAATCGTACACAGAAAGAATGAAGTTCTTCTCTATCTGTGGCTAGGTCATGGCCTGATTTCCAGTCCTGTCCCTGGAGAGTGAGCTAAAATCAGTCTTCTGCCAACTCACAAAGAGTTCAAGTGAAGTTTATTTCAAACATGTTAACATGTTTTGTTTCCAGAGATTTCTGTGAAACCAACCCATTCTCCACAAGGCAGGCATACCACATAATCTTTTTAAAATGCAAGTTTAATTATTTCTCTCCATTACTCAAATCTTTCAAAGGCCCCCTAGGGCTCCCAGGGTGAATTTCAAATTCCTTAAAATGGTTTAAAGCTCCTGAACCATCTAGGCAGGATTTCTTTCTCAGATTCAACTCAGTTCTGTGGCTTCATGCTTTTCCTGCATCCCTGTTGAACTATCTGCAGTTTGAGGACAGCACTGGACAGTTTCTTCTGGGTTTCTTCTCTGCCTGTAATGCCTCTTCTTATTTCAACACCCAATTTCCTCCCACTCATCCTTCAGTCTGGATTGAGGCATCATTTCCTACAAGAAGCTTTTCTGGAAACCATCACCTCCTCACCAGGACTAGAATATGTGCCTCTTTGCGGTGTTCCCCAACACTCAAGGAAGCCCCACCTTAATGCACTCACTGCCTTATCTGAATATTGAATACTCATGTATCTCCCCCATGGAACACTAAGCTCTATGAAAGAAGTTCACTGTTGTTTCTCTTGTGTCTGACACACAATAGAAGCTAAATAATTTATAGATATTAATTTAAACTCAATGTTTGATACAGATTGGGGAAAATTTAGTTTATTGGCATTATGTGTGAGAGTGAAGTTTTAATGCACCTCAACTAGATATAGTTAATTAGCTAAAAACTGTGAGCCTCAGTTTCCTACTCCTTAAGATAAGAAAAAAAAAAAAAAAACTATTTTCTCACAGGGATATTGAGATAATGAAATAAAATAACAAATATAAAATTTATTTAAAAAGTGCAAAACACTGCAGTGGGAAAGTGTTATAATCAGACTCATTTTTGGTTGCTTGACAGATTGCATTTAAAATTAAATGACACTGAGGGAAATAAGGGAGAACATTGAGGGGGGAAGAAAAGAATGTGCAGATTTTGGAGGTTCCACAACCTGTTAGATGAGGTTCCAAAATCAAATGCCTAGGCCTTGACTGACAGCTTATTACCCCTTTCTGGCAGTGTGTCCTGGAGTACAGCAGTCATATATCTTCCATCATCCATCATCACTCATTCATAGACTACAAAGGAGACCAGATGATTGAATATGAAGGAGACCAGATTATGGCACCCCAAATACTCCTCTTTGGCATAAGAATTATTTTAAGCTTTTTTTGTTTTTTCTTTTAGAATCAGCAGACCCAGTATCTCTCTTTCTGTACCAAAAAGATAAAGAAGAATAAATCACAAGAACTCTTATAAAGGAGTAAACTTAAATGTGCTGTACTTATTCTCACTTATTCTTCTTTTACTGGTCACCTGTTCTAACTGTCCTCTCCAACATCCTTTCTTTGTTTTGGTGGTTGATTGTGTTGAGGCCTGAATTCTAACACTGTCTTAGTCTGTTTTGTGCTGCTCTAACAGAATAACTGAGACTGGGAAATTTAAAATGAACAGAAATTCATTTCTTGCAGTTCTGGAGGCTGGGAAATCTAAGGTCAAGGAGGCCTTCATCTGGTGAGGTCTTTCCTGCTGTGTCATAACATCATGGAAGGTTATCCCATGGTGAGAAAGGAAATCAAAGGAAGAGATCAAACATACAGCCCCCAGCCCTTATGTATCGATTTTAGTCCATTCATGAGGGTGAAGTTCTCAAGACCTAAACTCCTCCCATTAGGCTCCACCTCCCAGCACTGTTGCTTTTGAGATTAAGTTTTCAACACAAGCTTATTTGAGGGACACATTTAAACTACAGCAGCAACCTATTTAAGATTTACTTATTTCTCTTAGTAATTCCCATGTACACATAAAGTGTACCTGTTAATAAACTTTTGTTTTTCTCTTGTCAACCTCTTTTATTATGGGGATCACCCCAGCTAAGTACTCAGAAAGGTGAAGAGAAAATTATCCCCCGCCTCCTACAAACACCATTATAGTCAACTCACTGTGTTAGGGACTGAAGCAACAATGAATGAATAGGGCCATTGCACCTAATATAGGCCTGAAAACTAATAATTATAGCATATGTTAATAATGATATGATGGTGACATGTATAAGCTATAATGGTAGTACAGGTGTAATACCCAAATATGCTTAAGGAAATTTGGGAAAGTTTGATAAAAAAAGTTCTGCTTTACCTGAGAGTTGAAGGACAAAAGCCAATAATGCAGCAGTAGAACTGGAAGATAAAGTGCACTCAGAGTGGAGGGAACAGTGCACAAATACCATGGTGAAGTGGCAAAATAGCAAACGTTCTTGGGCCAACATGCAATTAACACTGTGAGATGGTCCCCTTTCTGGGGAAGTTTAAGAGACTAGCATTAGATGGGTAAGATGGTTTCCTCTGCAATTATTATTCAAGTTTTGACTATTTCTGCCTTCTTGGAAATATAAGGTTTGCCAAAAACCAATTATTCACTAGACTTCATATTCTCTCCCTACTGGAATACTGAGTGCTTATTTTGTGTGGGTGTGAAGTGAGTGGGAAACAGAGGGAAAAGGCAACAAAGCTGAGATCTTGATGTGAACTCAGTCACTGGGTCACTATTTTCTGAGCTTGCTCCTGATTTACATACAAGAGCCAAGTGAGCTCATGGGGCAAAAGAGCAAGACATGTTGTCTTCAGAGGAAAGATGTAACAAGTCCTTATTGACAGCAGGCCAGTTGTCTTCCTGTGTAGCAGTTATCTTTCTAACCAGTACCTTTATCCTTGTTGATTGTTATTATTCATGATTTTGGTTTTTTAATGAAGATCTGGCAATCTTGGCTTGAAAAACTGGGAGTAACTTGCCAGCTTCTCCTTTTCCTTGACACTTTTTCTCAGTGTTTTCATTTTGCCTTGGTATGTTAATTTCTTCCCCAAATAAGTCCATAAACGTGGAAATGTTCAATAAGTTGAAAAGACACATTTACGTAGCTCTGAAGAAAAGTACCAGTATCCCAATCAGTATAGAGCTTTAAGAAAAAAAAATAAAGCTGCTCCTTTAATCCGTCCTAAAAAGAGGAAAATCATAACAGATTTTCTAATCGACTGGGAAAGCAGTCTGACTGCAACAGAGTTCTACAGCCATCCAAGTGACTGTCAGATCCATTCTGCTATCCACGGGGCCTCGTAACTTCTGCTTAACTAGGGACAGAAAACAAGAGGAACCTTTCAGGCAGGTGTTGTCACTGACCTGTGGTCCTAATAAGGAAGAAATTTGTACACATTTTAGTCCTGGTTGGTGCATTGTTCCCCCCAGCCCTCAATGATGTTCTATTTTAACCATTAAAAAAAGGAAATTATTCCAACACCCTGATTCTGATGCTAAGTATAATTCAGATTGGATTTTGTCCTGAAACTATATTTTAAATATTCACAGCAGACATTATTGTAAACCTGTTTGTTTTACCGAAGATAACATTTGACCTCATTTTGTTTATTATGGCAATTTTGTTATTGTCCCCATAGGGGCTATTTGGTCTAGGATTGCATAGTGTCTACTTTGGGCACTGCTAATATCGATCTCCCCTTAAAGAAAGGGTTTTGGAAACCTATAGGGCCACTATAAGCCTATAGGGGGAAATCTGCAATACCCCAGATCTGCAGCGCTAGAGGGGAAGATACATGAACAACATGAAAAAACAAGGGAAGAAAATGATCCAAACAAATCTAGATTCTATAGTAATAGAATCCAATGACAGTATGTTAGAAGAAATGTCAGAAAAGGACTTCAGATTATACACGATTAAGACAATTTGCGAAGCAAAGGATGAGATAAGAGAGCAAATGCAGGCAATGAATGATAATACCCATAAGCTGAAAGAGCATCTGCAGGAAGCAAAAGATCATTTCAACAAAGAAATAGAGATTCTCAAACAACAACAACAACAACAACAACAACAACAACTAAACAGAAATCCATGAAATGAAGGAGACAATAAACCAAATAAAAAACTCAATGGAAGGCATCACCAAAAGACTAGACCACTTGGAAGACAGAACCTTAGACAATGAAAACAAAATATTTAATCTTGAAAATAAAGTTGCCCAAATGGAGAAGATGGTAAGAAATCATGAACAGAATCTCCAAGAACTCTGGGACATCATGAAAAGACCAAATTTAAGAATTATTCGGATTGAGGAAGGCACAGAGATACAAACCAAAGGAATGAACAACCTATTCAATGAAATAATATCGGAAAATTTCCCAAATCTGAAGAATGAAATGGAAAATCAAATACAAGAGGCTTACAGAACACCAAATGCACAAAATCACAACAGATCCACACCAAGGCACATTATAGTGAAAATGCCTAACATTCAAAATAAAGATAGGATTTTGAAGGCCACAAGAGAAAAGCATCAGATTACATATAGGGGGAGACCAATACAGATAGCAGCACACTTCTCAACCCAGACTCTAAAAGCTAGAAGGGCCTGGACCTACATATTTCAAGCTCTGAAAGAACATAGTTGCCAACCAAGAATCCTGTACCCAGCAAAACTAACCTTCAGATTTGAAGATGAAATAAAATCCTTCCATGATAAACAAAAGTTAAAAGAATTTACAAATAGAAAGCCTGCACTACAGAATGTTCTCAACAAAATATTCCATGAGGAGGAAATGAAAAACAACAATGGAGGTCAGCAAAGGGAGGAACTACCTTAGAGAAAAACCACTCAAAGGAGAAACCAAGCCAACGTAAAAACCAAAAATAAGCCAAATGACTGGGCATACAAATCATTTCTCAATAATAATTCTGAACGTTAATGGCCTAAACTCATCAATCAAAAGACATAGACTGCCAGAATGGATTAAAAAGAAAGACCCAACAATATGCTGCCTGCAAGAGACTCGTCTCATAGAAAAAGACATCCACAGACTAAAGGTGAAAGGATGGGTAAAAACCTACCACACACATGGACTCAGTAAAAAAGCGGGGGTTTCATCCTTATATCAGATAAAGTGGACTTCAAGCCAAAGTTAGTCAGAAGAGATAAAGAAGGACATTTCATACTGCTTAAGGGAACCATAAATCAGGAAGACATAACGATAGTAAATATTTATGCCCCAAACAATGGTGCATCCCTATACATCAAACAAATCCTTCTCAATTTCAAGAATCACATAGACCACAACACAATAATTCTGGGCGACTTTAACGCACCGCTGTCACCACTAGATAGATCTTCCAAACAAAATCCAACCAAAGAAACCATAGAACTCAATAACACAATCAATAACCTAGACTTAATAGACATATACAGAATATTCCATCCATCAATGAGCAGATTTACTTTCTTCTCAGCAGCACATGGAACCTTCTCAAAAATAGACCATATGTTATGCCACAAAGCAGCCCTTAGGAAATGCAAAAAAATAGAGACATTGCCTTGTGTTCTATCAGATCATAATGGACTGAGCGTAGAAATCAATGACAAAGTAAAAAAAGGAAATTACTCCAACACTTGGAGACTAAATAATATGCTATTGAATGAAACATGGATAACAAAAAACATCAGGGAGGAGATTAAAAAAATTCTTAAGAGGTCAATGAGAATGATGATACAACATTTCAAAATCTCTGGGACACTATGAAAGCGGTATTAAGAGGAAAAATCACTGCATGGAGCGCATTCCAGAAAAGAATGAAAAGTCAACGGTTAAATGACCTAACATTACAGCTCAAAGCCCTAGAAAAAGAAGAACAGAATAACAGCAAAAGTAGTAGAAGACAGGAAATAATTAAAATCAGAGCTGAAATCAATGAAATTGAAACAAAAGAAACTATTCAAAAATTGACATAACAAAAAGTTGGTTCTTTGAGAAAGTAAACAAAATAGATAAACCCTTAGCCACACTAACAAAGAGAAGGAGAGAGAAGACTCAAATTACTAAAATATGTGATGCAAAAGGAAATATCACGACAGACACCACTGAGATACATAACATAAAGAGAAGCTACTTTGAAAATCTGTATTCCAACAAAATAGAAAGTACCGAAGACATTGACAAATTTCTAGAGACATATGCTCCTCCCAAACTGAACCAGGAGGACATACAGGATTTAAACAGATCAATATCAAGCAATGAAATAGAAGAAGCCATTAAAAATCTACCATCCAAGAAAAGCCCAGGACCAGACGGATTCTCAGCTGAGTTCTACAAGACCTTCAAAGAAGAACTCATTCCAATACTTCTCAAAGTATTCCAGGAAATAGAAAAGGAGGGTACCCTACCGAACTCATTCTATGAAGCTAATATCACCCTCATACCCAAACTAGGAAAAGACACATCAAGGAAAGAAAATTTTAGACCAATATCCTTGATGAATATAGATGCAAAGATCCTTAACAAAATATTGGCAAACCATATCCAAAAACATATTAAGAAAACTGTGCACCATGATCAAGTGGGGTTCATTCCTGGAATGCAAGGATGGTTCAACATTCGTAAATCAATAAACGTAATTCATCATATCATAGACTTAAGGATAAGAATCATATGGTTATTTCAATTGACGCAGAAAAAGCATTCGACAAAATACAACACCACTTCATGCTCAAAACACTAGAAAAAATAGGGATAGTAGGAACATACCTGAACATTGTAAAGGCTATTTATGCTAAGCCCATGGCCAACATCATTCTTAATGGAGAAAAACTGAAACCATTCCCTTTAAAAACGGGAACAAGACAGGGATATCCTCTTTCACCACTTCAATTCAACATTGTCCTCGAAACTCTAGCCAGAGCAATTAGGCAGACTAAAGAAATTAAAGGGATACAAATAGGAAAAGAGGAACTTAAGCTGTCACTATTTGCTGATGACATGATTCTATATTTAGAGGATCCAAAAACCTCCTCCAGAAAACTTCTAGACCTCATCAATGAATTCAGCAAAATAGCAGGCTATAAAATCAACACACATAAATCTATAGCATTTTTATACGCAAGTGACAAAACAGCTGAAAGGGAAATGAGGAAAACAACTCCATTTGCAATAGCCTCAAAAAAAATAAAATACTTAGGCATCAATCTAACCAAAGAGGTAAAAGATCTCTACAATGAAAACTACAAAACACTGAAGAAAGAAATTAAGGAAGACCTTAGAAGATGGAAAGATCTCCCATGTTCTTGGATAGGCAGAATTAATATTGTCAACATGGCCATACTACCAAAAGTGCTATACAGATTTAATGAAATTCCAATTAAAATCCCAATGACGTTCTTCACAGAAATAGAGCAAGTAATCATGAAATTCACCTGGAAGAATAAGAAACCCAGAACAGCTAAAGCAATCCTTAGCAGGAAGAATGAAACACGGGGTATCGCAATACCAGAACTTCAACTATACTACAAAGCAATAGTAACATGTAACATGTTAATAGTAACATGTAATAGTAAACAGCATGGTATTGCCACCAAAATAGACAGGTAGATCAATGGTACAGAATAGAGGACACAGACACAAACCCAAATAAATACAATTTTCTCATACTAGACAAAGGTGCCAAAAATATGCAAGGGAGAAAAGATAGCCTCTTCAACAAATGGTGCTGGGAAAACTGGAAATCCATATGCAACAGAATGATACTAAACCCGTATCTCTCACCCTGCACAAAACTCAACTACCATCAAGGACCTTGAAATCAGACAAGAGACCCTGCATCTTATAGAAGAAAAAGTAGGTCCAAATCTTCACCTTGTTGGCTTAAGATCAGACTTCCTTAACAGGACTCCCAAAGCACAAGAAATAAAAGCAAGAATCAATAACTAGGATAGATTCAAATTAAATAGCTTTCTCTCAGCAAAGGAAACTATCAGCAATGCGAAGAGAGAGCCTACAGAGTGGGAGAATATCTTTGCCACTCATACTTCAGATAGAGCACTAATTTCCAGAATATATAAAGAACTCAAAAAACTCTACACCAAGAATACAAATAACTCAGTCAACAAATGGGCTAAGGAAATGAACAGACACTTCACAGAAGATGTAGTACAAGCAATCAACAGATTTATGAAAAAATGTTCAATATCTTTAGTAATAAGAGAAATGCAAATCAAAACTACACTAAGATTCCATCTCACCCCAATTAGAATGGTGATTATCAAGAATACAAGCAATAATAGGTGTTGGAGAGGATTGGGGAAAAAGGTACACTCATACATTGCTGGTGGGACTGCAAATTAGTGCAGCCACTCTGGAAAGCAGTGTGGAGATTCCTTAGAAAACTTGGAATGGACCTACCATTTGACCCAGCTATCCCACTCCTCGGCCTATACCCAAAGGACTTAAAATCAGCACACTACAGAGATACAGCCATATCAATGTTCATAGCAGCTCAATTCACAATAGCCAGACTATGGAACCAACCTAGATGCCCTTCAATTGATGAATGTATAAAGAAACTGTGGTATATACATATACAATGGAATATTACTCAGCTGTAAAAAATAATAAAATTATGGCATTTGCAGGCAAATGGATGAAATTGGAGAATATCATGTTAAGTGAGATAAGCCAATCTCAAAAATCCAAAAGAGGAATGATCTCACTGATAAGTGGATGATGACATTTAATGGGGGGTGGGAGGGGGACAAGAATGGAGGAAGGAGGGACTGTATAGAGGGAAAGGAGAGGTGGGAGAGGTGGGGGGAAGGAAAAAAATAATGGAATGAATCAAACATCTTTATGTAAATATATGAATATGCAAATGGTATGCTGTTACTCCACGTACAAACTGAAACAACATGTATCCCATTTGTTTACAATAAAAATAAATTAAAAAAATATTCATAAACATCAGTTTAATCTCCAAATCAATTTATCCACATACAAATTATTTACTTACAAAATGTACAGAGGATGAAAGTGTAGGTGAACACAAACTAGAAAGGAAACGAAAGCTTTACGATGTTAAAAATTAATTAGGTTTACTGATAGTTGTCATATCTCTATGTCAACCTCAGATATTTTCAGGCAATTTTCATAATAAAATTGTCTATCACAATATCTATTTTAGAAGAATTTTTACAATAGAATTCATGAACTCTAATATTCTGCCTCCAAGTGTATTTCCATATTCAGAAAAGTTTTGAAGGCTCTGTCACAGTTTATTTTTTTCAATATTAGCAAGTGTACTTGCTAATATTGAATAAATAAGATACATTTTCTCACCTTCAAATTGATTTTTTTTTTCTCCTTTAGAGGGTGTTGAGTAAAATATGGCAAAATATGTTAAAAGATATCTCTGGTTTTGACTCAAAATTTTAAATGTAAATTCAAAGTTATTGTTGCTCTCCTCCTTGTCATTTCAGTCTCTAACGCTCAACTTCTGAAATGTTCTTGTCACCTATAGATTTTCAGAATTTTCTTGCAGTTATAATGTTGTTCAATGTGCCTCTCCCCTAGAAAACAAACTCATTCTGCTTCTTTTCTATGACAATCCAGGGGCACGTGTGCTGCTCTGAGTCCCCTCCCCAGGGCTCTGCAGCGCAAGGTGGTGTAGGCTGCTGTACCTGCCGTGAATACTACAGGATGCCTTTGAGTCGCTCTGTGCCTGAAGCAGAGGACACGCTGCTGCTGTTGTGTTGTGCAGGGGACAGGTGCCCATTGCTGCCCACGTGCCCTCCCTGCTGGGGCACTGATCCTTCCCTTGTCCTAGCTAAGCAGACCCTGATGAGGAAATGGTTCAGAATTCCTGTTGGTGAATCCCCAGCCCCTGGAATCAAGAGAATCAGTTATCATGTGTGCAACTGGTTCTACTGTTTGAAAGAGAGAAACATTCTCATTTCGTAAGAGAATAGTAAATAGGAAGTTTCCATTGGAGTCTTCAGATACAGGAGCTATGGAATTCCAAACTGAGGTATCAGGCCCAAAAGTCGATTTTCAAAGATTTGAGAATTGGTTTTACAACTCTTATCCACAAGAGGAAGATGAAAAGGCTAAGAGTGGGAATTAAAACAAACTCTGGGAAGGTGACTTATTAGGAGAGAGACCATGGGGAGCAGAAGGGGCATTGCCACTTAGTTCAAGTCTGGTGATGTGACAGCCCTGTCCTCAGGGCCACTTGACAGGTATCCTTGCAGTTGGCAATGTAGGGTACTGATGGCTATCTCATGCCTGCCAGCAGCAGCCTAATAAAAGTCCTACACTTGCAGAGAGGCTGAATTTTCATGGGATTGTGTGTCAGAGTCACAGACATTCCCGGGAGTGAATGTGGAAGCAGCAGCTGGAAGTTGAGACCAGGGTCTGTGTAAAAGGCATGTCCTATTCAGTGTGGCTGTGAGGGCAGTAGGAATGGATTTCCTGCCTAGGGGGATGCTGAGTGCATGCAGGAGTGAGCAGCTGCAGGATAGGCCCAGCACCTAAGGATTAGAACCAGATTGTGTTGGAGCAAAGATTTATTTCTTGATGAAAAGTGCCTTCTGCAATTGAAATTATGAAAGTGACTTTGTTATATAATAGTTACATTAGAAAAATCACTGGATGTCATGAGCTTCCATTCAGGGGAAGGTCAATCACCACTGAGCAGGCTTAACAGAAGAATGAAAAAATAAATTTATTTTAATAGTTTCACCCCAAGAATTTGGTAGATTTTTTTTTTTTTTTTTCCTGATACCATGTAGGATTCTTTTCCTGTATATCTTAATGTCTCCTGGAAGGAGGAACATCAGTGCCTAGGTTCTTTGAGAACTTACAGTGAGCAGTATAGAATCATATGTATGTAAGCCGAGGCCCAGAGAGCTAGCAGAGCAAAAACCATGCCCCACGAGCAGAGTCTGTTCCCTCCTGTAGGGGCAGGAAGGTCTCAAGGCAGATCCAGAACCAAGTGTTATTGGGCAGGAGGCCTCTGAGAAAAAGCAAGAGGGACTTTTTAAAAATAACCACATGTCTGGGCATACAATCTAAATGTGCTTTGCTAAAAAACACTTTCCCTTGAAAAACAGCATTTTATTCAAATGAATTCCTAGTTTCTTCCTTCCCTTTCTTATTCTTCTACTTTTTCTTGTTTCTTCCCCCCACCCCCCAATTTGTTGTTCAAATGAACAGAGCCACAAACAGAAATCAAAGGTGAACTATAAAACTGATGGTGATCTAGTATCTTCAGAATTTACTTTCTTTTCAACAGGATTAAAGATCTGCGCAATTGTTTTTTGTCATGCTTAAAACAAGAGCTCTAATGTTAGTAATTAAAATTTTTATAAATATTTTGTGACAGAAGGCTTTTGAAGAGACCTTGAAGATCACATCTCCGCATTTTGAGGGCCACTGAGAGGCAATTTTTCCTAAGGATGCAGAACCTGAGTTTGGGTGGCAAAAGCCCCATGTGCTCCCCACTCCAGCCCAGCATGCTAGATGGAGCCTATGATAAGCAGTTAAAATTTGGGTACCACAATGTATTTCTTCAATTTATATAAACTGTGTCCAGGTTTTCTTATCTGCAAAATGGGGATGTAATAATGCCTCAACATGATTGTTAAGAGGTTAAATGAAAACTGTTTAGAATGCTCTGGCACTTGACATTCCAAAATGTTCTTTGATCATCTTCTCTTTCAATAAGAAGAGGTAAGAGAGGAGGAACTGCTTGTTGGGTTTTGACAAAATTTAACCCTAGGAAGAAAAAAGAAAAGGAGAAACTAGAATTATTTCCAGAGTCAGGAGGACTACATGGGTTGGTGTTTCAGGGAGAGTTAGGATCACCTCAAACAATGGATTCCCACAGGCCTGGAGGAGAGATCACAGGACCTTCTGAGAGAGAGGTAGTATATTATGTCAGTCCAGTAAGTAGGGGATTTCTGGATTTTCTGGGGGCCTTCCAAGGCACTGACACAAGGGGAATTCTGGGTCCTGTATTGATCTGTGTATCTTAAACTCAGTTTAGAAATAATTGCTTGTATTTTTTTTTTTTTTTTTTTGCAAGAAGTTTCATCTGCTGCTCTCATTATTACTTCCATGGGATGGTAAGGAACTTTGTCTCATTGTACCAGTGAATAGTTTTGGGTGCCTTTGGTTGAGTTTGTAGCTGCCCTATGCAAGCACTGATGGATTAATGTCGACAGGATGGACTGGAGGTGTGAACAGCTGGGTCTGCTTGCAAAGTTGCACAGTGAAAGAGAAATGAAGGTTTGGATCTGGCAACATCTGTTTGAATTCATTCAGAAAAACCAGATTGGAGCTGCTCAAGTTCAGAGATTTACAACTGTATCTTTTCCTTTCAGTGCCTGGCAGGCTCATGGCTCAATAAATGTTTGCTGTGTAAATGAGGAATTCAGAAAAGAAGAACAAAACGAGGTGGAGGTGGGGAAGATATAGGAAGATTTCAGATCAGGGAAAGAACAGGGAAGCCATGTAGGATGAGAAAGATGCTCAAGTGAAAAGAGTAGGACAGGAACGCTCTGCTGAGTACAGGGCAGAGCAACTTCTCCAGAGTCTACAGAAGAATGTCAAACAAAGTGATGGGAAGGGGAAGCAGAAAGGAAAAGGAAACTTCCGTTTCCAAAGACCTCTGAAAGACGTGAGCTGGTTTGAAATCTTAGAAAAGAGAATTAGTGTAGATTCCACAACGGGAGCAGAAAGTAAGAAGCTGGTGGAGGTGAGAGTGAAAGCATCTTCCCAAAGCAAGAAAGGACCCCCAAAGTCCACACAAAGGTCACTGCAGCCACATTTAGAGAGCCATAGCGGAGCGCGGAGGAGAACCTGAGGGAGGAGAGTGAGAAAAACAAGAACGTGAGGAGATGGAGATAGTAGTTCATGGTCTTTATTTTGCAATGTGAGAGTTAATGGGTGAACCATTTTCTACCCTCCCTCCTTTCATCCCCCTTCCCTTTCATTCTCGTGGGGGTGGGTGGGTTTGCAAGATTCATTTTAAATCACATACAATTTAGCTTTTCATGGTAACCTAGGAGTACAGGAGGGCATGTGTGAGAACTGACTTGAGTGAGGACAAATGCAGATATGAAGGTTATTCTTACCCCAGGTCTAAGAACCAGGACCTCTTCTTTTCCTAGGAGCTAGCAGGGAGGATGGTCACTTGGGGTAAATCCACAGGGACCAGACAAGTATCAAATGCAAAGTGCTTGTTCCTTCCCCACTGTGAAAACTACCTCAGAGAGATATTGCACATGCAAAGCCCAGCTGCAAGAGGCCTGTGGGTACAGTGTTAGCCTTATGATGGTTTGTGGAAATACTTCTGGGCAGTTCTGGCCAGCTGCCTGAATCCAAAACTTTCCCCTTGGGTCTCGAACTTGTCCTGACTAAACCAATTTACTTAGAGCATAGGGTACACTATTCACATCAAAAGAATATGCTTAAGTAGATATAAGGCAGCCTTCCCCTGTGGTCACTTATGCTTTGCTCTTGACAGAGGTTTGGCTGCCAACTGGAAAGATGTCCTAACTTTGCTGTTGAGCCAATAAAGCCGAAATAATGGGAAATGACATAAGCTTTTAAGTGAGTCTGCAGGAGAGCGAGAGGCTGCGGTGGGGGGTTAGCATAGGTGAGCAGCAGCAGAACACTGGGAATGCAGTCCAGCCCACAGGGCCCTTAATTGCTCTCCTCAAATGGGATCTCTCCTGAGCAGTGTAGTGTGCTGGTTATGGCAAGAGACTTCTAAGCTGTCAAGACACAATTTCAAATCCCCAGCTTGGCTCCTTTGTCACTTGGCCAAGGTATTTGACCTTTCTGAACCATAAATAAAATGAGCAAAATAATATCAACCTCACTGGATTTTCCCCAGGTTTAAATAAAATTTCTAAAGTATTTAGCACAACAGTGTTTTTCAAACCTGACTGCACACCGGAATTAACTAGGGAAGGTTTAAACAATCTCCAGGCCACTATGCTTCAGTCTAGACAAATTTGGTCAAAACCCCTGAGGCTAGGAACTGGGATTTGTGTGTGGGAAGCTCCCAGGTGACTCTGATTCCCCAGGAGGGCTGTGAGCCATCACGAACCACTTTCTGTTCCCCTAAGAAAGAATGCACTGGAGATAGATTTCAATGACCTCCTGCAAGAAAAGTACCTAACACTGCACTTGGCAGATAGGGAGCACTCAGGAAAAGAGCTATTTTCTGTTTACCCTAATTTTATTACTTAAAAGGAATTACAATTGAGCCTGTCTATAGACAGTTGAGAATTCAGAGTGTAAATTTTCCTCTGTAGAGTATCAAGTGTTGTAAGAGAAAGCATATCAAATCTTATATTGGACTAAGGGAGTATGATTTTTCTCAGTTCCATATCCTTGTCAAAATGTCAATATTCATAGTTTCTTATAAAGTCAACTCTTGGCAGAGAGGCTGAGAAGGTGATCTCCCAAAGCTGACTGTCCACGTTCCCAACTTGACTCAGTCACTTCTTAGCCGTGTGACCCTGGGCAGTTTATAACTTCTCTGTTCCCCAGTTTCTTCATTGATAAAATAGAGATAATACTGGTATGGGTATCAGGGATAATATGAGGACTAAATAAATTAATATGAACAAAATACTCTCAAAAGTGTCACTTTGTGGTCATCCCTTAGCTAGCAGTAGGAATGAGATGATTTTTAGTGTTCTTGACTTTTTCAAGATGTTTGTGTGTCAGAAGTTGGTCAAATTCTAAAGCAATGTGCTCTAGTTTTCAAATTTTGGCATGTTTCAGGATCACCTAAGAATCTTGTTAAAAATGTATTCTTCTGGAATATGATACAAAAATTCATTAACCTCTACTATTGTGAAAACACTATGTATATAGTATTTCTAAAGACTGAGAAGACCAATATCTAAAGTTAGCAAACTGAAGACCTAGGAGAAGCAACAGTGAAAATTTCAGAGTTCAATAGGAGAAAATGGATGGTCCAGGTAGAAGACAATCAGAGAGTAAGAATTCTTTTTTACTTAACCTTTTATTCTATTCAGTCTTCAACTGATTGAATGAGGGCAATCTGTTTTACTCAGTCTATTGATTTAAATGATAATTTTATCCAGAAATACCCTCACAGATAACACCCAGAAGTATTATTTAACAAAAACCTGGACACCTAGGGCCCAGTCAGGTTATTACATAAAAGTAACCACCACACTGGATTAGGTTTCAAAACATAATGCAGAGTCCCAATGCTGCAAATTACATACTATTGTAGAAGAAAGTCGTAACTGACTGTGTTCCAATTTCTTTTTTTAGGAAATGGGGACGGTAAATTGCTTTAAATTATCAAGACCTTTTGAGGACCAAATGATATAGTCACAATATATGCATGAAACAAATTTGTTTTCTGAAATATCCTAAGACGTTATCAGCATTAGCTAATTATTTGTATAGAATGAAACTTCTTTGTTGTGATTATTTGTGATCTACCTTGTTTCAACAGAATGTAAAGTAAAATAACAACTTCTGAGTCACAACAACAGAAAAGTTTTTGTTAGTTCATACACTTTTTATGATTTGGATCTGATAGCCAGAAACAAAATGCAACTTTGATGAGGACAGAGAAAGTGAGAAGAAGATTAAAAGTTTGGAGGGTGAAGATTAATTAATGTCTTTTTTTAAAATGGAAAATTCATTGGAACCTCAAAGAAAATAAACATTTTTTAACTTTCTTAGGATTCACAAAGGGGAAATAATGACTGCTATTAAGGATAACTGATAACTACCATGGTATTATAATAAAGTAAACTTGGAGAAGTTTTAACATTGAATTGATTATATTCTCATTTCACTGCTGAAAATATAATGTCCCAAGTAGAATAGTTTGAAAAGCTCCACTATCCCATAATTTCCTTTTAGAATGCAGCTAACAATTCTAAGCATTATTTTTTTAACTTGAGAGACCCCGACTTCATAGAGATGCTATATTTAGCCAACTTTCTTCTTTAAAACCAATGTTACACTAATCACTCCTGTGATGTTAAAAATAAATAAATAAAAATAAAGTCAGGGCCCTAAAATCAGAGTAAGCATTAGGGACATTTTTTCTTCCTCTCAACCCCTCAAAGGAGAAAGGTAAGAGCAAGTCATTGAAATTTTGGAGCTTATAAAATGTTTTAGAAATCTTTCTCTGAGTAAAGCTTAGGAACCCATAGCAAGGAGAATGTCATGAACCACCAGAAACTCCCAAAGAAGTTTTCCAAAATTTCCTGCTTCTTTCTATATCCTCAGAAATTACCTGTGGGCCCTAGAACCATTTTTACAGGTGATCAGTCTCAGGTACTTCATTATTCTTCCAGGTCTTACCTGAGAAGGCGACTCATGACTTGTTAGTACCCTTTTGCTCAAGGGCAATTTTGATGAGAGTCATATGGCTGGATTCTAACTGCAGTGTGGTTGGGTCTGTCTCAGTGAGTGAAGGTACAAATAGCACAGGACCTGATTATTGTACAAAAAGAACAGTGTATTCCCCCTAAACTTCCCCAAAGGTAAGAAAACTTTCAAAACAGCAGAGAACCACCCAAATTATATAAAGTCCTCTATGTGAACTGGAAATGGTATGCTGCAATTCTATTTTGCCACACTATATGAATCATAAATATTTGAAGATTGAAAAAAAAATCAATAAAAAATAATCTGTTAAAAGTCCACTTAAATGCTATTTCAATCCTATCACCTGTGGAGAGGCCAGACCCCATGGTCCATATTACATTTCATCATTCTCCCCACTAATTAGTCACATTGCACAGAATACAGAAGTTACTCTCTCCTTTATAGATGACAAAATTAATATCTATTCACCTGAGATTTAATTAAGCCAACAGCTGAGGAGGTTAATTAATAGGACTCACAGAAATCTGTTTCATCATTTTCTTTTGTTTTAATGTTTTTTCTTACATAAAAATTATTTTATAATGATTTTACATTTGTAATCTCATATGGGATTGTCAAATGTTCATAATTTTGATGATTTTGAATCATGTATATATTTAGTTGTATATGGACACAATGCCTTTATTTATTTTTACGCAACGCTGAGGATTGAACCCAGTTCCTCACACATTCTAGGCAAGCACTCTACCATTGAGTTACAGCCCCAGCCCTGATTTTGAATCTTTTACTCAAATTTTAATCACCAGATGAAATTGTTTTTCCTTCTTTTTTCCCCCAAATTCTAAATATTGCAGGCTTTTTATTTAATTATTTGAAAAAGTCAGGCATCAGCACATATTCTGCTTATCCTTTAAATTCTCTTTGCCCCTCTTTCTCCTGAACCCTGTAAGGTAATGTCCTCACTCTATTCAATTGTGATTTAAATGTTTGATTAAGCAGTGTCATATAGTCCTATGATTCCAGAAAAGTGCACAAACTTACATGTGGATTTTCTGAAATCCACCCAGGAAAGGATAAGGAGGAAAGAGGGAAGTATGAGGCTATCAGAACCTTAATATAAAATTAAGAAATTTAAAAAAAAATAAGTTGTATTCAAAGTAGAGCTAAAATACCAGAGGGGAAGAGAAGGGCCTGTGCAGGGACAGTATCTGGGGAAACCTTTCCACTTCTCACCTTGTTCTGGGCAGGACAGCACCAATTGCTACTTCAGAGCAGAAGAGTAACCCCAGCCTGCTTGAGGTGGACTAGGCTGGAAATTGGATAACGATATGTAGTCATGCCTGGATGCTTTGTGCAGGGTGCCCCTCAGGGCTGAAGCACTCACACCCCAGATGCGAAAGAACTGGGAGTTCACAGCTCCCAGCTGAGGCTCTGTAGCACTTCCCTCCACTGAAAGTTTAAACTCTGTCTCAGAATCAGCTTCCTGAGCAACCTGATCTGATTGCAGCTTGACTAACAAATCTTGAATAGACCTCTTCACCACCTGCACATTTTGGACCTTCTGATTACAAATCAGGGCGATAGCTACTAGAAAGGGAACATTAAAGGTGTAAGGATTTCCCCAGAGGGACTGAGTGAGGGTCACCTGGTGATTAAGGCACAAAAGGTCATAGATCTGAGATCAACAGCAGAGAAGATGAGTGTGGGAATATCTTCTACATTCATGTCTCAGATTTCCAAGGAGAGGCACAAGCCCAGTGAGGATCCTCCAATGAACTGACAATGGTTCAATAAATCAACTGATTGTATCAGCTCTCTCAGCCTGAGGTTAAAAGAGAGAGAAAAAGGTCAGTTTCTAATTCTGGTCAGTTAATCAATCTGTTTTTAACTCAACTGAATTGTTTCTGCTTGTTTTGAACTTTGAGTTTGAAAATGACTCTGTAGTAGTATACTGCTTAGTAAATGCTCCAAATATCCAAATTTATAATTGACCATTCCATTAAGCTAATTGGTTTATTTCCAACTCTTTACGATTCATTACCTATTCTTTTCAAAGGAAAAATGTATTCCAATACACAAAATATAGAAATACAAGAGACACAACTGAGTACAGTTTACTGAAAAAATTGTTGCTTTTCACAGAACCAATTGATATCAAGTTCTATAGATCTGCAAATCCCTGAACCATCAGAATTAAGAAGTGGCCAACCTCAGACAAATATCATGCAATATCAGGTAAGGGTACCACTCACGTGCATTTCTGCAGGTGGTGGTGTCAGAGAGACAGGGGATTGAGGATTTCATACCAAAGCCCTCTGCTTGAAGGGGCACTGCTGGAGTAGGCAGGCTGATGCCCTGTAAGTCCCTCTCTAAAGGGCTGTGTAGAGATAATCCACCCACTCTGGTAGTTGGTTTCCATGGCTACAATACCTCTTCTAAACAATGCCTAAAAAGATGCTCATCCTAAGACTCTTAGTGAATATTCAGGAAAGTAACTCCAAGTTTGACTAAGCTTATGTTGTACATTTGACAGCATCCTTTACTAAACAGCAAATTTTTAAAGGTGCAAATAAATGGATAAAATGACACTACAAATTTGGGTTTCTCCACTAAAGTTGGTGAAAATTTGGTATAAAAGAACACTTAGTTGAGAGAAACTAAAGGAAATTACTAAATTGTTTATTTTTTCTATTAAAATCAGCTTTGAGGCACAATTTATCACAAAAAAGTGCCCATTTTGAGTGTAGTGTAATGAGTTTTGAAAAATGAATATATCATGTGACCACGACCCCCCCCCCCCCAAAATTCCAAATTGCCTTTTTGTAATCAATCTGGTTCACCTCCTGTCACTGGAAACCACTGCTTTACTTTATTTCACCACTGATTTGCTTAAATTTTATACAAATAAGATTTTATAGTATGAAATCATTTGTGTATAGTTACAGTGCCCAGTGTGTTTTTGAGATTCACCCATATTGTTGTGGTTATCAGCAGTTGGCTCATTGTAATTGCTAAGAAGTATTCAATTATTTCAGTATACCACTTTTTGTTAGTCTGTTAATGTTTCGATGTGCATTTTTTTAAAACCAGGTTTTGGCTAATACAAATAAATCTGTTAAAACAAGTCATTATGTGTGGACATATTCAAGCATATTTTTGAACATTTATCTTAGAACAATTTTAGATTTACAAAAAGGTTACAACAAGAGCACACTGTTCTTCTGCACCCTTAACCCACTTTCTCCTGTTAACATCTTATATAACCATTTCACATTCGTTAAAACTAAGAAATTAACATTGCACAGTACAATTAACTTAGTTGTTATTCAGATTTCACCTGTTTTTGACTGATGTCCTTTAAGTTCCAGGATCTAATCTAAGAAATCAATTGCTTTTAATTGCCATGTCTTAGTATCCTCTGACCTAGAACAGTGTCTCAGTCTTTCCTGGTTTTCATGACCTTAACAGTCTTGAAGTATACTAGTTAGACATTTTATAGAATACCTCTCAACTAGGGGGCATTGTCTGAATTGTCTCATGGTTAGACTGGGGCTATGGACAGATAATACCAGAGAGATGAAGGGCCCTTCTCCTAGCATCAGAATGGGGAGCACACAATCAACACAACTTATTACTGGTGAAGCTATAATAATATGGATCACTTGGTCTCTGTCAGATTTCTCTGCTGAACAGTAACTGGTTTCTCCCCTCTGTTCTTCTGATAGTCCTTAGTGAGTTAAGGGCTGGGGTTCCTTTCTGGAGGCTTCAGTAGAGAATCAATTTTCTTATCTTTTGCAGCATCTGGAGGCTGCATTCCCTGGCTTACAGCTTCTTACATCTTTAAAAGCAGCAATGACTGGTTGAATATTTATTGCACAGCTTCTTTTTTGACATTGACTCTTTCACTTCTCTTTCCCTGCTGATACAAACCTTTGTGATAACATTGGGCCTATCCAGAAAATCATTGATAATCTAACACATCTCAAGATTAGCTGATTAACAACCTCAATTCATTTGCAATCTTAATTTCTCCTTGCCATGTGAAATAACATATTCTCAAATTACAGGAATTAGAATATGAACATCTACCAGAGGCCTTAATTTGCTTAGCTCAGGAATTCTATACTACATTATCTAGTTTGATGCCCAAATTATTCCAGCTTTACTTTTTCCAGGTTGGTTCCTACATCCTTTAGACATACCTCAAGGTTTTGTTTTTGTTTTTTTTTTTTAGTAATTCATTATTTTCTGTCATGGCAAGAGGCTCCAGGTTTATCTTTGTTTTCCCTATTCCATCCTTAGAATCACTTATTTCTCCAAGGAGTCTTGGTTCCTTGTATTGGGGAATGATACTTAGAAACCAAGATCTGAGTGCTGGGTTGTTTATTACTACTGAGGTGCTACTACTTCTAAATCAGTAAACAGAGGTGGGAATTATATGAATGGTGTGTACCATATATTTTAACCATTTCTGCATCTAGCATATGTACATGTATTTAAAAAAATGTGTTCATGTTGATTTCCCCAACTCTTGTCTAGTACTGTATGGTTTGTTTAAGCCATATCTCCTTGCTTATTGTAACTCCTTTCCCTCACAGATAGAAATCTGTCCCCCATCATCTATAATTTATTTACTTATTTCTTTGGTCCTACTGTACATGTAAAGTAGTTTCAGAATTGCTAACCCAGACCTTTGTGAGAAATAAATTCAGCAACTAGAGTAGTATTTGTTACTTTTCTTTTGTCTTTAGCTATACAATCTTGAGCCAATATACCATTTCCAAAGTTAGTGAAGTCAGGTTTTTTCCCTCAAACCCTTCTTTGAGGTTTGTATCATGCATTTTTAATATAATTAGACTCATTTTTTAGTTATCTGCATTCTATCCCCTGCTTTCTTGGTTGATTTTTAAGAATTTACCTACAGTAATATTTACTCTTTTTAAAGTGTAATTCTGTGAGTTGTGACAAATTCATAAAATTACATATCTATCAACCAAAACTACAACAAAAAATTCCATCAGCATAAATATTCCCTTGTTGTAATCTATCATTCCATTCCTTTTACAACCACCGACAACCACCGATTTTCCTTCCTTAGAGTTTTGTGTTTACAATATCATATAAATGCAATAAAATTATAATTTGTAGCTTTTGAGTCTTGGTTCTTTCACTCATCAAAATATATTTAAGGTCCACTCATTTTGTTCTGTGAATCAATAGCTCATTTATTTTTATATTTCTGAGTAATATTTCATTTCACAGCTTACTTTTTAGTTTGTCTGTCCATTGATATACTAAAGAACATCTCAATTGTTTCCAGTTTGCCAGTTTGGAATAATTATGAGTATTGATTCTACAAACATTTGAATATGAGAGTTTCTCCCTGTCTCTGTCTCATCTCTGTTTCTCTCTCTCCTTTTCTCTCTATCTCTTTCTTTGCGCATGTGTGTGAATATGAGAGCTCAGAACACTTGAGTGATACTTAGAAACTAGGAACAAGTTATGGGGCTGTATGTTAAGTATTACGTCAATTAAAATGACTGTACCATTTGCATTTTGACCAGTAGTGAACGAGAATTCTTGGGGCTTCACTCCCTTCCCAGTGTTTGATATTGTCAGTTTTTAAAAGTATACGCGACAACTTTAGTAAGTGTACAGTAGTATCTCATTTTGATTTTGATTTGCGTTTTCCCAATGACAGTAAATGTTGAAAACCTTTCTTTTCTTTTCTTTTCTTTTTGGTACTGGAGATTGAACCTAGGGGAACTTAACTACTGAGTCACATCCCCAGACTTTTTCATTTTTTATTTTGAGACAGCATCTCACGAGGTTGCTTACAGCCTCACTAGGTTGCTGAGGCTGGCTTCCAACCTGCAATTCTCCTGCCTCAGGCCACTGGGATTACAGGCATATGCCACTATGCCTGACTGAAAATCTTTTCATATGCTTATTTTCCATCTTCATAGCTTCTGTGATGAAGTCTCTGTTTACTTCTTTTGCTCACTTTTCTGTTGAATTGTTTATTACTGAGTTAAAAGTATTCCTTATGTATTCCAGATACAAATATTTTATCACACATATGAGTTATAAATATTTCTCCCAGTCTGTAGCTTGTCTTTACCTTTTTTAACACTGTCTCTTGCAAAACAAAAGTTATATATTTCTGTAGGGCCCAACTGATATTTGCTTTCATTTGTTGATCATGCTTTTAGAGTAGCTTAAAATTCATAATCGCACTGAAGGTCACACAGTTGTTTTGCTGTTTTCTTCTATAAGTTGTATAGCTGAAGTTTGATGTTTGGGTTTTTGATCCATATTGACTTAATTTTTGTATAAACTATAAAGAATGTGTAAACTTTAAAGATTTATTTATTGTTTTGTTTGCTTTTACATGTGATTATCCAACTGTTCCAGCACCATTTGTTGAAAGGAATATTTTTTCTCCATTATATTTCCTTTAATCCTTTGTCAAAAATAAGTTGACTATATTTGTCCTTTTCATTTAATTTCATTGATCTATAGGTCTACAATTTTACAACTATTATACTGTTTTGGTTAAAGTAGATTTATGGTAAGTCTTGAAATTTGGCAGTGTAACTTCTCCAACTTTGTTCTTCAGTGTTATTTTGACTACTAGATTTCTTCCACTTGATGTGTAAAATTTAGAATCAACTTGTTGATATCTACAAATTCTTCCTGGAAATTTTATTGGGATTGTATTAAATCTATAGATAAAATTAAGAAGTGATCTGAAGTTGCTGGCCTGAATAACTGAAATCAGGAACAAAGACTAGTTCGAAGGGTGGAAAGGGAATGGGGTCACTTAATAATGTGAAACTAAGTGTTCTCAATGGTATATCTAGGGAGAAAGATGTCCAGCAGAAAGTTGAATAATACATGGTGATTTTTAAATCCCTTTTTAACTTAAATAAGAGCAACTCCATCAGTGAAATGGTAGGAATGTTTCTCTCAATCCTAACATGGTCTGGCCAATCTTCCTTGTGTATAGTCTTTGCAAGACACCAAAGGAGGTCCTTTCCCTTACCGGAGAACAAATCAGTCCATTCTTGGGCATCTTCCACCTCACGTCAGTAACACTGATTGAGATAAATATTTCCTTCCCTTCCCTTCTCACTTTTCTAGAAAAATATTTATTCAAATTTGTTTCCAAAGATTGAATGTCTCTATATTCTCCTTAATGGAGCTAGGATGACTTTATAAAGATGCAAATCTGATCAGAATTTTAATGGTTCCCCCTTTCCCACTGGATAAAGTCCAAATTCCTCAACATTATAAGCAAGACTCTTTGTGAAACTCTCCTTGCTTTCTCCTCCAGCCTCTCCTGTCATTAATGGCATGCTGTGATCCAGTAAAATGAATTTTCCCCTACTGCACAAGATTGTAGAAAGTGCTATTCCTAAGGGTTCCCATAGTCTCTGTGCTTGCCCAATTAGAGCACATTTCTGAATTGTGATTTTCTGTATTTGTATGTATCACCTTCTACACTGTATCTTCCCTATGGGCAAGGACAGGGTCTTTCTCTGATATGTCCTTAGGAGCTATCACAGTGCTAGGAATACAAATACTTTTTGAGTTTAAAAAACATGAAGAAGGAAGGAAAGAAGGAAGGCAGCCAGACAGGTAGGCATCACAGTGTTTATTTTCACAAGACTATATAAACCAATATTTATAAGTTTTTACTATGATCCTAGTCTTTGGATTTTTCACAGACGTTATACACATAGAGAAATTATGTGTTCAAAAGCATTTTTTTTAATAAGACAACATTTTCAGGGTTCTCATTATATTACATGACACAAAAAGGAGCAATTATGTCTTATCCTGCCACCCACATAATGAACCTGAGTTCTTCTTGTCAAAATGACCTTGTAGGACTATGTGGAGTGATATTGCAACCATAACAGCAATTGAAAAAAGATCGAAGGCCCAGAACTCATAAAGAATAGATGAAGCATAAATTGGAATCAGGCATGTGTGTCACCCATCTTAAAAGGTGCACAGAAATGAATTAAATAAGCCAAAATGAGAGCTGGTAAATTGCCTGTCAGATAGCTGAGACTACTGCAGCAAGAGTCATCTTAGAATCATTTTGACAAAGCTGATCTAGACAAGTTGAGAAACAACGTAAGTAATGACTCCTTATATTTCATTAGGAGTAGTTTTAGTTGAATTGAAAATTCATAGTTGTTTTAGGTTACAAGGTCTAAAGGCAAGTTCAGGTCACTCTAAGGCATAGCAATCTCTACTCTTGGATGTAGTATCAGATTGACAAGACTTGTATGATAACTTGAAAATAACTGACCATGTAATTTCAAAATATCTGTCTTGTTTAGTTGATTGAAAAGAGTACAGCTTTGAAGTCACTAAAAAGTTTTAAGTCCTATCTCCACTGCTTACTACTGTGTGATCTTTTTCGGAAAAATTATACAACTACTCATGGCTTTCTTATATGTAAAATGGGACAAAATGGATCTACTTTAATGATCTGAGATAATGTTTTGAAGAAAGCACTGAGCATGTTTTCTTATCCAGAGCAGATAAGCCACCAAACAATAACAGTTGTCTTGTAACTTGTCCTTTTCCAGTCTGTAGGGAACAGAAACGTTTTTCAACAGCAAAAGTCTTTCCTCAAACGTATTTGCTTTGGGCATATGTAAATAACATTAAATGGGGAAACCGAGTTTTATTTAAGTTCAGTGTCTACTTCCTGTTAGAGTTAGATCCTTATCTATTTTCCCTTCTTTCTGATTCCTAGTCTATCATGTCTGATGAGCATGTGGGCCACTTCTGTGATCTTAACTACCTAAAGCATTTGCGTCATATAATGGTGACTAAATCCTTAGAAGAAGTTCAGCCTTATTTGGAAAAAGTGCCATAGGTCCCTGATTCCTGCTTCTAATAACTTTTAAGCTTAATGGTTTGAGTTCTATGGAATGTAATATGTAAAACCAATTGAAGCTACTGTTAGTTATTAACATTTTGGTATAAATCTGTTTCTGCTTCTTTCTTGAGGGTTACTTTTAATAGGAAAAGAGCAGAGATTCATGGTGCAAGAAGAGGTCATCCTTTTGGAGGAGCCCAGTAGGACCTATGGCCAACAAACGGCCATGGTTGCTGAAGGTCTGGGCTGGCTCCACCTCAAGTGCCAAATGCCACAACTTTGGATTCTGCAGTCCACGGGTATATTTTCACCATGTTTCTATAAATCACATGGAAAAATTGGTAAAAATTTTTGAATCATAAATGAATTATGTTAGTATTTCATAGAAAAAAGCATAAAGTGGTTAAGTTTCTGTTTCCCACCAGATTTTCTAATATTAGTATGGTTATGTTTTAGAATGATTGGCAACAGACCAGCATATTTCCATGTTTTGCGTTTGTTTGACCCATTTTTTTTCCAGATAAATATACATTTAAGTAATTGCTATCTATATTTTATCTTGTAATCTCAACAGCATGTTAGCAGTTCAGACTTGAATAGAAGTCTCTAGCCTCCGGGTTTTGCACTTCAATGACGTATTCCATTTTCTAATAGCACTTTATTGTGCACTTATGTTGTTGAGATGTCAGAGACGGTATCTACATTTTCAACCCCTTATCAAAATCTTCTTTTTCTCTCTGTTGTAGTTCACTGCAATAGTGGGATACATCATTAATGTCCACTGGTTATATTATTGCATGAGATTTAAAGGATCATGTTTTATATGTATTTTGAATCTCTTAAAATTCAACCATATATACGTTTTAGTAAAGCATCAATGGTAAGTCATATATACACTATATCAATCATTTGTACTGTTTATATGTAGTGACAGCAAGATTATCAATCACGGAGAAAATGGAACATGATTTGTGTGAATTGTCAATGCTATTGTTTTCTAATTGACTCAATATCTGAGGAAAGGATGAATATAATAAATGCATGAACAATTAAAAAATATTAGCATTTCAAATGAAGCTAGAAAAGTAACTGACCATGAAATCATTTGTCGTTTCCCAGTGCCTGATTTACTATTGTATTTGCAGTCTTTTGCACGTAAAACTTAGTAATTTAAGTTTAATTCAGAGGACTTAATTATCAGTATTGCCTATATTAATATCACAAAAGAAAGAGAATTTTGTCATTTTCAAGCCTATGAATAAATAGTTTTCTAGTCTCCTTTTCTGCTTCCCCTGCATCACATACCTATATCACACCTACCCTCTGCCTATCTATATGCCCACCCCCCAAATTCAAGCTCCAGTCACTCTGACAATGGAGCCACAGATGCCTTTTGGGGTCATCTAGAGATTCTGGTCTTTGTAATTGTGTGGGATGTGCTCTGTTATGGTGGAGTTTTAATATTAGTGAGGGAGGAGACAATCCACTTTTCTGATTTAAAGCATCTGATTCATTTGAAGGAGACTAAATGCCATTCCCCAGACACAGTTTATGAAAACCTTCCATATGCTGCCATGAAGTCCCTCAGTCCTGGGCAAACCTGTACATTTGGTTTCCCTGTATGCAACACATTGTATTTCACAGGAAAGAAAACAAGATTCAGAAAAGTAATCCAAATTTACTGCTTATCTCTCATCAATCAACATTAATTAAATGCCTATGTTGTCATTTATCTATGTACATAATGGCAGAGCTGAGATTCCAGCACAAATTCCAGCAACAAATTCATTTTGATATGTTTTCTATTTGCTGATCAAATGTGATCACTTGCTCTTCTGAAGCACTTTGATAGATTATTTATTCATTTATTATGTACTGTCATGTTTTCATGACTCCACACTTGTAGTTTTTCCTTAAAGGAAAGCCTTACTCATGTCTATCTCTTTTACTTATATTTCTCCCTCTCCCTACATGGAGTCTAATGAATATAATGTCTTTTTTCTCTGAAACAAGCGTGACTAACCACTCACTTGCCTGTTTCTCTACCTGCTCTTCTAGCAGCATACTTAGCCCTGCAGCCACCAAGGAGGATTCTGTCTCCCAGTCTCTCTCCAATTCATCCCTCCTCTTTTCTTCCCATTATCGCTCCCTTCTCCCATTGATTCTCCTCTGAGCTGACAACTGTTTTCTTCTATGACTCTGTGTCTCATGCCTTTTTTTCTGTCTTTCCTGTTTGACCCTCACTTGCAAAACCGTCATCGAAGGCCCCTTTCACAGTCTATTCTCGTCACTATTTTGGCCACACCACAACTCCTACCTCCATGTATCTCACCTTTCACCCACACCAAATTGTTACTTTTCTTGGCATGTGCCATGTTTTACAAGTCTGTATGTGTTCTCTCATTCTCTCTTTACCCATAATTTTTTTTTTCCCTTTTCCATGATGTTTTTTTTCCCCCAACCTGGCAAATGCTCTCTTCTCATCCCTAGTCAAATGTCTTTGCTTCATAGAAGCTCTCTTTGATCTCCACTCTGACATTACCTTAAATACTTTCTTCTCTTCATCTTTCTACAGTATCTTAGTCTGCTCAGGCTGCCATATGAAACTACCTACTACAAGGCTTAAACAACAAAAATTTATGTTCTCATGTTTCTGTAAGCTAGAAATCCAAGATCAAGGTTCTGTAAGGGTTTCCACTTATTGAATTAGGGCCCTGCTCTCATGACCTCTTTTACTCTTAATTACCTTTTAAAGATCCTGTCTTCAAATAAAATCACAATGGGAGTTAGGGCTTTAAGAATTATGGAAGACAAAAGTCAGTCCATTGCAAAAAGATATTTAAATATATTTTATTTAGATATTAATCATTTTGAATATTTTTGTGTTCATTAAAATATGAACACAAAGCACAGAAGGGCAGTGCCTGATCATCTTTGCTCTACTGAGGAGCTGACACACAGTGCACAAGCAGTGTCAGAAGGTAACTAGGGACTGGATTGACACCTAGTTCATATTGTAGGTTTATTCTTCCTTGGTGACACTGTTTTTCCACTTTCAATCTAAAGAACTACAGGAATAATTAAAAAAAAGTCAACATAATCATTAAGGAAAAGTGGCATTGGAATGACACCAATTTTCAATTTCTATGCAGTATATTATGCTCCAGAGATCAATATGATCTAAGATTTTATGACAGTTTTTAATTACTATCTTTCCTAAAAATAACATAATTGGATTTACTTAGAAATAATAATCACCTGGAGAAACTATAATATCTATCATTCCCTTCATTTTTTATCCATATGGATTAAATTTTGTCTGAGATTCAATTTACAAAATAAACAATAATTTTGGTAAAGTAATATGGGCTCCCAATTGGGAGACTTATGTAAGAAATATATTTGAATGGAATCAGTGAATGGAAGCCTTGAAGAATTTCCTTTAATCTAAAGTTGATTGCTTCTTTTTTTTTTTTTTTTTTATTGTAAACAAATGGGATACATGTTGTTTCTCTGTTTGTACATGGCGTAAAGGCATACCATTTGTGTAATCATAAATTTACATAGAGTAATGTTGTTTGATTCATTCTGTTATTTTTTCCCTTCCCCCCACCCCTCCCACCCCTCTTTACCCTCTATACAGTAGTTCCTTCCTCCATACTTGTCCCCCTCCCTAACCCTAACTCTAACCCTAACACTAACCCTTCCCTCCCCCCCATTATGTGTCATCCTACACTTATTAGTGATATCATTCGTCCTTTGGCTCTTTGAGATTGGCTTATCTCACTTAGCATGATATTCTCCAATTGCTTCTTTTTTTGTAAATATTCTCTGATTCTCAAATTCTCTCTTTCACTTCTTGAAGGATTTAACATTTATTCTGTGTAATGAAAGTTAGAAAAAGAAATAAAATATCATAAACAATTTCATCCTCATTGAAAACTATTTTTGTTACATAGGATTGTATGGTGTTTGGTCACATAATCTTATAATGTACAAGGGCCCCTGGCTGCCAGTTTTTGGTTAGACCAATGCTCTGGCTTCATAGGATAACCCATTTCAAGCAAGATCATTGAGTACGCATGTAAGGGGATAGACTGGGAACACAGCACAAGAAAATAATTTTCTTCCATGGCCTAGTATTCACCATGGGAGACAGACATAAAGCAAATCATTGTAAGATGTTATGAAGCTTCTCTTTGCATTCCTGAAAATAGTTCAAGAGAGGACAGAAGTAACTTTAACCAGAGGGGAGAGAAAGGTATCTTGTGTGGTAAAGGGTAAGGTAATGTGATTCAGGACTAGAAAAAGAAAGTATAAACTGAGAATCTGTTGAAAGCAGATTCTCAAAAGAATAACATGTTCCTAGGACATTGCTAGATAAATTTGGGAGGGAAAATCATAAGGGAGTCTGCAAAGATAAAGAATCATACTGAAGTATAATTATATAAAATGAATTCAGGGAGATACGTGAACTATTGAAATGAGGACAAAGTGTTTAGGGGAAAAATACATTTTCTGGAAAGGAACAACTGTGTGATGAAATACAATTTTTATTCAGAATGTATAGAAATCCATAGTGTATCAAAGAGCTTAGACTTGAAAGTACTGCAGTGATTTAGGAAGTCCCAAGACTCATCTTTAGTAGAAAAGTTTTAACAGATAAATTTTTGTGAACTAAAAACTTAAAAAATTAAAATCATAATAACAGAGACAGAAAATTATTATTTTCTTCATATTCCAAATAAACTAGAAAGGACTTTCACTGCTAACAGCAACAACCTAACCATTGTGCTATCCAGTTGACCCTCCATCCTTTGATTTGCACACCTTTTGAAGTTCAGACAAGGGGAGTTCAGATTGCTTGCAATTCTTTCCTACATCGTAGGACTTTGCATTTCAGGTCCACCTCCGCTAAGCTGGTTGCCATCTGTAGCCCTTGGAATTAAATCAACTCACAGTGAACTACGTGACAATAGTGAAGTCATAGTTGTTTTTAGATTTTCAAATTGGACTTTGTCTTGAACTTTGTCTGGGGCCCTTTGAAAAACACAATTTTAACAAAACTATCTTCACTTCAAAATCAGAAAGATGTGATCAAGTTAATCACTATAGATTTGAAGTAATAAGGGCAGTCCTCCCTACACAGGGAGCGCAGGTCGAACGTCCTAGGGAATCCCTGTGTCAGGAGGTGGTGGAAAGTCACGCAACTGCAGTCAGTGCTGAGTGCATCTCAAGTGATACTCAGGGGATGGAGCAGGAGCAGGCTGGCGGACAGACAGGGTGGCAGTCAGCCAATCACCATCCACCAGAGGAACTCTCCAGGTCTGTTATTACCTGTGCTGTTCAGTCTGCCTACTTAAAACAAGTAGGTTCACAGAGATTTCAGAGTCAAAAATCAGGGTCATTAAAAAAAAAAAAAAAAAAAGATTTCTAGTTCTCTCCAGTTTGCCCAGTAGCCAAGTAATGGAACAAAATATTCTTATACTACTGTGTGTCAGATAGACACTGGGAATAAAAAGAATATGGAAAGAATCTTCACTCTCAAGGATCTCATGATGTATGGACAATATAGATTTAAAAAAAAAAAAAAAAAAAGCCCTGTAGTTTAGAAGGCAAAACAGAACACCACAAAATTAGCTAGGCCAGACTCTTAAACATGCTTATGTAAGAAAGAAAGTTTTCCTAAAGATACTGGCATCTCAGGTAAGTCATAGAGTATGAGATACAGTCAGTCAGGTAGAGGTGAAAGAGGGTCCTGAGCAAGTCAAAGGCAAAGGAAAGGAGAAATCATGGTAAATAAAGACAAGGAACCAGGAACCGACAGCGGGTAGATCAATGTGACTAGAGCTCAGAGCAGGCATGCAAAGTGGGCATGCAGACCCTGTCTGGGTTTTCAGGCTTCTTAAGTATTACTGTTCTTATTACAGAAAACTAGGAAGGCTTAGCTCGGGATGGTGGTGATTAGAACGCAACTGAGGGTTGAATCGGAGTTCCCAAATCAGATGAGTTATGCTGACAGAGAAAGAATACTTATCCTAAACCAATCTCTCTAAAGAAAGATGAGCCTCAAAAGCCCAAAAGGAGAAAGAGAGAAAGAGAGAGAGCCAATTATGAAGTTCAAGTTAGTAAGGGAAATTGGAGACAAAATCTGAAGGCTGAACCTGAACGGTGGAAGATCGGAGCAGAAACAGTTTAGGGACAAAAGTTGAGAGTTTGATAAGAGTCACATAATCATTGACTCTATGCCCTTGGCTTATGGTTGGCAAGTTAGGACTATGCATGTGTGATAAGATGGTCAATGACTTAGATGAGTTCTTTTTGAGTTTGGGAATTTTATTTTCTTCACAGAGAAAGTATTTTATGAAAATACTTGTATTTTGTGCATGTAAGAGAATGCATCTAATTGGGCACAGTAGCACATGCCTGTAATCCCAGAGATTCAGGAGGCTGAGGCAGGAGGATTGCAAGTTCAAGGCCAAGCCCCAGCAACTCAGTGAGACCCTGTCTCAAAATAAAATATTAAAAGAGCAAAAGGGTCAGGGATGTAACTCAGTAGCTCTATGGTAGAGTGCCCCTGGGTTCAATACCCAGTACTCAGAAAGAGAGAGAGAGAGGGGGAGAGAGAGAAAGAGAGAGAGTGTGTGTGTGTGTGTGTGTGAGAGAGAGAGAGAGAGAGAGAGACAGAGAGAGAGAGACAGAGAGAGAGAGATTAGATAGAACATATAGAACATGTCTATTTCCTTATGAGGAAGAATTTTTTAAAGGATCCACTGTGTGTGTGTGTGTGTGTGTGTGTGTGTGTGTGTGTGTGTATGCGCACATGTGTATATATATGTTTACCTTTAAGTAAAAGACAGCAAATCTGGTTGTATAGACTATCTTCAAATCCATTTTTTATGCCAAGATGAGTGAATTAATCCTTTTATAAAACAACAGTATTCAGAATTTATTTTCTTTTAGACACTATTATAAGTGCTAAAGATAGAAGTGGAGCTTAATGGGGTAAGAAAGATTTACCAAATAAATTAGCAATTACACATATATTTACATGTTCAACTGTGTTATAAAAATGACATAAGGACTTGTGGGGAGCTCTGAGTAAAATAGCATAGTCATCCACATGAAGATCAAAAGACAGTGCTCCAGGCACTGGTGACAACAAGTGTCACAGAGCAAGCGTGAGAAGTATAAGGGCTTTAAAAGAGGCCCAGAGGACCATGCAGGAGGGACACAGCAGGGAAATCAGAAAGGATCCCACAGACTATGGGATGCCTTTTTTATTCTTATCACAGTGGGAAATCACTGATGGATTGTAAACGGCATTTGATATGATTTTTGCTTTGAGAAAAACCTTCACAACATTTACAGCTGCTATGTAAAATTGAATTTATGGAGGTAACGTGGAAACTTTAACAAGCTGCTTGTCCATCACCGTGATTCAGTTGAGAATCCATGGTGTCAATGAGTGAAGTTTTGCAGTGGAGATGGTGAATCCTGACTCCATTCTTCAAACGATATCAGACATTAGGAAACTGGGTTCCTTTTTCTGGGTTTCTAATTTTTCTCTCATAACAGGGATATAATACTGGCTCTTTCTCATAGGGACTGCTGGTGGTTGAGTAAGCTAAAGTATCCTCAAGGCGGAGAGCAGCACCTGACAAGCAGCAGCTTCTGATTCACAGCCATTCCTCCCCTGAGCACACATTCCCATTAAGCTTCTCAGAAGACTCCCATGGGTAAAATGCCCCCTGAGTGGAGTGGCAAGCAAAAGATGCCAGGAAGGGCCCTGAACATTAGGGACATCCTTCCCAAGACTTCCACAAGCCTTGAGCTATTTACACAAAACCCTATCGTGAATGAATGGAATAAGAGGTTGTGATTCAAGAGTAAATCAGAGATTCTGAGAGTATGATGGGAGTTCATCCAAATGCCTAACATAAAAGATGAAAAACAGTTTGGAATAGAGTGATGTATTAGACAGGGTCCTTCAGAGACAATCAATGGAATGTGTGTGTGTGTGTGTGTGTGTGTGTGTGTGTGTGTGTGTGTTCTCTCTTATTTTCTCTCTTACAGGAGAATACTCTATCTATATATATATTCTCAAAGATACAACCAGAAATAATGATTTACCAATTCTCTAGGCATCCCTCAATTCAAAACTAACACAAATGGTTTTAATAGTATACCAGAAAGTAAACAACTACTTAATCCAGATCCTGCTCGAAAAAGCACATGATGACACAGTAGTATGGCTCAGTACATTTTGATAAACTCGTACATATGTTGGCACTGGATTAAATAATTTTCAAGTAACAATCTGAAGCATGAGAGAATGGAGTTAACAGTTTCCCCCTATTTTCCTCTAGCCACATATCAAGTTGTGCACTTGTTCTTAACTTAAAGTTTTCCTTTGTAGAATGCTGAATCCAAAATGATGTTTATAGATCACATACATACAGATTGCTACTCATCAGTCTTAGGCCAACCACCTGGTCACCACTGTGGGTGCCCACGCGATTCACTCTGCTACATCTAGTCTCAACTAGAGTAAGCACTGTAAAAATATCAAATGATGGACAATAACTGACATGATTTCTAAAGAGTCTTTTCAAAATAAAGATATTTGAATTAATACCGAGGTTTTCAGTTTTGTACATTTCAGCATTTTGTAAAAGATTGGCTTGGGAGGAATGTGATTTCCAGGGGATATTCTTGCCTTGATCCAGAATCAGCTTGGAATTTGACCTGAAATGAATTCAGCTCTTTTAATCAAAGAGCTTCTTTACTTGAAAATTCCTGTGGTTTGGAAGTTAATATTCTGGTTGTCTGGGAGGAACTTGATTTAGTGGTGGACAGATAACTGTCCACCCATTCTCACTCCAACAGGACATGTTAGGGGTCCATTATTGCTGGGACTGCTTTTGTGTTACTGGGACTGCTTTTGTGTTACAGAGACTGGTTGAGATTTTTCTTTGTGCTCTACATTTCAGAAATTTCCAAATAAACAATGAAGATCCCCTAGAAAGGAGTTAATGTGCATACATACACATCTGGCTAGACGTTAGACCTCATCTAGAAATCAACATGTGTCAATGTATATTTTTCTAATATCAAACCACCTCAAAACTTGATGACTTACAACAGTAAGTACCTACATGACGCTGCTGGAGCCTCTCTACTCAGACAGAGGGACAGCTGGAATGGTTGGGACTTTGCTTCTCTTTATGTGGTCTCAGACCATCAGGCTAACAGAGGATTGCTCACATGTTAGTGGAAGCACTCCCAGTAAGAGAATAAGAAGTAGTAAGATTGGGCTGGGGATATAGCTCAGTTGGTAGAGTGCTTGCCTTGCAAGTACAAGGCCCTGGGTTCAATCCCCAGCACCGCAAAAAAAAAAAAAAAAAAAAAAAAAAAAAAGAAGTAGTAAAGTCTCTTGAAGTCTTATAATAAAGGCTTAGAAGTCATATAATGTCTATGATGCATTGTGTTGGTCAAAGAAATTCACAAGACCACTTGGATTGGAGAGATGGAAAAAGCACTCTAATGATGGAAGAAAATGTACAGAATGTATGGTCGTTTCACAATCTGCAAGAGCATTCATGATTCATTTCTTTTACCTTTCCTGGACATTCTAGATTGGGGAAAACCATTCTCATCTTGCCAATTATTTACATATGTACTTTGCTTATTATAAAGCTTTTTCCCCCCACATGTTATTTGATTATTTCTGCAAATATGGGAAGATAACTCCAGTGCAGCTGGTGTAAGTCTGGCTAGTGTTCTATTTTGTAATGTAGCAGATTTCAAGGTTGAAGCAGACATGCTTTTGAATCACAGCATGGAATCCATTGTTCCAGTGACATTCTCTAGATGACTGTCATCCTATTAGTGAGGATCCATAAATGGAACTCTGACAAAAATAGGGAAAGGAGAGAGAGAAAGAGAGAGAGAGAGAGAGAGAGAGAGAGAGAGAGAGAGAGAGAGAGAGAGAGGGGGGGGGGGGGGGGGAGGGAGAGAAGAGGAAACACAAACTCTTAGAAAAATTGTTTTTTCCTCAGTGAACCTCATCAAAGAAAATCTCTTGGCTGTGTTCTTTGTAAACTACTCCAACTGACAGCAGGATAAATAAAAAGTACAATATCAGCATTTTCAGCTTCAGGCAAAGGAAGAGTTTTCAAACTTGTTGAGATTCTTTTGCTTTATCATTCCTAGTCTTGGACAGCATTTCTAGAATCTCAGCTTTGAAATTTTTGAGAATAAACACTAACCTCTTAGAAATGTCCTTAGGTTCTTTTGATTAAAGATCTCATTTGGCAATTAAGAATATTTTCAAAAAGCACTTCCACTCCATGTTCAAATCTATTGTTCCCAACCTCAGCCTCCCAAAGGAAGCACAGAATTTCTCTGGCATGCATCTTCATTGTCTCAATAGATGCAAAATGATGACATAGGAATTAGCATACATGGTGTGGTTGAAGGGTATCATCCTCTACTGATATCTGTATATCTTTTTGTTGTGTTGGTTGTGGTACCTCAGATTTTCATCATTAGAGAATCATGTCAGTTGGAGTAGTTCACTTCTTTGTCTAGATTAGTTCATTATACATTAAATAGTCTAACAGTTTGTAAATAATGGGAAATAGAAAAAATGATATGGAGGGTATACTAAATTTGAAATTAAAAACAGCAGAATAGGCTCCATGTTCAGTATAGCCCCCAAATAAATGGCTGAATGACCTTTTGTGAGTACTGACCTCTCTGGGTCATCTGCAAAATCAGGCCTGTGAACAAAAAAAGTATTAAGTTTTAGCAAAGAGAGTATTAAGTAGAAATGTGCATGAGAAGATGAGCCAGGAGCAGGGTTCCATCAGGTCTAGTTTCATTAGGAGGCTTGATGAGTGTCCTGGCAGTTTGAAGCCACACTTGAATACTATACCTTGAGGAGAGAGACTGTAATAAGAAGAAGGAAAAGCACTAAATAAAATGGAAATTTTTGCATTGGCCAGTCCAGTAGCCTTTATTGAGCACCTAGTTGCCTGGGTCAGACACTATGCTGGGAAATAGGGACTCAGTGAATCTAATAGAGTCCCTGATCAAAGAGAACATAGAGAACCTTACAAAAGTAAATAATAGCAAAGTATCATTGCTACATGTTAAGCCAGTTGTAAGTTCTAGGAAGAGACTGGAGGAGGGAAGAGAGATAGATTCCTGGAGAAGATGACAACTGAACTATGTCTTAAAGGTGGAGGGGGAGTTACTCAGGATAAAAAAGGATGGAAGAACATCCTAGGACAGCATTCCATGAAAAGGGAAGATCATAAGCTGAATGAAGACTGAAAAGCACAATGTATGTGAGAAGCAGCTTTCTGATAGTAAGCTTGCAGTTTAGCAGATTAGCTTCTAGGCAGAGGACAGCCATGGTTTTAAATGTGGAAGGGAGAAACAAACATCTTTTTCAAGATTTCCTCCATCCTGGAAGGCATGACTATGCACATCTTTCCCATTTTACTTCCCAATTCTCAAAACTGGGAAATGGAGACGCATTATTTTGAATGTACAGATGGAAGAGTTAGCCATATCTGAAAGCCTCCACATTCTTTTTATTTAATTTATAGATGGGAAAGTTCATCTACAGAATTAGTACATACTTTAAGATCCTTGGTTGATTCCTGAACTCCCAAGCAATGATTTGGCATACAAGATTTAGCTGAGATAAGAATCAGGGCTCATTTCCTTGGTTTCAGCAGTCAATTTATCATACACAAATATCAGTTTAATTTACACTTAAGCATTTAATAGTCCCTTATATGAAAAGCATTTAAAATTTCAGTTAAACTTTCATTTCACCCCTGCTGCACAGAGAAATTAAAAACTCAGTTTCCAGACAACTGTATCATTCAGCATGTGCTCTCAAGGTGGCCTGGCAATCTGAAATTCAGAGTCTGTTAAGTGTGCCAGGAGAGAGAAGATTTCAATGATCCAGGCTTTCCTGATTCCCATAGCTCTGCAGTGCAGGGATTAATTAGACAGTCTATTTCTATTTCAGAATCCACTGTGTGTCTAAGACAAGTGGGACCAAAGAATAACATCTGGCCCCTAGTATAAAATATTGAGCTCATTATAGGAGAGGCAAGGCTTGTCCACCAAAAGTAATTAGACAAAAAATTAGGAAAAAGTTTCAGTAAATTTCTGTGTAACATAGCTTAGTTTCTTAAAAGGAATATTTTTCATCTGTCAACAAGAAGCCCAGAAACAGAAATGGAAAAACAAAATGTGTCAGCTATACACTGTTTCACACTGACTCTAAGCCAGGCGGAGACTGTAGGTAATGGGGAGTAATGTGAGTCTTCTGGGCTAAGAAGTGAGGTCAACCTTTAGACACTTCGGGAAAGGATGGGTAGCAAAAGGCACTTTTGGCATTCCCTGACCTTGCTACCTCCCAATTCCTGTTTAAAATGTTCTCCTTCATTGCAACTTTGAACCCTTCATTTCATCATTGATTCAATGAATACCTGTGTAGTATGAACATGGCTGTGTGCCTAAAAGGCCAAAATGATAAACACAATATTTAGCATTGAGGCTCTTAAATTCTAGTTGGGGTAGAGGACAAGCAAGTGGGTAAGCACAGGACCGAGTAGAAAGCACTGCAGCAAGCACAGAGGACCAGGTGTGGTGATGCCAGGGGGACATTTCCTAAAACACCCTCATCAGTCACAGGTATTGATCACCTGATTGGGTGATATGGTGCTTGATCTGAGAAGAGTTAACTAGGCAGAGGAAGGTGCTCTAGGTTCAGGAGAGAGGATGCACTCTGAGAGCTTGGTTTAGTTCAGGTGGCTGGGATGTACTTATATGGAGAGTGGCAAAGGTGAGGCTGGAAACCAAGCAGACAGGGCCATGTCATGATGAGGGCTCTAAAACCCCATCTAAAATGCATATTTGAGGATAGAAATAAGCACAAATTTATTTCATCTGCTCACACTGTGCATCAAATCAGCAGATACAGTGCCTTCTGTTCAATGATTAGTAGACAGGATAGCTATACTTCCATTTAACACTTACAAAGGACCTGAGGTTGGTAAGGCCTCTTGTTCTCTGAGGCCTTTGAACACACTGAGTCTTGAGGTCTAAGATGGAATGGGATCCAAAGAAAGAAAGCCACATGACTCTACTTATTTTACTAGGAAACAACACATTTACTGTCCAAGTATTTCAGAAAATAGGCACTCTGGTTCCTCTACCAGGAAAGCTCCTAATGGCAAACCACTTCTCTACTTATTCATTAATTTAACATAAATTTTTTTCAATGTCCATTCTATGCTAAGGGATGCAAGATGTAAGCCTTAGGGAACCACATACAGAATCAGTGGAAACCTATGGTGGAACACCTGGTCTGACTCCTTGGTCTGTCCTTTCAGGTTTTTCCCTCTGCAGCATTTAATCCAAGTCACTCCCCACTTTTGGATGGCAGCTCCAGGGAACTCTGCCCCTCTCCATGCCTCAGTCAATACAAATACAGCATGTAGCTCATTCATTCAGGAAGTTCATTTCCCAGGAAAAGGAATAATAGGCAAACAGAAGATTCTGGAACAAAGTGGTTAGGGCTATGAAAATATGCAAGATGAATTGGAAAGCAAGGCAGAGAAAATGGGGGTAGTGAGATCAGCCAGCAGGCTGCTAAAACCAGTCAAGAGGCACAAGCAGGGAAGTGGTAAGGGTGGACAGAATACAGTGTATTTCCTACTGGAAGAGTAGTCTTGTTTTGGATGATGACCTAACTCAAGGTTTATTAATACATGAATTACATTCACCTTCTAATTACTTCCTTGGCCAAATGCCATGACATTAAATCACCAAAACTAACAACAGATAGTGTTGTTAGTTTCCTTTAAATACTGTGAAGCCAGGAGTTCACGGAAGACCTTTGGGATTTCCTAGAACTGACTGTTCAAACACAAAAAAAGATCAGTGGGTAGTTGTACTTCCTAAATAATGAACATCTCACAGCTGTATAATTGTAACTTCTTTGCAGCCCTAGAGTCCTGTTGGGCAAATTGGTGGAGGAAGAATTTATAATGTGCTAGAGAGTTGAACCTCTGTTTTCTTACCTTCTACAACTCAAAATTATGAAAGGGTATTATGTGGTAGGAATTAATGCAACACAATTCAACACCCCACATGCCTATCAAATCCCCACCATCTGCTACCAGTTCTCTGCTATATCACCTAAGCTTACCAGCACTAGATGGTGCAGTTTTTAATTCTGTCTCAGCTGGGGGGCAATTCTTTTGCTGTTTAACAGTGCCATTGAAATACTGCTTGCAGTGGGAAAATAAATCTTTAATTCCAGCATCCTATAACTCATACACCTAGATTCACTCCAGATTAGGCAGAAAATAATTGGTTCCCCCTCAGCACAGTCTTTAACAAGAAGACAATCAACTTGTTCTTAAGAATACACTATTGCTTTCATTTTTGTTATCATTTTTAGTTGAACTGAAGACAACAAAGTACTATACCTTTTCTTCTCTGCCGTTCTTTGCATCCTGATTTTTCACACATAATAACAGAATAGGATGTGTGCTGAAATATATATGACTGTTAGTACTTTCTATTCTGCAGCATAGCAGTATCCCTGAGCTTGACATAAAGTGTCATAAATGACACAGGCACTATCAAGCAGCATTTAAATGTATTTGCATAAAGTGAAAGGTTCTTTTTTATAAATCATGCCTTTCTAAGTTAAGCTTTTCTCTGATCTGTCAGAATTGCTAAGCTTTTGCATCATATTGCCCGCTACAATAAGGACAGCTTGCAGCAATATTTTAGCAGGATTATATAAATTTTATTTTTTTACCATCTTGTGCTAGTGTTTTTATTGATAATCTTTCTGTTACTAAAATTTGCAAAATTTTAATTGTTCCTTATATATCTCTAAATGCTTTACTAAATTACTTTTTTGGCACAATGTGTCAAGTATTTCTAAAGGAACTTTTATATAATTTCATAAAACCCCCTCATTGTTATTGTTATCCTATATGTAAGTTGTTAATATTCTGGTGCTGGTTGCTTTGATTTAGAAAAATAAATTAAACAAAATGTTGAGAATAACACAACAATGGTGAATAAAATTTAGCAATGGGAAGAATAAGAATGACTCTTACTAAGCAGAAAACTGCATGGGGGATAAAGAAAAGAATATAGAAAATAGGGAAACCACTGTTTCTTTTAAGATCTCAAATTTCTGTGATAGTTTGATTTTAGTAAAATAAATCTTTTGTTTGTGTTTTCTTAATTTGTGTGTGTGTGGGGGGGGGGGCGTTGAATAGAAACTGCTAGCATCTTTACTTACACTAAAATATCCTAAAGTAAAATTCAACATCACTATTTGTTCTTTTATATTTTAACTAGATGTCAGTTCATTTGTTTGAAGGCTGTTGTGTATAGTATTTGATCAATGGACATTTCTAAAAACTTTCGTATGTGGTAGAAGAGTCATGAAATGAAAATCAGAATACCATGCATGAAAGTTCACCTACTGAACATTTGCAGTTAATATCATTCTAGGCTTTTCTTAACAATAAGTGAGATATTATGTGTGGAAAAACAATTTAAAAACTGATTATCTAAAGTGCATTTGCCAATTGTTTATTTAATCATGTTTTCACCACTATCTTACACTGGGTTCCCTGGAAATAGACTTGAGATGGAGATGTGCCTGCAAAAGTTGTATTGAGATGTGCTTTAGAAGCAAAACCTATGAGTATTGAAGGAAGCCAGAGTGGGTATAAGGAGAAGTTGGCAAACAGAAAGATAGGATTATGCCATAAATAGACACAATCACTATGATAGTTTAGAAGAGGGATACATGAGTCAGTTTATTTTGCATTAGCAGGAAAATCTGTGAAAAGACGGCCTTTAATAGTTAGGGGGCAGGGATTGAATAAGTGGAGCTGGGGAAGCATCAGTCTTTCTAAATTTGGGAAGAATCTGAATGAAAACATAAATATGGGATGTTCAGATTAGCTGGAGCTTGGAATATTTAAGAAAGTAAATGTTAGACATGAAGAGGAATGTCAGATCCTTCAGGACCTTAAATGCTGAGTTAAGGATTCGGAGATTTTTATATACAGTTGGAAACTGTTCAGGACTTTGAACCCAACAGTGAAATAGAATTCTCTTGGGTTGACTGTAAGTAGTTATGTTTGTTTTTCATTCCCCACCCCCTGAAACACAGGGCTTTTAATTTCAAACCACTCAACTAGCATTTGTTGTTCACTTATTATGTACTTGGTGTCTAAAAATCAATTTCTAGTATACTTTATGGAGCTACTTACAAAATAAAAGGAACACTTGCATTTCCAACTTAAATCCCTTTTTAACAATTTTATAAAGCAATACTGCTGGCTGGCACTTGAAACTCAACATGTTCCAAACTATTCACATTTCTATATCATCAGCAATGCACACCCACCCAAAGCGCCTATCCTGCTGGTTCTCATCATAATTAATAATATAATGAGGAATAATATGCCATTAAGAAAATATATCAGTAAACATTTCTGCAGTCTAGAGATTGTGACAGGTGTGTGTGTGTGTGTGTGTGTGTGTGTGTGTATGAAGGAAGAATACAGGTTAGCTTTTCTGCTTTTCCTACAAAAATGCTGAAATAGGGTTCTTGGTTTTGCCAATACAAATCTCAGATTGAGACAAAATAAAGTAAAATTACTCCACACAGTAAAATAAGAGGTCATCTCCTTTATATGGAAATGTCATTTAATAATTTTTCCCAGGAGACAGGGTATTTGGGAATTTTATACAGTAAGTACAGTATAGGGTATTGGTAAGTACAAGTGGAATGAATGATTGAATACCCCATTGAGGATGTATAATTCGTCATCACCATTCTATAGCTGAGGAAAATGAGGCATGATGAGATTAAACAACTCCCCCAAGAGCATTCAGTTAGGAAGTGGTAAGTCCAACACCTAAATAGTTGGTCTGACTATGTTCAGACTGTGTTCTTAACCACTTTGCCATACTGCCTCTGACCATTTGGCAGGAAGATGTCAACAAAGTCAGATCCCTGACCCATATGCGAGAAGATATGAGAAGTAAGAGACTATTGAATTTTCTGCAGACAGGGACCATGGGAGCTTGAGGTATTTCATTTGGTTGTTCAAGATAGAATGATCCTAGAAGAATGGGACATGGGGACAAGGGACATTGGGATCACCCAGGTCAGAAATCTTGATTTTGGATTTGGCATTTTATTCCCTTTCATGTTCAGTCATCCATCAAGCTGATCCATTCTTTACTGTGTCCTTCAACTCTATCTTCTAGTTCCATGAGTACAACTACAAAGTTAATACACTGCAATGACTTTCATAGCATTCCAAAATGGCCTACCTACCTCTTCTGAATCCTAAACACTTACCTCAGGAATCTGTCTCATTCCATACATATGATCCCACTCCTACCTTCTTTCTCATTACTAGACTTTAAAAAAACCTTTCAAATTTTCAATCATATTTTTCTTGCCTTTTAAAGGAGCGTGAATCTTTTTAGGCAATTCCTCTACCGATGTCTTTGTTTCTCATCTGTCATTACCATGTACCTTCAATTTAAGGTAAACTAAAACCTTTAAATTAGGTGTGTTTCTACTAAACCACATATGTATAACTCTTAATTTCCATATTTATTTTTGTTAACAAAGCTTGGTGTCTTTTACCCCCCCTTTAATTTTTTTCATATTAGATTTTTCAGCCTGCTAAAATGTATCATAACCTTGATTAAGTTATACAACAAATATACTACCCCGCTGAACTCTTGAGTTATTTGATGAGCATTCCACTCATATAGTGTGTTAGTCAGCTTTCCATCAAGAAAATACCTGACAAAATTACTTAAAGGAGAAAATATTTATCTTAGTCCATGATTTCAGAGATTCAGTCCATGGTCAGCAGGTTCCATTGCTCTGGGTATGAGGTGAGGTGAAACATTGTGGCAGAAGAGTGTGTCAGAGAAAAGATGCCCAGCTCATATGGCTGCTCATGGCATCCAGGAAGCAGAGGAAGAGAGAAAGGGAGATAGGAGGAAGGGCCAAATATAATCCCCAAGGGCACACCCCCAGTGACCTACCTCCTCCAGCCATACCCTACTTGTTTACAGTTGCTGGCCAGTAATCCATTCAAAGTATCAATCGACTGATTAGGATTCTCATAATCTAATTCTTTCACCTCCTGAATTAACTCAGGAGTCTTGGGGGACACTTCATATCCAAACCATAACAACATTCATTCAAGTTATCTAGCAATATCACCAAGAGTCTGGGGAGACAGACTAGGAACTGGAGATAACAATGTAGCACAATATAGCACAAAGGTGAGTCTGATCAGAAAAATGCTATGGGGCCACTTCTTTTCTTCTCTCTTTTCTCACAACTTGCCATTTCTACCATGAGCATTCTCTATCCCTCTTTCATCATTAATAGATGGAGATTATAATAGTACTGACTTCATAGGTATTGTGAAAATAAAATGAGATAATGCAGGGAAATAATGCATTCTAACTCTTATTATTATTACTGAATTTATCATTAGCAAAACAACTTGGACAGTCTGGTACACATGAAAATTCTGATTACAATCAGAGGAATTTATGCTAAACAGCTTATATGAGTTCAGTTTAGTTTTATTATCATATAATTTTTATATCTCCTACACGATCAACAAACCCATCACCTCCTTGGCTTGCTGAAGACATAAAGTCAAAGGATACTAATAAGAAAGCAGCTACTAGCTTCTCTTTCATCTGAATTAACACACTCTTTCCTTTAAGGAACCTAGCTAGTTTGGCAGATAATCTGGAGCATATTCCTCTGAGGTCAGTGTTGCTTTTATTTGCAGCATTACCTATTCCTTGGACTATTACTGTCAATATTACAATTTTGATTTTTGATTCAGCATGCCACAAAAACATGACTGCCATTTGAGTGACAAAACCTTCAGTTCTAAACTAAATTAGGTTACTTACTTTATTTAGCAGGGGTAGGATATTACTTTGTTACTAAGTAGTATATTACTTTGAATACTAATATGAACACCTAGTTGTTCAGTTGTTATTCAGATTATTAGGGGAAAAGACATACAAGAAAGGCTAACATGTTAGACATCTAGAGGAGTATATTTTAGAGTTCTGAATATTTCCATATTAATATACTCTATTAATATCATTATTTCAACTAATATTCAAGCTCCAGATTTATGAGGTACATAGTGATGGAGAATTAAAGTGGATAACTCTTTCTATCATTCAATATAGTAGCTAGAGAAAACACTGTCTTTTCCATCTTATATTGTCGTTTAATCTAACAATATTCAAACAAATTAATAATTTGAATAGCTAAATCATACACATGCACTGGAAATATATATACTATGAATAAAGGTATGTACCATTATTGTCTACATGTCAGAAATATATTGTTAATGTTAGTATACATGAATAAATACACATGTTCAAATCACCATGACACCCCTGCAAGATAATTTTGTTATGTCTGTGTAAATGAGACATTTGTGGGTTGTGGACTATAAGTAAATTTCCCAAAGTCATAGGTCAAAGATTTAAAATGTTTATCTGACTTCCAGACTTCATATTACTTATTAAAACATGATACTTCTACTAATTTCTTTTATAATCTCCCCAGTGTTTATTGGAATGTGGCTAAAGTCTTTCTTAAATTATATGTTCTGACTTTCACTAGTAGTAGGGAGAAATGGAAGAAGGATAAAAAAAGGAGGTGAGACAAAATGGCAGATTGAATGTTTTTATACCTGCTACAAAACTACTCAGTATAGTATTAAATGCACTTTATTGTTTTGCTTGGCCCTAGATGTAAGGTAAATTGCATAGTTGTCCATGACACATAAAACAGAAGGTTAATTCTTGATCAGGAAGCTTATAATTAGGGTTTCCTTAAAGGTAAATACTAACATAGAAATTGTAATCAAGAGACTAAGCATTCAATTTACCTACAAAATTAGGAAATAAATCTCTGTCTCATATATTAGACTAAGGTAATAAAAAGATCTCAGTTTACAGTCATAAAGTTTCTACAGAAGTATGAATTGGACTAAATGTTTTAGTCAGTTTGTCTGTTACTGTGACCAAAAGATCTGATAAGAACAATGTGGAGAAGGAAAAGTTTATTTTGGTTCATGGATTCTGAGGTTTGGTCCATAGACAGTCGTCTCCATAGGTATGAACCCAAGATGAGGCACAATATCATGGAGGAAGGGTGTGGCAGAGGAAAGTAGCTCAGGACATGACATCTGAGAAACAGAGAGAGAGATAGACAGAGACAAAAATAGAAACCTCAAAGTTAAGCCCCCAATGACCTACTTCCTCCAGCCATACACTGCCTGCCTGCAATGACCATCCAGTTAATCCATCAGTGGATTAATCCACTGATTAGGTCACATAGCTCTTGTAATCTAATCATTTCACACCTGAGCATTCTTTAAACATAACATATCCAAACCATGACAGTAGATTTCTTAGTAGCAATGGAAAAAGTCATCAGGAAAATAAGGACTATATTTGAATGGCTGAGAAAAAAAAAATAGTTTTTGATTTTGAATATTTGACCTGTTTTCTAAAAGGACACACAATTTCCAGTGGACGAAAGCATCATAATTTTAGTTCTTCATGTTTCCATAGATTAAGACCTATGACTTCCAAATCAAATGTACCATACACAGAAGAAAATAAACTACTGTGGATAAGAGTCAGCTGAAAAAGCAAACAATAAGTGTAGATTTCCAAACAATTTAGACCACAGAACTTTCAGATAAATAGAAAATAATTCTCTGTAAAATACCTGAAGAAATAAAATAATTACAAGTATGTAAAATGATAAAAAAAAAATACATGGCACCTGGCAGACTTGAAAAATGCAAAATAGAACTTTTGTCATAAAAGTACATCATAAAAGTACAATTGGGAACATAAAAGCTAAGGATGCAGCAGAACACTGAAAAATAAGAAGTAGCACAAAATATAACACAGAAAGATGAGTGAAAACTATGGAAGGAAAATTAAGATATGCGAATGATGGGAGTTCTAACATGTTCAACTCTACTCCCAGAAGGAGGGAATCAAGATGATAGGAGAGAGACAATAATTGAGAGATAGCATATGTTCAAACAACCTCCACATTGCCATGGCGAAATACAACAAAAGCTGGCCATTATCCCCCGGGGATGTTCCCAGTCACCTGTTCTTGATTCAGTGAATCAGTGAGTCAACTGCTTTGATTTTGAAACTCTCTCTGCCCTCTGGACCCTAAGTCTCCATGTTGCTTTGAAAATGGAATAAAGGGATGGAGACATACACAGGGACTTTTCACTGTCATTCAAAATTACCTGCAAACATAACGTGACTAGGAATAAATCAAAGAAAAGATTTACAGGACCTTTATTCATGAAACTTTAAAGCTTTACTGAATGACTTTTTAAAAGAAGAGTTAAATAAATGAGCTGTCAATCTATCTTAACAAACAGGGAAATTGGTTTCCTTATCCTTTTGAAAGCTTTTCCAAGCTATATTTCCCAGATCCATTTCATATATATTTTTAAGTTCATTTCCATTGAGTTATGAAAAGGAACTTCTTGATTTTTAAAAAATTCTTTCATTTTGTTTATTTTTGTACTTTTCATATATTGCATACTGAAAGCACATAAATAAGAAGGAAATGAATTATCTTTTTAAGCACCATATTTTGATCATCATTCTGTGTATCTTACACCTAGGGGAGTCAATAGAGGAAATCAGGTATGCCATAGAAACCAGATCTCTGCTTTCTTTGTAACCTTGATCTACCTGCACCCTTCTCTTTGGTCATTATGGAAAATTAATGATATACTTAGTAAAATTTTTAAAGTACATCCTTTTTTTCTCCAAAGAAATACTGAAAAATTCATCTTTTGCTGAACTGTTAGTCCATAGATTTCCTACATTGGCAATTGAAAAGCAATAGTGAACCAATTTAAGTAAATTAGAAAAGTAATTCTTTGTTGATAAAAAAAGGCATTTTCTTAAGAAACAGGGAGTCACAAGTTCCAGACCAGTTTCTTACAAGAGAACAATGGAAAAAAACTCTATTATGAGCACAATCAGCAGATATGATTTTCTCTGTCAAAAAAGGAAAAGATGTCTCAAAATTAGGTTGGTCAAACATATCAAAATGCAGAATGGTATATTTTCCAGAAGAAAACTCTTCTGTCAATGATCATGTACACTCAGTGCTTTGAAAACTGCAGCTCCCCAATGCTAATACCGTCTGGTGAAATCTTTATCTCTCCTCTAGGGGGATTAGCAAATTAATTAATTCAGAAGAGAAAATTTTCTTGATTCACAACAGGTAATCCTAATTGTGAAAAATTTTCAAATGCCCTATTTTACAGCACTGCTACTAGACAAAGGTAAACATGGACAAGGACAACATTGTTCTAAATTTCATGTGTATACATGAAAATATGCAGCTTGAGCGCATGGTGCTTTTGCCAGACTGATGGGATTGGGAAGTAGGTCAACAATGTCCAAGCTCCACAACTAAATGACAGCATCGCTGATGCACATGCCACATTCTTCTTTCATGTCCAGACGGTATTAGCGAGTGAACTCAGAGATGCCCGACACAGGTGTCGAAAGTGATTAGAGTATGTATGCATACAAAAGGAAAGTAATAATAGGAGTAGAAATAGTATGAGCAGTCTTGCCAGTTTTTAGTGTTACTGGCTCAGCCTTGGGTACTTTTGCTTAATTCAGCATAGAAGTCACTACGAGGTAAGCAATCAATACCATCTCCCCAGTTTATACCAAAAAGACTTAAAATTAACTTACTACAGTGATGCAGTCACATCAATGTTCATAGCAGCTCAATTCACAATAGCTAGATTGTGGAACCAACCTAGATGCCCTTCAACAGATGAATGGATAAAGAAACTGTGGTATATATACACAGTGGAATACTATTCAGCCATAAAGAGGAATAATATATGGCATTTGCAGATAAATGGATGGAATTGGAGAATATCATGTAAGTGAAATAAGCCAATTCCAAAAAACCAAAGGCCAAATGTTTTCCCTGATAAGTGGTGATGATACATAATGAGGGTGTGAGGGGGTAGGGGATAAGAGAAGAATGGAGGAACTTTAGATTACTTAGAGGGAATTGAGAGGGAGGAGGGGTGGGGGTGAAGGAGTTAAAATTTAAGTGCCCATAATTAAAGCACAGAATCTGTAGTCTAGCAAATGAACTTAGGAAAAGAAACAAAGAGGGACAGGCTTGAGGCCTGAACATACCTTAACAAGCCTAAAATAAGACTGCCAAAACATCAAAATCTAACTGGCCATGGAGGATAAACAATCTCCACAAGGCCGTGGACCATCTGGTGTCACCCACTTTCCCCCTTCTTCCCTTTTCTTTAAGGTTAACTTGACCGCCTGCTAACCAAAATAAACTGCCCTACCACATTGCTGGAATGTCAATTTGCACGTACTACTTGCTGATGTAATCAATGTAGTCATGTGCCCGCTTATGTTTGAATCAGCCAATTATGTGTACCCGCGCCAAACTCCCTAAATTTTCCTATATAAACCCCTGATTTCTGAGCCTCGTGGTCAACTCCTCTATCTCCTGCGTGAGATACGTGTTGGCCCGGAGCTCCGTTATTAAAGTGCCTCGTGCTTTTGCATCAAGCCGGTCTCTCGTGCTTCCTGGAGCGCGCCATCCTGAGACTCGAGTAAGGGTCTTCCTTTTGGGGGGTCCTACATTTGGGGGCTCGTCCGGGATGAGTGCGCGACCCCAGGAGCTCGAAGACCCCTTGGAGGTACGTTGGTGTGAGTCTTGATTGTTTGTGTGCGTCCCGCAGTATGTATGTGAGTTTTGGTTTCGGTTTGAAACAAGGGAGAGGACGTGGAATCCCTCTCCATGCAGCCGCCTCTGTGGTCCGTGAGGACCCTCTGGCCGCGGAAGGGGGGACGCCCCGGTCCCGCAAGCTGCAGCCCTGGAAGACGTTCCATGGGTGGAGGGCAGTCAGGAGGACCTGACTGTGGTTTTTCGGAACGAAGGAGACGGAGTGCTCCTTCTATCCAGGCGGGAGTGGACGCAGGGTCCTACCCCGTCAGAGGTCGCGTTCGGCTGCCTATTCAAGTCTAGGCGCGGACGAGTGTGCTTGGACGTGTTAGTGTCTGTTGTCTTTATATTGTTTTGGTGTTTGGTGTTTTTTGTCGGAGGATGGGCTCCCTTTGTCCTTCCTCAGGTCCCCTATTCTTAGGCTTAGGGATACTCATTGCAGGGTACTTTACAGTCCTTCTCCTTGTTCCTAAGAGATTTGTTTACTCCAGTCCCCCTAGGCAGAGAGCTCAGCAGCTCCATTCCCCAAAAGTGGTGGGAAATAATGTTTTGTGATTTTCTGCATTCAAACCTAACCTAATTTCTCAACCAGGAAAAAAAGGGTTAAAAAGTCCTGGGCAATCCCTCCCTCCCCCTTGCCTGGCCTTGCTGAAGTCTGTATTAGAATGTGAAGTGTAGCAGTTTCAGTGGGAGAGGCAGAACTAACCTGAGAGAAAAAAAAAAAAGAGGTGCATTTTAAACTCCTGGGCTAAGTGGTCAAACTAATGAAATGTTGATGTTAAACAATGTCTAATATCAGTTGTTTCTAGGACTTTTCTTCAACAGGAAAGAGACAGCAAATACTGTTCAGGACACTTGTCTGATATCTTGGTTTTTACAGAATAAGTGAATTAGAGTTAACATGTACGGGATTACTCTAATGTGTTTGTAAAGACATCTGATTAATTTACAAAGTTAAAATGCTAATTGTTAAATAACATTAAGTACTCTTAAGTCCTTAAATTCCATGGGGCATCATACTTAAACATTATTGGTGTTTTCATAGGTTGGTAAATTAAAAAGTGTTTAGAATTGCTTTGTGTCATTACTAAAAACAAGGTTATTAAGAGTTATGTCCTAACAGGTAAAACCCCAACCCGGAGGATAAGCGTTCCATCTGCTTCCTTATCACTCCCCCTGCTCCCCCTCCAGTTCTGCAAAGCTCCAAGGAGCTCTTAGGTTTGGAATTAGAGTTACCGTCTCCCCTCTTACTGTGTTTCAGTTAGAGTACTATGAAGAACAAAGTATTTTATCTTGCTAAAATGGAGTAATTTATCTAAATTCAGAAATTTCATGAGAGTTGTCTCAGAATGTGAACAAAAAGGTGTCGACAGAAAGTTCGTGTAAATGAAGAGAAAATAAAAGGTTCTGGGTATGGATATATATTTAGTAAAAGGGAAAAGGAAATGTTTTGGGGTAAGAAAGTGCTTGTGTGATGCAATACATGAGGGTCTAAGTAAGTGCTAAGAAAGTCTGTGTAAGTGAAGAGAAAGTTTGAGCAAGTGTGTGTGTAACTAATTTGGTTACAAGTATGTGAGACAATCAGTTAAAACTATTTCAGGTTTTTCCTAAGGTAAAATACTAATGTTCTGATATAAACAGAAGTCTAATCTATATGGTAAATTGACATGGTAAAATAACAAGGATTTATTTGAAACACTAAGTTACTCTTAACTTTGTGTCTATTAAGTTTTATTCTTTAAAACAATTAGTCTTAAAGATTGGGGTGTATATAATTGTGGTTGAACAACTGTTGTAGAGTGTTGTACTATGTTACAGAGTCTACATTTTTCTTTAAGAACTAAATTTGATAAGATAAAAGTGTCAAGGTAATTGTAAAATGGTCACTAGTTGCATATTAAATGTGTTCATATTTTCCAGGTATACAAGTTTTTAAAGCAGGGAATTTATCAAGCGCTGCTATTCTCCAGAATAAACTTGTCTGTAATGGTAATCTTAAACTTAAGGGGTACATTTTATTGGGGATTTATTTTTATCACTTAATATTCTATTATGGGACCTATTATCAATAAGATATAAATAAAATTGGTTACTTATTTCACTGAGATAAAAATTTAAATGTAAATGTATTTCTAAGAGGTAGTAACAGCCTGATTTGTTTAAAGGTTCATATAATAGAAGGTGAAAGCATTTTGCCACACAAAAGGAAAGTTAAAAGCTCTCTCAGCCTTTCTTTGATTCATGTTTTAGATATAATGTTAAATTGTGTTAATTATAAAGTTTATATAGACTCAGGAAACAGTATATGTAAACTATTTAATGATATTTAAGGAAGAAGCAAAGATCAACATCAGAATTAGAACACTTAAGATCTGTAAAGAGCCACGCCTTACCTGAGATAAGGCTGTGCCTTCCACCTTACTGCATGTTAGAGTGACTCCAAAATAAGTCAGACTTCAGCTTATTTAAAGTTATAGTCAAAAGATTGGTTTTTGTTGTAAAAGTAGTATGATCTCAAATTGGGGATATAATGTGGTTCTCAGTCAAATTCAAGATAGCTATTATACAAGCTGAATATGTTTTTACTCTTGCTAATTTCATTTTGTAAAATTGTTGCTTGTTACTGTTTTGCAGAAGTAGCTGCTTCAAGAACATACAACCTAGGTAACTTGTGATAATAAGCCATCACCTATAGAACAGATAGTGGTAACTTCCAGTACTAATACAGACTCCAGTTAGATAAAAGGGTAAATAACTGTAAAGCTATGGACATTAAAGTTAAAGCCCAGTACTCTTACTTTATGACTGGTGAGACTGGCTTGCTGGATGATTAAGATCAAACTTAGAAATTGGAATTAAATACAGAGGTCAAGAAAATTCCATGTTTGGGTCTTGCCCTCAACGTCAGCCTGAACCCAGGGAATAAGAGGACTTCTCTAAGGAGCGTTGCAACTCTGGGTCACACAACCTCCTGATCAAGGAGATTGTTGAAACTAGAGGATGAAAAATCACTCAGTGCATCTGCTGCAGAGGAAAGTCATGGAAAAAGGGAGACATCCCTGACGCTTTCAAGGAAAGCCATGTCATCAGGAGACCCTGCCTAATCAAAGTCACTGGTGGAGCTAAGGAGCCGCTCTTAAGTTCTCTATGAGTAACCCCTGTGGGAACTCAGCTGACTCTTTAACAAGACAGGAACCAGGTCAATTTGACCAGCTTGATCTTAGACACCCAGCAAAACAGTTAAAACCAAAAACAGCCATTCTTGGCCATTTAAAAGAAATAATAGTTAAATGTAACTTAAGATGTACACTTGTATTAGCCCACTAGAATAAAGACTGAAAGCTACAAATGAAAAAGAGATTCTTCAGCAAGTGTGCCTGATAACTATCAAAAGAAACTGCCAGAGTCAGAAGTTTTTAGTCAGTTTAAGGCCTGAAGACCTTCTTAAGCTACACAGGTAGTCTTAATCTATGTTTGCTAGTATGATTACCTAGCCCTAAGTAACAGAAGTATAGAGATCTCTACTAAACACAGGTTATATCAATAAAGGGATATTTTACAAAAATCAGATGACATTAAGTAGCTTAACTATATTTTCTGGGAACACCTATGACATTAAGAGTTAAATGTTGTGTTTAAATTCCTGGTAACCTGGACAATGTTAAAGTCCCCAAATGAAGGCCTTGTCCTCTCCAGCCTTTGTTAGGCCTAGTTATGGGAACAATTTCTCAGTTCTTCCACCTCCTGGTGAAAGATTGACTTCCGTCATTTTCATGATACTCAATGGCATGTTTCAGATGCTGCAACATTTACTTTGTACTAATCTCCTTTCAGTACTCATGTCTTTTTGTTCTTCTCTCATAGAAGCACCCACCCCCAGATGACTTTACAACATGCTCTTCCCCAACCAGACTTCTACCTTGGACCCCTCGATTGACCCGATTTTTAAAAAAGGAACTCCAAGCTGCTTGCCCCACGCCACCCACTTCCAGCTTGAAGAAGCCAGAGCGGTCATCGACCTTCTTCCCCAGCAGCATGGAGTTCCTAAGATTAGAGGGGGGAATAAAGCCAGAATTAAGAACAGGTAGTTAGTGTAGAAATAGGGGATCGGGTCAAATCGAGGAAATGAAGGCCATGAAATCGCCTAGTTACCTTCATCAGGGAAAGAGTAAGTGCTGTACAGGTATTAATGCTCAGGCAACAATATCAGTCCCTCCGCCAAGAAAATAACTTGGGAGAAAAGTATATAGAAACAGAAGTTCCATAAGATACTGATTTATAAAATTCTAAGATTAGAATTAGTTAAAAGAAGAAGAGGGGAATGAAGGAGTTAAAATTTAAGTGCCCATAATTAAAGCACAGAATCTGTAGTCTAGCAAATGAACTTAGGAAAAGAAACAAAGAGGGACAGGCTTGAGGCCTGAACATACCTTAACAAGCCTAAAATAAGACTGCCAAAACATCAAAATCTAACTGGCCATGGAGGATAAACAATCTCCACAAGGCCGTGGACCATCTGGTGTCACCCACTTTCCCCCTTCTTCCCTTTTCTTTAAGGTTAACTTGACCGCCTGCTAACCAAAATAAACTGCCCTACCACATTGCTGGAATGTCAATTTGCACGTACTACTTGCTGATGTAATCAATGTAGTCATGTGCCCGCTTATGTTTGAATCAGCCAATTATGTGTACCCGCGCCAAACTCCCTAAATTTTCCTATATAAACCCCTGATTTCTGAGCCTCGTGGTCAACTCCTCTATCTCCTGCGTGAGATACGTGTTGGCCCGGAGCTCCGTTATTAAAGTGCCTCGTGCTTTTGCATCAAGCCGGTCTCTCGTGCTTCCTGGAGCGCGCCATCCTGAGACTCGAGTAAGGGTCTTCCTTTTGGGGGGTCCTACAGGGGTATGAAAGATGGTAGAATGAGACAGATATCATTACCCTATGTGCAAATATGATTACACAAATGGTGTGAATCTACATCGTACCCAACCATAGAAACAAAAATTTGTACCCCATTTGTGTACAAGGAATCTAAATGCAGTCTGTAAAAATAAAAAAATAAATTAATTAATTAAAAAATACTATCTGAATGAAACTCTTTTGGGGATTGTGCTTGCCCACAAAGGAGAATTCACACAGGATAAAGTCCCTAGGCTATTCTCTAAGAACTAGTGGAGTAAAACTTAAACAGAGTAGAACAAATTTTAGCCTTGTACAGGTGTGTAGTCAAATGTAGCTCACAATCCCAGGATTTCTGCACATGTCTTGTCAGGGTTTTGGTCAGCACTGGGGTTTGATATGGCATGTACTCATGCATGTTGGGGAATTGGGGACCTCCCTGCTCTATCTCAATAATGCTGATAATATCATCTATTTAATGACATATTTCTGTAAGCCAGGTACTCTGTTAAATGCTTTCAATGTATTATCCCATTTCATGTTTTAAGTTCATTGTGAAGTGAGCATTACCATTCTCATTTATATAAAATAAAAATTGAAGCTCCACGGAGGCGCAGAGTGGTGGAATAACTTGCTCCAGGTGACATAGGTAGTCCTCGGCAGAGGATTCAAAAGCATCTGCCTGATTATGAAGCATGGACTCCCAACCATTTTGTATCCCTTACAAAATATGCACATGACAAATAAACAGAAAACTATGAAAAAACATAAAAGAAAAATATAAAGTATGTGCATTTTTTCATAGATAGGCAGGCTTAATATCAGTCTGGCTGTTTCAAATCCAAACAAATGGTATTACTGAAGTGAATATCATCTGTTAACTACCTATCTGTCTGTCTGTCTATGTATTTATCTCTCCATCAGCCTGACTATAGATCTAATTAACTATCCATTTTTCCCTGCCCTGAACCTCCTCTTTATAAAATCACTGTGTGGACATGTTAGGATGCTAGGACAATTCAAGGACCTCACTCTCCCAGGACAATGATTGGAACAGTGATGGGAGATGACCAACAGGGACAATCATACTTCTTTTGGTTAATCTGGACACAGAAGAGGGAAAAAAGTACCCTTATCCTTCTGATACACTAACTGATATGCAAATTTACTTTTGCCTTGAGCCATTTTTACTGCCTGAGGAGAAAGTTTCCTTAGGCACGAGACCAACAAAAAGACTAGAATTGGGCTAAAGAAATAGATCTCACCAAGCTTGGTGATGCATGCCTATAATCCCAGCTGCTCAGGAGACTGAAACAAGAGGATTGCAAATGTGAGACCAGCCTGAGAAACTTAGTAAGACCCTGTCTCAAAATCATTTTTTTAAAAGGGGCTGAGGATATTGCTCAGTGGCAAAGAACAGGTCTAGCATGTGTGAAGCCCTAGGTTCAATCCCTAGTACCAAAAACCAAAACAAAACGAAACAACAGAGAGGGAAAAGAAATAGAAATATGTAAATTTCAAAAGCCAACTGTATAAGAAACTCATGCCATTCCTTAAATATTCAAGTTGAGTAAGAATCTTCTTTCCCCCTTAAGGTGGTTTGAATTGAGTTTCTCTCTAAAGTAAAAAGCGCTGTCTCATTTCCATTTAAACCAGGTGCTTTTATAGTTCTTTTGAAGATGTCATGTTCTTTCCTATCTCTATTTTTTGTGTGCTCTCTCTGCTCTACTAGTCCCCAGTCTTCCTTCTGGCAAAGACCAGCAATGCAGAGTATCTGTGGACAAATAATTTTGGTGCCATTTAATGCAAGGTAATGCATCTGCAGAGCTAACAGTTGATATTCTCTCTGTATGCTTGAGAACACAGAAAAAGTACCATAACGTTAACTATTGTCCTAAATGTCATGCCACCAGGATATCAAGCATTAAAATATGCAGTACAAATGCAGTCTAGCAAATTTTGTCAGTTCTGTACATGTCTGAGCCTGTTCTAGCTATGGTTGTCATTTAAGTGTGGCTTAATTTTGTTTCTGACAGTATTTTCTAAACATCTATTCCAGAACTTGGAAGAGTTGTGCACTTCTGTGTGATATTCACCTGAAGAATCTGACTCTAATATACAATGCAATCTTTGATAATTAACTAAAGCCTCAGCTAAGTTAATGTCTTTATCAAGTAAATTTTAATATTTTAGTAGCAAATTTAGTATAGAATTTGGTTGCTGTACTAATACATGTATTTGTGAAATGATGTATAGATGAACATAGTAGTAATAAAAAGTATATCTCTCCTACAGATTTTCTATGATATTATAAAAGGTTTAATACTGGCTGTCATTGTGAATATAAGGAATTCCTTTATAGACAGAAATTAATCTGCAGAATTAAGCAGAATGCTATGAAAAACACTCAATATAACATAAGCAGAATGACTTGAGAATTGATTTTTAATTAAATACAAAATACTAAGAGACTATGGAGTAATCAAATAGAAGTGTGAAAATATTGTATATAATGCTTGAAGTTGAAAGTTTTTCTTGGATGAAACTGAAGCAAGTTAGGAAGGGAATACATTTTAATACATTTTGAAGGGGAACATTTTTTCTATAAGTTGGATAGAAAACACAAAAATTTTTTTTTTTTTAAGTTTTAAAGAAAAGCTGGCTTACTTTACTTAAAATGAGGAAAGTGTTTCTTGTCCATGGAAGGGATGCTTTCCTCATGAGAAAAGCCAAATAGGAATAATCACTGGTAAAACTGGGGAATCAAATTCTCAATTTTGGTTATTCATGGAAATGATTTACTTAGAGATTGTGACTAAAGCACTTCCAAATTGCTTGAACAAGTTGAAAGTAATTTCAATAGAACTGATTTTATGGGTTGTTTCTGAAGAATTGTTATGAAAACAATGAAGATAAGATGAAAGAATGAGAGAGGCACAAGGGCATGGAGAATTCAGGCAAGATATGGAAATTATTCTGGGAAAATCTTCAGCTCTTAATCTCACCAGGTTTCAGTTCACAGAACAGAAGCTTCATTCCTTACAGAGTAACTCAATGGATTTCTTTTGTACAAATAGAGGAAAACAAAGACACCAGAGACTTCCAATTCCAGGCTGAAAGAAGGGATATTATTTGATATGCAAATGAAGCAATTCCATACCTGGTGTTTAAGTGCCTAACTTTTAGTTTCCAGAGTTTAAGAATCAAAAAACAACTTTTCTAAGAAAACAAACCAATTTTTCTTTGTATTATCTGTTCATATTTTCTAGGACTTTGGCATTAGAGACAACTAAATAAATCAAGGAATGAAGCATAGATTAAGAAGCCTAGTCAGGTGTGTCTACTAACTAGCTTTCCACTGACATTTCCATTACCTGAAATGCATAAAGATTTTTTGAGCTTTTTGAAGATTAGGTGGTATATAATAGGAGTGCTATAGAAGGAAAATTGGAAATTTGAGGGGAGTAAATGTGAAATGTATGCTGTGGACTTGATCTATGAGCACATTTTAAAACAATAAATATCTTGTGATGGTTAGAAGCTTTATGTAGATTGTACCAGAAAGAAGGAAAGTAATCATTCAGAGCAGCCAAGGAGAAAGCAGATCATAAGTCAGAAGATGGAAATTTAAAATTAGAAATGTAAATTCCTCACAAAACAAGTGAGAGTAGAAATGGTCTTTTCAGTGACCCTGAAATTAGCCACATAAATATCCATCCAAAAAATTACATCAAACATGCACTGAACTGAATGAACATACACAACACTGACTTACATTAAGACCAAAGAAAACCCCCTTCAAAGTTTCTATAGACTTTGGAAAAATGCTTTTCCCCTACCTCTCTACTTCTATCAATACTTCTGTCCTCAAATAGAGTTGGGATAAATAAAATAAAATTTGGCTTAGGAAATTATTTTGCACAAGTTATCTGGGTGAAAACACACATTTAAAAGGAATAAATTGATAATATATTTAATAAGTGAAAAAATCAATATCAGTAAATGTATTAGACAGAATCTCCCAAAAAGTATCCTTTGGAACACACGGAGACTTAAAATACTGGTTAGTCTCTGCCTTGTTTCATCTATTGTTGTATGTCTGTTTTCTTAAGAACAAGAAAGAACTCACTTTCTAAAGAAACAGTTCAGCAAATGGTTTTGTAAAATGTGGAATTACTTCCTATGTTTCACAACATTTTTATTTTCATGTTTTTTTTTTTTTTCTGAAAAGAAAGTAGAGCTCTTCTAACAGATCAGACTTGAAAATGAAGCAATATGATCAATTATATTTAACATTGTGGTTAAAAAGGGACATGAAGCTTGGTGATGTCTGTTACTTTAGACTAACACAAAGCCAGACTGAAAAAATTAACAAGATCAGAAAACACTAATTAGCTGTAGCTAAAATGTTTTCTTTCCTGGGCAGTTCACTGTACCATATTTCATTTATATTTCTATAATTTTTCACTCTAGAATCCTTATATTCACTTTTTTATTTTGAAATTTATCAATCTAAAGTAAACTTGGAAAAAATAGTATAATGTATACCTGTCTGCCCTCACCTAGATTCATCACTGACATTTTGCCATATTTATTTGTATTCTCTTTCTGAATTAGATTTTTATGTTTTGTGCTGAAAATAAAGTTTACCTGTGGGAGCTTATTCACACTAAGTTCTGTGTATGCACACGTGTGCGCGCACACACACACATACACACACACACACATTAAACATTTGAAAGTAGGAATCTGACATCATGGCATTTCATACTTGAATATGTCAACAAACATATCCTAATGACATATTCTTAAGCAGAGGGAAAAATACCATTATTACACCCAAGGAAAAAAATTTTTGATAATATTATCTAATAAGAACTCTCAAACTTTCAACTATCTTCAAAGCGTTTGTTGAGTTTTTGTTGTTGTTGTTGTTGTTGTTGTTTAATTTTCATGCTTTTGAAAACATTTTAAGAGTTCAGACCAATTGTCCTAAAGAATGTTTCAGTTTGAGTTTGTCTAATTGCTTCCCCCATGATTAGGTCCAGGTTCAAAGTTGTTAGTAAAAATATTTCTTATGTAATGCTATGTCCTTTGACTGCTGATGCAGTAAGGGCCTAAAGGACATAAAATGTCCAGTCACCTCATGTTTAGTGATGCTAAAATTTATCATTTGGTCAGGAGGATGAATGCTAGATTTCTTCATTGTAGAGGTATGTGTTCCTTTTGTAAGTAGCAAGTCATCTATTGTGCAACATTTTCAAGTGGTGTTAACAATCTACTTCCTAATAACGTTTCAGTCAATGTCGTTTGCACGTATTTGCACTAATTTGGATTCATGAATTCTTTTAAAATTCAAGAATACTTTTTATTATTCTTTCAGATGCTTACAATATCCCACATCTGGCTTGTGAAGTTTATCCAGACAAGCTCCTTGTCATGTTGACACAACTCCATTGACCTTTGAACAGTCCCTTGATTTTTAACATGCTCATATTGTAGATTCTCTGACCCAGATCAGTCATTTTTTTCAAGAGGTCTTGACTTCTTTTAATAGGAAAAATTATATGAAAACCAAGATCCTGGCTCTACCTGTGCTTACGATTATGTTGTCAAAGTTTCAAGGCATTTCAGTGAGCAGAGCTAGAATGTACATATTAAAAAATTACAGATTCACTGTGGTTACTAGGACTTGAGAACAGTAGAAGAACTGATTAGAAAATGGAAGTGTAAGAGGATTTTGCGGTGAGTGAACTGCTCTGCATCCTGATTGTGGTGGTGATCATATAACTCTATGAATCTTTCAAAACACAGAGATCTATACACCTAGAAGAATATATTTTGGTCTACGTTAATTTTAAAAGAACTTATGAATTTGTACCCATGCATCAAATTCAAATCCAATTACAAACTCCTTCTGTTTCCTTCATTCTGTGGTTGCTTCTCTCTTCTCCCATGTGCAAACGATGGTTCTCAGCAATATGCCTGCATTTACTCAATGTGTCTACCTTACAAGAAATTTAAAACTGTCCCAGTTTCAAATGTAAGCATTAACAGCACTACCAGAAATGACAAATCTTGTAAGTCAAGTTCAAGATTTTTTTTTGCATTACATTTAAACCTCAGAATAAACACAATTGTGGGTAAAGTTTTTGCAATGTGTTCAAAAGTTACTTGTATGCATTGACTTCTCTATATGGATAACTAAACCACAACACAAAACCGTATGTGCTAAAAATGCAGTTAGGTTCATACATATTTAATATTAGGGTTTGTTTCTCTCATTGTGATTTTTGTGACATATAAAATATTTTCCTTGTTCAAATGTCAAAACTAAATAAAACAGAAATCTTTCCTCTATTATCCCAACCTAATCTCCTACATTCTATTTCAAGTTCATTTGCAAAAATAATCATATATTTTTATTTCCCCTTTCTTACATGAATGATAGCATACAATACTCTTTTGAACCATGCTTTTTTCATTAACAAAGTACCTTGGAAATCACTTCATAGCTCTTAGAAATATTCCTCATTCTTCTTCACTACCACAGAGCACCTTACTGATGAACGTACTACAAATATTGAACCAGTTTCCTGCTAACGAGCATTAGTCTGTTTCTCATACTTTACCATGATGTGTACTATCACAGTGAGTTATCTTGTGACAGGTTTCATGTTTGAGGAAGTTTACCTTAGAGCAAATTTCTTGCTGTGAGAATGCTGAGTTAAACTGAGAATGTGTAATGTAATTTTGTTACACACTACCAAGTTCTTCTCCACAGCAGATGTACCATTGTACCCTCCTACTGGCACTGGAAGTTCAGAGAAAGCTGTTTTCTCACCATTCTGCATCTTCAACAGGGAATTATCAATTTTAGCCAATCTGATATGTAAGCCAATAAGATTGTATCTTAGTATAGTTTTAATTTCTGTTTCTCTTCTGAGTCAAGCTAAGTTGATTTCTACATGTTTAATGTCTATTTTAATGTATTTTAGTGTTCATACTTTTGGTCTATTTTTATTTTTTTCATGGTACTGGGAATTGAACCCAGAGGTGCCTTACCTTTGTGCCACATCTCCAGTCCTTTTTACTTTTTAATGTTTTAAATTTTGAGACAGGGTGTACTTAAATTGCCCAGGCTGGCTTGGAATTTGTGATCTTCCTGCTGTAGCCTCCTGAGTAACTGGGTTTATAGGCATGCACCACCATGCCTGGCTCTATTTTCCAATAGAAATTGTAGTCCTTTTGATTTTAACATACTTTTAGAAATAAAGAGATTAGTCTTATTGGTAATATAATTTTCCACTATTCTCTCATATTTCATTATATTTTGACTTCATCATGTTTTATACAGTATTTCTACACTGTACTTTTTACAAATATTATCTTCATATTTTTTCTAGATTTTGACATCAAGTTGGAAAGGTTTTCTGCAAATCAACATCCAGGTTAAACACGATTCTTATATTTCTAGCACTTATAAGGTTTTATTTGTTGCATTTAGGTTTCTGACCCATTCACAGTTTATTCCTTCATATCTGAATTATAGAAACAATTTTGTTATTTTTAAATGACTATTCTCTTGTTTCAATCTTATTGAAAAGCGACTTGAGACATTCCCTTTGTGATATAATAAATTTCCAAATACATGTAGGTCAACTTAGGAGGCTTATATTCTGCTCCAATGGTCTATTTGTTCATGAACCACCATTTCAAAACACTATTTTACCTAACCAAACTTTGAAGTATATCTTAATCTCTAGTTAGATTAGGTATTTTTTCTTAAATATCATAGTTATCCTTTGTCGGGGTCTTAAGTCCCCTTGCTCTTCTCACCAGCGACAAGGGAAGGGGACACTCCCCAACAAGGTCAGACCGGGATAGGTAGGGCCCACTGACCACCCACACGCAGCCCTCTGGGCAGAGGACAATCAGACGCATCAGGAAGACCAGTCACAGCAGGAACTGGTTTATTGAGGAAGTCACACAGCTTTTATGTAGGGTGGGGGTTAGGCAGGAACCAATCAGCTTAAAGGTCAGCAAGGCATGGGGGGTTCACGAAGACGAGAGTCCCATAGCACCAAATGGCAAGCACGAACTGATCACATCCGTGGAACTGTTGTTAACCAATCTCTGACAGTGGTCCAAATCATCTCACCAACCCTTGAAACCACCTTTGAGGCCCTGATCCTGCTCACCCACCAGGAAGTAAGGAGTCAGCCTGGGTTAGTTAACATGTCATTAGTCCCAACAATCCTTTATATTCTTGTCTGTTTATTTTTATTTATAAACTTAAGAAGCAACTTGTCTAGCTCCAGAAAATAAGAAATAACTTGTTAATATTTTTTTTATGGGGATTACATTCAATTTAACTTAGGAAGAATCAACAACTTCATTATGTTTAGTCACTCATCTAAGTGCAAGAAGTATCTTTTCTTTGGTTCAAGACTCTTTTTAAGTCTTTAAGGAGTGTTTTAAAGTTTTTCTCCTGTGTTTCCACATTTTCAAGAATGTATTTTATCGTGTATTATTATTATTACTATTTTGCTATTTTAGATGGTGTTTTTCTTATTCACTAAATTTTCTAATGGGTAAATATTTGTATATATGAAAAGTACTGAGTTTTATATCCTCTTCTGGATGGAATTGTTTTCTGAGTGTGGTGAAGATATGGTTATACTTCTTAATTTATCCTTGTGTGTCTAATCTCTTTTCATTGGCTGCACCCCCAATGCATGTTTAAACCTTGTGAAGAGTCAAGGCACAGTGTTCATTTTGGTCTGGCTTCTCTGGTCATCATGACAGTAAAATGCCTCTAGTGTTTCAATATGATAATACATATTAAAGAGTCATCTTCAGTCAAGAATAAATGTTCAATTCTGTTCAAACTTTTAAACTATACATCATATAAACCACAACACAAAGCCATATCTTCCTTAACTATATTAAAATGGTGAATTTTGATTATTGATTTTTTTGATGTTTATTTTTCATGTAATAATTGAATTATATTTGTTGATATTTCCTTTTAGAAATTTTGTATTGTATTCATAAGCAAAATATAAAATAAAAATATAAAGTGGAATATCCACATACAGCAAAGTATAAAGTGAAAACTTTACAGCACTTATATTTTTCTTTGCTTTTAGGAAATTTTATTAATATTGATATTATCCCTTCTTTAAAGGTTTGACAGAAGTCTGCTATGGAAATTTTGAGTCTGTATTTGTTTTGAAGTTTTTTTAAATAATTTCTTCTATTTTTTATATGAAAACTATTTTTCTTTAAAATTACATTCATTTATCTGATTTCTTATGATAAACTCATCATTTCCTATATTAACTCAATAAAGCACAGACATTAAGAGTATGCACTGTGGTACCAGACTTAAAAGTTAAAAATTCCAGTTTTGACTATTACTTTATGACCTTGAGGAATTACTCCTTAAACTTCCATTTCTTCACCTGTGCATTACCCAACTCAAAAAGTTGTTGCAAGAAACAATTAGTCAATACACAGATAGCTAGCACGTAAGTGCTTAGTAAGTATTAGCTGTTATTATTATTCTCATTCTCTCACTGAGTCATACATTCATCAAGCCTGTCAAAACAACATTAAGAAGTTAAAAATGGAGATATTTGATGATTATGTTACAAATATGGATGACAAAGAGCATATCCTAAAGAGAGCATACAGAGAGAAAGTCAGATAGCATGATGGTCAGGAAAGGTACAAAGAGAGACCTGAAAGAAAGATAAACTTTGATAGGTATCTCAGGTGGAGCAAATAATATATTCAAAGACACAAAGTTTAAAATGATATTTCAGGAAATCATATAAACTGAATATGAGTGCTAAAAATGGAGTAAAGTAGATTGTGGAATGCACATTTTCATTTTATAGAATTTGAACTTCATATTCTTAAGACAAAAATTAGGATTTTAAATGGTTGCAATCTGAATTGTATTCATGAGACAACATTCTGGAAGTGATATGGAGAACCACAGGGAAAAGGAAAGACTGGGAGCATTATCATTAAAAGAGTAGTCAAATTTTATAGTCTGTACAATATATCTTATGAATTATTTTGTATAAAAATATAAATTGTCAAGTCCTATTCTCAAGGATATCTGTTTTAGCAGAACCATGTTAGGGTCTTTAATCAGCATTTTCAGGGAAATTTCTGCTAGTGGTTGTCATTCACACATTGAAATGGGTGATTGTTATGGTTTAGATAGTTTGGTATCCCAAAAAAAACTCATGCATGACCCAATGCAAGAAAGTTTAGAGATGAAATGATTGGGTTATGAAAGCCTTAATCTAATCAGTGCATTAATCTTCTTGAATGGATTAATTGGGTGAAAACTGTAGGCAGGTGGCGTGTGGGTGGAAGAGGTGAGTCATTGGGGGTGTGCCTTTAGGGTATATTGTGTCCCTAGTGAGCCAAGCTCAGTCTCTCTGTGCTTCCTGATTGTCATGTCCTGGGCTGCTTTCCTCCACCACACTTTTTCACCATAATGTTCTGTCTCTCCTCAGGTCAAGAGCAACAGAGTTGTCTGCCTATGGACTAATATCTCTGAAATTGTGAGCCCCAAATAAACTTTTCCTCCTCTAAGATTGTTCTTTTCAGGTCTTTTGGTCACAGTGGTGAAAACTAAAAGAGTGATTGTATTTGTGAAAGTAAGAATGAAAGCTCTGTATGGCAGAGGTAGTAGAGATGAAGATTAGATATAATTGTGTGTTATGGAGTACCTTTTTGTGTCCCCCTAAAATTTGCATGTTGAACCTCAGCCCCCAAAAGGATGGTTTTAGAATATGGAGCTTCTAGGAGGTAATTATGTCATGAGGGTAGAGCTGCTGTAAAAGGATTAGTGTCTTAAAAGAAGCCAAAAAACCTAGCTAAAATGCCACCTGTAATCCAGGAAGAAGGTCTTCACTAGAGCTCATCCATGCTGGGACCTTAATCTTAGGTTTTCCAGAGTACAGAACTATGAAAAATAAATGCTATTTCAGTCACTCAAACTAAGACTGCAGCTCCCCCATTCTTAGCACAGATTTATAGTTTAAAAAATTCTACAAACAAACTTAAAAACAGCATTCTTTGACACTCTAATTTCTTACATTTTTCTTAAACACCTTGTTAATTTAGAAAATTATTAGTAATGCATCCTTAATTTTAATTTTTGTTTCAGTCCCAGGACAAAATGTCAATAGCAAAGGTTAACTGGTAGGGAGACTATCTGTTAGAGGCAGCTGTGGCTTGTCCGGTAGCTCCCAGAAAAACGCTCCACAGACATGAGGTCTCACACAAAGAACTTTTATTTTATGTGGACATTCACGTCCGCTTGGGGAAAAGGAAAGAAGAAAAGAGAGAACATGGCGCATGATTTCTCTCAGATATTGGAATTTCGCGAGCTGAGAGGAACCAATCGCGGAGGATAATTCTTACAGACTGACTGATGGACCAATGACATATTAGAACATAATGTGGGAGGCAGGAAGATTATGGCAACATAAGCCGGAAATTCCTGTAATGTGAGAGGTGGGAAGAACGCAGACTGACAGGTGATGGGGAGGCCGGAAATTCCTGTAAAGGGAGAGGCCTGCAGAAGGCAGATTGACAGGTGGTTGGGAGGCGGGAAATACCTGTAACAGGAGAGAAAGGTGGCTTTATACCTTACACTATCAAAGAGAAGGAAAAAATCAAGTACAGAGTGAGAAAAAAATGCTATCATTAGTAGACAAAGGGAATAAGAGTAAGATTTGCAGAAGATGAGTCATCTTCTAATGATAGTGAGTTTAAAGTTTAAGGTTCTTTTGAGTCATCCAGAAAACCTTGAGCAGACTGAAGCTAGGTCTGGAACTCAGAGGGAGTCGGGCTGGGAATAAAATGCAGGAACCATGAGCATACTATTGATGCTAAGGGAAGCCAGGAAAGTAGACAACACTACCTGAGAAGTGAGGAGAGTAGAAATTCAGGAGAAACATCAGAGGAAGGAAGGGGCAAAGAATTTGCAAAGTAAAACCACATAAGGCTTAAAAAAAATATATCAGTAGCAGTGATACTGCCGGTTATCGGTGACGATTTCTGCTTCCTCAAATATTCAAGTTTGAACATTAGAGAAGCACACTGAGGCAAGCATATAAAGCAGATTTTATTTAAAAGTAGTACCATACACTTCTCCTGGAAGGGAGAAGGGGGCCATAGCTGATATTATGGTATCCCAAGAAGTGAGAGCACCCAGCCCTTTTAAAGACTAGTTTCCTTTGTTCTCCTGCCCTCTCCTCGCTTATCTCTCTCCTTCCTGCCTACCTGCCCAGGAGATGCTGCTGGAATGGGCAAAATGTGAGAAGCAGATGGGCAGGGGGAAGGGCCAAATAGAGTGCACCCCAGGGGGCATTAATTAACAACTCCCTGTCTGCAGCCTTTTGGGAGGTGTAATATAGGCAGGTATTCTTGGCAATCAAAGGACTCTGGAGACATTGACAATCCAATCTCTCAGGGGTGGTCTTCGACTTCCAGGATCCAAACTGGCCTCCATTTTCTCAATTCGACCTGATCACCTATTCTATACTAACTGTCTATCTTTAATTCCAGCTTCAGTAGTGTTAGTGTGAAAATGAAGTGTACTAAATTATGCCACTGTAACCGAACTATCTAACAAGAACAACTCAGAGCAGGAAAAGTTTATTTGGCACTCACAGTTTTGGAATTCTCCATCCATAAATGGCTGACTCCATTGCTCTGGTCCCACGGTGAGGCAGAAGTCATGGCCACAGGGTGTGATGGAGGAACTCTGCTCTTCTTATGGCAGCTGGGAAACAGAGGGAGAGAGAGAAAGAGAGGAGCCAGGGGGACAAGGGCACACCCCCAGTGACCTAAGCCACACCTGCTTGTATTTACCACCCAGTTAGTCCATTCAAACTAGGATGGACCAATTAGGTTACATCTCTCATCATCTCCTCATTTCACCTGTGTCAACACAGGAGTGTTTTGGGGGACACCTCATATCCAAACCATAACACCACAGGAGCAATGAAATTCTAAGAACAAAGCAACAATGCAGGGCATCTGTTTTCTCAGAGAAGTCAGTAAGGGTGAGCCTGTGAAGCAGAGAAAGTGGTCAGGTGGATTTGCTGACTTTTAGAGCAGCAGTTTCAGTAGAATGCCGAAAGCAATAGCCAGGTTCTCATAGCTGATGAGAGAAGAAATGTAAACAAGAGAGGGCAGAACATGTGGATAAATAATTTTTTCAAATTGCTGCCAAATAAGAAGGAAGCAGGGTGAAATCTCAGGAGAAATGTGGCATGTTGTGAAGGTAGAAGAGACTTGAAACTATTTTATAAGGGAGGAAGCAGCTAACATGAAAGAATGAGAAGGGAAGATAATAATCTTAGAAGTATCGGTAGAGAGAAACGAAGGAAGGAACAGGACCAACTAGATTCTTTTTTTTTTTTTTTTGCCTCTTTTAAGAAACAGACATTATTACCTCATGTACATATATGACTGCATGACTGATGTGATCCTATAATATGTACAATCAAAAATGTGAGAAATTATACTACACTTGTATGATTTATCAAAATGTATAAATGCATTCCACTGTCATGTACAACTAATTAGAACAAATTAAAAAATTATTTTAAAAATCTTAAAAAAAAAGAAACAGTATCCACATAAAGCTCCTATGGCATATTCTCCATGTTGTTTAGTGTGTGGTTTTATTTATATTTTCACAATATTTCAAAGGATTGCCTAATACATCTTTTTTCTTTTCCTTTATAAGATAATTCTCTGAACCACACTCATCTTTACTATCCTTTAAAAATATTCTATGTGTTTTTAGTTGATTCATATAAATGGAATATTATTACATTGAAAATTAGTCATAAATATTAAAGAAAAAAAGAAATAAGCCTTAACGTATAGATTCTGAAACTATCTTGAAGGACAGGAAGCAGATGTGTGAGCACAGATCTATTTGGAGTTTAGGATTCTGCAAAACAGAGCAAGTTTGTGCCATACATTTCCTATTGTTTCTTTGCAGTAAAATGGACAGTCACCTTTTAAGAGAAAGGATCAAAGCCTTACTCACTGAGGAAAAATGACAATGTACTTATCTTGCCCCACTGTATTTCAGTGTAATGGGAAAAGAACCCCTCAATTTTGTAAAATGTAATTTAACTTGAATTGATAAAACCCTTATATGATTAGATTAAACTAGACTGCTTCAGATTTTCTGATTTTTTTTTCTTTTTATTATTGGCACTTCTACTAGTCTTGTTTGCTAAGCCTGTGCTTATCTTGTGTTTGAGCCATTCAGCAATAAAGGGTTGAGAAAAGCCACAAAGGTCTGGAAGAGCTGCATCAGGATGGAAAAACAGGAAAAAGAACACGTGAATTCGGTGCAAAGGCCTCTGTGAAGTTTGTACCCAAAACCATTTTATGATACTAATTCTTGTGGTTTTGTGACTTGCTTCCAATTGCTCTTGGCATCCTGTACATGTCCATAAGCATCAGAAAGCATCAGTTGGGCAGCACAGCCACTGGTCAGGCCTCATATGATCAATCATTTTGTTGTGGTAAAGTCCAAGTTCCTGCAAGGGACCAAGGCCTTGGCCAGATATTCAGAGGGGATAAAAATGCTCATGCTACATAGCATTAAATCAAGTTTTGTGCTTGTTTGCAGTCCTGTTTGAAAGACATTCCTTGTTGTAACTCAATATTCATGACAACCCTCCGACACAGGCACTGTTATTCGCCTAATTTTAATAAAAGGAAACAAATGAAAGTCTTACATGATTTGCCCAAGGTCAGTATTATTAAATGGCAGAGTCAGGATCAAACCTAGCAATTCTCTCTTTCTTTGTTTAAGTGAGAAATAAATGAGAAAACTTGAGCTAATGAAAAACAGTAAAAGACAAATCCACTTCCAATAGGAAAACAAATATATGGGAGATGGAGTGAGGGGAAAGGGGGAGAGCTTCCATAGTGGTGACTCTCAGCTCTGACATTTTCCCTAAAGAAACAAGACAGGTCATCTTAATTTATAGGCCGAAGTAATATTCAGAGGTCCAGTCCTGTTCATTTCTCCTCGTAAAGGTGTCAATAAAACTTTAATGAATGTTTGATAACTTTGAATTAATGCCCTGTGACAACTTCCTAATGTTCAATAGCCCCAAAGTGCTGGTTACTTGCTGTGGAATAGTGATTGCATGCATGCAAGGAGAAAGTCTGCTCTTGGCAGGGTGCAGTGGCACATGCCTGTAATCCCAGTAGCTTGGAAGACTGAGGCAGGAGGATTCCAAGTTCAAATCCAGCCTCAGCAACAGAAAGGTGCTAAGCAACTCAGTAAGACCCTGTCTCTAAATAAAATACAAAGTAGGGCTGGGGACGTGACTCAGTGGTTGAGTGCCCCTAAGTTTAATCTGTGGTACCCCTCCCTCTGAAAAAAAAAAAAAAAGTTTCTTCCTGAAGTCCTACTTAATTCCTGCAGAATATTCCATTTGGTTGCCCATTTAGGTACTCACTCTTTTGCTTATGTTTATTAAGTTGCCAAGCAGAGAGAAAGCCATCTTGGGAGAAAATAAAACAAAAAAATGAAACTTCCAAAGATTTCTTATTGTGGAAAAAGAAGGAAAGCCCCAGGAGAACAGGAGTGTGAATGTCTCCCCTTTTGCCTCCTCAGCAAGGCCCAACTCCATTTTGATGAAATACCCTTTTAACAGGAAGACTTTGCCTTGCTATTCCCTCTATATGAAATCTCCTTTCTCCCTTTTCCTGCTTTAGTTCCAAATTAATATCTCACTTCTTCATGAAGATTTGTTAATCATCTCCAGTGAGGGGAGATTTTTCGACTCTTCCGAATCCCACTTATTTATACCATAGGTATAATATTCAGCAATTCTGTCTTTTGTATCCTTTGTACAGGTTGCACAATTGGCTTTGAAGTGAAGGGTGGTAGTTGCAGGTTTTGCTTAGCTGCTATGCTGAGGCTGATGATCACGGTGCCCTGACACTTTCTGCTCTTCTGTATCCCCATGCAAAACTTTGACCGCACCAGCAACTTCACAAGGAGGATGAACATATGACTCAGGTTCATTGGAACCTTCATTGGGATCAAATTATTAACTTTTCAAGGGAGAGAGTCTCTTTCTTTTGTGAATGCTGACTTGAAATACATGAGTATGCAGCTATTGTTTTGTCAGTCATTGCATAAGGTTTATTTGAGAATGGTGCCAAGAAGAACCAGAGCCACATGAGAAGGGAGACAGAGAGAGCTCACTACCACACTGTTGAGTCCCTGGAATAAAGCTGGCCTGGGTTCAGTTATCTTGCATTTCCCATTTGTCTGAAATTTTATACATATATATTATAAATATATATATAAAATATTATTGCATATATAATTATGCAATGTTATATATTTTATAATATATAGAATATAATATATTTTTACAATATATATTGTATTATATATATTTTTTGCTTCAAATAATTGAGTTGGATATTTTTCACCTCCATCAAGAGTCATCATTAGTAAACAACAGATTTATAAGTATTTTTTTTTTTCTGCATAAGGGAATTTATTAAGCAGAGTGTCTCCCTGCAGGCTGAGAGAGAAAATAAGAGGAAAAGAAAGGGAAAGAGAAAGGGTGTGCGCTAGAGAGAGTGGAAAAGCAAGGAGGAGAAAGAAAGTGAGTCAGGGGGAGACTATAAGTATTTTAAGAAGAGTCAAGTGTCATTTATTTTCCTTTTTTGTCCAGAATTTCATATAGGCAACTGAAAGAGTGGATGAATTAATGAATGAGTGTTGCCTCAAATTCTTGCCTTTTATTCTTCCAATTGCATATACTCAAAAAATCAAAGTTCTAGGTTCCTAGTACAACTAATTGAACTTATATTTGTTATTCTTAAGCTTATTATTGCTTTTACTAAGAATCTACCCTGCTTGATGAACTATTATCCCTTCTGATGTTTTCCAGGGTGGTATTTTATCTGTTGAACATGAAAGAGCATGCAGTTCAGCTGGTTATGCTCAAGACCTAAGTATAGAAAGGTAAATGGTGGATTCCAAACCTGTAGGTGGATGTAAGTCACAGAAACTCTGATGCAAAATTGAACATGCTATACTCACATTTCAAGCATTCACACATATTTTGCTTCTCCCAAATTTTTCTGGTCTCTTTGATTTCCTACGTCTTTACAGCATTTTTCTCTACATTTTGATTCTTTCTTTCTTCTAGCTTTATGAGATATATTTCAGAAATCATAAAATTCAACCAGTAAAAATGTACAATTTGATGATTCTTATAGCTACACAATCATTATTGCTATCTACTTTTAGAACATCACCAGGACCCTGAAAGAAACCCTGAATCTATGTTAGCATTCATTTACCATTCCTTAACACCCCAGGCTCTGCTCTATTTTCTGACTATGGATTTGCCTGTGGTGGACATTTCATACTCATAGAATCATACAATATATGATCATTGTGACAGACCTCTTTCACTTACCACAAATGTTTTCAAGATTCATCTGTTTTGTAGCATGTATCAGTGTTTCATTCTTTTTAACTACCTAATAAAATTCCATTGTATGAATATACCACTTTTTGTGTACTCATTCATTAGTCACGGACATTTATGTTGTTTCCACACTTTGTTATTATGAATAATAACATAATAATGAGCACTGGCATACAAGTTTTTGTGTCGCTATGTGTTTTCATTTCTCATGAGTATAGACTAAAGAACGTAATTTTTAAAAAAGTAACTAAATTATTGGACCTTGTGGTAATTCTACTTTTCACCTTTTTGGAAACTGCCAAACTCTTTTTCAAAGTAGTTACACCATTGTCACTAGGACTGTGTGAAGGTTCCATCTTTTTTACTTTCTCCCCAACAATTGTTATTAACTGTCTTTTTAATTTTAGTCTGATGAAAATGAAGCAGTATCTCATTTTGGTTCTGCTCTACATTTACCTAATGACTAATGCTGTTCAGCATCTGTTGTTTGCTTATTGGACACTAGGATATCATTTTCGAATAAATACCTACTCAAATCTTTTACCCATTTATTACACTGTCTATTTGCTTTTTTATGATTGGTTCAAAAAATTATTTATATATTCCAGATGCAGGTCCCTTGGCAGATGTAAGATTTTCTAATATTCTTTACCTTTCTGGTGTTATCTTTTCACTTTCTTGATTATGTCTTTTGAGACAAAAATTTTTAATAAGTCAAATTTATGAGTTTTTTTTTTTTTTTTCCTTTTCTCTTGTGCATAGTTTACTTCCATGTTTTCTTCTGGAAGATTTTTAATTTTAGCTTTTACATTTCAGTTTATGATCCATTTTGAGTTGATTTTTGTGGGTAATATAATATAAGGGTCAAAATTCTTTGCTGAGAGAAAGCTTTTTAGTTTGAATCTATCCCAGTGGTTGATTCTAGCTTTTATTTCTTGTGCTATGGGAGTCCTGTTAAGGAAGTCTGATCCTAAGCCAACAAGTTGAAGGTTTGGACCTACTTTTTCTTCTATAAGATGCAGGGTCTCTGGTCTGATTCCGAGGTCCTTGATCCATTTTGAGTTGAGTTTTGTGCAGAGTGAGAGATAGGGGTTTAATTTCATTCTGTTGCATATGGATTTCCAGTTTTCCCAGCACCATTTGTTGAAGAGGCTATCTTTTCTCCATTGCATAAAATTCTTTATATTTCTTATAGATATGTTTGTCCTAGGACCATTTACTAAATTTTTTTTATTTGGTATTTTTCATTTATTATATAATTTATTATTATTTTATTTATTATTAAATTTCCTTGGGCCTGTTGTCAAAAATCAATTGATTTTAAATAAATGTATTTATTTTTGAACTCTAACTCACTAGTATTAATCTATATGTCTATCTTTATGACAGCATCACTCTTTCTTATTTACTATAGATTTATAAGAAGTTTTGAAACTGGAAAGTATGAATTATCCAACTTTGTTCTTCTCATTTTTTGTAAGTTATTTTAGTTGGATTACTCACATTTCCATATGAATTCTAGGACCAACTTGTCAATTTCTGGAAAATGAAATCTGAGGTTTTGATAGAGATTGCCTTGAATCAGTAAATCAACTTGAAAAGTCTTCTAACCTTAATAATGTTAAATCTCCTGATCCCTGAACATGGGATGCTTTTCCATTTATTTAGATCTTATTTAATTTCTCTCAACAGTGTTTGAAGTTTCAGTGTGCAAGGCTTGAATTTCTATTGTTAAATTTTATTGTGATTATTTCATTTATTTGCATATGTTACAAATAGGATTTTTTATTAATTTCATTTTCAGATTGTTTGCTGCTAGTGTATACAAATATTGTTGATTTTTAAGACTTGATCTTGTGCCTTATCATATTACCTAATGTTTATTAGCTGTAATAACTCTTTTAGTGAATTTCTCATGATTTTCTGTGCAGAGATCATGTCATCCTCAAATAATGTATTCTTTACTATTTTATCTAATCTGGACACCTTTCTTTACTTTCCTAATCATCCTGGCTAGAACCTCCAGTAAAATATTGAATAAGATTAGTGAGTAGACATCTTTGTAACATTCCTGATCAGAGTGCCACATGCTCATTCTTTCTCTAATAAATATAATAGTGACTTTGGGGTTTTCACAATTCTCTTTATCAAGTTAAGAAAATTCCCTTATATTTTTGCTTGCTAAGTGTTTTTTTAGCATGAAAATGTATTGGAGTATATGAAATGTTTTCCTTGCATCTATGTAGACGATCATGTGGATTTTGTTCTTCAAAGTATTGCATGCACTAGTGTTACTATGCTAAGTCATTTGTTTTATTTTGATAAATCTTGCTTGGTTATGATATATAATTTTTTTGTATGTTACTGGATTTGGTGTGCTAGGTTTTTTGTTTTGTTTTGTTTGGGGCTTTTGTGTATATATTCACAGGAGTCTTGATTTGTTGTTTCTTCTGACAGCTTTCTCTGATTCTGGTATCTGTAAAACACTGGCCTCAGAAGGATTTGGGAAATGTTCCCCATTCATCATTTTTGGAAGAGCTTGTGGAGAATTACTGCTAACTTTGTTAAATGTTTGGTCAAAAACATTAGTAAAGCCATCTGTACTGTTCAAGCCCTCAAGCCTTGTGATATAACCTGAAAGACTGTAATTAGCCCTTTTGAAAGAGACAGTCTTTCAGTTACTAGACTGCTGTTTTTCTTTCCCGGGTGACCACACGGAGAATAAATTCCATTCCTGTCTTCACCACCATTCACCTCTTCTTTGGGGAGGGATTTCTGGATCTGCTTTATTGGGACCCCCAAAGTTGGATCTCTGGCCTAGGACTCTGGTCACATTTGTATCTTCCTCACATTATAGTGCCCATGTTAGATATTCAACAAATAATTGTATGTGACGACATTATATATTTCCAAATGTCCTATGGAGGGAAAATTATGCCAGATTTTAAGTGGCAAAGGTTGAATTTAAATCCAGCTTTCTCTGACTCCAAGGTCAACCTTAACTATAGTTTATAAACCAAGAGGAGGAACTTTTGTTATTATTATTATTATTTTTTTTGTAAATGATGACATACCATAGAACTTGTCAATATTCCAGGACATTACACTTTATTTGTTCTATAATTTGAGCTTTAGAACAGAACTTTACACATTTGAATGAGGTTTTAGGGCTCCATTTAACTGAACAATTAGTTATGAATACTGGATTAACTTGCTCTTTTCCCAGGTCTATGACCTTGACTCATTATGACTGAGTTTGTGAGATGTAGGATGCTCACATTGTGAGAATTAGTAACATTTTTGTTCCATGCTTTCTTCTTGCTTTAAAAATAAGCTCCCAGAGGAGGCTGGCTTTGAGTTGTGTACACTCACCCACATCCTGTTTGTCTTGTCAACAGAACACATGAGGTGGTGTGGAAGTGCCCCAGGCAGGATTCCTCACATCTTGTTACTAAGGCAACAATGGCCCATTCCCCAAGTTCTGTGGCTGAGATAGCAGCAGGCCAGCACCCACGAAACACCATACTCCCACCTGTGTCTTACTATCTTAGGAGAACAGAAGAGAAACTGTGCTTGAGTTGTCCTGGTAGGATTTTTTATGAGTAAGATGATATTCAGACAACAGAAGCACCTTTGATGATTTTTATTTCATACAAAATTCTACTGAAATATAATGTGCTTAGTCAAGTAGCTTCTAGGGAGATCTTGAGTCCAAGAACGTGTATTATAACCCTAACTTTGCCACCAACTGAGCATATAGTCTTGAACGATATATTCAGTTACTCTTGCTAAGCCCTGGTTTTCCTTTCTGAGGGAAATGAAATTAACATCAATCACTTCTTTGAATCCTTCTTAAGATGAGAGGAGTTCACACATGTGAAATCAGTTCATAATGGATAGTTATTCAAATGCTAATTTTAATTGTTTTAAACCCCTTGCTTCATTTTTGATATTGCTTTATGCCCATGTAAAGACATTTATCAGTAATGAAGGAGAAAGGATGTTGAGCTGTTTAAGGTCAGGGGTTACACTTATCGGGAGCATGAAGTAACTTCTTGATTAATGACCATTCATGCGTGGATATGAGTTCTCTGAAATCAGTCATTGCCCCTTAAAAAGTCAAGCTCAGCAGGATTCACTAGTAAATATTACAGCAGTGAACATTGTGTATTCCTATTATTCCCAGAGTACCTCAGGAGCAGTCCCTAAAGTCCTGAGTTTTGTCACCATAAATATAAACATTTAGTGTTTGTATTTATATATGTCATTTTAAAAGGAAGGTTTGTTTGTGTGTTTAAAGTCCCATTATTATGACGTACATTAATATTTTATCCAGTTAGATTAGGAAGGAACCATATTTTATGAATAATCTTTGACAAACACACACACAGCTGTGTTTACCATCAGCACTACACATTGTGATTGAAGTAAAAATGAAATAAAGGCTTACATGCTTTGAAGCAAAGACTTGTTCTGGTTTTCTCCTTTTTACTTTCTAAACCATTTAGCTTGTACAGAGCAGGTCAAACAGGGTTTTATTTTGAAACAATATGAATCAATCATAGGGGTTGACAAAATATATTGAAAGATTTTTACTATATCCTTGGGAATTATGTGCATGTCATTTTAAAGCAAGATCTCAGTCCCTTTCTTAAGCTGATTTTTGTTTTGTTTTGTTTTAAATGATATTGGAATTTATAGAATTTAAAAATCTAAAAATGCTTTAAATTACAAAAGACATAAAAATAATTGCTATATTTTATATGATCCCCTTCAAATCTGTTACTGTATTGAAAGTGAATTATCCTTTGCCTATACATAAGACACGCACTTGTTATATTCATCTCATAAATTCTGAGAAGGCAGAAACCTTTGTAAGTTCATCCAGTTTAACATCTAGTGCAGCATCAGATACAAATGAACAAGCATTCAATAATATATTTTGTTATGAATGGTGTTTGTACTACCTCTATTTCTTTAAGCAGAACTTTCATTGCCTGGATTAAAATTAGGTGCTTAATAAATATTTGCTGAATAAAAAAGTAATGCACAAATTAAAAGGCATTAGCCAGACAAAAATATTGGATCACTGCACAAATAAATAGTAACACAGACATTTCTTCCTCAGGGGCTCACATTTGCCTATGTGCCATGGCAGCAAAAGGTCATCTTAAATCCATAAAGAAATAAAGATTCTCATGAAGACTGCTTTCCCAATATCTGTAGGTCTGGAAATGAGATTTCACATAAGCCTTACCTATAATGTTTTTAATGTTAATATTTTAGTGTGGGACCAAACTTTAAAAATTAAAACATAATTGTGAAAAATAAATGAATATATGTGAAATATATATATACATATATATATATATATGTATATATATATTTCCTTTCAACACCTTAACATCAGAGGCTATATTTGACTTAGCATTTTCCTCTTGTCACGTACAACAAAGATTCATATTAGTTCTCATCAGCCAACTAGCAGTTAGCCATCAATCTCAATTAATCAGGATGCTTCCAGTCATTTGGAATGTTTTTATATTATTCAATGTTTCAGCAGCAGCTTTGGTCTTTCCCCATACTGTTCTCAGAATGATTTAGTGTTATTATTTTTGGATAGACTCCCACGTGTGTTCATCCCTTCAAACTGAATGCCCTCTGGTAAGGAAGAGAACTAGCACAAACCATTTCCTTCTGATCCCATCAGCCAGCTAGATCCAGAATCATAGTAGCATCTGAAATGAGTCTGCTACACCCATCCACAGAGGACAAATTGCTGTGGCCTAAAGGATTTTCTTTGAATAAAAATGCCACATGGAGTCTCCTTTCCCATGACATCATGTTTTCATCTACTCTGGTTAGTTATTGTCAATGAAAAAGAGATGTTTTATACACTTGGATTGTATACACTTAGGCTTTTCCAGAAACCTGCCATTGAAACATTTGATAGATTGCATCATATCACTAGCAAAGACAGACTGTACAAAGACATTCTGATAATGAATTTAGCTTGAAATTTCATTTAATATATCTTACAGAAAGGAAAATTTCTTCCTTATCGTCTGGAAGGGATCAATCTGATTCTCCTAACCTAGTTAAGAGTAGTGATCTGTTCAAAGTATCATGCTGAGGTAAGTATTAAATGAGAACAAGGACTTTTATGAATGGAAAATGTAAGGCTGTCCAAGTATGTGAGCGTGAAATGGAGAAAAGTTTGGAGCTGAAGTGAAAGCCAGTTATGCACCAGAAGTTTAAAAGAGACTTCCTCCACTTTATGAAACCACAAAAAAAATCATAGAACAGTGAGAGGTACTCTATGGTTTACTGGTAGCCAAGCTCAAAACATGCTGTCCCAAAATGCAGTATCAAGTATTTTGAGTATATCAAGTATTTTAAGTTAAAGGAAATTGAGAAAACCTCAGAAGCAGAAAAGTCACTCTGACTGTCTCCCTCACTTCTCTGCTGAAGCAGGTCACAAGACTCTTTTTAACACGCTTATCTCTGAAGAGACAGGGTCACTGAGAAGAAAGTGAACAAACAGGCTTTGCTAAGCCCCCAGTCCCCAGTTTATTAACATATTAAATTCTTTTGTCCTACAATTGTATTTCTGTAGTACTGTTCATAAAAACATATAGATCTTATAAAATTTCGTAAAATACATTTGTCTGCTTTTCTCTAGCTAAAACTGTTTTTGTTGTTGTTGTTGTTGTTGTTGTTGCAAGGGCTCAGCCATGAACCTTACACAGGGAAGGAAAGATATTTATTTTTCTCCCCTATGCTAGAATGTATAAAGGCAGACACTTTTATTTATGGGAAGTGCCACTGATTCCTTAGTGCTGAGGACAGTGCTGGGCACATGGGAGATGCTAAATAAATGTGTGCTGAATGTGTGCTTAGCTGGAAGGCCTTATCCAGACCCATCCTCTAGCACTAGTGACTCACTGGAAGGATGCAGAAAGTGAGAAGGAAACTAGCTACCAAAACTGTTCTAGGTTAGTAATGCTGCCCATGAAGTGAATTCATCTCTTGCATTTTATTCTTATAATTAATCATTTAATCATATACTCTCAGAATCAAATATCCTCACTACAAATGGTTTGCAAATATTCCTTCTTAATCCAGTGCATGAATCAGAGAGGTATACTTTGAAATAGATTGCTTTAAAAGAAAAATTCTTGAACACTGGGGAAGAAAGAAACAAGACTGAAAATGACCTGAACCTGAGTTAAGAGATAAATAACACATCCTACCCCTAAGTACACCTTCAACTCTTTTCTAGAAATTATCAGAAATGAGTCTCTAGATGAATGAAGTCCAATGGAACTTTTTGATAACAAAAATGGTCTATAATCTATCCTGCTCAATACAGTGGCCATCAGCTACACTTGCCTACTGATCATTTGGCTCATAGCTGATGCAACTAAGGAACTAAATTTTCAATTTTACCTAATATTAATTAATTTTAACTTAACCACAGTAGCTAGTGGCTACTGTGTTAGGCAGTGCAGATTTAGATCTATGTTACCTAAAGTGATGTGATTATTGCTGGGATGGAGGACAGGAGGTCAAGGTAGTGGATTTCCTCTCTGCTAATTGATGCCAGGGCCAACGGGAGCTGGTACTGGGTGGCACTGCTGTTCACAGCTCTTGGAATGAATGCCTTTCAAATAGGGAAGTTGCTTTTTCTTTTACAAAAGAAAAGTAAAATCAATCTTTTCCTTATTACATGATAACAAGTCCTTATATAGCACCCAAGGAAAGCTATAATAAATCAAGATTTCCCAGAAATGAATTTAGCAAGAGAAAACAATAAAGGTTGGTGATGTTGCAGATGAAAAGGGCATGTGTGGTATCCATTGTCAAAAATAGCACTTGGATTTGCAATCTGACCTCTCTGACCTTCAGATTGGATAAGAAGGATAAGAGGAGTTTATTGGCAAACCTCAGATCTGTCAAGTCAGGGTCAGATGAAGCATTGCATTCCTCTCTGATAAAGACTAAACTATTTGCAGAGAAAAGGGCCAGCTCCATGAGACCACACACGGAGATGAAAGTGGGAAGAATTTCAAGTAGCAATCTGAAAGGGAGATAGAACAAGCAAGAGAAAAACTAGTAAGAGTCAGAGTTAGTTTATGTTTGTGCAAAAGAAATAAGAATGCACAATTTAAATCATTATGCTTTTATTTATTTATTTATTTTTAATTTAGAAAATGACCCCAGAAGATATGGATTTTTGTAGAACATGCTGGTCAGGTTGAAAATAAGTACCCCTCTAAAGAGAAATTCGTCAGTAATTACCAATGAACTATTCAAACTTGCAGATTTTGACTCAGCAGTTCAACTTTTGGGAAAGTATTATAAGAAATAATTATAACTGTGCAATCACACAGCTAAAGGCAGTTCACTACTCTAGCTGGGTTAAAGTGGATTGTATTAGGAAGCTTCTACAGAAATGAAATTATATTGCCAGGAATGAGCCCAGAAAGAATGTTCTCATAACAAAAAGCCATGTCAAGCTTTCCTCAGTTCTTTTGTGGAAGCCAAATCTCATGAAATAACAAACATATTCCCAGGAGCGGTAAGACATGCCTTTCCTATCAGTGTCACTTTGGATAGAATGTACACAAGTCGTGGGAATATCCAGAAAGCTGTCTGGTGCAGAAATGCTGATAACTCTGCCAGACTTCAACTCATACCATTATTATGTGTGCGTAATTTGGAGTCTGGATATTTTCTTAAGTGAATTCTGTTAGCTAAAATTGCTGCTTAAGAGTGGCTCCTGAGTCACTCACCCTGAGGTCATAAAATACAGATCGCATAACACCCTATACTTATGCACAGCATATATCACATCAGTAATCGTTTGCTCAAAGTCTGTCTTTGTCATAACATTAAGAGACTCCTGCTTCATCTGGGACTGCATCTTTTTTTGTTCATTGTTGTATCCCTTGGATCTGGAGACAGAGTTGATATACAAGATCTTTACATTGAATGAATGAATGATAAGGGTTTGATGACCTGGAGAAAGAAGACCTCATTAAAATGTTATAAAGATCAGTGCTGGTTAAGATATGATGTTAATAGTAAAGCACTATGGGTCTATTTGTTTATACTTCTCATTAACCTGAAAATAAAATTTATTATAATCCACTATGTATTCCAAAGACTTTGCATATCTTTTTTTTCTTTAATTATTTATTTTTTAAATTTTTTACAGACTGCGTTTTGATTCATTGTACACAAATGAAGTACATCATTTCACTTCTATGGTTGTACACAATGTAGATTCATACCATTCATGTAATATTATTCAGCCATAAAGAAGAATAATATTATGGCATTTGCAGGTAGAATGGAGTTGGAGAATATCATGCTAAGCAAAATAAGTCAATCTGAATGTTTTCCCTGATAAGTGGATGATGATATATAATGGGGGTGGGGGAGTGGGAGATGAGAGAAGAATGGAGGAATTTTAGATTATGTAGAAGGAAATGAGGGGGGGTATGAAAAATCGTGCATATCTTATACTACTCAGTTTTGATAAGAACTCAACAAGGTAACAATTCTACTCTCATTTTGTGGCTAAAAGTCAACTGCAGAATCTTTGTATTACTCAAGATCACAGGTACAGAGCACATGGTAGATTGTTGAAAGTGCCTTATTCAAAAAAGAAATGCAAAAAAATAACCAAAATTTAATCAGTTTAACTTAAAGTGTATATTCTTCTCCAGAAAGGAAATTTAGATAACTTCTATCTGTAGAATGCATTTACCTGCACAATACCAAGCTAGCTACTGCTAAACAGACTTCTATAGAGATAGCAGATCTACTTCTAGAATGGTGCCCAGGTGTGCTTCATCATGAGTAAATGGGATTTTTAGAGAAATGGAATGAAGTAGCACCAGCGTGAGCTTCCTGGCTGTAAAACTTCAGACTAAATTTTTCTCTAAGAGCAAAAGACAATGAGAAATCCTGCTATGGGTTTCAATACTTCACTGATGAAAATAAAGAATGGCAGCCTGACAGCTCAGTGGGTAGGACCAAAACCTTCCAAAGAGACAGCAGAAATGAAGTGACAACAGCAAGACGTGGTTGAGGCCAAGACCACATCTAAGAATGAGGAGAAGCCATAGGAGAGCCATCCCAACTGGGCTCAGTTGAATCTCACAGAGGCAGAGTTAGGAGACAAGTCCTTGACATCTATGCACTATTAGTTGAATTTGTCGTTTTCTGAGTAGTCAGCTGTGACTAGTGTCCTTCTCAGGGAGACGGTCTTCTTGAGAGAAAATTTGGCCACTGACATGAAATGCACAGGAGGATGACCACGTGAAGACATCTGAGAAAATGGCCATCTGCATACCAAAAAGAAGGCCTCTAACAAAATCCACCTGCTGACCACTTGATCTTGAACTTGAGACCTCCAGAATGATGAGAAAACAAATTTCTGTTGCTTAAGTCACCCAGTCTTTGGTACTTTTTCATGGCATCACTAGAAAATAAGTGCAGGGCTCAAAGTTCTGGGGTTAGTTAATGAAGATTTAGGGAAGGTGGATCAGGGACGAAAGGAAAGACAGACTACTTCTGGCCCCCGATTTTGCCTACCTAATTCAATCATCAGGTTTTGGTATACTTCCAACCTCTGTACAGACAGAATATAAGTCATTCATAGGAGAAAATGTAACAGAAATGATAGTGAAGCCAGAATTGGGGACAGGCGGTTAGTGTAGAAATAGGGGATGGGGTCAAATCCAGGAAATGGAGGCCATGAAAGCTATCTGCCTTTGGAAGTTGGGATCACCAGAGTCCACTGATTAACAAATCTACCTGCTCTTGTCGGGGACTACAGGCAAAGAGCTGCTAATTAATGCCCCCTGGGCCCTTATCTGGCTGAATCACTTTGGCCCTCCCCCTGCCCATCCGCTTCTCACTTTTTGCATCTCACCTGCAAAACAGGGCCTAGTCACATAGGCAGGAAGGAGAGATAAGGGGGAGAGAACTGGAGAACAAAAGAGACTTTAACCTATAAAAGATGTAGGGTGTGCTCACTTCTTGGGATTCTAGAACATCAGCCATGGCCCCCTTCTCCCTCCTGGGAGAAGTCTGTATTATTACCTTTAAATAAAACCTACTTAATATGCTTGCCTTGGCGTGCTTCTCTGATGTTATACTTCAACACCTGAGGAAGCAGAACTGTCACCGGTAAACGGCAGTATCAATAGTGAAGGCATTTGTGCAATATTTATTGTACATCAACCTTTTTTGCAAGTGCTATACAAATGTTACTTCATTTAATCCTCAAAAGAGCACTCTGAGATAGGTAGTCTGATGATCTCTATCTTATGTGTATGGAAACAGAGGGTTAATTAAGTCAGAGTGTCATTGCCTAAAGTCACCCAGCTAGTGACAGAGTCAGGGTTATGACAAATAAATGGACTAAATGAAGCTCAAAGGTGTCAAGTAGTTATTCAGTCATAAAACAAGCAAGGAAGTAGCAGGGCCGAGGCTTCCAGGCAGCTCTGTTGCCACATTCTTTTTTGTTCCTCACAGGCAACAGTAAATTAGTCAGGGAAATGGCATTATGTATTCAGTGTCTTCGCTGCTCTTTAGAAAAGGAACAGCTTTCCATAGACAGGAAAGTTAACCTCAGTCATGGTCAGCCGAAGGTGACTTCTTCAATCTTATTCCCGTTCCAAACTTTTCATCCTCATGCTGAAACCCTCAGAAAAAAAATCTTCAGCTCATGCTTAGTATTTATTTTCCATGATTGATCTCACAACTGGAATTCTGCCATGATATAAAGCTGCAGTAATCCTTAACCACTGACTCACAAGCCCAGCTGGTGCTTAATTTATATAGCAATCAGCTGTGTGGAAACACTTTTTTATTTTTCAGACTAAGTAAACATATGAATCAGGGATCAATATAGATTGAAGACTGTAAGCAATTAACAAAGCATAAGTTCTATGATATGATGGAGAGGGAGAACCAAACCAGGTGCTCTTATGTTGCAACATATGAGTAAATGGTTACAGAATTGGGAAATTGTGTATAAAAAGATTTTTTGAATGCATCTGCATTAAAATAACACATGCACACAGGGAGACACACATACACATGCAGAGAAATAAATTTTTGAGAACAAATTATTTGTCTGATTAAGGAAAAGACATTGATGAAAGATAATATGTTTGCCAAACACATTACAAATGAACTTGTGTGTATTCCCTGACCCTGCGCAACAGAGCAACTGCTGTGCATTCTTGTGTTCTCTGAGACTTGACTGACCTTTAATCATATATTTGTTTTTTTCAGCCTTCTTTTGTTGCATTCAAAGATATTTGTTGGTGGTCTATTGGTGCTCAGAACGGAAGGTAAGGCATTGAATGTGGTAAAAATGTTCTAGTTGCTCAAAGATCTCAGAGTCTGGGGAGGCAGTGAGTCATCCCACAATCATCAAATGCAATGTTGATGAATACCATGAAGGAGAAGCAAATGGGGCTTCAAGAGCAAAACAGCTGTGCCTAACCAATTCCAAAACTAGAGTTACCTCCCAGAGGAATGTAAGAATTGTCTGTAGAGGTGATATGAAATGCCAATAAGTAGAGATAAAAGGTGAAGAGTGGTCACACATTGTGCTAGAAATATTTTCCTTTCACTACATTTAGCTTTGAGTTCATTACTTTGTAGAACTTATTTCGTAACTGCCAGAAAAAATGGAGCATTCTAGCTCAACAGTCTTAGGAACCGCTCATTCACTATGATTCATACTACCATCAAGTTCACATTAAATCAAGAGGAGAACTAATCTAAAATTTTCTCCCTCTGCTTTCCTTCTGGAAATGCAGTGCCATGATTGGAATCTGTCAGAGCACAGTCAGCAGAAGAGAAATCAGGAAAAGGATGAAAAGTCAAATTAGGCTCAGCCTTTTTCAGCTTTCTTTGCTCTCAGGTCTGTCTCTACTCACCATGCTGTTGTCACGGGGACCAGGAATTCAGCACAGGACCTCACAAAGCAAGCACTCTACCACTAAGTTACACTCTCAGCCTTTCTAAAAATGTTTTTATTTTGACACAGTCTCATTAAGTTGCCAGGCTGGCCTCAAACTTGGAATCCTCTTACCTCAATCTCCCAAGTACCTGAGATTACGGGCATGCACCACCACGTCCTGCAACAATAATAGAAACGTTTTTAGTATGCTGTGACATGCCTGAAATCAGTTTCATCAGGACTCATTATTGATATGCAATTTATCAGGAGAAGCTTGTAATCAGCCAATGTCTTAATACTTTTCTCTGTATTTAGAACATTTGTATCCTTTATCAATATAAACATCTGAAACCTATGAATTGAAAAAATAAGCAATAGGGAATAGAAGTTGAAGATGATATTTCCATTTGATAGTTAGTTAATAATGTTAGAAGGGACTAAATACACAGGATAAGACTACCTAGAGTTTTTAAATCTCTAAGTGTTTGGTAATGACTCCTATCTAAATGATACTAAGTACCCTATAAGAGGGACTGATAAATCATTTATACTAAGGAGGGAAATTAGAAAATAATCAACTTTAACTTCCTGGAAGACTGAGGATGTATTTTTTTTTCATTGATTAACCTCTAATCAAGATGAAATTGAAAGTTAGACATATAAAACAAAGGAAAAATCAATGAAAAGACACTAAGAACATAAATGTATGGAGTCTAAGCAAACTAAGTGGGAATAAAATAAAATAAAATAAAATAAAATACAAAATTGCAGAAAATTTTCAATTTGCCAGGCACTAGAAATAATTGTTCTGTCACTGTTTTGATTCTAGAGAAGGCAATTAAGGAAAAGTGATAAAGTTTAGAAATAGGAAATTCTGAAGACCTATGCTTTCATGATAAAATTAATAAGTAAAATGAAATAAATCACATCCTGAACTCAAGAATTAAAGGATCTAAATTCTACCTTGTGTTTTCAGCTGAGCTCACTTTCTGCAAACATGAAATGAAAACTGGGGGTAATTATGTCTCTCAACCCCTGATTGCACCAAGGATGAACAAACCAAAATGTAGAAATCCTTTCATGGTCCTCAGGGGATAGGTAATAGAAATTCACCCGATGACTTCAATCACTAAGCAACCACTTGGAAAATGCAATCACACCTTGTTTGATTAACACTTGACTGCAATCCTCTTTGATGCCATTAAAGATGCAGAAAATTCATGAACAATAGGATAAAAAAGCAAAAATATATACCATGAATATGAATCTCTTAGAAAATCTCTTGCAAGGCTTGGGAATTTCTCCAAGTTATACAACTGTTTGGACTAGCTAATCGCAGGGATTGATCTTTGTAACTGCTCCGATCATTTCCTTCTGTTCTCTGGTAGCCATTTTGTACCTGCGGGAATGGGCTCCACGTTGTCTTTCCCTAGTATCTCTTGCAACCTCAAAATTTTTCATTCCCCACTGTGGGGCTTGCCTGAAATCCCAGTGACTTGGGAGGCCTAGGCAGGAGTTCAAAGCCAGCCTCAGCTTAGTGAAGAGCTAAGCAACTTAGTGAGACCCCGTCTCTAAATAAAATACAAAACAGGGATGTGGATGTGCTTTAGTGGTTGAGTGTCTCTCTGGTCACCACGCCCCACCAAAAATATCTTAAATTCAAAATGAAAGTCTGAAGGTAGTTTAAATAAACAAGGTTATTGACTTTCTCAACAACTAGTGAGTCTGTGATGTCACATGACTTGGTGAGAAATAAAGATAGATGTTATTCTGACCTCATTACTGAAGATAGTTGAAAAACATGAACATTAAAGAAAGTAAGCCAAATTATAAATGCCATAGGGAAAAATACTTTGCATCCAATCTTTACTTAGGTAAACTTGTATAGCTCTTTCTGAAAAGAAATGTCTGTTACTAATCAAGGATCATACAAATGTCCAAATCCATTCAGTCATCTCATTCATTCTAAAGAAATAGTTCAAAAATAAATATGTGAAAGATGTCAAAATGTAGGTTTGTTATAAATTTTGGTATAATAAGCAAATTATAAATAAATTTTAGATATCCAGAAACAGAAATACATTTAGGCACTCAGAAGGAATGTTAGGTAGTCATTTAAATTCATTAGTATGAATGTTGTGTGGCTATATAAATAAATATTTTTAATATTTAGTAGAAAAGATGCAAAGATTATCTGTACAGAATAGTTGCAAATATATACATGTACACATGCAGAGAAAATAGAAGGGAAATAATACACATATATAATATCTATTGGATATTGACTTTATTCCAGGCCCTTCTCTAGTATTTGAGAGAAAGCAGTGTAAAAGACAGACAAGGACCTTGTCCATTTGGCATTTATGTTTAGTGAAAGGAAATAACAAACAAGCCCTATCCTTCCACACTGTGTTCCTTGGGACCAATGATCTGCCTGGTAATCCTGTGAGCTCCTGGCCAGAGTGTGAGTTTCTTGAGTTTCTAGTTAGTCCAGTGTCCAGTTCAAATCACTCAACTTCATGCTGACTGTTTTGGAATCAGCCTCTTTTCCTTCTTCTCAGTGTTCTCTCGGAATGCTTCTTTTTCATTTCCCCAGTAGGGAGCTGGGGAATTCAGGGCCAAGGAATCCCTTATGGAGAACCCAGAGGTCAGGGTTAGTTCCAGCTTCCCTGACTTGCAAATTATGCACAGTGCTTGGGGTGGAATGTGGTGCAGCTTGCCCTACTGAGACCCCTAGCAGGAAGAGTAGAAATAAAAGCATTTTAAATTTTTTTTAAAAAAGTTTTCTCATGCTTAAGCCTGGATCCTTCATATTCCCTATACATAGCAAACTCAAGGGCCATGTGGTCACAAAGCCAATTAGCTGCTAAAGTCCATCTGTCAGATGACCTTGAATTTGGTTTCTGTGCTCAGTGTGTATGTGACATGATCTCAAGTTTTATCTTTTGTTAAATTCACAAGTTTTATCTCTGTTTTTATGACTGAAGTAGGGCCTGTAGTTCTACAGAGAGCAAGCTAATGAAGTCTCCACTAGACTGGTGGTTTCCACAGGGCTCTGAGCTGAGGGATAGTGAATTGCTAGCATTGCTGAATGTAGGGTTGATCTCTTGTTTGTCTTGGGTCTCATATTATATTGTAAATTATCTAGATTTTGATACAAACAGATAATATTCCTGGTTAACCCAACGTATTAAAATATGGCTATGCCCTATAATCTTTGCTTTTGACATAGGATCTCTGTAGCTACACCATGTTGTATTTCAGTCACAGGGACAAACTGCTCTCAGATTACACAGCATTTTAGGTGAGGACAGAGAATATGTGGGTAGGGATTATGATGGAGGAAGGGATAATAGGAGCCGTCTGAGTCAGTTTTTCATTGCTTTGACCAAAGTACATGACACAAACAACTTAAAGGGAGAAGAATTCATTTTGGCTCACAGTTTCAGAGATTTTGGTGCATGGTCAGCTGGCTCCATTGCTGGACTGAGGTGAAGCAAAACATCATAGTGGAAGGATGTGGCAGAGAAAAGCTGCTCAACCCACAGTAGCTGGGAAATAGTGAGTGGGAAGGGGCTGGGGACAAGATAAACCCTTACATGACATGCCCCCAGTGACAGACTTCCTCCAAAAATACCCTATTGCCTCCAGTTTCTACAACTTTCTACTAGTCCATTTGGCAATCAATGGATGAATCTACTGATAAAGTCAGAGTCCACATGATCCAATTCCTTCCTGAAAGTCCCACCTCTGATTCTTGCTGCTTTGGGGACCAAGCCTACAACACATGAGATTTGGGGGAAACTTCCAGATCCAAACTATAATAGGGGCATAGTTATCTTAGTGGTCTCAGAGTCTGCAGGAAGCATATGAACCTCCTCAGGGAATATTTTGGGGTCCATTTTGTGTAAGAATTACCTGTGGGTAAATTACTGATCCTTCACCTCTTCTTTCTAGAACATAATATATCAATGAAATTGTAATCAACCACACGCACCAGAAGCCTGAAAATTAGTCAGGTGCTCCTCCTACACAAAACCATTTCTCACTCTCTAATCCCACCTGATCTTTAACATTAATAATTCTAACAATACTCTGTATTTCGTTGTACTTACAGCTATTTTTGTAAAAAAAAAAATAATAATTGTACTATAATTTTTAAAAATTGAATAAACCAACACCCAAAAGCCTGAATAGTAAAAGAAAGAACAAGGGCTGTTTTAGGATGAGAGATTAGGGAATTTGCCTTCCCATCATTCAAATTTTCCTACTATAGAAAAAAATGCTATATTTAAAGAAATAGTTAAGACACTGTATGTTTTAAGGACATTAAGGTAAAAAAAAAACTTCTTTTATTTTTGGTGTGCACAACATTTGGTTCTTAAACCAGATTTGAAACTGAACCCACTTGAGAGTTTCCTCCATGGTTAATTTTATTCATTTCCTTGTTTTTCCCCCTACCCTCTCCTTTGCCCTCATCTCTGTCTGTTTCAGAGGCCATGCTTTCCTTACACCTACTTGGTATTCTAGTCCTGTTCCATCTTATCAGAATGCTAAAGCTGTGCTCACTGCAGCATCGGGTTGTGACTTTTAAATAACCATAGGAAATTTGCTATGAGGATGTATGTTATGTTGCATTATCCAACATTTTCACCATAGAAAATATTCTTTTGGCATCTATAGATATTTCGTACTTTTATTTTACTGTAAATATAATACATTCTATAAATCTATGAGTCATTTTTAATCATTCACAGGCTGTGTATTTTAAAAGTTGTTTGGCAAGGACTCAATGTAATGCATATTTAGTCATCTGGTCTACCATCTGTCACAAATATGTTATTTGGTTACCATTAAAGCTTTGATCCAGACCGATTCGTTGGGTTTTATAAGAATCAATCCTAGAACAGATCCTTAAAATATAGTCTGCCTGGTTTTCTAGTTTATTTTTACAATAAAATTCAGACATACCAATATGCTGCTTTATCTATGCTCCAGTCATCAATTTGGGAAGAGAGCACTATTAAAGACCACAGTCTGGTTTGTTTGTATTATATAAACATTGAGTGTTAGTTCACTGAAGTTATTTGACTTGCATATACCATCTCAATCATATTAGACTCACAACTTTTCATTCCCTAAAAAATCTCCTATATATGTATCTGCTTCCAAAATTTGGGGGCTTATATCCTCTCAAGCATTATGATATTTTCTTGGTATCCTTTAATGAGAAGATTTTAGGGGCTTTCTTAAATGGTTGTTATTGTTTCTCTATTCACCAAAGGTGTGACTTTTTATAGGAGCTGTGTTCTTAAGACGACCTTCAACAACTCCTCCCTGCTCTATATGTTCATGCAATGCTTACATCAAGAGTTGGAGTACACCTTTACTCCATGTACAAACAGAGAAACAACATGTATCCCATTTGTTTACAATAAAAAAAAAAATCATGTGGCATCCCATAAACACATGCAATGTCTATGATTCAATTAAAATGAAAAAAATAAAAATAAAAAGAGTTGGAACTTCTTCTCCCTAAATCTGAACTAGCAAACAGAAAGCAGCAGGATGGTATACTGAATTTCTAAACTGAGACATTAAGAGGTCTGACAGCTTCCTTTTGAAATACTTTCTGTCAGAAAAGTTTCTCTTAGATTACAGCCCCTGTGCTGTGAGAAATCTACCCAGTTGGAAAGGCCATGTTACTCCAGTTTATAGCCCCAGCTGAACTCCCAGAAGGGAGTCAGCATTTACTATCAGCCATGTTAACAAGCTCTCTTGGACATTCCAGCTTAATAAGCCCCCACAAGACCAAGCCTTTCACCAAAATTGCATAGAGCAGAAGAACCATTGAGCTGATTCCTGTCAACCCCTAAGAACCACAAGAGATATTCAATTGTTCTTTTACACCACTAAGCCAAATCCTGCATACCATGATAAATGTAATGCTTTCTATGAATCCTCTGTCTACTAAGAGGCCAGAGTCTCCAGTTGGCAGGTGTCATCTGTAAAGAAATAAATTTTATCAGCCCTGAGAACAAAATTTGCCAGGGGACTTCTGTATGGGCCTGCTTAACAGGGTTTCCCAGAGAACCATGTCTCTGTCAAAGTTCTTCACTCTGAGACAACAGAAAAGTAGGTGGGGAGTCTATGAATATCTGCATTCTTACTCTTACCATTTTAATTTCTATACCTGTTGATACCTTATTCTGATATGTGTTTTGTAACTTCCCTTCATTTTCTTCTACGTTGCATTACATAAGCCATTTGGAATAATGGAAAAAAATACAGGCTTCCCAAAAGTGTAGCTGTGGCATCATACTTGGGTCTCTATTGCCTGTTTTTCTTTCTGTAAGATGGGAGTAATGTCACCCACTTTACAAAATTGTTTTAAGTATTAAGTGAATAGGTTTAACTGCTTTCTCTTCTACAATACCCTGAACACACTTTCAAATTTTGTTGGAAATCCAGGGTTGTGCTGTACTATTTTTCACTTCCTTTCGGCTTTGTCTTGATATTACAGAGACTTGACATGTTTAAATGATGAAAATGTTGATTTAGGTTTAGAAACAAAGTGATATTTATCTCATTTTTTTCCCTGAAGGATTTTCTGACAGTCTATAAATGGATACTTTGCTTCATATGATAAATTATGGCACCACAACAAACTCAACACTCCCAGGGCAAATAGCTTCCTGAAGTGAATATGATTAAACTCAGTAGGAGGTTGACGGATCACTAGCTCTCCTGGAAGTTTGGATACAGAACCATGAGAATGGCCTTCCTGGCCAACCAAGGCTAAAGTGTTACAAATAACTCAGGTAGGTTAAGTAATGAAAGTAATCAGAAATCTCTTCAGGAAGCAGAAGTTTGAAATGAATCCATTTTACAATCAAGTACAACACTGAGATTGGAGTTTTTAGTATTCTCCTATTTTCTCATTTCAGAAATGAAATCCACTTGAGTAAATGATTCACATAATGGTGTCTTGTCAGGCACATGCAACTGATACCTTTAAAAATGAACTTTATGATGTTCGTATGCTTCTCTTGACTTAACATAAGACGAAGGAAATATGAGCGATTTTGGTCCAGATTTACCTGTGAGAAGATTATATTTGTGACCTTCTCAGTTGTTAATTCTTCATGTCCCAGAAAACTGATTCTTCTATAAGGACAATGGTCCTCTGGGGTTTCCTATCTTCAATATCATTAAAGATAAAGGAACAATCCTAATATATGAATACTAAACACATATGGTATGGAGTTGTTTTGTGTGTTTCTGAATGTAATATAATTTTAACAGCTGTTTTGAGATGTAATTGTCATACAAAAAACAGCATGTATTTAATGTATATAATTTGATGAGTTTGAACATATGAATACACCAATAAAATTATCATTATAATCAAAATAATAAACATATTATCACCTCCAAAAGTTACCTCCTGCCTCCCCATTCACTGTGTGTATGTGTGTGTGTGTGTGTGTGTGTGTGTGTGTGACAAGAACAATTAATTAAAGACCTATTCTCTGAGTTTTCTGTAGTACACAATGCAGTATTAATTATAGGCACTATGCTGTACAAAGCATGTCTAGAATTTATTCCTCTTCATAACTGAAACATTGCATCTGTTGACCAACATCTCCTCCCACTTCCTCTACTTTCAGCCCCTGGTAACTGCCATTTATCTTCAGCTTCTGCTTCTGAGTTTAACTCTTTTAGGTATGTCACATGTGGGGAATCATGCCATTTTTGCCCTTCTGTCTTTATTTGCTTATTTGTCCTTATTTTACTTGGCACACTGTCTTCCAGTTTCACCCATGTTGTTGTATATAGCTGGATTTTCTTCATTTTTAAGGCCGCATGTTATTCCGTTGTGTGTGTGTGTCTCTGTGTGTGTTTGTGTCACATTTTCTTTGCCCATTCATCTGTCAATGACATTGAGGTTATTTTCATGTCTTGGCTATTGAGAGTAGGCTGCAATAATCATAGGAGTGCATAGCTCTTTGAGATCCTGACTTAAATTCTTTTGGACACATACTTAGAAGTGAGATTATTGGGTCATATGGTGTTCCTGTTTTTATTTAATTTTGTGAGGAACCTCCTTACTGTTTCCCATGGATGCTGCATGATTTTTACATTCCCACCAACAGTGTACAAAGGTTCGTTTCCCACATCTTGTCGTTTTGATAATAACCATCCTAACAAGTGTGAAGTGATCTCTCACTGAGGATTTTGATTTGCATTTCTCTGATGATTTGTGATGCTGAATATCTTATAATATACTGTTGGCTATTTGTATGTCTTCTTTAGAAAAATGTCTATTTATGTCCTTTACTGATTTTTTAATAGTTTATCTTATCTTTTTGCTATTGAGTTATAGGAATTTGTATATTTTCCATACAAATCTCTTATCAGACTATAGATTGTAAATGTTTTCGTGTATTCCATAGGTTGCTTTTGGTAGCATGAACAATTTAATAACATTAAGTCTTTCAATTCATGGACATGGGGTCTCTTCATTGAGTTTGTATTTGATTTCCTTCATCTACATTCTAGAGTTCATTGAGAGTTTTTATCATTAAGGAATGTTGAATTTTTTCAGATGCATTTTCTGTATTTATTGAGATGGAATTTTTACCCTTCAATCTGTTAATGTTCTGTATCAAATTAATTGATTTGCATATGTTAAGTTGCTCTTGTCTCCCAGGGTGAGCTTTCGTTTGATCATAGTGTTGATTCCATTAATGGATTTTTTTTAATTAAAAAAATAATTATTTTCTTTTTCATTTATTCCTTTAAATGAAAATGTCCCTGAAGATTATTGAAATTAAATTCAAATTATGAAACATGCAGGAGTACCGTTTTCTCAGACATACTTGTATATCCTATAGATCAGAGGAATGTAGCTATGAATAACTGTGTACTATATTGGTATATGGAGGAGTGACGGAGGATTGAGTAACTTATCAAGGAACATACTCTAAAGGCACACAGGAGAATAAAAGAGGAAGTAAATCAGAGGAAGTAATCACCAAACTCACTATTCCTGCCCAAAGCTTTAGTTGCTTCTAGATTGGAAAGGTTAAAGGACTTTCTCTGCCCCTCTCTCAGGTATCTGACCCAACACTGGGTTGCACAAAGAAAAGCTGAATTATTCTTCTATGTCAAGACTCTTTGCTCTTTCACGTATCTGAATGTTTTTCCTCTCATGTTTCTCACCTAGATTCCTTTACATTTGTCAACTTTTCACCTAAATGTGATCCTTTTCAGAGAAGACTTTATCACCACTTTATCTGGTGAACATTCTCACTATGTTCTGTACCATAAACTCTTTGCCTCGAAGCAGCTATTGACATCAATAATTACTTTTAAACGATTGTTCATCTCCCACTAGAATACAACCTCCTCTGAAGCAAGAATTACTTCATTTACCTATTTTGTCCCCCATTGTAACATAAGGATGTTTCTACTTGTTGAATAAATGATGGAGTGAACATTGGGTAAGTTTATAAGTGTATACCTTTAGAATGCACTTATGGAACTGCAACATCTACAAAATTATGGGGGAAGGAGTAGCTTCTGTTTACATGGAGACGCTTTGGAGAATGAGATTTATTTCTTTGTTTTCTGCATGTGGTTTACCTACTTTTAGATTCTCCTTGACTGACTTTAGATTCCACAATATCTCTGTTGCCTATTAGAACATGCCTGGAATGACTTGTCTGCTCCTATTTGATATGTGTGCTCTTTGACCATTCTTTTTATTATCAGTTAAGCCATACATAATTAAGAAGGGAGATGAGTTGCGAAGTATGCAGAAGCACGTGCCCCTAAAACAAACAAATAGTAATAATGAGCAGGGGAAATTCAGTGTATTGCAGCTAGAAAAAGCAATTTGTCTCAGAAACAGAATTTGTGAATTTTAGGCCTTGTTCCATGACTTGAATTCTTCTAATTAAGTCACATGGCCTCTTCGAACCTCAATTTTCTGAACTATTCCATGGATATAATAGCAAATGCCCTAACTTTCTTATGGAGTTTCTGTGAGAAACATGTTTTGGAAAGTGCCTCCACCCACAAAAGGAATTGTTTTTAGAATGAAATTTATATATTAAATTCCATGACACATTAACAAAAGCCTGTGAAGTAAGGACAAAGCACATTCTCATGTGGTTCTGGTCACTAAGAAAGTCAACATTACATGTTTATTCAACAAGCATATATTAAGTACTCTGTGTTCCAGGCTCCAGAATTGACACTGAAAGAATAAGATACAGTTCTTGCAGCTTGCAATCGAGAGGGGGAGATGTTTTAGTCAGCTTTTACATCATTGTGACCAAAATATTCTACAAGAACAACTTAGAGGAGGAAAAGTTTTTGAAGCTCACAGTTTCAGAAGTCTCAGTCTATAGATGAGGGTTCTGAACCCAAGAGGAAGTGGCACATCATGGAGAAAGGATGAGATAGAGGAACGCTATCCAGTTTATAGTAGGGTCTGAAAGGAGAGGGTGGGGGAGGAGGGGCTGAAGGGAAGATGTACCTTCCAGGACACACCCCCAGTGACAAATTTCCTCCACCATCCACCATGCCCCACCTGCCTATGGTTATCACCTGTCAAACCATTTGAACTAGGATGGGTTGATTAGGTTATAGCTCTCACATTTCAATTATTTTACCTCTGAACATTCCTGCATTAACACAGAAGCTTTGGAGGGACACCTCATATCCAAACCATAACCAGAGAGAAGGTGAGAGGAGCAGTAGCATGCAACAAGTGCTATGTCAGTGTTAGGGCTCAGGAAGTAACAAGTATTCCAGGAAGGGTCTGGAAAGATTTTTTTTCTGAAGGAAATACGTATAATCTCAGACCTAAAACATAAATAGAAATAATGAGTAAATAATAATGTTAAAGTAAAACAAAGAATATTGTAGGACCTAATAGCATTCTTGAAACTTAGGAGCACTGAGAGAATTTGAACATAGAGATTTTGAAAATGTCACTATGGGTGAAGATGATTGTGTGAGGTAAAGAGAGGAAGGTAGGAAGTGAGGTTGGGAAGCTAAGTGGCAGCCAGGACTGTAGGAGTTTATACTTCATTGTGAGGTCAATGTAGAAAACTTGAAGGATATCAAAGCATGGTGGTAATTGGAGCATTTTATTTTAGAAGTGCTACTCTGATTGCAGTACAGCAAATAATTAGGCAAGACTCTGACCAGGAGTATAGATTAGGAGATTGACTCAATAGCCTAATAAAGAGATGGAAAGGACTCAAGGCAGTGGGCATGGAGAGAAACGTAGGTGCTTGGCTTAGGGGGAGGCACAGGAGATCACACAGTCGAGTGCCTCTGTGTCTATCTACCCTTTGTAAAGCTCTTCTTTAACTCTAGGAGTCAGGCTCCAAATACTGATAGCGCCCTTGTCCTCAGATTTCAAACTATGACGGACTCAAACGGTGAGTGTAAGAATGTTTCAAAGTGGTTGAAAACGTGATAGTAAAAACCTGATGCATAAGAAATATTGTGCTGTGACTTTCGAGAAGCTTGTGCATGAAAACGATGCTTCTCTTTTTAAAAATCAAAAGCAAAATGTGCAGGTTTCTATTTATCCATAAGGTTTAAGGCTATTATGTAATTAAGGATCTAGAATGGAAAAATTACAATTACTGCTCAAATTATTAGAATACCATCTTAGACCATTTTGTGCTGCTATAACAGAGTACCCAAGACTGGTAACACAACTTTGTCATGACAGAACCCTGAGACTTTATGGAAAAATCCCCACAAATTTGTTTCTCATGGTACTGGAGGCTGGGAAGGCTAAGATCAAAGCACCAGCATCAGCTTTCTTGCTGTGCTCTCCTGTGGCAGAAGAAAGAAAGTTAAAATGAATGAACTGTCCTCACAAGGCCAAAGAGCAGAAGGGAGAGAACCCGTTCCTGCCACCTTTTTCCATCCATTTTGAGAGTGGAACTCCTGATCCAAACAGTACCCCATTGGACCCCATCTCCCAATACCTTTGCAGTAGGTATTAAGTTTCCATCAAGTGACTTTGATGGGACACATTCAGACCATAGTAAGCAGTGATACATTCAATGCTAAAATGCCCTCGATTATCTACTGTTTTAACTGATGTCCTAAAAATTGATTAGGGCTTACGGAGGCAAAAATCATTATTATAAACAACTTTTTACCTAGGATTGTGGGTGTCAAAAGATTGAGAGGTAGGAATGAGAGAACTTGATACTAAAACCTACTCTACAAGAGGCTTATTTGAATAAGTTCTTGCTGCTGCCCATCTCTTTTCCTAAAAAAAAAAAAAAATCATGTTTGAAACATAAATTTCAAAGAAATGTCTGATTCTTTGCACTCGCTGATGGCTTAGATTCCAGGTAAATTTTTTTTTTGATTTTATAGTTAAAAAGTTAATATAAGAACTTAGATTGTTAGAGTAGGAAGGCAACAAAATAAGAGTCACATGTATCAAGGGCTTACAATTTGTCAGGCATTGATCAGTAAGTGGCAGGACTGGAGTTTGAACCCATATCTAAATTTATGTTTGGTAATTTCCTTAAGGTTTCAAACTGGCAACCCAGAGTCTTATGAGAAGTCCTAACCCTATATTTTGCAGGCCTAACATGATTATGCATAATTTTCAATTTCATTTTTTGGATTATTTGCTAATACTTTTAAATCAAGATTCTTCACTCATACTTTTGGATCTGTAGATTCTTCTGGAAAATTATGAGCTCTACTCTTATTGACTTATTAAAACCATCAGTAGGATTCTAGCTTCAGTGTAGGATAATATAACTGTGTGCAGCCCCGCCCAGTTCAGCGTCTGCAGCTCACTTCAGGGCTCGCTCTGCCTGCTGCACCTTTATCACTGGAGCCATGTATCCATTGCCATCAATGACAAACGCTTGTCCTATAGTTCAGCTCAAGATAGAGTTGGAAAACATGGTATTATTTGTTATGTGTTCATGTTTCCCTAATGTTAAAAACTAAAAGGTAACTCAAAAGAGAAAATAGAGAAAATGTAATTCTTGAGGCTTTGGAAAATTCTTAGTCTTTACATGAATTTCCTGGCCCTTTGAGTTTTTGATACAAGTCCAACCTTCTTATTTTACTCATTGAACTTCAGAATGGAGGCCCAGACAAGCCCCATATGGAGGCCTGAGTACTTTTCAGAGCTCCCGGTGATGTTATAGAAAAGCCCAGGTTGAAACTCACTGCGTTAATTAACCACACAGTTGTTCAGTGCCAGAGCCTGGTCTCTTGTCCTAAGTGTGGAATAAACACACATGGGTGACTCACAAGGGAGCAGAGAAGCATGGTTGGCATAAAGCCCACTCCAGTAGCAGGACAAAGCACTCCACTTAAGTGAACAGAAAGGCCTTTTGGACTTTCCTTCTATTTTACATTTTCCAAGCTTTGCTTGTTTCTGTTTACTCTCTTTTGCAAATATATATTTTAAAAAATTCTTTCCAGTTTTGCATAGCTACTACCCTATTTATAACAAGCCTGCAATAGCAGATGCCAGGGTGAGTCATCTTACCCTTCCAGGAGGAAAGTCACTATTCATACACTGGTGGTGATGGAAAGGTGAGCCATTTCCTACTCACCTAGAGGTTCAGAAAGTTACTGGGTCATTTTATTTTTCCTAAAAATTAACTGAAAATATGATAGAATAAATCGCCCAGGGCCTGATTGTTGACAGCCAGTGAAAGCAGGAATGGAGTGAGCTTATGTAAAAACTGAACTGGAGCAAGCAGCCCAGTTTTCCTATAGGCAGGAAATGCACAGGGCATAACAAAGCCTTGTGTTTCCCTCAAGAATTGCACATGTCAGTTTGGGAGATAAACTGACAGCAAAGGGAATTAAGTGAGGAAACTGTCTTAGAAGTGGCTTAGCTCAACAGACTTCTGATCCATGGTGTCTCTGCAAAAAGGATACCTTTGTGTGTTTGAGCATAGAGTGAAGAGCTGAACATTTGTGGTTTAAAAATAAATAAGGAGGAATATCCAATTAATACCTAATTGTTTAAATTTTTAATACCAAGGGTAAAAACCTTGTACTTGGTATTCAATTATCAATTCAGTTCTGAGAAAATTTTCAATCTTATTGAAGCATTCACTATCCTTCAATATTGATCCATTATCCAATTTGGAGAAAACCCAGAGGGAGGTACCCTGGTTTAGTGTTAACTAGCACATGCTTTGGTTTTTTCTGAGGATTCTTGGAATGTCTAAACAGGTTTCATTTTAGTGGAAATCTTAATGTGCTGACGGCAGTACAATTTGTAAACACACTTGATAGAACCACTTTAAATGTCAGTAAGCTCATAATATTAAATTCCTGTTGTAAGCTATCCTTCACAGCTCCTGTTCTCCATGTGTTTGAGTGGAAGGAGACAATAGTTAGCAAGTGGAATTATTGCATCTGGGTTTTCATGGGTTGTTTTGTAACATTCTATTTTGTTTATATTTAGTTTCTGGAACTAACTGATCCATATGTATGCAGAGGTTTCTCTAGGTGACTATTCACTCGCACTAATGCCATTGTACAATGATTAAGATATCAAACTTGGAATTGGATTTGGTCTGGATCTCTGCTCACATATGCTGTATGGCCTTGGCAGCCTGCTTGATATTTCTAAATTTCAGGTACCTTATAAGTTAAAATTAAATAATAAAATTCCCTACTCCATAAAGCAATCATAAAGATTAAATGAGAGAATGTGTGTTTAAAACAAACAAACAAAAGTGGAACCCAGTTAGTGCTTATTGTTAATAATACTCATCATAACCATTGAATCTGCACCTACCAAAGTACTGTTTGTGCTTAAAAGTGTATCTCTCAGAGCCTCTCCATTCTGAAATCTCTAATATTTGTAGTTTTATGCCTCTCCAACTTTCCTTAGCACTTTGTTTAAACCTTTATTATTCTAAGGCTAAATTATAGTCTGGTTTGTTCTAGAGAATTTATTTCCCTAATACAGAGTGAACTCCTTAAAAGCAGTTTCCATTTCTCATTTGTTTTTATGTTCCCAGGATATATAGCATGACTGATCTTCTGAACACGTTTGCTGTATTAACTGCTTCTAGGTGACTGCTTACTGTTCCTAAATTGGTCTAATCTTTCTACTGCTTAGCACCACTGTGATAAAGATACCCATGAATTGATGATATCTTAAAAGAAAAGAAGGGAAAAATCTAAAATAAATGTGGCTGGAATACTCATGTGTTTTTTTTGTTTGTTTGTTTTTTTATCACATAAGGGAGTTTATTAAGCAAACAGAGTGTCTCCTGCAGGGTAAGAGAGAAAATGAGAGGAAAAGAGAAAGGAAAGAGAAAGGGCACGCGCTAGAGAGAGTGGAAAGTGAGGAGGAGAAAGAAGGTGAGTCAGGGGCAGAGAAAAGCAAGAGAGAAAAGATGGCAGTGAAGCTAAGAATCCTGCGGGGCTAACAGGGGACCAATAACAGAGAAGGATACGTGCAAGCTGACTGATGAACCAATCGCTAGCTAGGCTGTTCACAGACTGACAGTAGTTGGGACGTGGGAAATGGCTGCACCGGAAAGGGCGGGGGAGAAGCTTTATACATTACATTCCCCCGTTTCTGTTTTTTTTGTTTGTTTGTTTATTTTTTTTTTATTGTAAACAAATGGGATACATGTTGTTTCTCTGTTTGTACATGGCGAAAAGGCATACCATTTGTGTAATCATAAATTTACATAGAGCAATGTTGTTTGATTCATACTGTTATTTTTTCCCTTCCCCCCACCCCTCCCACCCCTCTTTTCCCTCTATACAGTCCTTCCTCCATTCTTGGCCCCCTCCCTAACCCTAACTCTAACCCTAACACTAACCCTTCCCTCCCCCCCATTTTGTGTCATCATCCACTTATTAGCGATATCATTCGTCCTTTGGCTTTTTGAGATTGGTTTATCTCACTTAGCATAATATTCTCCAATTTCATCCATTTGCCTGCAAATGCCATAATTTTATCATTCTTTATGGCTGAGTAATATTCCATTGTATATATATACCACAGTTTCTTTATCCACTCATCAATTGAAGGGCATCTAGGTTGGTTCCACAGTCTGGCTATTGTGAATTGAGCAGCTATGAACATTGATGTGGCTGTATCTCTGTAGTGTGCTGATTTTAAGTCCTTTGGGTATAGGACAAGGAGTGGGATAGCTAGGTCAAATGGAGGGTCCATTCCAAGCTTTCTAAGGAATCTCCACACTGCTTTCCAGAGTGGCTGCACTAATTTGCAGCCCCACCAGCAATGTATGAGTGTACCTTTCTCCCCACATCCTCGCCAACACCTGTTGTTGCTCGTATTCTTGATACTCGCCATTCTAATTGGGGTGAGATGGAATCTTAGGGTGATTTTGATTTGCATTTCTCTTATTACTAGAGATGTTGAACATTTTTCCATATGTTTGTTGATTGTTTGTAGATCTTCTTCTGTGAAGTGTCTATTCATTTCCTTAGCCCATTTGTCGACTGGATTATTTGAATTCTTGGAGTAGAGTTTTTTGAGTTCTTTATAGACTCTGGAGATTAGTGCTCTATCTGAAGTATGATTGGCAAAGATATTCTCCCACTCTGTAGGCTCTTTCTTCGCATTGCTGATAGTTTCCTTTGTTGAGGGAAAGCTTTTTAGTTTGAATCTATCCCAGTTATTGATTCTTGCTTTGATTTCTTGTGCTATGGGAGTCCTGTTAAGGAAGTCTGGTCCTAAGCCGACATGTTGAAGATCTGGACCTACTTTTACTTCTATAATCTGCAGGGTCTCTGGTCTGATTCTGAGGTCCTTAATCCATTTTGAGTTTAGTTTCATGCATGGTGAGAGATATGGGTTTAGTTTCATTCTGTTGCATATGGATTTCCAATTCTTCCAGCACCATATGTTGAAGAGGCTATCTTTTCTCCATTGCATATTTTTGGCCCCTTTGTCTAGTTTGAGAAAATTGTATTTATTTGGATTTGTGTCCGTGTCCTCTATTCTATACCATTGATCTGCCTTTCTATTTTGGTACCAATACCATGCCGTTTTTGTTACTATTGCTTTGTAGTAGAGTTGAAGATCTGGTATTGCAATACCCCCTGTTTCACTCTTCCTGCTAAGGATTGCTTTAGCTATTCTGGGTTTCTTATTCTTCCAGATGAATTTCATAATTGCTTGCTCTATTTCTGTAAGGTACACAATTGGGATTTTAATTGGAATTGCATTGAATTTGTATAGCACTTTAGGTAGTATGGCCATTTTGACAATATTAATTCTTCCTATCCAAGAACATGGAAGATCTTTCCATCTTCTAAGGTGTTCTTTAATTTCTTTCTTTAGTGTTGTATAGTTCTCATTGTAGAGGTCTTTCACCTCTTTTGTGAGATTGATTCCCAAGTATTTTATTTTTTTCGAGGCTATTGTGAATGGGGTAGTTTTCCTAATTTCTCTTTCTGAAGATTCATCACTTATGTATAAAAATGCGTTGGATTTATGGGCATTGATCTTTTAACCTGCTACTTTACTGAAATCACTTATGAGTTCTAAGAGTTTTCTGGTGGAATTTCCAGGTTCCTCTAAATATATAATCATGTCATCAGCGAACAGGGATAGTTTGAGTTCTTCTTTTCCAATTCGTATCCCTTTAATTTCTTTGGTTTGTCTAATTGCTCTGGCCAGAGTCTCAAGAACGATGTTGAATAGAAGTGGTGAAAGAGGGCATCCCTGCCTTGTTCCAGTTTTGAGGGGGAATGCTTTCAGTTTTTCACCATTTAGAATGATATTAGCCATGGGCTTAGCATAAATGGCCTTTACAATGTTTAGGAATGTTCCTACTATCCCTATTTTTTCTAGTGTTTTGAGCATGAAGGGGTGCTGTATTTTATCAAATGCTTTTTCTGCATCTATTGAAATAATCATGTGATTCTTGACTTTAAGTCTATTGATATGGTGAATTACGTTTATTGATTTCCTGATGTTGAACCAACCTTGCATCCCTGGGATGAAACCCACTTGATCATGGTGCACTATCTTTTTAATATGTTTTTGTATGCGATTTGCTAAAATTTTGTTGAGAATTTTTGCGTCGATGTTCATTAAGGATATTGGTCTGAAATTTTCTTTCCTTGATGAGTCTCTGTCTGGTTTAGGTATCAGTGTGATGCTGGCTTCATAGAATGAGTTTGGGAGGGTTCCCTCCTCTTCTATTTTATGGAATACTTTGAGAAGTATTGGAATGAGCTCTTCCTTAAAGGTTTTGTAGAACTCGGCTGAGAACCCATCTGGTCCCGGACTTTTCTTTGTTGGTAGGCTTTTGATGACTTCTTCTATTTCAGTACTTGAAATTGGTCTATTTAAATTGTTTATGTCCTCCTCATTCAGTTTAGGCAATTCATATGTCTCTAGAAACCTGTTGATGTCTTCGAAATTTTCTATTTTGTTGGAGTATAGATTTTCAAAATAGCTTCTAATTATGTTTTGTATTTCCATCCTGTCTGTTGTGATATTTCCTTGTTCATTCCGAATTTTAGTGATTTGGGTTTTCTCTTGTCTTCTCTTTGTTAGTGTGGCTAAAGGTTTATCAATTTTGTTTATTTTTTCGAAGAACCAACTATTTATTTTGTCAATTTTTTGTATTGTTTCTTTTGTTTCAGTTTCGTTGATTTCAGCTCTGAGTTTAACTATTTCCTGTCTTCTACTACTTTTGGTGCTGTTCTGTTCTTCTTTTTCTAAGGCTTTGAGCTGTAGTGTTAGGTTGTTTATTTGTTGAGTTTTACTTCTTTTATTAAATGCGCTCCATGAAATAAATTTTCCTCTAAGTACTGCTTTCATAGTGTCCCAGAGATTTTGATATGATGTTTCTTTGTTCTCATTTACCTCTAAGAATTTTTTAATTTCCTTCCTAATATCTTCTGTTATCCATTCATCATGTAATAGCATATTGTTTAATCTCCAGATGTTGGAATAGTTTCTGTGTTTTACTCTTTCATTTATTTCTAACTTCAATCCATTATGATCTGATAGAATACATGCTAGTGTCTCTATCTTCTTGTATTTGCTAACATTAGCTTTGTGGCATAATATATGGTCTATTTTAGAGAAGGATCCATGTGCTGCTGAGAAGAAAGTGTATTCACTCTTGGTTGGATGGAATATTCTATAAATGTCCGTTAAGTCTAAATTATTGATTGTGTTGTTGAGATCTATGGTTTCTTTGTTCAATTTTTGTCTGGAAGATCTGTCCAGTGGTGAGAGCGGCGTGTTAAAGTCACCTAGTATTATTGTGTTGTGGTCTATTTGGTTTCTGAAATTGAGAAGGATTTGTTTGACATACATAGATGAGCCACTGTTTGGGGCATAGATGTTTATGATTGTTATATCTTGCTGATTTATGCTTCCCTTAAGCAGTATGAAATGACCTTCTTTATCCCTTCTGACTAACTTTGGCTTGAAGTCCACATTATCGGAAATGAGGATGGATACTCCAGCTTTTTTGCTGAGTCCATGTGCATGGTATGTTTTTCCCCATCTTTTCACCTTTAGTCTATGGGTATCTTTTTCTATGAGGTGAGTCTCTTGCAGGCAACATATTGTTGGATCTTTCTTTTTAATCCAGTCTGCCAGTCTATGTCTTTTGATTGATGAATTCAGGCCATTAACATTCAGGGTTATTATAGAGAAATGATTTGGTTTCCCGGTCATTTGGTTCATTTTTAAAATTTTGTTTATTTATTTGTTTGACACAACTTGTTTCCTCCTTTATTTGACAATTCCTTTAGGATGATTCCTCCCTTTGCTGATTTGCTTCTTTGTTTTTCATCTCTTCCTCATGGAATATTTTGTTGAGAATGTTCTGTAATGCTGGCTTTCTTTTTGTAAATTCTTTTAGCTTTTGTTTATCATGGAAGGATTTTATTTCATCGTCAAATTTGAAGGTAAGTTTTGCTGGGTATAAGATTCTTGGTTGGCATCCATTTTCTTTCAGGGCTTGAAAAATGTTGTTCCAGGCCCTTCTAGCTTTTAGGGTCTGGATTGAAAAATCTGCTGATATACATATTGGTTTCCCCCTGAATGTAATTTGGTTCTTTTCTCTCACAGCCTTTAAAATTTTGTCTTTATTTTGTATGTTAGGTATTTTCATTATAATGTGCCTTGGTGTGGGTCTGTTGTAATTTTGTGTATTTGGAGTCCTATAAGCCTCTTGAACTTGATTTTCCATTTCATTCTTCAGATTTGGGAAGTTTTCTGATATTATTTCATTGAATAGATTGTTCATTCCTTTGGTCTGTTTCTCTAGGCCTTCCTCAATCCCAATAATTCTTAAATTTGGCCTTTTCATGATATCCCATAGTTCTTGTAGATTCTGTTCATGACTTCTTACCATCTTCTCTGTTTGTTCACCTTTGTTTTCAAGGTTAAATATTTTGTCTTCAATGTCTGAGGTTCTGTCTTCCAGGTGTTCTATCCTACTGGATATGCTTTCTATGGAGTTCTTAATTTGGTTTATTGTTTCCTTCATGTCAAGGATTTCTGTTTGTTTTTTTTTCAATATCTCTAACTCTTTATTGAAATGGTCTTTTGCTTCCTGTATTTGCTCTTTTAACTGTTGATTGGTGCGATCATTCAATGCCTGCATTTGCTCTTTCATCTCATCGTTTGCTTCCCTGATCATTTTAATTATGTACAATCTGAACTCCTTTTCTGTCATTTCTTCTGCCATGCTGTCATTGGGTTTTATTGATGTAACATCTAGATTTGTTTGCAGCATTTTCTTTCCTTGTTTTCTCATATTGTTCAGGTATCAGTGGACTGCTGAGATATTGCAGATTTCCTTTATTGACTTACAATGTCCCTGAAGATTTCTATATATATATCCCCTCTTAGCCTTCAGTAGGCTGAAGTCTTGGAGGAAGTTGATAATGTGGTGCTCCACAAGGAATCTGTGTCTCTAGGAGTGGTGGCATTCAGGTGGGGTATATTCCCTGCTAGTGGGCAGAGGTGTCTCCACTTGTTGACCAAGGGTCATCTAAAGGGGAACTAGGCTGCGGGCTGAGGCAAGGCCTGTTTGGGCCTATGTCTCTGGTTTTACCGTCCTTGTGGGGAAACCTCACCCAGCAGGGAAGATTCACCCGGTGGGGAGGTCTCGCTGGTCAGTTCCCTCCTAGAGGTTCCCCTCAATTTACAGCTACCGCCTGGGCTGGGCTACCTTCGTCTGCAACGTTCCCAGGGGCCCGGCCCTACCTCCTGGGCCTGGGAGCCTCACCCTTTGCAGATGAATCTCCTTAGGCTGCCCCTCCTCAGAGAATTTGCCCGCAGTCCTGGAACCTTCACTCCGTCCCTAAGCGTGTCTCTGTGCGGCTCTTCCACCAAGAAGCCTCCTAGCTCCTGGGACCTTGCTCTGCACCTAATCGCCTGGCTATGCGGCCCCTCCTCTGAGCAGCCACCTGGGGCCCCGTACAATCGCTCTGAGTCCCAGAGACCCGCCACACGCCTCTTCCTCCGGATAGCCGCCCAGTATTCCGGTGCAGTCACTAGGAGTCCAAGAAACTCACTGCGTGCCTCCTCCTCCCACCAACCACCCGGAGCCCTGGACAATCAATCACTCCGATTCGAAGTGACCCGCCCCGTTCCTCCTCCTCCTCCAGGTAACCCCCCAGGTGTTCAGGAGCGGTCACTCTGAGTGGCTCTGAATCCACGTGACCCGCTGCACGCGTCCTCTGGGCAACCACCCGGAGCTCTGGTGCGGCCACTCGAGACCAAGCGACCCACCGTGCTCCTCCTCCAGGCAGCCCCCCTGTGTTCAGGAGCGGTCGCTTTAAGTCCAAACAACTCACCAATCGCCTCCTCCTCTGAGCAGCCACCTGGAGCTGCGAGTCCCTGCGAGTCCAAACGACCTGCCGCGTTCCTCCTCCTCCTCCTCAGGGCAGTCCCCGGTGTTCAGAAGTGGTCTGAGTCCAAACAGCTCACCATGCAGCCCCTCCTCTGGCAACGGCCTGTAGCTCTGGTATAGCCACTCCGAATCCAAGCGGCCTCGCTCCTCCTGCTCCTCCTCCTCGTCCTCAGGGCAGCCCTGGTGTTCAGAAGCGGTCGCTCTTAGTCCAAACAGCTCGCCGCCGCTGCTCCTCCTCTGGCAACCGCCTGTAGCTCTGGTGCAGTCACTCCGAATCCAAGTGGCCACGCTCCTCTCCTCCTCCTCAGGGCAGGCCCTGGTGTTCTGAGTCCACACAGCTCTCCTTGCCTCTCCCCCTGGGCAGCCATCGGAGCCCCAGTGGTTGCTCTGTGTCCCAGGACTGTGCTGAGCGGCCTCCTCTATGACGCTCTCAGTTGTCCGTGTTCACTGCTCCAGCAGGAGTGGGGCGTCTCATCGGCAGCTCTACTTCACAAAGTTCCCTGCGTTCCGGGACTACCGCCCCATCCGGGACGCCTCCCCAATGGGAGAGAGTCACCCGGCTGCTTTGAGTTGGTCCCAAGTCTCTCAATTTCTCCTCTTTTGAATCCTGAGTCCTGGAGCAACATGAAATGCAGCCACCCTCTAGGCCACCATCTTGAAAAACCCCGTTTCTGTTTTTATAAGAAAATCTTTTGTTCTCCAGTTCCGAAGCCTTCTCTCTCCTCCCTGCCTAAGTGACTGGGGCTGGTTTTGCAGGTGAGATGTAAAAAGTCCATTCTCCTTCCAGACTTCCAAAGGCAGATGGTTTTCATGGACTTCGTTTCCTCGATTTGACTAATCCCCTATTTCTACGTTAACTGCCTGTCCCCAATTCTGGCTTCATTCACCCCTCTCTAATTTTAGGAACTCCTTCACTGCTGTAGGGAAAGGGGGTGATGATCGATCTGGCTTCTTTGAGCTGGAAGGGGGAAGCATGGGGCAAGCAGTTTGGAGTTCCCTTTTCAATTGAGGGGTCCATGGTAGAAGTCCAGTTGGGGAAGAGCAGGTTGTAAAGGCATCTGGGGATGGGTGCTTTTTGGAGCCATTCTGACGTGCAGCAGGGTTGTGAGGCAGAGCTTTTCTCAGGTAAGGCGGGGCTTTTAAAATGTTCTAATCCTAAAGCTAATTTTTCCTCTTTTGCCATGACCAGCATGACCAAATTCTCAAGTTTAGTGAGGGGCAAATGAGTATTAGAAAATAAAGGTTTATAAACACAGATTTTGAAGATTAAGCTGAGATCAGATGGAGCTCTGTTCTCTGATGGAAATGCAGATCTAAAGAGTTATGTCAGCAATCTTTATATACGTATGTAAGCATTATTCTTTGTTTTCAGGAAAGTTACAGAGACTAGGACATACTTATATTGACTCCTGAGTCTATATGAACATTAGTTAACACAATTTAACATTATATCTAAAAGATGAATCAAAGAAAGGCTGAGAGAGCTTTTAACTTTATCTCAGTGTAACAAATTTTACATATACCCTATTGATGACAGGTCCTATAATAGAACATTAAATGATGACTTTAAAATTACCATTACAGACAAGTTTAATTTGGGGAATAGCAGCTTGATAAATTTTCTGTTTTAAAGGCTTGTATACCTGGAAAATATGAACACATTTAATATACAAAGAATAATGTTTTTAAGTATGTTACTCCATGGAATAACTTTATAAATTAATCAGATGTCTCTAACAAACACATTTGAGTAATCCCATACATGTCTACTTTAATTCACTCAACTTATTATAAAAAAACCAAGATATCAGACAAGTGTAAAAAAACCAAGATATCAGACAAGTATACCAACAGTATTTGCCGTGTCTTTCCTGTGGAAGAAAAGTTCTGAAAAAATTGATGTTAGACATTTTATAAACATAAACATTTAATGAGTGTGATCACCCAGAGACTTGTGAGTTAATTTAAAGACATTTTGCTTCTATTAGTTTACCCAATTTAATTGAACCTTTTTAAATCACATGAATTAAAAGTATTTGGATCCATTTTTTAAATTTTAATTTTTATGCGTGCTTATATTTAACAGAAAAGTAAATGCCTTGTAATGTTTATCTCCATTGCAATGTAACAGATATTCAAAAATAACTCTAGAGTTGGATAAAAAGAACTGATCAAAAATCATTAACCTAGGTATGTAGGATCAAAATTGTGAGCTCAAAAACCCAGCATTTAAGAAAAACAAGAGTCCTATAAGAAAAATGATAATGGCCATTAATTATAGCATGAGAAAATGGGAAAGAGAAGAGCAGAGAGAGGAAGGAAAGAGAGAGATAAAGTGTTGTGTTATAGCCCAGGAGAAATTGAAAATGGACACTTTTTTTCCCCTTGGGTTTGAGACTGGTCTTCCGCTGAGCATTCTGGCTTCCTCCATTTATATTTCAATGTAAGCTTTGACTGAGATTTGGATCTGAAAGGGGCTAAAATGTTCTAACAGAAACTTGATGCTTAAGGCATTTTAACCCTTTTTCCTGGTTCGTAATTAATTCAGGTTTGGACGCAGAAAATTGTCAAATAATTATCTCCCAGTACTTGTGGGGAATGGGGCTGCTTATATTATACTCCTTACTTGGACATGCCACTGATGGTTGGGCTGGTTACTCCCTCCACACTGGCGTATGTGGGACTTCATGGCAGGAGGACTAGGTGGGTTGGGCCGGGGAATGGAAGCAGAAACAGAACAAGGTAAAGGAGATGGAGAAGCAGGGGAAGATGGAGAAGCAAGGTCTGGAGGTGCCTGAGCCTGCAGGAAGAGCCAGGAAGCAAGAAAGAAGAGACTTGAAGATAAGGAAACCCTTCCCATCTGCCCGCTTGCTCACGGAAGCTGTGTGCCATTACACAAATGAATTTTGATGCCTTTAAGTCGGGGGTCAGGCGAAGGGTTCCCAGGGTTGAATCTGCCAGATTGGAGGACCTAGATCCCATGGTGGAGGCTGATACAGCCGAGTCTGTGGCCAGGGTGGATGCAGCCATTTTGGATTGATTATCTAAAGGGCACTGTGGCCAAATAGAAACGGGAGTCAGGCAGGGGTTGAATCTGCCAGAATGAAGGACCTAGATCCCATGGTGGAGGCTGATACAGCCAAGTCTGTGCCCTGGCATCCCAAGGCCACAGAGAAGTCGACTGGAGACAAGAAGGCAGCACATAGATGGTGTCATCACACAAACATCAATGTGGGGCCAGGCAAAAGCCGAGAAGAGTTGAGGACCTGATATCAGGGTTTTTGATTGCGAATGCGAGCGTGAGATGAGCCTCAACCCTGAGAGAGACTCTCCACCACAAAATCAGGAATCCACCCGGCAGATAAGACCGACTATAGGGGCCTGCTGTAGCTATAAAAGTTGTGGCTGGGGGTACCCCCACCCCTCAACCGCCTCGAGGATCCCAGATAAATTGGCCTAGGGGAACCGGCCTAGAGGACTCACCAATCTGAAGTTTGGTGATGAATGCAGAGCAGAGCATCCGGGCAGAATGGAAGGTGGAGCCATGTCCAGGGGCACTGGGGCATCGAATGGGGTTCCACTCGCTTAAGAGACAGTGGAGGGACCCATCCAAGTCGCAGCACCAATGTAAGGGATCCCACGGAAACCATGCCGGACACCGGAAATCACATAAGGGAGTTTATTAAGCAAACAGAGTGTCTCCTGCAGGGTAAGAGAGAAAATGAGAGAAAAAGAGAAAGGAAAGAGAAAGGGCACGCGCTAGAGAATGTGGAAAGCGAGGAGGAGAAAGATGGCGAGTCAGGGGGAGAGAAAAGCAAGAACTCATGTGTTTTAATAGTATTTTTTTTTCTGGTTGTTAAAAACAAACAAAAAATTGTAAAATACCAGACAGCATCAAGAAACAGAAAATAATTACCCATGATTCCTTCACTAGAAAACAATTTGAACATGTTTATCTTTACATGTATATTTTTCATGGCATTGTATTTTTATCAGAAACTCATGCTATGCTTATGCACACATTTAGAAGAAAATGTTAACTCTTCTCTTTTTACTTAATATTAAATTATTCATTCCTTCCATTGAAATTAAAATCTCTTTGTAAATATTATTTCCATTGACATGTATTTCATCTTGAAATGGTCTATAATTTACTCAACCCATTACTATAATACTAAGCAGTACATTTCTCCTCAGTTTTCATTATTAGACTCAATGTCAAAATGCATATTTTATATGTAAATATCGATTCCCATTTCAGACAATTTCTTTGGGACAAATTTTTACATGTGGAATTACTGTGTTAAGGAGTATAATCACAGACAGTCAACAAAGTTCTAGACAATGTTCCAATATAAACCTAAGAGTAAACACTTAAGAAGTTTCCTGAAAATTTGCCCAATAGAAAAATGGATAAAAGGAAATAAAAATGCCACTGAGCAGATAGAAATATACAATCTTCTCATCATTGAAAGAAAATAAATATATTAGTTGTCATTAAGATAACAAATGGTATTTTAAATTAATATATTCCCAAGGATTTTTGAAAATTTGATTACATGGTCTTGATAAAAGAAATGAGTACATAGTGTTTATGGAAAGTGTAAATTGGTGTCAATTTTTTGTTTTAGGTAACAAGGTCTTAGGATACTGCATATGTTTTGACTCAGATTTATTCTAATAAATGTTTGCAAATATATTTCTGAGGAAATTTTCTACTGCATGTGTAAAATTTGTAAATTTGTAAAAATTTAGCAATATATTGCACTTATCTTTCTATGTAAAAATTTCCATTTGTAACATCATTATCTTTTTTCTGTTTAGTTCTTTTATTAGTGCATTATAGTCATACATAAAAGTTGGGTCCATTTTGATACATATGCATGGAATTTAAGTTGCTTCATTTCAGTCCCTGGTGCTTCCTTGTGTCCCTCCCCTCCTCCTTCCCCCTATTTCACTTCCTATACTCTAGTGGTCTTTTATTTATTTATTTATTTTTAATTATTACTTTGTACATATACATAAAAGTGGAGTTCACTGTGGTACATTTATTCATGCACGTAGTGTCATTTTTTCAAATTCACTATTTCCTTCCCTTTCTTGTCCTTCCTCCTCCCCAGTCTCCTTCTTCTCCACTGATCTTCCCTCTATTTTTATGATACCTGACCCTCCAACCTTTGCTTCCTTACTTTGTTCTTGCTTTTACATATGAAAGGAAGTACTTGATCCTTGACTTTGTGAGTCTGACTTATTTCACTTAACACGATGCTTTCCATTTCTATCCATTTACTAGCAAATGCCATAATTTCATTCTTCTTTATGACTGAGTAAAACTCCATCCTGTATATACATGTGTGTGTGTGTGTGTGTGTGTGTGTGTGTGTGTATCTCACATTTTCTTAATTCATTAATCTATTGATGGGCACCCGGAGAGGTTCCATAACTTGGCTATTGTGAATAGTGCTGCTATAAAATTTGATGTGGCTGTATCACTATTGTATGCTGATTTGATTTTTTTTTTTAATGTATATACCAAGGCATGGATAGCTAGGTCATATGGTGGTTCCACTCCCAGTTTTTCAAGGAATATCGATACTGCTTTCAGAGTGTTGGTACTAATTTGCAGTCCAACCAACAATATATGAGTGTACCTTTTCCCCCACAGATTTGCCAGCACTTATTATTATTTGTATTCATGATAATAGTCATTACCTCACTGGAGATGAAATCTTGTATTTGATTTGCATTTCCCTGATGGCTAGGGTTGTTGAATATTTTTTCATATATCTGTTGGTCATTTGTATTCCTTCTTCAAAGAAATGTCTGTTTAATCCTTTTGCCCATTTATTGATTGGATTATTTTTCTGAATTTTTTTGTGGGGGAGGGTGTGTTAAATTTTTTGAATTCTTTATATTTTTTTATATTAGTCCCCTATCAGAAGTGTATCTGGCAAAGATTTTCTTGCATTGTTTAGGCTCTTTTCACTTTCTCAGTTGTTTGCTTTGAAGCAGATTTTTAATTTGATGTCAACTCACTTACTGATTCTTGGTTTTACTTCTTGAGTTTTAAGGATCTTGTTAAGAAAATTGATGCCTGTGCCACCATTTTTATGTAATACTCTGTTACTCTCTAATACTCTCTAATACTCTGTTATGTAAATGTATTACAGTTTTTTAAAATCAAGCAGTTTGTTCACTTAGGCTACTTCTGACTTTTCTTTATTATAAAAATTGCTTTATTATAAAACTTACTATATTATAAAAAGTAAAATGAATGTGTTTTGAATGTGTTTTACTTTTTTTTTTCACTTATTTCCATTCTTTATACAGTTTACAAAGCTGTTGTAAAAAAGTGGTGCATATATTGTATACTTATTTTCTCCAGAATCCAAAAAATACATTAAATATAACTTTTAAAGCATAAACCTGCCAGACAAAAGGCTACCAAACAACTGACACATGGTAACTGACTTAACGTATCAAAGAAAATGATTCTTCTGCTCAGATGGGTAAGAAGTTAAAAAAGAACCTAATCACAAAAGACACAAGATGCCTATACAAATAGGAATAAAAAGTAAGACTAAAAAAGAGATTTGTTGGAAATATTGAGACCCAAATCCCCTTCCTAGTCTCATGAAACTGAAGTAAGTATAAGTGGAACTCTCTGTACTAAGGGACACAATCTCTAGCATCTGTCCTCACTTAACTAACAGAATTCTGGTAGCCAGGTCAATGCCATGCAGGTGATTTGGGGACTTTCATTTGGAGAATTGCATAAAACCAAAAGAAAAGATCTTTAGACATAGACAATATCTTGCAGGGAGCTGGTGTTTAATAAAATAATCAAAACAGATTCCTTATGATGAAATCGACCTGTAATTGCTTGTGTGATTTCTCCCTCGCGCACACACACACACACACACACACATACACACACACACACACACACATACATCTTGTGTTAGTTTTTCTCTCTGTGACCAAAATACTACTTAGGGGCAGAAAAGTTTATTCTGACTCACAATTTCAGAGGTTTAGTTTATGCTGATCTGGTTATATTGCTTTGGGTTCAAGGTGAGGCAGACCATCATGGCTGAAAGACAAAGCAGAGGAAAACTGCTTAGTCCATGGTAGCGTCAGGAAGCAGAGAGAGGGAGAAGGGAGAAGGGGGAAGTGGGAAGTGGGAAGGGTCCATAGAGAAGATGAACTGTTCCAGGGAATGCCTCCAGTGACCCATCTCCTCCAGCTACACCTACCTGCCTACAGTTATCACCCAGTCAGTCCATTCAAAATAGGATGGACTGATTAGGTTATAGCTCTCACAAGCTAATGATTTCACCTCTGAACATTCCTGCACTAACGCAGGAAATTTTGGGGGGGGACACCTCATATCCAAACCACAACACATCTCTCCAAAAAATAATGTTTAATTTTAATGTCCAGGCATTTGAGGCATGTGAGTAAAGAATTCAAAATTAAATAAATAGATAATTTATTTAATAAGTAAGCAAAATAACCAGCAAAAAAGAAAACAGGAAATTTAAAGATACAATGATAACTTAAGAGGAGTTTTTAAAAATATAATTAATTTTCCCACAGAGAAAACAAATTGCATTGCATCTTTGAAATAAAGAGTATTGTAATAAAAAAAAAGTTGAGAAAAAAGAAAAGAACTTGTAGAAATTAAAAATATTATAGTAAAATAAAAAAATCTAGAAGGGTGAAAATATATGATTGAGAATTATTACAAAGTGAAAAAAATACAGAAAGATGGAAAATAGGGGAGACTATAAGAAAAACTGGAGAATTTGGTTTAGAGATTCCACCCTATTATCCTCAAACAGGTGTTTTAAGAGAGCACAAAGAAAATGAAGAGAAATACATTTTTAAAGGAACAATTCAAGAAAAAATTTACTAACTTAAAGATATGCATTTCAAGATAGAAAAGGTCAATTGAGTTAATAAAATAATGGATGAAAATGACTCATAAATCACTGTAAAAGTTTAGGGATCCAGGGAGAAGGAGAAGATGTGAATTTCCAAGAATGTGTGAAGATGGAACCTGTGAAAGTATTATTTGTTGTGCTTGGGTAACATCAGTAAACAAAATATAAATTGTATCTTCTAATCCATTAACATGGTATGTCTTCCAATGTATTTAGATATCCTCTAGTTTTTTAATCATGGTATGTCTTCCAATATATTTAGATATCCTCTAATTTTTTAATCATCATTTTGGATTTCAGCATACAATTCCTATTCATGGAATACATTTAAACCCAGTATTTCATATTTTCAACAAATGTTATGTTTTAATTTCATTGCACGTTTTTGTAAGTATATAGAAATACAATTGATTTTTGTATGGTGAATATGTATCCCTGCTGCAATCATTTTTCAGTTCTAGGAGGATGTTTTGTTTTGTGGAGTGTTGTATTAATAAGAGTGAGACCTATTTGTTAATGAGGTTATTGTACTTCCTGATTTTCTGTCTGCTTGCTATGTAAATTCTTGAGAAAGCATTGATGAAGTGTCTAATTATAACTAGGTATTGTCTATTTCACTATTCAGTTTTACCATGCTTTCTTTACTTCACTTATTTTGTAGCTCTCATGTTTGGTACATATCATTTAGTATTGTTTTGCTCTCTTGGTTATTGCCTTCTTTCCTCTTTAGTTATGTTCCTCTTTCTATCTTTAGCAATTTTCTTTGCTAAAGTCAAGTATTAATATAGCCACTCCTAATTTTCTTTGGTCAGAAGTCCGGAACCAGATGGGTTCTCAGTTGAGTTCTACAAAACCTTTAAAGAAGAGCTCATTCCAATAATCCTCAAAGTATTCCATGAAAAAGAAGAGGAGGGAACCCTTCCAAACTCATTCTATGAAGCCAATATCACACTGATACCTAAACCAGACAGAGACACATGGAGGAAAGAAAATTTCAGACCAATATCCTTAATGAACATTGACACAAAAATTCTCAACAAAATTGTAGCAAATTGCATACAAAAATATATTAAAAAGATAGTTCACCATGATCTAGTGGGTTTTATCTCAGGGATGCAAGGTTGGTTCAACATCCAGAAATCAATAAATGTAATTCACCATATCAACAGACTTAAAGTCAAGAATCACATGATTATTTCGATAGATGCAGAAAAAGCATTTGCTAAAACACAACACCCCTTCATGCTCAAAACACTAGAAAAAATACGGATAGTGGGAACATTCCTTAAACATTGCTTAGCCCACGGCCAATATCATTCTAAATGGTAAAAACCTGAAAACATTTCCCCTAAAACCTGGACCAACACAGGATGCCCTCTTTCACCACTTCTATTCAACATTGTCCTTGAAACTCTAGCCAGAGCAATTAGAAAGACCAAAGAAATTAAAGGGATATGAATAGGAAAAGAAGAACTCAAACTATCCCTATTTGCTGATGACATGATTATATATTTAGAGGAACCCGGAAATTCCACCAGAAAATTTTTAGAACTCGTAAGTGAATTCAGTAAGGTAGCAGGATATAAGATCAATGCTCATAAATCCAATGCATTTTTATATATAAGTGATGAATCCTCAGAAAGAGAAGTTAGAAAAACTATCCCATTCACAATAGCCTCAAAAAAAATAAAATACTTGGGAATCAATCTAACAAAAGAGGTGAAAGACCTTTACAATGAGAACTACAGAACACTAAACAAAGACATGAAAAAAAATCTTAGAAGATGGAAAGATCGCCCATGTTCTTGGATAGGCAGAATTAATATTGTCAAAATGGCCATACTACCAAAAGTGCTATACAGATTCAATGCAATTCCAATCAAAATCCCAATGATGTATCTCACAGAAATAGAGCAAGCAATCATGAAATTTATCTGGAAGAATAAGAAACCCAGAATAGCTAAAGCAATCCTTAGCGGGAAGAGTGAAGCAGGGGGTAACACAATACCAGAACTCCAACTGTACTAAAAAGCAATAGTAACAAAGACGGCATGGTATTGGTACCAAAACAGACAGGTAGATCAATGGTACAGAATAGAGGACATGGACACAAACCCAAATAAATACAATTTTCTAATACTAGACAAAGGGACCAAAAATATGCAATGGAGAAAAGATAGACTCTTTCTTCAACAAATGGTGCTGGGAAAACTGGAAATCTATATGCATCAGAATGAAACTATACCCCTATCTCTCACCCTGCACAAAACTCAACTCAAAATGGATCAAGGACCTCAGAATCAGACAAGAGACCCTGCACCTTATAGAAGAAAATGTAGGTCCAAATCTTCAACATGTTGGCTTAGGATCAGACTTCCTCAACATGACTCTCAAAGCACAAGAAATAAAAGCAAGAATCAATAACTGGGACAGATTCAAACTAAAAAGTTTTCTCTCAGCAAAGGAAACTAGCAGTAATGTGAAGAGAGAGACTCCGAGATGGAGAAAATCTTTGTCACTCATACTTCAGATAGAGCACAAATTTCCAGAATATATAAAGAACTCAAAAACTCTACACCAAGAATACAAATAATCCAACCAATAAATGGGCTAAGGAAATGAACAGACACTTCACAGAAGAAGATCGACAAGCAATTAACAGATATATTAAAAAAATGTTCAACATCCCTAGTAATAAGAGAAATGCAAATCAAAACTACTCTAAGATTTCATCTCAGCCCAATTAGAATGGTGATTATCAAGAACACAAGCAACAATAGGTGTTGGCGAGGATGTAGGGAAAAAGGTACACTCATACATTGCTGGTGGGACTGCAAATTAGTGCAGCCACTCTGGAAAGCAGTGTGGAGATTCCTTAGAAAACTTGGAATGGAACCACCATTTGGCCCAGCTATCCCACTCCTTGGCCTATACCCAAAGGTCTTAAAATTAGAGTACTACAGAGATACGGGCACATGAATGTTTATAGCCTCTCGATTCACAATGGCCAGATTGTGTAACCAACCTAGATGCCCTTTAATTGATGAAAATGGATAAAGAAACTGTGTATATATATAGATATATATAATATATATATTATATATATACACACACACACACACACACACAATGGAATATTCCTCAGCCATAAAGAAGAATAAAATTATGGCATTTGCAGGCAAATGGATGAAATTGGAGAATATTATGCTCAGTGAGATAAGCCGATGTCAAAAAACCAAAGGATGAATGATCTCGCTGAAAAGCGGACGATGACACATAATGTGGGTTGGGAGGGCGGCAAGAATGGAGTAAGGAGGGACTGTATAGAGGGAAAAGAGGGGTGGGGGCAAAGGAAAAAATAACAGAATGAATCAGACACCATTACCCTATGTAAATGTGTGATTACATAAATAGTATGCTTCCATTTCATGTACAGAGAAACAGGATGTATCCCATTTGTGTACAATAAAAAAAAGTTGAATAATGTATCTTTTTCCATCCTTTTATATTTAACTTGATCATATTCTTATTTTAGAGTGATAATTTTTTCTTGGTACGCATCACATGGTTGGGTGATGTTTTAAATTTACTCTGTAAATCTCTTCTTAATTGGCATGTTTAGATCATTATTAGATGCAATCACCTTAGTCAATTCAGGCTGCTATAACAGAAATACCATAAACAGGTTGACTTAAAAAACATTTACTTCTTACATTTCTGGACCTTGGGAAGTTCATGATCAAGGTGCCAGAAGATTTGGTATCTTGTGAAAGCCCAATTCCTGGTTCCATGAAGTGCCCTTTTCTTGCTGTGTCCTCATATGACAGGAGCAGTGAGAAAACTCTCTATGGTCTTTTTTTGAAATCCCACTCTTCTGACCAGGCCACCTTCCTAAGCCCTACCTCCTAATATCATTATGTTAGGAATCAACATATGAATTTTGGGGGGATAAAAAAATTTCAGTGTATAACAGCAATTATTGTTATATTAGTGTCTAAATATTTTATTTTGGTTTTGTTCTCTGTTTTTGTTGTTTGTTCTTCTATTTTATTTTTATTGCCATTATGTGGGTTACCTGAACATTTTTTAAAAATTTCATTTTGACAAATCTATAGTGTTTTTCAGTGTATCTCTCTGTATAGCTTTTTAGTTGTTACTCTGGTCATTATAGTGTTTGTACATAATTTATTGTAGCCTACAGTGAAAGTAAAATGTTGAGATATCACCTCTTTAAAGTTCCTTTACTCTCCATGATTTATAAGTGTCCTGAATATGTCCTCTATGTCCATTTAGAACCACATCAGAAAATGTTAAATTTTTACTTCAACCATCAAACATAATTTGACATCAGAAAATGTAAAATTTTTACTTCAACCATCAAACATAATTTGAAAACTCAAAGGAGAAGAAAAAATGTATTAAATTTATGCATATCTTACTGTTTCTGTTGGTTTGTATTCTTTCATAATGTGTTCAAAATTTCTGTGTAGGAAATTTTCTTTAGCTGTTCCTATAGTTTAGGTCTGCTGACAACAAATTGCCTTAGTTGGTGTTTTGTTTTTGTTTTGTTCTTAGAATCTTGATTTCTTCCACTTTTGAAGGAGACTCTCACTGTATATAGAACTCTGGTTTTACCATTCTTTTCTTTCAGCAATTGAAAAATGTGCCATATTTTGCTGGCTTCCTTCCATAGTTTCTGATGAGAAAAGCAATCATTTGAATTTTTTTTTCTATAACTAAAGACTTATTCTCCTTTACTATTTTCAGTAATTGTTTGAGCTGGGTGTGGTGGCACACACCTCCATTCCCAGCAACTTGGGAGGCTGAGGAAGGAGGATGACACATTTGAGGCCAGCCTGGATAACTTAGTGAAATCATGTCTCAAAATTTTAAAAGAAAATAAATAAAGTAATTTTGTGCTTTGCTGGTTTTTCTAGTTTCCGGAAATTTTGTTATAAATTGTCTTGCTATGATTTTCTTTTGAGATGACACTGTTTGGAATTCACTGACCCTCTTGCACCGCACGTTATTTCTCTTGCCAAAGTTCAGATGTTTCATACATTTCTCCTTCAAGTAATTTTTTAGCTTTGACCTATTTCTCATCCCTTTCTTGGACTTCATAGACATAAAACATTTTGGGTTCTTGGTTTATTTTAAAAAGAATTTTACAAATTTCTGAGACTGTTTTTGCCCCCAGCCTTTTTTTCCCTATCAATCAGAATTGCATAATTTCTTGTTTTAAAAATCTATTTTCATAGATTTTATTTCATAGTTGTACACAAATGGGGCACAAATGTTGTTTCTCTGGCTGTACATGAAGTAGAGTCGCACAATTTGTGTAATCATACATGTATATAGGATAATGATGTCTGTCTCATTCTCTTATTTTTCCTTCCCCCAACTCCTCCCCACCCCTCTTTTTCCTCCATACAACCCATCTTTCCTCCATTCTTGCCTCCCTCCACTCCCCATTATGTATCATCATCCACTTATCAGTGAGATTATTTGTCCTTTGATTTTGTGGGATTGGCTTATCTCACTGAGCATGATATTCTACAACTTCATCCATTTACCTGCAAATGCCATAATTTTATTCTTTTTTATGGCTGAGGAATATTCCAGTGTGTGTGTGTGTGTGTGTGTGTGTGTGTGTGTATCACAGTTTCTTTATCCATTCATCCATTGAAGGGCATCTAGGTTGATTCCACAATCTGGCTATTGTGAATTGAGAGGCTATGAACATTGATGTGGCTGTATCTCTGTAGTATGCTGATTTTAAGTCCTTTGAGTATAGGACAAGGAGTGGGATAGCTGGGTCAAATGGTGGTTCCATTCCAAGTTTTCTAAGGAATCTCCACACTGCTTTCCAGAGTGGCTGCACTAATTTGCAGCCCCACCAGCAATATATGAGTGTACTTTTTTCCCCACATCCTCTCCAAAACCTATTGTAGCTTGTATTCTTGATAATCGCCATTCTAATTGGGGTGAAATGGAATCTTAGGGTAGTTTTGATTTGCATTTCTCTTATTACTAGAGATGTTGAACATTTTTTCATATATATGTTGATTGCTTGTCGATCTTCTTCTGTGAAGTGTCTGTTCATTTCCTTAGCCCATTTGTTGATTGGGTTATTTGTGTTCTTGGTGTAAAGGTTTTTGAGTGTTTTATAGATTCCGGAGATTAGTGCTCTATCTGAAGTATGATTGGCAAAGATTTTCTCCCACTCTGTAGGCTCTTTCTTCGCATTGCTGATAGTTTCCTTTGCTGAGAGAAAGCTTTTTAGTTTGAATCTATCCCAGTTATTGATTCTTGGTTTTATTTCTTGTGCTATGGGAGTCCTGTTAAGGAAGTCTGGTCCTAAGCCGACATGTTGAAGATCTGGACCTACTTTTTCTTCTATAATCTGCAGGGTCTCTGGTCTGATTCTGAGGCCCTTAATCCATTTTGAGTTTAGTTTCATGCATGGTGAGAGATATGGGTTTAGTTTCATTCTGTTGCATATGGATTTCCAATTCTCCCAGCACCATTTGTTGAAGAGGCTATCTTTTCTCCATTGCATATTTTTGGCCCCTTTGTCTAGTATGAGAAAATTGTATTTATTTGGGTTTGTGTCCATGTCCTCTATTCTGTACCATTGATCTATCTTTCTATTTTGGTACCAATACCATGCCGTTTTTGTTACTATTGCTTTGTAGTAGAGTTGAAGATCTGGTATTGCGATACCCCCTGCTTCGCTCTTTCTACTGAGGATTGCTTTAGCTATTCTGGGTTTCTTATTCTTCCAGATGAATTTCATGATTGCTTGCTCTATTTCTGTAAGGTGCATCATTGGGATTTTAATTGGAATTGCATTGAATCTGTATAGCACTTTTTGTAGTTTGGCCATTTTTTTTTTTTTAAACAGTCTTTTAAATAAAAGTATATTTCATTATCACCTGCATTTTTGTTTTTGAATCCCTCTTGATGGTCCCTTAATACATTGCAAAACTTACAAATAAGGTTGTAACTTTCCAGAGGGTGTGTGCTCTGGGATCTTGCTGCGCCTCCACAGAAGTCTAACTTTGCCGCCAACTCAGGGGCCCCACCCTGCTATGTGAGACTATTAGGCCATGGAGTGTGCTTAAATGGTAAAAACTGACAAGTTTCCACTGGAGAAACCATGGAGAATAATCTCCTGGGGAAATAATCCTCTGGGGAAAGAAAGAGAACAGGAGAAGTATCACTGAAGGTAAGTTGTTCAAGTTAATTTGCCTGTATTATCAAATTATAGTTCTTCAGGGAACTGCAACTTGCTTTAAATTAGACATGGGGAGGCTCATCAAACTAAATAGTTTACATATGAGACACGCTCACATAAAAAGATAAAACACAGAAGACAGGATGTCCTTAATTTGGGGGAGGATATATTCCAACTTGGGGGAAGGGTGAAGGCATTTTAGCTGTGCAGCTCAATATGACATTTCCAGAGAGTTCTGCATGCCCCGCACTGGACAGGACAGGATGGAAGGGCCTGTTCCGCACTGACTGGACTCTCCAAGCCCTGCCGCACACAGTGCGCGACTCACAGGTGGCCTCGGTGTCAAGCTGGCAGTGCTCCTGAGGCTTGAGTGTTTATCAACGCAGCAGGTCAAAAGTCAGCAGACACTGGGTGGAGCAGCAGTAAGCCACAAAGCTGACTGTCGTCCTCCCCTGGTGCAGCCCTGCCATTGGCGTCTCTCTCAAGGGAAAGAGCTTGGGGTAGACGATGGTCAACATGGGTTCACTACACCGGTGACAGTGCCCCAAGGGGCAGTGCAGCAGCTCCAGGAGACTTCTGGGTAATGAGATTGGAGACAAAAAGTTCAAATCTTTTAGAAATCTGTGATGGGCATGATACAGACTTCTCATGGCCAGCTCTTGCAGAGGCAGGACGTGATCATTCTCTGTCCCTATGGCCTTCACCTCGGCTGGGAGGAAGACGGTCAGCTGCCCCGATGAAAAGGAGAGCAGCTTTACCTCAGACACTTGGATGGGGGCTCCGCAGCCACTGCACCCGATGACCTTATTGTACAGGTAAGATGGCAAGCCCTTCAGGTGAATGTTGTTATCCACATATACATATTGCAGTTCTCGAGATCGACCTAAATCAAGTGGCAAAAATGCAAGACGATTTCCAGCCATGGAGAGCTCATTGAGGCTGGGCAGCTGGCAGAGATGGCGCGGCACATACCATAGACGATTTCGGTCCACAGTGAGGTACTGCAGAGAAAGGCACAGGTGAAGCCGCTCGGGTAAAGTTAGCAAACGATTGGTAGAAATGTCTAGTGTCTGCAGCTCCTTCAAATCGCCAACCTCTGGAGGTAGGAATTGCAGTTGGTTATTTGCTAATTGAAGATGACGTAAAGCTCTCAGCCGACCAATTTCTGGGCAAACAATTTCTAAGGCATTGTCACTAAGATCCAGATACTGGAGTTTTACAAGGGACCCAATAGCTTCTGGAACCACAACTATGTTATTTGAGTGAAGGTACAGTTCCACAAGGTTTGGAAGCTTCTGAGCAAGGTTTTCTGGCAAGGTGTTAAGGGAGTTCCTTTTCATATAGTCTCTCCAAGTACTGCAGTCCTTCATCTTTCAGTAACTCCAATGGAAAATGGTGCAGATTCCTATAATTTAAGAACAAATTCTTGTGCTTTTCAAGCCTTGCCACAGAGATCGTCTTACAAAGTTCGGATGCCATGATTTATCATATCCCATCAGGCACAATGCAGCACTACATCTTGTCAAAATTGGTCAATTTCTCCCCGCCGGCACAGCCAGCGCTCCCCGGCGTGGGCGGAGCTGGACCAGTATGGCCATTTTGACAATATTAATTCTTCCTATCCAAGAACATGGGAGATCTTTCCATCTTCTAAGGTTTTCTTTCATTTCTTTCTTTAGTGTTCTGTAGTTCTCATTGTAGAGGTCTTTCACCACTTTTGTTTGATTGATTCCCAAGTATTTTTTATTTTGAGGCTATTTGTAAATGGGATAGTTTTCCTACCTTTCAGAGGATTCTTTACTTATGACTAAAAATGGCATAAATTTATGAGCATTGATTTTATATCCTGCTACTATTCTGAATTCATTTATGAGTTCTAGAAGTTTACTGGTGGATTTTTTTGGTTCTTCTAAATGTAGAATCATGTCATCAGCAAATAGGGAGAGTTTGAGTTCTTCTTTTCCTATTCATATCCCTTTAATTTCTTTGGTCTGTCTAATTGCTCTGGCTACATTTTCAAGGATGATATTGAATAGAAGTGGTGAAAGAGGGCATCCCTGCCTTGGTTCAGTTTTTAGGGGGAATGCTTTCAGTTTTTCACCATTTAGAATGATATTGGCCATGGGCTTAGTGTAGATAGCCTTTACAATGTTGAGGAATGTTCCTACTATCCCTGGAAAACTGGAAATCCATATGCATCAGAATGAAACTAAACCCCTATCTCTCACCCTGCACAAAACTCAACTCAAAATGGATCACGGACCTCAGAATCAGACAAGAGACCCTGTACCTTATAGAAGAAAACGTAGGTCCAAATCTTCAATATGTTGGCTTAGGATCAGACTTCCTCAACATGACTCTCAAAGCATAAGAAATAAAAGCAAGAATCAATAACTGGGATAGATTCAAACTAAAAAGTTTTCTCTCAGCAAAGGAAACTATTCAGCAATGTGAAGAGAGAGACTACAGAGTGGGAGAAAATCTTTGCCAATCATACTTCAGATAGAGCACTAATCTCCGGAATCTATAAAACACTCAAAAACTTTTACACCAAGAACACAAATAACCCAATCAACAAATGGGCTAAGGAAATGAACAGACACTTCACAGAAGAAGATCGACAATCAATCAACATATATATGTAAAAATGTTCAACATCCCTAGTAGTAAGACAAATGCAAATCAAACTACCCTAAGATTCCATTTTACCCCAATTAGAATGGCGATTATCAAGAACACAAGCAACAATAGGTGTTGGCGAGGATGTGGGGAAAAAAGTACACTCATATATTGCTGGTGGGGCTGCAAATTAGTGCAGCCACTCTGGAAAGCAGTGTGGAGATTCTTTAGAAAACTTGGAATGGAACCACCATTTGACCCAGCTATCCCACTCCTTGGCCTATACCCAAAGGACTTAAAATCAGCATACTACAGAGATACAGCCACATCAATGTTCATAGCTTCTCAATTCACAATAGCCAGATTGTGGAATCAATCTAGATGCCCTTCAATAGATGAAAGGATAATGAAACTGTGATATATATATATATATATATATATATATATATACAATGGAATATTCCTCAGCCATAAAGAAGAATAAAATTATGGCATTTGCAGGCAAATGGATGAATTTGTAGAATATCATGCTCAGTGAGGTAAGCCAATCCCAAAAAAACCAAAGGAAAAATGATCTGACTGATACGTGGATGATGATACAAAATGGGGGGGGTGCAAGGGAGACAAGAATGGAGGAAGGATGGACTATATAGAGAAAAAGAAGGGTGGGAGAGGTGGGGAAGAGGAAAAATAACAGAATGAATCAAACATCATTATCATATGTAAATGTATGATTACACAAATGGTATATGTCTATTTCATGTATAACCAGAGAAACAAGTTGTACCCCATTTGTTTATAAGTAAAACAAAGACTAAGAAGCAAATGTTTGTAGCAGCTTTATTCATAATTTCCACAAACTTGAAACAACCAAATGTTTATTAACTAGTAAATACATAAGGAAACTATGAGCCATCCATATAATGGAATATTTCTCAGCAATAAAAACAATGAATTACTGAAATATGCAACAATATGGATGAATCTCAAAAGCTTTCTTCCAAGTTGAATTAGCTAGATTCAAGTCTACACACTGTGTGATTCCATTTATATAATACTCTGGAACAGACACATGTATGGAAAAAAATTGTAGATGGTTTCACTAACAGAAACACAATGGGATTTATGATTAATGGAAATATTTATCTTGACTGGATGGTGACTTGTACATAACTGGTACATGATTTTCAAAGGTAACGGGCTGGGGATGTGGCCCAATAGGAGAGGGTGCTTAGCATGTGCAAGGGTCTGAGTTCAATCCCTTGTACCAACAAAAACAAAAACAAACAAAAAACATTATGTAATTGTAAACTGGAGAAAGGTTACATCAATTTAAATATTCTTAATAGCCTCCAGATTCTCACTATTATCAGAAATGTGGATTTTTGTAGATCAGAAAAAAGGTCTGAAATCACAGTTGAAGCATGGTATTGTGATCTTCTGTGTCCCCTGCCTTACACATCAGGCAATCACTACTAACTGAAGCTACTGAATAGGAAACAAATCTGTGAACCTTTTAACTTGTAGAAGCAGCATCTTGTGAGTACAAAAATTGCAGTTAAACTGAGCATGCAGATATCTATTGTAAAAAAAAGAAAAAAATGTACACAGCATGAGTCATTTCCGAAGTGAAATACTCCAGGATGGCAGCACCATTACAAATAGTAAATTTCTACTCACTCTTCAAATTGATTGGGACATAGTATTGATTGAGTCTTCCTTAAAATTGTATATGTCAGAAATAATTTATGAATCCAGAACTACATTTATCAGTCACTTAATAAACAATAAAACAATCTATCAATAGATAACTTTTAAAACCTTAGGATATTTTTAGCTCCACTGTGGCTTTCATGAGCTATTTATCATGACAGGGTTTTATTTCTGTTGTCATAGTGCTTTAGCATTAAAGCATTAACATTAATAAAGTAGAATATTGATTTAGGGCCTCAGCTCAAAAAGCCTTGAATAAATTTCATGTAGGCAAATACCCTTTTGTTATTCTTGAGACCATCGGTGAAGTACCAAATATGACATTGGAACAGAGAGGACTAGCTGTTGATAAGTTATTCAATAGTAATTCAGCAAATATTTACTGAGCTCCTTCTCTGTAAATTCTGCAATGTGGGTCTCTAAAGACTTCACCATAGGCATAAATGTCTGCTCAAGCTCTCTGATGGAACTGCATACTGCCATATGTGACTGTCTGGGTGACTCACTTCTGCTGCTTATAAAAATTATGTTTCATTTTTACCCTAGGAACAAAAGGAGAAAAATGTCAATTTCATCTTAACCAACATAAAAATCATCTACTGTGTGTCTAGGACCTCCTGGAAATTGCTAAGGGCAAGGCTGATGTGGCAAGAAGTGAATAGGCTTTGGAATGAGATCAATGGAAACATACTAGGTGCTACTCGACTATACTTTGCTTCTTTAATTTTGAAATTTCAGAGAGGAGAGAGAAAAAGAACCATACATTCCTCCTGTTATTGTGTCAAATATGTGATATTTTTGAAATGTGTGAAAGTACAGAGTGTAAGCAATAAATTGTAATTCTGTTTCCTTCTCTCCAAGCCTGAACTGTGAGTTAAGTAGAGGTAGTGCCTATCTTATGATTTGGAACCTAGAATAAGAACATGACACACACTGAAGAGCACAGATCCTCCATAGGAGCTATCTATGTGTTGGCAGCCCAGAGAGGTATTTCCTAACCCTCTTAAATGAATGTGGTGTTCATTGTTTCTGAACATGCTAAATTTTTGCAGGACCTTCCTCAGCAGCAATACATTTCATTGGCTTAGATCTAACCCAAGGTCTCTCAAAGAAATAGAATCGGTTTCTCTGTGGTCCTTGGTGTCTGATGTGAAACCTAGAAGTTGTTTTGGTTGTATAACTCTTTCAAATTTCCATGAGATTATTTGGCTGGATTTCTGTCATCTTCAAGCAGTCATAACTGCCCCCAAGTTATACATTGAAATTATTTAACAAAGAAGTGAAGTTTTCAAATTTTGCCTTTTGGAACAGTGGAGTAGAAGCCTGCTTGAAAGCCATAAGCTGACCAAGAGAATGGAGTAAATCTCTAGGGTCACAAAGCAGGCTCTTAAATTTAGGGTTAGTTTTGTGTCTAGTGATGTTTATTGTTACCATACTGCTGCACATTGTGTATAGTATGAAATAAAATTATAGGACAGGGAGTTATGTGGTTGGACAAAAGAAAAAAAATTTTTAAGAAAAAAATCAAAAGCTTCCCTGACAGGGGATTCAGATATGCTAACTTGTCTTTCTCGAAGTTACATTTTAAAGAGCTCTGGCCTGTTGAAAATCAGAGCTGTCAAGACATGCCCAACTTAATCAAAAGTAATATAATTAATATAATATAATATGTAATATAATTAATTCCCATTTAATCATTGCTTGTTTTTTTTTTTTTCTTATACTATAAGAAGTTGAAAAATATTAAGATAGAAAACTGACAGGATTTAATGGTTTGGAAAGGAGGAGAAGAAAACAGAAGAAATGGCGCTCATGTCTCTGGCTTGGTTTGGAATTGATCAGAATTCATGGAGAGGGCCCACGCATGAGGCAGAGTGGAGCTTGAGTGTGCCCTCTCCAGTGGCTGCCGCACTCTCTCTGAACATGCTTCCCTTCTCTGTTCCTGGATGGTGTGTTTGTAGTGTGTTGCCCAGTCTTTTCGGGCCGTAGGTTATTGGAGCAGGGTTGAAAACTTGACTCATACAGAGCCAGTGATATTCTTTCTCTAAGAAATTTGAATTTAGACTTGGACTGTACTTGTTGCGAAATAGATCATACAAATTTCAAGGCAGGAGGTATCATCATTTACTATATGTGGGGAGAAGCAAAGGATTCTGGTCTTTGGAATGAAAAAAAGCTGATAGGCATAGTGAAGCAGAGAAAATGGGGCAGGGGTTAAAGGAGAGGAAATGCTTTAGACCACTGTTGAGTTGGCTATTCTAATTCTTGTCTTTGTGAAATAATACTGTACTCTTAGGAAGTGAGGGTTAACTGTCCAAAACTGATTCTTTGCAGGTTGGCTTCATCAAAGCAGTTGGCCTCATGCAGCCTCCATGGAAACTCTTTATGGTCTAATGCTTAGAGCAGTTAACCCCAGTCAAGAATCAGGCTTGGAAACAGCCCTAATCACATCAGGAGCAGGCTATGGCTTCTCAATCAACACTGTTGTAAAAAATCCAGATGCTCTATTGCTGCACCAAAAGACTTGGATCGTCTAGTCTGCTATCAAACAGCAGAAGAGGCCAGTGCTCACCCCCACATGAATATTGAGCTGGCAGGAAGGTAAAATAGTGAAAGGACTAAAGTCCATTTACTGCAGCCTGTCATTTGAGTTTGCTTTATCTCTGCACTGACCTAGAGTTCTATGTGCAACTAGGAACTGGCTCAGTACTATTGCTCCTGTGTCTAAGAGCTCCACCCCATCACCCTCACCCCTACATCTGCTGAAAACTGTTGCATCAAACTGGGTGTGTTCTTTTTAATGAATTTGTTGTTCTTTTTATGGAAATACTTACTCAAGATAAACTATGGTTTCTATTATCATTTATCAAAAAGTTCAAAAAGAGCAAGACATAAATACAATATCTATTCTAACATTCCATATTTAGTGAAGGTCATCCTCTTGGACAGCTATTAATAACTGATGCCAAAAATAAAAAATAAAAAGTTCCAACCCTCTGTATTTATGAAAGCAGGTGCAATAGGTGCCCTAACTGTGCTTTCCAACAATGTTTTCTTGCATTATTCCTTGACTGATAAACTGAAACTATGATTCAAGGAAGACAGAAATTGTCTGAAGGGATTTGCACACCCATCAAAACCACAGAAATGATCCAGATTTAAGGTTCTGAGTCTAGTGTTAAGGGGTCTAGCTGATGTCAAGATGAGCTGTGATCCAGGGGCTCCTCAATATATCCACAGCTCTATAGAATATTTTTCACTAGCTATGAAACTTTAGCAAGGTATCATGCCAAGATATAAGCACAGCATTTCCTTATGCATTTACTTTACCTCTGTAAAGTCTCTCAAGGTTATATTTTATTCAAGTATATATTTTATCCTATACTATAAGGCTACCTCTGCTTTTTGACTTTTGGATAATTTCTCTGTGATTATTAGTGCTTGTCTTAGTCTGTTTGTGCTGCTATAACAAAATGCCTTGAAACAGAAATATTTTACTCACAGTTCTGAGACTGAGAAGTCCGAGATCAAAGTGCTACCAGACTCAATATCTGGTAGAGGGTCCATTCCTCATAGACAGCACCTTCTCTCTGTCCTCACAGGGTGGAAGCAGACAAAGGGGCTCTCTTTAGTATCTGCTGTGAGGGTTGAGTCCTCAGACTTAATCACTTCCCCAGGTCTCCTGTCTTAAAACTATCACATTGGGCATTGAGTTCTAAATCATAAGTTTTGAGGGGTAACCAGCATTCAAACCACAGCAGTGTTCTTTTTACTTTCATGACAGACATTTTGGAAATTCATCCACATGCTAATTTTGATTTCATCACCTAACCAACTTCATTGGTACTATATCATCACTTCTCAGAGAACCAGAATGTTCAAGTTTTGAACTTGGAAGTAGAGGCTAAAAATTATCAGTGATAGTGTTTCTTTTTAATTTTAAAAGAACTTTACCATTTTCTTATTCCAAAATGATATACATTCACAGTAAAAAACTAAAAAATATAGAGGATATGTTTAAAAAATATTTCAAATCACATTACAAATAAATGAATAGTATTGTGAGGGAAAAATATATGCCTTTGTTGTCTCATTAGTTTCTTTTTGAAATGTACTTTTTCTTTGGGTTCATTTTCTTTCTTGCTATGGTTCATTTTAAAGCAATCCTCCCATGACAATCTGTGGGCAATAAATGCTTTTAGTTTTGTTTGCTTTAAAAATGTCTTTATTTTTCTTTTACAAACACTTATCAATAATAATTTAGTAGGTTATAACATTGTAACTTTTATCAGCATGTTGAAGATATTATTAGATTATTTTCTTTTATTTATCATTTTGCACAAGAAATATGCTGTTCATCTTATAGTCACTCCTCAATCTTCTTTCCTGTAGCAGTTTTTGAATGATTTTCTTTCTTAATGAAAAGAATTATTCTATGTGACAAATTTATTTTCTTCTATTTATACCTTGGCATCTTCTAAGGATTTAATCTTTCTTCAAATTTGAAAATATGTACATTGTTAGTCATTTGAATATTGTCTTTTGTTCTGAAATATTATTATATGTGACTTGGAAGTCTTCATTCTATTCTCCATGTCTCATAATTACTTTTCCATATTTTTAAAACAGAAAAAAATAAAAATTATCTATGCTGTTTTCTGGTTGATGAATTTCTGTGTGTTTATTTTACATCTTTTTAAATTTTCATTTTTATTACATATATTTAAGATATAACAATATGCTATTTTGGTATACATATAAAAATATTTATTGTAGTTAAGAAAATTAACCTATTCAACATCTATAGTACTTCTTATGTATGTGCTTGTATAATCGGATTACCTAAAGAGAGTATCTACTCTCTTAAAATTTTCAGTATATAATACAGTATTATTAACTGTAGGCCTTGTGTTGTACATTTGATCTCTAGACTGATTCATCCTACATGACTGTGAGTGTACCTTTGATTTACTTATCCCCATTTCCTTCTTCTCCTTAAACCTGATAACAACCATTCTGTTCTGTTGCTATCCATTCAACTTTGTTTTATGCTCTTAATATACATGAGATCATGCAGGGCTTTTTTTCTGTTTGGCTCATCTCTCATAGCATAATACCTTTGAGGTTCTTTCTCACTGCTGCAAATGGAAGTATCTTCTTTTTAAAGACTAAATGATATTCATATCACTCATTTATCCACTCATCCATCAATGAACACTTAGATTTTTTAGCAACATCTTTTCTATTGTGAATAATGCTGCCCAAACATAGAAATGTACGTATCTCGACAAGGTGCTTATTTCATTTTTGAGGGCATATACCCAACAAAGGGAATTCTGTATCATTTGGGAGTTCTATATTTCAATTTCCATAGTGTTTTCTATAATGATATTACCAGTTTGTATTTCCACCAACAGTGTGCAAGAATTCCCTCTTCTCAGCAGCCTGGCTAACACTATCTTTTGAATTCTAACAGATATAAGGTGATATCTTATTATGATTTTATTTGCATTTTCCTGATAATTAGCAGTATTGAGCACCTTTTCATGTCCTGTTGACCACTAATCACGTCTTTACAAAAATATTTAATCAGGACCTTTGACAATTTTTTGAAATTGAATTACTTGGCTCTTTTGCTATTGAGTTATGTGAGCTTTTTATGTTTTGGATGTTAAGCCCTTTTCAAGTACATTTATTGTAAAATATTTTTCTAATTAATAAGCTGCCTTATCATTTTGTTTGTTGTTTACTTCACTGTCTTTTTTTTTCTTTTGTTGCCTATACTTTTTGTGTGATACCCAAGAAATCATTGCCAAGTATTAAGAAGTTTTTCTCCTGTTTATTTTTTCCCAAGTGTTTTGTGTTTCAAGTCTTAAATTTAGGTCTTCATTCCTTTTGAGTTTATTTTTGTGCACAGAGTAAGATTAAAGTCTAATTCCTTTTCTTTTTCTTTTCTTTTTTTCCCAGTGTGAATATCAAGTTTTTCTAGTACCATTTATTGAAAAGAATATTCTTCCTCCATTGTGTCTAATAGTTCACTGAATGTATGGATTTATTTCTGGGCTCTCTATTCTGTTCTATTGGTCTATGAGTTTGTTTGTATGATAGTACCATATTTATGCCAATAAATATTATTTAGATTACTATAGATTTCTGTATAATTTGAAATCAGGAAGTGTGATCTCTTCAAGTTTTTTTTTTTTTTCTTCTCAATATTGTTTTGGCTATCTGGAGTCTTCTGTGGTTCTATATTAATTTTGCAATTCTTTTCCTAATTTTGCAATATGCTATTGGAATTTTGATAGGAATTATACACTGCTTTGAATAGTGTGGACATTTTAGCATATTAGTTACTCTAATTTTCAAACATGGAATATCTTTCCTTAGATATATCAATTCAAGAATTCTCCCTTGAATTGTATCAACACTGAGAGTTATTTTTGAAAATTTCGATTTTTACATTTGGCATTTAAGTTTCCATTTCATTGGGTTTTAAATATGCCATGTTTTTGCCTCATTTATTCTATTCTTTTATCTTTTTGAACATTTTGAAATACTTATCTCAAAGTCTTTTTCAACTGCTCTATTATCTATAATTTCTTAGGCTTCACTCTTAAGACTATTTATATCTCATGACAATAGATTTCCTTATATACTTTGTAATTTGGTCTGTGGGCTCATCTTTATTGAAAACAATCTTTTTCAGGGGTCCTTTATGAGCCATAGATTACGGAAGTATCCCTGTGGGATGGTTTCCATGTGAGATTGTGCCAGAACTCTTTAGGATTCATTGCTTTCAGATCTGTTTTGTATTAATTTCTTTGCTCTAGGTTTCAGCACTTCCAAAATTTTAAACAACAGTTATGGTTCAAAACTACATTCTGAGTGAATTACTATTTTTGTTTCCACCAGAAACCCAGTCAGGCAGCTCACCCTTGTGCCATATGCTCTGTCGTAGAGCTGAGGTTTCCGAGCTTCTATTCATGGATGAAACACATTTCATTGGCTCCTATTGTGATAGTCCCCAATTCCTTTCTCAGTGGAAGACCTAATGATTGATGCTCACCTACTCCATATGATCATTAGAACCACTCATCCAGAGTCTATATATCTGGTTTGGTAAGTCCAAGGTCCATGAATTTTAACCCCTTCTTCTATTTATGAGTTACCTCTTATGTTCCAGACTTTAGTTTTCTACTTGTTTATGTATTTTGCACAGTATAATTCATTTTATCCACCATATTATAGACATAAAGAAAAAGAGTAGTTTCCTTCTTAACTTAGGTCATAGTGAACAATTCCATTGAAGGCTCTGTTGATTTCCCATTGACACCTCTAATTCTCTAAAGAGAACTGCAAATTAAGCTTTCAATAAATGTTATTAAATAAGACTTTTGTTTCCTGATATTACCTGGCCAATACAGGTTGAGACACCTAAGAGAGGAGTATATTTATGAAATATCTAATAATTTTTTCAAAAACTCCACATAGACAGGATATAACTTGACTGTGGCCAGATATGAGAGATGATCAGTTGCCTACTGGTGATAGATTAATTTGCAATGATCCAAGTAATCAATTAACATTAACAGCTAAGTTCGTGGGAATTCACCTTTAATATCAGCAGTAAAGATAATTTAATTAAGTTGACAGATTGGTGGTGTATTTTTATTGTATATTCAGTGTTAATGAATGGTAAAAAACAATTGGATAAATGCTGGATAAATTATTGCTGAGATGAAATGGACATGAATATAATAAGTTTATATGAATATGAATAATAAGTTTATGAATAATAAGTTTAAAATGATGCCGATGATAATCATTAAGGTAATACTATTTTTTTTCTCATTTTTTTCATTGAGACATTTTTTAATAAGTTCAATATTAGTCCATTTCTATGGCAATATTTTTGGTAGAAAACAAAACAGTTACCATTAAATATCTCTTAGACCTTATAAATAATAACTATGCATACTCACAATGTTTTTCTGACAAGGTTGCCAAAGTACTTCACAATCAAATACACTATTATTAGCCTTATTTTGTATAGGAAGATTTAAGGTTTGGAAGACTAAATATAATATTCAAGTTTACATAGCAAATCAGTAGCCAGGAGAGAAAATCAGCCACTCTTAGGCTTCGTCCTGTGCTCTGGCCTGAATGCAGCATATCATCAGCATAAATCTATTCAGAGCATTTAGGGCATTCATTAACTAGGTCATGTGGATGTGCCTGGAATGTACAGTGATGTTACTGAACACTGTGGAGTCACAAGCAGCGACACTGAGTTAAATAGACCATGAAATCTCAAATCTCCACACTGATAAATACTCGTTGCAAAAGAGGAAAGGAGATAAAATAAAGGACATTTCCTCATTCTACTAAATCCCAAAGTTTATAAACTCCTCGTTTTGATCGATCATGTTTAATCTCACTTTAAAAAGAATGGAGAACAAATATTGAAATCATTACATAGAGAAATGATATCAATGCACAGATGTTTTTACTATGTTTGAACAGCAAGGGAAAGGTTTTGGTAAAATGGTGCCTTTGTTTGCAAATAACTGTGGTCGTTCTGTTTTCAGATTGTTAGCAACTGATCTTTTATTACATTACCAGTCAACCTGGAAAAGCATGAAGGTGGTGTTTAAAATTTTATCTTAGTTTCTTGGATTTTCTTCTCATCAGTTTATATGTTTTTAGCAATCCATTAAACTAGTAATTTCAAATATCTTCATTTCCTTACTTCTGTAAGGAAAAGGTCAAAGGTAGATTTAAAATGTATATTTAGTTGCATGTATAACATACTTTAATATAAAGTGTCAAGAAAAATTTCCTTTTTTATTTTTATTTTTTATTTTTTTATTTTTTGATTTTTTTGATTTTTGTACGTTATTTTTTCCATTTTTTAAATTAAAAATCATAAATTTACATAGGGCAATGTTGTTTGATTCATTCTGTTATTTTTTTCCCTTCCCCCCACCCCTCCCACCCCTCTTTTCCCTCTATACAGTCCTTCCTTCCTCCATTCTTACCACCCTCCTTATCCCTAACCCTAAACCTAACCCTAACCCTAACGCTAACCCCTCCTACCCCCCATTATATGTCCTCATCCACTTATCAGCGAGATCATTCGTCCTTTAGTTTTTTGAGATTGGCTTATCTCACTTAGCATGATATTCTCCAATTTCATCCATTTGTCTGCAAATGCCATAATTTTATCATTCTTCATGGCGGAGTAATATTCCATTGTATATATATGCCACAGTTTTCTTTATCCATTCATCAACTGAAGGGCATCTAGGTTGGTTCCACAATCTGGCTATTGTGAATTGAGCAGCTATGAACATTGATGTGGCTGTATTTTTGTAGTTTGCTGATTTTAAGTCCTTTGGGTATAGGCCAAGGAGTGGGGTAGCTGGGTCAAATGATGGTTCCATTCCAAGCTTTCTGAGGAATCTCCATACTGCTTTCCAGAGTGGCTGCACTAATTTGCAGTCCCACCAGCAATGTATGAGTGTACCTTTTTCACCACATCCTCGCCAACACCTATTGTTGCTTGTGTTCTTGATAATCGCCATTCTAATTGGGGTGAGATGAAATCTTAGGGTAGTTTTGATTTGCATTTCTCTTATTACTAGAGATGTTGAACATTTTTTCATATATCTGTTGATTACTTGTACATCTTCTTCTGTAAAGTGTCTGTTCATTTCCTTAGCCCATTTGTTGATTGGATTATTTGTATTCTTGGTGTAGAGTTTTTTAAGTTCTTTAGGTAGATCAGTGGTACAGAATAGAGGACATAGACACAAACCCAAATAAATACAATTTTCTCATACTAGACAAAGGTGCCAAAAATATGCAATGGAGAAAAGATTACCTCTTCAACAAATGGTGCTGGGAAACTGGAAAACCATATGCAACAGAATGAAATTAAACCCCTATCTCTCACCCTGCACAAAATTCAACTCACAATGGATCAAGGACCTCGGAATGAGACCGGAGACCCTGCATCTTATAGAAGAAAAAGTAGGTCCAAACCTTCAACTTGTTGGCTTAGAATCAGATTTCCTTAACAGCACTCCCATAGCACAAGAAATAAAAGCAAGAATCAACAACTGGGATAGATTCAAACTAAAAAGCTTTCTCTCAGCAAAGGAAATTATCAGTAATGTGAAGAGAGAGCCTACAGAGTGGGAGAATATCTTTGCCACTCATACTTCAGATAGAGTGCTAATTTCCTTTTTTATTTTTAAATGACAAAATTTTATCACATAAAATGTATATAGTATGGTGCCATCTTAATTTTTAAAAAACTAAACACTTAATATTCATATTTATGATACTTTATTATACATGCATGGAGAAAGTGTAGATAAGTAAACACCAAGCTGAAGATTTATGCCTTCTCTGGGAGAGTGGGGGAAAAATTAAGAAATTTAATGCAAATATCCCATCACATATTGAGCTGTGTGTGAGTACACACATATGCAGAAATGTAAACAAATAGTATAAATGCATATGCATGTGCATATATAAAACATGGATGTATACATTTATTCAATTGCATATGTACTGTTTTTATAAATTGTATTATATATTCTAGCATCTTGCTTCAATATTAGAGGTATGTATTAGAGATATTTTCACATTACAAATACATATTTACTTCTGTTTTGAAACTACTATAGTATCTATAACAAAGACATACCACATACTATTTAACAAATCCTTCCTTCATTGATGGAAAACAAAAAGAAAAAGAAAGAAAAGAAACAATTTGAAATCCATTGCTGCTACAAACTATTTAAAATACACACTTGTATGCATGCTTCTTTATGGTAAGTTCCAAAAAAAAATGTAGTTGTCTATAGGATATGAATATAATTCCACTGTGGCACCAAATTACATACCTACTAAAATATGAAAACATCTTTTTTGTCATATTTCATCAATATTGATTTATGACTTTGACCATTTTATCTGAAAGTTGAAAAGTACTAACATTTTTATTTCAATTTGTTTTTTCTGCCTTCTAGAAAATCATAGTGTGTTTATACACAATAAATGTTGAGGTACTGTCCAGCTTTAAAAATTATCTCTTTACAGCCTTTTCTTCTTTTTATTAGATTATTTATGTTTACCTTATTGGTTTGTCTAATATATTCTTTTAAAAATCAATTTCTGCTATCTAACACTGGTATTTTAACTCAGTTAATGGAATTCTAGCCTACAAAGATTTACAATGTAATGTGCTAAACAAAGTTCATGAAACACCAATATTTTCAGCAGATCACCTACACTAGGCTGAGAGAGACCAAACTGGAATAGAGTCACTCATTCTAAAGTTCCACATGACCAAACAGAAACCAAATTGTTTATCTGACATTTGGAGAAGTCAGGAGAGAGATAGGTAATAGCCAAGCACTTGAACAGACCAGTTTAAGCAAGCATTATAAGGCCCCTCTGCCTTAACATTTACAGGGAAAGTAACCTGAAGTAACTTGATGTTAATGGATTTTTTTTTTTTTTTAATTTTAGGCTATTTTCTTGTTCCTGCTCAAATCACCTTGTAAAAATTTACTGCTCTGCAATTCCCAGCACAGTAACTCTTATGATTAGATGAGATGCTGCTAGGTATATGAATGGCAAATAAAATCTAAATAGATAATTTAACTAAATTAACTTTTTTGGGAAATATAATCAAATAACAACTTGTTCTTTGTAAAAATTTCTAATATACCTATTACTTAACGAGGTCTTTCCACCAAAAGTTCATAAAATGATTGTTATAGTTTCTTCTAATAGATTAATAGCTTCTAAATATTTGTATTATGACCTGTATTTAACCATGTTTCGTGAATGATGCTACATAGAGAGCTAACATATTTATCTGTTTATTTTTCTAGACTTTAATTGAACAGAATCATAGTCATCATGATCCTTGGATCATCACACCTTTAAACATGGATCAAAATATTTTATTAGTATATTGTTTTTCAGCAATGTCTAAGCACATCTGAACCAATCATCTCAACAAAAATAATATCTTAAATAACCTATATTTACTGTATGTCTTCACCAGCTCATTCCTTGCCACAAGGTAAACAATGATTTCAAATCTTGAGTTCACTATTCTTTTTCTCCTAGCATCTTAAAAAATTAACTTTAAGTATAGTTTATATAATATAAAACCACATCTTTTAAATGATTTTTGATAAAATGTGCACTCACATAACATCCTCAGAAATTTACATCATGCCTCTTTGTAATCATGTCCCTCCTCCCTGCTATAGATAACCACTGATCTATTAAAATAGATTAGATATTGTCATGATTGGGATGTGTGGTGTCCCTCACAAGTTCATGTGTGGACAATACAAGAATATTCAGAGGTGCACTGTTTAGATTATGTAGGCTGTAACCTACTTGAATGGATTAACTGGGTGGTAACTATAGGCAGACAGGGTGTAGCTAGGCGAGAGGCGTCAAAGGGGGTGCATGCCTTTAGGGTTTATATTTTGTCCCTGGCGAGCAGAGCTTTCTCTCTGCATCCTGGCTGCCTAGCTGTTTTTCTCTATCATTCCTTTCTGCCATAATATTCTGCCTCACCTTGGACCCAGAGCTATGAGGTCTACTGACAATGGACTGAACCTCTGAAACTGTGAGCCAAAACCTTTTCTCTTCTAAGTTGTTATTGTCAGATCTTTTGGTTACATCAACAAAACCGACTAAAGCAGATGTGCATGTTAAATACGTCACGTAAATGACTTCTTTCTTTCAGTATAATGTATGTGGAGTTCATGTATATTGCATGTAGCAAACATTTGCTATTTTTCACTGTTTGTCTTCTATTATTTGAACATACCCCAATTTGGTTTATCTATTCATTTGTTAATTCTTTTTCCCCATCAGGGGCTATTATGAATAAAACTGTCCTGAGTATTTATTTACCAGTATTTTTACAGAAGAATGTTTTCATTTCTTTTGAGGAAAACTGCTCAATTCATGATAGCCAGGAAGCAGAGACGGTTTGCCAACAGTCAGGTATAATGTAGTCCCTAAGAGCATGCCCCAGTGACGCAGTTCCTTTAGTCAGACCCTACCTGCCTACAGTTACCACACATTAATCCATTCAAATTATTAATCCATCAAATCAATTAGGTTATAACTCTCATTTCACCTCTGAACATTGCTACATTGTCTCACACATGAGCTTTTGGGGGACCTGTCCTATTCAAGTCGTAATACCTTTTCTTCTGTGTATCTATTTAATTTCCAATATATTCTCTTTTAAGGACTTTTCCTTGAATTTAGGGCATGCCCTAATCTAGGATGACCTCAACCAATATATTTCCCCTGAGTATCACAATAAAGGCCCTTCTTTCAAATAAAGACACCTGCTAAAGTTCCAGGTGGACCTACTTTTTGCATGCCACAATTCAATCCACTACATTTGGTACATCTTTTCATTTTATTTGTAACTAATTCTGTCTTTTTACTTAGCGAGAATCTCTTGTAAACATGATTATGATGGCTAGTTTTGGTTGCTATCTTGACTGGATGAAGGTATGTCTACAAAAATGGTAAAGCACATTTCTGGATGAGTTTGTGAAGGTGTTTTCAGAGACCCATGTGAGTCAGCAAACTGAGCAGAGAAAAACAACTCTGAATGTGGATGGCACCCTACAGAATCCTGGGGCCTAAATGGAACAAAAAAGCAGAAGGGGGAAGATGACCTTCCCTGGCACTCAACAATTCTTGAGAAGGTTTGGTTTTCGGCTGCTGTCCCTCACAGACGTGAGACTCCAGGTTGTGCACAAGAACTTGTACCAATGACTCTCCAAGGGCCTTCAGTCTTTGCCTTCCAACTTTGGCTGCATCACTGGCCTCTCTGTCTTTCTGAGGTCTGCCTTAGTGGACAGAGCAGCCTCTGGTTTTCCTGGTTCTCTAGCTTGCAGACAGCATTGGTGGGGCCATTCGGCTTCTGATCATGGGGGTCTTTCTAGTAAATCCCCTCTTGTAATTTATTTGTTCTGTTTCTCTAGAGAACCTGGACTAATACAATGATATAATTGGATCTTAATTTTCTTATCTAGTTGGTCAATATCTATATTTTAATAGTGGTTTTAAACCATTTATGTTTATGTGATTATTGATATGGCTAGATGTAAATCTATTATTTTCCCCGTCTATTCTGTCTTCTCCCTTGTTAGTATTTTTTCTGCAAAATTCTAACTATTAATTTTACATTAAACTTTTGATTGTTATATAAATAAAAAAACTAAGTAATGCACAAGAGTGGATTTCCTCAAATCAAATGATACCAATATACTAACTTATATATAGCATTTACTGTGAGCAAGGAACTGTTTTTAAAGTAGGTGACTCAGATCAACTTATTTAATACAATACCCAAGAACTCTATCAAATAGATTCCATTTTATGTCTATTTTATAGAAGAGAAAACTTGGTTCAAGGGTGCTAATTTTCTTAAGGTTACAGGTTAAAAAGCATATCTGAGATACAATAAAGCAGTTTCAAGTCAGAGTTCATGTCCTTAGCTAAAACCACTAAATCTTCCCAGTGTTGGCTTTATGGGGCATTGTTCTTTGTGCTTATTTTTATTGAGGGCCTTGAGTAAAAGAAATTTGTATCACAAATACAAGTTCTCATTCAGCAGTGGTTTGATGCAAGTTCTGGTTGTACATCTCTCTGTTTCTTTCTCTTAACTTATACAGAAGCTGGACAGAGGCCAGAGCTCCAGTAAAAAAAAAAGATAGTTTCCCAACTAGGGGCAGAAATCATGCCCATGTGAGCCTGGATGTTTATAAGCTACCTTTAGGACTCTTTGGATCTTGGTTCCCTGTATCCCTGCAGGAACTGAATTCTTGACAAGGTCTGCTTGATTCTGGTCCAAAAGCATGCATTTCTTCTATTTTATCATCTTTACATTCTAAGGTAATTATCCATTTGGGCAGATATCAGCCACCAGTGATCTTAAATCGAATAAGCAGTGTTTTTAAGCCCACCTTGTTAATGATTGAGCAGGCATTGAATCCACAGTGAAACAACTCAAGAGTCTACATTATTCCACTCTTACCCATCCTTCTTAGACATGGTTACTGGTTGTCCTGTGGCTCAAGACTCTGGAATGCCACAAGTTAATCCAATTCTTCAAATATGAATGTATCTCATGTATGATCCATGGAAAGATTTCTCACCTCATTGCTTCCCTCTGCTCCACTGCTTGCAGGAAATGCAGTGGCAGCTTCTTCTAATGAGAAAGAGGGTAACATGATGAGATTGAAATCAGGGTCAAAAACTGAGCAGCATCAGCTGCATATATATTTAGTGAAGACAATGTGAATTTATTAGGCATTTGTCTGTACAACAGGTTAGAAAAGATTCATTATATTGGTGTGATAATATTAGCAGCAGAATATGTACTCAGGTGAGCCTCCACAGCAGTCAGAAGGAACATGTCAAAAACAGAAAGTAGTATGTGGAGCAATTGCATGTGCAGGCATCTTTCAAGGGATTTTGCATTTATTAATTTGCTGAATTATCTAAAAAGCACTGTGAGTTAAGTATTTTAATGGAAAATTTTCTCACTGAACAGAACAAGGCCTCGGAGTGATTAAGTACTGTTCCCACTATCACACAGCAAATAATGGAAAGCCCAGGGTTCCCTGATAACTAACCAGGGACTTTTTCCTTTTGTTAGCTAGATTGGCTTTGTCTATATTCTTACCAGGCAGATGATAAAAGACTGTTTTATGAGAACGTATTTAAGCCTAAATGCTGCCTTCATCTGAAAAAAGGGCTATACTTTCTATTAATATTTGTCTGTCTTACTGAAATAGACATTAACAGAGGTAGTGATATGTGACTAATGAGGCTTCTTATTGACCTTTCTAATGTTATCTTTCTGTGACAACAGACCCTGCAACCAGCATCATGAAGGTGGAACATGACCTAGGTTAGGTAGATTATATGTCTTGTTATCCTAGGTAACAGTGATTGTTTCAATGGATAGCTGGATACATGACCCACAGGGAGCCAAGATGAGATCCTCCTTAGATATAATATGATATATGATTGACATGATAGGATATGATATATGATATGATGTTGAGAAGACCTACGTCTTTTTTTTCAGTAAAAATATTTTTATTTTTAAGTATAAGTGGTAGAACATTTTTCCACATTTTAATTGGCATATTATAGTTGTACATAATGATAGTAGTTGTTATTACGTATTTGTACATGCACACACTATAACAATATTATAAGATATAAAGCCATCTTTCTCTCCCGTGATAGGAATTTCCCACCTCCCAACGACCTGTCAATCTGCGTTTCCCCGCCTCTCCGGTTACAGGAATTTCCCGTCCTCTCCACCACCTGTCAATCTGCGTTAGCCCGCCTCTCACGTTATAGGAATTTCCGGCTTACGTTGCTTCCTGCCTCCAGCATTACGTCCCACTATGTCATTGGCCCATCAGTCAGTCTGTAAGAATTCTCCTCCGCAATTGGTTCCTCTCAGCCCCTGAAATTCCTACGTCTGAGATGAACCGTCTGCCATCTTCCCTCTTTGCTTTTCCCCCTTTTCCCCGTGCAGACGTGAATTCATCTGCGCAAATAAATGGTTCCTTGTATGAGACCTGTATCTGTGGAGCGTTTCTGGGAGCTAGTGACGAACCATAACTGCGCCCCTCTTTTTTCCAACCTAACAAATATGATTGTCAATATCACTCCCCAAAACTTCCCCCTCCCTCCCTTTCTCCCATTCTTTGGTCCCTTTCCTCTACTAATCTCCCTTTGATTTTCTCGAGATTCACTCCCACCTTTCTTTTCCATTTTCCTCTCTAGATTCCACACATGAGAGAAACATACAAATCATGACCTTCTGAGTTTGACTTATTTCATTTAACATATTGGTCTCTAGTTTTAGTTCCATCCATTTTCCCCCAAATGACATTTCATTTTTCTTTATGGCTGAATAAAACTCCATTGTGTGTATGTGTGTGTGTGTGTGTGTGTGTGTGTGTGTGTGTGTGTGTTATATAGGTTATATACACTATTGTGAATTGTGCTGCTATAGTCTTGCAAATGCATGTGACACTATAATAGAGTGCACTTCAGTTCTTTAGGATAAATACTGAGGAGTGGTATGACTGAGTCATATGGTGGTTCCATTCCTAGTTTGTTGAGGAACTGAATTCTCCATAACTAATTTCCACAGTGGTTGTAATAACTTGTAATTCCCCCAACAGTGTAAGTGTATTCACTTTTCTCCACAACCTCCCAAATTTATTATTTGTATTTTTGATGGCTGACATTCTGACTGGTATGAGATGAAATCCCAGTGTAGTTTTGATTTTTATTTTCCTAATTGCTAATGACTTTGAACATTTTTTTCACATATTTGTTGGCCATTCATATTTCTTCTTTTGAGAAGTGTCTGTTTAAGTCATTTGCCCATTTATTAATTGGGTTACTTGAATTTTTAGTGTAAACCTTTTTTGTTCTTTATATATTCTAGATATTAACCCTCTGTCAGAAGAGTAGCTATCAAAGACTTTTCCCCAATCTGAAGTTTCTCTTTTCACATTCCTAATTTTTTTTTCTTTTCTATGCAGAAGCTTTTTAATTTGATGCCATCCCATTTATTAGCTCTTAGCATTATTTCTAGAGCTTTAGGGGTTTGAGAAGACTTGTATTTTGAAATCAGAACATCTTAAAGTCATCCTATAGGGTCATAGAGAAAAGGCACTTAGAGTTGAATTGAACAAACCAGTGAATTAAGAGAAGCATAAGTGAACGATGGACCGCGTAGTCCCTGCATCAGGGCATCTCCAAGAATAAATATCTTCCTACCTACCATGTCTGGCTGATGGGAGTCAGTGACATTTGATAAAGCCATTTTGAATCGAATTTATGTTTTTTGTAGCCAGAAAGAATCTTGACTGATCCTGCTAAGCTCTGAAACTAACAATGAGATATCATACAAATTAAATAGCATACAAATGAGATATGATGGTTCTTTTGCCCATGGAATACTTGACTTTGTTCCTCAACAGAATAGCAATGATAGAAAAACATTTAATGGGATAAATGTGACTTTAATGGGGTTCCAGAGCATCTATGAGTGTCATGTCTTCTATGGATTAGCCAGAAAGCACAAATTCAACATTTACCTGAAATTGTACAAAGAAGGAAATTCTTCAGAGTGGTTGTGCATTTTGTGTATGAGATTGCCAAGCACTTGACAGGAGTAAAGACAGAATTTTCCAGTAGTACCTAGTGCCTTCTCCAGTGTTTCTGGTTCAAGAAGTTGGCACTTTGGGCAAGAGTATCTTCAGCTAACCAGCAAGTAACAACACACATTAAGCTAGAGGCTGATGTTCATGTTTTCCATTCTCCTTTAAAAGAGGAATGCCCATGATTTCCTCTGGGAAACCATATGGAATAATCCTGAGGGTGGCACAATCTTGCCCACTGGGTCTTCAAAAACCCCAGGGTGCTTGTGGGAGAAAGGTGCCAATGGATGGAACAGCTTTTGAAGGTCACCCAAGGGCTACGTTAAAGTGAGTAGAGGAGAAATTCAGAAAATATGATGTTTCCAGCTGTGACCTCTCTCAATCAAAGGGGCTCACCTTTCACTCACCTTTCAAAGAGATCTGACCTCTTCTCCTTTGAAATATGCCTGTTTCCCATCTCATACCTTTTAAATCTTCTCTCTGAGATAGAAAGATTTTTCACTGTATTACCCATTCAATCCTGAAATCTTGAAATAATTTACATATTCTCAAATTCTTCCTTGCTAGATTGAAGTCATGCCAGTGAAGAGTCCAACCTTCCCTGGCATGGCCCTCAGGGGCTGTATCTCTTCAGCTCATGTTTTCTTCACAAAGTTATATTCTGCACAATATAACTTTCAGCATGGTCACCAGAGACCATGTAACTGTCCAGTGCAATAGACCTTGCTCTCCATGTCTTACTTGATGGGTTAGAGACTTTCCTCCTGGAACTCTCTCCTTTGGCACTCATAACTTTTCTGTGGGATTTGATTTCTGTAGTCATTTGTCAGCTTCACTTCCTGGACCCCTTGTTCTCTCCTAAACATAAGATTTTTTTAACATAAAATTATTTTAGCCCTTTTGTCACACTGCTTTCTCACCCAGCTGCTCTAAATCTGCTTAGCTATATACTGATGACTCTAAAATTTTCATAGGGAGTCTAGATCCATATATCCAACAGCCTATTAAATATTTCTAATTTAAATTTTTCAGTAGAATATGAAAATCAATTTGTTCAAATATAAACTCATCATTTCTGGCACTTCCTCAAAATTCTTCCTTGCCTTATATTTCCTATTTAAATGAAGTGTAGCATACAATAGCACAAGATTCTCTATTTTTTTCGTTACCTTCTAAATGATTCTTGAATGGATTCCCTCTCACAAACTCCTCCTATCTTAAACTACCTGCTCGTCTTCAGTTACTGCTGTGTCTTAGCAGATTTCCAATCTCTAGTCTTCTTCTCTACAGCTTACCTGCCAATCTCCCTACATCAACTGCTTCCCTTAATGCACTTTTTACTTCAATAGTTGAAGTCTTCAGACTTTTCCAGAACTCTCTTCCCTAGAAAAGGAAAAGAGCACAGAGTTTGCTTTTTACTCTATATAATGTTGTTTAAAAATGAAGATCTTGATTTTATGGAAGCTGTTTCTGTATTTCAAAACATTTTCCAAAATGTAATGTATTGACTTTATAAATACTCTGTAAATATCTAAAGAGCTCTAGAAAGATAATGTCAGAAACAAATACCCCGCTGTTCTAATTCTATTGAAATATTATAACATGAAGGTATAAATGCAGTGGCAAGAACATTTGCATACTGCTGTTGTATAAATTTGCAAAATGTATTCTTTGTCATCAGTATAATCACCATTAAAAACAGTGAGAAGAAGTAACTGGAGTAACAAAAACTGTTCATGGATAAGTATTGGTTAAACGTGTATTGGTGTCATAAAGGAGTTTCCTGAAATGTGAAAGGGGAACATCTGGAAATGAGGCAGAAGTCCTCATTGATTTATAATTTTGAACCTAATATATACTATTAACATTTGAGGGTATCCCAAATTGGCTACTAGCAGCTAAAAATAAATATAAAGTTAATTCATCATGTTCAAAAACAAGTATAATCCTCAACACTTAAAATGTTAAGAAAAGATTTCTTGAATTTTAGAAAAATGAGAATAACAAAAAATATCAGTAACAATGATAATTGTTGGCATAACATGGAGCATTTATTATATCCACATCATGTATGTTCATTTAACCTTCACAACTGTCAAAAGATTAGAAAAGTGACCATGAAATAAGTAAAATTATATCCCATAATAGTGGCAAATCCAGATTTTCCTTGACTTCCCAAAGCACTACTTATGAAAGTGCTTATTATTCATTTCCAACTGAATGCAGGAAAACCTCTGTGGGTAAGTACAAATAAATTTGAGAGATAGACACAAGAAAAGAGTTGCCAGTAGTTAGCGTCAGGATCTATCTGCTCAATTGATGCATGGTCATTTCTCATCCCGTCGTTTTGAGATAAGGACCATATCACGCGTGAGTGAGTTCTTACATCCATTTGTTGTACTTTTCTTGTCTGGTGTATAAGAAATTTTGACTTTGATGTAAATTGTGTATTCAAAAGATAGAGCACCTCACTCACTATATAAACAAAAACTTCCTACTAAAAACAACATTTATTCATAGTCAAACACCAGAGAAGCAGAACATTTGATGATGATGAGTCTCTGCTTACAACATTTTTAGGAAGGGAATGTTGATTTTCAATATCACAACACTGGATTCAGTCTCCTTGCAGATTTTACCTGTATAAGATCTGAATTCATCTGTGTAATTCTTTTTCTTTCTATCATAGATGTGTGTGTGTGTGTGTGTGTGTGTGTGTGTGTGTGCGCGTGAGTCTTTAAAACATAAATTCTGTAATAGAGGTGAAGTGGAAAAAATTATCCTTCACTTCCTATTCTGAATTGAGGACAAACAATTATTCTTGGAAATGCCACTATAGAATTGAATTCACTGTACTGTGTGAATTGCACCTTTTAAGCTATTAAATGATATGACATTTTTATTTAACAGCAATCTAGAAATGCCCACAAAATAAATAAACTCCCCAATTTTAGCACCATTTTATCTTTCCAATATAAAGTTTCAGGTTTATGGTAATAAAGAATCAGAAGATGGAAACTGAAGAATCAGAAGGTAAATTCATAGAACTTTGTTTCTAGATTTTCAAGTGTTTTTATTCGTGTAATTCCTTCTTCAAAACTTTTCAGCTCTTCATGAAAAAGTTAACATATAAAGCTATTAAAACCTGTACTCCCCTGACCAGAGCAGGGATGGGAAACATGGCAGAGTACACATCTCTCCCCTGGTTGAACATTCCAGCCCTTGTAAATGCCTCTGAAAGAACTCAGCAGAAACCCAGGTGTCAAGGGACACATAGTACAAAACACAAGACATTAGAAACTAAGACACAAGGGAATTAACCATAGGCCACATAGATGGTTTCTCCACAGATTTGCATTGCTCTCTGTAGTTTCCTTGATGTGTAGTCCACTGAATTTTTGGTCATATATTTCTGAAATATAATGTTTACACTTAATCCTTTACATTTATGTTTAAATTTTCTGGTTTTATTTTTCTTCATATATTGAGCAGTAGCCATTAGATCTATCTTATGGTATCTGCTTACTATAATCCTTTTTTCTCTGTCAGGCATAGTGGTACACACCTATAATTACAGTGGCTTGGGAGGCTGAGGCAGGAGAATCAAAAGTTCAAAGCCAGCTTCAGCTACTTAGCAAGGCCCTAAACCAACTTAGTGAGACCCTGTCTCTAAATAAAATATAAACAAGGGTTGGGGATGTGGCTCAGTGGTTAAGTACCCCTGGGTTTAATCCCTGGTACCCCCTCTCCCCCACGAGAAAAAATCTATAACTCTTCTTCCACAGTCCTTCTGGATAATACATTTTTTTAAAAAACTCCCTTATCAAAATCAAATTTCATTAATTATTGCAATCATGTCTCAAATGAAATTTTATATTTTAAACCACTTTCCATTCTGTTCTTTCTCAAAAGTGTTTCTGTTGTCAATGCTCTTTTTGGAACTATACTTCTTAGAATAGAATTTAAATTTCCACATGTGGACTAACAAGGATCAAATACACTTGGACTTGACTTTTCTTGGTGTGGATGCTATATCAGAAATGATATCCACAGTTGGAATATTCTCTTAAGAAAATATGATTTAGGGGTAAGAAAAAGCTGAGGAGATGTTTGAGATTACTGTTATTATGAATTTCTTCTTTCTGTGATTATCTTTTTACACTTTTAAACCTTAAATTTTATTATAATTTTAATTTACTCATCTTAGTCCATTTAGGAGGTTTTATACTAATTCTATTACCTTTCCATCTACACAGTGATAATATCTTTCCCTGTCACCATCTAGTTTATTTAATTAAAATAATAATGAAGATTTTGGCTTCTCAATAAGATGGAGTAAAAGGGAAAAAAATTTACCCTCTATTATAAAAGTACTAAACAACAAACAAAATATATGCAACATGGGTACTCAAAATGTTGGACCTCAGGTGGCAGATGATGAAAACAAAAGACTGAGTCTTATAATTTTTTCATTGTGAAAGTGTTCAGGCCCCATAACAGGGAATGGAGTAGAGACAAGGTCCAACAGTCTCCCTGGTTGGAGGATTTGTGAGTCCAGGAAAGTCAAGGCCACCAATGTTCACAGTGCAGAGTCCCAGAAAGGAAATTGCTGCACAAACAGAGAAGTATGGAAATCTCTGGAGAGATCTCCTTGATTATTTAATGGAGTACTGCTAAGTCATATGCGTAAGAAAGGCACTCAAAATCAGGGACAAAGAAGAAACACTTAAAAATTTCACACAGTAGATCTGAGAGTCATATAGGGCTAGGAATATGCATATTCCAAAAGGTCAGAATGGAAGACTCAAAATTCATAGTGCATCAGTTAAAAGTCTAAGAAGGATTTATCTTTAGTGTATATATATATATATATATATATATATATATATATATATATATATAAAAGTAAATCTTGAGAATACACAGGTCGGGTCCCATCCAACAAACATTAAAAGCAAGACCTGAAAGGATCAAGTTATTTCCAAGTAATTTGCCATTTCCCAGATAAAAGCTCAAGACTATTTATAGAAATATAAAACTATCTAGTATGCAGTAAGATCAAATTCAAAATATCTGACATCCAATCCAAAAATAATAGGCTTGCAAAGAAGCAGAAAAATACAACCTAAACAAGAAAAATTAATTTGTTGAAACTGATACAGAATAATCAGATGATAAAATTCATAAGTGAAAACATTAAAAGTTTTAAGGAATCAATTCCATATGTTCAAGAAGTCAGATGAATGAATGAACTTGATAAACAGAGGCATGGGGGATATAAACATGACCCAAATCAACAATCTAGAAATAAAAATTAAGATGTCTGAGATGAAAAGTATATTGAATAGTATTAATTGCAGATTACATAGCAGAAGATCACATAGCAATAGAAATAAATCAAATATAAACAGAATATTTAAGGGGGAATGTCAGAAAAATTATTTGAAAAATTAATGTCTAACATCATACTACTTGATTTCAAAATATACTGCAAAGCTATAGTAATCAACAAAGTATTGCTATGTCATGAAAACAGATACAGATCAATGAAGGATAGAGAACTCCAAGTAAACCCATGCATTTATGGTCAATTGATTTTCAATAAAGATGCTGAGAATATGCAATGAGGAAAGACAGTCTCCTCAATAAGTGGCATTGGGATAACTGAATATCCAAATGTAGAAGAATGAAATTAAAACCTTATCTCATTCCATACAAAAAAAAAAACCTCAAAATGGACTAAATGTAAATCTAAGATCTGCAACTATAAAATTACTATAAGAAACTACTATTTAAAAAAAAAAAAAACAGGGAAATAGTTCTATGACATTGGTCTGAGAAATGACTTTTTAGGACATAACCCAAAAAGCAAAGAGAAGTAAAGCAAAAAATAGAGAAATAGGATCACATCAAAAATCTTCTCCATAGTCAAGGAAACAATCACAAGAGGGAAAAGATAACATGCAGAATAAAAAAAAAAAAAAAATTGGAAAACTGTACATCTGATAAAGGCTTAATACCTAAGATGTAGGAAACTCAACTCGATAGTAAGAAAATGTAATTGGATTAAAATTGACAGCAAATGAGGCACATTTTAGACTTTTGATCTAGAAAACTATAAGATAATCAATTTATTATTTAAGCTACTAAATTTGTAGAAATTTGTTAGAGCTATAGCCGAAAAGTAATACAATAGATTTCAGGGCACAAAATATCAGAATCAAAGAGGATAATTTCATAAAGACAAGACCAATTAATCAAGAGAACATACAAACCTGAAAATTATATGCACCTTAAAATAGAGTTTCAAAACACATGAAACAGAATCACAACTTTTAAAAAATGCAAACTGAGAAAGAAAAAATAATAAAATTAAAAAATCAATATAATATAGTGCAGAACACATGAATACCACTAGTAACAACTTGATCTAATTAATACATACAGAACTCTTCACCCTATTACTGCAGAATACATTATTTTTCAGGGTGTGCAGACAGAAAATACTTAAAACAATATAAATTATTCTTGACCCAAAAGAAATTATCAATCAATACTAAATTTTTCAGTCATACAAAGTTTGGTATTTGGCCACAATAAAATTAAATCCAAAATATTACAGAATTAGATTTGAAAATAAACAAATATTTGGAAAGGAAATTATTCACTTCTAAATAACATGTTCAAAAAGACAGCAAAGGAAAATTTTGACATTACTTTGAAATGAATGAAACCATAACATAGCAATATTTCTTCCATCTTCCTAAAGCAGAAGTTGGAAATTTCTAGTGCTAAACACTTACTTTAGGGGAAAAAAAATCTCAACTTAATGATCTTGAATTCTAACTCAAGGAATTATAAAAAGAAGAGTACATTTTAAAAGCCAAAGAAAACAGAAGAAATTGGTAATGGAGAAATCACTGAAAAAGAAAAAGAGTTAAAATAAATGAAAAATAAAATTAAAGCAATAGAAAAATCAATCAAACCAAGTTTTTTCTTTGAGAAAAATCATTACAAATTAACAAATGTCTAGCTTCCTTGATAAGGAAAAAAATACATGAGATTTCCAGTTTCATGATAACTGAGGTAACATTATTATAGGTTCTATAGATCTTTAAAAAGGTCAATTGGGAATATTATTTATAACTTTTATCCATAAGTTAAAAAATTGAAGAATATAGATACATTCCTTAAAATGTAGGAAGTATTAAAGCTCAGTCAAGAAGAAACAGATAACCTAAATAGCTTAGTATGTATTAATTGAATTGAATTTATATAATACATTTCTACAAAGACAATCCCAGGACCAGATGACCTCACTGGTAAATACTACCAAATAATTTAAGTAAGAAGAAACAACAATTCTACAAATTCTTCCAGAAATTTGGAGAAGTGTGACTTTATCCCAATTACTTCAATGGGACCAACATTATTTTGATTCCAAAACTGGCCAAACACATTGAAGTATATATATTATAGTGTATGTATGTGTGTGTATATCCATACACACATACAACAATATTCATCATAAGTATACATACAAAAATTCTTAACACAGTTTTAGCCCATCTTATCTAAAAGTTTAAAAAGAATAATTTATCATAACCAAGTGTAATTTTATTCCCCAAACTCAATGTAAGTTTAACATTTGAAAGTCAATTTAATTAATTTTATTGTCAGAACAAAGAAGAAAAGTCTACAGTTCTCACAATAGATTCAAAAGAAGCATTGGATAGCATTTGATATTTGTCATATATTTATGATAAAAATCTTTAAGAGGAATAGAAGGGAATTTTTATGAGAAACCCAAGCTATAATCACACTTAATTGTATAAGATAAATGCTTTCTCCTTATAATCAGCAGGTATACCAAATCTAACTAATTCTATTATTAGTTATAATCAGCATTGTATTGAAAGCTTTAACCAGTGTTTTTCCAAAAGATGCTGCCAATAAATGGAAATACAAGTCACCAATTGAGAATAAACGTTTGCAAATTATATATCTGAAAGAGGAATTGTAGCCAAAATGTGTGCAATATTCTTCAACTTCAATAATAGAAAAGAATTGACTCAATAATACAATGGGCAAAATGTGAGTAGACAATTCATCACAGAAGATATACAGATGGCAAATGAACCCATGAAAAGGTATGCACTCAACATCTTTAGTAAACAGGAAAATACAAATTAAAACAATAGATACCACTACATGCTCACTATGTTCTAGTTACAATGGCTAAAATTGAAAAGTCTGACCATACCAAGTACTAGAACTTTGGAAATAGTGTAAAAGTTTCTTAAAATATTAAACCTATGCCTAACTATGACCCAGTCATTCTACTTCTAGGTAAGTAATCAAGAGAAATATGTGTACGCAAATTATTATAGAAACTTTATTTGTAGTAGCCTAAAACTGGTGACAACTCAACTTCCATCAATAAGTGAATAGATGAAATATTTATGCAAGGAAAATGAATGTACTGTTTGATGCACCAAACTATAGGTATGAATCTCAAAATAATTATGTTGCATAATAAATGTTAGACAAAAATAGAACTTACCATAACCCCATATATAATAAATAAATAAACATTGTGATCAATATATAACATACTATATAATGCCATGTAATTGAATATATATTTACATAAAATGTAAAATAATCTCTGGTGATAGAAAACAGATTAGTGGTGGCCTGGGAATAGGGGAGTTGGGAAGGATTAGGAGGAGGCTAAAGTAGCATGAGGATGCCATTGGGGATGGTGTCTATGTCATTATTTTGATGGAGATGATGGTTTCACTGGTATATATATTTATCAAAATTACCAAATGGTAGATTGCATCTATTTGCAATCTGTTATAGTTCAACTATACATCAACAAAGCTGTTTTAAATCATGATGATGATATTAATTAGGATATTATTTCATACCAGTAGGATCATTTTTTTACTGATGAACGAATGAACACATTTTTTTCAATCCATTTCTTAGAGTACACCATCTGCATCTGCCTATTTCTATAACAATGCAACAGTCTCATGTGAAAATTTCTGGGGAATATATTTCCAAAGTGTGAGCATTGATCAAAGTTGTCTCTCTGTTAGAATACAAATAGGAAAAGAAATAGGACATTTAAAATTTTATTTACAGAGAGACTAATTGCCAGAATGTAGCTGGTATAGTAGAAAAAAAAGAAGAAGAAAAGAAATAATCTAAGATTCCTGCAATAAACAGCAGTGAAATTTTTGCATCTCTGAACCCAAAGGCATGGGATATGCGGAAGCTTAACAGAACATTTAGACATATTAGAAAGCTTCTCCTGGGAAGAACCAGGATCTTTGGTATCTATGGCACATTCTGCAGGGTGGGAGGCAATGAATTAATTTCTCCTCTCTTCCTCTGATCTTCTTCTTGACTCCAAGTAGTTCAAAGTAGCTAGTAACCAACTCCATGGAAGCCCTCTTAATACAGTCTATAGAAGTCAAACTTCCTAGGGCAGACCATAAGAAAAAGCTGAGAGTCACAGAAAGTCTAGAAAGACATGAAGAGTATATGTGGAATGCAAAGCACATGGTGCAATTAATCATTTTTGTTTTAGAATGCTTCTAGAACTTGATACTTCTACCAATAGTGTGTGAGAGTATTCACTTCCCCTTATCTTTATTAGGAACTTTATGAAACAAGTTGCTGAACTGCAGATATTATTTTCCTTGATAAAAAGGTAATCTGCAATTCAGATATTTCTGGTTACCTTGATTAAACCTGGGAGTTTTAAAGAGGTTAGTTTGGGTTAATTACATTTAGTGAATTTATCTCAAGTCACTATTTTTAGAAATGATTAGACATGGATCAATATCAAACTCACATAACCCATTTTCACTTTCTGACTCCTATGTCACTTTGGTGATACTTCAAAAATAGTTCGACAATCACAGTTACAAAAGTATTCAGTGCCCTGATGAAGGGTGCTATGAAGAAAGGAGGTAGAACCTAAGGGACAAGGTAAGCAAGTTTCTTCAACATTCGCAGCATTGGTCGCCTAATATGTAGGGTTGTGGATTGGATAATATCTAGATTCCTCTCTAATTTCAGGTCTTATATTTTATTAAAAAATGAATGTTCATCTATTCTGATCATTTAGTTATCATTGCTTCCAGGCATCACAAAGTTGAAGGTAAGAAGATCACATGGGCATGCTGGGTGAAATTAGCCACAAGGACGTGTTTTCTGAAGCTTAACCACTTCTTCTGGTAACCAATCAGTTTTATCTTCTCTCTTATCGTTAAATCTTCCTTGTTGATCATTGCCTTGATAGGCTCAACATCTCCATTTCCATTGCTAGCACCAAGGAAATTCTTTTCAGTACATTCATCCTCATGCATGGATATTAACCCTGAGAGTATTTATTTGCATGCAGAGCACATGCTCAAATGCATATGTATAAGCACATCTGTTATACCTGTCCCCTTTTGATTGCCCTGTGCTTAAAAGCCAGTCTTCTCAACCTCCTGGCAGCCTTATCATAAGCTCCGTATGGACAGAGCAATCTGGAAATCCACTTTTTCTTAATAGATCCTTTTGAACACAATGTTCACTCAAAGGGCATTTGCTGCTCCTTAACTGATAATGAAAGCATGAAAATAGAAGCTTGGCTCAACCCACACCTCAACCATTGCTTTTAATTTGCCAACACATGCAGCCTCTGCAAGAGCAGTTTACAAGTGATGGGATTGAATTAGGTGTCCTCTCCTTGATGGAAATTTTAATGAGGTGGGTAATGAACCAAAGGTAGTCAGAACCAGACAAACGGAGAAACTAGATGCTTAAATAATGTAGAAAACATATAATCCCCTAGAATGGTAATGCCTTAACTAAATCAATGAGTTCCATCATATATTTAGGAAAAGAATGACTTTAATGGGGTTATTGTTATACTTCCAACAAGAACAAGCCCAGAGAAATAGGCTAGAATTTTAGAAAACTAGACTGTATTTAGTTCTTCTTTGTTAATTACTAATTTTTCTTGAATATTCGAATGTGTTATTTTCTAAATGTTAGCATCTCACTGCCTACCAGAGAAAGCAGGAATTTGACAATTTTAAGGGCATCCTTTTTACTACATTTAGGTCCACCCGCTGTTCATCTGGACTGTTAACAAAAATAGCAACCATGTCAAATTGGTAAATATATTCCTGAGGTTGTGCTGCAATAACTAAATTGTGAGGGTGCCCAAAAGATATAGGGAAGAAAGTATCATTCTATTTCTGGGACTTCGTTATTAATAGCCTTTATTTGCATGCTGCTCTTTTCAAACTGTTCCTTTATGTTTTTGCTAGAAGATTCTAACTTTTTTTTCTAGGAATCTTGAAATTTTTATAGCACACATAAGAACTCTAAGGGCATTTAAACTCAATTTGTCTTGAGAACAAAGAGGGGGATTCAAATGTAATTTCAACTTAACTTCATTTAGTATTAGACATTATGACTTGGTAAAAAGATCATGGACTTTTGAAATAAAACTGGCCTTGATTTAAACCTGATTATGCTACTTAGAAATTATGTATCCTGGTAGAGGTGACTAATCATCTCTCTGAGACTTGGTGTCCACATCTGTAAATGGGAACTAATTCCCCTTTACTTCAACATACATTTTCAAAGATTAAATTAGTTTCAAAGAAAAAATTCACATGGGTAAAAAACTGGGATATGTTTTTGAAAACACATAAACTAGAGAGTAGAAATAATAGGAATACAAAGGATTCAGGAAGGATATTTCAATACAGGTAATTTTTCTCTAATTAAAATTAAAAAAAAAGAAACCTCAAAGCAGCTTGATAGACAAAGATGGAAGACATCAATCATCTATACATTTACCAAAACAACAAAAACAAGAAAAAAAATACAAAAACAAAAAACCTATTCCTTCAGAAGTACAGCTTCTGTTATTTATTTATTTATTTATTTATTTATTTATTTATTTATTTATTTATTGCCTTGTTTTATTGGTAAGTTGAGCTCTTTGAAATCTATGGGAAAATACAGAAACATGCTTTTCTGGTCTCCTTTCTGATAAACAAGAAAGATCTGGTTATTAAAGTAGAAATGAGGGCAATATTGATGGTAAGTTGGCTATATCATTCTTTAATTCTTTAATAGACAACAAAAAAGTAAAGAAAATGGACAAGAAAACTGGCTAAGACTGTTTAAAAACTTTGCTCTAAAAGAATTCTTTCAGGATAAATTTTTAAATGCAGATTCCCTGATCCAATTTCCCAAAGCACCAATGTGGATAGATGGCCCAAGAATCTGAACCTGAAAGCTCTTCCAGTTCAGTCTTTTGTTAGGTAGAATTTGGCAGAGATGTCCTAGACAACGAAACAACAAATATTATAAATTTCATAGAAATTCATGAACCAGTCAGGTAAACATGGATATAGAGGGATGAGATTCTCAAATTGGATTCTAATGAGAAGAAAAGTGGCAGATTAATAATTAAACATGGGAGGCACTCACACTTTAGAAGAACTTGTGTATAAGGTACAAGGGCATAGTGACAAAACTTTGAGGATGACTAAGGTCTCTATGAACCAAAGATCTAGTGTTGGGAAAATGGAGTAAAGCAAAAAATCATGGTAAGTAAAGGACATCCTTGGCTCCTGTCCCCCCGCCCCCCCGTTCCCTACAATGGATAATGATTTTCTTAGCTGAACAAGACAAACATATTATTGGTCAAATATTGCTGCAAAATAAACAACCTCAGAATCTCAATGGAATACAGCAAAACCTATATATTTCTCTATTACATGTTAGCAGTGCATCCTCCTCTGGGACCAATAATGTAGCCAGGACATGTTCTTATGAGAATGGCAGACACATTAGAGAGAACACCCAGTTGTATACATCATCAGTGTTAATGTTCTGTTTGTGTAAGTTCTGCTTGCATTCCACTGACCAAAACAAGCCTCCTGGATGAGTCTAAAATCAAAGAACCTTTTCTGAGAGAAAGCAAAGTTTTTGTCACTGAAAAGCTAAATGACAAAGGGAAAAGATATAGAAAGATGAAGAATTAGGATCAATAATTTAATTCATCATAAACATTTATACTTATTTTATTGAGATACATAATTTAATGCCGAAGATGTTAAAGATTTATTTTCTAACTGAGGAAGAGATAAAAAATATGAAAACTATGTTCTTATCCTGAGCTCAGGGTTCTCTTCAATGGAAATAAACTGCCTCAAATATCTAAGTCATAATTTCTGGTGCTAAATAATATATTCAAGACTTTTTTTAAAAAATACTCTGAAATGTATCCAATTTTTTGTTTGCTATTTACTATACTCTTGCTGTATGTAGGTGCAGGGTTGAACCTACAGATTTGCTAGCAACAAGATCTGGTTCTGGTTTTACAAATCATATAGACTAGCAGCATTGACTTAAAATTGAAATTTTCATATAGATTTCCAAACATCTTATTAACATTTTAAAAAATTTCCATAAAAATGGAGAATTAAGGGCTGGGAATGTAGCTTCATAGTAGAGGTCTTGCCTAGCATGTTCTACATTTGATTCCCAATGCTGCAAAACAAATGAATAAACAAATTAAAAAGAATTAATAACAAAACAATAAATGCATATTTAAGAAGGTATAGACTTATGAATCAGTAGTCATGAGTGACTTGACTCCTCTAAGATTCTGATTTCACATTAGTAAGATTGTGATAATAATATCCATTCTTTCTACCTCAGGTCAAGTCCATGAAAACTGTAAAGTGCTTTAAAATTGAGGCACCATTAAAAAGTAATTAAGTAAATATCAGAAAACAGATGAAATAATAGCTGCACTTGCTGGCACAAATTTAATCTGGCACTATCCAATTCTTATGTTATTTTTCCAAGCTCCAGAGCAGAGAATTAGGAGGAGAACTACTTCAAAGGACCTTCTAACTGCTATGTCTCTACTTCTGTAAACAATTACCAAAGATATTCCTATTTTCTCTGGACCACTAGAGCTTGAATTTGCTGCCATATTGCACAGGCTGATTGAATATCTGACATGGACATATGTTCCTGTTTAAACCTCCCATATGGGGAGAAACAGCTGACTTCACTGCTATTTTTGATAATCTGTTACTCTGGTGAAACTAGATACTGTCTGCTTTTGTGAAGGCTGACTGAAGTTACTTTTAAAAAGATACATTATCACTTGTGGGTGAGATTTAATTAGGAAAAAGCACTGTATTCAGGAACAAAAGCTAACCTTCATAGATTCTGCATGCCATAGTCAAAGGGCTTCTCTAAGATCATTTTGCAGTGAAACACAAGTCCACCGTTACCTCATACCTTTCTAGACAGCTTTCTTATCTATGAGTACTGCTTTATTGTTATAGCCTCTTAATTCTAGCTTTTTGTGGAATGTAGATATGTCTGACATTTGTCTCATAATAAGACTGAAGCTCTAGGTTTAAGGGAGGAAGACCACAGAGGGAAAGTACCATTCTCATCATATCCTATCAAGGATACATAACTATCAATGTGACTTGCCCTGTTGATGTTAACCTTGGTCACCTGACTGAAGCAATGCTTGTTGGTTTTCTCCACTGTCAACTTACTTTCCCCCTCTTTTCATACTCTACTCTTGGAAGGAAGTATTCACAGCCCACACTTAAGAAGTGAGGGATTGTGCTTCACCTCCTTAAGGTAGAATGACTACATAAATTATTGGGAATTCTTCTGCTCCAGAGATGGTCTTTTCTTTCCATTTGTTATTTATTCAGTCATTTGCATATACAAGTATGGACGTGTGGATGTTTTATACTTTGGGATATTATACAAAGTACAATGTCTATTTTCTTGCCCAAATGATTCCAGCTTTGGTCATTATAAGATCTTTCACTTGGTTTCTGTGTCCCTATCATTATGGAGATTTTCCATTTTAGCATCTCTTTGCTTTGTGGCCATCAAGAGGCTTATTATGTATTTCCTAGCCTTGTCCTAGAATTAGCCATTTTTTCCAGGTAGGACTGGTTTCTTTTATTGGAGAACATTAGGCACTAAGTTCTGGGGCTCTCTCCCGGAAACAGTGAACCATTGTTCTACCACTTTCTCACTATGAATCAGCCTGTTTTATCCTTCCCTGTATTCATTTTCACTCTTCAAAATGACCATTTCCCACCTTCTCCTTTCTTCCTAGAAGTTATCCATTCAAACTGACCCATTCCTTTCACTTTTACTTGAGGATCATGCTCCATATTCATATTTCATTGAGAAAATAGTTACAAAAATAATTTCCCACATTTTTATCCGTCAAACTACTAACGTGTCTGTATAAGACTACTTCTCCCCCATCAAATATTGACCAGAAAAAATCTGAGGACTTAGAGAATGAGTGAAAGGTGAATTATTCATTATTTTGTGCTAGGAATTTCACATAATCTCTTTATTCCTGGTATTTTTCTCATCCTGGTCTCCAGCTGTTCCTGTGTCTGGTGTACCTGAGTCAGTCATTCCACTGGCTCAACTTCTCGAGGAAGGAAACTGCCATCTGATGCTGGAGTAGAGGCAAAGCATCACTGGAAGGAGAAGAGATGAAGTTCTACTGCCAACTCCACTCTTTTTCTTTTAAATGAAGACAGACTACATCTTTATTTTTTTTTTTTTAATTTTAAGGTATATATATATTTCCTTTGCCATCTTTATTTTAATTGGTCCTTTTTAGTTATGTATGACAGTATATTTTATTTTGACATAATTAAAAAAACATGAAACATAAATTTGTTCTAATTCAGGCCCCAGTGCTTCCTCTTACCCTCCCTACACCCTACACCCCACTCCCCCAACTCCACTCTTCAGAAAGGGACTGTTTACGAACCATTCCAGGTCCCGTGTTTTGAAGAAATCCCTTTCTGGGCTCCATTTTCTCATTTGGACCTACTTTTCCTACCCTTGACTTCACCCCATGTGTACTTAGGTTTTATTTTCTTTGTCCAAATCAGTTACTGTTTATAAAAATATTTTCTTTAATTGAAATATTTTAACTATTGCTTTCTCCTCCTGTTGATCTGACAGTGTATCATTTTTATGGTCATTTTCTATCATTGTAGTAACATTTTTTGGGAAACAGATGAATATACATATTCAGTCTGCCATGCATTATTAAGGGTATCAGTGAGATTTCAAAAATCCTGCCTTCTCAAATCAATCCTTTTAATCATTTTTGGTTCCCAAACTTCTGTTTTCTGTTACCATTGTTAGACTTGTGCTACAAAAATAAGGCAAGAAAGAATTTTGGTTTTTGAAGTGTCAAAGGACAAAATTACAACAAATTTATTTCAAAGATCTTTTTGACTTTTATATGCAGTTCTATGATTGAACTAGTCCTAACTGCATGAAGTAGTTCTCTTCTGTTGTATAGAATAGTGAATACTTTGATAGGTAAAAATGAGGGCTTCCTCATTATGCTGATGATGGCTTACTGGAATGACCTTTTCTTTTTCTTTTTGTTTTTTAACTGACCCATTTCAAAGTTAGGTGATGACAAGGCACTTCACACAGTTGACTCCACTCTGGTTTGGTCTGATCTACTGGGTATCAGTGTAGGAGGTTAGTCCAAAACAGTAGTCTCTTATAAATTTAGCAGGAGCCAGAGACTGATTTGGCTCCTAGCCATTCTGTTATATAACATTGAAATTAGGAGCTTAGTCTCCAAATAAACTGAGGGGGTGGCTTGTTTCATCTCTTACTGTACTCCTACTTACATTTTGTTTGTTTGCACCTCTAAATGTGTATTTAGTGGCACATCCTTAACATGTCCTTCATTCTATAAAATAAAATGATTTACGTGAAATGCTCTAACTTCTACTATACAGATCAAAACTATGAGATCCATATTATTTTTACTTTGTTCTGTTTTGTTTTACGGATGAAAAAGTCTAAGTTTGAGCAGTTTAAGAGAAGTTAACAGATTGAAAAAGGTTAATTTTTGAAAAGGAAATGTTTTCAGGAGGTATTTTTAGTATGAAATTGTTATCTCTCTCTCTCTCTCTCTCTCTCTCTCTTTCTCTCTCTCCTTCTTTTGGCCTACTGGGCTACCTGCCTTTCTCATTTTTTATGCCAATATTGGGCTTTTGCTCCTCTTGATATGTCTGATGAAGGGTGAGGTCTGGGACCTCTGCCTCACAAATGAGTTCTTTAGAGACAATAATAGGAGCTATCCACAGGTCCTGGTATAGTACCCAACATATTATAAATGACTACTAAAGATTTATGAAATGAATTACACAATATAATAACAATAGTAACAATGACATCATTTATATACTAATTTATTCATCTTAGTCACATTATATAAAAGACCCCGATGAATCTTTATGAAAGGTAGGTCAATAGGAAGATAGACAGCAATACATAGATAGATTCCATCTAATTCTCATAAAATTGTGTAAGGAAGCTGTATTTATTTCTATGGATGCTGCAACAAATTACTTCCCATGGCTTCAATAGTAGAAATGGGTTCTCTCACACATCTACAGGCCAGAAATCCAATGCCAACATGTCTGCACTCTCCAGAGGCTGGAGGGGACACTCCTTTCTTCCTTCTTTTAGCTTCACCATTCCTCGACTTGTGGCTGCATCACTTCGATCTCTCCCTTCATTTTTACATGGTCTTCTCTGTGTGTTTTCTTCCTTTCTTTTATAGGGAGGACACTTACAGTCTTCTCATCTCAAAACATTTAATTGTATCTACAAAGATTGTTTTCCCAAATACATTAATATCTAGATATTCCAGGGAGGACTAAATGACATCCTTAGTGGCCATTAGTCAACCCATCACAGCAAGTGTGGGGCATCTACTTGCAAGTAACAGGAGTTGACCTTGTTTGCCACAGAAAAGCAGGAACCTATTGAAGGATTATCATAAGACTCACAATGGACTAGAGACCCAAAGGTCAGTTGTGGTGATAGTGAAGAAGAAAGGGTGAGTGTCCAGAGGACAGGCAGTCAGTAAATTCTGTCCCAGAAAAATGCCACTACCAATAAACTATAACCAAACTTTGGCCTTTGAGTTAGTCAAGATTTAACTCCTGGACAATGGCAGCTGGTTGGTGGGTTCAACCTCAGTCATACGTCAAGACTCTGGTCTTCAATGGTAGGGAGAACAGAACCCTACCTGTAACAAAGAAGTGCCTCAAAATAAGAAGGTCAGACATTGGGGGAGGGTGCTCACAATGAACAAGAATTGTATTCTTCAATTTAAAATGATGAATTATTCCCCTTGGTAAATGGGGGGGGGTGAAAGAAGAGAATCAAATCCCAGGACTGCCTAATTTCACAGTTTATATTCTTTTAAATGATGCTAACTTCTGCTATACCAAAATTCCCTTCAATCTTGGAAAAAGTTAGGCATAATGAAGTAATTTATTATGTATGTTTTTCTTAATGCTTATTCAAACCAGTTCCTTTATGTTTAACATTTGCAAAATAAGTTAATGTACAAAACTCAAGAAATTGTTTTGAGTGAGAATTAGTCCCTACTTCATGTGGAGTATAAAAAAATTCTAACTTCATCTCTCAAATAAATAAGCAATACCCTTTTTGAAAACTATTTTTTTCCAATAATTCTGTCACTATATAAAACAAATTTGGAACGCCTGTCTTTAAGATTCCCACTAGAGTCCCCATGTTGTTAATCTATGTCCTAAAGCCCAATCATACATGCTTAAGTTATATTACTGGCTCTCCTGACATTTTGATTTTAAATGTCATTGAGGGAAAAAAGTAATGATGCTTTCAAGAAACGATTTTTGGCATACATTTTAATCTGCCAGCAACTGGTCAAAAGTGTTGGTTGCTACAGAAACCATTAAATACAGATTTCAAGTCCTGCAAAAAGTTAAGAGAAGAAAAAGAAAACCACCCTTTATGAAGACACCCATGCTTTGCCAAATTTGGAAGGAAAAAAAAAAATCTCTATTTTATAATCAGAGGAATTAAGATAATTTATATGCCTTAAGATCTTAGAGCTGGTAACCAGACAGAATTTTAATCCTGGTCTGACATAAAACATGCACAAATTTTAAACTTAAAAAGAATAATAAGATTCAATAAAGTGGAGTTACATCTCAGTACTCTGCCAAAGAAAGAAAAATAGCAAGAAAATCATGGAGTTTCTTTGTTTCTTTCTTTTCTTTCTTTATTTGTTACCCTTATTGGATATAGAGTTGAGAGAAACTCCTAGAAAAACTGTTCAGGAAAGAAAAAGCTAAACTTCAGTAACAAATAATACCTTCATTATTTACCAGGAAAAAAAAATATGAATTTTAATTTAAAACATGTATTTAGTGGGAAAAAATGCTAAATTGCATGGGTTCATTATTTCTATAACAAAATGTTTCTTAATAATTTTAAGTTAACTTGCTTTAATGAGGACTTCTCTTGCTGAATGTTTTTTAAAACTGTATCAAAGAGTAAATGCCTTCCATTCATTTTCAGTTAACCATTAAATGACTATTTTTTCAGACTAAATGAGGACATGTGACCTGAGATGTATAAGAAATATTAAAGTAGGATTATCTACTATAACATGAAACTGTTACTTAAAAAGTAACAATTACTACTACATAAGTAACTTGATATTATGCCTAAATGCACAGCCCATTTTATCTGGTGGCTTCTATTCATTCTTTACACCCAGCTCACAGAGTGCCAGCCCTGCAAAGCCTTTTTTTTAGCATTCCTAAACAGAACACTACCATGATACTTTATAATATTGATGTTATCTGAATTATGCTATAATTATTTATAAGTCTGTCTCATACATGTGTATGAGTGCCTAGAGGATAGGAATCTTGTATTATGAAGCCTTCTGTTCTGAATGCCAAGTATAGCGCCTTGTGAAACTTACTAACTTATCATTCAAATATTTTTGGAGTGGATACAGGGGATGTCTGAATGGATGGATGAGAGAAAAATTCAAATGAGTAAAATTCTGTCTGATTTGGCTTCAGCAGTTGCTTAAAACATATGGATTCCTGGAATCAGTCATATTTTACCATTAACTCTAACCTTATTTTCAGGATGATTAGTGTTGGTTATTTTGTCCTTGTTGCTGTGAAAGTGTTAAGAAGAACAGAAAAGAATGAATATAGAAGTGCTTGAAGTCTAAGACTGATAAGACACTAGTCCTATGATAATTTCCATCAATTCTTCAAATCCTCTCAAGCCATTTGCTAGAGCCAGTTAAATAGCACTCTTGGGTTGAGGGAGACTATGCCTCTGAGCCCAGGAGATCAGGGTTTAGTCTAATACTCAAATGACAAACACAAGAATATGTTTTAACCCTCAACAAATAGAAGCATTCCTTGTTACTTAGCAGATTTTTCCTACCACAGCATAAAGGCATTGACATCTGCCAACCAGCAGATCCCTGGAATTGAAGATTTACTGGGAAAAGAACTATTTTCTTGATTTTTTAAATATTAAAAACAATAATTTCTGAATGCATTTATCTAAGGCTTTTGAGAAGCATGGTGAGTAAAATCCTTTTGTGGTAATGTTGGTGAAGACAATGAAAAGCAGTTATTTATGTTTTGAAGTAGACTGAGATCTCTGACATCCATGAGAACGCATAGCTTCTTTGTAAATATTTATAGGAATGATAAAAGTCACAAAAACATAAGTAAATATATACATTTCCCTATCTATTAAAGAGAGGACTACAAATTACCCAACTGAGTCATTCAGCCAGGGAAACATCAAAGCCATATGTTTAGGGGGAAATTATTAACTCAATTGGTATACAGCCAAAACATTGATGCATGCTATTTATGATCATTTGAATTAAGCAGAAATTTTCTGATTTTGCCTTGCTGATAGCACAGTCTATTCATCTACAATTACTGTTAGAAATCTGATTTTCCTTCTCAATTACAAACTTGTTGAATATATAGACCATATGTTCTGTCGTCACTATCCAACTTTCTGGAGAGTCATTGGAGAGTCATTGACCCAAAGGTCAGCATTTTCTTTTTTCCTTAAGGGCTATTTTCTGCTAAAATAATTAGAAAAGTAAGGGTGAGATTGTTTGAACCTCTCTTCTGAGATACCCATTTAATCAGTGCTCCTGGAACATACAGCTATATAGCCAGTAAGGACATTTAGTCAACAGCAAGACAGCTTCTAGGACAGTGGGGTCCCAATGGATCACTGAGTCCACCATGGTCATCTAAGTCTAGGTAAGAATATCATTTCTGCAAAATTATAAATTATCAGTCTGTGTCTCGTGACATATCCCTACTATGAAGTGACACATGATTATACTTGATTTCAGACTGTGTTCAGTAGATATTGAACAGCATTAGAGATTGCCTGGGCATTAATTTAATATTCTGAGAATAGGCAACTGAAAAGAAACAAACATTTCCCTTGGCATTCTGAAATGAATTATATTTCAGGGTATCCAGAATTCCTATGAATGTTAAAAAAATGAGTTTTATGTGAAATAACTCCAGTTAATAAATGCAGAAAGAAAAATAGAATTAAATATGCACTATGCAACTAATAATGAAATAACTAAGAAGATCGTTACTGATAGATGATAAAGTCATTAAAGGTGAGGTTGACAGTTAATGTCTACAGTTAAGAAATTTTGTGAGGGAAAGTGTGAACTATTAGTAATTTTGTCATTACCATAGACACAGACTGAAGTAATTCCAATTCTAAGTCCTGAAACTTTGAGAACATTTCTCTGTGGGCTGGGGAGCATACTGAAAGAAGTGCTGGAGTCAGGTGGAAGTGTTGAATGGTGCGTCACCCTGTTTCACGGTCCTTGATTTCTAAATCAATACCAGCAGCCTGATGATAGGCATTGAGCTAGGTCCTGTTTAAGACCTACTACATGGAGATAGTTAAAATTATTTTATAGAGCTAAACCAAGCTTGTTCATATGAAAGCCAAAAAATTATTCAACAGGTAAGCTAGGTTTAGAACTAACAAAATAAGACAAGCTATGAGAATGAAGGCAATTTCAAGGCAGAGGCAGGAACAGTAAGTTCAACAAGAGTTAGAAGTAGGTAAATTCTATTTAATCTCAGTGGTCCAGGAAGGTATTATAGAAAAGACAGGATCCAAGCTTGACTATTTTTAAAAAGTAGGATTTATAAAGAAAGAAAGGAGAGAGAATTCTAGACAGTGGGGAGAGTATGTCCCAAAGCACTGAACAGTGAGTGACAGCTGACAATTCACAAACTAGCTCGACTGAGTAAAGACTTATTAGAAAATAAAAAAGGAAAAAATGGAATGGAGTCCCTGCCCTTCAGACCTGCCCCATCCTAGGGACATATTTAACCACAGGGCTCGCAGTAGCTCACCAGCTAAATAATGTGTCAATTCTGTTCAGTACATTGGGAAACTTTGTTCTCTCCAGGTTTCCCATTCTCTTTTCCTTTAAACTCATCCTTGGTCTAGATCTTGCCAAAGTGCTGCTTCTTGATGTTTCAGAAACAAACAAATCTTTCATGAGATCCAAAGTATGCCCATTCCTTAGCTATAAAGAAGAATGAAATCATGTCATTTGCAGGAAAATGGGTGGAAATTGAGAACATCCTATTAAGTAAAAGGTCATATGTTCCAACATATGTGAAAACTAGAGATGAAAAAGGAAAATGGGTTCTTTCAAAACTTTTCCCATTCTGAAAATGGGGGATCTCATGAAAAGTAAAAGAAGATCAGTAATGGCTAACCTCACCACCACCTGGATGTGAGCAAATGAACAAGGTTACATTAAAACCTAATAGGGTCTTTGGTTGCTTAAATTTGACAGCTCATTTGTTTGCAAGGAACAAATATTTTCTCACACTAGGTCAAGTAAAGGGTAGTTTAAAAATACCAATGATCTGGAAACTAAATATTAACAGGGACTAAGGCAGCTCTGAGGATAGGCTATTCAGTTTCCCCTTCTCTGTTTTTCTTTGTGAATCTGCTCTAGCATCTCTTAACAATCAGATTTTTTTTTTTTTTTACACATTTAAAAATTCTGAGCTGGGTGCAGTGGCAAATGCCCCAGGGGATCAGGAGTCTGAGGCAGAAGGATTGCGAGTTCAAAGCCAGCCTCAGAAATTTAGCAAGGTTCTCAGCAACTTGGTGAGATCCTGTCTCAATATATATATATAAAAGGGCTGGGGATGTTGCTCAGTGGTTAAGCACCCCTGGGTTCAATTCAATCTCTACTGCCAAAAAAAAAAAAAAAAAAATTCTGATTCTTCAAAATTTTAATTCTTCTTTTTAGGACCCTTCTAGCCTGTAAGTAAAGTTTACCTTCTAATTCTTGTAAATAATCTCAATTCAAGAATTTTTGATCAGGAAATTGGTTGCCTCAGTACCTTTCACACCAAGCCTTGGACTTTAAATTATGGATCATACAGTAATTTGTTAACTTGCCATTTGACAGGTTGTACTTGCGTCAAGTGTTCAACCTTTATCTGATAGTCTATGATTGAGTTGCCAGAATATTTTGCTACAAAATTTCATAACTGTCAACTCAGCTATTTCTTAGATAGAGGTATTTTTTGAAGGGGAAGTAAAAAACTCTAACCTTATCTAACCTTATATATGCCTCAATCCCTAAGAAGTTAACCCATGTGAAGAGTGAAAGTCAAAGGGTTGACATTATACCCATGATGAGAAGAAGAGGTTCTTACTTCAGGGACAAACATAGGAGAAATTGAAACAGGTGATCTTTTTGTTATAAGATTTTAGGGGTACTGCTGTAGCTCTGGATCCCAAAGTCCTGGTTTCTGTATTCAGGCACTAAATGATGTCCTTGGGTCCACTGAGGGAATTTCCTTCTGAATAAATCCTCTCCAGCACTCCTTCTATGCGGTCATCCTGCTTTAACCCAAATGCCTCCAGAGAGGCAGAGCTTATCTCATGGGGACCTGGTTTAAGCAGTACCAGCCCTGACGGGAATTTCATGTTCAGTTATGTTCAGAATTTATTGTGAAGGGCAATAGTTCATGAGTATTCTCAACTACTTGGGAATTAGGCCATGATTAACAGATTCTGAAAGGAGCCAAGCTTAGAGAAGACAATCATCAAAGCCTCCCAGGGAATATAATGAGTGGCAATTTCTCTGTTACCAAAAAATTCCTACCCCTTTTTTTCCTGAATTGTGAATTTATAAAGTAGAATCAATTGACCAAATAGAGGTCAGCTCTTCGCCTTTCAACACTCAGTGGTCACTCACTACAGGGTCACTTAGCCAAAATGTGGCTCCTTGGAGTCTTCTTATGGGAGTGGGTGAGCAGTCCTGAGAGAAGTAAGGGACAGCCACAGTCACCAATTAAAGCCCAAACCCTTTCATAAAGTACTCAAACATGTCAGTGATCTGGTCTCACCTTCTACTTACAGCCTCCTCTTTTCCTTCTCATTTTCCCTCTTTAATCTTTATCTGGGTCATGCTGTACTCCTTGGCAGTGACTATTCACACCATTCACCATCACACTTACTTCTGCTCATAGTTTCCTCTGCGTCGAAAGCACATCCATAATTGTCCCATCAACACCTTATCTTTAAATTTTAATTTCTGTCACTTAGTTTAACTTCCCAGAGGCAACCACTGTCAATTCTTTTGACTGCTTCTTTTGCTACTTACATCCATATTACCAAATAAAATATTTATACTTCCATTTTTCTTTTTTTTTTTTTCAATTCTTCTAATTTCACTCCTAATTGTTGACTTTCCACCCACAGAATGTCCTCCTCTGACCACATCCTCTATTCTCCACACTTCCAAGATACTATACATGTAGTGTTGGTTTGATAACTGCTTGGTGTGTACATTGCTGTAACAGTTAGATATTGTTCATAGGTAACCACATGGTACACATTTACTTTTTTGTATATTTTTTTATTTCCCCTGAAGTTAACAATTGCTTTATTTTCTGTGTGCTAACGTATCCAAAAACTAACTTGCACTAACTTATCCACAGATTCTCTTCTATAGGTATAAATCTTCTCGATGTGTTTAAACATACTGAGTAATGTATTCATTTCGTCTGTTTCTTTGAAACAGTCCTTCTGGAGCCTTCCTTCCTCCTAGTGTTTCCTACAACTAGGGTGTTTCCTACAACTGTGGAAACCCCATTCCTTGGACACCTCTTCACCATCTTCTTGGGGATTGCCTTTCCTTCCCTCCTATACTAGATCTGATTATCTGCTTCTCTTGGTTATTCCAGTAGCTACCTGATAAAGCTGGGTGATAAAATGTGGAGAGATTTGGGACTATCATTTTGTACTACCCTTCACCATAATTATTTAAGCTATATGAGAATCTTTTGTTATAAATTTTCCTCAAAAGTTTAAAAGCCATGTTCTACATTATTTTAGCTTTTTAAATTCTGAGCACTTGGAAACTCTCTCTCTCATTTTTTCCCTCCGTTTTTCACCCTGATCTTTCTATTTCAGACTGTAGGATCTTCTCTTCATCCAGTGTTTCCAGGTTTCATAAAGACGTCTGTTCTGTAGTGCCTTTCCTCATTCATTTCGCCAGACACTTGATGGGCACTTTCAACCTCGAAACTTCTGTTCTTCATTTCTACCAATATCTTTATTTTTTCCTTTGGCAATATACTCCCTTTAGATATCTATGTTGTGTCTGTCTGAAACTACTACTTTTGATTTTAGAATATGTAGGATTGCTCTTATAGTTTTCTGTTGTTTTTATTTCCTATTTTTGTTGTTCTATTTTCTATAAATTCCATGATATATCCTCCAAGGGAGGGATTTGTAATGAATATATGTCAGTGTGTATGTGTCTAAGTTATTTAATATGTATATTAAAAATATTTTGCAAACAGAATGCCTCAATAATTTTCTAAATCTTCAACTCAGCCTTCATAATTCAATTCTACCTTCAATAAGTTTGGTTAATTGTTGTTCCTTCATACTGTACAGTGGAAAGTAGCCAAATATTTAGGATTTTATTTTAGAATCAAAACCAAGAGACTAACTTCCTTAAAGAATGCTGAAGCTGACAAAGTCCCTGATTGTATTGCATATTAATTAACATGATTTATCTACTTAGCAATTAATTAAGAAACTTTAAATTACCCTTCACATCATTTTCTCCCAACACCCAGTCTATGAAGCATCAACTTTTTATATGAATAGATGATAAAACTGGTCTTTGATTTACTTTGCTTTTAGTTCTCTCTCCAGCTCCAACTACCGAGGTGAAAACATAGCAATTGTGTTTGCTACTTCTCCCCAGATTGAAACCCTTATCACAACAAGGAAGTGGATATTGGTGATCTTTGTCAGTCAGTGTGTTTGTGATTTGCCAGATGCCCTCTTGTCTTGATGCCTCAACCCAATGGTTAGTGTTTCATAGTGGCAATTGCAGTCACCTACCCCTCTGGATTACATTGGAGGAGGAGAAGGCACATTTAGGGACCCTCAGATCACATTATATAGATAGAACTGTTCCATTCATGCTCTGTATGTAAAGCTGAGCTACAGGAAGCAGAGGAATTTATCTACCCACAAATGCCTGACTTCTCCTGAATATTCCGTTTGATCTATGAGATAGTCTAAAGTAATCCCTAAGTCTTTCCTCTAATTTCATCCTGTTAATCACCAAGTCCTTTCATTATACTTTTTTAATATCTCTCTCTGGAAATTTTGATCCCATTATTTCCACTGCCATTCCTGATTTTATATTCCAATGACCCCTTTATGAATAACTGAGTAATTTCCTCAATGTTTCTCTACCTCCAAACCCTTTGCTTCAGGATCTATCCTTCATTAATGTTGTTAAAAAATACACCACTGATTTGTCCACCCTCAGCTTAAATGATTCATTTTAGAGGCTCTTTTCCTACTTTTTGAGGAAAACTCAAAACTCTAAACCATATCCTTGAGGCCACATGAATGATCTCACACCTGTTCATGCGAACTTGTTCCCGCCGGGACTGGCTACATAATTTGTGGGGCTCTGTTATAAACTTTTTCATTGCTGTGACCAAAAGGTCTGACAAGAAGAATGTAGATTCGGTCTCCAAAATCTCAGTTCATAGACAGCAGACTCATTGCTCTCGGTCCCAAATGAGGCAGAACATCGTAGTGGAAGGGTGTGGCAAAGAAAAGGCACTCAGAAAGTGGCAATAAGGAAGCTGAGAGACAACTCCACTGTCTAGGAATAAAATATAAATCCCAAAGGCATGCCTCCAGCAACCCACCTCTTCCAGCAATACCTTACCTGCCTATAGTTACTTAAATCTAATAATTTAAGCTCTGAACATTCTTGCATTCTTCCACACATGAAGTTTTGGGGCACACCTCATATCTAAACCATAACAAGCTTGATGCCAAATAGAAAATACAAGGAACTTGTTCATATACTAAAAATGTCAAGGTGATAACAGCCCAGCATTAAGCCAAGTATGGGATTCTTCTAAGCTCAGCACTTACATGTGTGCCCAGATTGCATGATTGTGAAGACAGCCTTGCCCCAGATATTAAGAACTAAAACTAATAACAATAGGATGCCACCAGTCAAGACCTTTCTCCCCCTATTACTTACAAAGCCTCAAATATGCCATGCTGTTTTCCCCTCTTTGACTTCCCTTCCTCAGACTCTTTCCTCTGTTAGGAGAAATCAAACTGTTCTTGCAAACTCAGTTTAGATCTATTAAACTCTGGCAGTGCTATTCCTGACCTCTCCTCCCTTACTTCTAACTTTGATTAAATGTCCCTCTTCTATGCTACTTTGATCCCTCGTATGTGCTTTTGTGATAGATTCTATCATTAAGTTGTTTGTATTTTTTGTCTGTCTCTAAGTCTGTGAAGTCTTTGATTTTCCCCCTTGACATCCTGGAGCCTAGGACAGTTCTTGACACAGTCTGTGCATGATAAAAGTTTGTTGAACATAAAATTAAAAATAAATTTATGTCAGAAATGAAATTCAAAAATTTAATTCCATGATTCATTTCATAACAGGACATATAATTTTTCCCTTTGCACAAACTTAAAAGTGCATATTTTGCTGGCATCTGTCAGATACAGTGTTAAAACACAGTCTTCACTCTATGTCATGAAGATTAGAGGGAATAATTTGACCTTTAAAGGTGGATATGAGTCTATACTACAGCTATTAAATATCCAATTTTAACTCAACTCTTTGATGTATCATGTTTTAGCCTAGTGAATAATTAACTTTTCATAAACTCTGCATATTTTAGAAACACTCTAGAGATTTTTTTAAAAAGTATGTTTCTTAGATCCTTGACTGACATTTACTGTCTAAAATTTATCTCAGAGCCAGAGAAATAGATCTATCAGTATTTCCTCCTTTCCCAGATTCTGCACCCCCCCTGACTTGTTCTGTTTTATTGGAAATAGTGTGTTAATATTTGCAATAGAATTTCATAGCAGAATATGGTCTCTTGGCCTAACATGCTAAGTTCCCCAATTCACTTATTGATAATGTTTAATTACAAATAATCTAACAGATGAAGTAATTACTCAAAGCATACACACCTGAAGTGTTTCATCCAATGACATTTTTATATTTTTGAAATCATACTGTATTTAAATTTTTCATTTATCTTCATGTCCCCATGATATTAAGAAGTTTGCATATTTTAAAAATACCTTAGGAACCTTAAAAGTATATTTTCTAAGTGTATTTGTTAATGTTTTGAGTGAAATTTGATAAGGTTAATAATAATCTTATTAACATAAATGTAAAAAATACCTAGTGTTTTCATGTGAAGATAGCATTATTTCCTTTGTAATATCTTTTTGTAGAAATTTTCAGTGGTTTCTGGCTTTTTTCCCAAAATCAATAGGACTCTAATAACTTTTATCTATATAAACACAAATGTTTGTATGCATATGCTATGAATTTCTTTATTTTCCTATGTTACATATAACCAAGTAAAATAGTATTATCAAATCACTTTAAAGAGAGATTGCACCAACCTGATTTCATTAATCTAGACATTTATAACATTGTATATATTCTTTACCTTTCATTCTTTAAAAATATAATTGTTAGATTTTATCTCACTCCAGTTAGAACAGCAATCAACAAATAACAATAATTACTGGTGAAGCTCTGGGGGAAAAGGGTAATGCTTATATTTTGTTGGTGGGAACTGCAACTTTGTGTAATCACTTTTGGAAAGCACTATGGAGCTTTCTCAAAACTTAGGAATGTACTCACCATATAACCCAGCTATCCCATACCTTGGTAATTTATTCAAAAGAATCAAAATAAGCATACTATAGGGATACATGAATACCAAGCTTCAGAGCAGTACAATCACAACAGCCAAGTTATAGAACCAGCCTAGGTGCCCATCAACTGAAAAATGGATAAAGGAAATGTGGTATATATAAACAATGGAGTTTTACTTAGCCATAAAGGAGAATAAAATTATTTCATTTGCCAGTAAATGGATGGAACCAGAGAATATCATGCTAAGTTGAAATAAGTCAGATTGAGGAAGTCAAGGGTCAAATGCTTTCTCTCAAATGCAGAACCTAGAGAGGAAGCAGGAGGAAAAGGAATGAAAAAAGAGGGTCTCACAAAAATAGAAGAGAGACCAACAGAGTAGAGGAAGGGGATCCAGAAGTAAGGAACAGGGGCAGGGAGAGTATGGGGAAGTACTGAGGAATAAAATCTTTCAAATTATGCTATATCCATATATGAATACATTACAATGAATCCCACATGTATATGTATATATATATATATGTATATATAATTGCAATGCACTAATTAAAATACCAATAGTGATAGTAGAACGGAAGAGGTGAGAGGAAGGGAAAGTACTGGGAATGATTGATCAAATTATGTTATTACATGTATAAATATGGCATAATGAATTCCACTATTATATATAATTGTAATGCGTCAATAAAAATAAGTGATAAATAAATAACATTTGCTAATTCAATGAAATATAACTTTGTTTAAACATATATTTCTTTGGTTATTAATGAAGTTAATATTTTTCCTAATTTTTATCACTTTATTTCCATTCATTTGAATAGAAAAGGAGAGCACATAAACCTTCACATTAGTATCACAGTGCTTTGTACCTCCCCTGAGCGATTTCCTTCCCTCCCCTGGATTAATGGAATTCTAGGCTCTAGCCTTGTGATACATCCAGACACTTGTGTTTCCTTCTGTATTTGGCTCCTCATGTCAGGCCCTTTTGCTGTTCTTTGTCTTCTTTCCATGTCTGACTTGTTGATATTCTTAAGCTCTCTTCTCTTCTGCCTCTGCAATTCTCATTTGATTTCATGAACTCTCAGAGCTGGAGAAATCACTCACATCTTCACTGATAAATTATTTGTCTACCTTCTTTCTCACTAGCTTCATAAATTGACAGCTGTTTACTGGATGTCTACATTTGGCTCTCACAGTAATCTCAAAATCAACAAATCTATAAAGTCTTATAGATCATTTCTGCAACAAATTTGAACCCCTTAAAGCTTATTCCTGTTCCAATGTTTCAGTCCTAAGATAATGACAGAACAATCCACTCCACAGTTCAAAGCTAGAAATCACTGCCCTTTAGACCATTATCATACTTCATGAATCATAATGCTGAAATCTCTAAGTGCGTTTTAATCTATGGATTTTATTTTTGTCTAAAATCTTATTGCTTGTGCTATTTAAATAGTTTCCTAGCTTCAACCCTCCTTTCCTCAATTTGTACACCACAATGATAAGTACATTCTTCATTGCATATTTTGTCATCACACTCTCATTCTAAAGATGCTCAGACTAGCTTTCAGCCAAGTTGGAATAGCAAAACAGATTTGTCCCCCACTTGAAACAACTAAAAATGTTGACAGAATATTTGAATGACAACTTTCCTTAGCATGGATACCCACAATAAAAGACAGTGGCATCTGAGGGACAGAGCATTCATAGCATGGAGAATTTCCAGGAACTGGGTAAGGTACAGGAAATGAGAGAGCTTCTCAGAATTCCTCAAGTTTGCAGAAGTCCTTCCTGAGTATTCAGCCAAATGCTGATCAACACATGTGTGTGGAGAAATTGCCCAGAGCTAAGGAATAACGTTAGAATTAGAGGGAATCATGCTGGGAATATGTTTTATTTTTCTCCTCAGCAGAGTGGAAGGTCTTCGAAATCTAGAGCATTCAGACCACAGAACATTCAGAAGGGACTGACTTGGTGAGGAACTAGACCCAACTAAATGTTACACTGACTACAATTAACCAATCCTCAAAATGTGTTCCTTTGATTTTGTCAGCTCCACACTAGGGACTCTACAAGCTGGATTACTTACTATCTGAAAGATGGAATAAACTCAATAAGCTCTTAGGAGGAACTGTGACTATGTAGCTAGGGGGAAAAAAGATTTTCAGCTCATTCCAATATTCTTATCTATAGAAAAATTAGAGGATCTCAGAGAGAAGTTGGTCTTATCCGAAAGAAAGAGTCATGCATAAAAATGAATAAGAGATGATATTCCCTATTTTCCATATGCCATGAAACAGAATAGTGTAAAGGAAAACGCATAAGAAGGACAAACTACCTTGCATGCTTGTTCATGTCTTGTGCACAATATTTTTTATAAGTGATATCTTTTTATTCATTCATTCAAAAAGCATATGTTTGAGCATCTTATTTCCATCAATGTGCTGGACTGGAGCTATAGCAGCGATTTTTCAAATGGGAGCAGTTTTGATCCTGGGAGGCATTTGACAATTTCTGGATACAGTTTTGTTTGTCTCAACTTGGAGGGGAGCAGTTCTACTAGAGTTCAATGTATAGAAGCCAAGGATACTGCTAACCATCCTGCAATTCACAAGGCAGCCTCCAACATTATAGAATTATTGAGTCAAAAATATCGATAGTGTCAAGGCTGGGATATCTTGAAATAGAGCAATAATTTATGTTTTTTTCATCTTTAAATGTATTTATTAGTGTACTAAATTTTATATGTGTTAGATATTTGTTTCTTCCTTTACAAATTACCTGCTCATGTTTTTTAGTCCATTTTATTGTTGGAAGTCTTCTCTTTTATTTGTCAATTTGCAAGTATTATACTGAAATTTCTTCCATGAATGAAAATTCTCTCTATGATATTTTGAATTGGTATCTGTGGCCTGTAAGACTGCTATGAAACCTATTTTTATTTTTTTTAATTTTATTTAATTTTTACAGACTGCATTTTGATTCAGTGTACACAAATGGGGAACAACTTTTCATTTCTATGGTTGTATGCAATGTAGATTCATACCCTTTGTAATCATACATGTGCATAGGGTAATGATGTCTGTCTCAGTCCACTATCTTTCCTACCCTAGTCTCCTCCCCCACCTCATTTCCCTCTACACAATCAAAAGTTCCTCCATTCTTCTCTTTAACTTCCCTTGGTAGATATCATCATCCACTTATCAGAGAAAGCATTCAACCTTTGTGTTTTGGGGGATTGGCTTATTTAACTTAGCATGCTTGAACTCCATTCATTTACCTGCAAATGCCATAATTTTAATCTTCTTTATGGCTGAATAATATTCCATTGTGTATATATACCACAGTTTCTTAATCCATTGAAGGTCTTCTAGATTGGTTCCACAATCTAGTTATTGTGAATTTAGCTGCTGTAAACATTGATATGGCTGTGTTACAGTAGTATGCTGATTTTAAGTTCTTTGGGTGTGAATTGAGGAGTAGGAGAGCTGGGTCAAATGGTGGGCCCATAAGTTTTGTGTAGGGTGAGAGGTAGGGGTTTAATTTCATTTTACTGCATTTCCAGTTTTCCCAGAACCATTTGTTGAAAAGGCTATAGTTTCTCCATTGTATGTTTTTGGCACCTTTATCTAGTTTGAGATAACTGTATTTATGTGGGTGTGTCTCCGTGTCTTCTATTCTGTACCATTGGTCTACCTGTCTATTTTGGTGACAATACAATGCCATTTTTGTTACTATTTCTCTGTAGTATAGTTTAAGGTCTGGTATTGTGATAACTCCTGCTTCACTCTTCCTGCTCTGGATTGCTTTTGCAATTCTGGGTCTCTTATACTTCCAGATGAATTCCATGATTGCTTTCTCTATTTCTATCAGGAATGTCATTGAGATTTTAATTGGAATTCATTGATTCTGTATAGTGTTGTCATTGGATTCTATAAATATAGCATCTTGGTTTGTTTGGGACACTTTCTTCCCTTGTTTTTTCATGTTGTTCCTGTATCTTCCCCTCTAGCAGTGCGGATCTGAGGTATTACAGTCCTCCCACCCCCCACAGGTTTATTGTGATCCTGTAGGTTTCCAATACCTCTCCTGGCAATGAAATTCCAGTCTCCAGCAGATGTCTCAGGATGGGAGCTTCCCCACTTAAAGATGGTGGCTTCCACATCAGGTATAATCTAAGATGGCTGCATCAACTTCTGAACATGTTGGTAGACAGGGAGTTGCAGCATGGGCAAACCAGTCCACACAGGACCTGGGTGGACCAGGCTGGGGTCCTGAAGTGGCACACGGTCAGGCTGGCAACAATTTATGTTTTGATAGCCCCTGCTCTTTGATGGCCCCTACTCTCAGTGAACTTTGATGGATTTAAAGTAACCCTTAACAAGAAAAAAAAGAGAGTTACAGGGTTGGCAATATGACATGATCAAGATTATTTCTGATTTGTAATTTCATCTTCAATATATAGCATAGAATTTTAGTCCATGAAAATGAATAATATATCAAATAATAGAATAGGTGATTAGAATCCACTTGACTTTTTTCTCTGTTTTTATTCAAGAGTGGATATATGAATGTGTATTTGCATGTAAAGATATATGATGTGCCAATTATAATTACATGATAATTTTTAAAATAAATGTTGATATAAAGTATCCTGTATGTATTTAAAGTGTACAATTTAACAAGTTTTGACATTTTGAATACAATTTTTGATGAAAACCTCATCGAAATCAAGAAAAGGCCCACATGTATTAACATGGTTTTAGTCAGGTTTTATGCTTCTGTGACCAAAAGACCTGCCAAGAACAATTAGAGGACAAAAAGTTGAGTTGGGGGCTCATGGTTTCAGAAGTCCGATATCTTCAAATATTTTTATCACTTCTGTCTGCCATTTTCCTCTTCTTAATAGTGTATTTTGAAGAACAGAGTTTGTTTTCTTTCATGGATCATTTTGGAGAATGAAACTTTTACTTAACCAAGGTCACAAATGTTTTCTCTGGAATCTTCCTATAGAAGAATTTTGATTTCTGGGGGGGTTATATTTAGGACTTGGGTCTATTTTTAATTAATAATACATGGTACAAGATACAGATCAAAATCCATTTTTTCTCATTAGAATATATATTGAATTGCCTTGCAATTACATTAAAAATCATCTGATCTTCTGTATATATGTAGTTCTGCTTTTTGGCTCCTTTTTCTATTTAGTTTATCTATTTGTCTTGTTTCCAGCACCTTACTTTGGTGATTACTATTTGCTTTATAATTAATCTTGGGCTGAGATAATACAACTTCTCCAAATTCTTTCATTTTAAAAAGTTGTTCTGGCTATTCTGTCTTAGAATCAGGTTGGAAAGTAATTCTTCTCCTTCAATTTACTGGAAGAGTTTATGTAAAACTGGCACCAGTTCTTTCTTAAGTGCTTGGTAAAAGTGAAGCCTGAAGTTTTCATTGAGGTAAAGCCTTGGAATAATAACAAAAATTATTTGGTATAAAGATGTTTAAATCATCTTTTTTCTTAAGTGAGCTCAGTTGCCTTAGTTATTCTAGAAATTTGTCACTTTCATCTAACTTATCAAATAATTCTTTATATTTATCCATGTTATTCTTACACTTTTTAATTCTTTTGTGTGGAAATAGGTTTCATTTAACATTATTTTTTTCATTCTTCAAATCTCCCTTTAACACTTTGTAAAATGTAGGTGTGCTAGTTGTAAATTTGTTTAGATATTTTGAGTGTGAGAAATTCTTTATTTCAGCTTACTTGTTGAAGGAAATTCTAATGGAATAGAAAATTTTAAATTGACCTTTGGAAACCATTTTACCTCAAAAATGTATGTCATTGCCTTTTAGCCTGCATTGTTTCAATGAGAAGTCTACTGTAATCCTTATCTTTTTTTCACTGTAATTGTAGCATGTCTTGTTTTCTCTAGTGTCTTTTAATATTTTCTCTTTATCACTAGTTTTGAGAAATTTTATTATGATGCACTTTGATTTCTTTTTTTTTTTTTTTTTTTTTTTGGTACTAGGAATCTGAGCCACATCCCCAGTCTTTTTTTGTATTTTATTTAGAGACAGGGTCTCACTGCTCACTGAGTTGCTTAGTGCCTCACTTTAGCCGAGGCTGTCTTTGAACTTGAAATCCTCCTGCCTCAGCTTTCAGAGTTGCTAGGATTATAGGTGTGCACCACTGCGCCTGTTTGATTTCATTTTTTTTTTTTTTTTCTTTTTTTTTTTTTTTTATTTTATTGTAAACAAATGGGATACATGTTGCCTCTCTGTTTGTACATGGCGCAAAGGCATACCATTTGTGTAATCATAAATCCACATACAGTAATGTTGTTTGATTCATTCTGTTATTTTTTCCCCTTCCCCCCACCCCTCCCACCCCTCTTTACCCTCTATACAGTACTTTCTTCCTCCATACTTGCCCCCCTCCCTAACCCTAACTCTAACCCTACCACTAACCCTTCCCTCCCCCCCATTATGTGTCATCCTCCACTTATTAGCGATATCATTTGTCCCTTGTCTTTTTGAGATTGGCTTATCTCACTTAGCATGATATTCTCCAATTTCATCCATTTGCCTGCAAATGCCATAATTTTGTCATTCTTTATGGCTGAGTAATATTCCATTGTGTATATATACCACAGTTTCTTTATCCACTCGTCAATTGAAGGGCATCTAGGTTGGTTCCATAGTCTGGCTATTGTGAATTGAGCAGCGATGAACATTGATGTGGCTGTATCTCTGTAGTATGCTGATTTTAGATCTTTTGGGTATAGGCCAAGGAGTGGGATAGCTGGGTCAAATGGAGGGTCCATTCCAAGTTTTCTAAGGAATCTCCACACTGCTTTCCAGAGTGGCTGCACTAATTTGCAGCCCCACCAGCAATGTATGAGTGTACCTTTCTCCCCACATCCTCGTCAACACCTGTTGCTTGTATTTTTGATAATCGCCATTCTAATTGGGGTGAGATGGAATCTTAGGGTGGTTTTGATTTGCATTTCTCTTATTACTAGAGATGTTGAACATTTTTTCATATGTTTATTGATTGCTTGTACATCTTCTTCTGTGAAGTGTCTGTTCATTTCCTTAGCCCATTTGTCGATTGGATTATTTGTATTCTTGGTGTAGAGTTTTTTGAGTTCTTTATAGATTCTGGAGATTAGTGCTCTATCTGAAGTATGATTGGCAAAGATATTCTCCCACTCTGTAGGCTCTTTCTTCACATTACTGATAGTTTCCTTTGCTGAGAGAAAGCTTTTTTAGTTTGAATCTATCCCAGTTATTGATTCTTGCTTTTATTTCTTGTGCTATGGGAGTCCTGTTGAGGAAGTCTGGTCCTAGGCCGACATGTTGAAGATCGGGACCTACTTTTTCTTCTATAATCTGCAGAGTCTCTGGTCTGATTCCAAGGTCCTTAATCCATTTTGAGTTGAGTTTTGTGCAGGGTGAGAGATATGGGTTTAGTTTCATTCTGTTGCATATGGATTTCCAATTCTCCCAGCACCATTTGTTGAAGAGGCTATCTTTTCTCCATTGCATATTTTTGGCGCCTTTGTCTAGTATTAGAATATTGTATTTATTTGGGTTTGTGTCCGTGTCCTCTATTCTGTACCATTGATCTACCTGTCTATTTTGGTACCAGTACCATGCCGTCTTTGTTACTATTGCTTTGTAATAAAGTTGAAGTTCGGGTATTGCGATACCCCTTGCTTCATTTTTCCTGCGAAGGATTGCTTTAGCTATTCTGGGTTTCTTATTCTTCCAGATGAATTTCATGATTGCTTGCTCTATTTCTGTAAGGTACGTCATTGGGATTTTAATTGGGATTGCATTGAATCTGTATAGCACTTTTGGTAGTATGGCCATTTTGACAATATTAATTCTGCCTATCCAAGAACATGGGAGATCTTTCCATCTTCTAAGGTTTTCTTCGATTTCTTTCTTTAGTGTTCTGTAGTTCTCATTGTAGAGGTCTTTCACCTCTTTTGAGAGATTGATTCCCAAGTATTTTATTTTCTTGAGGTAAGAGTTTATTGTGCTTCATGGACTTGTGGATTTAAATTCTTGTTCAAATTTGGAAATTTTTCCACTTTGTTTTAATACTTCAAATTATTTTGTAAGTCCATTTGATAACTCCAATTTCATCAAACTGTTGTAATAATTTTTCTAACTGAAATTCTGTATCCTTTGACCAATATTTCTCCAACACCTCCCTTATTAAGCTGCTTATAGTTGTTCTACAACTTGCTGAATCTTTTTGTTCTTCTTTAGTCTTTTTTCTCTGTTTTTCATTTTGAGCATTTTCTATTGCCATGTCTTCAAGTACATTATTTCTTCTACAATGGTCATCTTCCATTAATTTCAACCAATTATACTGACTATTTCTTCTACAATGGTTTAACTACCATTACTTTCGACCAATGTATTTTTCATCTTAGATACTGTATTATTTTTACTGAAAATTTTATTTACATCATTAAAATATTTTTCCTGTCTCTATTTAATTTGCTCAATCTTCCTCTTGATTCTTAGAATCAAGAAATGCTGTCATCATTTAATTTTAACTATGAACTGGTTAAATAATCTTCAATTGTAATTAAAATGTTCTTTTGTATGTAAATAAATATTAAGGTAACTAAATGTTAAGGTAAATGCCTTTTATTTATTTATGTATTTATTTTGTGGTGCCAGGAATTGAATGTGGAGCACTTAACTACTAAGACCCAGCCCTGTTTACTTTTTTTTTTTTTTTGAGACAGTCTTGCTAAGTTGCATAGGGCCTTGCTAATGAATTAACTGGCTTTGAACTTACAATCCTCTGGCATCTGAAGCCAGAGGGATTACAGGCATGTTCCACCATACCCAGTCATAAAATGAGTTTCTAAAATGAAAATGAAATATATTAGTTATCCACACATCATATAAAATGTAGAATTTCTTTTCTTAGCATCTTTTTCCATATTTTATTGGTACATTGTGGTTATAAGTAATGGTGGGATTCATTGTTACATATTCATATATGAACACAATGTATCAATATAATTGGCATTACAATTCCCCAGTATATCCCCTTTCCCTCCATTTCCTGTTCTACCCAGGTTCCTTTCCCCAACTCTGTTGATCTCCCTTCAGTTTCAATGCGATACCCCTGACACCACCTTTCTTTTCCTTTTTCTTTTCTTCCACATATGAGAGAAGATAGGATCCTTGACATTGAGTTTTGCTTATTTTAGTTATCATAATATTCTCAAGTTCCATCTATTTTCCTGCAAATGACATAATTTCATTCTTTTTTATGGCTGAATAAAACTCTATTGTGTATATATAACCCATTTTCTTTACCCATCCATCAATAGACACCCGGGCTGGTTTCATTATTTGGCTATTGTGAATCATACTCTTATAAACATTAGTATGCATGTTTCACAATAGTATGATGACTTTATCCCTCTCGTATAAATACTGAGGAGTGAAATAGCTGAGTCATATGATGGCTCCATTTCTAGTCTTTTGAGGAAACTATATACAAATTTCCATAGTAGTTGTACTAATTTATAATCCCACCAAGAATGTCAAAGTGTTCCTTTTCCCCCCATCCTCTCCAGCATTTATTATTGTTTATATTATAGATGGCTGCCTATTGTTTGCCATTCTGGTTGGTGTGAGATGAAATCTCAGTGTAATTTTGATTTACTTAATTTGACTTTCCTAATTGCTAATGATGTTGAACATTTTTCATATATTTTTGACCATGTGTATTTCTTTTTTAAAGAAGTGTCTGTTTACTTCATTTGACCTTTTATTAATTGGATAATTTGCTTTTTGGATGTTAAGTTTTTTGCATTCTTTACATATTCTAAATATTAATCCTCTGTCAGAAATGTAACTGGTAAAGAAATATGGGATTTTCTCCCATTCCGTATGTTCTTTCTTCACATTCTTAATTATTTCCTTTCCTGTGCAGAAGTTTTACAATTTGATGTCATCACATTTATTAATTCTTGGTAGCATTTCCTGAGTTTTAGGGGTTCCATTGAGAAAGTTCTTGTTTGCACCTATTGTTGAAATGTTGATCCTACGTATTTTTCAAGGAGTTGCATGGGTTCTAGCTTCAGCCCTAGATCTTTGATGCATTTTGAGTTCACTTTTGTGCAGGGTGAGAGTTAAGGATCTAGTCTTACTCTTCTACATAGGGATAACCAATTTTCCCAGTATCATTTGTTTAAAAAGTTGCCTTTTCTCCAATCACATGTTTCTGGCATCTTTGTCAGGTATCAGATGACTATAAGTATGTGGATTTGTTTCTGTACTTTCTAATTTGTACCATTGGTTTATATACCTATTTTTATGCCTTTAGTAAACACAAATGTCCAAAAGCTTGAGACCCATTGTTTCATATTTCAGTTGGGAGGCTAAAACACATTCCTTGTTACTCCAGGGCCAATAGCAAAGCTACTCTTTTTGGAGTTTGATTATTCTGTCTCCTTAGATTCAGTTCTATTTTAGGCCCGCTAACTGAATAGTTCATTTAGTCTCCTCTGCCATTTTCCTTACATAATATTCTTTCTGAGAACAATGCTTGTTCCTTCAAAAACAGGGTCTGAAGGATTATGGAAAATAATATCCCTACAAGACAGCTGCCCAAGAAAAATGGAGAGACAGCATGGCTCTGGAGGAGGGAGGGGAAATTAGCCAAACATTAAACCTCTCCCGTACATCCTTTCCTAATAACAATGAGCCCTGAGGGGAAAAAAAATCAAACTTTTATCCCTCCAGGTTCATCCCCATCCATCTCCACCAAAAGGAAACATTTATTCCTTCCCAACCCCAGTGCATCTTGAAGGAAGGAGGCAAACACTGAAATGCTGGGCCCTGGACTTTGACCTTCCTCATTGCAAATTAGCCCTAGATGGAGGCACAGAAAATATTGAAACTCTGGGAAACAATGGATCCCAGGGGTTGTGGGGATGGGCAAGATTTGAGTACTCATCCCTCGGGATCTGGACTCCTGTCTCCCCAGATAATAATGAGTTTAACCCTTTTTATATCTACCTTCCTAAGTTAAAGTTCTAACCCGAACAACTAGTCCCGGACTGTCCAAACTGCACATCCATAGTCTCCAATGAAACTATAAAAACCCAGACTCCTTCTCTAACCTGGGGGCCAGCTCCATACCCAGAAAATGGGCCCTCCCATGCCTGATCAATGGACTTCACCGCAGAATAAAGGAAAGTTTGCTGACCTGAGGTTTGCTTCCTATCTCCTGCCTCCATCATTTGTGGGCCATGAGCTTATGGGACCCCCCTTATTGTATAATAGAGATATAGAGGATGTAAATATTACTTAGTTATTTGACACTGGATTTGAGTCACACATTCAATGTGATCACACTCTGTATTTTAACTTCTATGATCCTAGTAACTCAAATGGGAGGGAGAAAAGGCATCAATTAAAGATCTTTCCTAGAATAAAATACTTTGAGTAAATATGGAAAATACAAAACCACACAAAAAGGCACATAAATACTACAAGATACATAATTTAAAATTATGGAAGTTATACTAACGGGTTTCTTAAGAAGGACTGATCATATTGTCTTGGAGGAGAATCAAGAAAATCATTTAAGAAAACAACATCCATAAATTGCCTCCAATGTATCCACTAACTTGCCTATTTCCCTATACAGCTATTCTGCCTTTGCTTTCTATTTTTCTATGACCTAAAAAAAAAAAAAAAAAAAAAAAAAACCCTAAACTTGCCAGTTGCAGTGGCACATGTCTGTAATCTCAGCTATTTGGGAAGCTGAGGCAGGAAGATCACAAATACAAGATCAGCCTCAGGAACTTAGTGAGACATTGTCTGCAAATAAAAAGGACTTGAGATTCAGCTCTGGGTTCAATCTCCCCCCCCCAAAAAAGAATAAAAAAAAAAAAAAAAAAAGAAATCCCACCCTTAGATTTATGTTTTAGATCATGTCCTGTCTTCATAAACATTGCTCCAGCTTTCTGCTGCTGCTGCTTCTTTATTTTCTTTCTTCCTATTTATTCTGTTGGTGCATATTCATTATACAGAATGGTGGGTTTCACTGTGGCATATTTGTATATACATAAAAATGTAATTTGTAATCTTCTGCAATAAGATTTTTTTAATTCAGGACTGGTGCTGTAGCTCAGTGGTAGAGTGCTTGTCTGGCATGTGTGAGGCACTGGGTTCGATCCTCAGCACCACATAAAAATAAACAAATAAAACAAAAGCATTCTGTTCATATACAGCTACAAAAAAAGTTTAAAAAATGATTTTTCATTCCTACTTTATCTTTTTTAATAGCTTACATAGTTCTATTACACACAGCTTAAAAAAGCAGAAAAAGGAAAAACCACATCTCTTGATGATAACTCCCTTTTCATCTGCCTCTGTTTCTCTCCTGACTCATGCAGCCAATTTCCTTCCTTTCTTTATCACCTCTACCCTAATCTGGCTTCCAACCTCTATATCTACTAAAACTGCTATTTTCAAGGTTTAAAATAAAAATCTCTGTTGAGCTAAATCTGTGTTCTCAATCCACATCTTCCATGCACTGTATCTTCAAGAAAACTAAACCAAAAATAAACAAAAAAGTCTTTGCATCTGCCAAGATACCGTGTAATAGACTTATCATTTTGGATGGTCTTTTTCAGGCTGCATTATCAGTGTCTCTTTTTCCCCCAGACTTTTAATGTCAGAGCCTGATCTATGAATCACACTGTATGCTCTTTATCAATGACCTCATTTGTTATCATATGAAAACTTTTTTGCTGTACCTTTTGATGTGTATTATAAGCTTAGCACTTTTGATGTGTATTATAAGTTTAGCACATTCACCTGAGCTCTTATATGATCTCTTTTTCAGTACCCATAGTATATTTTATAATATTAAACACAGATATGTATATATATATATATGTAAACTAAAACCTTAAAATTTTTACCTTTTCCTTCTTTTAGTTATACAGAATTATGTGTATGTATTTTATATTTTATATAAAAAGAGTGTATTAATTCTTCCAGGTAGAAGTTTGGCTATCAATTATTTTCTAAATATTTACTTTCAATTTATTTGGGCAACAGTTTGAATCAGTTAAAACTGCTTCTAAACTCTACTGTCTCATTGGCTTTAAAAATCAATACATTTTTTATTCTGTAAGGTTCAGATAAAGCATATTTCTTTCCCTCTTTTTCTATTTCTTTCTATTTCTACTTTGCTTTATTTAAAAACTCAGTTGAAAAAAATCTTGATTATTAACTTACATTTTCAAAATTCTGTCTTCCTTTATGATTTCCTCCTGCATTTAACTTTGCCAAACTATTAGGAAAGTGACAGCATAAATCACTTATGAAATAAGGCTTCTACAAATGATGACATGTACAATGGATTTTTTAAGTAGAATTTGTAGGTCTGATGGTTGACAGCAAATATAAAATCTTGGCAAGCCTAAGTTAGTTCATTTTTCTTGATTTTGCCAGAAATAATGACTTTCCTTTCCAGGCCACTTTCTACTATTGGTAAAAATATTAACCCTAACTAAACCTAAGTAAATGCACATTAAGAGCCAGTATTAACATTCTAGAGGGGAAAACAAAAATGAACTAGTCAAATAAATGAATTTAAAAAATGCTATGCTGTGATATGTGATAAGGAAATAAAGCAGAGAAAGAAAGCGGGAATTATTCTGAGGAGGGGGACATTTTGAGTGAATACGATCAAATACAGCTTCAAGTGATATAAATAGAAAGAAGGTGAAGGAGTAAGATTGTAGTTCTCTGTGAAATCAACGAACAATCAGAGGAAACAGTAAGTCCAAAGAAGCTTGCCTGGCACACTTGAAGGACATCAAGGAGTCCGCATGTTTGGTTGTGAGTTACTTAGAGAATGAAAGGAGATGAAGGTAGACAGGTTAAGGAAGGGGCCAGATTGTGTAAGCCTTTTTTAGTCCTTTCTTCTTAATCAGTTTGAAATCTACTGGGATGTTTTGAGCAGATTTGGGACTGAATAGGATTCTTCGAGGTTACATTGAGAAAAGACAAGGATAATAAAAAAAAAAAAAAGACAAGGATGAAAAAGGTCAAGGATAAAACAAACCAAACCACTGAGCGTGCTATTGTAATATTTCAGCGAGATGTGGTGGTTTGGATTTAATGCTAATGATGGAGATATTGTAAAATTATTCTGAATATGCTGATGCATTTAATATAGAGCATAAGAGAAAGGGAGGATTCAAGGATGACGATGAGGACAACTATTAATTGCCTAAAAGAATGGAGCTATCATTTGCTGAGATGGAAAAAGAAATCAGCTTTTGATCCTGTTAATTTTGAAACCTGTAGTGGTTGATGTTGAATAGATAGATGGGAACATGAGTCTGGAGTTGAGTGATACAGATTGCATATGTGAATTTAAGAAAAATCAGCAAATTTAGATTGTATCTTGAACCATGATTCTCAATTATGTCACCAAGGACAGGGGTGTGAATTGAGAAGAGATCAAAACCCAAAGCCCTGGTGAATGCTGACCTTAACAAGATGGTGAATTTAAAAGAACAAATTAAAGAGACAAAGGAGTAACCAAAGAGGTAGAAGGAAAACCAAGAGATAGTTCTAGCAGACAAATGAAATATTTCAGGAAAAGGGAGCAGGGGATAATCAATGATGTCAAATTCTACAGAGAGGTCAAGTATAATGAGTGTGGAGATTTAACACTCCAGAGGTCACTTTCGACCTTGGTGGAAGTTTTAGTGATGTGTTGAAATAGATCTGAATGGATTCAAGGTGGAATGAGATCAGGAAAACTGGAAACAGCATGTAGAGACAACTTTTTCAAGGATTTTCTGCTGTAGAGAGAAGGAATGGAAAGGATCCATGGTTTAAAGGGAAAATGAGGTCAAAAGAGGACTCTTGAAAGTAAAGAGAATTCTTAAAAATAAGGAGGACTGATTGTTTTTCTGACAGCAATAAGAGCATACTTCTTAGTTGATAAGAAAAATTCAATAGTGATGGATAAAACTAAGTACATAAAAAATGAATTTCTGAGGCAATATCCTTGAGTAGAGGAAGGGGGCATGATCTAGTGTTAGAAGTGTAGGTGTAGCATTTACTAGGATCTGTTGATATTATGTCCATTGAAAGAAAACAAAAGGCAGATTCCTTGAGGAAAGTACAGGCAGGGATGAAAATGTGATGGAGCAAATATGTGGAAGTTTTCTCCTGACTGCTCTTACTATTTTCATAGTGTTGGAAGGAAGGTCAATGAAATATTGATAGGATAATATAAATTTTAGTTTCTCCATTTTGTTATAGAATTATTGCAATCCAAGAACTGCAGGGAATGAATTATATAAAAAGTGGTTGTTAAAAAGTATGATCCTTGAAATTGAACCCATAAAGAGATTTCGATTATCAGTAATTATGTGGTAATAATATGTGCCTATGGAAGGTAGTGTCTGCATTGGGATGGATGATAATATTAGTGGAAGAGAACTGATGAAGAAACTGAAATTAATACAGATGATGTCAGTATATCTGTAGGACTCCCTTAAGTGGCCGCTAACCCAGTGCCATGGTTTGATTACTTGTCTCCCTTCCCCCAAATTTACATGTTAGAATCTAAGACTAAATGTCATAGTATGAAGGTGGTGCCTTTGGAAAGTGATTCAATCATGAAGGTAAAGCCCTACAATGTGGGGCTCAGGGAAATTAGCGAGACCCTTTTCCTATTTCATCCCTTCTGCCATGAGAGGATCCAGTGTTTGTCTCTTTTGCCTTTTTCACCCCTTTTGCCAAGTGAAGGTGCAGCAAGAAGATTCTTGACCTTTATGGAGACTCACAGTTACTAAACCCAAATGCTAGTGCCTGATTGCGAACTCCTCAGCCTCCAAAACCATAAGAAACAAATTTCTCTTGTATTTTATTGTAGCTGAATACGTGGACTAAGACATCTGGCCTCTGTGTGTCCATCAGTTGGAGTTTAAAGGGACTTCTAGAGCTCTGGATGCTCCTGGAAATAACCTTGCATCTATTTGCTAGACAACCATTAAGACTTACCACGTCTTAATTCCTGTTCCTGTGTCACCACCACAAAATGTCCAGCATTCCCTAATCAACCACCACCCTTCAGACTGTAATTTGCATATGACTCTGTACATTGCTTTTTCTGACCCTATCTTTTACATTTATCCATCTTCTGAATCCATTTGACTGTACTTCCTCAGTCTCAGGATGAGTTATCAGCAAAATTTCCCACATACTCAATTCTTTACTTAATCTTTCTGTAACTTGATCCTGCTCTCCTCTGAGGATTGTTTCACCACTGATCCTTTCTAAGCAGTGGATGCTTTCTCTCTTATGTCCCTCTTACAGAGATCTGTAGTGGGGATTCCTCATTGCCTCATTCACATCAGTCTCCTGCCCTTTTCCCTACAATGCCCCAGCTTTGAATCTCACATCATTAAAAACTACCATCCACAAAGTTTCTTAATAACTCTTATTCTTTGCAGATTCTTGACTACATGCCTCCTACCAATCACATTCTCAAACATTCCTCCTATAAAAATCCTTAATAATTTAAACAACTTTCAGTGATATGGGCCATATTATAATTACCATTGATCTTAAGTGGAGGAAGTGTTATCTCTCACAAAAGTGATGAAAAAAGACTAAATGTCATCTCAAAACTTTTTTTTGCCCAAAAATATGACCTGATAGCCTGAGAAAAAGAAATATCAAAATCTCAAAAAATACGAGCTTGAGAAAAATATGCTTTGGTAGACTAAGAAAAAGAAGTATCAAAAATATCTACTATCTAATTGGCAATAACCAAGAGTCAATTAAAGATTTATGGCAGTGGAGGTAAGTTTTCACAGGGCGGGGGGATAATTTTGCCCCCAGGATACATTTGGCAATGCCTGCAGACATAATTGATCATTATAACACAGGATAGGAAATAGAGTATACTTCTAGCATCTAGTGAAAAGAGGGCAGGGATATTCCTAAACTTCTGCAATGCATGGGACAACTCACCACAATGAAGATTCAGTTAGCTCAAAATGTCTCTACCGCTAGAGTATGGTGATAAAACTGGTTTTATGGTGGTAACTTCTCTTTAAGATATGCAGTTAGAAAAATACAGCTGATTTATACCTCTTTGGAAACATAGCACATTTTATATAGAATGAGAAAATAGCAAAATCGTTAAAAAATCTCAAACCTCTGGAAGATATAAAAGGATTTTTTTAAATATAAAAAGATGAACTTCACACTTTTAGAACCTCCAGAATTTTTAAATTCCTTCCTCATGAGTACAGAAAGTTTAACTAGGTATTTTATCTAAAGTGGAAATGTGGCTTAGTTCATGATTCCAAGTTTCCATATTTTTTTTTCATAGCTTAAGAAGCCTTTAACTTAGAGTATTTTCTCCTAAGCTTCCATTTGGAAGAAAAATATTTTAAAATTGAATGTGATGTCACAGAACCATTCTCCTGTTTGTGAATTGAGACTCTGGCCTGGTCTTTTGAGTTGCTTCGTTAAGTGTGGATGGAAGAGGATTATTAGCCTTCGCTGTGACCAATGCTATCACTCTACACTGTGACTGGCTTAATTATATAGTCGCTTACTTATTCAGTTATTTGCATTCATCAACCTTCTGCAATGCACAGGACAACCCATTAAGCGTGCATTCAATATTCATTCATCCATTTATTTTTTTAAAAAACTTTTTAAAATAATTCCTAATATATGTTAAGCAGTATATTAGCACTGGGGAAAGAGGATAAATAAGAAAAAAATTCCCTGACTTCAAATTGCTTTCACTATGGTGGAGGAGACAACAACAGAAATTACAATTTAATAAATTATTATTCTGAAGTTAATTTAATAAACTAATAAATAATTAAAAGTTGTTACATAATAGCTCATAGAATGGAGTGACCCACAACCCTGTGTAGTGTTGGAAAGTAATTGCAGAAGATTTACAAGATCAAATGATATTTGAATTCAAACTTATGGATACAAAGAAAGAGAAATTTATCATTTTGTGGAGGCCATGTGTCATTCCTATGCGTGGTATGTTATGACCTTTTTCTCTTTTAATCCTTGTGCTAGCCCTGCATGGTATATTTAGTATCTATATTCTGTATATGAAAAAACAGCCCAATCAATAAATGGGCTAAGGAAATGGGCAGACACTTCACAGAAGAAGATATATAGGTAATCAACAAATATATGAAAAAGTGCTCATCATCCTTAGTAATTACAGAAATGCAAATTAAAACCACCCTAAGATTTCATCTAACTCCAATTAGAATGGCTATTATCAAGAACACAAGCAATAATAAGTGTTGGCATGGATGTGGGGAAAAAGGCACACTTGTACATTGCTGTTGGATATGCAAATTGGTGCAGCCACTCTGGAAAGCAGTGTGGAGATTCAAAAAGCTTAGAATGGGCCCACAATTTGACCCAGCTATCCCACTCCTCGGTTTATACCCAAAGGACTTCAAATCAGCATACTATAGTGATACAACCACATCAATGTTCATAACAACTCAATTAAAAATAGCTAGATTGTGGAACTAAACTAGATGCCCTTCAAGTGATGGATGGATAAAGAAACTGTGGTATATACACACAATGGAATAGTACTCAGGCATAAAGAAGAATAAAATTATGGCATTTTCTGCAAAATGGATAAAGTCCGAAAATATGCTAAGTGAAATAGGCCAAGTCCAAAAAACCAAAGGCTGAATGTTTTCTCTGATAAGTACATGGCAATATATAATGAGAGGGAGTGATGGGGGGAAGAGAAGAATGAAGGAACTTTGGAAGGTGTAGAGGAAAATGGGATAGAAGGAGGTGGAGGTCAGAAAGTTGGTAGAATGAAACAGACAGTATTACCCTATGTATATGTATCATGTATGATTACATGAATGGTGTGAATCTACATTGTGTACACCATAGAAATGAAAAGTTGTACCCCATTTGTGTACAATGAATCAAAATGCAGTCTGTAAAAATAAAAAAAGATTTTAATAAAAAAAAAAAACTTCTTTGGCAAGAAAATTTCCCAATAAATCTATATTTAGGAGAAGATGCAAAAAAAAAAAAAAAATAGAAAGAAAGAAAGAAAGAAAAAGAAAAAAACAGCAGCTCAGATAAATTGGTCAAATTACCATGAAAAAAAAAAAATAAGTAGTAAAACTAGATCCGGGTCTATATTTCACTTCCCAAACCTGTGTTCTTTCCAAAGAGCCACATGGAAGGGAAGGGTTTGAATACTCACATTTTACAAGGTATACCAGACTTTTTTTCTCATTTAGCTCATCTCACCTACAGCTGGTGGAATATCTGATTCTTGTTCTCCTATCATCTACAGCAGATCTGACTCATAGCACCTACCAATAGGCAAGGCCGACCAGTGAGATCTTCCTCAAGAATGTGGACACAAAGACTATTCAAAGAGATGGTGTACCTGTGGTGATGGTTCACTGCTCTAAGTCACTCCATGCTGGGGCTGAAATCAAGTAGAAAGAAGGAAGTGAGTCAACATCCTATATGAGCTAACATGCTGTAGGATCAGAAACAGTGAGTGCGCAAAGGAAGCTGTCAGAGGAAGAACACGAAGCAGAAGATCTGCTGGAGAATGAGACACTGAGACAGCAGCAGCTTCCCATTGAGCGTGGCTGTGTGCATATCTTATGATATCTTCTCACCACTACCACACATACAAACTTTTAACTGCAGCTAAAACTTGACTACCTAGCTTTTTAATAAAATGAGATTTGAACTGGAATAACACTTGTAAAGATCAGAGCTATGGGACAATAGGAGATGGGTAGTTTGGAATCACGAGAGGAAAGTGAGCAACAACTGTATACTAATGAACCCCGGGAGGGAGGCAGGGAGGAATGAGACCATGAAATACCTCATATGTGAGGTTAAGCTTTTATTTCAAAAGCATCCGGGGAATGTTGAATGCTTTAAAGCAACTCCTTAAACTACATTATTGGCTCCATTATCCCTGAATCAATACACCTGGCCAAAAGACTTCTATAAAGTGTGTGGTTAATAAATATTTGTTATACCAATAGAAAAAGTAAATAAGTAAAACCTACTCCTAAAACTCAGTCCTACATCACAATTGTAAGTAAAAACATGACTGATAAGAAAGTCATTTATAAAGGGTTTTGCAAACTGGTTAGCATTAAAGGTGAATGGAAAGTAAGCCAACAGAGAAGAACACAGGCATCCCCACTTGTAACGTGCAAGCATGAGACAGCCAGGTGAGCAAAGGAAAAGAGGAGAGCATGGCATGATTTTAAAGAACAAAGTCATATTGACAGAGGGTGAGATCTAAGAGATCAATATGGCTCTATTTGAAGACCTCGTATGACTTGTTAACATTAACATTAATGTTCTGTAGTTTATAAGCAACCACTGAAGAATTTTCCATAGAGGAATTAATTTTTTCACTCCTCAGAATGTATTTAGTGAGAAAAAGCTACATCTCAGATATTCTTGGTGCAGTCAATAATTCGGTGAACAAAACAGAAAAAAATTCCTGATGGAATCAGTATCATACTGGGAACAGACTCACAGGAAACAACAAATAAGTAAGTGTACAATTTAATTAGAGATAATATGTGCTATGGAAAAGAAATTTAAGCTGAGTAGGAGGAAGTAAGCATACTGATGGGGAGGGTGATGCAATTTTCACAGGGTGATTGATGTTGAGCTCAGATGATGATGTTTGAGCAAGGATTTGAAGGAGAGGAAGCAGTGAACCTGGTAGAAATCTAGTGAAAGAACATTCTAGGAAGGAATTCTCTCCAGCCACAAAAGATGGCCTGCGACAAGATAATGTCTAGCAAATCAGGGAAAAACAGAGGAACTGTAAGGACAGAGTAGAATGCATAAAATGAAGAGGAAAAGGAAATAACATCAGAGAAGGAATGTGAGGCCAGATCTTGTTGGACTTTATAACCAGAGATATACTCTGGAAGGATAAACTAGTTGGATTAATATTGGTTCTAAATAATAGCAATTAGAATAAGCAAATATACCAGGTCCTATTACAGAACATAAAAATAAGAAATTCGTAGTAGCTGATTAGCTACTGCAGAAGAAAAAACTAAATGATTGTGAAGATGAGCCAATAGATTATCCCAAATAAAGCACAGTAAGTAAAAGAAAAAAACAGAAAAAATGGACAGAGCAGCCTTGACCTGTGTCATCTAATGTACATTTAAATTGAATATAAGAAATATGAAAGCACAGAAAAATAAGAAAATAGTGTATAATTTTTTTTTAATTCACCAGGCTCAGTGGCTCATAACTGTAATCCCAGCAACTCAGGACACTGAGGTAGAAGGATTGCAAGTTTGTGGCCAGCCTAAGCAACTTAATGAGATCCTATCTCAAAATAAAATAAGAAGGACTGGGGTTGTGGTTCCAAGACTCAAGAATCTTAGAAAACTCCCAATATGATAAAGAAAAATGGAATAAGATACATCATCATCAAATTTCTGAACACCAGTGGAAAATAGATGATATAAATGAATCCAAAGAACACAGACATTGTATAAAATGGAGCAAAGTTAAGAGTTACTGTAGACTTTATGTCAGAACTCATGCAAGCCAGAAGACAAAGGAGGAACATCTCTACAACAACAAAAGAGGGGGGAAAAGTCTACCTAGAATTCTCTACTATGCAAAAAAAAAAAAAAAACCTAAAAACTAAAACTAAAAACATTTACTGTTGATTGTGAAGTGAAGGCTCTTTAAGATAATTTATCATTATTGTACTGGCACTGTAAGAAAGATTAAAGGAAAAATTTCCAGAAGAAAAATTATACAATAGAAAGTTGGATCCACACAAAGGAATTAAGATTGCTGATTGTGGTAAATATGTGGGCAAATGTAAACACATTTTTTCAAAATATATCAATTTTTTATCTATCTAAAACTTCCGCAGCTAATCCCCTGAACAAAGTTATCATCATCTCCCTATTTGTCTTCTAGATTTCTACATTAGCCTCCTAACTGGTCTTCCTGAGTCCACCCTATCTCCAGCATAATCTATTCTCAACACAGCAGCCAGACTGGTTTACAAGCATGTACCTTGCAGATTATATCACCTCTTTGCTTAGGTGGCTTCTTAGCTTATTTGCAGTAAAACACAAAGCTTTCACAATGCCTGTAAGATCTATAATATTGACTCTTCCAATTTCCCCTCCTTCCTTTGTCATCTCATCTTAGAATACTTTCCCCTTCATTCACTCTATTTAGCAACATTGGCCAGTCCTTAAAGACACCAGCTGTGTTAGTCAGCTTTCTATGGCTGTAACAAAATGCCTGAGACAAACAACTTAAAGGAGGAAGTATTTATTTATTTTGGCTCAGGGTTTCAGAGATGTTGGTTCACAGTTGGTGGGTTCCATTGTTTTGGTACCTATGAGGAGGCAGAACATCATGGTGGGCATTGCACAGAGGAGCAACACTGCTTACCTCAAGGTCACCAGTAAGAAAAGAGAGAGGACAGGGTCGGGGTACCAAAATTCCCTTTAAAATCACACTCCTTAATGACCTCAGTCCCTTCTACTAAGCACCAGCTTTTAAAGGTTTCACCACCTCCTAATAGCCCTGTGGGCTGGCAACCAAGCCTTTAGCCTATGAACCTTTGGTGGACATTTAAGATTCAAACCATAATACCAGGCATTCCACTATCTGAGAATCTTTACCTTTATTATATTTTTTTAGTTGTTAACATCTTTAATTGGTGAAATCTTTTTTTAATTCTATTTTTTAATTTGTTCTAATTGTAATTAGAACAATAAAATGCACTTTTATATATCATACATAGATGGAATATAATTTTTCATTCTTCTGGTTGTATATGATGTACATGATGTTGAATCACACTAGTCATATAGTTATATATGTGCATAGAGTAATAATGTCTGATTCATTTTATTATATTTTTCTACCACCCCACAGGTTCCCCTCCCTTCACTCCCCTCTACATAATCTGAAGTAACTCTATTCTTCCCCAGCACCAACCCCTTATTGTGAATTAGCATCTGCATATCAGAGAAAACATTTGGCCTTTGGTTTTTGGGGCTTGATTTATTTTGCTTAGCATGATATTCTTCAGCTCCATTCACTTATTAGCAAATGCCAAGATTTCATTCTTTAAGGCTGAGTAATATTCCATTATAGTATATGATGGAATATATACGTGTATATATATCACATATGCAATATCACATATATGATGGTATATGTATACATAGCACAGTTTCTTTATCCATTCATCTGTTGAAGGACACCTAGGTTTGCTCCATAGTTTAGATATTGTGAGTTGAGCTGCTATAAACATTGATGTGGCTGAATAACTGTAATATGCTGATTTTAAGTCCTTTGAGAAGTGGAATAGCTGGGTCAAACAGTGGTTCCATTCAACGCCTTCTGAGGAATCTCCACACTGCTTTCCACAGTGGTTTCCCCAGTTTGCAGTCCCATCAGCAATGGATAAGTGTATCTTTTTCCCCACATCCTCACCAACATTTATTGTTGCTTGTATTTTTGATAATTGCATTCTGACTGGGGTGAGATGAAATCTCAGAGTAGTTTTGATTTGCGTTTCCCTAATTGCTAAAGATGCTGAACATTTTTCATGTATTTATTAATTGATTGTATTTCTTCTTCTGTGAAGTGTCTGTTCAGTTCCTTAGCCCATTTATTGATTGGGCTATTTGTTTTGTTGGTGTTAAGGTTTTTCTCTACCAGAACACTTGTCTTCAAAATATCCACATAGCCACTCTTGTCTCCTTTGGTTTTTGTACAATGTCACCCTCCCAGGAAAGTCTTATCTATATTTTAAAATCCCACATTCTAAACCCCAACACTTCCTCTCCTCCTTCCATGATATTTTTACACAGTATTTATTTCCATTTGACATTCTTCATTTTCCTCTTTTGTTTACTTTCTGTATCTTCCACTAATATGGAAGGTATGCATGTTCCCCAATGTATCCTCTATGAAATTTACCTTGATTCCTCCCAGAACCACTGAGCACTCCTCTGCTTCCCATTCAGACCACAGAGCATGAGAGTTCCAGTAGCTAATGTTCTGCTAACGCTTGATATTATCCGGGTTTTTCACTTTGACCATTCTAGTGGAGAGGGAGGACTGGCTCTCTCAAGGATGAAAACTGTTTCTGGAAAAAAGCAAGGTATGCTCTGGGACAAAAAGCACAGATACTACACACTACTACAGGGGAAATACCTCTGCACACCAAACATGTAGAACTGCAGAATGAGCACAATTCTAAGTCAAACATGTCTAGTCTAAGCATTCAACTAAAGGACAAATGAATTTTTCATAAATTAAATACATTAATATTGATATTGCCCAGAACCCAAAACAAAACACTATAAGCAGTTTAAAGTTTTCTTTGTGTTCCCTTCTGCTCACCATTATCTTCAAGGATAACTACTGGTTAGGCTTCCTCTTAGTTTGACTGTTCTTTTTATATTTTTTTAAACTTTACCTAAGGCAGATCAAATTATATTTACTATTTTGGCATCAGGCTGCTTCTGCTCTCACTGATCTCTGAGATGCTCTCTGTGGTTCAGTGTAATTGTATATTGTTTATTCTCATGGCTGTGTATTATTCAGTAATTCATTGATCTGTTCTACTATTAGTAGGCATTTGAGTATTTCCAGTTTGGGACTATTTTACTGCTAGTACCATTCTAGAGTGACTTTTGGTTAACGCACACATACACAATTTTTGCATATTCCAAAGAATAGAACTGCTAACGTCTGTGCATGCTATACATGTATTTAACTTTAGAAGATATCGACAGTGTTCTGATTTGACTTATTATAACAAACAACACTTTTGTAAAGGCAATAAAGTAATTTACTTTATGGTTATTGCAAGAATACAGGTAAGCCATTTACATATGCAAATTCATCCTTTTAACTATACACTATAACAAAATTTCTCAGTTTCTTTTTCTCAGGGATTATAATTCTTTACTGCCTACTGCACAATATTTGTTTCATATGTTGTCTTAAGTTTTGTAGCTCTTTAATAGGAGAGCAAAACCAGTCAATTTGCCACAGCTGGAAAAGAAGTTCCCTTTTTTAATTATAGTTGATGCTTGCAATGTTTTTGTAAATTGTATCATTAAAATTTTTCATTCTATTTACTTTTTGGTATGTAGAAATACAAATGATTTTTCAATATTAAACTGGTATCCAGCAACCTTGTTGAATTCAGTCATTATTCCAATTAGGTATCTATTGATTCTTTTTATTGCTTTAGAATATATTCATATTGTGCTCAATTAATTTCTGCCTTTACCATCTTTGTGTTTCTTATTTCAGTTATTTGGCATTATATGACTGGAGTATCCAATATAATATTATCTAGAACTGGCATTTGATACAAAGAATCCTTGTCTCAGTCCTAATTTCTGGGTAAAGACTTGAATAATTTCATCATTGAATGTAACAATTTCTCTAAGGAGTTTTTGCAGATGTTTTAGTTAGTCTTTTTCACTGCTGTGACTAAAGGACCTGACCAGAACTACTGTAGAGGAGAAGAGTTTATTTGAGGGTTTATGGTTTCAGAGATCTGAGTCCATAAAAGGCTGGCTCCAGTCTTCAGGGCTCAAGGTGAGGCAGAACATTGTGGTAGAGTGTGTGGCGGAGGGAAGCGGCTCACATCATGATCAGAAAGCAGAGAGAGTTTTTACTCTCCAGATACAAAATCACCCTATCAGGGGATTAATTCACTGAATTGGGGAGACATCTCACATTCAAATCATAACATCAGATACTCATAAAATTAAAGCATTTCTCTCCTATTCCTAGGTTATTGAGAGCTTTCTTTTTATCATAAATGAGTTAAATTTTGTTCCAGATTTTTCTGCATTTATTGATTTTTACACTTTACCTCTGTTAATGTGGTATATCAAATGATTAAAGTGTTAAAACAAATATGAAAACTGAAAATAAACCATGTTGCCAGCGAGATATTATACACATCATATATTTATGTATGTTATATAGACATTGCTAAATTTTAGTTGATGATATTTTGTCAGACACATTTGTATCTACTATTCTTGAGAAATTTGATCTGTAATATTTCTGCTGTGTAATGTCATTATTGATTCTTAGAAAAGATTTTGGAATCATCTCTCCTTTATTCTCTGGAAAAGTCTCTCCTTTTTGATATTATTTACAAAAATCTAACAGCGAAGACGTATGGGACTAGCTTTTTACCCTCTAAGAAAGGTTTTAGTAAGACATTCATTTTCTTTGAAAAATTTAGGAATATTTGTTTTAATTTCTTTTGTTTTTATAAGATATATTTTAAGAAAGTTATCTATTAACACTGAATAGGGTTTTATTCAGTGTTAATAGATATTTCCTTATTCAGTGTTAATAGTTATTTCCTTATTATTTTGAAGGAAAATAATGTAATTATGATTGGTAGAAACAGTATTCTGTCTTTCAATATCAATTAGATTGAGTTTATAATTGTTTTCTGCAGGTCTTTTATATGCTTACTGACTTTTTCTGCTTGGTTTATCAGCGATGGAGAGAAGTAGACTAAAGTCTTCCATAAGGTTTTGGATATATTGATTCAATCTTTGCTTTAACTCTGTCAAACTTTGTATTGAATACTTTGAACCTTTTAAGGGCACGCAGATGCAATGGTACTGCTATCATCTTTGCATTACTAATATTGGTTATCTGTAGTTTTGGAGTTTGCCAATTTTGTAAGTATTTTTAAAGATGTAATTTTGACTTTCTTCAAATGTTTATCTTGTGTTTCATATTTCATTAGTTTTTATTCACTTTTATATCTTTCCACTTTCTTTGGGCTTAATTTTTTCTCTTATTTCTGATTTAAATTATTGTCTTTCAGCCCTTATCTTCTACTATGTATTAATGTTACAAAGTTTCCACTAAGCAATGTTTCAAAAAATCATCTATTCAATGTCCTTTAGTTTTAAATGTTTTTTAAATTTTGGTCTTTTGAAATTTTTTCTTAACAGTGGACTGTTAGGAAGTCGTGAGCCTCCAGGCTTAACGTTTTATTATTGAATTTTGCCTGATTCCCCTGTGGTCATAGAATGTACTCTTGCTTGTGATCTTCCACAGTTCATTCTAGTTTTTCTATTTGTATCATTTTGTTTGTTTTATGGTATTTTCCAAGTTGACATAAAAATAATATGATTATAGTTAGTAGAAACAGTATTTGATTTCCTTAAGTATCAATGAGATTGAGTTTATAATTGTTTTCTGCAGGTCTTCTGTATTCTTACTGATTATTTTTCTGTTTGGTTTATCAATAATAGGGAGAAGTTTGCAAAATTCTTCCACTATATTTTGGATTTATTTATTCTTTGTTTTAGTTCTATCAAACTTTGCACTGAATGTTTTGACGTTCTTAAAGGCAAACATATCCAATTGTTATGTACCTTTTACATCGAGTCCTTTGATAGTATGGAATGACTGTCTATCCTTAATAATCCTTAAACTACACTTCAATATTAGTATAGATACCTCAGGTTTTCTATACTTGATGATTGTATGGTATGTCTTTCCTCTTTTTCTTACTTTCAACTTTCTTTGTCTCTTGTGAGTAGCATAGGATAATTTTTTGTTTCATTTTGCTTTGTATCAAATCTGACAGTCTTACTCCTTTAATTGAAGTGTTTATTTTCATTTCTATTGAAACAATTGAAGAATAGTTTCACTTTCTCTTTCTTTCATGTTTTGTTCAAGTATTTATTTTCTTATCATTTCATTTTTATTTCTAAGAACATGTCCATTATTTTCAATTGGCGGTTATTTTGGAAATTAAAATATGTATCCTTGACTTCTTACAATTTAATACAAATTGTAACTTTTAACACTTCTCCCATTCTTCTAGAACTTTAAATTCTTTTGAGCCCCATTTATCCCCTCCCACTAATTGTATTACTTTACTTGTATTTTATTTCTATATATATTCATATTGTTTTACCCAATTATTTACTTTCCTGGTTCATTTTTTTTTTCTTTTGGCAGTTTTCTACCACTATTGGAATAATTTTCCTCACAAACCTAGAATTTAAGCCTTCAAAATACTGTCTAGTATTCCCTGTTGGACAGATTGTCTGCCAGCTACTTATCTCAGCTTTTGCTCATCTGAAATTGTCTTTATTCCATCATTTATTTTTACTGTGCATTGAAAAATCAAGGTGGCAATGTGCTGTTGCTTTTTTTCTTTTAGTATCATAAAATTCTCTTATATTGCCTTCTAACTATGTTGTTTTAGATGAGAATTCAGTTCCATAAACTCCATGATTGCTTCAGTAAAGATAATCTTATTTCTTTGGCTACATTTTTAATATGTTCTTGCAAAGTTTTTAACAATTTTACCATGATGTGACTAGTATAATTTTATTTATATTAATTTTGTTTCTTTATTTTTATTAATTCACCTTCATTCTTCACATTGAAGAAAGAAGTAGACTAAGACACAAGGAAATGGAAAGACCTACCATGTTCATAGATAGGCAGAATTAATACTGTCAAAATGGCCGTACTACCAAAAGTGTTCTACAGATTCAATGCCATGCCCATTAAAATGATATTGCCCATAATAGTATAACAAATAGTCCTAATATACATTTTGGAGAATAAAAGATGCAGAATAGACAAAACAATTGTAATCCTAAAATGCAATACTGAAAGCATCACAATACCTGACTTCAAATTACACTACAGAGATATGGTAACAAAAACTGCATGGTACTGGCATTAAAAAAACAGATACACAGACCAATGTTACAGAATAGAAGACAAAAAGACTACCACACAGACATCTATAGTCATCTGATCTTTGATAAAGATTCCAGAAACCAACATTGAACAAAGACAGTTTTGTTTTGTTTTTTTAAACAAATAGTGCTGGGAAAACTGGTTATTCACGAAAATCAACTCAAAAAGAATGAAAGACCTAGGAATTAGACCAAAAAATGTGCAACTCCTAGAAGAAAATGTAGGATCAACACTCCAACTCATTGGTGCAAGCAACAACTTTCCCAACAGAACCCCTAAAACTGAGGAAATAATGTCAAGTGTTAATAAACAAAATGGCATCAAATTAAAATGCTTCTGTATAGCAAAGAAAATTCTTAAGAATGTAAAGAGGAAACCTACAGAATGGGAGAAAATCTTTGCTAAGAACTCTTCTGACAGAGGATCAATACCTAGAATATATAAAGAACTCAAAAACAACACCAAAATAAAAAACAAAAACCCAACAACCCAATTAATAGATGGGCAAATGAATTAAACAGACACTTCTCAAAAGAAGAAATAAAAATGACCAACAAATACATGAAAAAATGTTCAACATCATTAGCAATTAGGGAAATTCAAATCAGAACCAGACTGAGATTTCTTCTCACACTAGTCAGAAAGACAGTCATCAAGAATACAAATAATAATATACACTATAGAGGATGTGCAGAAAAAGGAACACTTTTATTCTGTTGATGGGATTGTAATTTAGTACAACCATTAAGGAAATCAGTATGGAGGTTCATCAAAAGACTAGAAATGGAACCCCCATTTGGCCCAATTATATCCCTCCTTCATATTTATCCTGAAGAATGAAAGTCATCATACCATGGTGATAGATACATATCCATTTTTATAGCAGTACAATTCACAATAACTAAATTATGGAACCAGTCTGTGTGTCAATCAATTGATGAATGGATAAACAAAATGTAGTATACTTACAGGATGGCATTTTATTAAGCCATAAAAAAATGAAATTATGTCGTTTGCTGAAAAATGGATGGAACTTAAGAACATGTTAAGTGAAATAAGCCAAACTCAGAAGGTTAATTGTTGTATGTTTTCTATTATGTGGAAACCAGAGAGGAAAAAGGAAAATACAGGTGGGGGATAGATATCTCATGCAAATCAAAATCAGAGTAATAGAATAGAGGAAAGTAATGGGGGGGAGGCAGAAGGGCAGGGAGGGGGGAAGTACTGAGGAGTGATATTGGACAAATTATATTCTTATATTATTGTGTTCATGTACAAATATGCAAATAGGTGACAACAAATCCCACCACTATGCACAACTATCATGTATCAATTAAAAATATGGAAAGAAAACCTTCATTTTCTGAGCTGATATTTTTTAACAATGCTGCAAAATTTTAAGCCTCTCTTTTCAAATACATGTTTTGCCCATTCTCTGATTCTTTGCACATTTGAACTTCAAGTATACCAATATTAGACTTCTGAAAAAGTACCCTTTACATTACATTTTATGAATCTTCTCTCTCTTTCTCTATGCTCTTCACTGTGTTTTATTAATTTGTTTCATTCTTCTCTTGTTCTTCTAGGTCTGTTTTTGTCTACTCCATTTATAGAACTCTTCATTTCAGATACTGTACTTTTGAACTCTAAAATCTGTATTCAATCTATTTAAAATACACCCCAAATTTACCTTTTGTTTTATCTGTTTTTTTCTTTTTCCATTTATTTATTTATTCTTTTTTTCTATTTAAAAAAATTTTTCTAATTAGTTGTACATGACAGTAGAATGCATTTATACATTTTGATAGCTTATACATAAATGAAGTATAATCTCTCATGTTTCTGATTATACAAATTGTAGGATCATGTTTTATCTATTTTTATATCTTTTGTCTAATATAGTAATTATGATTGCTTAAAAATATCTTCCTAAGACTTTCAATATTTGGATCATCTGTTAGTCTGTTTCTACTGAATGCATTTTCACATCCATATTGATTATATTTTCACATAATTTTGTAAAGAGAGTAAATTTTATTGTGTATATAAAACCAGATATTTTGTTTTCAAAAACCACATAATATTTCAAGAAGACCACTCTATTTCCTCTATTAGATAAGATGAGTGACTAATCTCAACACATTTAGAAGTTCTCTTTTTCTAAGGCTGGGTTTCAATCTGTTAACATATTCTCTACCTCTGTTTACCCCATTTCTAAGATGTGACACAACTGGACTACTGACTTAGGGCCTGGTACTTCTCCTAATTTCTGAAAGACTGTAGGAGCTTTGTCCTTCAAAGATCTTCAGCCCAGTTTTCTAGCCATACTATTTCAAAACAGGTAAAATCCTTAATAGGAAGGCAAATTGCATGCTTGAGATAGTACTATAGGATTTTGCAAGGATGGTCTTTTTCTAAGCACCACAAATCTGTAGAAAAAGTTAAATCCAACTGTTGAAGCTCTTGTTCCTTTTCCAGGCTCTTGTTCAAGTTTCCCCTGGAGAAACCCACTTTGGTGTGCGTTCTCTTCAAGTTCTTAGCCTTTCAAAATTGCTATTTGTTTTTTCTCATCTATCTTTCCTCTACCTGAACCAAGCTAGATTCTTAGCCAGTGCCAGAGTTTTCAAATTCTCATGGAAAAAAAGTAAAACATCTAGCAATGTGAGTTCTCTTCAGAGGAGCGTGCTCCTTCATCTCTCTGTGTGTGTGTGTGTGTGTGTGTGTGTGTGTGTGTGTGTTTTAGTTGTAGATGGACACAGCACCTGCACCTTTACTTTATTTATCCATCTTTATGTAGGGCTGAAAGGATCGAACTCAATGCCCCACAAGTACGAGGCAAGTGCTCTACCACTGAGATACAATTCCAGCCCCACTCACTCTGTTCTTATTTCAACAGGAATCTTATATTTTTTAAATATACTATTTAAAGCTAATCATCCATATTTTTTAATTGGTTGCAACAAGAACACTGTCTTGCTGTACACAACCACATGATATTCAGAAGTGGATATATCTGCAACTTTTACATGTTTGCATTTTCTCTGCTAAAATGGAAAACTGGGGATAAGACCTACAGGAAACATATTTTCTCTAGAAACATCTAAAGCACAATGCATCCTAGAACCTGGCAAATTTCTTGTACCTTAAAAAAATCTCGTTTATTTTATTTTTATTACTTGAAATTTCACTATTTGTGAACTAGTTTCCTAACATGAGCCGTTGTTCTTGTTAAACTGAAAGGGGCAAAATTTTTATGTGCATGATGCCCACATGCCATAGTATAGTTCAATTTTATCAAGTTTATTTTGTGAAAATATAGCAAAAAAGGAAAACTGAAAGCAATCTGAAAACACATTGAAGACTGTTATGGTTTAGATATGAGGTGTCCTCCAAAAGTTCATGTGTGAGACCATTCAAGAAAGTTTAGAGTGCAATGACTGGGTTATAAGAGGATTAACTTAATCACATATTGATCCACTTGAATGGATTAACTGGTTGGTAAGTGTAGGCAGGTAGGGTACGGTTGGAGGAAGTAAGTCCTTGGGTGCATGCCTTTGCCCCTGGTGAGTGGAGCAGTCTGTACTCCTTGACTGTCATGTCCTGAGCTGCTTTCCTCGGCCACACCCTTCCACCATGGTGTTCTGCCTCATCTTGAGCCCAGAGCAATGGAGTTGGCCATCTATGAACTGAGACCTCTGAAACTGTGAACACTAAATAAACTTTTCCTTCTCTGAAATTGTTCTTGTCAGTTCTTTTGGTCACAGCAGTGAAAAAGCTGACTTAAAAAAAAAAAGTCTGTACAGGAAGAAGGAAAAATAGGAACAGGAAATTTACCACCAATGACCAGATCACCAAGTGTTACAGAACTCACTGTGCACTAGATTTTTCCCTCTCTCATCCCCAATAGGTAGGGTAAGCACCATGTTCAGATATTATAATTATGGTTAAATTTAGTATCCATTAAGGATTGATCATTCTTCTAAGTGTTTTGATTAATGGATAATTTTTTAAACTTCTTACTTATTCATTGATACATATTATGAAATGGCTAAAAAGAGCTAATTAACGTATGCATGATCCTACACACTATTATGCTATAAATTTTATATACAAGGAAACTATAACAGAAAGTTTATCTTTTCAATGATCACATGGCTAGAAAGAAATATATCTAAGTATTTTAGAGGTATATTGCAGGTGGACTAGATGCATCTAGTTAAGAGTCTAACTTTAACTCTTGTTCTTAGATAAGGAGGAATGAGCTAGCTAGAAATTTATGGTGTGCTGTTTAATTTCAAAAGTGTGCTGGTCATACCCACAGCCACTTTGTTTACATTGTTTTTGTTATGAGTAGATTATTGATTTTCACCCAATTTAACTGATTGCCCAAATATTTCTTGTAGGTGCATAATCTAGAGATGAAATGTACCAAATACGGTCAAGAAAGAACACTGAAAAATTGCATCTTGAAGTCTATTGGGCCTCAGTGTGCTGTGTTCCTTCTCCAAGTTATCTTACTCTTTACCTTCATTAAAACCCAATATGAGTGAGTACCTTGGTGGAGTCTTGTGAATCTTTTCAACTATTGAACTACATGTAATTGTTTTATAGTAGGATTCAAATCCAAGGAGTGGTAGAAGATAAAACTAGAGAAAGACGTGAGAACCTCATGGGAAAATTTGCTGCATGTCAAATCAAGGTATTTGATTGTTTTCTTGCCAAGAACAAATATATTTTAAGTACCAGAATAAAGTCATCAATTTTAAGATTTAAAGACTCCACCCCTGCAATCACTGTGGTCATGTGTATCCACATGGTGTCTTGCATAGTTCCAGGGGATGTTATGTACGTTTGTTGCAATGTCAATGATACCCTCCGAAGTTGCATAACAAGCAGTCCTGTTTGTGAAAGCATGAGGGACAGATTGCAGAGGATGTCCTTGGAAACAGGGAGATTACTATTAAGTAAAAACAAATCTAGACTTCAATGAAGAGAGAATATTAGGAAAGACTATTATATAAAGGAAAACACTGTGACTACAAGATCTGCAACTATCTAATATGGAAGACAAAAAAGGTCTTTCTTTATCAGGGTAGAGTGAACAAGGCCTGAAAAATTAAGGTCAAGGTGTCCCCAGCAGACAGTGAGATCAGTAAAAGATGCTCAACAGGGGTTTTGAGAAGTTGTTCTACCTTAGCTACTGGATCAGGGTAGGCTCAAGTTTCAGGTCCTAGAGAGAGAACAGTAACTAAGTTGGTTAAGTTAAATTACTATGCATTTTGTTTAACTGATTGGGACAAACCATTCAGCTCATCATTTATAAGGCAAAATGGGAATTTGGAGGGCCTTTGGCCTTGTCCTAAGGTAGGTAAGGGTCTGTGCTCTAAGTCTTATGAGGAAACTCTCTCTCAGTAAATTGTTTCTAGAAACACAAAGCACAGGGAAGATTTCTTTCATCATTGCTGTTTTCCGGGATTGTAGGGCTGAAGCAAAGTTCAAAATTATCATTAGTCAGGAGACTGTTGCAAATGTTCAGGTAAAAGATTATTAGAGATTACCTAAATAATTATTACCTTAAATAATTAAGGGTGTCCACAGCTTTGGGGGCATTTAATCCACATCCTTATCTGGGGGGCGGAAACAGAATTAATGTTGCATTTTTATGAAGAAAATACAGTAGACCATCCATAACTGCAGGTTTTGCTTCTGCAGACTCAATGAACTGCAGATTGAAAATATTCAAAATATTAACATGTACAGATTTTTTTATAGTCATCCCTTAAACAATATAGTATAAAAACTATTTATATAACATTCATATTTAATAACCATTATAAGTAATCTCAAGATGATTTTAAATATGCAGGAGCAGGTGCTTAGATTATACACCAATACCACACACCATTTTATATGGGCATCTGTGGATTTTGATGTCTGTGGGGGTTGATGTGGTTTGGATACCAGGTATCCCCCAAAAGCTCCTACTTTAATGCAGGCATGCTCAGAGGCAAAATGATTAGATTGTGAGAGCTATAACCTAATGGAGCCATCCTAATCTTTTTTTTTTTTTTTTTTTTTTTTTTTGCAGTGCTGGGGATCGAACCCAGGGCCTTGTGCTTGCAAGGCAAACACTCTACCGACTGAGTTATCTCCCCAGCCTGATCCATCCTAATTTGAATGGACTGAATGGGTGGTCACGATGAGTGGAGCAGCTTTCTTTGCATGTACTTCCATCATGATATTCTGCCTTACCCTGCACCCAGAGCAAAAGAGTCAGCTGAGCATGGACTAAATCTGTGAAACCATGAGCTTTAAATAATCTTTTCGTCTTCTAAGTTGTTCTTATCGAGTATTTTGGTCAAAGCAATGAAAAACTGACCAATATGGGTCCTAAAACCAATTTCTATTGATACCAAAGGACAACAGTGTCCGCACAGCTGATCCCCTTTCTGTAGAGTAATACTATTTGACTGAGTTCTTCTAATCTCTTTATTCCCCTCCATCTTACTAAGGTTGTTATAAGTAATAAATATTGTGAGTAAAGCATTAATACAGATCCTGGCACACGGTGAGCGAACTCTCAATAATCATTAGTTGTGTTTGATTTTTTTCCCCTTCCTATTCTTGTTCTTGCTGCTACTGAACAAGAAATACATTGTCACTCAGTATAAAAACCCCATCTAAGATTTTATTTAATTCATAGGTATTGTGGACAGACTATAGACAGATTTGATTATTAGTTACTGATCAGTTTCTCTATAAAATGATTTCATATCTACCGTATGTAAATCATTGTTCCAAACACCAAGGATAAGAGAAACATTTCTGCCCATTTTGTGCTATAACTCCCAAGTGTGAAGTACTTCCATCTCTTATTTTTTAAATTTACACTATAACCCATGTCATTTAGAGGTTGTTCTATCCACCCATTCCTGTTACATTTTATTGTCTGAAAGCTGCTGGGAGGTAACTAGAAAACTTTTTCTACACTCTCTATTACTCTCTATTACTTCCACTAATCACTTCTAATTATGCCTACAACTGAGACAATTAGTAAATAATTACAAACTTCTTTTTTTGTAATTTTCATTGTTGCTTTTAAATTCTCAGAAGCTTCATTAATTTTGACAGTTATGATAATGTGTCTCTTTCCTTCCCCCTCCAAAAAATGTTTTGTGCTTTCAAATCTTGCTTAATAGTTATTGCATATTCTTGAGCTACATGCAATAAGCAATATTAATTTTCTAGAGGAAAACCCAAGCTTCTTCCACTGAGATCTTGGAAGAAACAAAGAAAGATCCCTGAAATATTCTATAAATACTTATCTACATTCATAGCTGAATGCATTAGTTTGACATGAATATACATAACTATCTATCCATACATACAACTATTGAGCTTTTTCTTGAGGAGGGAATTAATTTTAAAAAAGTATGAAAATGCTTACTTGCTCAACTGTTCTGCTTTCAGTTATTGTATAGTCACTGAATCCTAGATACTCTCATATATAAATTTTAAATAATGATTCGCCCAGCAGTCACAACACATACAATCATATCCCACCAATTCAGACCTATAAGATGGCATATATTTGTTTTAGGCCCTTGCTCTCAAAGTGTGATTCCTGGAAACAGTAGACAAATTACTAAGGAGATAGTTAGAAATTTAGAATTTGAGGCCCCAGCCTAGACCTCCTGAAACAAAATGTGCACTTTAGGAAGATCTCCATTTGGTACAAATGCATATACAATTTTAGAAACTTTGTTCTAAACCAGGATGCACGGCTTTGATCACCTTTTAAAAAATGCAACTGCCAAGTTTCCAGGCCAGATGTAGTGAATGCAAATCTCTAAATTGAAACCAAGGGATTTCTTAAAGTTTTCACAAGTGATTTTTCATAAAAAGTCAAGATTGAAAATTACTGATCAAAAAGAATTCATGAATGATGTGACATAGTAACTTCTCCTGATCCTAATAGGCTTAACATTTGTGCACACTTTAATAAAGAAGATTTTGAAAAAATAAAAAGAATAGATTCTATCTGCTCCTGTAGGCAAAGTTTTAAAAAGGGAAACTATCTCCATAGGATGAAAGGTTCTCTAAAATCAATATTTGTATAAGTGGTTGCACATTCAGAATCTCTTTGGAAATAACATAATTATGTAGTGAGCAGTTCAATGTGCTCAAATGTTAAAACACCATATAATGAAGAAAGGATGGGGCTGGCTAAGAAAAAGTACAGCAAGGTGATATCAAATTATACTAATATGACACAAAAACTAAAACCTACAATTTATTCATTTGTTTCTTTTTAAGTATATATTCTGACAAATGTTTTGTTTTGTTGACTATATCCTGAGTTGTAGACATTTATGCTAGGAACTGAAATAAGCCATTCACATGTAAAAAATGCGAATGCAATATGCACACACATTCTTAGGCCTGTGTTCAGATCAGTGAGACAGGATGGAGCCACTGCCTGGTAAAGCTGTGGTTTTCCAAAGAAAAATGTTAACAGAGAAAGAATATCCACGCTTATTTTACTTCTGTCTTCTCTGCCATTAAATAATATGCTCAAAGGAAAAGATAGGTCAAACATTGTGCCAAAGGAATTCAAACTCCAGAAAGAGATGAGTTATTAAAGAGCACATAGCTGGGCACAGTGGCGCACACCTATAACAATATCAGAGGCTTGGGAAGCTGAGGCAGGAGGATCGTAAATTCAAAGCCAGTCTCAGTAACTAGCAAGGTCCTAAGCAACTTGGCAAGACAAGACCCTGTCTCAAAATTAAAAAATAAAATTGGTTGGGATGTATCTCAGTGGGTAAGTGCTCTGGTAGCAAAGAGACAGAGACAGAGACAGAGACAGAAGAGACAGAGAGAACACATAGTTTTTAAAAGTTAGGTCGTGTCTGTAAAATTATCTACCAATACATGGGAAGAATTGCAAGTGTGTTGCCTCTCCTAGGCAAGTGTCCTGTGGCTTTGAGCTCTAGTACTTTGCCTTTCCCCCTATGCAATGGAATATTTCCTTAGTATTCTTTAACCAAATTTCCTTAAATCTTTTTGTTACAAGGAGCACAAAATGTCTTCTTACCTGGTCTCAGTGAAACCACTATTAATTTAAAATAGAAGAAAACCACTTGATGTCTTAAATATGATATTATTTATGGGTTCCTTTTGATGGTATATTAAAGCCAGTTTCTATAGGTTTAGGACAATCAATTTGGAGTAGATCTTCCCAACCCTGAATACAGTAATATTCCATAGGAAAAACCAAAATTGGTCATGTTGGGACTATAAAAAAATCAATATATGTTATAAATCAAAGTCTTTTTTTAAAAACATCTGTTTCATCAACACCATTCGACATTCCCAAAGAATGTATATAAAAAATTCACTGCAGAAACAAATAAAAATTCAAATAAACCTAAAAATCATTTAATTTTTATAAGGTTTATTTCAGTACCAGCCCTAACCCTTTTTCATTTGCTCCCATTCTAAAAGATTTTTTTTAGCCTTCCTATGTAAGATATTTCAATAGTTCCCTTTGTTCCAACTCCATGGGTTAACTCTCTGTTTCTGAGCATTACACAAGTCGAATTATTCATTTTATATCCTCTTATGTCTGTCATTTTTTGTTTAAAAGCTAAGGTTGTGGACTGGGGTCATGGCTCAGCAGTAGAGCACTCCCCTACTATGTGTGAGGCACTGGGCCGATTCTCAGCACCACATAAAAATAAATAAATAAAATAAAGGTATTGTGTCCACCTACAACCAAAAATAATATTTTAAAAAATCTATGGTTGTGAGCTTTATCCATATTGTTAGTTGATATAGAAATTTTAAAATTTTCATTGCTATGTAATAAGCCCTATGCTATACTATGATTTATTCTTCCATCAATTGTTGATAGACATTTGAATTGCATCCTTTTGGGGACATTACAATTGCACATATATATGAATTTCTATTAGGTATATCGAAAATCTGAGTTGACGAATATGTGTGTGTTCAACTTTAGCAAATACTGTTAAAGTTTTCCAGAGTGGCTATAACAATTTATATCCACATCAATAATATATGAGCTTCAGTGATTTCACATTCTCACAAATGCTTGACATTGCCAGTCTTTTCCATTTTAGTCATTGAACTCTAATCTGTTTTTCTTCCATGAGCAAGGAAGTTAAGCACTTTTTCAATGCTCATTGGCCACTGGGATGATTCTTTTTGAAACTCCTCTTCAAGTTATTGTTTTCGTTTTAACAATTTTCCAATCTATTTGGTTGTCTTTTTTCTTTTGATTTAGAGAAGTTCTTTATATATTTTGGAAATGAGTCTAGTATTTCCAAAAGTATTGAGGATGTGTACTAACTTTTAGAATTACTATTCCACTTTCTTAATGAACTCTTACTAGTAAGAGAATTATTTCAATTTTAATATAGTCAAAAATGCTTTTTGAGTTTTTTCATTTATCATTAAATTCAGTTTGCTAATATTTTGTTTACTATCTTTAAATCTATTTTCATAAGAAAAATTAACTGTCATTGTCTATTTTAAAATCTACTTGTTAGGTTTTTATATGAAGATTATATGTATCTCAGATAATGTGTCAGTTAATATTTTATTCTAACTTCTCTAGAACATTTTTTATAAGGTCAAGGTTACCATTGCTTGAAATGTGGGAAATCAAGAAACACTGGGTAGAAAGTACGTAAGCATAAAGTTTTTTGGGGGGTTGAATAATGGATACAATTTCTTTCATTAATATGACTAATTTAATGTTATCTTTCTTAGAGAAATAAGTTTAGTATGTTATGTTTTTATAGGGTTTTATCTATTTCATCCAAATTTTTAGCCATAAATGTTTTCACTTTTTCTTGGTAATATTATTTTTAATTTCTGTAATTCTTATCTTTATTATTTTCTTCCTTCTATTTTCTTTGGGTTAATTTTCTGTTCTTGTCCTAACTTCTTTGATATGAGTATGTAGATTATTAATTGTCCTTTATGATGTCTACATCTAAGTCTATAGTTTTTTCAGTAGTGGCTCCCAGAGGATTGCCATCCCAAAGTAGCATCTGTTCTCAAGAATGACTAAGGATGTTTCAAAAGAACAATGACATATTTAACCACATGGGTTACTCTCCATTGCAGTGTGTTTTCAGAAATAATTATTTTAAAGGTAATATGCCCTTTAAAAAATTCTTCATCAAATTTGTTAAATATGATATTTACATATCAGTCTTTAAAAAGAGAATAGAATCTGAATACAAATGAGTTTAGGAATCAGATCTCAGTGCCCTATACACTGTGCTCATGACATGAAACTCGTGAGGCTGTTAAATATTTAGAGTCTTCATAATGCAGTGCCACAGATATGCCACAGATAGAGGCCTGAAACAGCCTAATGTGGAGGTCAGCATATTGACATCTGTAAACTTGGCCATGATCTCTCAGCAGAAAGAATGCTTTGCCAGGATAAAGAAGAAAAGTCATTTGCTATAAATAAAAATTCACCAGTGTGGCACATTGGACCAGAGAGATGTTCTAAGAGCCAGCTAGGAAATACATAATACTTTTATAGAACAAAATAGATTTGGATGTTAATTCTGCCATTCCAAGAGGCTTCCTGTAATTTTTTTTTTTTACTTAAAATTTCTAGTCATTAGAGGAAACAATTTAAAGAATGGGAAAGGCCATGTCTTTTCTTTAACAATATCCTCCTTCAGAGTAACACCAACCAAATTCTTTGATTTATAATGGTCTTATCTGCATTTGACCACTAGCTGTGGCTAAATCTAGAAGCTCTGCTTCTGAAGTGCTATATCCCACCCAGCAGATGTTCTTGAATCAGAGCCTATGTGTTCAAAGCTTTGAACAAAATTTAGTCTAATACTGCCAAACTACATATAGGCAAGATCTGGTTTACTTAGACAAGAGCAATCACTTATACTAAAAAATTTGCTGGGTTAAGAGTCACTGGTTGCAATATTCAGGTCCCTCTTGCTTCTCTGCTGTGACTCATGCTCAAGTTAAAACCAGTAGAATCCTGAACTCCATTGATTTCCAGGTTTTCTGAGGTGAACCAGCATCCTTTTGATCTTTCACTCAAATGCACTGCATTAGCAAGTTCTTTCAAATCTTCCTTTCACATACACCTTGAAGAAACCCACTTTTCATCTTTTCTGTCTCAATTTGTCCCAACTATCATCTTTTCTCCTCTGGTCTTCTTTAATGTTCCCAAACTGACCTCCTGGTGTTCATTCCTGCTGCACTCGAGTTATCTTCAACATATTTGCAAGAGTCATCTCTTATTACATAAATGTGATCATGTGGAACCAGGTACCCTGTAATCACTTTTTTCATTTACCTCCAAACTCATTATTATGGCCCACATCTTCTCCTTTTTTTGGAGTCCATTTCATTAGAACAGAGTCTATATCTGTCTTGTTCACCCTGAATTCTAAAACCTGAATTAATGTATGTGGTCAACCAAACCAGAAGCCTGTCTTCTGTCATAGCTGACCCATCACAAAATCAGTGAATGGGATTCTGAACCCAATTCAGGGAACTCCCTTCCATGTAAGACCCTGAGTGGTATTATCCCTGTTCCACTTTTGCAGAATGAGAGGCAATGGAAGAGTTACCGAATGTAGTATCCATAGGGAATTCCAGGCCAGAGATAGGAACACAGACTGAAAGAGAATCAGCAAGCCATGCAGGAATAGACAAAGGATAGAAAGGTAAGGAGGCAATTAAAATAAAGAACAGAAGGGAGTTTGGAAAGGATCTTTTAAAATCAGATGCTGCAGAATAAGAACTTAAGAAAATTCCTGATCCTACTGGTAAAGATTCATAGACTCTCAACAAAAAACTTATGGCCTGACCTTGCCGGGAGTGAGCAGTGTTAGGAGTAGAAAGCACGCAAATTTTAAACTCTTAAAATGCACACAATTCACTTTAAGATGTGCTTACTTGTTCCTCACTCACTTACTTATTCATTCATTCACTTACAATACATTTGTGGACAATATGAGAATTGGAAATATTATTTCATTGGAAATATTAAATTACACTGAAATGCAACTTATTTCAAAGTTCCTGGCTGCCCATTCATAGCAAGTCAGATTAGTTTTTCCACTTCACTACCCAAGCCCATGTCTTTCTATCTCCAGGGATTTCCAAAATTCACCTGGGTTTTTCCTTATTTATTAGAGCTCCCTTAGTAAATATACCTGTCTCAATATTTTGAGCCTTGAAAAGTGACTGTAAACCTTAAGGATGGGCATACTTCATCATATTTGTTGTGTCTCCCATGGAATTATGCCCAGATGTGGGCACTTGGTGTTTAATCAGTGCTTGATAAATATTTCAAAACTATGACTGGTTAATAGAGTCATTATCCTCAGATTGTAACTGCAGTTGAGTTATTCCTCTTATTCTCTAGTTCATTTAGACATGTAGAAAGATTTTTCTCATCATCTTCAGACTTTTATGGCATCTGTCTGCCAGCCAGAACCCATACATGCCCTTTATCAGCTATTTCCTAAAACACCCTTCTCTCCCACTGAGCCCCGCTACTGGATTTTTTTTTTTTTTTTTTTTTTTTTTTTTTTTTTTTGGTACCAGGGATTGAACCCAGGGGCACTTATTCACTGAGTCACATCTCCAACCCATTTGTTTTTTTGTTTTGTTTTGTTTTGTTTTGTTTTGTTTTATTTGGGGTTGTTTTTTGGTGGGTGTTTGTTTTTGAGACATGGGTTTGCTAAGTTGCTGAGTTGCTGAGGTGGACTTTGAACTCACGATCCTCCTGCCTCAGCTTCACTGGCCACTGGGATTACACACATGTCCCACTGCACCCAGCATGGATTTCTATTTATACCATTTAGGTTGTGAGATGCCTTGAATCTTTTAATGTAACAAATCTAGGAAATTTCTAAAGCAAATAAATTTTAAGTATATACCTGCAAATGCTTATTCATATAGAGAATACTAATTAATAAAATAGCATTTTCAAGTTTATTTTACTCCCTTTGTTTTAAAAGAAATACATTAAAATTGGAAACTTTTGACAGAGAAAGGAAAATCTTTACAATGGCAGCTTCACAGTAAACTTTGTAAATCTATTTGACTTTTTATATCCTTCTGTCAACTCTATGTACCTACTCATTTTGGAGCCTGCCTTATTCTTTTCCTATTTCATATCAAAATTAATCATAAAATACTCATCAGTTACCTGCTGAATATTATTACCAGGAACATTTTAAAGTTGTTGTATATCCTTAAAATAAGTATTGGTAACATTTCTTGGGCATTCTATGAACCATCTGTGTAACTTAATCATTACTAATATTGTAGCCGCCAATCCATGCAGACATCAGTTCATTTTATTTTGGTTTGTGTAACTGGCTGTTGTCAGATCACACATACCTGAAGGATATGGCTCCATGGGGGGTGGTCAGAAAATGTATCAATCTCAGGAAGCAAAAGGAGCCAGGACAGACAAGCCAGGATAAAAGGAACTCTCCAGTGGAGTCCTCTTCAGGTTCAATTGCTTTTGCAGCTTTTCTCTGCCTCTTTGTACAGAGTTGGAAGTGTGACATTTTAAAGTTAGTTTTTATAGAAACAAATGTCAGGAGAGGTGAGTCATCCTAATATCTCTAAAAATAAACCCAAGTTGTCAAAGAAATCAAAACTTTGCCCTCAAGCTTAGCCGGTGAGAGAGCAAGAGTCTTTCCACCCGTGGGCTGTGCAGCTGTGCAAGGTAATCCCAGAAGTTGAGGGCAGTATGAGGCTGGAGAAGCTAAAAATAAGAAGTAAAAGGAATTTGGGCTTTATTTAACTGAAAAATGACCCTCAGGAAATGCACTATATTGAGGAGAGAAATTGTTTCACTATTTCAAATGAGGACCAAGATAGGCCTCCGCAGGGAATGCTCTCCATTGTTCAGATTTGAAATGTAGATTCAGCAGCCTAGAGAGTTAATATGTGATAATGAGCATCTATAGTGATCTGAGTTCAGAGGGAAAAATATCTCCAAAAGGATATTCAGGATCCTAGGCTGTGCCCAACATGTACCCTAATGTAGATACACCAATGTCAAAAGGAAATAGAAATTGAGTTCCAACTTTAGAATCAGGAAAGCCATCTATGTTAGATTTCCAGTCACATTTCTTCCCTGTATCCCTCCCTCCAATTTCAAGGGTCATTCGTGTGACTAATCTTCTTTGGTTTTCCTGCCCAGTCCTTCCCACTGAGTAGCAGCAGAGTATGCAGAAGGACAGAAGAGTTCATAGTTAAAAGGAAACCTCTCAATTATATTCCATTTATGTATGATTTATCAAAATGCATAAATGCATTCTATTGTCATGTATAATTAGAACAAATAAAAAATTTAAAAATTACAAATTAAAAATAAAATATCTGAATATAACTGTATATACTTTAATGGTTCTGACATACTCCAGATGTAACTGACTTTAATTTTTTTAATGAAATATCTTGAAAAGTTACAAATTATATGTAATCTTTTGGTTTGATACTTAGCAGTGCTATGATTTAGGAATAAAGAATAATCATTTGAGATAAGAAAAATAAGAAAACACAAAAAACAAGAAAGCTCTCTGTGTCACCTTGGTGTTTCAGGCATGCAATACATTTCTAGGAGGCAAGTAGTTACTGTCTTCTTGGATATACTTCCAAAGATATTCTATAAGTATATGAAAACATAATTTTAATACTTGTGCATATATACCATTTTACTATGAAAACTTTCAAATACAGTTATGTGCCACATAATGACATGTTAGTCAATGATGGGCTACATATATGAATATGACCATGGCTCATAAGATTTATTAGCTAATGACATCATAACTATCTTAGCTTATATATTTGTACTCTATGATGTTCACAAAAGGATGAAATTGCCAAACAATGTAACAATGCATTTCTCAAAACATGTCCTTATCATAAAACAACACAAGTAAACACACACACACACACACACACACACACACACGCATCTCAATGTTGGATGAGTTGTATAGCAAACACCCATATATGCACTATATAGAGTCTATCATTAGCCTTTTCATTTATTTACGTGTATCTGTTTATATGCACATACCCTGGTATAGATTGAATAGTAGATGTCCCCTAAAGGCCCATGTATTAAGGTCTTGGTCACCAAGGTAGTGCTATGAGGAGGTAGTATAAATTTAAGAAGTAGAGCTTAGTTCTTAGGTCATTCGGGGCAAGACCTTAAAGGATACTGTTGGATCCTGGGCCCTTCCTTGCTCTACATTTCTTCCTAGGGTTGAAGTGAGCAATTCTGTTCCAACACATGTTCCTACAATGATAAGCAGGCTCACCACAGGCCCAAAAGCAATGTGGCCAGCAGATCGTGGACTGAAACCTCCAAAACTGTGAGTCAGAATATTCTTTTTTCTTCAAAAAGTGATCAGTAGGATTGTTTTTTTTTTTTTTTTCTTTCATATTGATGGAAAGCTAACACATCCCATTATCTAGTAATTTTCCTTTTCAAGAATTCAAATTGTACACATTATTTTACAACCTCCTAGATTCTTTCCTATGTATATCATTAACTAGAGCTCAATATTTGTTAGGATTTCCTTTTGCTATAAGGATGCCTGGTTTTGACGCTTCTATTCCACATAGTATTGAAAGTTCTATCCACAAAAATTAGGCAAGAAAGAAGGAAAAGGGGTCAAAATAAAAACCAAAGAAGTAAAATTACCTCTATTTGCAGATGACATACTCTTCCATATAGAAAACCTTAAAGAGTCTACAAAAAAAAGTTAGAAAAACTGTTGGAACTAAGAAATTCAAAAAAGTTGCAGGATACAAATTCAACACTAAAAAGTGAACTGTGTTTTTATACACTAACAGTGAACAATACAAAAAGGAAAGAAAACAATTTCATTTAAAATCACAGGACAAAGGAGAAAATACTGAGGAAAAAAATCTTAACAAAGGGTGACAAATTTGCAAAATGAAAATTACAAAAAACCACTGAAATGAATTAAAACATAAATAAATGGAAAGACATTTGAATGCAAACGGTTTTCCACAGAGTTCCCAGAACCTTCTGTGTGAGAAAAACAGTTTGCTTAAAAAATGGTTCTGAGAAAACTGTATATTAAAAACTACATAAAAGAATAAAATGAAAACTTTATTTTATACCATATACAAAGATTAACTCAGCATGGATTAAATACCTAAGTGTAAGAGTAAAAACTACAAAACTCTTAGAAGAAAACATAGTAAAGCTTTATGACCCTGGATTTGGCAATTATTTCATGGGTATGACACCAAGAGCAGAGGCAACCAAAAAAATAAAAATAAAAATCATAGGAATATATCAAAAATAAAAGCTTCCGTGCCGTAAGGGACAAAATCAACAGAATAAAAGGCAACCCACAGAAGGTAAGAAACTATTTGCAAGTCCTATATCTGACAAAGCATGAATACCTATAATACATTTTTAAAGTCTTACAATTCAACATCAAAGAAACACACAACTCAATTTTTTTTTCAAAAATGAAATTGAGAAGACATTTATCCATTTATCATATGGCCAATAAACAAATGAAAAGATGTTCAACATCAGTAATTGTTATGGTTTAGATGTGAGGTGTCCCTCAAAAGCTCACATGAGAGACAACGATGGAAAGTTCACAGGAGAAATGATTGGGTTGTAAGAGTCTTAACCAAATCAGTGAATTAATTCCTGATGGGATTAATTGAAGTGGCAGGCTGTGGCTGGAGGAAATGAGAATTGGGGCGTGGCTATGGGGTACATATGTTGTATCTGGAGAGTGGAGTCTCTCTCTGCTTCCTGATGATATGGGCTGTTTCCCTCTGCCAAGTTCTTCCACCATGATGTTCTGCCTCACCTCGAACCCCAAGGAATGAAACTGACCTTCTATGAACTAAGACCTCTGAAGCTGTGAGCCCCCAAGTAAACCTTTCCTTCTCTATAATTGTGCTGTTAGATCAGTTAGTCACAGTAGTGAAAAAGCTGACTAAAACAGTAATCATTAGGGAAATATATAGCAACACTTTAATGAAATACCATTTTACAGCCACTTAATGACTATTAACAAAAGGACTTAAAATTAGCATACCACAGTGACACAGCCACATCAATGTTTACAGCTGCTCAGTTCATAATAGCTAGATTGTGGAACCAACCTAGATGCCCTTCAACAGATGCATGGATAAAGAAACCACGGTATATATATATGATGGAGTATTATTCAGCCATAATGAAGAATAATATTATGGCATTTGCAGACAAATGGATGGAATTGGAAAATATCATGCTAAGTGAAATAAACCAATCCCCAAAATCCAAAGGCCAAATATTTTCCCTGATAAGTGGATGATGATATATAATGGGGGTGAGGGGTGGGGGCAGTGAGAGAAGAATGGAGGAACTTTAGATTACGTAGAGGGAAATGAGAGGAAGGAGGGTCTGGGAGTAGGAAAGACGGTGGACTGAGACAGACATCATTACCCTATTACATGTATGATGACACGAATGGTAAGAATCTACATCATGTACAACCATAGAAACAAAAAGTCGTACCCCATTTGTGTACAATGAATCAAAGTGCAGTCTGTAAAAATAAAAATAATAAAAAAGTGAACAAAACAAAGTAGCAAGTACTAGGGAGAATGTGGAGAAACAGGAACCCAGTGCATTGGTGGTAGGATTATAAAATGGAGCAGGTGCTATGGAAAACAGTACAGACATTCCTCAATCAAAAATAGAATTACTATATGATCAGGAAATTGTACTGCTGAGTATATACCCCAAAAGAATTGAAAGCAGGAACTCAAATAGATACTTTACACTTGTATTTGTAGCAGCTACACACAGTAGACAATTGGTGGAAGCTACCCAAGCATCCATCAGTGAATGAAAAGATAAACAAAATGCTATCTGTACATATGATGTAGTCTTATTCAGTCTTAAAAAGGAAGGAAATTCTGATACAGATTACAACATGTATGAATTTTAAAGGCACGATGGCCAACTGAATAAGCCAGACACAAAAGGACATTGTATGATTCTGTTTCTATGAGGTAGCTAGAACAGCCAAATGCATAAAGATAGAATCATGGTTGTTACTAGTAGAAGTAGTCTTATTCACATGTGGGTTCTCTATTATAGTGCCCAACAAATAGTAGGTGAAAGTAAATGTTTGTTGAAAACAGTGATCCCGTTCATCCAACTACTCTTAACCAGTGTTGGCTTACCAGGAAGGAGTCAAGTATCTAGATTGGACTAAATTGCACATTAAATACTTTTATGGGTAGTAGAAGAAATCATAATTGGTGAGAGCCATGAAACTGCCTGGGGTTGAGTTAATTCTGGAAGAGCATTTAGTTGCTCTTCAGAGAAAACTTTCACTTAGAGTCAGAACACTTCCTTTTCTTCCTGAGCTGAACCTTGGAAATGGCTCTAGGTTACCCAGGCCAATCTATAACAGTGGCCAGCCCAGTGACTTCCTTGCAGTTTTATATTTGTTAATTTAAAAGATTTAGGGCCCATGTCAGGGATTTTAGTCAGGGATTAGAGAACAGAATGAGCTTCTGTTGTCCAGTACCCACTACCAGATCACCTCTGAGTCATAAAAAAAAAACTGTTTTGGTCATTAAAAACCATAGACCGGTTAAATTTAACAGGGTTTATTTGAGCAAAGACTATTCATGAATCAAGAAGCATTCTAAACAGAAAGAGGTTCAGAGAACTCTTCCCTTCAGAAAGGGCAATGAACTTTTTTATAAGCTGAATACTGGGAGTACAGTACAAAAATAGTTTGATTGTTTCCAGCTAGGCATTTGCCTCATTTGGACATCGTATGATCATTTGGCTGCCTATGATTAGCTGGAGTTCAGCTGCTTATGATTGGCTCAGAAATGGGAACCCAAAGTACAAAGACATCCTCAAGCCAATGGCTTCCTGTTCATTTAATTTAACATGGCAGAGAATCTTGGGTGTTCTATCCTGTAGACAGATACTGATTAATTTTGGGTCTGTAAAAGAAATAAGCCTTTTTAAAAAATTATTAAATATGTTACCATCTGCTACACTATCAAATTGCTGTGAGGTGATGAAGAACTCACAGAATGTTGTTGGGACAAATATGCCAAAAACAAAACTTTCTTAGTTTTAGACACAACACACAACATGGTGTGGTCAGAAACATAATTATTTCAACCTTAAGAGATATATTAAAAACAGATCAAATACCAAGTATTTTTTTCTGAAAATCTGATCTAGTTGATTTTATTTTTGGTTCTTTCTTTTAATAATTACTTTAAAATAGGAAGAAATATCTGAAGATTGATGTCCATGTGTCTCCCAGAAAAAGATTTAATTTATATAATATTTTTCTACTAAGTTACCCAAAGTACTTTATAATATTATCAAAATGTCCCATCAAATGCCGTTTTGCAGGGAATAGAAACATCTTTCAGTGGGAAATAGATGAGTGAGAAGCTAAATAATCTCTACAAGATTACAAAACAAATTAGAAGTAGACACTTTAAAGTGGGGGGAAAGGTTATCATATTCTCAAATGGAGCATGCTTTATGTGACTTCTTAAGAGTGCTGAATAGCTCCTTCTGTTCCAAATTCTCCTTTATTTCAGTTTTTATTGTACCTAAATTCTGCCAATTACAGATTCATTTTAGATAACAATTCAGTATGAAATAAGAAATAACTCTGGGACTCAGGCTATTCATTGTTCACACATTTGTATGACTTGGTTGAATCGTATTTCTCTCTCTTTTTATTTTCCTAAAGGAGCTGAACTGTGTTGAAGAAAGTGATAGTGGGTGATGGGAGGGGAGTGGAGAGAAGAATGATAATTGGAAAAGACCAGTGCATTTATAATGATATTATCTGGCTTCCCCCACTCTAAGGAAGTGGTCTGAATCCTGTCTGCATATTTACACTGAAACAAAACAAACCCAAACATACAAAGATCAGTGCCTAATCCCCTCTTCCCCCAGGGAACAATTATACCAGAATGTTTAACAACTGAGTCTGAGAAATACTCTTTTCTCCTGACAGACAGGTCATACCCTACACCAAATGCATTAGAGTATCTGGAGGAAGGAAGCTAGGCATTGGCATTTTTGTAAACATGCCTAGATAATTCCATTGCTATTGAGCTATCATCAGAATAACCTAGATTATTTATTGAAATCTAAGTACTAGGCTCCACCTCCAGGGTACCTGAGTCAGCTGATCTGGGAGAGGTAGGGCCCAATAATTTGCTTTTTTAAAAGTCTTGAAGCTGATCATTCCAAGTATGAGAATTATTGCATAGGATGGCTTTGGCATAGGAAGTCTTAAGTGACAAAAGTAAAGTTATGTATACACTGTGCAGCAATGGCTTTCCTCGTGTGTTCCTTACAGAAATTCACAGTGTGTAGGTTTCTTAGCAGGATTATTTTTATGGTAGATTATAATTATACACAATAGTGAGATGCACTGTGCCATATTCGTACACACACATAAGTTTATGGATCTCAGGACTAGTACCTTCCCTTGACCTCCCCTCCTCCCTACCCTGAGCCACTTGTTCTACTACTCTGCTGGTCTCCCTTCTATCATTGTCACCATCACTGTCATCTTAATGAGTCTTAGCAGCATTGTTTTTAATGACTGCAAACTAAAAACAATCCAAATATCCACCAGTTATAGAAAGAAAAGAATTATAGCATGTTCAGAAGAAATAGCATACTGTAATAATAATGGATAAATATATATATATATACACAAAATATGTATATATATAACACAGTATTGAACAGAAAAGGCCAGACAGACACACAAAACACACAGGATTTCATTTATATAAATTTCAAATAGGAAATATTAAACTATACCGTTTAGTGCCTCATATTGAAGAGTTAACGCTGCAAAGAAAATCAAGTTATTTCCTTAGTGTGGCTAACAGTTTCCTTTCAGGCATGAGAACATAGTTTTACTGAGAAAAGCCTCAGGTAATTATAGCATTCCATATCTTTACCTGGGCAACTGTTATGTAGGTCTTTTCTTTAAAATAATTTAAACATACTTTTCGTTTATGTGCTTTTCTGTGTATTTATAATGTTTTATACTGAAAATCAAATGTAAAACATAATTAGAAAAGCTATCTAATTGAGAAAATTACATAACTAAAAACTAACTTCAAATCTGAAGCAATGAATCTCAGTTGCCTGTAGTAAGGAAAATTTTATGTGTGAATTCAATTCAAGTAACTAAATAGAGAACATTACAATTGTTTTGTTTGGAAAATTGAAAGAAAACTATTATCAAGGATTTTGATCTTTTGGGAAAAATTTAACAACTGAGATCACATTTTTTAGGTGTCCTAGTTTGTATCTGTTGTTCAAGTATAATTATTAATAGAATCCTCTCATTCTCAAAGTGTCCAGATTTGGACAATAAATGATAAGTATATATCTATTTTGGCCTCCTTTTAAAAGACATCTGAAACATTAGAAAAATATCTTTTCCAATAATTAATTTTAGTCTATAAAATAAGAATTTCCAACTGGGTAAATGCCAAATGGCTTGTTCCATACATATAAGGTCTTGGAAAAATGGTATTCACTTCCAAAACCATAGCGTTTCTTTTGTATTACAAACTTTTCCCTTCTCTTTATGTATAGTATGTTTTCACTAACTTAATGTTTCCTCTGAAATTAATCACTTTGTCTAATTACACCTATCCTGCCAAAAAACAAGCTGATTTCTTAATAGAAACAATGAAACAAAGGCTCTACACTTGTGCCAAGACCCCAACATTAATAACTAAATGTGCAATATCTGCAGTGCCACCTGCTTTTAAATCTAAATGACATTTTCAGAAGTTGCTCTGTTAATCAGTGAAAATTGAACTTATCCAAGAGAAGAGCAAGAAGACTAGGAGGAATCAGGGAAGGAAATATAAAGGAATAAAGTCCAGGCATAAAAAGCAATAAAAACCTGGGCTAAGTTTTTTTCTAACTCAAACTTTGTAAGTCAAATCTCCAAGTACAACCCTGAGAACATCAAAGTGTTCCCACATAGTCACATCCTCCTCTTCTCCAACCCACTCTTGGAAAGGAAAAAGCTAAAACCTTCAGATCTGATCGAAATAACTCAGCAAAATTTATTAATACTCACCTAATTCTTAGGCCCTCAAGATAAACTCCCATTGACGTCAGCAGGAGATTTCTTTTGCAGACAGTTATAAATTCATCTCAATATGTTTCAATTGGGTTATGTAGAACCCTGTTGTTTTTAAGATGAAACTTTAAAGGCCTTACCTACCACTGCTAAGAAATTGGCATGGAGAGGCTGAACTTCAGATGCACCGGCTCCCTCCTGGCTGTGAAGGATGCTGTTTGAATTTTGTATCTGCAATGGGGACACTAGACTAAGGGTTTGCCTGATCCTGGAAGCTGCCCTTCTGTGTCCATTGTCAATTTAAGACTATGAACACCGACCAATAGAAATGATGCTTACAACTAAGGAGCTAACTGTCCATTCATATTCATTCCAGCTGTATTTGCACACACAGACTGACTTGAGGAGGGGAGCTAGTTAGCTTCAGAAATAGCCCTTTTAATAAAAAAATTTAAAAAAAGGATCAGCATACCATCAAGAGAAAAGGAACAAAAGTCCATTTAAGCTCTCTTATGTTAAGGGAATTTACTTTGGGCTAACACAGGCAATTTCTCAGGTATTTAAGAATAAGAAATGAAATAGAGCCAACTCACATGGGAACTGCACTAGAACAGAAAAATCAAGTTACAAGATCATTCTTTCTGTATGTCTAAAGTATGCAACATTCCTGCTTCTATTTTCTCTTGTTTAGTTTTGTATGGTTCCACATTCTGTTACTTCGCTGATATTTCCATTTTCAATTCAATTGTCCACTATCAACTATTACTCCTCTTGTGTCCCAGTGCAGCTTCTCAAGAGAAAGAACATAATGTTCAATCTGATTCTTGCATTGTTTCATTTCATGTTGGCGTCTATACCAACCTAGTCAGCCAGCAGTACAGAGTTGCTACCTCCAATGGGGTGTGTGGTGGGGTTCCTTATAGAAAAGGTTGAGCACCAGATGTACTTCCACAAAATGTCTACAGTTAAGAGTCTATACAAATTGCCAGATATGGTGGCACATGTCTATAATTCCAGTTAGTTGGGAGACTGAGGTAGGAGGATGGCAAATTAGAAGCCAACCTGGACAATTAGCAAGACCCTGTCTACAAATAAAAATTTTAAATGACTGGGGATGGAGCTTAGTGGTTAAGCACCATTGGGTTCAATTCCTGATACCCATCACCCCCTAACACACACACACACACACACACACACACACACACACACACAAAGTTTATATGAATTACTTAAATTACTATTCCCTGGATGGACCTATGTACAGATGCCCAAAGCACTAGCCCTTCTTTTTTTGTCTTCCAGGTTGATAAGAAATTTAGGAAATAGATAACTGACAAGTAACACTGAAAACTGTCATTTCAAATTACAATGACAGTTTCCAGTCTCCTGCATTGGAAATATATTTTTAAAAATGAATGATATTTCTAAAATCTAATCCTTTCTCCTTGAAAGATCCCTGAGGTCGGGGACTGCTTCACTCTAGTAATGAATTTTGATACATTTCCAACATGTTTTTGTTTAACAGTCCCCCAAATCTAAAGTGGAGAGTTGCTTATAATATCACACTCATAGCAAGAATGTATTTGGATTTTGCCAGCAAGTGCGAATATTTCCTAAATATCATACATTTACGTCCCACTGAGCATCTGAGAATGCATTTTAAGAGCAAATGGAGTAAAGAGAATCTTAAACAATTTTTGGTAGCCCAAGTTTTCTAAAACTTTGCTTCTCTTTTTTAGCTATTTTTTTCCCTTCAAAGTTACACTATTTAGTATATCTTCTTTTAAATGTAAAACAAATGTTAATTATTTTTTAACCCCTAAAAGTGAGTTTTTGCAAAAATTATATATTCTGACCTATGCTTACTGCTGAAGGATTGAAAAGTGCATATCTGACCTATTTACAGGAAGAAAAACTACTTATAATTTGTTTTCTTGACAATTTTAATAGGCAAAATATGAATAGGTGGTTTGTAAAAATGGATTTCTTTAATGTATACAATTCTCCTTTAAATTTTTTTAGACTTTTTAAGATTTAATTATCACCTTTTAAGAGTAGCAGTGAAACTTAGCTTAGACATTTGTTTATTTACTTTTAAACAATTGAGTTGGCCTGAAAATCTTATGATCTGAGAGGAGGGAGGAAACTAACAAGATTCTTTTTTTTAAATCTCCAGCCAGGAGATATTACCACTAGCCAATCTCTGCCAACATAATATTTGACATGGAAGTATTTAGCCTTTTAGTGGAACCCTGTTAGTGTGCTTATGGTGTGTCTCCTGGCTATGTGGTACCATACCTGTCACCTGTTGAATATCTGTGGCAGGTAACACTAGAAGAAATGTCAGCTATTAAATGTGGACATCTTTTTAAGTGAGAAGCAAGTTGGTTATTCATTAAATTTTTTTTGTACTGGGAATTGAACCCAGGGCTTAACCACTGAGTCACACTCCCAGCACTTTTTAATATTTTATTTAGAGACAGCGTCTCATTGAGTTACTCAGGGCCTCGCTAAGTTACTGAGGTTGGCTTTGAACTCCTGATCCTCCTGCCTCAGCCTCCTGAGCCAGTGGGATGACAGGTGTGTGCCACAGTGCTGGGCCACTAACTTGTTTTTTCAACTATTCCATCAATTAAGCAAGTATTTATTCAACAAGTTTATTTTGAATATCTACCATGTATCAAATACTCAGCCATGGTTAGGCATAAAGAAGTAAAGAATATATGTCCCTCCTTAAGCTCAATGAGAAGATAGTTATATAGATAATTTTCCTGTGAAGTTTATACTGCACTGTGAGAGATTACAGGAAGAAGTCATAATTGAGAAAGGAAGTAAAAGAATGCATTTGTGGATATAACATTTAGGTAAAGAAATCAATTTTACTTAGAAGTAAAGAAGGAGGGAAGCGCAAAAGACAGCAAGCAGGCTAACTCCAAAGAGGGAAGAGTTTTATATTTAAGGGACCAAAAGGTCACAGTGCCTCACACAGAAAGTACTAAGTAAAGTGGCTCAAAATAAGACCTTGTGTCAACAAGACCACAGTAGTCTATGATAACAGTGTGGCGCTTGTACACTGGAAAGCAATCCATGTATTCTGAGTCAATGGTGACTTGATCTTATTTCTTTTCTAAGTAACACTGGAATGGGATGTAAAGGAACAGAGTTCTAAATTAGACAGACAGGTAGCAAAGTGACTTTAGAGTAGAAGCAGTGAAAATAAGGAAGGTAAATTGGTTCAAGATATCTTAAGCAGATATGTTCAATATATCAGTTAAGGCATATTGACTAAGGGTGTTGAGGTAACAGGAGAAAATCTCAAGATTTGAGAATACATGTTTGGGTGGATTTGAGTGTCATTCTCCGAGACTGGGGAATATTGAAGAAAGAGGGTGTTATAGATTAAATTGTGTCCTCCCCCAAAAATCACATATCAAATTCCTAACCCCTCAATGTAACTGCATATGGAAACAAGGCCTGTGAGAAGGTTAAATGAGATCCTAAGGATGGGGCCCTAATCCAATAGGGCTATTGTTAACAGAAGAAGAGATACCAGAACTCCATCTCTCTGTCATATGAGAACATAGCAAGAAGGTGGCTAGCTGAAAGTCAGGAAAAGACCAAAAGTAAAAACCAAGTGGGACAAACCTTGATTTGGACCTTCTAGTGTTCAGAACTGTGAGAAATAAATCTCTGCTGTTTAAGTATTTCATAATGTTATCCCTGGCTAACTAATGCAGAGAAGCTTCAGAGGATACCTGCAGTTTTGAGATGGACGTGAACTAACTAACATACAAACGACCCCTTGTCCATGAGGGTGGCAGTACAAGACCCCAGTGGATGCCTAAAACCATAAATGGTACCAAGCCCTCTACCTGCGACACGTTTCCCCATTCATACATGACTATGATAAAGCTTAATTTGTAACTTAGGCACATCAGAAATTAAAAACAATAGTTTATAGTAGGTCTTAGCAACCTCAGCATACTTTTTTTTTTCCCCTTTCCTTATTAAGTTGAGAACTTTCAGCATTTCACTTAAAGCATCTTGCATCTTCTCTCTGGCATACCCAAATTGCTCTGAGGCTGTTATTAAGAAATCTAAGGATTACTTGAACACAGGCTCTGTGATACTGTGACAGTTGATCCAAAAACCATGCCATCTATTGAATGCCCAAAGGGCAGGTAGTATATATGGCCTGGGCACACTGGACAAAGGATGATTCATGTCCTGGGCAGGAGAGTGTGGGAGACTACAAAATTTCATCACACCACTCAGAATAGTGCATAATTTAAGACTCATGAATTTTTTATTTCTGGAATTTTCCACTTAATTTTTCTGATTGTGGTTGACCAGAAGTAACTGAAACCACATACAGTGAAATTACAGATAAACCAGGACTACTGTAATGGGTCCTGAGCTCAGAATGAAGTATATCTTCGAAATGCTAATGAGATTTAGTTATCATTAGCATTTAAAAGATATTTGAAGCCATAAGTGAATGAGATAATCTAAAAGTGTATAAATAAAGAGCAAAGACAAACTCCTAGAGACCTGAGGACATAGAGTCCAGTACAGGAGAAGTAGCCAGTCAAATAAATGAGGGAGACAGGAAGGTTAAAGATTTATTACAAGGAGTTTGTAATGTTCAGGAAGCCAAGACAGGAAAGTATTAAAGCAAAAAAGTGTTGATCTCAAATATGCTAAAAATTAGCACAAGGATGGAAAAGAGGAAGAAGAAACTTCTAGTCAATTTGTTGATATAAAAGTCACTAATGACCCACAGGGAAGTTTTTGTGCAATATTATGGTGGAATGCGTAGTCAATTGAAGGTAAAGAAATGGAGGCATTTTCTATAGGTGTGTGTGTGTGTGTGTGTGTGTGTGTGTGTGTGTGTGTGTGATATTTGACTATGAGAGGAAGTAGAACAAAAGGAAGGTAATTGAATCTGATGTGTGTTAATGACTCCCTGGGGTGGATCAGGTCTAGGATGAATCACATTAGTTGTTTCTTCGGCAATGAATATGCCTCTATAAATAGGATACTAGAAATCATATAACAAATTCACTTTCACCCCTTGTGGAAAATTATCTTTGGAATATTCATTTTAGATTGTTTTCATAATGCACTTCATAGCTCTGGTAAGATTTGTCTATATTTCCATTTCTTTAAAAGTGAAATGCTTTGATATCCTTTCTGCAGTCCTTCCAGGATCTAGTTGTGTGGCCTTGAAACCTGGCTACTTTGGTTGACTGTTAGATACTTCCAGACTCTGGGAGCAGGCCACCTGCCTCTCTAGCCCTCTGTCTCTTGCCAGCCTCCAGAATTTATTTACATGGATCTTGACCCAACTTTAGGGGGTCATTCTCTAAACCTCCATGATGACAATTTGGCTTCCTGGACCATGTCCTGATACCTGGTGCTTGACTTCCTTTGTTCACCTGCTCTGATCTTCCATTGTCAGGGCACGAAGACCACCTATGGTCTACATCTACTGATTAGGAGTTCAAGCCCTGTGGAATGACAGATGTGGGTATGAAGGCTACTCACACTCTGAGTCCTTAGTCATATTAATTCTCTAAACGTAGGATCTTTCCTGGTTAGGAACTGGTATTCCTCCTTCTTAGGTAACTGTGGCTATTAAATGAAATACTGTCTATAAACTTTATCTTCAATGGAAGTTCCTAATAGTGACTATGATAATTATAGCCAATGGTGACATTAATAAGACATTTAGCCAGCTTCAGTTTCCTTCTTAACATTATGATTGAGCTTATGTTTTTAAGCCTTCTGAAGTATAAATAATAAAAATGTAATTTTTAAAACTGGCTTCTTCATTTAGAGAATTAGTAATATAAGTAGTCTTTAATGCTATTGAAAGCAACAGTCATCTTCTGGTTGTATGGTGACAATTTTTAAATTTTTTTGCAGATAAAAGAAAAGAATCTTCATAAATGATTCATTGGACATTTAATTACTTAATCCATGTAGCATTTCTGGATTCCAGAAGAATCACATTCTGTGAAGTCATGGGAAGAACACTGATGACAGTTAAGTGATATGACCAGACCAAGGCCTACTAAAAATTCAGAAATGAAACTGCTCTCGTCCCCCACTCTCAGAGTCACTATGTCACTCTAGCACCAAATAAATATTAGATGGGTTTTGTCTAAAGAAAATATAATGCAAGGTGCATACATAATTTTAAATTTTTGAGTAAGTAACTTTTATTCTCTAGTTTTGTCTTTTTGTCACTTTTGTTGAGATAAAATTCACACATTGTAGAATTCACTAGTTTGAAGGGTACAATTTAATGGAACCATCACCATGGTCAATTTTAGAACATTTTTATCATCCCTGAAAGAAGTCCATACCAATTAACCGTTATTGCCCATTTACCTTTCCAAACACTTGCCTAATAAATTAGCAATCACTGACCTACTTTCTGTCTTTATGAATTTTCCTATTCTAAACATTCCTTCTTTCTGTCCTCTCATAGTCACAGAATATAGTCTTTTGAATTTAACTATTTAGTTTCAACACAATTCATTGGCAATTTATGAGTGACATAAATTATCATAAATTGGTATGATGAGTGACATCCGTTTCTTTTTATTGCCAAGCAATATCCCATTGTATTTATACATCCTAGTTATTTATTCATCTGTCAATAAACATTGGATTATTTCCTGTTTGGGTGATTATGGATAAAGTTACCATAGACATTCTTGTATAGGTTTTATTGTGAAAATAAATTTTAATTTTTCTCATAAAAATACTTATAGTAAAATAGGTTGAGTCATACAGAAAGTGTCAAATTTAACTTCATAGAAAACGTACCAAATTTAAAACAGAAGTCTCTACCATGTTTATATTCTCACCAATACTACAGAAGAGTTCCAGTTGCTTTGTGCTGTTTCCAACTCTTTGAATGGTCAATTTTTGTTTACTTGTAATTTTGAAGGGTATGTAGTAGTGTAGTGACATTTTTAAGCCACAAAAAAGATGACATTAATTTAAATAATACACATTGTTTAGCCCAACGTACTCAAAATAATATATTTCAACTTGTATTCCTGAGTTAACACTTGGTCAAAATAAATGATTGGTTCCCTATGGCATATACAGGACTTAGCCCGATAGTAATGAATTTAGGATGGTCATGTCTCTACTGAACAGTGCTCAGACATAATTTTTTACTTTTCACTGATTTTTATCAGTGTTGGGAAATCTCTGTTGTGAGCACTGCTTCCAGTCCATAGAATCAGTATATAGTCCAAATAAAGAAAATCGCTGCATGATGGCAGTAACAGTGATAGCATCTACCCTGCAGGTGTCCAGTCCTATCATTAAGGGCAGGAATTATATTTCTGCCTTAAAGTCAGATGCAGATTCAGAGGTGGAAGTAGAGAGAGTTTCAGTGCAATTTATACAAAGCCAAAGCCCAAGAAGAACACACTGAGAAGAGATCTGGGGGTGAGGGCAGTGTTTAGATAGAAAGGAAGGGCTGAGGGAATTGGCATGGGGGGTGGACATTGCTCAAATGCACAAAGCAAGTATGTCATCAAAAAGGGAAGGGCAGGAACAAGGCCATCCCTAAGGAGACAAGGAGACAACTTGAACAAGAGTAAGTAATCCAATCCACAAGTACAAATCTGAACAGAGATGTTAGGGATTGTGCGCTGAAAGAATTTGGAAAGCAGGCAGATTTCATATCCTTGGCTTTATTCCTCTGACTCACAAAGACTCACTGGTACCTATCCTTATACCTAAGCCCTCTTCTTAAGGAAAGCCTTACAAAGAAAGTGAAAAGCCACATCCAATCTCAAGACCAAAGGACATAAAGGGGTAACTTTATTAGCAATTAGACCAAAATGAAGGCAAACAATAGGTCATGCATAGATGGCAGTACTAAAATCTGTATTTAAAATTACTTTCTTTTCACAGATTGCAATGGTTCACTTATTACAAAAGAAGCACTGAGCAGGAGTGGCAATAATTCTTCTGTAGTTCAATTTATGACTAGTCCAACCAGGTAGAGATAAAGCAAAGACAAATGGAGGAAGAAGACACTTAGATGATCACATCATTTACTGAGAGTGCAAGGAGATACTAAATGAATGGAACACTGTACAATGGACATAATTGATATGAGTCCTGGGAAAACTAGAACATACAGTTGCTTAGATTAATAGTGTTAACACTGTTTTGGACTGAATTGTGTCCCGCATAAACTTGTATGTTGAAGCCCTAACCCCCAATGCAACTGGAAGTAATCAAGGTTAAACGAGGTAATAAGGATGGGATGACATAAGGGTGGATGCCTACTCCACCAGGTCTGGTAGTGTCCTTATAAGAAGAGGAAGAGGAGACACCAGAGCTCTTTCTCTCTACATGTGACAGGCTATAGAAGACCACAATGAAAAAATAGTCGTCTGCAAACCAGGAGGAGATGCCTTACCAGAAACCAACCTTGGCAGTACATTGATTTCAGACTTCTATTCTCCAGAACTGTAAAAAAACAAAGTTCTGTGGTTTAAACCAAACAGTCTGTGGAATTCTGTTGTGACAGCCTGAGCTAAGATAGTCATCAAATCAAAATTCTCATTACTTGTTTTACATTCACAAATGAAGACCAACAAACATGGATCAGGACGCTCTTGCTGGCCGCTGCCTGGCATGCCCTTATTTCAGAGGGATATCACTAAAGTAGTCCTAGAATTGGATCCAAAACATCTTGAAGATCAGTTTCCAAATCTGGTTTTGCCTAGATGGTGCTCCTCTTGGGGCAGAGTGGGGGCAGGAATTATAAGATATCCTGAGGATGGAATCATGGCTGTTAAGTTCATGACAAAGAAATTAGAAGACAGAGACTGTAAAGAACCAGTGGTAAATAACTCGCCTTTGTCCAAGTCAAGGATTGACTCTTTTTTTTTTTTTCTTGCTTATTTTTTTATTGTAAACAAATGGGATACATGTTGTTTCTCTGTTTGTACATGGAGTAACAGCATACCATTTGTGTAATCATAAATTTACATAGGGTATTGTTGTTTGATAAATTCTGTTATTTTTTCCCTTCCCCCCACCCTTCCCACCCCTCTTTTCCCTCTATACAGTCCTTCCTTTCTCCATTCTTGCCCCCCTCCCTAACCCTAACTCTAACCCTAACACTAACCCCTCCCACCCCCCATTATGTGTCATTATCCACTTATCAGCGAGATCATTCGTCCTTTGGTTTTTTGAGATTGGCTTATCTCACTTAGCATGATATTCTCCAATTTCATCCATTTGCCTGCAAATGACATAATTTTATCATTCTTTATGGCTGAGTAATATTCCATTGTGTGTGTGTGTGTGTGTGTGTGTGTGTGTATATATATATATATATATATATATATATGTATCACTGTTTCTTTATCCATTCATCAACTGAAGGGCATCTAGGTTGGTTCCACAATCTGGCTATTGTGAATCGAGCAGCTATGAATATTGTTGTGGCTGTATCTCTGTAGTATGCTGATTTTAAGTCCTTTGGGTATAGGCCAAGGAGTGGGATAGCTGGGTCAAATGGTGGTTCCATTCCAAGTTTTCTAAAGAATCTCCACACTGCTTTCCAGAGTGGCTGCACTAATTTGCAGCCCCACCAGCAATGTATGAATGTGCCTTTCTCCCCACATCCTCGCCAACACCTGTTGTTGCTTGTATTCTTGATAATCGCCATTCTAATTGTGGTGAGATGGAATCTTAGGGTAGTTTTGATTTGCATTTCTCTTATTACTAGAGATGTTGAACAGTTTTTCATATATCTGTTGATTGCTTGTACATCTTCTCCTGTGAAGTGTCTGTTCATTTCCTTAGCCCATTTGTCGATTGGGTTATTTTGTATTCTTGGTGTAGAGTTTTTTGAGTTCTTTATAGATTCTGGAGATTAGTGCTCTATCTGAAGTAGGACAGGCAAAGATTTTCTCCCACTCTGTAGGCTCTCTCTTCACATTACTGATAGTTTCCTTTGCTGAGAGAAAGCTTTTTAGTTTGAATCTATCCCAGTTATTGATTCTTGCTTTTATTTCTTGGGCTATGGGAGTCCTGTTGAGGAAGTCTGGTCCTAAGCCGACACGTTGAAGATCTGGACCTACTTTTTCTTCTATAATCTGCAGGGTCTCTGGTCTGATTCCAAGGTCCTTAAGGATTGATTCTTTTAAAAGTGAATAACTATGTGTTTCTGCTTGGATAATGACATCCATTCCTCTCATATTTGTGAAGAGATTTCTATATACCAACCACCATGTTAAGTGGAAGGGAAATAAAATGAGTGCAATGTTTAAATAAGTTAAGATGTGTGAACGTAACAGAATATCACAGCATTACTTAAAGTATTGATGTGGAAAAACATCCATGATAAATATAATTTTTAAATAAATTTCAAACCAATTTGTATACTATTTCAAGTACTATGTGTAAATGTTAATATAATACTAAATATTATGAATATAAATGCACATGCATAGAAAACTTCTGGTACCTTACACATAAATTAATTCTGATTACATTTAGAGAGAGAATTGGGGATGGGGTGGGGTGGAGAGAGATTTAATTTCACTAAGTAGAGTTTATAATTGGTCTATAAGAGGTGTAAAAAATTCAGTCTACTCACAGAGAAGATGAGTAAAAATAAATGAAATAAGTCATTCTGTATGCTATAAGACAAATACAAATAGGGCTAAATCAGACCACAAAGGGAGGATTTGATTTTAATATGGAATTGTCAGAAATAACTTTTTAGGTGAAGAGCTAAGTTTTGAAAACTGGGAAATAAGAAAGGGAGCAAGAAAGACAAATATCAGGGAGAGAAGGCTAGAAGTATGAAACACTGTAGAGTTATTGAGGATCTGCACACGTTTCTCTACACCCACTCTAGTTAGCTGAATATACTGGGGACAATGCAGGGTGGTATGGCTGTCAATAAAGCTGATGAGGGAGGGATTGATAAGCAAGCATATCTACCATTTAATGTATCATGTTGAGTGATAAGCAGTGTGCAAAGAACTTTGTCATAACAGAGGACAGTGAGAAAATTGAGACAAATTTTCAAGTAGGCAGTATAAAATAGTACATGAAAGGCCAGCCATCAAAAACCTGGGAAGAGTTCTTAGTTGACTATAATGAAGTCCCTGGTTACCTCCATTACAACACTTAATAAGTTTAAAAATGACAGGCATTTTGACCAACAACAGTAAAGGAGAAGTCTGCAAGATGAATGATCACCTGGATAGCTTGGGTCTCAGGTTGATTCACTGGATGAAATGATTAGATTGCCTTTGCCCCATGTGTGTACCGGAAGTAGCTAATCCTTCTCAGCCCTTAAAGAGAACTCTGCACAGGGAGTTGCAGGGAGGAGGTTGGTCTTCAGCTAGAAGAACTTCTGCACCTCATGGGGAGTGGGCCTTTCATAGCTTCATGATACACAGTGGAAGAGGCTTGGCTTCTGGGAAAGGGCCCAGGTGATTGGAAGGTTGATTACCCTGGGTAAAAAAATCCCTCGAATAAATTTGTTCTGTTTTGAGAGTTTTATAGCTAATTAAAAACCTCTCTCCTCTGAGATTTCTAGGGGTAGACATCCAAATATATTTAAGTTCTGTATCCAAAACTATTATTTCCAGTAATGGCCCCCAGTGCCCTAATTCAATTGTTCCATTGAATACACTTTTGTTTTAAAGGTTAAGAACTGGGCGTTGGTGTTAGCCAACTTGGGCTCAAATCCTGGCTTTGCCACTTGGTTAGGTTACTGAATTTCTCCAAGCCTCCACTGCGCTGACATAAGCAAGGGAGAATATGTGAATTACCTCTTGAGTGTTCTTTGGAGGCTTAATCGAGAGAGTGTATTTAAAGGCCTAAGCCTAATGCCATGCAGAAAATAAGAACCTAAAAGGGAAAAAAAGCTGGATTCTATTATTATTATTTTAAGAATTTATCACTTACTTCATGCTTTTATCTGACAAATTATGCATTCAAGTAAATGCAATATAATTTTTTCAGGTGCCAGTTACAGGAAATCCTGGGTTTTGATAAATAGTAATAATGAGAAGCCATCTGAAATCTTTTGGACAATAACACGTTATTATTCTTATTTAAAAAACTAGATATAGAAAAGCATTTATTGTCTGTGACTGTATTCAAGCTAGAGAATTTATATATCAGTTATTGTGCATATTAAAAGTATTTGAAACATTGCTTTGTGGTGATTTTCGTGAGATTTTTGTTCTGAGATTAGTAGGTCTGGGTCTGATTTCTGTAACTACTCCTTAAGCAAGATACTTAGTTATAAAAACTAAGCTGTATTGAGCACTTGCTACATGACCAGTGAATTTCTAACTTGATTCTTAGACTACATCCCTGAAATAACTACTTATAACTCCATTTTGTGAGAATTAAGTGAGGAAAGAAAGGGAGGCAAATATTTGCTCAGCATTTCAAGATTTGAACCCAGGACTGTGAGATTACAAAACCCACACTCTTCATCCCAATCTGTATACTTCTTTGGATCTTGTCATTAAAATGAGGCGAAAGACTTATTTTGCAGGTTTTATGAAGACTGATGATAATGCATGTCATTTTCCCATGAATGTACCATAAATGTTAGTGATTTTAAATGCTCACTTATGAGACCCATAGTAATTTTAATGAAAAAGAAAAAATCCTGATACTTTAGAATTTATAATATATACATATGTTTTCAAATTTACCTGGCAATAAATGCATAAATGCAATAAATGTGGATGAGATCAACACTGAAAAGCAATAAAAATGTTATATATAATGAAGCAAGAGATTTTTTTCATAAGAGAGAAGCACCATTAGATATTACATATAACAGACAATGTCTAAAGTTTAAATTGCTGCCTAGTGGTAAATTTTACCCAAAACTTTTTTTTTAAACTTTATTTATTTATTTATTTATTTATTTATTATCTGGTACTGAGGATTGAACTCAGTGTCCCACATGTGCTACCCCAGCCCTTATCCAAAACATTTTCTGTGTGGGATATAGAAGACTTGACAATTCAGTTAGAAATTTTAACTAACTTAACAAGATAATTGGGTCCTTAAATTTTTAAAACAAAATTTTATTCAATAAAATAATTAAAATATATTAAAAATATATGTAGTTATATATGTATATTGTTCTTTATACTTCTTATATGATGTTTTTAGTCAGCTTTTTTTACTGCTGGAACTGAAAGATCTAACCAGAAGGTAAAGGAGAAAGAGTTTATTTGGGGGCTCATGGTTTTAGAGATCTCAATCCATAGACAGCAGACTTCATTCCTTGGGGCTCAAGGTGAGGCTGAACATCATGGCAGAAAAATGTGGCAGAGGAAAGCAGCTCACATGATGATCAAGAAGCAGAGAAAGAGAGACTCCAGCCTCCAGATACAAAATATATACCCCAAAGCCACACCCCCAATGAACCACTTCCTCCAGCCACACCCCACCTGCCTCCAGTTACCATCAGGGATTATTCTGTTGATTAGGTTAAGGCTATAGCCCAATCATTTCTCCTCCAAACCCTCTTGCATTGTCTCACACGTAAGCTTTTGGGAAACACTTCACATCCAAACCATGACAAATAAGTTTCTTTCAAACTTGAAATTTTATTCTTCTTGCTTTCCTCTTTGTCTTTATGATATTTATTTTAGGTGAATTCAGTGAAGTCTCTATGAAAGTAAAAAACTGAAAACATTTCTAAACACATTAAATTGTGCTAAATGAGATGCAATTTGTCATACATATTTTAAATAGTAACTATTAAAATTGCTGGGTTTGTTTAAATTCAGAAATAGAAAAGAAATAACAGACTTGATATGTCTTACTTTTCACCAAAAGTGTTCAAAGAACTGTGGTGATTAATGAACCATCCCCCAAACTCTATTAAGTCTTCTGGTTCAATCAATGCTAAATTATTCAAACCAATAGAGAGGAGCAGAAGAGCAGGAAGCTGTAGAGTCCTGTCTATGTTGTGGTTGCTGCCTTCAGCCCCCTAGGAGCTGGCCTCTCTTGCTCTCACCAAATTCTGCTGTGTTAATTGCTGTCCCTCAGTCCTACCACCAGCCCCTTATGCCTCCCACAGAGTTCCCCAACAAATCTAATCCAAGTTTACATTTTTCTGAAGGAGTAAAATAAGCCCAGTCTCCACTCTTGTGCAATTTTGGATTTAGTTTTCTCCATCAAAGATGTGTGCTCTCCTCAATGACCACTTAACATACTAATATCAGGAGGCGTAGTTTCCATTTTGAAGTGAGAGATTCTATTTACAGTTACACGGAAGGAGAGTAAACATCTAGAATGGTGAACCTCTAGAAGTTTCCTCCCCTTCTTCCTTCCTTCGCTAAGTCCTTCCTTTCCCCCTTTCTTATCTTTATTCCCTCCTACTCTCCTTTGATGTCTTCCTTTTTGCCCACTTTACTTTCCTATCAGTATTTTATCATGTGTGTTGTGCCAGCACTTTATAGACATAAATAAACAATAAGGCAAAAGCTTATCAAGAAACTAATCCAGCTGAACAACTGACCATTTAGCATATTCAGTAAAAACTGATCAAGAAAACCTAAAAGTGACATTTTAAAGTGCTAGGCAATTCTATGGTTTATTGTTTCTATACAATAAAAAAAACATAAAGAATATTTCAAGGTATATTTCTACATTGTAAAGTAGATGTGTTTTCGTACTTCAGAAAGTGGCCCTATCTAATTGAGTCTAATTTGTCCTCAAATTATATAGTCATTGTTAAGGAAAGAAGAAAACTAAAAAAGAGAAAATGACATGCCTCACACAGTCATTTTCATTGTTGTTGTTGTTGTTGTTAGGCAGTAGAGAGGGACCCGAATCAGGGAGATACTGTTATTTTTCTATTGTTCTCATGGTAGAAATGCTAACATTGAAATGCTGCATTTTTCTTCATTCAAATTATGCTTCAAGCAGCATTTCAGTCACTGCTTCTGAATCCCTCATACTGAAGGTTAAGATTTCATCAGGACAATTTTTATTGCATAGCACTCTCTTACATGAAATTTGAGAGAAATGAGCTAAACCTAAGAGTAGTTGGTTTGCCAATGCCAATCTCCAAGGGCTCACAAAATTCAAGAGCTACTTGTCTTTGTAATTGCAAGCATAGGGACTTATCTTTCCTCACTTAGAAGCACTCATATAGTACTAGATCATTACAGGCAGGAGAGCATTTGAATCTTAAATTATCACTGATCCATGTTCATGGTGCAGTGACTTGGAGGGTCAAGTGGGAAAAAGATTGAGGGTTTCTCTTGATTCAGGTAGAAGGCGTAAGAGAGAGCTCCAATCTTACCATTCTTTCTACAAAGACTAATGTACTATTTTTTTTAAAGGCATTTCTCATTTATAAAACGAGTAAATGATTAGATTTTGGCCATCTGTATATTTGTGTATATATATATATATATATATATTTGCTTTTGTTTTTCAGGATAATGCTAAGCAGTTTTTAGAGGTCATCAGGTTATGATTGGCAAGAAGACACAGATCAAGTGGAAGGATGAAGCAAGGAAGTTTTCTCAGAAAAGAAAATGGACAATGAAGTTCAGATTCAATTTGAAATGGTGTGGCATTTATGAATGACAGTGCTATCCCAATGGTGAGTGATCTTTCTTTTTATTTTTTTCTGCTGCCTCTGATGAAGTAGGGGTTGAAAAGTTACCTAAATCCTTTCTTCAGTTGCATTGTAGACAGATTGTCAGAAGTCCTCCTTGGGAAAATAAAAAACAGGTGTAAAACAACAAAGGAAAAACAAGAAGTGATCTTCAAGAGTTTGACACAGCTTAGCATAGAGGATTTGGGCTTTATTTCACCTAAAGTGAAAAAAACAATGAGTTATTTTAGTTTAATAGACTTAAGATGACTTTTTAAAAATCTAATTAAGCTGGGTAAGCTCTCTTAATTAAACAATCCTTGATGATATCTAAATATGTGTATGCTAAGTAGCATGCAAGCCTTGGCATTTTAAAAAATAGAAATTATTAAGTTCATGTTATTTTAATTAGCACATAATTGCACAATACTTATCAACAGTCATTAATACAGATTTTAAGACTCTCATAAAATGTAAGACAACATTGATTGCAAGACCCATTATTATTTTATAAGTGACTAAGGAAGACAGATTCTCTGCCAAATAAAATATGACAGAAGGCATTAAAGAATTTTTTGTGTGATGCATGAATTGTTCCCATAAAGCTCTTATTGCTTTGAAATAACTTTTATTGATTCCAAGGATTTTGGTAGTTTCTCCTGACTTGTATTAAGTTGCCTAGCACGCGTCAGGCAACTCTTTTTCACATATTTCACAAATAGAACATGACGAAGCTTTTTATACTCACCAGCAACAACCTTTCTTTGATTCTGTGAAGCAATTGGCTGTGGTTTTGCAAGAAAATGTGGAGTTTTGATTATTCTCTCAACAATAGCTATTTGCCTCATTTTCTTCTCTCTCCATATTTTTCCACAGAAAGAAGAACTTTTGTTTCTACACTGAAACACTGTGTGATATTTTAACACATTTTAAACAGTTCAACACTACTCAGTGTATTGACTTTGCTCGTAACTCTGGAACCCAGTTCAGCCTTGTAGGAAGTGAAAAGTATAAATGATGTTGTCGGGTGGAAAACAACTGCAAGTAGCATAGACTTTAAGATACTTTCTTATTTCAGATATCTTTAAAAGTACTCCAAAAGAAATGTCTTACTTATTTTTCTCAAAGTGTACATTTGCATATGAAAAATGGTATGTTCCAAAAATAATGAGTATTCAGGGAACTTGGATGTACAAAAGAGAAGGTCATAAAAATGCACTGAGTTAACAAGAAATTTTGTAATTGAAGGTAAAGGGCCCCCAAAATTCTTCTTACAAACTCAAATCTGTGAAAGATATGCCTATATAAAGGACAATAATATATAAAACAGTGTGGGGACTTTGCTAAAAATATTGGGGTGAAAAAATATTAAGGGTGGAGAGAAAGAAAGGAAGGCAGCATGGGGAGGTGTGATTCCTTGTGATCCCTGAGTAGGGGAACAAAGAAAAGGAACAAGTTCAATCGTCTCAGGCCCCTGGAAAGCAGTCATAAGTCAGGGTCTATAAACTTTTCTGTGAAGGACCAGTTGATAAATAGTTACAATTTTGCTGGTCATATGTATTCTCTGACACATACACTTCTTTGTTTTATTTTGGGCTCTATTTTAAATATCTAAAACCATTCTGAGCATGGACCTACATAAGAGGTTATGGACTAAAGTTGGCTCTGGGGCCTCAGTTAGACTCATTTAGACCAGTGGTTGTCAAATTTTCACATCGGGTGTGACTACCTGGAGGACTATCTGCAACAGATTGCCACACCTGGAGACTCTCATCAGGGAGGTCTGGAATGGGACCTGACAATCTGCATTTCTAAATTCTTCACTGACGCTTCTGCTGTAGATCCAGCAACACTTGAAGAATCACTGGTCTTTGTAGTATAACAAATTTGAGTTTCAATCCTCTCCTTTTCCCTTACCATCTGGAAGAATTTGGGCAGCTATTGAACTCCACTGGAATCTCAGCTTCCTCAACTGCAGAGGGGAGAACAATAGAGTATTTTTTTGAGCTCCTATGAAGTTTATGGTAAGATTTCTGGCACAAGTCATAGCACAGTGTTTGGTACATAATGATTGCTGTGTATGTGTTAACTATTATTAATCATACCAGGTAGAAAATCATTTTGGGGAATCCAAAATAAAAAAACTTAAAAATATTTTAATGTATAATTTCTCCCTATACTAATTTATTTGAAGCAAGGAAATAATATTAATGAGAATATTAAAAAGGAGAGAAGGAAGTCACAGGGCAGGCATTACGGGAAAAGAGCACTTTTTTTCTTCTTTTGGTTAATTTTATTTTTATTTATTATTTTTGTTCTAATTAGTTGTACATGACAGTAGCACATTTTCAAAAAATTATTTATAGGGCATTATAGTTATGCATAGTAGTTGGGTTCATGTTGACAAAATCATAAATGCATGAAATTTGATTCACTCCATTCAGTCCATGTTCCCCCATCTTTCCTTCCTTCCTCCCTCCCCTTGCTCTCCTCTATCTACTCTATTGATTTTCCTTTCATAGCAGATTCTTTTGCCTGTGAAAAGCCAGGGCACCTTTCTGAAGATGAATTCATGGGATGGCAGACTAGGTGTGTGGTCTGTGAGTGAGTCTGTGAGAAGGCACATATGACCGGTTCAAGCAATGAAATCTCTGGGAGGCTCTTCTGCACCAGACACATGAATCTTAAAGTTCCAGCCTCTCAGAGGTCGCTTGAGCAAAGTTTCATGTTACCCGGTACAGCTGTTGGTTGTGAATGCATCCTTGAATTCTGTTTAGGATCCATGCCTGCTGTGTAGTAGTAATGCAATAAAACTCATCTCCCCTCAGTTCAGCTATCAAAGGCACATTTGAGAATTGTGCCAAGATGGTCCACCTCCATGAAGACACAGACAAAAGAGTGGGCTTTCCAGTTAGAACCTTTCTTTCTTCTAATGAGCCGGTACATACAAGATGCTTATTACAAACGATTGTAAAATGAACAGAATGTTCCTAGCAGCCAATAAGTACTGCCTACTTGGCAGATCACTTATGAAACACTCATGGTGAAGCCAGTAAACCTACTGGTCTTTGCCTTAGACTGATTCTGTCACACAAATGTACATCTTTTAAGGCAAAGTTTTCTGTATCTATTTGTTTAGCCTAAGAGACCCTTGGCATGGGACTAGATAGATCTGGACACGCATTGTGAATCTACAGGATGACCCTTAGCACATCATCAGACTTCCCTAAGGATCATTTCTTCTACAATGACTCTCTAATTGTTCATATGCTTTATACTAATTAATATCCATCATCTACTAAATTTTCTGAAAAATAAGTCATTCCATTACACTGCCTACTAAAAATCCTTTGTGGTTTCAATGCCACTGTAATTGTATATTAACTCCATACAGAGACCTAAAACCTCACTATTGAAATTGTGGTCTGTAATCTAAGGTTGCCTGGCAGCAGAATTGCAGATCTTCTGAAATAGTCACTGGTTTGTTTGTTTTTTGTAACAAAATCTCTGTATAATTCATATACACATTAAAGTTTGAGAAGCACTGGTTCATAAAGACTTCTTGATCTCCCCAGAGGTCTTCCACTTTATCTTCATCTGCTCAACCTCTTCTCCAGGTACTCTTTCTGTCCTAGAATGCAAGTAGCTTAGAGCCTCTGCCCTCTACCTCAAATATCCTCTCCCTAAAGCAGCCTATGTGCAGTAATTTCAGTCTGGCTTAAAATTTGATTTCTCAGAAATGCTATCCCTTTGTTTTCTTTCTTACTGTATGCCTCCACTCCACTATAAGACTTGTAAGAGGTCGCATCTGATCTATCTTGCTTATTTTTTGATCCCTAGCACATAGCAGTGCCTGATATATTATGTATGCTCAATAAATAATTTTGAAAAAATAAAAAATGATCTTTGCCTCTCAAGATTTTGTTGGAGATTAAATGAAAAACTACCTGAGAAGCATTAGTATATAGTGGCTGCTTATTCAATGTTAGCTCCCATTCCCACCCTTTGCTTACATGGTAATAGGCAGTGGTGCCTAGATTGGTTATCATCTATGATAATCCAAAACACTCTGTTCCAGAATCTTAAGAGAGGGTCTAACAATGGCATCACTATTGACTTCAATTTTATTGACACCAATCCCTGATAATTTGGGAAAGGGGCTAGTAAATGAGAGTATAGCGTACTTGGAATGCAGATGGAGATGTAGCTGCATCTTTTATTCACAACAGGATGACTGGTCTTGCTTCTTGTATGAATGATCCTAACAAGAATATGCAGCATGAGCAATAATTTAAGGAAATTCTGAGTGCTGAGAGTCAGAACCTATTTAGTATATTCACTTAGTTTTCTGAAGGTTTGGTTATGAGAACATTTTACATATTTGGTAAATGTAGGCAATTAACTAGCTATAATAGATAATTAAAATACTCCACTTTCAGTATAATATGGCATATGAGGGAAATGCTGTAGGCCTAAAATTGAAGGAATGAGTAAAACTAGAGATCTGTGAAGTTTCTGGAAATGAGTGATGTGTCCATAGTAAGTGGTATGAGGTTACCTTTGTTGTGGCAAGATCAGATGGACCCAGGTGGCAACTGTTAGTAATAGGTAACTATGGTATTCCTTACCGTGGATTATTACTTAATCCCTCCAACTCTGCAAAAGATAGAAAATATTAGACCCTGTCTACCTGAGCTGGAATAGAAGAGATCTGTGTGTCAGAGCATTGCAGTGTACATGGCAGGAAAAGGAGAAACTAATGAATACACCTTAGCAATCATTACACTCATGCAATCATCACGATCATCAAAGGTCAGGGAGTAGACTAATAAAACTGCAATGTTAATTCTGCTTCCTCATAACAAATATGTCTGGGTATCTTTCAAACACCTGATTCTTCCTTTTCTCTGCACTCAGGGATGTCTCTCTTTCTACACTTCCTTCCTTCCTGTGGACAGATGTCTTCAATGATGGATAGATGGCTGGACTGATTAGATACACAGAAAAGGGGATAGTGAAAGAGGGAATGAACCAGGCTGAAGAGCAATCACAGGAGCTCCCTTTTGTGCCTTGCCCAGATGATAAAATTTAGATTTCATTCCTATAACCAGATACAGTTGTCTTCCTCTGGAGGTGGATCTCACTTGAAATACTAGAGAAAGTCTATGAAAGCAATGAAGGATAAGCATGAGACTAAATACAAGAAAAATTCTGTCTACACTGGAATCAGATTTCTGTGTTTGCTGTATTAACTACTACAGCAATTTTCCCTTAATCTGGCAAACTAAAATGAGATTAATATTTCACTTGGTCTTACATGAAAATTAAACTAAATTATATCACAAATGGAATAATCTAAACAGCATTAAAGTAGGTATATAATTTATCTAATGCAACGCAAAGGACATTGATATTTTTTGTGATAAAATATCTGATTCTTTTTTCTTTCATCTAAAATAATTTTAACCATTAGTAGTAATATCAAAATAAATTTAACTTTTCTCTGTGAGAGTCTGTAGACTTATTTTTGTTTACTACAGCAATGACGAGGAACATCTTACATATCTTCTTACCACCCCTCATGAACTTTGAGTCCTGTACTGTTTATTTCTGATTGAACTGTAGAGCTCTGAGCTATTTAGAATACTTCATTTATTTACTATTTTTCCAATCAGTTGGCAAAATGTGAGCAGTCTGTCTCATTTTTGATAAATAGATGTGCCCAAAGTGCCATTTAAAACAATTTACTTCTAATCTGACATCCACATTTAAAATTGAGGTCTACGAACATGAAAGATTGTCCAAATACACAAGTGAAGACACAGATTGGTGTTTAGCTGAACTCTCTTTCACCTGAGTCTCAAAGTTCTTATCATGATACCATACTGATTTGATTTACATAGATTATATTACAGTTTATGTAACAAATATTGAGGACTCAAAGATTTTAAGCTTAAATTCCTAGGGTTAATTCTAAAACCTACTGTAATATAAGCCAGTGAAGGTCACTCTTGATAAAAAGACAACTATGCCTTGATCAACTTTATGAGACAAGGTGCATTAGGTCTTCTTTGCTGTTATAATAAATTACCACAAACCCAGAAGCTTAAAATAAACCAAGTTTATTACCTTGAAATTCCAGAGGTCAGAAGTCAAAAAATCAGTCTCAGTTAAAATTAGCAGAGCTATCTCTGGAAGAACTCAGTACTTTGTTTTTCCTAGCTTCTAGAAGCTGCTCAGCTCCTCAGCTCATGGCCCCGCATCATTCTGATCTCTTCTGAAGTCACAATTTGTTCTCTGACCCTCATTTTCCTGCCTTCTTCCTCTAATGACTCTTGTTCTTACATTGGGCCCACTCAGATAATCAAGGATAATTGTGAAATTGTTGACATTTGAATTAGAATCAAGATAGACAGTGTTCCATGGTCTCCTCTGCCTCCATGTGGGTTCCCACAATGCCTCAACTAAGGATTACAGCCATAATTTTGTTTATCTCATGTTTACATCTGCTTTAGTAAACACCTGTTTTGGGCAAATTTGTTTGATATCAGGAAGTCCATTAAGCTATAACACATTGGCATTAATATTAATCTCCTTTAAAGAGCAAAAAGTTGAAGATTCAAGGGACTTTGAACTACACCTGGCAACCTTTCAAACAGCACAAATCTCTAATCTCCTCAGGTGTGCAAACTCAGCAGCTGGCATTAAAGTAGCTAATGAACTGCAGGAATGCAGCTAGTAGTTTTCTTAGGTGTGCTGCTGCTCCAAAGAAAGATTTAAATGTTTACCAAATAAATTTTTATTCTACACTAATAATCTGGCAGGCTGTCGGAATGCCATCTGTGGGTGTCCTGGTAAGGAAAATATAAGACAAAAGAGCAAGAGTCCCTGGATTCTAGACATGGATTCACCATTGGGATTTTGATTAAGTTGTTCTTCCTCTCTAGGACATCAGTTTCTTGGTCTGTCCAATGTGTAGAGAAATAACTCCTCTGTGAGGATTTCCAGACATTTAAGTCTCTTTCATAATTAGACACGGAGTCAGAGTACAAACTCAGACTCTTCGCTTTCCTTTCTATCCACGTTCATTCCAATGGGAATTTCATGATTGGTTTAAATAACACCAATATGGTAGTGAGCCCAAATTATCTCTTCTATATATTTCTCCTGAATTTCAGGCTCATAGATTCCATTGCCTATCCAGTGTGCCCACTTCAATTTCAGTTTCAAATGTACCAAAGTGATCTCTTGATCTACCCATCCTAAAATCTGAAATGGTTATACTTGAAATCACCTCCACCTGAGTTGCTGACAACTGCATCTTTTCTTTTGCTCAGAAGCCCCTCTTTCTGTCCCCCACATATCATCTGTCTTGACTCTACATTCAAAGATTTCTGATACTGTGCTCCAGCTCCACCTCTACCACTCTGATGTGAGCCACATCACTACTCTCCTGAATTGCTTACTGCAGAAGCCTCCTAACTTGTCTCTCTGCTCCCCCTCTTGTCCCAGAATCTCATCCAGGTAGCTCTTCTAAACTACTTAGAATACACCTTGCTTTTCTCCAGTCCTCTGCTCAATGCCTCTGAGGCTTCCTTATCCCCACAACTCTGAAGCCAACTAACATCATGTGCTTTGATAATGCTGGGTTTCTCGGTTTCCATTTGTAAGTAAAAATAACAGAAATGGTTTTGGCACCATAACAAAAGCACAAATAACTGGGACGGGAGCAGACCTTATGAATCAGCAATGCCTTTTTTTTCAGGAGCTGAGTTAATCAGACACCAGACAGACTCACTTTCTGTATAGAAAATGGCCACTGGTTTCAGGAGTGGTCTGGGTTTTTATAATTTACACTGATAGGTGACTTAATCACTTTAACAGAATGTGTCAGTTTGGGCATTCAGGGAAAAGCTTGTAAAAATTTGAAACTTGTTTTTACTGGGAAAGGATGGAGGGTCTCAGTGCTTATCCTTTCCTCTAGGGGTCATTGTATTGTAAAGGATCAATGTTTATCCAGGGACTGCCATTTTAGGATTGATGTGTGCTTCCTTCTCGGGGATTGTCTTATCCTGGGAAAGGATTTATTGGGGAAGGATCAATGTTTTGCCTTCTTCCTTCTTCCCTCCTCCTAGACCATACTGTCTTGGTGTTATCATTTCCCATATTCTTCATTCCAGACTCCGAAAGAGAAGAATGAATTGGTGGGTAGGAATGGTATCATATCTGGCTTCTTCCTGCTGAGAAGGGATGAAGTAGGGGACCCCAACTTTCAGAGTTTTGGAAGAGGATGGAGATACTGGTGAGGCTTAAGAGGGGTATTTGTGGGAGAAGTCTTGAGGTCATCAGAGGCGAAGTCTTCCTTTTGTGTGTTCAGAAGGTCAGATTGTGTTCTGGGAGGTCATTTGAGCTGGACACGTCACCTCACTAGGAAACTGTTTCTATACAAAATTCAGAATAAGTAGAGGAAAGGACATTATAAGAAAGGTGAAAATTAACTGATTTGCTAGTGCTAGGAAAACAATTTTAGCAGGTAATGTAGTTGGAACCCTAATTTTCTTAAGGCCACTGTGCCCCACTCAAACTCAGGGTGCACTCTCTATGATTTCAGGAGTTTGGGTGCTTTGGAGCACAGCAAGCATGATTAGCTTTGGAACCATAATGGTTTCTGAATGGGTTAAATGTCTCCATCCTGCTTGAAAGACATTCCAAATGGATTACATAGAAAGAGCATTCTTCCTCAACTGGTTTTGCAGGATGATAGATGCCAGGGAGTCCAATTTTATAAAGTCAGTACTGAGTCATCAACCTGTTGGATGTTTTTAATAACTTGTTTTGATAATGTTTTGTAGTAATGAATTGAGGTTTTTAATCCCGCTACTCCTATTCCAATCCCAGTTGATGTTTCTAACACTCTATGTATGGGAATACTTTGGAGGGCTCTCTTACACCTACTGTTATTGGAATGGGGAGGCTTTGGTTGTTAGGTAAAATGTCAATTTGAGGAGTAAGGAAGACCCAGGTGCAGAGCACAGTCTAATTTTTATAGGTCGGAGTAAATATGAGCCTTGAAAAGTAAAAAAAAAATGCCTCAGAATTTGGGGGTGGGGGATCATGGCTGTGGGACTGACATAGGTGTACATCTTAAGCTCTGTTAAAAGAACAATTGTTTCTTCTTTAAATGCCCATGTGTGACTATACTTTGGTTATAACTGTTTTGCCAGATATTCAAGATCAAGCTAGTCAAATGGACCTTGTTTCTATCTGCTGTTAAGAGTCAGCTGGATTTCTTCAGGGGTGACTCTTGGGGGAACTTGTGAGCAGTCTCTCAGCTCCACTAGGGTCATTAGCCAGGATAGGTCAAGGTCTTGCTGACTATGTGGCTTCCCTTAGAAGTATCAGGGATGTCTCCCTTCTCCAGTGACCTTCCTCTTTTGCAGGATGTGCACAGCTTTATGTTATCCAGAGTCCCAGTGATTCCCCTGATTGGGAGGTCATGTGACCCAGAAGTTTTTAAAGAAGTTCCTATGCAAAGCTTTTAGAGAAGTTCCTGTGTTCCCTAGGTTCAAGTTGACTCAGAGGGCAAGAGCCAAGTATTGGTTTTCTTGGCCCTTTTATTCTTAGCCTTAATCTTTTAGTCTTGGTCTTAAACATCCAGCAAGCCAATTTCACCAGTCTTAAAGTAAGAGCAATGGATTTTAGTTTTACAGTCATTTACCCCTTTTATTTAATTGGGGTCTGTGTTAGTCCTGAAGGTTAGCCTTATATCCTACCTGTCCTGTAGGTGATGGCTTATTATCTTAAATTAACCCAGGTTGTTTGTTTTTAGAAGCAGTACCTCTGCAAAACAGTAAAAGGCAACAGTTACAAAGTTTACAAGGAAAATACAAAATGAAATTAACAAGAGTAAAAACATATTTAGTTTGTAAATAATCTTAAACTTTGGCTGAGTTATACATTTTATCCCTTGTTTGAGATCTTTACAAAAAAAATTAATCTTTAGAACACAACTTTAAATGAACCAAAGTCCAGCCACTGTTGGAGCCATTCTAACATGTAGTAAGGTGGGAGGTAGAGCCTTATTCCAGGTAGGGGGGACCTTTCACAAATGGCACAATGCAACGTTATATCTGAAACATGAATCAAAGAAAGACTAAGAGAGGTTTTAACCTTCTTTTTGTGGAAAAATGGCAAAATATTATGTTTCACACTATTAACCATTCAACAGATCAGGATCTCTTTGTTTTTAGAAATACCCTTAAATTTCTACCCCAGTGTAAAAAATAACATAAAATTCAGGTCCAGTTAAGTGATATGATATAAATAAATCCCCGATTAAATTTGCTATTTTAATAAGTCTAAAATTATCATTACAGACAACTTTAATTTGGATAATACCAGCTTGATAAAAATGTTCTTTTAAATCTCCTACTTTAAAGACTTGTATACCTGGAAGATATGAACACATTTAGTATGCTAAGAAGTCAATAATACCACCACTGATATTTTTATATTAACATATTTTTACACTGATATTTTTATATTAACCAAGATTATCTTTTAAAGAAAAATTTAAATTTTTCTTTAATGTATTGTAATACTCTAAAATAACAGTTGTTGTTTAACCAGTGTTGTACCAGTGTTAACCAGTGTTCCTTCAAGATAAGTTGCCCTAAGAAATAAAATTTAACAGACACAATGTTAAGAGAAAATTAATGTTTTAAAAAGTACTTTATACTTTAACACATAGATTAAACCTTGGTTTTATATCCATATATTAGTATTTGGGAGCAGGTACCAGGGATTGAACTCAGAGGCTCACACATCCCCAGGCCTATTTTATGTTTTTATTTAGAGACAGGGTCTCACTGAGTTTCTTAGCACCTCACTTTTGCTGAAGCTGGCTTTGAACTCACAATCCTCCTGTCTCAGCTTCTAGAGTCACTGGGATTACAGGCATGCACCACCATGCTGGGCTCAGTACATTAGTATTTGACCTTAGGGGAAAACCTTGAATAGCTTTGATTGTGATATATATATATATATCCAACTAGTTACACACAAACTTTTTGAAATTTGCCCCTTACTTACATAGACCTTCTTATCACTTAGACCCTCTTTTTGTTCACTTCACCACACAGTCTTTCTTATGCAGAAACATTTCCTTTTCCTTCTACTAAATATATTTCCATACCTAGACCCTTCTGATTTGTCTTTCCTAGCTGTTGACCCTTTTTCTTAGTTAACACTCTGAAACAACCCTTATAAATTTCTGAATTTAGACAAATTATTACATTTTAATAAGATGAAATACTCTATGTTATTTACAGTGCTCTATTTGAAACACAGTTGAAACTTTTGGACCTCTTGCACTTAGAACCACATCTGTTTATATTTACCAATTTGTGAAAACACAGACAATACTCAAGTATATCACCTCATGGAATTCAAGAAGCGTACTTGATGTTATATTTAACAGTTAGCATTTTACTTTGTAAATTAGTCAGACGTCTCTATCAAACACATTTGTGATTAATCCCATACATGTCATATCTAATTTACTTATTTTTAGCTAGAAGAACTAAGGTATCAGGCTAGTGTATTGAACAGCATTTGTCATCTCTTCCTTGTTGAAGAAAAATCCTAGGAACAATGGATTTATATATCAATATTTTATTAGTTGTTTGACCACCTAAAATAACTTGTGAGTTAGTAATTTCAAAGACATCTTTACTCTCTCTTGTTTACTTAATTTAAATTGAACCTTTTAAATCACATGAATTAAAGGCATTTAGATTCATTTTGTTTTAAATTTTACTTTATGAATGCTCATTTATCTATGTGCCAATTTTGATTCCATGTTAATGATAAATGGACATAAGTACATATGTAGACAAAACACAATACGGAATCATGCACACATATATGAGACAGACAAAGGACTTGCAACTTTTTAAAACCTACTAGATTGAGAGATAACCCTTGAAGAATTTGCCCTCTGGATAAAATAGTGTGAAAACCTCTATAAAATAAGTATCAATTTAGGCAGGCAGAAAACTATGAACTCAAAAAATATAGAATTTTAAAAAAGAGTCCTAGAAAAAAATGATATGGCATTAGTTATTTTAGTCAATCATAACACAGTTTCAGGTTATGGTGAGTTCAGGTATTGAAATGAAAGAGAGAGAGAGAGAGAGAGAGAGAGAGAATGCCCTGAAATCATTCTTCTCCCTCTGCTGCAGGCAGTCATTTTCCCAAGCCACTGACATTTTTTTTCCCTTTTTCTCCTTTGGTCTCAGATGGGTCCTCTGCTGAGCCTGCAGGCTCCTACCATTTACACTTCAATGCAAGCCTTGAGGGGGACAGAGTTCTGGCAAAAACTAAGTTAATAAGATGGCTATGCTACTGTTTCAAGACAATTTTAAACTAATTTTTATTTCCCTGTTGGTAATCAGGCCAGGTTTGGATGGACACAGAAAACTATGAGACATTATTTTCCATTACTTCTCAGGATGAAGTTGCTATGTCAAGCTCCTTACTGAGATATGCCACTGGCTGTTGAGCTGATCTATTCTTTTACATGACTATTTCCAGGGTTATTTCTCCTCTTTCAGTAACAAACAGCTTAAATTTTGCTCCACAGGTAAGCTGAGAGCAGGGGCTTGAAGTAATTTTCCTTTTTCCATGACCTTGGGCTGGGTCCCTACTCAGAATGGAGGATACTAATTTTATGTTTTGATAATTATTTGAAGTTAAGGGAGGATGTTTACCAGCTAATCATGCCCTTAAAATTTCTTCAGAAGGGAAATATTTGCCTGCTGCTTGGACGTTCACCATCCCTATAACCTCATCCCTATAACCCTATAATATATCTGAGGTGATAGGGGCAGTAGCGTTTAGGTCCCCTCATTCCAACAACTCAGTGTATGTTACTTGGGAATATGGTTGCACCAAGGGGAGAGATGTTTTTCCCTGGGGACAATCCACCTTCCAGTGTTCCTATTGCCCACAGTTCAGACAGGGTTAGGTGGAGGGGGCCTCAGGTTAGGGCAGGGTTTTTCCCAGTGTCCAGTCTGCCCATGTTATGGTTAATTTGAATTGTCAACTTGATTGGATTAAGAGATGCTGATGATTAAGAGGCTGCTGGGTGTGTCAATGAGGGCGTGTCTAGAAATGATTGGAATGTGGGATAGTGAACTGAAGTGGAGACCCTCCCTAAGCATGGGTAGCATTGTCCAATAGATGGAATGAAATTTGAAAGAACAAGAAAGCAGATGCAGATGCAAGCTCGGCTCTTCTTGAATGGGTTCTTGCCTGATGCTCTGATCATCTGAGGATATCAGACTCTCACTTCTTCACTCTTCCAAAGCAGACTCTGTCAGTGATTCTTCAGGTGTTTTCCAGAAGCCTTGATCTCTCACTTGGGTAGCACTGTTGATCTTTCTTGTTTTCGGGCTTCTGCATTTTGAACTGCACAGCTGCTGGTTCTTCTAGCTCTCCAGTTGAGGAGTCTTGGGGCCCTTCTCAAACTAAGATTTTTATGGATCTCAGGTGCAGAACCAAAGATAAATTAGACAGGGAGAAAGAAAGTACCAATAGGAGTGTGAAGGTCTAGGGTGATATATTTAGTAATTGAGCAAAGGATAAAGAAAACTTGGAGGCAGGGAATCTCAGACCATTTGTCATTTCATTGGAGGTAACTTTTTAAGTCCTGGAGAATTTCTTTATCAAAGGTCCTGTACTTGGGCCATGGGTATAGATTATCTAATTTGTATTGTGTCCAAATTTGAGTGCTGATTCTAATGAGGTATTTGATTTTGAGGTCCGTTTAGGAGTAGAGGGTCTTAAAATTACTGAGACAACCCTGTCCTGTAGAATGGACTGGGTAGCTCCCATGTTGGAGAGGCTTGACCAGGGTGTTGGTTCAAGAGAGCATCTGCCAAAATCTTCCTGACACCAGACTGGACTGTCCCACCAGAGAATGGGAGAATGTCTTCACCCCAATCCCAATGGTTGTGGACTCCCTGGGTCCTGGCCAGCCAAAAGGTGGGGTCTCAAAGCAAGGTAACTATCTGCTGGACACTGATCAGGGTCTTACCTCTCTGGAGAATTTAAAGAATAGTGTTGGATGTAGGAACAAAATGGCAAGAATAGGTCTCTGATCAGGAGGTCTGCAGGGTGTAAGGGAAGGGTGGATTTGGGAAGGAATGGCAAGGATGAGGGGAAGGGCTCAAAAAGAAGATTCTTCCAGAACCAGTAAAGAATCCAATACAGATTCTTGCCCCGTCCACAAAGTAGTAAGGTCACAAAAACCTGACCCAGAGTTGGATTCAGTTTCAGGTCACATACTGGTTGCTGCCAGCCAAAGTGGACTCAGAGTGGGTGAAGAGTCTTTATCTGTAGGGTGGGAAGGGAGGTGGGGGGAGAATAAGTTTGGAGATTCAACCTTAGCTGCACGAGCCATGACTAGGGGTCCCCAAACTCAGAGGGTCACAGGAGTGCCCAACACTCAACTGTCACTTCCCAGGTCTCATCAGCCATTTAATGTGACTGTTAGGGAGGGGGGTTTGTTAAGACAGGGAGGGGAAATATTCCTTCACTACCATTCCCAGGTTTTAGCACCATTATGTAAGCAAAAGTAACTAAAACGGTTTGGGCACCATAATGAAAGCACAAATAACCGGGATTGGGGCAAACCTCTCAGATCAGCGATGCCTTCTGTTCAGCAGTGTAGTCAGTCAGGAACTGGAGAGGCTCACTTTCAGAGTAGAAACTGGCCACCAGTTACAGGAGTAGTGTGGGTTTTTATAGCTTACACTGAGAGGTGGCTTAATAACTTTAACAGAATGTGTCAGTTTGGGCATTCAGGGAAAAGGCTGTAAAAATTTGAAACTTGTTTTTATTGGGAAAGGATGGAGGGTCTGAGTGCTTGTCTTTTTCTCCTGGGAGTCATTGTATTATAAAGAATGGAGGGTCTCAGTGCTTCTCTTTTTCCTCTGGAGGGGGGTCACTGTATTATAAAGGATCAATGTAAGGATCAATGTTTATCCAGGGACTGCCATTTTAGGATTGATGTGTGCTTCCTTCCCAGGATTGTCTTGTCACTGGGAAAGGACCAATGTTTTGCCTTCCTCCCTTCTTCCTCCCAGTTCACACTGTCTTGGGGTTTTCATTTTCCATATCCTTCACCACTGAACAGACAGGCTTCTGCCTCAGGGTCTCTGCATAATCTTTTTCCTCTACTGGAATGTTCTTTCCCCAGGTATCTGTATATTGAGTCTTACAATTCTTCTAAAGACTGTTTTCGGATGTGACTTTCTCAAACAGACCCATCATGCACTTGGTATTTAACATTATAACACCCCTTTAGCCTTGTGTTTCTATTCCCACTCCAATATTTTTTCCCACGTCACTTATTCTTTTCTACTGCTTTCCTATAAAATTTACCCTCTTCTAAGAAATGATATAATTTACTTATCTAATTTTTATTTTGTCTATCTTCTCCTACTAGAATATAAGTTCCAAGAGGCAGAAGTTTTTGTTGGTTTTGTTCCTTAGTGTATCCTGATAACCAACAACAGTGTCTAATATCTAACTAAATTAGGAAAAGTTCAGTTTTCAAACAAATAGAGTAAGCATTTTCAACTAAGTACTTCTTGGGTCCCTGACAAAAGACTCTCAAAGTAAGAAAGAGCCTCAGGAGAATTATGAAGTCTAGAATTTTCAATTAAAATGTGGTTTCAGAGTCAGGATCTCAATATCTTTTGTTGAGGTGTCAGAAAAAATTAACATGGGGACTTATAGACCATCTTGGCTAGATGTAGGGCTTTTAAAATCCTATTTACTTTTTTTTCCTTTTTTGGCTACCAGGGACTGAGCACAGGGGCACTTAACAACAGAGGCACACCCCCCAGCCGTTTATATGTGTCTTTTTTTTTTTTTTTTTTTTAGATAGGGCCTCATTAAGTTGCTTAGGGTCTTCCTAAATTGCTGAGACAGGCTTTGAACTTGTGATCCTCCTGCCTCAGCCTCCTGAGCCATTGGGATTACAGGCATGTACCACTATACCCAGCTAAGCTGAAATCTTTAAATTGTTACCTCATTGCACTTTGACTTTGTGCTCAGTTAATCCAATGTAGATAGGGACCTGTTTTAAAGAGACATATGGATGTGGTTTTTGTCTGATGGTGTAAGTTTTAATTTGAATCACAAGAAAACCAACAAAAGTTGTTAAAGAATTTATATAATTTTGAACCAATGAGGAGAGAGTTCATTCAAAATGACAAAAAATGTTCTTTGGGTTCCTAAATTCTTATGGGTGGGAACCGACTAAAAAAGGGTCAAATGTGGCTTTTTTTTTTTTTTTTTTTTTAAGAAAAGGGTGAATGACTGACTTGGAATCCAGAGTCAAAAGGTTTGAGGTCTGAGGGTAGAGGCAGAGAAACACTTTCAGGAAATAGGAATGTCACCAGGAAGTGGCAACAGGTCCCTAATTGGAGTTGAGATTTGTTATGAACAAGTGACTGCTATGTGCTTCCTGTTTCCCTTCCTCTTTGTGGATGAGAGTATAGAATGTCTACTATGGTCCTCTTGTCCCTGTGTTCTCACTATATATGAGTGGAAGATGGGAAAGGGAGAAAATATCTCTGGAGACCACATGTCTTCCAAATGAAAGAAGTCACATCCAAAGAGCCTTGTCTACACCTGGACCTAATGTAATCCAGGTCTCAGCCCTAGGGTGGAGCACTGTGATTGTACTGAATATGTGTGTTACATATTCACTGGGAACCATAAGGCAGACTGGCAGCTGTTCAAAACTGAGTCCCCTGGTGTCCATACTTTTGTGCAAAATTTTCAAGTTTTCTTTCATTCATTATTCCTTTATTAGCATCCTGTTCTTAATTAATGGATACAGAAACTTCCTTAATCTGTCCAGAGATACTAATTTGAGTTACTTTAAAGGTAGTGTACATTGCATATTCTTAACAGGTACTTGTTGAGAGAATCAATGATTAAAGGCCCAGTTGGCTACCTTGTTCTGGAAGCCATCTCACACACATATTTTAACTCTGATCCTACAATAAACCCTTTTAGTGCACTAACATATCATTAAGAAGATGCCTAAAAATTATAAAATAAATGCAGTTGAAGTCTGCTATGACAACTATGCCTTTATGGCACTACTACTGGGTCACAAAAATCCAGACCGAGAAGACTATTTCCAGCAGCTTTCTTTTCTAATAAGAAAGACGATTTCATACTTCACTTGTCCTTTTCTTATGTGCCTTAGAGCAAGATGAAGCATCAAAAAGGGACACTAGAATTAGATCCCACGTTTGAATCAGGGTTCTCTTCTTAGATGTGTAACCTTATTCAAGCAGCTTAAAATTTCTGAGTAAATATTTTTACACGTAATGTGAGAGTAATGATATCCACACACACACAACAGAGAATCTGTGAAAATACACACGTAGTTCATGCCATGTAGTAATGGCTTAATCTTTTTCTCCCTAACCCATATTTTCTAATTAGGAGGTATTCCTCCATGTCTAAATTAAATCCCTTCTGCTCCTTGTTCTATATTGTGAATGTAATAATAGAGACTACCCACCACATGTGATGCTTCTAAAGCTTTACTTTAATTACCTAATGAATAGGTAAATGGAGAGAGAGAGGAGCCTGTTTTGTAAGTATAGTCCTTTTTAGCTATACCATTGCTCATTCTTGAATGTATTATCTATGACTTCATTCATGCTACAGCGGCAAGGACTGCATGAACTGCAAAGACTGAAATATTTAGTTCTGGTCCTTTAGGAAAAAAATAATGTGCTTAGCCTTGTTTCAGTCCATTGGCAAGCAAACTTTTAAGCAAATAAAATGTTTCAAACAGAACTTTTTCTTTAAAGAAATAACTTTTTCTTAAAAAGAATGGCAAAAATGTGTAGATGTCTTAAGTCATTGACATGTTAAACCTTTTTTTCCATTAAAAATTCAATTTAGAAAAATCATAGAAATTGCAACTACCTAAGGAAAGAAATCTTTTTGTTGTAGAACAGTGTTTGGAACTAGGGAAAATTTTGTCCCTCAGGGGATATTTGGTAATATCTGCATACATTTTATTATTGTTGTCAGGATTCTACTGGCTTCTGGTGAGTGAAGGCTAGGATACTGCCATCCTCCAGTGCACAGAATGGCTCCCTCAACAAAGAATTATTCTGACTCAAATGGTAATAATGCCAATGGGGAAACTGAGGAACCTGGTGTAAAATAAGTTACACGAATAATTAAATGGTTCTTTCAGAATCTGTCATCACCTCTACTGTGACTTCCAAAACTTTTCTAAGTGCTGTTTGGCCCTTCGAAGATAAACCAGAATCCTCACTAAAATAAGTTGGCTTTCTAGTTATGACTTTCTGGCAAGACTAAACACCCTATGATTGTTTTTCACAGTGATACAGATATTTTTACTCTGCCCACATTCTCTACCCCCAGGATGTGAATGTTCGCACCTTCGCGGGGTCTCAGATCTCTACTGGCACCTGAAGTATTTGAACAAACTTCCTCAGGTCATTAACCTTTAAATGCTGACTCCATCTAGAAATGTACCAAGTCCAGGTGTTCCTGCCAGCTTTCACCAGCCAGCATTTCCCTAATTCTACCCATTACGAATTGATTCTAAATATAGGTTTAAATCTTGTTTCTTCAGTAGAAAGAAAAAGAAACAGTGAACACTCTGTATGGAAATTGGCTCCAGCATCTGGTCCCCAAAATAGCATTCAGACACCTGAAAAATGCTTTTGGGAGAACATAATAGTTATAATGAGCATTTATTATATATCATTTTCTCCCCGCAGGAGAGCAAATTGACAAATGGACAATTTAGTGCATCCTCAATGATTTTGTCATTAAAACCGCTTTTACGCATAGACTGTGCTAGCAAAGATATTCTGTGAACACATCAGGTGCACAGCATGCCCCTGATCCTTCTCCTGTGAGGCCCGTGGTTGCATTTGAATACTTCCACTTCAATATTAAGCTTGACTCAGCAGATATAACATTTTGTGATTGTGATATAAAATAATATTTTACTCTAAATCTATTCTTTTCAATGTCACAATTAATCAAATACAGTGCTTAATATGCTGGGTTATTTAAGCCTCTGAGGTTGACTCTATGCTTCCCCATAACCCCTCAGGAGCAAAGCTCATGTGGGTGATAGAAAGATTTGAGGCTGACCTACAGGATTAATCAGGGTCCTCCATAGAAACAGAACAAATAGGAGATAGGTAAACGATATATAGTTATAGATATAGACTTAATGATATATATATAAATGGAGAGATTATTAAGAATTAACTCAGGATTGTGGAAGCTTTGCTTTCAGTGGAAAATTCTTTAATAATTATCTCTGGAACATTGTGTTAGTCAGCTTCCCATTATTATAATAAATACCTGAAATGATCAACTTATAAAGAGAAAAGGGTTATTTTGGCTCACTGCTTAGAAATTTCAGTCTATAATTGGTTGGCCCCACTGCTTTGGGTCCATGATGGCACATCATGGTAAGAGTTTGGTGAAGGAAAATGATCCACCTCATAGCCAGCAAATGAAAGAAGAGAAAAAAGGAAAGGCCAGAGTCTCTTAATTCCCTCTAATAAAGGCACACCCTGCAATGACTTACAGACAACTCACTAGACCCCACCTCTTAAAGTTTGCATTGTATCCCATGGTGCCAAACTAGAGACCAAGCCTTTAACACATGGACCTTCAGGGAACATTGAGATCCAAATCATAGCAAATAGGTAGTCAACATTTCTGTTTGAAAACTCCAAAGGGAAATAAATCACCGAAGTATAAAAATTGATTTAAAATTTTATGCTCAGTTCAATGAAATATGTACCAATTATTCATATTAAATGCACTCACCACTCTCCCCAAAACACGCACACACAACAACAATCTTCATAATATAGAGGTAAAAACAGGAAAGAGAAGAAATCTACAAATCTGTAATAGGCAACTTTAACACACTTTTCTCCATCTTAGGAAAATCAAGTAGGAAGCAAAATAGTAATTGTTTTACAAAATAGTAATTGTTTTATAAAATATAGGATTATAACTAATCTATAAGGTGGTTCTTTTGGGAAATATCATATCTGAAACACATGTGTATTAGTTAAGGTTCTCTAGAGGAACAGAATCAACAGGAAGGATGATTATAAAAAGGGGATTTATTAGATTGGCTTACATAACCAGAAGCTGGATGGCCATCTATAAGACTGGAGAGCTAGAAGGTCCAGTAGCTGCATGGTTCAAGAGGCAGAAGCCCCAGAACAAGAGGGATCAACAGTACGACTCTAATCTGAGACCAAGGCTTCTGGAAACTACCTGGAGAATCACTGGCAGAGTCTGCTTTGGAAGAGTGAAGAAGCGAGAGTCCAATATCCTCAAGTGATCGAAGTAGCAAACAAGAACACATTCAAGAAGAGTTGAGCTTGCATCTGCAGCTTCCTTGTTCTTCCAACTTTTATTTTATCTAAGCCACCATCCTTTTGGGTGGTGCTGCCCACGCTTAGGGGGATCTCCACTTCAGTTCACTATCCCACATTCTAATCACTCCTAGACACGCCCTCATGGACACGCCCAGAAGCCTCTTCATCAACATCAAGTTGACAATTCAAATTAATCATTACAAGATGTTAAAGAGAATATACTTTCCTATCAGTACAGAGAATATTTACAAAATTGACTACATGTTTGCACATACACGTATGTGCCTGTACCACACTAAAAACCAAAAACTAGAAAGCATACATAAAGCATTCCTAACCAATGCTATAAAACTAGAAATGTACAAATGCAAAATTAAATAAAATATTCCTTCTGACTGGAAATTTTTAAAAATCCTCTATATGCAAAGAAAAATTTAATTGTTAGAATTTGTATAAATCCATCAAAAATAATAGGAATTGAAACACAATTATAATGATTTGGAACTTAAATGTCCCTCAGAAGTTCATGTGTTGAAGGTCTGTCACCCAGCTGGTGGCACTATTGGGAGGTGGTAGAAAATAGGAGGGAGAGCATCATTGAAGGAAATAGGTCACTGGAGATATGCCCTTGAAGGGTGAATCTTGCTTCCAGTTCCTTCTCTCTTTTCTTCCCAGCTGCCACGAGATGAGATGCTCTACTCCCCCAGAAGCTTCCTATCATGATGTTCTGCCTTGCCAAAGGCCCAAAACCAAACCTCTAAATCTATGAATCAAAATAAATCTTTCTTCCTCTAAGTTGTTTTTCTCAGGAATTTTATCAGAGTGACAAAAACCTGACTAATACAAGAATATGTCAGAAACTGTAACCTAAAACAAATCCAGAGGAAAATTCATGGTATTAAATATATATTTATCTATATGTTCATAAAAATGAATGTCAAAAAATAAATTCAACACCCAACTCAAAAGCTAGAAAATAATAACTAAATAAATTAGAAAAGACTGGAGGAACAAAATAGTTAAAGTCAGAAATCAAAGTTAGACTTTCAGTTTCAGCTCTGACAGGTAAGTGTTGGAAAAATCATCACCCCCATCCTTCAGTAGGAAAGCGAAAAACTGAACAAACTTGAAAGTCATCAACTTTTCTTAAACCTAACTGTGAATTAAGGTCATTGGTTAAACCAACTCTGAAACCTAAAGAAACTGATGAATATAGAAAATTAAAGCCAAGATTAGTCTACCTAGAAGAGAATTTTTTAGAGTCATAAACTTAGGAGCAATTAAAGGATAGTTTTGTCAAATTCCTGGAAGTTGAGTGTGAACAAGAAGAGAAACTCTTGGAAGTTGCAGTGTTAGGGGAGCCCCCACACAATTGTGAGTGTTGCCTGTCAGACCCATTTCTCACAATAGAGACACAAGAAAGATAACCTCATGCATCTGGCAGGAGGAGAAGAAAGGTCACCACTTTGAATATGCTCAGAGCTTTCTGTATAAAACAAAGTTTGCTCTCCAGGAAAAAAAAAAAAAATTCAAGATTCAGATCTTGAAAAGAAGAAACCATCCTGCCTTATCTAGGTTGATCCTAAAGCCAAAGTGTCCTTGTCAGAGTAAGCAGAGAGAAATTACAGGGTGGAGCAGGAGATGGGCATGTGAAGATGGAAGTAGAAATTAGAGCAATTTGACTACAAACCCAAGAATGCCAACAACCAAAAATCCAGAAGTAACAAAGAATGGATTCTCCCCTGGAGACTCCAGATGATGTGTTCCTTTCAACACTGATTTCAGAGATGCTGGTACCAGAATGGTAAAAGAATCATCAAATTTGTGTCACATTTACAGCAGCCACAGGAAATTAACACAGCATGCCAAAACTCAAGGCATTCTAAAATAATGAAGCCAGAATCAGAATCAGTAATGACATGGTTCAAGAATTATTGGTTAAGAGAATAAAAATAATTATCATATTCTAAGGAACCTAATAGAATAATAACAACATTTAGCATAACTAAGTAAATGCAAGCAGACAGATGGAAATCCTCAGAAAGAATCAAATTTAAATGTTAGAAATCAAAACTAGTGTAACAGAATGAAGAATGCCTTTAACAGTTACATAAGCAGGCTTGACATAGTCAAGGAACAATTTAGTAAGTGAGCTTGAAGATAAGTCAATAGAAAATTCCTTAACTGAAATTTAAAGAGGAAAAAAATGAATGAAGGAACAAACACAATAGATTATTTTAAGAATTGTGGCACATTTTCAAAAGTGTAATATAAGCATAATTAAAATACCAGAATGAGAAGAGAGAACAGAACATAAGAAATGATTAAAGAAATAATGACTGAGAATTTTCTACAATTAAGAACAGACATTAAACCACAAATGTAGAAAGCTCAAGAGAACACCATGCAGGATAAATTCCAAAAGTCCATGTCCAGGTTTATCATAGTCAAAGAGAAAACCAAAGACAAAAGAAAATGTTTAAAGCAGCCACAGAAAGAAAAAGAAAAAAAAAAAATGCTTAGAGCAGGAATGAGAATTATGTTGGATTTGTCATTTAACAACAATGCAGGCAATAAGAAAATGGAGTGACATATTTTAAATGTTTGAAGAAAATATATTCAAATATAGACTCTATATTAGTGAAATTATCCTTCAAAAGTGATAAGAAACAAATGTGAGGGACTTCATTGCCAGAATATGGGTTTTATATAACCCACATTCAAATTGGGTTATATAAGTAATGCAAGAATTATTAAAAGAAATTCTTCATCATTTTACTTGCTCTTTTTGGGTAACATGACAGTAGAATGTATTTCAACATATTATACATACATTGAGTATAACTTATCCTAATTAAGATCTCATTCTTGTGGTTGTACATGATATGGAGTTTCACTGGTGTTGTATTCGTGTATGAACATAGGCAAGTTATATCTGATTCATTCTACTTTCTACTTTCTTTCCTATTCCTATCCCTCTCCCTTCCCTTAATTCCACTTTGTCTAATCGAATGAAATTCTGTTCTTCCCTCAACAAACACACACCTTATTGTGTGTTAGCATTCACATATCAGAGAGAACCTTCAGCCTTGGTTTTTTGGGATTGTTTTTTTTTCACTTAGCATGATAGTCTACAGTTCCATCCATTTACTGGCAAATACTATAATTTCATTCTTCTTTTTGACTGAGTAATATTTTGTTGTGTGTATATATATAGACCACATTTTCTTTATCCTTTCATCTGTTGAAGGGTACATAGGTTGGTTCAATAGTTTAGCTATTGTGAATTGAGCTGCTATAAAGATTAATGTGGCCATGTCACTGTAATATGCTGATTTTATGTCTTTGGGTACATGCTAAGGAGTGGGATAACTGGATCAAGTGGCGGTTCCATTCCAAGTTTTCTGAGGAATCTCCACACTGCTTTCCAGAGTGGTTGCACCAATTTGCAATCCCACTAGCAAGATATGAGTGTAACTTTTTCCCTACATCCTCACCAACATTTATTGTTACTTGTATTCTTGATAATTGACATTCTGACTGGAGTGATATGGAATCTCACTGTAGTCTTAATTTGTATATAATTAATTTGCATATAATTTAATTTGCATTTCAATAATTGATAGAGAAGTTGAAACTTTTTCCATATATTTTTGACCACTTGTATTTCTTTTTCTGTGAAGTGCCTGTTAAGTTCCTTTGTCCAATTATGGATTGTGTTTTGGGGTTTTTTTTGGTGTTGAGTTTATTGAGTTCTTTGGATATCCCGGAGATTAGTGCTCTATCTGCGGTGCAGGTGGCCATTCTGTAGACTCTCTGTTCATGTTCTTGATTGTTTTCTTTGCTGTGAAGAAGATTTTGATGCTAAATACCAATGATGAATCAACAGAAAGATAAATTAGAAAAATTATTCCATTCACAATAACCTCAAAAAAAATAATACTTGGGAATCACCTAACAAAAGAGGTGAAAGATCTCTACATTGAAAACTACAGAACACTAAAGAAAGAAATTGAAGAAGACTTTAGAAGATGGAACGATCTCCCATGTTCTCGGATAAACAGAATTAATATTGTCAAATGACTATACTACCAAAAGTACTATGCAGATTTAATGCAATTCCTATTAAGAGTCCAATGACATTCTTCATAGAAATAGAAAAAGCAGTCATCAAATTCATTTGGAAAAATAAGAGGCCCAGAATAGCTAAAGCAATCCTTAGCAAGAAAAGTGAAGCAAAAGGCATCACAATACCAGATCTTAAATTATACTACAGAGCTACAGTAACGAAAACAGCATGGTATTGGCACCAAAACAGACATGAAGACCAAGGGAACAGAAGAGAAGACACAGAGACTTCTCCACACAATACAGTTATCTTATACTAGAAAAAGGCGCCATAAATATACATTGGAGAAAAGATAGCCTCTTCAACAAATGGCGCTAGGAAAACTGCAAATCCATATATGGTATAATGAACTTGAACCCCTATCTCTCACCCTGCACAAAACTCAATTCTAAGTGGATCAAGGATCTAGGCATTATACCAGAGACCCTGTGCCTACTAGAAGAAAATGTAGGCTAAACTCTCCATCATATTGTTAAGGCGCTATTCCCAAATGTCCAAATAATTCTCCCAGTCCTTTGAAAGTGAAGACGAAAGCTTTATCTTCTGGCCAGGTCCAAAAACACAGAGAACCAAGCAGCTCTTTGCAACCCTGGACCCTGACTGAAGGCCGGAACACACTTGTAAGTCACAAAGAGGGGAGGGCAGAAAAAGCAATCATAATCATAAGGTACATTTCATACAAATGGAAAATTACCAAAAAAAGAGTCATATAGTCATATTTTCTGAGAAATTACATTCTCAGAAAAACAATCTTTTATTAATCCCATAGAGAAAGGATGTTGTATTCAGGGTACAAGTAGGTGAGGGTGGAGGTGTTAGCTTCAATGCAAGTGGACTCATGTGGAAGAGGGGCAGTTTCACACAGGGTGGGATGTCTGAACAAAATGGGGTGAGGTTGGATTAATTTTTCAAATCAGCCCATAACAATACTAGCTTAGGAACTGACTTCCTCAACAAGACTCCTAAAGCACAAGAAGTAAAATCAAGAATCAATAAATGGCATGGTATCAAACTAAAAAGCTTTTTCTTCTTAATTGATCTAATACAAAACTCTTCAAAATGATAGTAACAATGCACTGGGGGACCATTGCATTTGTGTAAATAAAGTGAATGTCAGCAGTTTTATAAGAGTTGAGAGAGATTGGAAATACTCATAAAGTGTGTGAACTACCCATGAAGCATCACAATTTATTTAAAAGTAAATTTAAATTAATGGTAAATATATATTGAAAAAGCCAGGACAATAACTAAGAAAGTTTTACAAAGAAATTAATATGTTAGCAAAAGTAAACCGTTAAAGCAAATAAATAGGAAATGCTGTTCTAGAATGATGAACAATTTAGTACAGGAAAAAAAGAAAGCATCAATATTCCAAAATGAGAAAATAACAAGGCAAAAGTAATTATCTAAACAAATAAAATTCAATTTTGTAAGAAACTACTTTGCATAATTACATTAAAATAACTCCAAATATCAATTAAGTGTAAAATTCCTAGAAAAATATATTATTGAAACTGATTGAATTATCAATAGAAAGTTTAATAGAACATTGCATGGTGTGGAAAACTGTCAAAACTGTCCTGCAAACTTTTTAAAATCACATATTCCTAATGTTACTGAAAGTGTATAACAGTGTTACCAAAACCTAATAATGATTTTATTAGAAAGTAAAGCTTCAATAATTCTCATTTATAGATATAGCTGCAAAAATCATTAAAATCATCTCATATAATCCAGCCACATATTCAAAAATACATCATGAGCTAGTGAAGTTAATTCCATGAATCCAAGGATAGTTCAATAAGTAGAAAATAATTAAAATAATTCATTATATGAACAGGTTTAAAAATAAAAAACTCAAGATTATCATCTGCATGCCTATTTTTAAATTTTCTGACCTTTTATTTAGTAGAGGCCAACTAAAAGCATCCCGGTAAAAAAAATGACACAAGAATGACAATTTTTGCTAATGTTATTTAGCGTGCTACTGGAAGCATTATAAGATAAAAAAGCAATTAGATGAATACAACAAACACATAACCTACAAAAACTGATTTAGGAAGAAATAGAAAATCTGGATACTAGTAAAGAGCTTGAATCAGTAACCAAAAGCTCCCTGGAAAGAAAAGTCCACAACCAAATGGCCTCACTGGTGATTTCTACCAAATATTTAGACAAGAATTTCCAACACTTCTCCTCAAAGTTTTAAAAAAATTGAAGAGGAAGGAAAACTTTCTACCTAATTCTATAAAGTCAGAATGACTCTGATACCAAATCCAGGTAAATACACTAAGATGAAACTATGGAAGAGTTCCCCCAATATACAAAGATTATTAAGAAAATCTAGGGGATCTGGGATTGTGGCTAAGGGATAGAGCACTTGCCTAAGTCATGTGAGGCACTGGGTTCAATTCTCAGCATCTCAAAAAATAAATAAAATAGAAGTATTTTGTCCATCTACAACTAAACAAGAAATGATTTTTAAAAAGACAATATAGGAAACCAAATTCAGCAGCATTATATAAGGTTTAAACACTACAACACACTGAGATCGATCCTCAGACTTAAAGAATGATTCGACATCTGAAAAGCAATGTCATATAGCACATTAATATAATGAATGAAGAAAATGAGACAATCTCAATTAATGCATAGCATATTTGATAAAGTTCAACACCTTTTCATAATAAAAACACTAAATAAGCTAGAAACAGAAGGAAACTTCCTCAAAAAGGTAAAAGCCACATATAGAATCTCCACACTTAGCATCACACACAATAACGAAAGAATGAGAGTTCCTGCCCTAAGACCACGAACAAGACAAGCACACTCATTTTCGGCCTTCAAATTAACATAGTACTGGGAGGTCTATCCTGGTGGATTAGGCAAGGAAAAACAGAGGTATATGCTTCAGAGAGAAAGAAGTAAATACTCTGTTCACAGATAACTTGCTTTTTCATGTAGAAAACTCTAAAGATTCCACCAAAAGAGCTCCCTCAGTGCTAATAAACACAGTCGGCAAAGTTGCAAGATACAACGCCACACTCAAAAATGAGTTGCATTTCTGTACACTTGAAATGAGCAATCCAAATGGATGCTTTTCAAACATTCCATTTGCAAGTATGCTATGTCTGTGTACAAATACACCACAGTGATTCCTCGTAAATATGTATGTAACATATATAAGTATAATGCTCTAGTTTAAATAATAACAATAATGGTGAAAGAAGGAAGACCAGCAGAGAGGAACAAGTGGAGGGAAAGAGAAGGTACCAGGGATTGAGGTTGATCAAATTATGTTCTATTCATGTGAAAATATGGCATAATAAATCCCACTATTACATATGATTGTAGTGCACAAAAAATGACATAATAAAAATAAATAAAATTCCATTTATAATAGCATCAAAAAGAATAACATGCCTAGGAATAAATTTCACCAAGGAAATGAAAGACATGTACACTGAAAACTAGAAAACATTGCTAGAATAAGTTAAAGGAGACATAAATACATGGAAACATCCTATGTTCTTGTGTTAGAAAACCTACTTTTGTTAAGATGTCAAATTTACCCAAAGCCAACAACAAATTCAATCCAAATCCTGTTAATATTCCAAAATAATTTTGCTTTTACGTTTTTATTCTTTGTGAAGGAATAGTAAAACACATTCTAAAATTCATATAGAATCTCAAGACACTCCAAATAGCAAGTCAGTCAAAATAATTTTGGGGGAAGAAAAGAAGAAAGTTTGAGGACTCACATTTCCTGATTTCAAAACATATTATAACGCTACAGTAATCAAACAGTGAGGTACTGGCATAAGGACAGAGAGAGACAAGAAATGGAATACTGCATAAACAACTCAGCTGATATTAACAAAGTTTTCAAGGTCTTTCAATAGGAAAAGAGCAGCTTTTCAACTAATGGGGTGGGAAATGATATCAACATGAGAGAGTAAAGTTAGACCCTTACCTTTAACCATGTGTAGAAATGAACTCAAAATGTGTCAGAGACAGAAATGTAAGAAACAAAATTATAAAACTCTTAGAAGAAAACATAGGGGGAAATCTTCATGACATTGGAATTGGCAGTGTTTTTTGACATATCCTTGGAGATTATCTTTTCTGCCTACTCCAGGTATTTGATGTATCTTAGTTTCCCCTTTCAGTATCAGTGCTTCAGAAGTCAGTAAAGCCCAGAAAATTCTATACTTCCATGATGATTACAGACTGTGCTTTGGATTCCTTGAAATATATTTCTCCCTGTGCACTCTATCATACTGAGTGGGAATTGAGTTTGGATTTGTAGGAAGCTATTTACCAAATGCAGAACATTTTCATTAAACAGAAAAATCTCAAGGATCGCTTTATTCCAAAGTGTCTTCCAAACCTTCTCTTCCTCAGCAGAAGGATACCTAAATTTTTGTATGTGCTTCTGACATTTCCAGCCTCTTCTAACATCTCTCTGGCATATCCTGACCCTTTTGGTTCTCTTTGGAGACCTATAATTCATTCTGGTTGTAGAATAGCAGATTTTCTTCTTAAACTAGTTCCTCAGAGAAAACATTGTTTTTCTTGATTTAGGAAGGAAAACTTACACTTAACTCCATTTACTTAATTAGAGATAGCTAACCCTCTGCCTTTCCTCCAAAACCATAAAATACTAAAAAGTTGTGAAAACTTAAAACACATGAATTCAAGCAAAAATAGTATGTTAAATCTTACTATCATTTCTATATCTACTCCACTTGTTCACATATGCATACAAAATAAGATATGCACGATAAAAATTGAACGCATTCAACAATGAACTAATAATTAACTGGAACTCTGTTGGCTTACATTTCTGTTTGATTACTATATAGAATAGAATTTTATTAAATAACCTGGAAGCTCTTAACAAAATGAAAAAATAATAGAATCATCACAAATAAAAAAGCAAAATCTATATTAATTTGGATAAAGTTTTAGGGTCAAATGTATTTTATTTGACATTTGTAAACTGATCATCTTTGAATTATGTATATAAGAAATTACATTAACTGAAATGTTTGATTGAATCATGATATGTCAAAACAGAGGTGATAGTCAAAATAATTAATGAATAGTATGACACAGGAAACAAATCAATGAGAACAGGCCTTAATCATAAACACCAGGCTTACCTGCATTGCTGAATTTCTATTAGACTTCTCTGGGGCCTTTTGCTCTCACATGTCTTCAGCTTTAACAATAGACATTTTCCCCTCGCTCCCTTGCTGCTTATATGAAGCTCTAAAAAGTTGTGCCTGAGGAAATACACTGAAATCTTTCAATGAAACATTTCAGTTTAAGATATTTTAGAATTCAGGATTATTTTTTTCTTTTTGAACTCATGACATCAATCAAAATGTTTATTTATGGTCTATTAGATGACCTCCAGAAGTTTTGATCTAGTTCTAACTTCCTGGAATACAAACAAGCAATTATATATTTTCTTGATTGAATATGTAAAATTCAGAGAGATTAAGTATCCACTATGCTAAAAAGTGCACTTGGATCTTTTTTTTTTATTGTAAACAAATGGGATACATGTTGTTTCTCTGTTTGTACATGGAGTAAAGACATACCATTTGTGTGTAATCATAAATTTACATAGGATAATGTTGTTTGATTCATTCTGTTATTTTTTCCCTTCCCCCCACCCTCCCACCCTTCTTTTCCCTCTATACAGTCCTTCCTTCCTCCATTCTTGCCCCCCTCCCACTCCCCATTATGTGTCATCATCCACTTATCAGTGAGATCATTCGTCCTTTGGCTTTTGAGATTGGCTTATCTCACTTAGCATGATATTCTCCAATTTCATCCATTTGCCTGCAAATGCCATAATTTTATCATTCTTTATGGCTGAGTAATATTCCATTCTATATATATATACCACAGTTTCTTTATCCATTCATCAATTGAAGGACATCTAGGTTGGTTCCACAATCTGGCTATTGTGAATTGAGCAACTATGAACATTGATGTGGCTGTATCTCTGTAGAATGCTGATTTTAAGTCCTTTGGGTATAGGCCGAGAAGTGGGATAGCTGGGTCAAATGATGGTTCCATTCCAAGCTTTCTGAGGAATCTCCATACTACTTTCCAGAGTGGCTGCACTAATTTGCAACCCCACCAGCAAGGCCTTTGGATCTTAAAGTGAATCCAGTTCTTAAAATTCTGTGTCTGTTCATCATACTGTGTTGTAATATGACATCTCACTTTGCAAATCTGTCAACAATTACTATTGATTGCCTACTCTGCCAAATGCTGGGTATCAGATACTGGGAAAATAGAAAGGACACATTCTTTTTGGAAGTGACTGCACACTTTTCAGACAGATAAAACAGCAACACAGTATGATAAAAACTATGTAGGTACAATCAATGTTATGGTTTGAATATCCCCCCCAAAAGAATGTATTGGAAACTTAATCCCCAATGCAACAGTGTGGCAAAGTGGGACCCAGTGAGAGGGGATTGGGCCACAAGGGAACAGTCTTCATGAGTGAATTAGTGCTGTTACCACTGGAGTAGTTTTCTTATAAAAGACAAGTTGCCTCCTTCTTTGATTTCTGTTTCTTTCTCCCCCAACTACCTCTCTCTTTCTCTTTTCCTATTACCTGATATCATGGAATGAAAATAAGTCTTTTACCTGGTACCTTGATCTTGAACTACACAGTCCAAGTTCTTTTCTTTACAAATTACCAGTATCAGGTGTTCTGTTATAGTAGCACAAAACAGACCAAGACACATAATTAAAGTGGTTGGTATCTCTTTTTGTGGGTCTTGTCACAAAGGAGAAGATAGTTCAGGTGAATTTAGAAGATGAATCAGATTTCACAAGTCAAAGAAGGCAATCATTCCCATATTAGAATTGAGTCTTCCTCCCTGTACCTAGAAATGGTATCCTACACTTTCATTCATTCATATGTATGTCTATTAATTCTACCATCTTTATTTATATTCTGCTGGTTATTTGTTCTTATTGTAAAGCTTTTTAAATTTCTTGGAATTATTAAACACATTAATTTAATATTCTATTTTCTTTTAATACCAATACCTGAAAAATTTACAGCTCCAATTCTCCTACTCCTTCAGCTATCTCTTTCTCATAACGTCTTATTTTCTTTAGTTGTTTTTATGCGTTAAACAGTTTCCTTGAAATTTATCTGAGCAAATGTCTCTGTGACCAGGGCAAAAGTAGGTTTCCCCCAAGATACTTTCCTGTTTGGTGATACTGAACAACAACAGATTATCCCTGTGGGTGACTGAGACAGTGACACACCTTTGTTTTCTGATAGCTCAATGAAAGCAAACTGTGTTTCATGCCAAAATATCTAAAATGATTAAAAACACATGGTATAAAATTACATTTAGGGCGGGAGGCATCTCAATACCAGATCTAAAATTATACTACAGAGCCATAGTAAAAAAAAACAGCATGGTATTGGCACCAAAAGATACGTAGATCAATGGTACAGAATAGAAGATACAGAGACAAACCCACATAAGTACAGTTAACTCATCTAAGACAAAGGTGTCAAAAACATATGTTGGAGAAAAGATGGCCTCTTCAACAAATGGTGCTGGAAAAACCGGAAATCCATTATGTAGAAACATGAAATTAAAACCCTATCTCTCATCCTGCACAAAAATCAACTCAAAGTGGATCAAAGACTTAGGCACTAGAACAGAGACCTGCAGCTAATAGAATAAAAAGTAGACCCAAATCTCCACCAAGTCTGCTTAGGAACTGACTTCCTTAACAAGACTCCTAAAGCTCAAGAAGTAAAATAAAGAATCAATAAATGGAATGGTATCAAACAAAAAGGGTTCTTCAGAGTAAAGAAAATAATCAATAACATGAAGAGAGAGCCTACAGAATGGGAAAAAAAAAATCTTTACTACATGCACCTCAGATAGAACATTAATCTCCAGGTTATATAAGGAACTCACAAAACTTAACACCAAAAAAACAAATAACCCAACCAATAAATGGGCAAAGGAACTAAACAGACACTTCACAGAAGAAATACAATCAATCAACAAGTATATGAAAAAATGTTCAACATCTCCAACAATTAGAGAAATGCAAATCAAAACTAAGATTCCATCTCACTCCAGTCAGAATGGCAATCATCAAGAATACAAGCAACAATAAATATTGGCAAGGGTGTGGGGAAAAAGGTACACTTATACATTGCTGGAGGGACTGCAAATTGGTGCAACCACTCTGGAATTCAGTATGGAGATTCCTCAAAAAACCTGGAATGGAACCACCATTTAACTGAGTCATCCCACTCCTAGGTTTATACTCAAAGGACTTAAAATCAGCATACTATAGTGATGCAGCCATATCAAAGTTTATAGCAGCTCAATCCATAATGGTTAAACTATGGAACCAATCTAGGTGCCTTCAACACATGAATGGATAAAGAAACTGTAGCATATATATACAATAGAATATTACTCAGCATTAAAGAAGAATGAAATGATGGCATTTGTTGGTAAATGGATGGAATTGGGGAATATTAAGCAAAATAAGCCAAGCCCAAAGAACCAAAAGCTGAATGTTTTCTCTGATATGCAGATGCTAATTCACAATAAGGGGGTGGATGGTCTTTTGGACTAGACAGAGGGGAGTTAAGGGAGGGGAGGGGACATGGGGGTAGGAATGATAGTAGAATGAATTGGACATTATCACCCCTATGTGCATATATGATTACATGACCTATGTAAGTCTACATTAGATACAACCAAATGAATGAAAAGTTAAACTCTATGTATACATGATATGTCAAAATGCATTTTACTCTCATGTATACTTAATTAGAACAAATATTTAAAAATTTAAAAAATAGTAAAAGAAAAAACTACCTTTAGGCTGTGAGTATATGGTGAATATAAAATATAAATGAGTTTCATGTTTAGACATGGGTCCAAACCTCAAGATATCTCTTTACATATATGCCAAAACTCAAAAGTTTGAAAAAAATCTGAAAACAAAACACTTTCAGGTCCAAGCAGTTTGGCATTGTTTTTATTTTTCCACAGGAGGGTTATAATGAACTGGCCAAGTTGCCCAAAATTTAAATGTTGAAATTCCAACCCCCAATATGATAATATTAGAAATTGGTGTCTGGAGAAGGGAGTAGGCCACAAGGACAGAGCTCTCATTAAAGGAATTCGCATCCTCATAAAAGAGGTCCCAGGGAGCTTGTTCATCCCATCCATCCTTTCATCATGTGAGGACTCAGCTATGGGAAGCCCCTCTCTAGACACTGAATCTGTTGATGATTTAATCTTGGATTTCCCAACCTCTACCCCTGATAGAAATAAATGTTCATTATTTATAAGTCACCCAACATCTGGTATTTTGTTACAGCAGTCTGAACAGCTAAGACAAGGACCCAGGTACCTAGAGTTCAAGAAATTGAAGGCAGTATTTTCGTTAATATTTAACGTAAAAATTGTCATTATTTCAACTGGAAGTATTAATTGATTTTTGCTATTATCGTTATTTTTGTATTTATAATTTTGATTTTGGATTTATATCAATTCTATTTTGTAATTTTTATTGATCATGTTCATTTTTTCTCTTTCTCATTGCTTTGTGTTGATCAAGGTATGTTTAGTTTTCCCCACACAACTACTCTGGCCCTAACACTGCTCTCGTTCTTTCTGTTTGTCAGTTTTACAATTCATTTCTATTTTTTAATCTGAAATTATAACATGCATAACTGATGTACAAAGTCCAATGTTAATCAGCCTTTAAACCTTCTCAAAAATAGAAAGACCTTAAAGAACTTAGTTCTGATCACTTATTCGCTTTTTACCTGTCATTATTTTCTGTTAGTCAACTTTGATTTTTAATCTCCTAAATTGGCATTATCGTTTTTATTTACTTATGCAGTCAGTGTTTATGTGAATGTGCCGAAGTGTACATTGCTTACTCCTTACTCTTCCTACATCTCAGATCATCTTCCTCAGACCATTTTCATTTCTTCCAGAAGTATATTTCTAAGTAACTCTTTTGATGAGTTCATCTTTATGTGAAAATGTCTTTATTTTGCCTTGAATTCTAAATTTACAGTCTTTTTCTCTCAGTACATGAAAATATGTCAACTGCTTTCTGTCTTCTTGTGGTTACAGAGAAATATGCTCCTTGTCTAATTTTTATTCCTTTGTAGGAAATTATTTCCTTGGGTTGGTTTAAGATTCAATCTTACGTAAGACAGTTCTATTATGTTTACTGAGACAACAGCACCTCTTCTTCCATGATTTTATTTGTTTATTTTTGGTAGAAGATTATTCCTGCTTCTATGTTTAGACATTTTAGATTGTGAACTAATATTTGGAAGTCATTTGTCTTTAGTCATCTGTTTATTCTGGGTTGAGATAGTGTCAATCCAAAGATAGTTTGCTTTTTCCTTTTTGTTAGCTGTCCAAGGAATTTCACCAGACTAAAAAACTTCACCAGAATAGATAACACTTTTATGGTAGTATAACTTCAAGATCCTGACTCTTGTCTCTTGTCATTAATTCTTGGGGAAGACTATTTTTATCTCAAGCCATACAGAGACAGAAAAACTTCCTTAATGTAAATTTCCAGGAGAAGGTAGTTTTTATTGTTTTTTTTTTTCATTAATTCACCTTTTTATTAACCATGCAATTTCATGTGAGTCTGAGAATCATCCTAAGGGTTTCCAGTTCCCTGAGGTCCTTTCTCTCATGCCTGTTGGTATTAAAGCTCCTTGTTTAATGAGACCAGCAACCACCTTCTTTCCACCCCCACAGGGCTTCTGAAGCATCAGCTCAAATGTTCCACTTACTTTTGGCTTCTATTTCATCCTCTTACTTGCTTGCTGTGCAGTTTTTTCTTTTTTTCTACATTTTGTAGAGGTGTTTCAGGAGATAGAGGTTTTTTTTCCTACTATTTTCTGTGTAACTGCTATTCACCCTTCAGATCTCAGCTCAAAAGTTATACAGTGATTTTGTTCTGTATCCCTATCGCATGTATCATAGTACTTAGTATATTTACCACTTCATATTACTTGCAATTTGTAATTATATGTTTGACTGTGAAATTCTGATTATTCTTTGTCTTTCCACAAATTATTTGGCTGCTCCTTCATAGGGAGATACATTTATGTTACTCATGATTGTCCAAGAGCCCAGCATAGATCCAGACACAAAGTTCACGTTCAGTAACTATTTTATTTACTTGTTTATTTATTCCCTCATCTATTTATTTATTTATTGTGGCACTAGGAATCAAATCCAAGGCCTTCTTCATGCTAGGCAAGTGCTCTACCACTGAGCTACACCCCAGCCCTCATAAATATCTGGTGAATGAATGAATGGAGACCCTGGAGTGTACGATGAAGAATTAACACCTGTCATTCAATTGTTGGAATGCAGGCTCTGTAATGTAAGATGAAAAACAATTGAAGTTGATTTTAAGATAGAGAAATGCACCAAAAGATAGTTTTAGAGTATCTATGAAACTCTCAGAAAAATACAGGGAAGAAAATTTGATGGTTACCTCTATAATTTATCAGAAGATTTTGAAAAAGTTACTAATCCTTTGTTTCTTTAAACGACAGATAATAAATAGCTTCCTGCTAAGGTTGAGATGAGGAATAAATGAAATAAAGAACATAAAATGGGGCCTAACCCATAGTCTGAATTTACTAATAATCATAGCCATTCTTCATCTGGGAAAATTTGAAAGAATTTACTTAGATGATAAAAATTAAACTTAACCTTAAGAAATCCCTCTTAAGTATAAAGAAGTACAGGAATTGGCCCTTGAGCTTGGGGGTTATTTGATGGCTTCTGTTGGAGACCTGATGTGAGGACACTGTGACTATTGTGCAGTGGGTTCCAATCACCCTATTTTGAGGTAATGGGTGGATCAGGTGATGTGTTAGCTTCCCATTGCTGTGACAAAGTACCTAAGAAAATCAACTTACAGGAGGAAAGATTTATTTTGACTCAGAGGTTTCAGTCCATGGTCAGATGTTTCCACTGACCTAGGCCTGCATCAAGACAGCCATGGCAGAGGAAAGCTGCTTGGCTCAGGGTGCCAAGAAGCATTGAGAGAGGAATGGGCCAGGGAAAGAATGTTCCCTTCAAGGGCACATCCCAAATGACCTATTTCCTCCAAGTAGCCCCACCTCCTAAATTTTTCACCACTTCCTAATGAACTAGTAAGCTATGAATTCATAAATGAACTCATATTTCATTCATGAAATTCATGAGGTCAAAGTCTTCAGGATCCCATCACCTTCCAAAGGCTTCACCTCCACTGGGACCACACTTTCAATGCATGGGTTTTGGGGGGACATTCCAGATCCAAATCATAATAGATGGTCATTTAAATCTTCCCTTACCTGTGAGTCTTTTTTTTTTTTTTTTTTTTTCTTTTTTTCCCTTACCCGAGTCTTGATTAATTGCACATAAAGACTTTTTGGAGTATTCTTTTCTTTACTAGCTGAAAGACTTGCTCTACATTTGAATGTTAGTCTACATCAGGTATTTTAATCACTTCTCACCCTCTCACATTAGTGCTAATGGGTTCAGATAATGGTATCTTAATGAGGCATCTTGATAATGAAGTGTCCCACCTGTGATCCCAAAGAAGAAAAACACAATCAGTTTTCTGGCTATTCAGGCAGCTGTTTCCAAAAGCTGAGTGTTACCATTGATCATGAACTTCCTTCCAGAGCGCATGTAGAAATCCTTCCATGTGAAAGATGAGCAGAAGGGACAGAGAATGTTTTTAAAAATCTGTTTAAATTAAGATTCTAATATCTCTTCACATGGTAAGCTCTATCCCCAAATCCTTGCCCTCAGTGCAGTTAATGATTTTAAAGAGGAATGATTTAGCAGTGCTATTAAAGTTTACATTACAGTTATCTGGTTCAATGAGCTGCCTTCGTGCACGCACAGAGCAGGAAGCTACCCATATAATGTGATTTAAAGGACTTGAGGAAATATTCTTCATCCTGAAATGTTCCCTTTGAAGCCAGAATTGGGAACAGGTAGTTAGTGTAGAAATAGGGGATCGGGTCAAATAGAGGAAATGGAGACCATAAAGTCATCTGCCTCTGGAAGTTGGAGACTGCCCCTGGAAGAATGGAATGTCAAGGATCTCTGGTGGCCATTGATTACCAAATTTACCTGCCTTTATCAAGGACTGTTTATCAAGGACTGCAAATAAGGGGCTGCTAATTGGTGGCCCCTGGGCTCTTGCCTGCCTGAAAAGTCCATGGCACTGCCGCCTGGATTCACGCTTCGCATGCCTGGATTCATGCTTCGCATGTCAAGCCTGCACCACCACCAGACCCAACGTGGAAAGTGGAAAAATTGGACAACCCCCTCAAGCTCCACATCCACCGTGTTCCTGCTCTTGTTGACACACCTCCTGCCGATAAGTAGTCCCAACCCTCATGCCCCCCAACGACTAACATGGCAGGTCCTCTCCCAGACTGAAGATATAATATGGAGCACTACCAGGGAGAAACCCCTTTGGGCTTGGTGGCCGTCCCTAACCCCAGACATCTGCGCCTTAGTAGCTGGGTTAGATAATTGGGATATCCCTACCCTGACTTCTGAGGAGGCCCGTAGATGTTGGCCAACATCACCCAGGCCTTTCAGGGGAACAGAATACCGCCTAGTTGAAGGGTACAACCCAGGATGTAACTACCAACGCTCCTGTGACAATCTAAAACAGACCCCTTTCTATGTCTGCCCCCCGGGATGGGAGGTCACGACGGAATATGGCAAGGACATGCGGAGGTATAGACCATTATTATTGCTCCGCATGGGGGTGTGAGACTACTGGCAACACTTATTGGCGCCCCACCTCCTCCTGGGATTTAATAACCGTACAGCAAAATCTTACGGCAGCCAAATGTAACAACCCTCTGAACATCTCCTTCACGGAGTCACCTTCATCAGGGAGAGAGTAAGTGCTGTACAGGTACTAATGCTCAGGCTATAATACCAGTCCCTCCACCAAGGAAATAGCTTTGGAGAAGAGTATATAGAGACAGAAGTTCCATGATTAGAACTTACCAAAAAAGAAAATGGGGAAATGAAAGAATGGAGATTTTTTTAAGCTGTCTTTTATCTCAACTCCCTAAGGTCTCCCTCCCAGTGACGGGAACAAAGCCCTTAAAGCTGTTCCAGGAAACAGCCCCAAACAGAGAGTAAAAGAGTAATTGGAGCAAGATAGTATTCAGGCAGTTAAGACACCAGAATCTACGCCCTGTTGTAAAACATTGTGAAACATGTTGTATGTTATCAGCAAACCCAGACCCCCTTTGAAATTTCCCGGCAGCTTTGTTCCCCTTTTCCCTTTCATGTGCGACCCCTCCTGATGTGTGGTCTCTGCCTTTATAAACCTACAAGATTTTTTGTTCGGGACTCGACTCCTCGACTCCTGCGTGAGTCACCAATTGGGTCCCAGCGCGCTGGAATAAACACCTCTTGAAGTTTGCATCAAGTGACGCCTCCTGTGGTTGATTGGGGTTGCCGTCGATCCATGGGACAGAGTTGGGGTTTCCTTTTTGGGGGCCTTACACCTTCTACATATACCTTTTGACTATTGCTTTTGATTCCTACCTTGAAAATTAAAATATCTCTAATACATTGAATTGGAGATATTCACTGGGATGTTAGATATATCTAAAATAGATTTCATATTTCAGAGATTTAAAGGCAAATTAAATAATTGAAAAATCTTCAAAAGATGACTAACCCCCTTGAATCCACTGTATCCTTTAATTATTTACAGTTAATCAAAAGCTATAAGGATATTTACTTATCACCATAAATTAACAGTATAATTTGCTCTCTCTTTACGCCATGGCAGGTTCAGGGATGTGCTATAATCCAGCCTCCACTAGAGAAGAAAGAATTCCCCTTAGGTTAAAGCAATTACTTTAGAGTTTTTTTTTTTTTTTTTCTTTCAGTTTTCACATCTGAACCTAATGCAGAGGAAGACAGAGGGTCTTCTCTTCCTTCAATTGTTGAATGGAAATACTACCAAAACCATTTGTTTCCATCAGCAAAGTCAGTCTGAGAACAAACAGGGGGGATCATAGCTAAATAAAGTCTGTGTGTGCCACCCCTGGTTTCTTAGTTCTTTAAGTTTTCTTCACCTTAAAAGCCCACTGAGTTTGGTTTTCTACTACCTGCCAGTATATCCATCTTAAATATAACTTGCTTTGCTATCATTGGCTGTTAAGGAATAGGGATTCTGTTATATTTTAGATTCCTGAGTTCAGATAACCTCATTCTGAGAATATTCCACAATGACCTTTAAGGGTGATGGGAAAAAAGATAAGGCAGATATTTATTAAAAAAAATAAGAGATAAGAAGGATCACTCTGAAGAATAGACTTTTCTAGGTAGGTCAGGACAAAGGACAAATGCTTTTATAAACGAAAAACCAAACACCTATAGTTAACAATATCCCTCAATACAACTAAGATGTATTATTTGCTAATATCTAAATTTAAAAAGCTTTTCTAATTAAATTGATTTAGTTTTGTATTTGTTTCCACCCCCCACCCCATTTTTCTACAAAGAAATATTCCTACAGACAAGTCCTGATCTGTGAACCAGTACATGTGAGCATTTGTGTAGCAAGAGACAATTGTGTATGTAGCGTTTACCAGGGCAAGAACTGAGATACTTTTAGTGAGGGTGGAAAGGAAATTATCTAAGGTAGACACTGCAGGATTTGATGATAGCAAACATGTTATGTGTTATATTGAATTATGTCACATCTCTAGAACTCAGTGACCTTTTGAGTTTAAATCTTCTCTTTAAAATTTAAAAAGGCCTTTATAGGTAAATTGGGGAAGGCATCCCTTTCCCAGATTCTGTGTTAAATTTATCACCTGGGCTTTGAGGCTAGAGGTCACATGGTCCTTAGCAGAACAACTTCAGCTTTGGCTTTTTGGTTTCTTTCCTGTAAGAGCTCATATTTAGTTCCTGGGACCAGGCTTAAGAGCAAATACCATATTCTCATTTTCTAAGTTTTCTTAGACTTTCCCCTTAAAGTCCTTCTGTATCTCCTACTCCTCTTTAGGTTATTAATAAACATCTCCATGAAAATCAAGCCACATAAACAATAGCCAGGCTCATTCATCCAATTCATTTCTCAAATTTCTCTGATACACTCTGTGGCACCTTTAATGTAATGAAGGACTCAGGATCTGGACACATAGCATTTACAAGAAGAAATGCATTCAAACATTAGGACCAAGAACATAGGAAGGCAATGTGTAGAATAATACAAAATATTTAAATCAATTATGTATTTTCTTAAGGAGTAAATTCAAATGCCTATAAAACAAAGTAGGAGCATATAGGTATAGCTATATTCTGATGAATGTACACATGCTCAGTAACTTCCTCCAAATTAACACTTATTTAGTTTCATTAAGGGCAGCACATAAATAAATTTTGAGACTGAAGGACATGGAAAACAACACACCCCAGGGAGAAAAGAAGAACAATGTGTCTCTGGGAGAGAAGGAAAACAATGGGCTCTGGACTTTCACAGTTTCCCCTCTCTACAACTCTTCCCCATGAATACCCAGCCACACACATTCTGCTATGATTCGGTCTCACTAAACCCTATAAAACTCAGACCCCTATTGTAACCAGTGGCCATTTTATCTCTTGAAAATGTGCACCTCTGGTGCATAATAAAGCATCGCTGATCTGTGAGGTCCGTTTCCATTTCTTTCTTTCTCTTTCATTTTGCTTTCAGAGACTATAATGTAAATACAGTCAATATTATAAACTTAGCCTCTGGAAGGAGATGTAATGGGTCAAATCTTGCATACTTAGCTCTGTATTACAACACTTGAATCATTAATGCCACCTGAATCATTAATGCTGTCGATAAAGGTTTGCACAGAGTTCACATAAAATCAACAGATCCCCTTCCATTTATTTGTAATTTAAAAACAGAACTTGTTGTTTTAAGTCATCCCCTCAAGCATTTTAGGAGGGAAATAAGACTTATCAATCATCAATCCACATTAAAGAATATTTTAAATGAAAGTCACTGCCTTCTTTGAAGTGAGAACATCAGATAAATCACATGTTAAAACAAGGAAATTAATAACTTCTTAAAGAGCTTCATTTTGTTGTAAAAGAGACACTCATACCAATCTTTCAGTGTTGGGATTTGAAGAATATTGGAAAGAATTATCTTTCAGTGGGAAACTGGGCTGACAGAAGTATAATTGTCAAATTGGATAAAAATATTTTCTTGTAGTTTCCCAGCTAATAAATTGCCTAGCTGGGATGGATCCCAGGTCTTTTCAATTCTAAATAGCACACATTTAAACTATAACAATTTGTGCTTGCTCCTTTGTGCATATGCCTCTATAACCATAACCTTCAACTAAAAAGCATGAATCCAGATTAAAATTTGGTAAAATGCTTTTATATATCTTCTGTATTTTGAAAATTGAAATCTTGCAGACATAACTCTTTATAACAAGAAATATCCAAGGCTTGAAATCCAAAGCTGAAAACCCCAAACAGGATGTAATCTACCTTACCTGGTGATTAAAGGGTTTTTCCCTTGTTCTTATTGCAATTCTAGTGGAGAGGCCCCTCTTTAGGCAGTTTGCATGCACCCACTCTTCTAGATTCAGCCTCGTTAGCCCATTTTATCTTAGTGCCAGACCCATAGCTGGGAAGGAACAATAATGGAGAGGCTTTGTCTCCTAAGAAATGTATATCATCTTTCCTCCTCTTACTTGATCATGCTGATGAGGACACTTTGCAGGGGAGCCTCTTCCTGATTTGTATTAGAGGAAATGGGGACCTCATGATAATCTGTGATCTATTTGATGTGTTTTACCTGGAATATTTGTTTGCAGATATCAATCATCACTTTGTTAGAACATGTCTGTTCATGAGAATTAGACAACCAAGATATCTCACAGCTGATACCAAAATTAGGATTGTAAAATCATCCTAGCTCTGTTGAAAATAGGGAGACATAATCTTAAGTCTTACATAGTTTAGTTTTCCTGAGAATAAAAAAAAAAAAATTCAATGTAAAAATTATAATTGCAGAAGTGACTAAACAAAACAAAATCCTTACTCTTTTTCCTGGTGACAATGATTCTTTTCATGACCAAACCAGAGTCAGGTTCCTCTGTCTTCTGTTTGACTAGGTCTTGATCTTTTACTCTGTCCTTAGACTGTGTAACCCAGTTTTAGCATTAATCTTGATGAGGCAACCAAGAGAAAATTTCCCTACTCTTGGTGTTAGGGTAGCTGGTGCAAATATCCACGAGAGACGCATCTCTGAGTTCAAGCAAAGGTTCATTGACAGAGAAAATCTTCCAGGCTGCCCTTCTGCGAGGCACAGCAGCCTGCTGGAAAAAACTTCTTAACTATATAGTCATGTACAATGAAGTAGTTAAAAAAATAACCCATCTGGTCCTGTGATTTTACTTGGGATCTTTGTTGTGGTTCAGTAGTTAGGGACTCTTTGTTGGGGGCCTAATAGGAAGGTCATTCCTGGGTAGGCAGGTGCTGATTTTCAAAATGGAATTACTTTGGCCTAAGGACCTAATATTCAGGCCTTTTTCTTATAATGATAAGAGGCATTGTTCATTCCTGCTTCTTCAAGTTGAATGTGGGTGAAAAAGGGTTTAGGCTGGAACTTTGGGGAGGGGTTATATTGACTCATAAAGAACTGGTTTACAGTCTGATAAGTGAGTGTCTTTACTCAATATTATAAAAAAAATTTCAGGCAATTTATCAGACAAGCTCCTATTAAGAGCAGTATGATGAGTATAAGGAGAGGGCTCATCAGTGGGAGCAGCCAGGGGAGAGTCTGGCCTAAAAGGTTCCAGGGAGATGACTGCTGCTGTTCCTGGTGGTGTTTCCCAATGCTCTTTTGGAGCTGTTATTTTTCCTTGGACTATTTTGGATTTATTGGTGAAATAATAGCATTCCTCTCCTAAAAGACACAAGTGCCTCCCTTCTTGGCCATTAGTAAGTCAATGGCTCTTCTATTTTGGAGAGCTACGCTGGCTAAAGAGGTGATTTGGATTTGAAGAGAGTCTAGGGAATCTGCCACCCACTCAAAGTCCTCATTCAGTTCTTGGGGAGTTTATAGTAAAGATGGGTGGCTATACCTATTCCTGCTATCCCAGTAACAGCTGATGCCTAGATCCGATGAGGACTGGACTGAGGACTACTCTTTTGCAGCTGGGATGTTGAATGGAGGTCCAGGAGGGAGAAGAGAAGGCAAGTTCAAACTCTCCTTAGAGTATATGGTTATATCAGGTGTGAGTAGGACAGGGAGGTAGAAAGTGAGAATAAGGGGTTTCAAGCAGCAAAGAACGTAGCTTCTGCAGAGTAAGAAAATTCCAGGTTGGCTTTGAAGTGGCTGAGTAACACTGTAGGTTGTGTTGCATAGGGAACTGTTGGGTAGCATAGTGGAGTAGAGACATGGATGTGGGAACAGAGTTTTTGAAAGTCACCTCCTTGGGTAACTGTGTGAAAATAATGGCAAGACCAATAGGGGCAATGAGCCTCATTAGTGCTACCCTTGTTAGTTGAATTCAATTTTTTGTGTTTGAAGCATATGTACTTGTGTTGTGAGGCATATTCTCATTCCCAACAGAAGGAGGAGCATACTGTAATAAAATCTTGTGGCATGGTGATTGCAGAAGCATCAAATTGGAGAATGATGGGAGTGTTGGGGTGTACCATCCTAAAGAAGAGTTGGTATGCTCCAGGTTTTGTGGACTGGAATTGCCAATAGCCTAACATTTTGGAATGCATAGGAGAGAAAAGGAGAATAGAAGTAAGGAAGAGAAATAAGAGATTTCTTCTGGAAAGAAGTCAGAGAGGGTGACTTATAGGTGGAGGGATGAAATCCATGGCTGAAATTGGGGTGGGACTGCAGAGGAGATTATTCACATATTGTAGAAGAAGACTAGGCAACAGAGAAAGAGAAGAGAGATCCTTAGTGAGTACTTGGTCAAAGAAATGGGGACTGTCTCAAAATTCCCGGGGGAGGACTGTTCAGGTGAGCTGTTGGGAATGATGAGTATCCAGGTCAGTCCATGTAAAAGGCAAAGATATCTTGTGATTTGGGATGTATGGGGATAGAGAAAAAGGCATCTTTAAGATCTAAGATGGTATTGTAAATGGTATTGTTAGGGATAAAAGACAATAGAGTGTATGGGTTGAAAACTACTGGATGAATTGGAAGAACTGCTGTGTTGGTCATGTGAGATCTTGGACTAAACAATAAGATCCATTGGGGCTTTTAATGGGTAGGATGGGAGTGTTAAAAGGAGAGTATGTAGGGTAAAGGGGTCCTTTTTAAAGAAGATCTGTTATGATGGGTTTTAGCTCTCTGAGATAAGTCAGGGAGATTGGTTATTGAGGTTGACATGGGAAAGAAGAGGGGTCCTTCAGGGATATGTGGATAGGCATATGATGAGATGTGATAGATTGATGGGGTAGATCCCAAATTGAGGGTGAACAAATGTGGAGGCAGAGGGGTGGATGAGGTGGGTTACTCAGTGCCAAAGAAAGAAGCAATGTGGCATGTGTGGAAGTGAAAACAGGGGATTGAGAAGAAGATGAGGGAGAGAGATCTGTAGCTGCCAGGGTGGGTTCTTCCATATTGGGACTTATGGAAGGGAAATGAAGGGTGAGGGACACTTGAAAGTTTGAGAGATCTCTTCCCATTAAGGGAGTGGGGCAATGAGGTATAATTAAAAATGAATGGATAAAAGGAATCCCCTCTTTGTTGTATAGTAGAGGGAGGGTTTGTTATGTGTGGTTTGGAAGTTATTTCCTCTATCCCAACTATAGAGGTTTTGGAAGTCCAAGTTGATCCCCAAAATTCAGGCAAAGTTGAAAAAATTCCTCCTGTTTCAATGAGGAAAGAGATTGGCCTGCTTTCAGCTGTGGCAATTACCTTGGGATCCTTGTGGATGATGGTCATTGAGGAGGAGAGTCATGGGCACCTCGGAGGCCAGCCCTATGAGGTCAGTGAGGGAGGATGAAGAGGGAAAGTTTGGCTGCTCACCTCTTTGGGTGAAGGGACAATAACTCTCCAGTGTCTGTCCCTTTTGTATTTAGGGCAAGGGCCAGGTGGTGGTCAGGGATTGGGGCATGCCTGGGTCCAGTGTCCTTCCTGTTTACTCTTGAAACAAGGTCCAGGAAGTGCCTTGTAGTGCCCTTTGTTGAAGCTGTACCCTTGAGTTACCTTGCAGGGCCTGTCCCAAAAGTTGAAATTTGGCTTTATTTCTTCTCTTTATTTTTTTGTTGTTCTTTATAATTAAAAACCTTAAAGGCAGTGTTAAGAATAGCTGATTGGGGCATTTGGGAGCCTTCCCCTAACCTCTTAAGTTTTTTTCCAAATGTCCAGGGCAGATTGGGAGATAAAATGAGTCATTGGGATGATAGTGCTGTCTGAGCCTCTATAAGACAGGATAGAAATTGGGCTGAATTCTCATTAGGTTCTTGGGTAATTTCCCTAAGCTTACCAAAATTAACCACCTTCTGGGGGGACCTTTTTGAGACCTGTCTGGAGAAAAATAATCATCTGGTCTCTTAGTGTGTGACTGTTGGTTTGGTCATCCCAGTTAGGCTCTTCTGAGGGAACTGTGGTAGCTCCAACAGCATGAGCAGGATTGGTTCTATGTGTCTCATCTGCCCGTGCTTGGATGGTGACCCAAGTCTTCTGTCTCTCCTCAGGGAGGAGGGTAGAAGAGAAAATGACACAGATATTGTGCCATGTCAGATCACAGGACTGGGTAAGGTATTGGAATTCTTTAGTATAGGAATCAGGATCAGTAGAACAGGAACCTAAACGTTTCTCAGTCTGGTAGAAGTCAGTAAGCAAGAAGGGAACGTGAGCACATATGATGCCCTCGACTCCAGCTACCTCTGTAGTGGTGGGAGGCGGGCTGCTGAAGCTGCCAGGTGGGGCCCATGACAGTGGGTATGAGATGGAAAGAAGGAGGAGGAGGGGAGGGAATGGGAGATGTGCTGTTGAAGTTGAGGGAAGGGGAGGTGGGGTGAAAGATGGGGCCGGAGAGGGAAGACAGGTCCCTATTTAGAGAAGGTGTGTCCCAATGAGGAGATGAAGGTGTGGCTGGATGAGGCAATGAAGAAGCACAGGGTAGAGGTGGAGGAAGTGAAGAGCAATCTTGTGGGTTGAGGGAGGGAAAGTCGTTAGGACTGGGAGGGAAAAGGGTTAAGGGAGATCGAGTGAGGAGGACCTGTACAGGGGAGGGGGATTGACATAAAGAGGGACAAGACCCAAGAAAAGAGAAGGTTTGAACATAAGGAATCTCTACTCTGCAGTGACAGAAGTTATATAAATCCTGTATAATGGTGGGATTGAAAGTCCCATTCTCCAACCAAGAGGAATCATTATCTAATTTATAATGGGACCAGTCTGTTACAATAGAAAATGAGCTTGTGAGGTTTGAGATCAGGAGTCAAATAGAGAGGCCAAACATTTTTGAGGAGACAGCAGACAGGGGAGTTGCAGGGAATCTTGAATTGGGCAGGGCCCATGGCAAAGAGTTCTCAGGAACCCAGATAAGGGAAACAGGAGAGGAAGGAGTGTCCCCACAACCTCTCTGATTTCCCATGTAGGAACAGACTGTCAGTGAGAGTCATCACTGTCCCTGGCAGGTCTGCGGCAGAAGCTGACGGAGGTTCTGACCCAGCGCAGGGATTTAAAGGAAGAGAGAGAACTCAGGACCACTGTAGAAGGGTTCCGAGAACTCACTGCCAGTTAGAGAGGGAAGGATGTCGAGTCGAATTCTGTGGTGGGCGAGGAAGTCGACAATGGCAAGAGGTGGAAACCCCCTATCATGGATATTTGGCCAGGAAGGACCCCGCATGGTCAAGAAGGCTTGGATCCCCATGAAGGGAGAGCCAGCAGCAATGACTGTGGACTCCCTCACAGGTTTTGGCACCAGAATTTTAGGGTAGCTAGTGAAAATATCCATGAGATGCATCTCTGAGTTCAAGCAAAGGTTTATTGACAGAGAAAATCTTCCAGGCTGCCCTTCTGCAAGGTATAGCAGCCTCTGGAAAAAAACTTAACTATATAGTCATGTACAATAAAGTAGTTAAAAAATAACCCATCTGGTCCTGTGATTGTTACTTGGCCTCTTTATTGTGGCTTAGTAATTAGGGACTCTTTGTGGGGGTCCTAATGGGAAAGTCATTCCTGGGTAGGCAGGTGCTGATTTTCAAAATGGAGTTACTTTAGTTTAAGGACCTAATTCTCAGTATCTGATCACTTTCAATATCTGATCAAATTCCTCATCCTCCACCCTCACTATATTATCAAGCTGGTCTGTCATTAGCAGCAATCCTGTAAAATCATTTCAGCCGTATTTTCCTAGGTAATTCCTTTTAGTAATTTTCTGTCCACTGACTCCCCCACCCTGTTCCCAGACTGTAAATCCACACTTGTCTTTGTTGAAGTTGTAGTTGAGCTCATTCTACCCTACTGTAAAACCCCACTTCAGTGTTTCATAAATAAAGTCTGCCTTCCCATCTTTAACAAGTGTCATGAACTATTTTTCATTAACACTGGATACACAACTGGAGTGCATTTCCATTTCTCTTGCAGTTGGATTTGGCTGTTTGAGCTGAGTCTAGACGCAAAATGTGAGTGTAAGTGAGCTGTGCTGGGACCCAGCCTGACCTATGAATCCTGCTGTAGAGGTCCTGTCAGCCTGGGTCCCTGAATAACTGCACGAAGCAGCTTTACTCCAATTGGAAATCTTTCCAATTCGATGTATGAGGGAGAAATACACATTTATTTGATGAGTCCTTTATCTGTTTGAATTTTTTTGTAAGTGCATCCTAGCCTATCTTAAATAATACATGAAAAGTAAAGTCTTAAATAGGGGTGCTGCTATAACAAAGCCTAAACTGTGGCACAGACTTAGAAGCAAAATGAAGGTTTCTGAGATCAAGAGAGCAGTGTATATGCTAAGTTGGTAAGGAAACACTTGGTTAAGTCTATTGACCTTGGATAGCTTGGAAAGCAGATCAAGTGTTCTGGGAGTCTACAGTTCCAGGGGCGATATTTGAGGGGAGTGAGAACATTAGTGTGTATTGGCTTCTTCTTGCTATATTTGGACAATATTACAAGAAGAAGGTGAGGGTTCAACAGACCTGGGTAATTTGCTGGCAGAATTTGCAAAATGCTAATGACTTTTGTTCTTCAAAAGAGGAGACAAGACTAAAAGAACTGAACGACAGAGATCCATTAACTTCTCATCTGAACAAAGAGACTCAGCCCTGTGGCAAGGACTAGATCAAGAGTGCTGCCTTCCCTCTCAACCCCTCCTTCAGGTTGTGACATTAAGGTAGGTTCCATTAAATTAAGGAACAAATATGGAATCAAAGGAGGTGAGCAGGGATAATAATTTTTTTTCTAGGAGAGAACCTTGGTTTAGGGGTTCAATAATGGAAGGAACTGGAAGCATAAATAAAAAGTTCTAAATTTGAAGGCTATTGTTTTATCCAACCACCACCACGACAAAAAAAAAAAAAAAAAAAAAAAAAGGATCCTATATTGGAAAAGCCCGTCCGTCAAAATCAATGTTCAACCTACAAATATGTACGAACAGGAAGCAGGCTGTGAAAAGCATGAAGTTCCCAATGAGGACATATTTCCCAATATTTACTTCATAGCTGTGGAATTTATTGAACAACGTAGTGCCATAGATGGAGCCTGGGCCATAAACAGTAATGCCCCCTGTGGAGTAGAGTCAGGACTTAGTACCTGCCCAACATGGTGTAAACCAGGGAATTGAAAAGTGTTCTGTTTCTTATATATTCTGAATGAGTGTTTTCATTAAAATTATGCAAGAATCCTGCCTGTCTAGCTTGTCTACCTCTCTCACATATTTATCTGTAAGAATATGCAAATGTATACACACATGTATAATGTGTGGCAGAGTGGAGAAGAAGGAAGCAGACAGATGACTTGCTTTTCCTTTTTTTTTTTTTAAATTTGGTTCCTAAATGTCCAGGTAATGATGACTACATTACTCAGACTCTCTGGACATAAGCTGGCTGTTGTAATTGAAAGATATTCTGTATGATTTCCTTTGCAGAGGGACCTAAAGGCATTCTCCCCATGGGGGAAAACATGCAAATCAGTTTTTAGCAACCAGAAGGGCAATTGTGGCAAAAATTTCCAGTCCTTCACCAGAACCATTTCCAGCTCTTCCTGAGAAAATATCCAGCCTACATCAGCGTCATTGACCAAATGCCAAGCAAATAACTACAGCCTTGCCTCTTCGGTAATAAAACAAAAGCAACAAAATCCATTACTAACCAAGTCACAGGCACCTTATTAGCTCTCTAGGAATGTTTAACTTCTCTCTTACCTCTCAATTGAAGACAGCACTTTTTCATAGGATTATTATATGCACCTCTGTGGTGATTCTCATTTAAGAACTACTATTAAATGTTTCTTCTGCTTCTTTTGTCTAGTCAGTGCCAATTCTCTTATAACCAGGGAAGAAGTCATCAGCAATGGCATGGCTCCTGAACAGCAGATGTCAATAAGGAGTCAAGGTCAAGAGATGAGAACAGCTCTGTCTGTGAACACAGGATGGAGACTCCCCTTGAGTTACCAGAAATAGCTAGAAATGGATTCACACGGTGAAACCTACTCCTTATGAAGAAAAGGAAAGCTACCGTGGTGTGTTTCCTCTAAAACTCGTGCAGTTTAATCTCCATTGTGAGGTAATGAGAGGATGCAAATTTAGTCTGACCATGGTGTTCAGAAGTGGGGCCTTCTAAAGGTGAGGCCATCAGGGTAGAGCCCCATGATTGAATACGGGTGGCTTTATATACTGGGGAGGTGAGCACACACAAATGCATGCTTCCTGTCTCACCACATGTTGCCCTGTGCCGCCTTAGGACTTTGCCAGTGCCAAGACTGTCAGCAAATGTGGTCCCTCAACCTTGGACCTCCAGAACCATGAGCCAAAATAAATCTCACTTTTTGAAAACACAGCTTTCCCAGTTGGTTGTTATTGTTCTATTAAGAAGAGAAAATGAACTGAGATAAGGACCAATAATACAACAAAGATTTTATATACATAAGCTGCTAGAGTTCAGGCACAATGGATCAAACTGGTCTTGTAGGTATGTGCTGCATCAAAACTAAATGCTTGTGAAGCCCTGACAGGTGCTCAGTGGGTGCTTAGCTGACATTTATCTATGATAGCAATATGGCCCCTCTGTCTTTCCTTTCCTTTCATGGTCACAAGACAGGGGAATCATGCCTTTTCTGGATTATATGTAGCTAGAGTACAGAGGAGTACACTAACTGTGGCTTGTGTTTTTTAGTTTCATAGGGGAACTAAAGAGAGATTTCACATTCATAATTCAAAATTACCCCATCTAACACTGCATCAGCAGCAGCATCTCAGCCATGAAGGTAACACGGTGTGAGTGCTCCACTCAGTTATTTGTTCTCCACAAGTATGCATTCATATTTGTAGTTGTCATTCACAGTGTGAAAAGAACATGTTAGAAAAGAATCGATAGACTCGTTTTCTTGGTATCATTTATTTAAATATTTTTAAGTGACAGTTTGAACTTTAAAGGTAAATAAATGCATGACTTAGACAGTTTTGTAATGAATTATGTAAATATAACACACATACACACAACTGTTATTTCCACTTTTTTTTTTTTTCAGAAGAATCCCAGGTTTCCATCACTCATTTTTCATATACGAATTCACCTTGTTCTGCAGTCTGTAAATTACAAAGACTCTTGTGTCAAGAACATGCTATTTACATTGTGCATGATTTCAAATAATCACAAATAAAATAAACAAATGAGTAAAATAGGTGGTAGTGAAAAGTAAAGAAGATACAGTGAATGTTTATAATTCTATTAAATACTTATGTCCTTTTACATGTACTATTTATTCTTAAAATTCTAGTGAAATGAGGCATATTTGATCATTTTAATCAGGAAAGATGTCTCTAAACCTGTACTACTGGATAAAGGAAAATATTTCGAAATATAATATGAAAAACCAAATGAAACTTTTTAAAAATTAATGGTACAGGTTTAAGAGATGCATTCATTTTTTAAAAAATGAAAAATAGCTTGACATTTCAAAATATGTGCAATTTAACCATGCCCTACATATATATTAGTATATTTACCTGGCATTATTTGATGACATTATAATTTCAGTTTGTGATAACTAGATTGTTAAAAGAAATGATTCTCAAGTATGATCTGTTAGCAAAATAGCAGATGTACATTATTATATACATAGCAAGCCAAGCCAAAAATTTAGACTGTGAAACTGCAGCAAACCAATTGGCCAAAATGTTAAAATAACTCAGGTATCTGGTTAGATAAAAACTACCCCATGCAGAGGAAGCTAATGAAGGTCAAGCACATTATGTGTTTTTATAAAGTTGGGAAACCTATTTACTGTTATATAGTGTCTAAATGTTTGATGGAAATGCATTGCCAGTTTATATTATGCACTGAAATGAGCAGGAGCAGTTTTATATCTAAAGAACTGTTTTGTAAATGAGACCCTTTGGTTTTGTAAAGTGGCTACTCACAGTTGAAGAGTCACAAATTCAGGTAGGTCGATTTTGAAATGAAGAACGATATGTATTATTTCTGGAATGCACTTGATTGGTATATTTTAAAAGCATAATGAGACAGTTTTGCCACTTGATTACCAATGTTATAATGCAGTTACAGGCAGCTTTAGACATTTCCAAGGCAAAACTCTCAGGAGAATATTTTTTTTCTAAATAAGGAAAAAGCTGTTCATTCAACTCTAATTGAAAAAAAATTAGAAAGTATTTATGTCCATGTATCATTTTTCTATTGAACCTGACATTCCTAGTAGTCAAAACCTGCCATGATGATGTGTAACTTTCATGTTGGAAATTATTTTAAAATTAATGGTACAGATTTAAGAGATGCATTCATTTTTTAAAAATGGAGTAATTTTTGCTCTTGGTTCTTGAAAGAGGTGAGTTAGTATCTTGTAGAGTTTGCATATTTGGGCCTTAAATATCCATTCAAAGGAAGCAACAAAAGAGAGAAACAAAAGAGACTTTGGATCACAGTTGTTCAAGTTTCATCTTAATTTCTTCCACTTTCCTCACTCATATTTCTTCTATTTTTACAATTATCATTAAAAATATTTCCCTAAGGGAATAAAAATGGTAAAGGTATTGAAAGTCATATTTCTTCATTTGAATAATTATTGATATTGACTATAATTTCAAGCAAAGGCTTTGTTTTTAAGGAAAATTACAGGAAGAAGACAAGCAGTATCTTCACTTGTGCCAGTTTATATGGTGGCTGCTTTTGTTTTTTTTTTCACAATTTCAAAATGAAGTAGTCAATATGAAATAAATAAATCAATTAACAGAGCTATATTTCCTTTCAAGGATGATTATTTTTCTGAAATTTTCATATCCCTTCCTTGGACTACCTGATCTAAGACTTCTGAAGTATATAAATAAGAAATGAGAATCAAAATTCAAAGCATTTTTGACTTATTGAAGCATATTTTCCAAAGAGAAAAAAGGCATATTTTTCTATATGATTTTCTATTAACAGAAACAAACTTATGGAGAAAACTTGTTAAGCAGCCTGAATATAAAATTAATATATTTACATAAAGTATGAAAAGAATAAAGTCTTAGATTTAGAGAGTTAAAGATTTTTAAAATCTTATTTGAGACTTGCTCAAGTTATTACAATGTTGCAGGGGAATAAGTTTCCTAAAATTACTCTTTTGTCTTCCCTGTGATTACTCTTTTAAATTTGATCTTTGACTTATTTTCCTGGATAATTCAAATACTCTGTTATAAATGACTTAATTGGCCCTAAAAAATAAATGGCTTTGGATATATTTGTAAGTGATTGATCCCTTGATACATCATAAAATGATTGAAATTATGCCTTTTTATGTCTAAGAACAAGGAAATTTGTAAATTCTGATGACAGATCAAAATTGTGGACAAAAACAGCTATCTGAATGTAGACTAACACCTCAAAGAGAGAGATAAAAAATATGGAATACATAGTATATTGCTTTTTCAATAGAGTAGACTTACAGAATTGATGACAAATATTTAGAGACTCTCAACAAACAACTCAAAACATAGTACCATGCCAAGCAGAGTTACAGAGGTGTACCTGGGAAAAAAGGCAGGGCAACCATTAACTCTAAAAAGCCAGTAAAATAAAGAAGAGCTAAGCTGCACCTGGTATTTCCTTCTTATTAGAAACTAGTTTTCAGAAAATAGTTGCCCTAAAAATAGAAAAAGGCTTCTTTTCTATTTCAATCTTTAGCAGTATGGTACCCAAGTAAGAAATTTTTACTACTCGAAATTAAGAGGATTTTTCTAAATTATGACATTTATAGATGCTAAAGATAATAGATTTCCCCCCAAGTATGAGGTTGACCCTCATACATCTTGAGAAAGTGTTTAAATTCAGAGAAAAAGAACACACATATAATTTTATAGACATGGTTCTCTTGACTGACAAAGTTGCTGGAAGTCAAGGTCTAGATTCTCTCAGTCACTTCTATTCCAAATGCTCTCAGCTAAGTGCTCATCTTTTATCCTTACTTTCCTTTCTCACAAGTCAATAAAGGGTTCAGCATGTGAAAGTGGAAAAGGAAGGCCCCAGCCCAAAGAGTAAAATACTTTTGCCATGTACCTTATAAGAGCTGGAGAGAAACAGAAGAAGAAGAGAGGGAGAGAAGGAAGGAAGGAAGGAAGGAAGGAAGGAAGGAAGGAAGGAAGGAAGGAAGGAAGGAAGGAAGGAAGGAAGGAAGGAAGGAAGGAAGGAAGGAGGGAGGGAGGGAGGGAGGGAAGGAGGGAGAGAGAGAAAGAATGAAATAAGGAGGAACTAAGGATGCTGACAAGCTTTAAAGGACTAAATTGCACATACCACCAATAAGTATTTACCAAGAGTCTTATTCAGAAATAATAACTAACTGTATTGACATTCAAGTTACAGTCAACCTTGATATTTGGGTTCTAGCATGGTATCTCATTAGCATAAAGTGTATACTAATGCTTAATTAGATCATGCAGCATATATTGATAGAAGACATAGGACAAAATTTTGAAAGAAAAAAAGTCTGCTTCCACAGGTATATATAACGTGAGAAGTTCTTTCATTCCTTTAAATATGCATTCTGATTAGAATACTTATTAAGTTTCTTATTTTTTATCAGGGTTTTGACATGCTGAACTTCATAACATTATTTAATGACATTTTGTTAAATATGAATACTGTGGTTTAAAAAAACCTAGAATCAATTATCTCGATATTTTCAGCTCTACCCTTGGTTTACAAGTTTGGACTATGACATAATTTTAATGTCAGAAAGTTTAATTTTTTTCTTCATTTTCCCTAATGGTTTCTCTTTCCTTCTCTGTTGCATTTACACTGAATCCAACTAAATATTTCATATATGCTCATAAAATGGTACACCTCCCATAGTCACTCAATCTTGCATTTTGGTAGGAGAATTCTTTAGGCAGAATATAGAAGAGCTCTAAGGACCAAAAGCAAAAGCAATGAGCACCCATTATTCCAGGTCATTGAGTTACATAACAAATGAAAGAGATGGATTTTACAAGTGACTGGTGACACACTTAAAACAAATTAAAAAGATAGGAATAATAATTTTGGCTGCCATCCACTAATTATCTTTACACAGGAGCAAAATCTAAAGAATTTTTTTTTTTTAAAAATCCCCCTGAATTATTTTATGTAATTATACAGTTCTCCAGTTTATCTAGATCTGTTTTTGGCTAGAGTTTATCTTATATCAGAGATCATATGTCTTCTTGATAATACTCTCTAGTCAAGGACTACAAAAGCAATTTATCTGAGAGTCCAAGTAAAACCTAGGCTTTGGTTTCTATATGGTAACTTATACCAATAAGATCTAGAAGAAGAGCTTCATGGTATTGATAAATTAACTTAATAATATATTGCTTCACTTTGGATTTTAGCTTAACGTGCTCAAAAAAAACAAAAAAAAAAACAAAAAAAAAAAAGGAAGAGGGGCTTTCAAATTTTCATAGGCAACTACAGTCATCCAGTTCACCCCAGTCACATTCTTCTGCTAGCCTTGAAAGTTAGTGATGCTGAATAGAAGGGAGAGCTTCCTGGAACCCAACAGCAGAACTTCTCCAGGAACTGAGCTTTGATTGATAGGGCAATGCTGAATTTCTTGCTAGTCAGAGGTAACGTGAAAATGTTTAGATGTTGTTCAAATGATCTGAATATTAGTTGACTTCTACAGAAAGTTTATTTGGGACAGTTTGAAAATCTTTGTTGTATATAATGTGAACAGGTATGAAAACTCTAATTATGTACTGTTATTCCTTAACCCTTATACTATTAAAACTTGTTTAATATTTAAAGGAAAGAATGTTGTCAGTTTTGCAAACCATGGCTCAATGCCACAATTCCTAAGTTTGTCTTATTTGTAATGTCTTCTGTAGTTTTTTTTTCTGTAACAAATGGAAAATATGGACAAAAAAATTTATGAGATGTAATTCAACATTAGGTATTATTACCAGAGGATGGAGCCCAAAGGAACCCAGCAATAATACAAATTTCTTTCTTATTGCTGAAAAACTTGATACATGTAAAAAGCCCTCAAAAGTCTCTAAAATTCTGAGCTTTGTATGTAAATTGACTCTTTTCAGCACAATAAATCTATGTTCTGGATTTTTGTAACTTATAATTCTAATCAAAAATTGCACAGAATTACTGGGCATGGTGGCACACATCTGTAATCCCAGAAGCTCGGGAAGCTGAGGCAGGAAGATCATGAGTTCAAAGCCAGCCTCAGCAACAGCAAGGTGCTAAGCAACTCACTGAGATCCTACCTCTAAAAAAATACAAAACAGGGCTGGGGATGTGGCTCCATGGCCGAGTGCCCCTGAGTTCAATCCCTGGTACCACCTTAAAAAAAATTTTGTTCAGATTTGTTTTTCCCTTTTACATTTTCCATTTTAAACAAACTGCACAAATTATCTAGTTATAGCTAAGTGAAAAATCTTTGACTGATAAGAGACTACCTAACGACTTTTAATTTTGGAAGACTGAGGGTACAGCTTCATGTCTACCAAGGTTCACCATCAAATGCTATAGTGTGATTCTCTCCCAAGCTCAAATTCTCTGGAGCAGCATCCCTGAAAAGAGGGATGTCCTGGGGTACATAGGTTTCTTTCTGCTCTAAAGCTGAATGCTTGTTTTGTTAGCAGGCAAAGCCCAACTTGAGATGAATGTGAAGAAGAGTAGGAAATATTTTATAGTCCCCAAAATAATTTTTATAGGTTTCAGGACACACAAATAAATATTTTCTGAACTTTGTGATTTGAAATTTTCTAACTGGGAGAAGATATAATTTCCATAATATTAGGAAAAAAACATAAAAAATAATCTTCATACTGAATATTAATTCAGCCAACCATGTTATAGAAGGAGAAAGATGTTTTGTTTTAATATCATTTGCACACTGAATACCATTCTTTTGTGCTAATTCTAGCAGGCCTTTCTGTGACATATGGCAAAGCCGGTATGTGGCCTTCTTTGTTCCTTGTGTCCAGATGTTCTGACACTTTCACACACCTTCATCATTGCAACCAAGACTAGTTCTATTTGCCACCTTCAGAGATTTGCTATTTATAGCTCTGAAAGTTTCTAATCCCAGTTTCACTAAGATGTGCAACTCTGGAGAGGTTGGCACTACCTCCTAGGATGACTGAAAAATCTGGTGAAGTTTTTTGTTTCTTTCTTATTTTTTTTCATTTTCTTTTTTTAAAATATAAGAGTAATCACTAGTCAAATAAATCATTTGACTTTCATTACCACAGGTGTCTACTAAGGAAAATGCCTCTCCTATGAGTCTACCTTCTGAAGAAAAAATTAATCTCTTTGCTCAGTTTCATCTAAAGCACCTGCTCAGTCCACTCTACAATCTGCCTCTTTGTCCTGAATTTGATATATGATTGACAAGCAGCAAAATACAAAGAACTGTCTTCAGAAAGTGAGTTGATATGAAGGAGCAATTTTGTACAGTTCTGATTTTATCCCAATTATTACTTTCCTGTCTCACTTAGATACAATGACATTTTATAGACCACAGTAAAAATATGTTTAGCAGAAGTCTTTCTTTATCTCCAAATACAGGAAAGACCACAGAGGAAGACAGGATATAAACTAAAACTTTCATTTAAAAAAATGCATTATAAGAACCCAAAACAAACATTTCTTAGGCTTGCCATTTGGCTTTGGCTTTTCTTTTTGACTTTCAAATAATAAACAATGGTACACAGATCTAACTTTAAGAATGACCTGATCAGAAACTAGATAGATTAAGTAGAAGGACAAATTCGGGATAATTTAATGAATTAAAATTAAGTCTTTTTCATTGTTTAGCAACATGAAAAATATACTTCTGAAGGATTCAAGTTTTCATTGACATACAAAAGGAAATTGTCAAGACTTTTTCAGTGAATCAACAATTCTCTTTTATTTTGATAGGGCAGTTTTCCAAATTTGGGGCAGGAGAATGCTAAGTTAAGCTTTGTCATTGGAAACAGGAAGGTAAAGGTAAAATATGAGCAATCCTACCTACCATTCTAATTCTAATTGTGTTCAGATTCATGATTATCAGACAGTTTACCTAGATAGGCAAAGGAGCTGTATTCAGACGCTCAGGAATGAATCTCAGTTTATGTACTAAATAATAATCTGATGTTTAGACATTGCTCATTGTAATGTAAGTTTACCTGTGCTTTTAACTGCAATCCCAATACATTGTTCTAAATGATGGAATAACTTTAACTATTACAGGGCTAATTATTACTGACAATGCTGTATTTCTTTATATTTTAAGAAGACTAGAAGCATGAATTATTCAATTTGAAATTTATAAGATTTAGTGTTTCCTCAATATTACCACATGACCATTTCAGACATTAGTTAATCACATTACAGATGACTTTCAGCCAATAATATTTTGAAGTTAAAATACTATTATACTTTAAACATTTGTGTAGCTGTCACAGAATAGTCATAATGAGCTCTTTTTATCTTCAGTTTTTCAAGACCTTATCAAACCAACATTTATATTAACTTGTCCCAAGTTCCATTTACATTTTTAAAGACTACTTTCTCAGTCAGTTCTTCCAACCTATGCTCTACCCTTATTCATTCATCCTTAACTTACTCCTTATTATTTAACATACAAAGACCCAAAGATTTGGGTAACATTACAAATAACATACAAATCTCTTTGAGAGGAATAGAAATCATATTATGATAGGTATTGTTAAAAATTATTCACCAGACATAATCCGATGGGAGTATATTGATTGTTTTATAGCATGTTTGCAAATGTATAACTTCTGAGACTGCTCATGTCATTTGCTCAAATATTTTTGTAAGTCATTGCATGCTGCTCATTTTGCTACAGAACAGTGAATATTTTTTAAAAGTCCAAACCAGCTGTATTATTGCTTATATGAAACATGTCTCTATTTCCCCAAAGGTTCTATGAAGTGCACAGGAGTGCAAGTGTCATATGGCATAATCACCATGGCTTAAATTATTGCTTCAAAATAGTTATAAGGTATTGCTAAGGAAGCCATTTTTAGATGAATGTACAATTCAATGTGAAAAGTACATAGTGAGACTAAGTAGTAAGTTGGTGTCTTTTCATAACAAAGTCAAAGCTTTCAGAAGTAAGGCTGTCATTTCAGCATTTGCTTCTCTGTTCTAAAGTTCATAGCTTACACCTGGGTGGTGAGGATCAGCAACTGTGATGAACTGCATAGCTCTGGCAATAACTAAGACAACAGTGCCATAGCTCGTGTGCCTGATAGCCCTATAGTGAGCAATATTCATCCCTCATGCTTATCAGTGTTGACTTCTGTCTCTAATAAGTTTGAAGACTCGTGTGCAGAAACAGACTTTAAATTAGAAACCAAAGTTAAAATTAAAATTTGTGAGAGAAATAATGGCATGAAGCCCAGAGTGGTTAACTTTGCAAAATAATGGCAAATGAAATAAACTTGTGTTTACTTCTAGTAATTGAAATTATTTGCATACTTTTCAATGATTCCCAAATATGGCTATATGTTAGCATTATCTAGAGTGGTATTCTAAATGCAGATTCCTAGGCCTTACCTGAAACCTACTGAATTCAAATTTCTGAAAGTAAAGCCCAGTAATTTATATTTCTAAAACTTTCTAGGTAATTCTTATGAAGCCAGTCCGAATGGTCCAAGAAGATTAGTTGGACCATTGAACTATTTCATTTCTTAGTAAGGATGGAATAGTAATGAGATTCTTGACTGAAGCCATGATCTGGTCATAATGTATTATAAATAAAAGACATAAACTTGACTTCTCTACCATCCCAAGTTCTCCCAAATGCATTACTCCTTTTAATCATGTAACATCTACATTCAACAAACACATAAACACAAACTAAGAATATTCATTACTTTATAAAACTATTTTATAGCATGAGATTAGCTGTGATTCTTCCTGTGTTATAAACAGATCAATGATTATATTATTTGCTTTTATGAAGTGTAAAAAGGAACAAAGGGGAAAAAAGTTTCAGGACAGTTAATACTTAGATTTCAGTTGTTTGAAACAAGTGTGAGGAAGGAATTTTGCACACTATCTCAAGATTCTCTGAACAAGATTACATTAATCTGTGTATAACATCAGTGGATGCTTTACAGTCACCACCACGAAGATCCTGAAATTGACCCATGGGTAGGCTCAATGTGCCCATTCAACAATAAATATTTTTTCCTCATGTTAACACAATTGGTGTACATTTTAAATCAGTTGGTTGTGGATTAGGTGTATTTATATCAAGAGCTACTCATAAAACCATCATTTGGACTAGATTAGGTTATATTTTAATAAGTCGATCCTTCTTTCATCAGGAGTTTTGGGCTGTTTCTAGTAAAATACGCTCATAGAATCCTCTGAAATGACAAAATTTTAGTAGTTGGAGTTCTATGATCTAATAATAGAAATAACTAAGCTATGATATGAGGCTTCCTTCTTGGAGTTGAGTTTCTGTTTTGTTAGCTAGAGGCATCTGGTGCTGCCCAAAGCATATTCGGTCATGTATAATTAATTACAAAGGAACATTCAGAGAAGATGCATAAAGTGCTTAGAGTCAGATTGTATCTTGAAGAAAGAGCAGAGGAGAAACTGCAAATGTAAGCAGTACCCCAGCATATTGACAAAGGTTAGTCATTATTACTCAGGCCTGGCACCAGGTAGCTTCATCTACCTGAATCAGGCATCAACAACTCTTTCTGTGGCCAGATCAGGTTCAAAAATGGGGAGAGACAATGGTGTTTGGTGTAGCCAGGCTTGAGGGGGTCAGATTGTTTCTAGTGATGGCATGGAGTAAGAAAGAGTCAGGACTGGGCTTAGTCTTGCTCAAAATGCATACGAAGAAACCTATTTATAGAATTTTTACTTTCTGCCCTAATCATCCACAACACCTGCCTTCAGCAAGTCAGGAACCCCAGGAACCTGCACAAATATATTCAATGACGGTCATAATTCTGAGCTCCCTTTTGATACTGCCCAACTTCAGGCACACTATTTTGATTGGCAACAATATAATTCTGTACAAAACACAAAGGTTGTGGTTTTCCAAATGATCTGTGGCTTTGTCCTTGTTATTTATCAATTTCTTTTTGCTGTATTGTTGGAACACTCTGGAGGAATTTGCAAACTTGAAAGTCTTGCTGCACTTGTGAATGAGATTTTGTTTGTTATCATCTTGTTCTGTTTTGTTTTTCCTGGAGAGCCTTACGCTTTTACCCTTTCACACTGTCCTGATACCACTGTCACTGGAGGAGAGGAGGAAGTGTGAGGCTATGAGAACTAGCATTTGAAGTGCTGAATCCATACACCCATTCCCCAGCCTCAGGCACCAGCAGTTGTCTCAGAGTCACAATAGGTCACAACTCACTGGACTTCACACATAATAAGGTATTAAAAGGAAAACCCAAAATAATTTTTAAAATAACAGAAAAGACAAATATAGAGGCAGATTTTAGAAAGTTGGGTCACAAGTATAATTTAGGAGCTATGGCTCTTCCCCTTATCTATGCTACAGAGGAAAGAGATCCATTTAATGTGTTTCTGGGGCATATTACCCTTTTATTATGGCTGATGTTACCTGCTTATGAAGGTTCACAAAGCAGACATAGGGCATTAAGTTTTGAGTAAATATTTGGGGATTTTGATTTCTTTTAATTATTGATTTTTTTGGTAAATGTTGGCATTTTCTCCATCAAAATGATCCTAATGCCAGTTACTGATGGCTAGTTGTAAAGTGCCTTCTCCAAATCAGTTGTTTGAAGGAACATTAAAACAGGGAAGCTAGAGGTGCCAGGTTATATTTTAAAGTATTCCTTCTGGAGTGAGTTAAATGCATTAGACAAACTTAAGATCACTTGGCTTCTAAGTGGACATCACTTAAATTCCTTTTAATCTGCCACGCTAAAATGTTTATAAGTAAAATGAGAATACTGTAAAGATATTAGACAAAGAAAGTACAAATGCCATCACTTTGTTATAGTCACATTTCCCAAGGTAGGAGATGTGGACTGCATTTTACAGGAAAATAAAAATAAATGCTTTTTTTTTTTTTTTTCCACAGTTTCTAATTTCTTAAGACTACAGCTAGAATGAAGAAATATTTTACACAGTACCTTGCAAAAACATGTAGTAACAGTGTAAATGTAATAGTCTACTGTACTGTAATAAGTTGACAAAATGATAACAGATTAGACCATTGCCTCAGACTATCTCCAAAAATATATTTAGATTATAGAGTATGAAAAATGTAGTTTACATTCTGTCTGTGATATATAATAGATCTCTGGCATGTTCTTCAATGTGACATTTGTGACAGTATAAATGGCTACTTCTCTATGTAAAATCATATAAACTAATACAGAGTTTGTGATTCTTCTGACAAATTGAGAGTATATACACAAATTCTTCTCCTGAGCCCTATCTATCACTAGTTCCCAGATAATGGAGTTGATTTCCAATGAATGCTTTTAAAATATAGATATTTCCCATAGATATTCTTAAGTACAGAGAGAATAACCATGTGTTTAGAATAGTCGCTTAGACAAATCCTTACAAAAAGCAGAGAAATAGATTGAATGATTCCTGGATTGAATGATTCTCTTTCAGCCTTATGGTTACAAAACACATTGTTTATCACCAGGACATTTATTGATGAAATATATCATAATAAGCTCTAAACTACGGCACAGAGTAAGCAAAAATGACAGTGAGCTTGGCTCTCTCTCATGTGCTTGTGCTCTAAGGAGCCCCTGAGCATGGCTCAGACATTTTCTAGTATTGTCATGAGAACTGAGGTGCTTCTAGCCTGCTCCGTCCATGCTGACTGTAAACTACCCATTGTCTCCTGTGAAGGAAGTGGGTTAAATATCCCAGTCCCTTGAAGAGATCCTTTGTGAGTAATTGTCCTCATGAAAATACACTGGACTTCTCTCCCATGGAGTTAAAAGGAGAAACCTAGTCCCAGGGAAGAGTGGGGCAGGCAAGTGTTCAGAGAGCTCAGCGTCTGTGTCTTGGATTCTCCAATGAAGAATGCTGCACTAATGTCTTCATAATCCTCCCGGTGAGAACAGAGCTCAAATTATAAAAGGGATCACAGTGATAACAAATACTTGGCATATCTATAAATGTTTTCTTGTTAACACAGAGAACTTAAAAACATTAATTAGACCTCGTGGATTATATTGGAAATTAGTTAATATAGACCTTAGCTGAGTTATGTCACAACTGAATCATAATGCAGCCCAAATCCCTGAACAGAGAAGAAATACATTGCATTCAGTAGACATAAGCTACCAATAATACACTTGTTGGAGTAAGAAAATGCTCTCTCCAAGGTTTCAAGGAAGCAAATGCTTATAGCTCATTAACCTCAATAGAAATTTAGGCTTCATAACTGATCCAAAATAGGAAAACTCTGGACACACTGTGCTCCTAATTTCAGTGTGAGCAGTAATAATATTTTCATGCAGGGTTGATTACTGGGAACAGGTCTTAATTTTAGCAGAACATGCTAGGAAAACCTGTTGTAACAACAGTGATTATAAGTTCTATAAGTTAGACATACATTAGTTTCATGAAGATGATTCCATGAAATTAAAAGACACATAAATGAAATTGTAGAAGAATGCTTTCTAACAATCTAAAAGCCATAAGATACATGGTTTTCTTGCTTTTTGTTATGAAATAAGAAACAGCATTCTTGGCAAAATGTCCTGACACTTCTTTGTCAGTAATGCCAGTGTCCAGGAATATGCTTCTGAGGGTGACAATCAGCTTAGGAAATATCAACTGGGGAAGGGTAGAAGAGTTACTCACATGTTATTTAGTAGGATGCTGTTTATTAGAATGCATTTTAATGTTGAAAAAACTATCCATATTTATAAGTGCTAAGTTGGAAAGGGTCCAATGTAACAAAGCATTTGTTTTTAGCTGATATGTGTTAGAAAATGGCAAAAGACCTTAATCTTAGTTACAGATACATCTGCTACTAATAAATTCCATTTCCTCTGGACTCCATGCTTCATTTGTTAAGTCTGAAAGATATATTTACTAAGCAGACATACAATGCTTTCTCAGCATCTGAGATCCTTGGTTATATGTATTCACAGTCCAAGCACTAATCTCTCTAGATAAGTGAAACTATATTAGATTAGTAGTTTAGCATTACATAATGTACCATCAATACAGTAGCAGATTCCAAAAGGCTAATAATGTTGTGTGAAATGTAATTATCTAGAAGAAGAGATGTGTATAAAAATAGGTAATATCCCTAAAATATTTTGCTGAGTTACAATTCTTCCTGCTGGGAAGTTTACCACACTGCCATGATATATGTATGAAATGTCTGTTCAGAAAAAGAAAATTAGAAAATATTCCTCACCTACCAATTCACTAAATGTAGGCATATATACTGAAAACTGGCTCTCAAAAGTGGTACAAATATATAGGGGAAGATGCCTATATGCATGACAAACAAGAAAACATGGAGTCTATTTATTGGTTAGTTTTTAAAAGGGCCCATATTTGTAATTTATATATATATATATGAATGATCAAAAACACTCATGTGGATGGACATATCTGGTTTCCCCGTGCCCTCAGCTCTTCAAGGATTATTGCCTGACATAACATAAAAATTCCACTGCTTGTTTTCAGCAAAGCATTGAGAGAGGAACCACCTCTTTCCACCTTCATAGTGACCCACGTTCTGGGTTTGTGCTTTTTGAAGGAGTCTTTGATCTGCTGCAGGTCTCAGAGGCTTGTCTCCCGGAGGAACATGGTGCCGATGTTGTAGGAAACCTTTTTTATTCTTGACGAAGAAAGAGAAGGCTTTGGCTGCTTTGGACCAGTCCTTACCTCCAGGAAATAGCAGATCCCAGGAATTTCCTTTGGGAAGTTGTCTGGAAGTTCTTCACGGGACCGAGGGATGAATGTGAAACTTTCTTCTCGTTTTAATAATCTATGAAGAAAATATAGATAATGTGTATCAAATAGCAAGGGAAATGTGAATAGGGAAAAATTCCAAAGGCTGAGAAAGCCTATTCATGACTGTGTGCACACAAATACCTCTATTTCTTTGAATAGATGTGACCTTCCTAGGACTCCAGACACTAGGAAATGCTAAATCAGGAAAGAGCCCTTCATGTTATAATAATAATAATAATAATAACTGCTCAAAATTTTTCTCTACTTAAAATATTTCTTTCTTTCTGAACATAATACAGGTTCTTTCTTTGCATAATACAAGTTTTATTTTAAACAGGCAGGATTTACTTGTCTGTTTTGAAAATCTGCCTAAATTCTAGAGCTCTCCTTTTTGTTTTGTAGACTCTCAAAAAACTTTAAATGTATGTCTTGTATGTCAAAAATGTAACACAAATATTTATATTTGTAGAACATTTTGTTGTCTCCAAGTATCTGTGATATCTAGTTACTGACATATAGCAATATATATTTTCCAATCTCACCATTTATTAGCAAATAACTTGATTTGTCCCTTGCAATCACACATCGAGACTCTTTTCACAACAGTAACTTTGCAGAACATTTGTTCTTTAAACTTGCCAAGCTCCATAAAAGATTCTGTTTGATGCCCACATCTAAGAATGTGGTTAAACAATTCCACTGAATTGACTCTTTATGGACGACTTAATGCTTAAGAAAATCTCCTTGACACACCTAAGAATGTAGTAAGTACAGCATTATTATTATTATTATTTTTTTGCCAGCAGAGAAGGAAACAGGAAATAATAAAGAAAAGATAACTTCCATAAATGATAAAAAGCCAAGTAATATGAAACAAGAAGATGGTATAAGATGGTATAAGAAAGTTACACATAGAGGTAGATACAAAAAGCTGCAAAAGTTCGGAAGAAGTAAATATTTGCCATGAGGGGAACCACAAACTTTGTGGACACGATGTACAGAATTCCAGTAAGTGAATGTGGACAACATAATTAAAGGGTCAGAGACAGAACTGGAGCAGAACCAATGTGTTTCCCATCCTTAGGTGATGGCAATGTAGAGTGAGGTGAGCAGGAGGGTTAAGGCTGAGGCAGTTCGTTAGGACACAGTTCTGAAGTCTATACTGCGTTTAGACTTTATTTGGAAGGCACTATGGAGACAAATCCATCAACATTTACCTAAAAGCAACTCCTGCTCCTAAGTTAATAGCAGCTCCCCTAACATTGGGCAGGCAATGTGGGAGAAAAGAACCATGTGGCAATCAATGAATGCAAGAACAAAGGGTGCATGAAAATGCAAAATCATTACAGGAGAAATGACCAGAGTCTCTATGCAAGGAAGAAAATAACACCTTCTCTCAATGATCTGATTTGAAAAAATGCTGGCAGTAGTAATAATTGTTAAGACATGAGCAGCCTGTGCTTACCTTTATGAACCAGATTTGTAGTATTTTGCTTTCTCAAGTATAAAGGAACAGTACTAATTGACTGTTCTTTAAAAACCATTATACAATGATCATATTAATTTGGAACATAAGGAAGTCAAGCTCATTTTAACATTTTAAAATTAAGTGTCTTATCCCTTTTATCCATATGACATAATCGTGTGCAAAAACTAAAAATGTTCTTCTCTGTTAAATTCAAGGAGGGTAGAAATGAGTTCAGAGCAAGTTAGAGTGATTTGCTCAAGGAAACAGCAAGATAGTAGTGGCAGTGGCATTAGAATCTAGATATGTTAACTCCTAATCAAGTTTAACCCTATTATAACTAATAAGACTATGTTAAGATAGTTTTCCATCTTGAAACAACTAAACAGAGACACAAGTGATGCATTAATGATAATTAGAATGGAAGTCATCAGTATTATTTTCATTTTTTTCATTGGCATAGTTGTTATTTTTCTCTACATATAATGAACAATCAGCCATTTCAGAAACAAAGCGTAAACACCACTAAACAATAGTTTTTCAGTAAATCCATAATAATTCTACTAAGCTCAAATAGAAGAATTACTGATGTGCAACATTTGCGTGTCAACCAATGATGTCAATCAATTAACAAACATTAACAAACATTTGTTCAGTGCTTGTGACATGCTTAGACAGCCTTCTCAAAGAAGAAAAGTAGGTGAAGATGCGAGGACACACAGAACACATTAACAAATTTAGAAGATAAGAAATGTACATAGAAGCAAATTAGCAATACATGACAATATATGATATAACATGATATAATTCAAAAAAAGAAATTCTGTGGGATAGAGGCAGAAGTGATGACTATGGATTGAAGTACAAAAGTCAAGAACCAGAACAGTAAAGTTCACTATCACCAGTTATAGCACAGAGCCATAAACTGTAAGTTTCTTTAAAGCCCCAAATCAACAATTAGGACTCCATTTAAGTTACATTTCCTTTTTGTATCTTTTTAGTCTAAAAATGTATCTTTTACAGTTTGTTTGCCTCAGTGGTCTTTATGTCTTGCTATAATTTATATTCTCTGACAAATTGGTGGTACATCTATGGAAGTACTTATAAATGACGAAAAGAAGAGGACACAAGCTGCTTTGGATGCCCAAACTTTTAAATAATTCACAGTACTTTGGCTGGGAGGAAAGTCTTCACGATAAATGGATTCCTTGACATTTTAAATAAATCTCATATACTATGCTAGAAATCATAGAGACAACAGCTTTTATGGGATTTTCTTCTTTTCCAAGTAAATATTTTGGTATCAATAAACTAAACACAGTTTTAAATTTCAATAATAAAATTAAGAGCACATAAGGATAAACTGATTCAACTTCCTATGATATCCAGGATTAGTAGCCTGTGTATAAATGAACAATGACATGCAATATTCAGATGTCTTTCAGTAGGATCATCTGAATGGCTTACTGGGGGTATGAGGAGAAGGGCAGGGGAACATTTCATGCAGTGTAGCTGCTGATGACATGAGTCAGGCTGCTGCAAAAATGATCAAATGTGTATACATGGATTAGGAATGTAAACCCTGATCACTCCAGAACCTCCCACCCCTCTAAAATGCTATAAGTCCAACTCCCTGGTCTAAAGCTCTGCCTAATAGTCCATTTCCTTAGCACCACCAGACTGATATAGAAGCTTATAGTCTACATAAATCTAAATTAATCCTGAGCTGTAATCCCCAAATGGCTGATATGCCACCTGGGAGTTATAGCGACATGTTTAATAAGTATTCGCAAGTCACACAAATCCTAGTTTACCTGCCTGTCACCCATGCTCCTATTAACAGTTTTTTTTTTTTTTTTTTAATACAAATTGGTTTTCAAAATAAAACTTTTCTGCTACTTTGGATCAACAGATGGCTCCTAAGCATGTCCATGATACCATGAAGGTCTACAGAACTGCTCCCTCACAGCTGCAGAAATAAAGCTGGGCTCTGAGTCACTCAGTCACTGTTGGCATGCACATTTCTGCCCAATCTTCCCCACACATTGTGCCCTTCCTATGTCCTCCCTTGAAAAAAAGCTTGAAACTTTAACTAAGGTATAATAATCTAAATGCAATTTACATTTGACAATAGTTGGAGTTTAAAAAGAGAGAGAATAGAATGGAATCATAATAGGGCATCTCAGACATCTATTCGTGGGTGTACTATCTTCTTCAAATCACCCTGCAAGTGGCACATAAAATGCACAGCTTGGTCATCTATAAGGCAGAAGCAGGAATTTGGTCTTCTATTCTACTGAACTTTTTTTCTCCGTAAGTCTGTAGTTTGATTCAATTACTATTTACAAAGGTCTTATGATCACTTGCTAAGTGCTTTTCTTATGCCTTTTAGACTGTAGAACTATGGTAAATAATCAGTCATGCAATTCTTGAGCCAGACTTCACTCTCACATTTAGAGTCATCCAGTTTTCTGGTCAGTGAGTTCGGTAGTCAGTCAGTCACCAGGTAGTTATTAAGTGCCTTCTGTGAGTGAGGTGTTGAACCAATACTTTCCTACTGTGGATCATAACATTGATGGGACAGGAAATGACTCACAGAAGAGATTAAGGAATTTTTATTTTTGTTGAAAATGTCTTTCCATAAAGTCATTGTCTTTTTATTAACTGAGCTGACCATGGGGACAACTCCATGGATAGTCCTATGGATAGATCCAGCTCCAGACACTGATAGTGACCAATGATGGGAGTTTGGGCAACATGCTTAATAAATATTCAGAAGCCACACAAATCCTATTTTACCTTTACTCTTCTCATCAATCTTTTCTGCAAATTGATTTTCAAAATAAGAATACCTGCACATTTGAAATCAAGTTATTTTTGTTTATTGCAACAACTGGAAATAGCAAATTATGTAATGTGCAGATCTGTGAGAGTGACATTCCAAGGATGCTTCCAAAGGAGTAACCACAACTTTGTCTACTACTTTCTGCTGCTCACCCACTGATGGTTTAAAGCCAAAGCAAGAGGCAGTAGAAAATGATGCATCTTTCAGAGTTAAGGGCTTAGAAAGGATATGTGGATTAGTGATCTTTTAAAGACTTTGTCTAAAATATCTTTAGCTCATTTACCTCTCTACCTGATTGATTTGATTAGGTACTAATTTCTTGTTTAGAAATTATTTTCTCAAAAAAATCAAAGGTCAAATGTTTTCCATGATAAGTGGATGATGATATATAATGGGGGTAGGGGAGAATGAGAGAAGAATGAAGGAACTTTAGATTATGTAGAAGGAAATGAGAGGGAGAAGGGTATGAAAAATCGTGGAATGAGACAGATATCATTACCCTATGTACATGTATGATTACATGAATGGTATGAATCTACACCATGTACAACTGTAGAAATGAAATGATATACCCCATTTGTGTACAACGAATCAAAAAGCAGTGTGTAAAAAATAATTAATTAATTAATTAATTAAAAACAAAACAAAACCAAAAAAAAAAAAAAAGAAATTATTTTCTGGATTTGACTGTTAGAGTTATCTGTCAGCTGGGCATGGTGGCACACACCTGTAATCCCAGCAGCTCAGGAGGCTAAGGTAGAAGGATTGAGAGGTCAAAGCTCCAGCCTCAGCTAAAGCAAGGCACTAAGCAACTCACTGAGACCCTGTCTCTAAGTAAAACACAACATAGGGCTGGGGGTTGGCTCAGTGGTTGAATGCCTCCGAGTTCAATCCCCAGTACCAAAAAAACAAAACAAAAAGAGTTACTGCCATTCTGCTAATAATTTAAGGGATGTGAACTTTCTCCTAGATTCTATCATCACCACCACCATAATTATCATTATCTTCATTATCATTATCATCAATATTATTTTTCTATCTCTGGTATTATGAAAATTAATGATTTATGTCTCAGTGCAACTTATTTAATAAAAGGCTATTAGTGAAACATTTTTAACTTTTTGAAATAGCAAATTATATAGTTTAGTTTGGGGGATTTTTGTGTTATTTCTTTGATCATTTTTTATACTTTCTTTTGTTTTCTTTTTATGGGTTTCTGCTTAGCCAGATATTGAACTTAGTAAATCAATCCTTTGATTCATTTTCTTTTCTCTCTAATTACTCCCTCATTTTTCTATTATACTTTCTGGAACATGGCCTCCATCATTATTTTCTAATACTTATATAGAATTGTGAAATTTCAGATACCACATTTTTAATTGTCAAGAGGTTATTCATGTTACATAATTGCTTTTTTATTGTGTCATGTTATTACTATCTTATATCTATGAGAAAATTAATCATCCTGTTATGGAGCTTTCTTTATTGTCTCTGTTTCCTCCAAATTTTATTGACTAGTTTTGTTTGCTTATTTTTTTTCTTTCTCTCATGTCAAATGTATTAAACAAATGATTAATATCTTGAAAATCTCTTTATATTTTTGTGTGAGGTATTAAGTGTGATTAGAAACTTTATGTATGGCAAGATGTTATGAAATTGTGGGTTTTCACTGGTCATTTCCCTAGGGCTTCCAAATATTAAAATATTTAGTGTCTTTCCTCTGGGGTTAGTTTGTACAAGTAACAATCTCCAATCATTACTGTGTGGTTTCCAGCATTATGGGAATTGAATAGCAGGGGATCTCACTGTCTAGGATGTATACTTTAACCTAACCCCCCTATATTCACCAGCTTGAATTTGGAGCCCTTTTGGTTCAATATCTCAGGAGAACAAGCCTCTGATATCCTTCTACAGTGAGTTGTTCTTCAAAATCTATTCTTCCTTTATTTCTTAAAGTTTTAGATAAGTACATGGGTGCTTATCTAAAGTAAAAACTATAGTCCCCAATTTTTCTTGCAACTATGGTTCTGAAAGACTGTTTAGCACAATCAGATGCACTTTCTAAAGATTTCAATGTTAGACATGAAGTAGATTCCATTTCCTTGGCAAATGACCACTGACATGGGAAGTCAGTATGGAGTTTTGCAAAAGCAGGCTCCATTTTTTAGCTTCTTGAGTATCAAAAAGATAGCCCAGTGTTGATGACTTTTTCATCAAATGTTTTTTCAGGCATATATTTTCCAGTATCTTGATATTCTAACTTATACTAGCCACAGAGGTAGGAGCTTGCCTAACCAGACAGTTCTATATTTTAGAGGTAAGATTTCAAGATATTCTGCTTAGACCCCATTTTATCCTTTCCAATGATTCTGATGAATCAATAGCTAGCTCGGATATTAAGGGAATTTATTAAGCAATCAGAGTGTCTCCCTGCAGGGTAAGAGAGAAAATGAGAGGAAAATAGAAAGGAAAAGAAAGATCTTCCAATGATTCTGTAATCACATCATTCCCTGTATTAAATCTCTTTCTACTTAAAATACCTAGAGTGTTTTCCACCTCTTGCACCTTTTCAGGAATTCCTCTTGGTCATGTGTTGCACCTTGCATATTAATCCCCTAATTAGGTTCTGTGTGTGTGTGTGTGTGTGTGTGTGTGTGTGTGTGCACATATGCACATGCACATATTTGAATAGGCTGATAATTAGATTCAGAGTGGGTATATTTCTTCTAAGCTGCAACCTCTTCTGTGGGGCCTGAGATCAGCACTCTACTCTGCACTAAGCCAAATATCACTCATATACTTTCCTTCTTGCTCTCTTCCACTGTTAAGTATACAAATATATGTATTCATATACACACAAACATACATGTGTATATATATATATATGTTGGGAAAATAACACATCTCTTGTACTTTTAGTATAATTTTACTGTTGTTTTAATATATGATTAATTATAATAGTTAACCTCAAAAAAGAATAAAGATAAACTCAGTTGTCCAGTCTTCCATGTTAAATTAGAAACTGTTGCTGTTAATTATTCACCAAAATATTATTTTGCTAAGAAATGCATCTGGACTTTACTATAATGGCATTAGATGTCTTTGAATGCTGGAGGATGACAGGTGTGAAAATGAAAATAAAAAAACACCAAGATACCTTGTGTTTTTCTAAGTATTCTGAAGTTCCTGAATTTTTTCTATTCATCTTTTTCTATCCATCGGTGTGGAAGAAAAGAAGAAACTCTGCTCTGTACTTTTGTTCATGTTTCACTGCTCCAAGATCTTATGCTGTTTAAAGATAGGCCCAAATGAAACTAGAGTTCATTTTCTGGAAACAGTACTCCTGCCCAAGTAAGGAAAGTAAGAACCTAAATCACTATGAGTTAAAACACAGAGATCTCACCAGATTTTTGTGCATTTTAAGGTTGTTAACATTTTTAGTTGCAGATTTTGAGGCAATATTGTAAGATTGTCAGTTTTTAGGTTCTAAAATTCAGGATAGTGGGTAAGCACTGGAAAAGGATAGTCTTCTTGTATGGTCACTCATATTTAGAAGGTAGAGAGTCTGATGGAAATTCCTTTTATTTTTAATTATTCATTTTTTTAATTTCTTACAGACTGCATTTTGATTCATTGTACACAAATGGGTTATATCGTTTTGTTTCTATGGTGGTACACAATGTAGATTCATGCCATTCATGTAATCATACACATACATAGGGTAATGAATACCCCAGCTCATTTCTTTCTGCAACCCAACCTGGGTTAAGTACTGAGGGCAACATGTGTTCACCATGGATCCCACAGTCTGCATGTCTGGTGCTTTCCAGAGGGCTCATGTGCCTATGTTCCCCCTAACCGAAAAAATTGATGCACTTTAAATGCTTGAATTTTAACCTGCTGAATAACTGAAGATGATTCTACCCCATCGCCTGCCCTGGACACTGCCAAATGAAATTTAATAGTCTAAGATCTTAATTTCAAATAAATGCCAAGATATTTAAAATTCAAAACACTCATTCGAAAGTCTTACACAGCAAAAGAGAGAACTTTAAGAAGAGATGACAAATGAGAGATTAGGAAAGATAACTGGAAGCAGCTCCTGTAAATTAAATAATTGTCTCACATTTTTCTTTTACATATATGACCAAAGTCTTTCTTAAAAACAAATCCATCATCATACTGGTCTTTCTTTATAAAAATGTAGGGGAAAAGTGAAAAGAAGAAAACATTAACATTTATTTTTTAAAATGAACAATCCTCAGTTGATTTCATTTTTAAAAATTAGGACCATAATTAATTTTAAAGAATTCTATGTTCTTTTTATACTCCTGAATCATTCAGAAGTAGAGGAAGTCCTAGATATGTTAGAAGAAGAATAGCAGAATTGGAATAACTTCAGTCCCAAAATCAAACTGAGAAAATGTTTGGAGCCTAAAAAAAGAACTGCATACTTTTTGTCCTTTCCTTTAGTAATTCAACCTACTGTTCTGTTTACCATCTTGATAATGTTTTATAGTAAATATTTCTTGTTAATCCTTCAAAATCATCTTATAAATATTATTTTTTGGGGAAAGAAACTATGGCATAATAGTAAATAAGAATGAGATAAAAGATGATATGTACATAAACCCTGTAAATTTGATCCCTGATGTTTTAGAGTTTTCTCTTCCCCATATAGGTGAAATAGGAGAAAAGTAGCTAATTGTTCTGAATATTCATTTAAATTATCTGTTTCTCAATTTCCTTGTGAAAAAAGAGAGTTTGCTCTAATTTATTTCAAAGGTTGTTGACAGTTCTAACACTCAGTGAAGACTGAGAATATCTATACTACAGATTATAGAGGGTCATATAAAGCAATATGATCAAATATGTTAGTTTTATACTAGCAAATGTGAAACATTTTCAAGAGCTCCAGGGAAAATAATGTGTAGGACAATATCACAAAAACTGATTATAGAGTCATGGGTGACTCATGCATGAGAAGTTTCTGCATGTTAGTCAGAGCAAAGAAAGGATGGTTGAGCATAGCAGGTAGAGCTATCAGATTTCTCCCAATTAACAAAGCATTACACGCAAAAGAACAGTGAGACCTGACAGCTAAAAAGATTAAGGCCTAATTGAGACTGGTTTCAATTCTCTAGGTTAAAAATGAGTTCTCCAAGCATAATATATTTTATTAAATATTAAAATGTATTTACATAGTACAATTCACAATTTTTTGGAAGGCATGCTGTGCCTTTTTTAAAGGGGGTTAATTAATATAACAATGCAATACACAAATAATAACATATTAATTATATAGTACATCCTTTCATCATTTCTTTTAAAGGATGTGGATATTGAGAAAAAGGAGAAGTATAACATTATATAGATGCTTGACTGCATGCTAAACCTAAAAGTAAGAACTCTAAAAGAGAATATATATTTATAAGACATTGTTTTCAAAAGTCAGTAAGTATTGTTTTCTAGCTCTGAGTCCCAGTGTTGATCATGTAGCATATGACTATGTGTTCATCCTCTGTCAGCCAGGAGAATTAGTTCTTTAAAGACTTTTATATCTTATATACTTTCTTTCTGTGCCCATGACCATGACCCCCGTTCATGACCCTACCTCAGGCCTGGGACAACAAAACAGCCATCCTACCTCTAGAACTCCCCATTTCACTCCCTGCAGAGCATTACTTCCAAGTAAGCAGTCCTTGTATCACGTTCCCAAGCTCGGAACACTTCAGTGGATCTCTAATAGTACCTGAGATTCTTTTTTATCTAACACGAGTCTCCCTGGATATCAGAAATGTAATTTTAAAAATAAACATTATTTTGGAATAATTTAGGACTTACAGAAGAGTTGTAAAGATAGTACAGTGAGTTTCCTTAAATCCTTTGCTCAATTTTCCCTAATGTTGGTATGCCAGATACCCCTAGCAAAACTAGGGTTTGTCAAAACAAGAATTTAATAATGATATATAACTATGAAATAAATTATAGACTTGTAATTTCACTGCTTATAGAGTCTGTCCTTTTCCTATTTCCATATTTAGCGTAAATTTTTTAAAATTTAAATTATCTAGACCTAATTGAGTTTTATAATTCATAAGGAAACAGAGGATGGAACCATTTAAATGTGACTTTTCCAGGGTCATAAGCTAATTAGTAGTAGAGCAGGAATGTGAACTTTACATGCTTTTATTTGGTCATTCTTCTATTTAATTAGTTAGTAGTGGTTCTTAATATTTTCTGAATCATGAGTCACTTTAAAAATCTAATGAGAGTGTTAGGAAAAAAACATCTCTCTGGAAAAATGTACATGTGAGTATGCATAGAAAATGTCAGAAAACTCAATAACACACTAACCCAAGACTTATGAAATGCTACACCATCCCCCAACCTCAACAGTACTACTAGCCCATGTTCTCACTTGGATTTCTAAAACAGATTTCACTTGAATTATTTCTAAAGTCACTTTTTCTATTTGGAATTTTGAGATAAAATGTGGAACTCGGAAAAAATAATTCAGAAATGATTCTTGTTCCTGTGGAATTACAGAATGAACATGAACCAACAGGCCACCTTAAATAGTGCCATTTTTTTTTTTTAATGGAGAAGAAAAAGAAGTATGTGGGGAGTAACTTTCTCACTTTAAATTATGTTTAATTATTTCAGTAACTAGTTTTCACTTTAAACTGCTTTAGATACTGTGGCAAATTTAACTAAATTTGGCATCATTTGTACACAGTTGTGACCAATAAATATTATTGGTATTTCATAGAAATTTTTGTGTGAAATTAATAGATATCCCCATATAAACAGGAACTATTGACATGAATACGAGGTTAGAATCTTTGAATTCTGAATCCTAGAACTAGGTGAGGAGAGGTCTTACCTCCATACTAGTTCATAATAATAGGTCCTTATCAGGGACCAACAGCACTCTCCTTCCACATTCAGATTTGAGCCATACAGACCAAATCTATGCCAAATCATCAATTAAACCACCAAGAGAAAACATCTAAATTGACCCAATGTAATCTTTCTTATCATGTCTATGTATTCATTTCTGCATGTTACATATTCAAATTTTTCTCATTGATTATTATAAGCACTCTCAGCAATTAGACCTTTAGAAGTGTGCTGCCTTTAGAAGGCAAGTTTACACCATTTTTCACTGTAAAAGTAACTGCAAGGTTGTATTCTGGTCCTCAAGATTTCATGTGCTGGTAAATACACAAAATGATTGAAGAAGAATGGTTTGAATATTGAAAAAAATGGACCAGATTTATTTTTAAAAAATACATTTGGAAAGCTTGTGAATCCCAATCCACAGAACTGCATTTTCTGGGAAAATGCTATTTAATATGGCAGGGAGACAAAGAAAATAAAAATAAAAATGTCTAAATGAGTACACTACCTCATTCGACTTTGCTATATGTGACTTTTATTGGCACTTTTAAAAGGGTAATATTAATGTTGTTGTCTATAATTGGAAAAATAGAAATATAATTCTTGAGGCAGAGCTCAAGGTTTGCTTTTGGGAAAACTCTTTAGTCATTTGTCTTTACTGATTATATTTCTTTTGTAAAATATAGTGTTTACTATTTTGTTGCTTCTAGAGAGAAAAAGATAGGATGATCGATAAAGTTATTTAAAAGACTGACAGGGCAGTAACATTCCAGCCTGAATACTTTTTATTTTTCATAATTATCAAGTCATGGGTATGTATAAGAATTTTGATTTGGACCAAAAAAAGAAAACAAAGAAGTTATTGGTAAACTGCTAGACAAGATTTCCTGAAGTTTCTTTGGCTATCTTTTCTCACAGAAAGTATACACTGGAAAAAGAGTAAATATTTATAACAGTATCTCACTCTTGTACAGGAAGTATATTGACAACATAACAGAAGTGGATTTTCTAGCAAGAATTTTTGACAATTATCAATGACTATTAACTTTTATATGCAAAGAAAAATATATTCAGGTAATTTCATTTTTCTTCAGTTATTCTAAGTATCTTTTCAATAAACTGGAAAGACACATTCCTTTGAATTATCATTCAGGAAATTCTGAATCATAAGCCTATATTTCCAGTAACTAAGAGACTCAAAAGATTGCAGCCTTTCAGAAGCTGTCTCACTTGGAAGACTCTGTTGGCCATGGCTTTGCCACATCACTCAAGTTCGATCCAGGGATAGAAACACTAGTATGGTTAGAAATATAGAGACTCCTAGTAAACCTTTTGGAAAGAATATACTTCTTTTTTATAACCCTGAGTATGAAAAGAACACAGAAAATCACAAGTGCAACCTGGGGGTATTCATGTCTACAGAGGTAGGAAAGAAAGGAATCTACCTCACTCTGATTCTAGTCTGCTCCCTATTGCTCTCTTTACCTTTCTCTCACATAGGAAATAATCTTGCCAAAGTAGAAATTATTTGGGTTATTTTTTTCCAATTAATTGGAATTAGTTATAAACCCAATGAGACATTTGTCTGTAGCTACCCAGGATTTACAGTAGGGTAGCTATGAATTTGAACTCTGACTCCCATACTGATTTAGTTGGATGCTATCAGTGACTTATGCAAATTTTCAAAGTTCAAGTTTCTTCTCATTTGAAAAATGAAGAATAATAACAGTGCTTAATTCATAGGCTTGCTGTGTGGATTAAATTAAGTAATGTGAATAAATTACTTAGGGAAAATGAGTAATTCAATAAATATTCACTGTGTTTTCTGTGGCTACCATGAGATCTTAAAGCAAAAATAAATAGTATCGATCATCTAGGTCATGAATATCTCAACCAAGGTTAAACTCAATTTTCTAGGGTACAAATTTATACATTATGCCAAACTCTATCATAAAGTTTGATCTGTGGGATTTTAAGCCTGGTGCTAGTGGTCTGAAGATACTTGTAAATTAAATATTGTCCAATTTCTTTAGAGATTGTATAGGGGTAGCTATGTCTTGGGACAGATTGTGAAGTGTGAGGATTGTGGTCCTCTTTATAAACATTCCACATCTCTTAGGACTGCTCCTTTACTTTCTCCTCAAGTCAAAGAGTCTACCATATCTTAAATAGAGAAATATAATTCAGTCCTATAACAGGGATTCTATTAGGAATCTATATGTTTAATCCCAGTAAAAATCCTTTAAACATCAGATATTTCATCTTGCAAAAGTCCTTTTCTTCCTCAGATTTTGCTTACATAATTGATATACTATCAATAAAAAGGTTCCTAAAGACAGAAAGTAGGATAGAATTGGGCTATATTTCAGGTAGGTTTTAGCCCTTAGAGTTTCCATTGTTGTAAGCATAATAATCCCTGCCCCCCAAGATGTCCAGAACCTCAGTCCTGAAACCTGTGAATATGTTAGGTTATATGGCAAAGAAAGAATAAGACATTTTCAAAATGAAAAAATTATCCTGGATTATCCACTGGGCTCAATAAAATCACCAAGATCCTTAAAAATGGAAGAATGAGGAAAAAAGAGTCAAAAAAAGAGATGTGATGATGGAAGAAATCAACACACCACTATTCTTGGCTTTGATGATGGAGGAAGGGGGTTGTGGGCCAAGGGAAGCTGGTGACCTCCTCTAAAATCGGGAAAAAGTAAGAAAACACGCTTACATTTGCAGGTAAGTGTGCAGCCCTGATAATAACTTGATTTTACCCAGCAAGTCCCATGTCAGTCAGACTTCTGCCCTACATAACTGTAAGAAAAATACATTTGTGTTCGGCTAATGAGTTGATTTGGCTAATGAGTAATATTTATACTTCTGTAAATAAGTGTCTGGCGCTTGCTATGATTTGTGTGTGATATTCCATCTGTAATCAGCAACACTAACCAAAGGGCACTGGTTAGTTTGGTGAGATGGGAGAGTCTTTTCAATTTTTGAAATTTGGAAAGCAGACAGGTTTACTTTATAAGGTTGGAAAAGCATCAGCGTCCATAAAATATAAGCCAAAAATCTTAACTGTTAACAAATTCCCTATATTGTTACTAAGAGGTAATTATTTTTTTAGCAATGGATAAACTTGTGCTGGTGTATGGGATCTTATAATGCTGAGCATGTTCTGCACTGGTGCGAATGTCTAATATAATTTTATATTTACAAAAATACCTGCTACCCAGAGGCAAGTATTAATTTAGTCCATATGGATTATTGACCCTTTTTGAAATTGCAACATACACTTATAAATCAGTGTGTTTAGACTTTCAAGGATCTAATTCATTTTTGAACATGTTTATGAACCTCTTGATTTCCAGCAACATGTTACAGAAAACATCTGCTATTCAAAAACACTTAAGTTTTATTTGCTATCAGCCATTGTCACTAGAGAACACACAGCAATATCTGGTATGTTGCAAGCTTTCAAGATAGCCTAAATTTGAAAAAGGTGATCCGTTAGTTGTTATTTGATGGATGTGAATTTGCCTCCTAGTTCACTTTATGTCAATAGCTAAAACTTTGAACTTAACATTCTTTTATTCATGGGTAATAACTAAAGATTTCTTTTCATGCTCAAAAAATGTGTTGCTGAACCCAATAGTAAGTAATAAATCTAATTAGAAAGTAATAATATCTTAATATCTATAAATAAACATCTATCTATATATTGATTAATTGAAGTAACTATGGACATCTGCTTGAATTTGGGAATTTTTAAAAAGAAAACAGCCAGTTTTAATCACATGACTGAGTTAGACCATCAGTAAGATGCCTTCGCTAATAAAAACCTATAGGAGGAATAAACTGACTGATCACTAGTTCTGCTATGAGTCAGAGCTCAAATGGTTTGGGTCAAATTGCCAAACTCATTCTTTCCTCAGGATTGTCAGCTGAGGTCTGTAATCCATTTATTACTCATCATTCAACATGGCTAAAATGATAAAACATGAGAATCAGGTGAAGGAATAAGATGATCTTTTTATTCATGGCAAGGACAGGACCAAGCAATGAATAAATGTCTACTATGTTCTAAGTAAGAAGAGCTATATAAATATCACATTAAACCCTACCAACAGTCTTCTGAAATAGGCACTCATGATAAAGATGATCAAATTTGGTCCAAAGTTAAGTTGCTAAATTTTGGAGATACTGAGTGCAAGTCAGGATGCTAACTCAGGCATTTAATTCTGAGCCTGTGCACTTAACCATTGCTCAATTGTGATCCATTGTACATTCCCTCAACCAACATGCCATTCACGTAGCAATACTGATAAGGCAGCATGGTTTTAACCAAAAAAAAAAAGAGCCTTTTACAGTGAAGGAAAAATAGACTTTATAAAAAGTCCAGAAGTTGATCAATTGTAAAATGAGAAGAGCAAAAATGTTTAAAAGTTAAGGAAAATTTCATATCAAAGTAATTAAAGAGTCTTTATACATTTTTTAGTTTGCACATAGCAAGGAAAAACAATTAACTCTGGTCAGGCAAATCATTCAATTATTCATGCCACTTCAAAATTTGCCAAAACCATTCTTAATATAAGCAACTATTTCATTTTCAGAAATCCGTAGCACAATGTTAAAACAGTTGTAATTTGTGTATTATTTTTAAATAGGGATGAGTAGGAATAAAGAGGAGTAAAAAATCACATTTATTGAGGAAAATTGAAAACATCAAACATGGAAAACTTGAGACTCCAATGAAGATTACTTTTTGTGGTGTAATGAAGCTAACAATAAAGTGCTCTAGGCAAAGAGGAAATAAATAGTCCTTGGGCATTACTGCATGCGCACAAGATGACTCACACACATAATGTCTAGAGAAATGAAGACTCTCATGCCAAAGTCGTGGTCTTGATTTTAAAGATTTTATTCCCTGTGTCTACAAAGAAGTTCAAGATAAACAACATTTGATCACTCCAATTCTAGTAACCTTTAGTAAGCTCAATTATTACATTACATGAAATGTAATCTCATATGATGACAGGTAAATAATGTTCTTAAGAACAGCCTTTCTAAGATTAGAAAGTAGAAAATAAACCTACATGTTCACCAATAAAGAAATAAATTAATAAAAAATTAAAGTACAGAGTAGTCGTACACTAGAATCATATAGTCATTAAATGAGTTAAAGTTGTATGTTTTATCGTGGATAAATTCTGAAAGTATGAAAATTTGTTTAAAATATCCAACATTAGAGAAAGTCATATAGCAAAATATCACTTATACAAAGTTAAACTAAGATAAAGTTCTATTGTTTATGGATACATATGTAGAAAGTCAATATATAAAGCACTGGATTTTAAAATTCAGTTATTTGTTCCAATAAAAGAGAAAGACTTTTCCAAAGGAAATGTTTTATGCATTTCTATTTTAAAAAATTGCTGAGGCAAATATAGCATTAAACCAGCAGGGAGATCATGGATATTATGTTATCTTTTAGAGTTCTATACTCCACAGTTTTTAAAAGTATTTTTAATCAATTATTTTAAAATTTCAGGTAAAACATATTCTGAATCAACTATCCAGAAAATTATTTCAGTTTATCACAATATCAAATTGTTCAGTTCTCAAAAAAGTTTATGATAATCATATAGTTTTACTAAAAATAAATTGTATAAGAACCTCTCTGAAGTTTTCAGGATAATCAGGCAATATTGGACATTTTACAAGATTTAATTCAAAGATGAAAACTGAAAATTTCAAGCTCTCATGAGTTTAATACACAGTTTTATTTCACAAATTCTTACTTGCTCTGAGAGGGCAAATTTACCTCCTTATAGTGCATGTCCCTGCAAGTTCAAAGCTGGCATTTCACTTTGGGGACCCAGCAGAAGGAGAAGTACATTCTATTGGTTTATAAACTACCTGTGTAGTGGACAAAAGCGGAATTGCACATGGCTGAACAGTACAGATGAGAGTAGAAGGAAACAAGAGTGCGCATTTAGGCACAAACAGATCCACAGACTGAAACTCATCACACTGAGATCAGAGACTTTGACTGTCCAGAGACTTACCAGGAGCTGAGTTACTCTTTCGATGGCACCCCTGATTTAAATGAACATCAAAGTCACTGAGTACAGCTACTCTGCTGAAGCATGGGAAGACAAGTAGAAACAGCAGATGGTTGGGACTATCGGTGAAACGTGAATAGGAAAACCTGCTCTCAGTTGTTGGATTGCTTCTCTACCCCAACCTAGCCCAACACCTGCAATTATTCTCCTTTCCAAAAACTTTTAAAAGTACAAATCTGGTTCAATCCTCCTCTGCATTCAACTTCTCAAGGTCAGTATTGATCTTAGGACTTAGGTGGTGTTATGGTTTAGATGTGTGTTCTCCCCCAAAAGCTCACCTGTGAAACAATGCAAGAAAGTTTAGAGGTGAAATGATTGGGTTATGAGAGCCTTCACCTAATATGTGCATTAATCCACTGATGGGGATTAACTGCGTGGTCACTGTAGGCAGGTAGGGTGTGGTTGGAGGAGGTAGGTCATTGGAGGTGTGTCCTTGGGTTTTATCTTGTCCCTGGTGAGGAATGCTCACTCTGCTTCCGGATTGTCATGTCCTGAGCCACTTTTCTCCACACACTTCTACCATGGTGTTCTGCCTCACCTTTGACCCAGAGCAATAGAGCTAGAGCCAGCTATCTATGGACTGAGAACTTTGAAATCATGAGTGCCAAATAAACTTCTCTTCCTCTAAAATTGTTCTTGTCAGGTCTTTGATCATAGTGGCAAAAAAGTTGGCAATGTGCACGCCTGTAATCCTAGAGGCTCTGGAGGCTGAGACAGGAGGATCACAAGTTCAAAGCCAGCCTCAGCAATGGTGAGATGCTAAGCAACTCAGTGAGATCCTGTCTCTAAATAAAATACAAAATAGGGCTGGGGATGTAGCTCAGTGGTTGAATGCTCCTGAGTTCAATCCCTGCTATCAAAATAATAAATAAATAAAATAAAAAAGTACAAACCCCTCATGTTATTCACCTTGACCTGCAGGTCTGACTTGGGTTTATTTCTCCATCCTTTTTCAGCCCACCCTCACTCTTGCTCTAATACTTTAATTCAGGGTTTCGTGATCTCCACATTTCCTTGTGATAGTTCATTGTTTATTCAGGTATCAGCTAGTCTTTGATCTCTTTCACAATGACAGAGATCATATTTAAGATATGCATTGTTATAACCTTAGTGCCTAATACAGTGTTTGGAATACAGTAGATGATCAAAGAAGAGGAGGTTGATGCGGCAAAGGTAAAGAGGGAAGAAAAAGGTTATTTTGAGAATAGACTTAACATTAAAATATTGTGTAAGGTATTATTAGGAATTACATGATTTGGGGTCAGAGTTAATATCTTTTAGAGACTACCCACTTGGCAGTGCAATGTGTCTATCTATGGCTCCATTTGATTGGCAGGGGTTGGGACAATAATAGAACAAAATGTTCCCATGTTTGGAACTTTTTAAATCATTTAATTCCACTAAGGATCATCACAAATTTAATTAACATAAAAAATATTATGAAAACTCAGAATCAGCATCAAAGGGCACAGATCTTGTGTGTTTTGGAGGGGTTCCTTTGCTGGTCACATGTAAACAAAGTCAGCAAGAGTTATGCTGTCAAAGCTCAGAGCGCGAATTTCTCACATTGTTGGCCCTTATTTTTTTTGTCAGAGGGATACTGGGGATTGAACTCAGGGGCAACAATTGAGCCACATCCCCAGCCCTATTTTGTATTTTATTTAGAGACAGGGTCTCACTGAGTTTCTTAGCTCCTCACTGTTGCTGAGGCTGACTTTGAACTCTCCATCCTCCTGCCTCAGCCTCCCAAGTTGCTGGGATTACAGGTGTGTGCCACCACACCTGGTCCATTGGCCCATTCTTTACATGTCACTTTTTTTCAAAAAAGTGAGGTTTCCACAGAATATATAAATCTACACTAAATTATCCAAATATGAACAATAAGTATTAACACCATGATGGGAAATATTGTGATCACGGTAAGAGGATATGAATGAAATGGTTGATTTTCAGTTCCTTGTCCTATGGTCTAGAGCACAGTGTCATAATCATGGATTTCTACAAGAGAAGCTTGCTACTTATTTAAAATATGTCTCTAATATTGAATATTTACTAATTCAATAAACCTTCATACTATATTTCTATATTGTGTATATGTTCAAATATGTAACAATGAATTCCATTATTATTTATAATTATAATGCACCAATAAAAATATGGATAAATAAACAAACAAATATTTGTTGAGTGCTTGTTATGTACTATACATTTTTTTCTAAGTCCTGGGGATATAATGATGATCTAAACAAGACACAGTCTCTGCTTATATGGAGATTAAATCTGGTGGGGGAGAGGACATCAACTAGGCATAAAATAAGGATGAGTTCAGGAGGCAAAATTGTGTAATATTGTCAAAGATGACTTTTAAGATAAACAGAATTTAAGTTTTACTCTGTACTCAGTATATATCTTACTTTAGAGCTCTTATTTATATCCATTATTCAAAAGAATGAAAACTACCTTTTCTATCTTATCCCTTTGATTTTTATAAACCATGAGGAACATTTTGAAAACATTGGGATTTACAAAAGTATAATGTAGACCCTTAACATTTGCTCTCTTGTATTTTAAACAGATATACTGAGAAGGACATAGACTGTGGGAAACGACAAACCTATATTTACCTCAGTCAAGTCAGATTTTCCATGCACTCTCTCAGGGTGCAAAAATAAAAATTTGTATCACACTTACTATCTTTTAGACTGGGCTGATCTACTTATAACATCTTGGAGAATGATAAGATGAAGAAAAAGGTCAGATTCTCACAAATGGCAGAATATCAGCTCAAGTCAAAGTCAGGGACGTGAGGGAGGAAGGCAGAGAACACTTACTGATAGGTTGTTGGGCTGACATTGATGCGCCTAGGGTGACTTCCAGATTCAAATTTGCTTGCCAGAGTGACATTGTTTCCAAATAGGCAGTACCGTGGCATTCTTACCCCAACAACGCCAGCCAGCACGGAGCCAGAGTGAATGCCTATCCTCATCTAGAAGAAGCAAACAAAAAAGATGAGAAAGGACAAGGACATATTGGTTTCCACTTGGTATGCAATTATTTTTAATGAGTGGTATTAGGAATTATTAAATAATTAAACTCGGAACTTCTCAAAGATAGAAACTGAGCCTTGGTAATTTTTGTCAGTCTCGTATCTGGACCATTATAGTACTCAATGAACATAAATATTGTGAAATAAATGAATGGATTAATTATATGAAAAACCATATGTGTATTTTGTTGAATAAATCTTTTTAATTACAGGTTAAATGAGGTTTCATTTGTACATAATATGCTGTAATACACAAAAAGTGTATCATCTCCATGTTCTCCCTGCAGTTACTTTCACATAAAGCCCTATGTATCCCTTTGTAGCATTAAACATGATTGTAGATTAAATATTTATATTTCTGTTAAATATTTACATTGTTTAAATGTGGGATTTTCCCATGAGAGAAGGGTATGTGTGTATACATATATACACACATATACACACACACATATGTATATATAATACTGCTAAATATTCAGTACTTAGAATAACACCTAAAGCCAGGCAGGCACTCAACAACAAGTGATGAATTCTGAATAAATTGCCTGAATTTCCCGAGATATTATTAAAATGAAGTTACAGAGAATTCAACCCTTGAGTCAGCCAAGGCATTGACTGAGATGATTAAGAGCAAAGTAAGCAGTGTTTACTCTCTGAGAATCTGACAAAAATTAGTCTCATCCACGCCTTAAAGGAACTCTGAATACACAGTTGCTATGCCCTCAAATGTGATCACAGTGGTTAAGTTATACTGACATGGTCTACACTCTAAGTGAATGCAGGGTAAACTTTAAAGGGTAGAGGGAGAATATCTGACCCTGAGATGCCCTTGAGTCTGGCAGACTGTCACTCCTTCACTACCATGTTTCCCTTGCCACTATCACTGTGAAGATTTAAAAAGTCAATCTAGACCAATCCTTCTTCTATAAGAAGACTATTACACATATCTACCTGTAATAAGACAGATTGAAATGAATGATCTAACTGCAACTCTCAATAACCTCATCTACTATTTAAAAACCGACTATAAAATTTATTTGGAAATTCAAGAGGTAGGAAGAGTCAGGATACACTAAGGAAAGAGGAAAAAAGAGCACCTGTCTTACCAGATATCAAGTCATTGTATAAACAGATCTAATTAGAGCATGAATATCATTGTATAGAGAGAATGGAATAGATAACCTAGAAGAGCATCTGTAGGTGTTAGACATATGAAATTTATGTTAGCCTTTAAAATTAGTGAGAAAATAATGGCCTTTTTTAGGATGCTCTAGATCAATTGTGTCTTTGTACGGAAAAAAATTCCAAGTAAATTAAAGAGCTTAATGTAAAAGACACAAATTTACAGCCTTAAAAATAATTGTATTAAGTAAGAAAAGGCCAATCTGCAGTATCAATAAAATCTCAAAATACAAACATTTGAAAAAATCATAACCTTTAATTTATCTCAGTATCAGTTTCTGGTGAGTGGTCTGCACTACCAGCTAGCTGTTTCACGAATTTGGGGACAAAGTTCCTTTACATTTTGTTACTCCTTCATGTCTTGGCACCTATGAGGAGTTCCAACTCAGGTATGTGGGAAGATATGTAGCAAACAACCAAGGCAAGCATTGTGAATGATCAGTTCAGGTGAGTTTCATTTATTTGTGAAGGTTTGGTGGCCATCTGGCATTATTTTCTTTTTACCTAAGGACTTCTGTAACATTTCTGTAGTTCCTCTGGTAATAAATTCCTACATGCTGTAGGTCCTCTGGTAATAAATTTCTTCAGCTTTTATATATTTTAAAAAGTCTTATTTTGTCTTGATATTTGAAAGATAAACTTCACTGGGTATGGAATTCATTTAATGATTTTTTTTCCCTTTCAATAAAGATATTGCTGCTCTAGTTCTTCCCTTGCATCATTTCTGATGAGAAATCTGAAGTCATACTTAGTTTAATTCTCTACATGTACATACTTACTTTTTTCTTCTGGTTGCTTTTAAGCATTTCTTTTATTGCTAGTTTTAAGTAATTTGGCCATGATTTCTCTTGGGATTGTTTTCTTTGTGTATCTAGTGTTTTGAGTTTGTTGCAATCATAGATCTGTGTGTTTATATTTTTCATTAAATTTAGAAATTTTCTAGATATTATTTCTTAAGTTATTTTTTTTTTCCTGTCTACTTCTCCCTCTCCGAGACTCTTATTATATTCACATTAGGATGCTTGAATTTTTTGCAAGGGCCATTGATAATCTATTCATTTAGAATTATTTTCTATTTACTTTGGATTTCTATTACTATGTCTTCAAGTTGACTAATCTTTCCTTTTGCAACGTCTAATCCCTTGGTAATCACATCTAGTGATTTTTTCATCTCAGGTACTGTAATTTTCCTCTTTACAAATTAAATTTAAGATGGTTACTTATCTTTCAGGTATCAATTTAACTTTTAAGCATACAGAGTAGAATTAAAACAATTGTTTTAAGGATCTTGTCTGCTAATTCTAACATCTGTTTTAGTTCTGTACCTATCAGTTTTGATGGATTGATTTTTATCCTCATTATGAGTCATATTTTTCAGCTTTTCTTCATGCCTAGTAATTTTTGATTGGATGCCAGATATCATGAATTTGACCTTGTTGAGTGCTGGATATTTTTATATTCTCATAAATATTCTTGAGCTTTGTTCTGGGGTGCAGTTAAGTTACTTAGAAACAGTTTGTTCCTTTCACAACTTGCTTTTAAGATTTGTTAGGCAAATCTGGAGCAGTGTTTCATGAAGGGATAATTATCCTCCATTACTAAGGCAAAAATCTTCTGAGTACTTTCCCCAACATGGGAGATTTATGAACTTTTCCAGTCAGCCTGATGGAGACAGACTTTGTCCGCATTTCCCACTCCTAAGTTCTTAGTGAAAATCAGGTTCTTTTTTCTTTGATCATTTTGGATGTCTTCTTCCCTTTCACCCCAGGACTTGAGTAGCCCCCTCACATTCATTCACTAATCACTACTCTTCAGAATACATGAGTAGGACCCTGTAACATCCCTGGTGGTTTTCATTCAACGCTTGCAGTTTCCATTTGATCTCTAGCCTTCTTGGGTTCTCCAAATACTCATCTTCCTGTCTTCCACTCTAGGAATATGTCAGGTGCCTCCTGGTTTGCTCATCCCTGAAGGATAGCCTGGTCGTCTCTCAAGGGAGGAAATAAGACAACTACAAGACTTACTGTATGTGTTTCCTAACCCTCTATAATCACCATCTTCCATTAAATAGTATCTACTGTCATGAAAACTGTTCTTTTGTGTATTTTTTTTTTTCAGATCGTTTATTGTATGAAGTGGGAGTATAAATCCAGTCCTTGTACTCCATATTGGCTAGAAGCAGAAGTGAGACATTTTTTTAAGAAAGCAAACTATCTGAAAAACATAGGCCTACTTTTGATGAGAAATCACCTACTTGTATTAAAAGGCAAAAATGTCAAATAGCAATATTCTTAATATACAGCACTATTCTCTAAAATTAGCAACACACTCTGTAATCCTTCTTAAACTTCTTTAGGTTTCTGTGTACTTTCGCAAAGCCTATCTGTGTTGTTCCGTTGTGTAATATAGGATTGCCTAAACAACAGCCAGACCTCAGGTGCTAAGCCTGTGATCACTGCCATGATCCTTTTTTGCAGGAGAGAACAGGAATAAATCTCACATTGACAAATTTGATAGCATCTTTACTCTGTGCTTTCTGTTTGAAAGACTCTACATCCCAAACAACTATGTAGAAGGATTATATAGTTCTACTTCTGCCTCCTTTTAAAAGAGTTGAGGCTTATTGAGGCTTTTTCTTAATATATTAGAAGAATTATAACCTCAAAATGGTGATGATAAAAAATCCAGATATTCTTGGGGTGGGAGTGGAGGAAGGAATTGCCATTAAAAAGCCATATACAAAGTGCACAATAGTATCAACATCCACAAAATTTCAGAGTCATTGTCAACTTCTTCACCCCACAATAGAAAAGAACTCAGAGAAGTAAGAAGATACTACTGGAAAGTTACAAGCTGAATCATCAGACTCCATTTTCTTTTACATTTCTTTTGACAACTTATTGAGATTTCCCAGGAATTGTGGCCTAAATAAAGAAACCGCTGATTACCCCATTCAGAATGTGCCAAGAGCATCTAGCAGTTAGACAAAATAGAGAGTACATTTAACTGTCAGTGAGGGGTTTAGATTCATTTTGGCAAAATTTAACTTCATTTAAATGGGTTAACCAGCAGTAGCATTTGAATCCGTCTGACCAGTATGCTTTAGCTAAAGAAGATTGCTTTGCACTAAACTGAGGGCTCTTGACTGGGTCCTTTTGTGCCCATCAGTAGACATTTTGGCAATGTCTGGCTGTAAAGGTTAATTGGGGTCCAGCTATAATGGTTAAGGGGAGAGCAATAAAGAGGCAAGGATACAGGATGGCGAAGAGCAAGAAGTGGCTTCTGTGGGAAAGCCAGTTCAGTTTATTATCTATTCCAGGGTCATATCAAGTTACCTAGGTTACAAAGTACAGTTAGCTTTGCACATGTGTAGATCACATAACTTGCTTGATTCTCAGAGTCCATTAGTACCAAAGGTTATTATAATAGGATAATGTCTCCAGGCTTCAAGGACAGAGGAATTGCAGAGTATCTCTAAGTCATTCAAACAGGGCACCTATTGCATCCTGAGGAGTTTTCTTGACTCAAGGACTTTTGCTACCCTGTACATTGACTGACCTGAAATCCCTCCATCTGAAGACATTTCCAGTGTTTCCAACTGGGAGGGGGAGATGCATCTGTCTGGTAGAACTAGATATTTCTAGGAGAGCTTCCTGTCCCCAACTAAAAAAAAAGCAGCCTGAAACACTAATAATGCCAAAATTGAGAAAACTTATACCTCTGACAATCTAAAACTACTAAGCAAACCAGCATAACCAAGGATATGAATGTTTTAATCAGGCTAAAGCTTTGAAGAAGGACAGTAGACTTTATGTAGAAGACTGAATTCATGAAGAAAATGTTTGTCCTAAAAATTTACTATAAATCCCAGTAACTTTAGGAAACACCCAAAGTTAAGATATACCAATCTCCTACATCTTCAATGTGTAATATAATACAAAACTCTGAGATGTCTTCAATTTCTAATAGATTCAGTTATTCACACAGTATTTTACTTGTTTTTTTATCAACTGGAGCTCATAATCATCTGTGTTTCTAGCAAACACTTCTCCTACAACTTGAAAATAAAGGACTTGTAGAGTTCAACCTCAGTTAGCCAAAAATCTCTCCCTAATTTAGTAAAGAAGGAATGTTTGAGTTGAAAGGGCAGCACAAATCCATTCATCTAAATCCCTTATTTCCAAATAAACCAAGTCCAGAATGGCAAAATGAAAAGATTGAATTAGTATTAGGGTCAGCTCTAAACCTTACATCACCCACCTCTGAGTTTTATACACCCAAATTGAAGTAACAGCTCAGACTGTTTCTACAAGGCCCATCAGATTAAGTCAATTTTTATTTTTTTAACTCAGGGGAACTCAACCACTGAGCCACATCCCCAGCCCTACTTGTATTTTATTTAGAGACAGAGTCTTACTGAGTTGCTTAGCACCTTGCTACTGCTGAGGCTGGCTATGAACTCTCAATCGTCCTGCTTCAGCCTCCGAAGCCGCTGGGATTACAGGTGTGTGACACAGCACCCCGCTAAGTCAGACAATTTTTAAGAATCAGTTTAAACCAATTTTCAAATTAAAACTTGGAAAAAATAAGTTATACATTAAATCCAACATCACAAACTTTTCAACCCTTCTCCATCTTATTGTTTATACTTTTCTACCCTAAATCTTTCCTGACTGGCCTACTCAACACACACTCCAAAAATGCCTGATGTCTTCATGCCTCTGAGCTTTTACTCCTGTTAAATGCCCCTTCTTCCTCCTCCTCCTTTTCTTCTTCTTCTTCTTCTTCCTCCTCCTCTTTTTTTTTTTTTTTTTTTTTGTTAATCCAATGTATTTCCAAGGATGGATTATTAAAACAGAAACTTACTGATTTAACTAGTAAGGAAATAAAAGGTGTATTTCAACAAGAGAGAAACTAAGAGAAATAAATGACAACTATTGCTAGGAAGCAGAGACATCAGTACTAACTATTTTTAAAAGATTTTATTTATTTTATAAATTTAACATTAATTTTAGAACTCAGTGTATTCATTTAAAAATGAAGAATTAGTGAATTTTTTATTGGTTATAATAGTTATATAGTAACATTAGGATTCATTTTGACATAATTATAAATGCATGGTATATCATTTGTTCCAATTCAGTCCTCAGTACTTCCCCTTCCCTCCCCACTGCCCTCCCCTCCTCCTCTCTACTGATCTTTCTGTATATGTATACAAATATATACATATATATATATACACACACATATATATGTGTGTGTGTGTGTGTGTGTGTGTGTGTGTGTGTGTGTGTATAATATTGGTGTCTGCCTCTTCTGAAAGTCATTCAAGCTGAATCACAGACCATGCTAAGTGCTCAGTGTGTTGGGGAAACAAAACAGTTTTCATGTGTTGTTTTGGAGATTTCATTTGAGGTTAAAAATATAGCTAAATAAAATCATGATAAATGCTAAAAAGTTAATGTATAAAAGAAGGCCAGACATAAAGAATACCAGGAATAGGGGAGCAGGATCGACCAAGTCTAGAGAATCAGTGAGGTCTCTTTCAAGAGAGTCCCCTTAGAACTCAGTGCTGAAGGAGGAATGACCTTGGTAGCAGGGAAGAGTGGCCCAGCGGTGGCCAGAGGGAAGGGAGGAGAACATTCAAGTAGAGTGATAATAATGTGCAACTATCCTAATAACTAAAGGACTTTGATTTATTTTAGGGACTGAAAGGCCAGGAAAGGTAATTCCTGCTTAAGGAAAAGAGGAGGAAAGCAGAATATAAGGCTAAGGGAGTTATTCCCAGCAGATCACACAGAACAAGACTTCTCAGTCTTGGCACTACTGATGCCTTGGGTTGGATGATTCCTTCTTCTGGAGGCCATTGTGCATTATAGGATGCTTAGTGTCACTGGCCTCTGTCCACTAGATGCAAGTTGTTAGACCAAAGGCAGAAATTAAATCTTGGCAATTCTGTTGCATAACTTAAAGGGTACTGACATTGTACTTAATCCTGACCTACCCTCTACTGAATGGTAAAAGACATTCTGCAGCACTGAGATTTTCTTTAGGCAATTAATTCTCTCCTATTCACAGCCTTGCATGTTTTATGGGACTGACCCCACTTCCAGGTGCAGAAGTAGGTTCAAACTGGCAAAGGTATGACCGTTTCCCATGTTAGCAATTAATTTAAGAAAGTATGAATGATCTTATGTAAGCCATGTGTGAGTCACTCTTAGGATTCATGAGAGCTGCAAGAAACCCTCTTTCTTTCCCCTAAATGTGTATATGTACATGAATGGTGTACAGTGCTCCAGTGAACAGTTAGGGCCAATATGACACCATGGTTGGGGTTGCAGAGGTTAGGGATTTGGGAGATGTAGAAGACAGACTTGTGGAGCCTGAGGATGAAGCCAATGCTAGGAAGGAAAATCAAAGTGAACAAAAGAGAAGCCAAATTCATGGCAACATCAATTTTTTAGCTATATCTAGCCTCATGTATAGGTGCAATGACATCTTGTACCTAAGTACAAGGTAGATAGTTATCTACCTCTGGGCTTCTGATATTTGAGTCAATGCATTCCTTTAATTGTTTAAGGAAGTTTGTTCTGTCACTTGCAAAAGGAAGACTTTTAAGTGATATAGTAGCTATATGAATTTAGGCAGATTTAACTAACCTCTAATTTTCATTCATAAAATGATAATGATAATATGCATATGAATATAGGCTCCAATTCCTGGTCTGGTGCAACTTAAGATTTAAGGTGCACTCCTGTAATTATTTGATCTTCTACCACATTTTACTCTTTAAAGGGACAAAGTGCCTTGATAACTTAAAGAAAAGGTAACAGAAAAGAGAGAAGGGCAATTCTCCCCCTACCCCCACCCCAAAGGAAAGTAGTGAAAGTTAAAAAAGAGTTCTCAAAGGAAATTACATTTACCTTAGGCATTAAAATGTTGGCATTTTTTCATACTATTTTCCCTCCCATCTAGAACATTCTTTTCCCTTCTCTCTCAGGCAAACTGAAGGTGTTTTGAAAGTGGGGAAAGTGGCAGAACTGGAGGTTGAATGGGTGTGGGAAATGGTCAGAAAGGAGCTAAAAAGATAACTACATGAAATCAACAAAAAAATCAAAGTTTGGATTTTAAAAAATAATAATAACACCCACTTTGGTGGGACTGTTAGAAGAGTCAAAAGAGATAAACTACAGGCTCATAGCAGACACTCAACAAAATACTGGCTTCCTCCCCATACTTCCTGGTGTCCACTGCACGCTCAAGGTGAGGACACTGCACCTTCACTAAAAATCCAGTTAGTAGGGGCTGGGATTGTGGCTCAGTATGAGACACCGGGTTCAATTCTCAGCACCACATATAAGTAAATAAATTAAATTAAGGTAAAATAAAATAAAATAAAGGTCCATCAACAACTAAAAAAAAACTAAAAAAAAAAATTCAGTGAGTTGAGGTACTAATTCAGGAATAGTCCAGTCATACCGTCACTATGATTAACGTTATCAGCTCACAAGTTAATAAATAACAAATACCAATTTGTCTTGAAACAGTTCTATTTGAGGGGGAAAAAAGTCAAAATAGAAGATATACAGTAAGAAAGTTTTCTAGCAAAAAAGCAAGTTAGCTGTTAACTTATGTTTGCATTTAAGCATTAAGATTTATGAGATTAAGAGTTTAAGCTTTTGAAAAATATTTATTTGTTTTAATAGAAAGGATCTTAAAATCATCATTTGCATTGTTAGGCAAAAGTGGGGAAAATGATTATTCCAGTCTTTTACTGGTACTACTAAACTGTACATATATTAATTTTATCATAAAATATACCTTCCACTAATCAAAGGAGATACATAGATTTTTTTCCATTTTTGTCACGTTCTTTTATGAATAATTACTAGTTCCCTGATAACAGTCAATTTGTGTATTAAATTCTAATTTTAAAAGTCTGAGATTTTCAACAAACATATGGAAAAATGTTCAACATCTCTAGTAATAAGAGAAATGCAAATCAAAACTACCCTAAGATTCCATCTCACCCCAATTAGAATGGTGATTATCAAGAATACGAGCAACAACAAGTGTTGGTGAGGATGTGGGGAGAAAGGTACACTCATACATTGCTGGTGGGGCTGCAAATTAGTGCAGCCACTCTGGAAAGCAGTGTGGAGATTCCTTAGAAAACTTGGAATGGAACCACCATTTGACCCAGCTATCCCACTCCTTGGCCTATACCCAAAGGACTTAAAATAAGCATACTACAGAGATACAGCCACATCAATGTTCATAGCTGCTCAATTCACAATAGCCAGACTATGGAACCAACCTAGATGTCCTTCAATTGATGAATGGATAAAGAAACTGTGGCATATATATACAATGGAATATTACTCAGCCATAAAGAATGATAAAATTATGGCATTTGCAGGCAAATGGATGAAACTGGAGAATATCATGCTAAGTGAGATAAGCCAATCTCAAAAAACCAAAGGACGAATGATATCGCTAATAAGTGGATGATGACACATAATGGGGGGTGGGAAGGGTTAGTGTTAGGGTTAGAGTTAGGGTTAGGGAGGGGGGCAAGAATGGAGGAAGGAAGGACTGTATAGAGGGAAAAGAGGGGTGGGAGGGGTGGAGGGAAGGGAAAAATAACAGAATGAATCAAACAACATTACCCTATGTAAATTTATGATTACACAAATGGTATGCCTTTACGCCATGTACAGAGAAACAACATGTATCCCATTTGTTTACAATAAAAAAAAATAAAAATAAAAACAGAAAAAAAAAAAAGACTGAGATTTTTAGAAAGCATGCAATCAACTCTCAAACTCTGTTGCCTTTACAGTTTCTTCTTGTTTCCCAGAAGTGCGAGGCAAGAGGGGGAGAAATGATCTCTGTGGCTATGTGGCATTTTTCCTTTATCAGGGCACTCAGCCTCCAGTCTGATGGTGTCAAAATGTCACATTCTCAAGCAATACGCTTGGACAAACAGCACTTTGGGCAAAATATCTCACTGTGTTTATTCTGAACGTTACAGAAGTATTGTTCATAGATAAATTTCGCTTTACAAAAACATTTAACCAAATAATTATTCTCATCGCTGGTATGGTAACATAGTTGAAGACATAAAATAAGAGCCACTGCATAAGGAAAATAACTACTGTTGTGATTTATAAGACAAATTATGTTGAAATTTTAAATAATTAGTACTTTGAAGTTGGGGAAGGAGGTGAGTTTGTAGTCTTATTTATGGTTTCTGATGAGGCAGGATAGAATCCTACAAAAGGTTTATTAGGAAAGCATGCCAAGAATCACATAGCTGATGGCCCTGAATAAAATATCAGAGAGAGCTACAGGGAGATAGCAATTTGGTTCAGTGTCACCGTCATCAACGCGCATACTATTATTTAAACACACTTGATATCTAACAAGAGATTTAAATTTCATCCAACTCAGAGTATAATTATTAAACTTCACAAGCTGAATCTGAAATTTACCTTTGTACAGGAAAAAGACCCCCATTTTCTTAAAATAAAAATCTTGATTTTTAAAGGAACTGAAGTACTTATATTAAATGTGCATAAATTTAGAAATAAATAAAATTTTGCGTTTGAAAAAATAATCATTTTGTGCTAGAAATACATATGGTTGATTCATCATTTAACAACAAAGTGCCATAAACATGCATGAATTGATTAGTTTAACAAAAACTTTAGAGATGGTGAAGATAGTTAAGGAATTAAGAAGAAATGATTCTATTTCTTATCAACATTTGACTTTGTTTTTCATTCTGATATGCTGGAAGTAATTAGAAACCCTTTTCTAACATCTAATATTTGACTATTTAACCAATGACACTAAAGAAGCACTCTACTAATCACATCTGTAATATTAATCAAATCATTCTGTGATATTTTACTTAGTCTAATAAATGCATCTTTACAGTATAATTCCCCAGATTAAAGTCCGCCTCTTACTAATGTCACAAAGACATTCCTGGTTAATGGCTTCTCTTTTAACAGACAAAAGTCTATTAATTGCTAAAACTTCAAAGCTCTTACTAGTTTCTATTTTGAGACTATCACTTAAAAAAAATATTGCTACTGACCAACCAATTCACTGTTAACTAAAGGAAATAATTTTTGTTCAAATGTAGCTCTTAACTGAATCAGGAACAAAATCTCTAGTACAAAAGTAATTTAATAGCAGAATGGATCCCAAAACTGATTGATTTTTTTTAAGTATGTAGAAAGAGAATCCTTTGAAAAGGGGTAAAGGACTTAGGAAATAATTCTGAAAGTATCAAATGTGTGCTTAACGATTTGCCAATTTATTCATCTAAATTTTCTATTGAAATATATATTTCTTAAGCAGGACATGATGGCATACGTCTGTAATTTTAGCTACTCAGGAAGCTGAGGTAGGAGGATGGCAAGTTTGAGACCAGTCTGGGCAATTGAGTGAAACCCTGTCTCAAAAATAAAATGTAAAATGAAGGGCTGGGGATTTAACTCAGCAGTAGAATACTTGCCTGGCAAGTATTGTGAGGCCCTTTGTTCAAACCTCGGTACCACAAAAAAAAAAATAAATAAATAAATAAATAAAAGGAAAAAATATGTGTATATATATATACACACTTAACTCTTTCACTTTGGGCATAGGTAGTTTTGTATGTGTGTAGAGAGAGAGACAGAGACAGAGAGGATGAAAAGAGAGAAAAATAGATCTATTTTATCCTCAAAAATCAAGGACCAATGTCAACCAAAGAGTAATTTTATTTTCAAAAAAATATTACTCAATTTAGCCCTTTTATATGATAACCTGGATATCATATATTATAATGATGCTCCTACTTACTGTTTAATAATAGAATCACTTCAGGGAAAACTTAGTGCATTGGATTTCTTAAAAGTTCTACATCTCAAGAGAAAATAGTGCATTTGATAAATGTGGAAGAAAAAAGTGTAATGATGAGTATGTTAAACATTAATTGTTCTTATTCTTTATTGTAACCATGCCTTCTTTTTTATAGTACAAGAATAAAGAGCACAAGTTAAGTTTAAAAGTAAGAAACAACATTAAACCCCCAAATTACAATGAGTATATAATGCTCTGCTACACATTAGAATCAACTGGATATTGGTCCGAAGTTTTCTTGATGTGTCTTTGTTTGGTTTTGGTATCAGAGTGATGCAAGCTTTATAGAATGAGTTTGGAAGGGTTCCCTCCTTTTCTGTTTCATGGAATAATATGAGGAGTATTGGTGTAAGTTCTTCTTTGAAGGTCTTGTAGAACTCGGCTGAGAATCTATCTGGTCCTGGGCTTTCCTTTGTTGGTAGGCTTCTGATGGCATCTTCAATGTCATTGCTTAAAATTGATCTGTTTAAATTTTCTATGTCCCCTTGATTCAATTTGTGTAGACCATATGTCTCTAGAAATTTGTTAATGTCTTCATATTCCAATATTCCAATATTTTATTCATATTCCAATATTTTATTGGAGTACAGATTTTCATAGTAGCTTCTGATTATCATCTATATTTCAGTGGTGTCCGTGGTGATATTTCCTTTTTCACCACAAATTTTAGTAATTTGGATTTTCTCTTTTTCTTCACTTGGTTAAGGGTTTATCAATTTCATTTATTTTACCAGGGTGGCAATCAAGGCTTAATTATACAGCATTTTATATAGTCTCTCAAGCCTGGGGGCAGTGGAACTCTGAAGGGAACCTTTCTTATTAGGATGTTGGTCATTACTGGGAAGTTTACCATAACTGTGGAAATTGAAACGCAAAAGGTAAATATCTTGCTAAAGAATGTACAGCCAATGAGAATTAGAATCCAAATGGAAACATAATTTTTATGGACCTACTTAATTTGTCTTTCTATCATAACATGTTCCCAATTCCATTTCTTTATCCTTTTTTTCATTATTAGAAATGAGAAAAAAGATGATAATTTATGTTGATACAAGCCCTCATAAAATTGCTTAAATATATATTGCATCATCAAAGGGAATAAAGGTTTCTGAACACAAGGGAAAGTTGTTTCTGAATAGGTAAATTGTTTTAAGATTTTGTATAATAACAGAGAAGTATAATAAAATTCAAAGACATACATCAAATATAAATCAACTGTCATAACCTAGCCTAAGGAGACAAGACCACTATATGCAATATAGTATCCTAGAAGGGATCTTGAAACATAAAAAGGATGTTGATAAAAGTTAAGGAAATCTGAATAAACTATAACTGTCTTCAGTTAATAATACTGTACCAATATTGACTCATTAATTGTAATAATTTTACCATACTACTGTTTGGGTGAAATGGGGTGTGGGCCATTTGGGGACTCTTTGCACAAACTTCACAATTATTCTGAAAACCTAAAACTATTCTAAAATAAAAAAGTTTTTTTTTAAGTGTAATCATATCTGCCAATAAAAGGACTTATTCAAAAATGTTTCTAATTAAAATGTTTCTTATTTTCAAATTCGGACAATAACATCTAAACCAAGGGATGTGATATGAAATAAAAACGGTTGAACATGATAATAAATATATTAATTTATAAACATTTAAGAGAAATGAACCAATCAACCAACCAAAAGGCAATAACACCCTAAATCCTTTAGTCCACGTACATAACCTAATCCTCAATTCTACAGTTGTTGTTACCAACATTTAATCCACTTGGGCATTAGATGGCGCTCATGCTCACTTTACTGAGCAGATTGGCTCATTACTATCAGCAAAAGGACTCTCAACTGGAGATGTGCTGGAAGATTTGACTCCATGATACTTTCAGGGGCAAGTTATGAAAACAAAATCAACCCCATAATAAGGCTAAAAAAGCTTGAGTAGGATGACAAAATTCAAACAAGTAATAAAACAGGATGATAAGAAACCCCTAAGCAAGATTCACAAACCCCAAGGGCGCCTCCAATGGAGAGTTCAAGACACCCTCAGATCCACTGAAGCTATGTACTATATGCTGTGTCCACAGTATTTATTGACTTTTCAAAGGAGTGCATAGACTGCCCAAATTTTGAGAACCATTATTTAAGATTCCTTTAAGTTCTAAATCATTTATGTATCAACACCTACCAGTGGATTTTACACTTAGCATTCTTAAAATATTTGTTGATTGAATGAAGAAATGATGATGAGAATAATGAATGAAAAGGATGTCTATACTAGGTATAAATACCACTCTCTCTTCTCTAAATACTTGCAGCATTTTTTTTAACATTCAAGCCATTATATACTCATTTATCTTTGTGTCCTTCATCAGTATTTACAAACTAAGAATGGGAAGAACATTTTAGCAAGATATTTTGAACCAATGCATTATACTCAATCCTGATTTTGCTTGCCACATTATTCCAATAGGTAATAAAGGAAGTTGCTCCTAGACCAAATTATTTTTAGATCCTCCCAAAGAGGGCTAAAAATTAGAAAAAACACTAACTAACCATGAAGAGAAGACAAATAAGGGGCTAAAAAAAACTACTCAAAATTTAATTTTGTTCTTTTAGTGCTGTTTCAGTGAGTTCATGGCTAGAATCAGTCATTTGATTTAACTAGGTTTTTTTTTTGTTTTTTGTTTTTTTTTTTCTTTTTTAACCTGGGCTTTATGAAAAAAAAAAAAAAAAAAACAAACTCTCAAGTTTTAAAAGAATTTGTAGCACTTATTTGTGATTAGCAAATCATTGATCCTGTCAGAAAAATAAAAGAAAAAAATAATAGAAACTTCCTTCTTCAAAAGAGCACTTGTTGAATGAAGAACCTACACAGAATCATCATCAAAGACCAATTCTGGTGTGTGTGTGTGTGTGTGTGTGTGTGTGCATGTGTGTGTGTTGCACACAATGTCTGTTTTAGGGACTCCTTTTGCATATAAAACTCCAGAGCTGCTAGGACTGAGTTGCTTTTTGTTGACCCCATTCCTTGAAATTCAGAATAAGGAATCTGTAGTTTTAGCCAAATCAATCTCTTCATTAATAAATGAATTTCTCAATATCATTTAAGTCTAAATAATAAATGCCTTTATCTTGCTTTTGCCAGAGGAATCTGCAGTTCTCTTGTTTTAGTGTTTTTGTTTGTTTATTTGTTTTGTTTTGTGGTTTTGTTTTTTGTTTTGGGATTGGAAATGGAAACTAGGGCCCCACAAATGCTAGGTAAGTGCTCTGTCACTGAGCTACATCCCCATTCCATCTCTTACTCTTGAGTCCTGCTTCATTTACCTTTGGTTATCAGGGTTCTATAGCCTTTACATTCTGAGGAATCCTTGCTCAAATCGTGTTTTAAGACTAATCGTGTTTAAGACTAAATTTTAGCCTTTATTTGGAAAACCAGTGATCTAGTCCTGATTACAGAGCATACTATCTGCCTTAAGTGAGTCATTGATACTTTCTGTGCTTTCATATCTCTACTTATAAAATGGGGATAATAGAGCTAACCTCATAGAATAATTTTGAGGGTAACATTGTTATCCCCAGTATTCTATTGAGTACTTGTAATGCGTCACACACTGGGATAAGTCCATAAAATACAGCATCTCATTGAATTCCATTATCTCACTTAATAATTTATCTGGCACCAAAGTTGCTCTCCTGTGCCTTAAGATACACCGCCTTCAAGTATACAGGGAGCTTATATGGATTATGCTTATTAAAAAAGCCTCCAACAACTGATGTTATTACTTTTTATGAATAGCAATTTTCACAATAGAAATTGAATTACATTATGAATTTCTGCCTTACAGGAATTGCAGACCTAATTATTTAGGAAATCTTTCATTTTGGTAGAGAACTGTTCATCCTCTCCAATATCTACCTATCTTTTTATTGACATTAGTCATTAAAATTCTAACTCTCTATTTAGGATAACATGTTTCTTAAGAGTATCATAAATATTCTACATAGTTTGATTTAAAAATACATTTTTAAAAGTAACTTTAACTAGGTAAAGGTATTATCAAAAACAAAAATCAACTCATGGAAGAATATCACTTTAAAGTATAAAATAACACATTTCAAATGTAATTATGTTTTGCCACAATATTAATAAAGAGAATCATCTTATTGATAGGAATAATGTTTCAGTGTACTTTGAACCAAATAGAAATTTTAAAACATTATTTTGTGAACTTAAAAGATAGTGACAGATATATGCATGTTTAATTAAATATCTGAATCTCTAATGACTACCACAGTGATAGCAGTGGACCCTAGTTTTCTTTCCCTTTTGCCTTTAATATATGTTTGCATGAACTGGAGTACACTCAGGGGTTAGAGGGAACCTGTACATAGAAGATTTTAGGCAGTATGAGTCACTTGTTTTCAATGGGGAGGTAGGAGCAGACCATAGATTTCAAGCACTACAAGAGCTTCCATATGCTTTTGAAAGCATGAAAGCATTATCAAGAGCATGCAATTGATCTGCCTATCTTGTTTATGGTGATAACCCAACCTCCTTCACAGTGCTGTGCCTATGAAAAGCTGTCCCATAAACATATATGTACTGGGTATGTTATTGAAACTTAAGTAGTACACTGACAAATTTCTGTCTAAAAATATTAAATGTGTTACAGAGTGCAGAATGACCTTAGACTTGGGATTGACCAAGAAAGAACAGGTTAAAAGAGCCTTTAGTGAAATCTGAGTGACAATGGTGATAGAAAGGTGACTAATTATATAGACAGATAGATAGATAGATGGTAAATTGATAACACCTGGTTACTAAGACATAATATGTTAAAAAGGAGAATGCCCCAAACTCTTGCTTAGGGTGTTGGATGTCATGGATTGAAATAAGGGCTAAAGAAGGAGGAAAAAGTTCTCTCTGAGTGGAAAGAAGGTGGTGGCAGACGGTGAAGTAATTTTGAATGCAACAGTTAAACTTCAACTGGGAGATAATTTAGGTGGTTCTAGAGGCCAGGGTCATGTGGCTCTTCCAAAGGATGTGTAGCATGGGGAAAGTAAGAGCTGGATGAATAACTCTGGAACATGACTAAGAGACTTGAAATAAAAATAAGAGATATTAAAATCAGGTCAAGAGTCTAAAATTTCAGAGCAGACAAGTTGGGGTTGTAGGTCAGAGCAGACCGGAGGGTCAAAACCAGGAAGCAAAAGATGTGAAAGGAATCAAGGATGATGAAATAAAAGATGTTGAAAAAGGGGGATAATAAAACAGGACGTTTAGGACAAGTCAGTTCCATGACAGGGCCTGCCCAAGGTCCAGAGATAGAAGGAAGCTGCTAAGAAGGACATTCTTTTTGTGGTGAGCAGAGTCAAGGACCCATCTTGATAACAGGAGACCAAATTCAAGAGCTGTCCTCTGAGGGACAGCCCATCTTGAGTTTCCCTGCTCAGAGTCTGAGCCAGGCTCACTGGTTCTCTCATACAGAATCTTGTTACTGGCACTTTTCCACATACGCAAGATGAGAACATGCAATAGCTTCTCAGTTAAATGACCTTATTCTCTTGATCTTGGAAGGAAACCACAGAAATTCTTAATTTCTTAAGCCTCTAAAGAATTTTCAATCTACTAAACACAGCGCTAAAGGTCACATTTTTGAATTGTTCCTTTGCCCCACTCATTTAAAAAGAATTCAACTAAAAGAAAAATATATGCACACTTATGGAAAAAAATACCACAGATTTCTTAAAAATAAAAAAGAAATCAATGTATCTTCATAAATGAGAATTTGTACACTGAACTCACTTAGCAAGTATCCTGCCAGTTCTGCTTCATAAATATCACTCTGATTGGCTTTCCTTTTCCATTCCTGCTGTTCCTAACTTACCTGGGACTTGTTCGGTGACCTGAAGTATTACACTAATCTCCTAACTTATGTATCTCTAGCCTATTTCTCCTTCAAACTTCCAGTACATAGCTGGCAGAATGGTTCTTTGAAAACATTTATCTGAACAATTTTTCATCAATTAGCATCTCCCAATGGCGCTTAACTTGTAATAAACACATGCCTTTGCAAGGAAATTGGTTCTTAACAGTCCGACTCCTCTCAAATGACCCATCTCATCTGACATTCCTCCTGTCTTTGTAACTGTTGCTCTTAAAATACTATATGTCCTGTTGTTTTCCAAATTTATTGAATAATTTTACATTTCTGGGTTCATGCACATGCCATTTTTCTGCTTGTACCATCCTCCCTACCATAACTACCTGACAATTTCCTACTCAATCTTCAGTGTTGACCTCACATTCCCTCTCGATAAAGGCTCCCTTGACTTTGTCCACCCCCTGCCCACCCTTCACCAGCCATCATTTATCACCCCATCTTCTTCACTATCTTGGTTTCTCATATATCCCTCTTTTGTAGCATATATAAATAATAGAAGACTCTTGACAGTCTACTGAAAAGATAGGAAACATGTCTCTTTGGAAATCCAAACAGATCATCAGGAAGCACTAAATTCACAATGTCACAGCATCAAATAATTTCTCTAATTTCTCCCCAACTATTGAACTAAGAATGATATAGAGTATAAGCCACATGAATGTACAGGTGGTGAACAGTAATCTAAGCTCTCTGACTAGCTCCCTACCCAAGCCTTGTAGCATGTGTGGTTTAAATGTGTGCCTGAGTGAAAATACATTTACTACATATAGCACTCTGAACTACCTTATAGATAGTTAAGACAGAGGTGCGAATTTTATAATTACCAAGGATCAATATTATGGCATTGTGCATAACACTATTATTATTAGTTCGTTTACACTTCATGTAACTCTACATTCACTGAGAGAAAGTTCTATGTTTAATGATCTTTGTGTGAGAAACAGTAGATGTTCAATAAATGTTGAACAAATGAATAAACTCGATACATGAAATTCAATTACAATGTTTAAATAACCACAAAATGCTCATTCCTTTCTTCCCTACTTTTGAGAAAAATGACAGTCTAGCAAAAAAATGACAGTCTAGAAAAATATGATTTCTAAAGAAAATATTTTCTTCATTTGGTATTCATTTGTTTTATTTACTTATTCATTTATACACTGAAAATTTGTTGAATTCCTAATATATGCTGCATCTTATTCTAGGTTTGGGGATATAGGAATGAATAAGATTATGAGATATCTGTACTTACTGTGTTTTTAAAATGGAGACACAATATGCAAATAAATAAAAATCCCATACTCCCATAAATTCATGTTTTCAATAACCCATGTTGTTTTTAAAACCTGGGAAGGAGTTAGGGGAAGATGGGGATTGAAGCTGGAAGGAAAAATCAGTGGGTGTGCTCTGTATTGCTGCCACCACACAGTATAAACTCTGAGGTTTGCAGCTTCAGATTCTGAAGGCTTTCAAATTCTTGTGGTTTTCCCAACCTCTCTGTGTAAAATGCATTGCCAATCTAATGATTCAATTTTCTTTTTAATTTCTAGGAGCCAAGTGTGTGACTCTACAAATAAGCAACTTCCCCAGAAAACTCAGAGGTGTATTTAAAAGATCTTACTTTTGTCATAGGAACCATTTCTTAGCTAGGAAGGGAAGTGATAACAATATAAAGATCTTTAGTGAGAGCTGCTCTTTAGAAGTTCAGGAAATTTTAATTAGAAATCATTTTCTGCAACAACACTAGCCAGCTTATTATTGTAAAATAAGCAGGGAAAAATGACTTCTTCAATGACAAAATAGTTTTTTGTTTTTTTTTTTTTAATTTAGAATATATCCTACCTGTCAGAGTGGTCACAACTAATAATACCAGGCTAGGAAGAATGAAAATAGCTTGATAGTTTCTCACAATTATACCTTCATTTGAAAAAAAATTTCCCCTTTACATGTCTTTCAAGATCCAGCTCAAGGATCACATTTTCCATGAGGAATTTTTTTTTAATCTCTTCTCTCAAGACAATTAGTCCTTACTTCCTCAGGTCCTTTAGACCCTATGTACACTTCAACTAGTTCAATGATCACAATGGATATTAATTACTTCACTTATAAACTTATTTCCTACTGTAGATTGCAACCTTCCTGGGTGTGTGTAACATCTTTAATCTCCAGAAGTTATTAACCTGTTACAGTAGGTTGAATGAGTAAGCATAGTTTATTTTCTATATTCGCATAACCAAATATACCATTCTCAAATGATAAGGAAAAGATAGAGTTACTCCTTAAATGGCAAAACAGCTTTCATAGATATATTATAGTTTGATGTTCTGATAAATGTAATATTTAATGACCAGAAGACATTTAAATACCAAATGCTGTAGCTGTCTTTCCATACTGCCATCAACTTATCCAGGCAGTGGTGATGACAAAGCATCTTCCTGAAGGAAAACAATGCAAAAATGTTATACTGACAATGAAATGTGCAACAGGTTAGACCCCATGAACCCAAATGGGAACAAGAAATTCTTCAAGCCATCTTTAGGATAGAAACAGTCTCACTAGAGAAACTAAGGAATGAAAATCAACTGGTTCATTTGCAAACTTATGATCACAAGGCAAATGGATAGATAAGGAAGCTTGATACAGGATTAAAAAAACTAGAAACATACTGGAAGAATTGGAAGAATATATAGGTTTCATAAAAGCTATTCTTACTCTCCTATCTCACCTGCTACAAGATCACATGCAGATATTCAGTCCCTGAGAAAAAAAATAAAGAAATGAAAAACTCATATTTGGAATAATGACAGGCAATTTTCATCTAAAGTTATTTGTTATGTTTTTTTTTTTTTTTTCAGCACTGTAATGCTTTCTGTAATACTTGTTTCCCAGCAAAGCAACTCATTGGCTCCCAAATGTATTTCCAATCAAACTCATCAAAAGGATTCATACATTTTCTAAATTGGTGCTCTTTAAAATGTTGGCGGTAAACCTTTAGTGGGTCATAAGATTGAGAATTTAAATTTTTACATTAATATTTTGTGTAAATTATATGTATCTTGAATATAAGTAGACATATGTGGGTGCTCTGGGTCAGGATGCAAAATGCACTTCTTATGAGTGGTAGTTCAAACACTTAAAAGCTGTTGTTCAAAGGAGCATGAATAAGCTAAGCATGATTAGTGGATATATATGCCTAAAATATGTTGACAGGGAGCTGTAAATAAAATTTCCTCAAGAATTTAACTGTCACTTGGTGTGGTGGCACATGCCTGTAATCCTAGCAGCTCATGAGGAAGGAAGATGGTGAGTTCAAAGCCAGCCTCAGCTGCTTAGTGAGGTTCTAAGCAACTTATGAAGACCCTGTCTCAAAATAAAACATAAAAAGGGGTAGGGATGTGGTTCAATAGTTAAGCATCCATGAGTTCTATCCCTAGTATAAAAAAATAGAATTTATCTCTCTAAACACTAGCTAAAGCATCATTCTCTCCTTTTAATTTTACAGAAGTCTTATCATTAGTGTCTAAAGTTAAAAGAACATCTATTTAAAGATCACTTAAAAGCATTGACTTTTATTAAAATCAAAAGTCTAGTTTATGATATTAACTCTTGAGTAGAATGAAAACACAAAACACTGGCTCTTAGGGAAGTAGAGCTACAGAACCTAGCTACCATGTTTTCCTCATGTGTGAGCCAACCAGTAGTAGGGCACGGGCCAGGGACACTGGGAAGAGAGGAGCTGGGACAGGGAACCTGTCCTTTTAGGCAATAGGAGAGAATAAGGATACAGGGTGTTGTGATTTGGATATGAGATGTATACCAAAAGCTCCTGTGTTAATGCAGGAATGTTCAGATGTAAAGTGATTGGGTTATGAGAGGTATACCCTAATCACCCCAGTTGGAATGGACTAGGACTGGGTGGTGACCGTGGGCATTTGTGGTATGGCTAGATCAGATGGGTCACTGGGGATGAGCCCCTGGAGGGTACATCTTTCCTGTAGCCCTAGAGCTGACTCTGTCTCTCCTTCTTGATCCTGTCATGAGTTGAGCAGCCCTCCGCCACTGGACCCTTCTGCCATGATGTGCAGCCTCACATGGACCCAGAGAAGTTGGCTGTCTATGGACCAAGACCTCTGAAACTGTGAGCCCCAAATAAACTTTCCCTCCTCAAAGTTGTTCTTGTTGGGTATTTTGGTCATAGGTACACAAAGCTGACTAACACACAGGGTCAGAAGATGAAGGAAACATGACAATGGGATACACAAACTTAAATATCAGAGGCAACTGGGAAACATCTCTCTTAGAAATACTATCCATCCTCTCTTGAAAATGAATTCACCAACATCTCCTAGATTATAATCCTCAAACTCCTAGAGACTCCAAGATATTTAGTCACATATAAACTGTCGACTCTAAGTGGCCATTCAGGCTGTATGACTGACTGTAGATGTGAATTGGGAACTAACAGCCTGCCATCCTATCTCTCCAAGACAAATAAATCTTAGTCCCTTTATGCCTGTAAAACAGACAATAAATGATGATTTAATAGTAATGAATATTTAATAGCACTTTTCAAATGCACTTTTAACTAATTTCATCTTTTGAAGAACATGAAATAGGTTTATGATTTTTCTCAGAGAAAACTCAGAGGTGATATGACCCATACAAGTTCACAAACCCAGCAATTAGTGGAGCAAGAACTAAAACCTAAGTCTTTGCACTCTAAATCCTTTGCCCTTTGATTAAACTGACCTGCTTCTCCACTTGAGAGAGAACAGAGAAGAACCAAAATCAAAGACATACTTTGTTTATGTGATAGCTCTGCCCTTGGCCTGCCTTCGCCTTAAGAATACTAAGAATATCCTATAAACCTGTGGATATTGCTCTGGATTCTTTTATTTACGTACTTTCACAATAGATTGAAAAAATACTATATTTCATGGAGTGTAAGGTTCTACCAATTCTAAAAGGCATTATTTCATGTACTACTAAAAAACCAAAAAAAAAAAAAAACAAAAAAAAACAATCAATTAAACCATGACATAATGCATTCATGTCTCTTCCTAGAATTTCCTAGAATTTAATTACTAAAATATGTCTTTTACCTAGATGTTTTTTATCATATTCTTTCTGTACACACATGAAACTACAAACAAATAATTCTGTGAAGTTATTTCTAAAGTTCCTCATTTTCAGGGTCTAATTCTTTTGAATCATCATTGAAATTGGAGGTACTGTTGTCCATTTTTTCCCACTTATGTCCTCTTAAGAGGGTCCACTCATCAGCAAGCTTTGAGGATGAAACTTCTGAATTTTACCAGGAAAAAAAAAAACACAGAAGGATGTTTGCCAACAGTCACTCTAACCTGTAGTTTTGCTTCAAATAATCCTTTAGTGGTTTGTAGGTTTAAACATCAAGAGTTGTGTTTGTGTACATATGCCATCAGAAATATTAACATCTTCACATACATGCAGACGGTGGTATGTACCTTGCCTGGATGACTTTTGGGTGACACCAGTAACTGGAAGACATATCCTGGGTTCAGTGATGATAAATAGGAAGGGGAACAGTGTGTATTTTAGAAGTGATGAAATAAAATATTGTTCTTGTGTGTGTGTTTTTTTTTGTTTTGTTTTGTTTTTTTTGTTTTTGTTTTTTTTTTACTTTCTCTTTAAAAGAAATAGGAGGGATATGTGAATTAAGACACAACAAACCCAGTTCCTTCTAGGAAATCAAGCAAAATAAAACAAAATAAGATAAATAATATTCAAAATTATTTAATGAAGATAAGTTGAACCTAACAGTTAACATTTACTGAACACTTACAGAGTGAAAGACACTGTTTTACATTATTTCTAATTTTTACAACTCTCTATAAAATGCTTTGTAATTTTTACAGATCCCAGTACTGAAACTAAGAAGGAGCAAACAACTTGTCCATAATGCAGAGATAGCACATGTCAAACTCTTCATTCTAACCCAAGCAAGGCACTGCATGGCCTCAGCTATAAACCTCAGTTCTCTCTTCTTCTCCATCTGAGTTTCCTACTATTCATCTCTTTTGGAAACTGAGTTTTTCCTACTTCTTTCATTGCTTTCCCTCTCTTCTTTCTTTTATTTGCTTCACTCATCAAATACTTCACAGTGACCAACAAGATACATCAGTTCTCTGGAGACACTCTGTTGGAAATGTGAGTTGTCCTATTCTTTCCAGGAGTTATCCAAAAGCATCAGGGGAGGGAAGGCCTCCTTTCCATTACAGTAGCCATACTGAAGTTCAGCTCCTCAATTCCCCTGCAGGTGTAATTGAAGTAGCATCTCTCTGGTGTGCCATACAGAAGTGCTTTTGTACGCCTCACTGAGAAGGGATTTCCTTGCTGGAAAGAGGCATGGGAGTGGAAACAGATGTGTTGAGGGGAACTGCTCAGGAGCTGGGAATATTTCCCTGACAGGTCTTATTTTCCATGGTCGATCACAGGGCAGTGATGTGATTAAATAATATTCAAGGAGGTTTGTTTCAGCAATCTTGTTTTTTTGTCTCCAGACCCTATTTAGGTTGTTTTCTCTGCTTGAAATGCTAAGACCCTGAGCTCCTTCTGTGATGGTTCACATCACTACTTCCATGCCCAGCTAGAAATGATTACTCACTCTTCTCTTTACATCTCCTAAGAATCTTAGCTCCTTATGATATTACTTTCATGTGTAGCTGAATGATCTCAGAGCAGAAAGCATGCCTCCTTCGACCCTAGTATCCTCTGTGGCAGTGCTGTTCAACAGAAAGACAATTCAGACCACAGGTGTAAGGTGCATATGCAATTTAATAATTTTTAATAATCATATTAAAAATAAAAGAAAGCTGAAATTAATTTAATAAATTTTATTTAACCTAATACATCCAAAATATTGTCATTTCAAACTGTAATGATATTAAAAACTGTTCACGACTTTTTAAATATTCCTTTTTGAGAAGATCTTTGAAATCTCCTCTGTATTTTTCATTTATAGCACATCTTAACTCAGACTATCCCTATCTAACTGGCTGAATAGCACTTGTATCTTGGGCTACCACATTTGACAGCAGTTCTAGAGTTGCACACTGAAGCTTGCATAGGAGCTGGGGAAGTCACATTTTTATTGAATGGAAAAGATAATACAATAGAAAGATCAGCAAGGTGTGATGGCACTGTATATCATAGGAGAAAGAAGAGGGAATAGAACATAATTATAAAAATGGAGTGTTGGAGAACTGGCTCTAGTGTTCCACTAGTAGAAACCAAGGAATTGTTGGAAATAGGAAAATTCAAGGTACCAAAATAAATGGTTAGACATTTTATATCACTATCAAAATTATTCTGCAAGAAACAAATGTAAGCCTTTTAACAAAAGTGGGATGTTCTACTAGCACTACTGATACATAGATACTTGGATATCACAATGGTGATAACGATACAAGGACAAATACATGTACCTGCTCCTTGTTTTGCAGACACAAGCAATTACCAGGAACATGACAGACTGTCATCAAATAAAATGTCACAATCAAATTCACTGAATTATTTTAGTTCTTAATCTAGATAAATGCTACATGAATTTGACATTAATTTGTACTTAATGCATATAGTGAAACAGGCAAAACTAAATAAAATTATGACATTCGAATGTGTAACAAGGCTGCTCATTTTGCTTTTCTTGATCTAACAGATTAATCACTTGATAGAAATGAACCCTGTATATTCACTTAGTATTGCTTACCTAGCAATTACTAGTTTTCAACTGAATGCATTTAAATCACTTTAGCACAGTTCATGTTGTTATCAAAATGCACTCAAAAAAATCAAATAATAAGTGGAAATAAAGTAAGCACATAGAATTTCAAATTTACGGATTTTCAATAGGCAAGAATTTTTAAGGTTCTGAACTTCAGAAGCATTCATTTCACAAAGATTTGATTTTTGTTCAATGAAAAAAATAAGTAAATCTAAGAATTTTCTTCAAGCTTTAATAATAAAGAAAAGTAAAAAAAAAAAAAAAAAAGTAAAACATTCTTCTGATCTGCAATAGAGTCCCATTTATGTCATAACATCACACTGCTAAATTGCCACCACCCAAGCTAAGACACTGGAAGTGGTCTTTTATTCCTTCATGTACCTCATTTAATCAAATCTTAGGTTCTATCAAGTTAGATTCATATGTAGTTTTGAACCCTTCTGTGTCTTTACACTGCTTTAGTTCAAGCTTTCATTGGCTCTCGCAGGGTGCTACAATAACTTCCTAATTGATCTTTCTGTTCCTAAGTTTATCCCACAATACTACCATACTCATCAGTTTCCTGCTCGATAAAAGTCGTGCTCCTCAGTCTGACCACAAAGCCTCCCATGATGTGGTTTCTGCCCAGCACAGCTGTGTTTCTTTACTTTGCAACACTGGGTAACCCTCCTTTAACTTTGTATTAATTTGTGTTTCAAGATTGCAGCTGAAATTGGTTTCTCCTCTATCTTTCATATGCTACACATATACTAACTGTTCTGTACTATAATCATGTGCTTATGTATCTGTCTCTTCTACTGGTGTATACGCTTATTGAAGTCAGAGAAAACCATTAATTTTTTTTAGAAAAGAATCTAGTTACTTGCAGAGTATAGCATATGGCAGGACCTTGATAAGCAATACTCAGCAAATGTTTGCCAAAATGAATTATGTCTACGAACATGCCCAGAGTTGGATACAAAATTCCAAAGTTTAATACAGTATTCAGAAAACTAAAAACTTACTGTTTTTTTCTTTTGTAATTCCCTAGCTTAAGAATCTACCCCAATCTTAGATGAATCATGCTCTAATTTAGAAGTAGGTCAGAAATGAACTACCAAGAAGATTGTGGATGTACAATATACATCATTACTAAATTAAAAGTATACCTATCCACCGTCCATTACTGCATTGAGGAAAGGAAATACAGTCTCCTGTCACTCAGATTTGAAAATGGTACTGAAAATAAGGAAATTGAAGAGTATGTGAGAGCCTTTGCAAACTTCCACTAGAGTAAATATCTTTCTGTGTTTCCATCAAAATTAATGTGTTTTATAAACCACCAGAATGGTTGCCTTTTAACAAAATTTAACTTTGTCTTATACAAGTGTCCCCACATATATCCTTTTGGCTTTATATTTTTTAGGTATTTTGGGAAGACATGTTTATGCAAACTAATGGGCAGAAAGGTTTCCTTGGTATGTCTTACAAAGAGCTTTTCTTAGGTGCTATTTGAAAAGCAATATAGATCCTGTATTACTGAGTGAAAACAGAGCTTTCAAGGACTTGCTTAAAATTTAAAAACAGTAATTTGCCATCGCAGAATGGTGGGGCTGGAATGGGGGCAGAATTAGTATTATGGTCCATGTAAAAATGGCTAATTATATTTCTTGTCAAAATTATATACTGGTGAGAACCTCTATTGTCAAAATGGGTAATGATTGACTTCTCTTTGTCCTTAAACCACAATATGCTGAAGTGCTACCATTCTAACGTTTCCTAAGAGGATTTCTAACCAAGTATTTTGATTTTTAGCTCCTGAACATAAACTCCTCTATGAAAAATTAATAAGTGATACCTGCTAATTACTAAGGAAAAGAAAAAAGAACTTATTAGATTTAAATGAGAAAAAATAACCTTTAAATTCACTATGAGTTTATAGAATGTAAAAAGGAAATGAAGGATTGAACTATTTAGCACAAATTTATTCCTCCTAAATAATTCACAGTAAGTGCTACTACTAATCATTAGATTATAGTATTTAGATTGAAAATTATTTAGCTCCTGTATTTTTGTTTCATGGCATCTGTATTTATAAGGGCCTTCATAAACCCCAGTGATTCTTGGGGAATGTATAGTAATATGTGTATACATACAAACACATCTCTTTTAAAAAATAAATGAGAAGTAATTTGTCTAATTGGCTCTCACTGTCTCAAAAAAACAGTGTAATTTGTTAACCAAATTATTATACCATTGTGTGTTATATCTCTCATTAAATTGTATCCCATTTTAAAACAATAAAATTCTATCAAATATTTATTTTAATTACCATCTGTTGCCACATATCATTATTTCATTGGATTGAGATTTTAATATTCAAATACTGTTTCTGGCACAGGATAAGCACTGATCAGTGTATACCATAGCAATAAGAGCTAAGGAATACTTCCTTCTTAACCACTACCCAATGTATACAAATAGGGAATAAGTAGTGACTAAATGCATTTAATGGCTGCCCCAAGGTGCGACCACAACTACTCTGAGTAAACTGTATTTGTAACCTTAGCCTCTTTGGTCACTGTCATACATTATCCAGAGTTCTTCAAGCATTTCTTAAATCTCACCATAGTTTTGCAGTAATGAGCATAGTAAATATGTTTACTATCTAATGTAACTTCAGTTCATACCCTTTTCATTAGACCTTTGATCTCAAATTTGTATATTTGCAATTATTTCATTAGTCTTTATCAGTATCTGTTACAGATACAAGCACTGAATTTCCATCTTCAGCCTCATCATTAGGACAAGGAAATTAGGGCAGGAATAAAAGGGTTTTCTTTTTGGCTAATGGTTCCAGACACTGCATAGCAAAGTAGAAGCCATGAATGAAAGTCATGGGAATCTGAGCAGCATTTCAGTGCCCGAACCCAAGAGGTGACCAATACCGGGGAGCAGCAGCTCATAGTACAAGGGAAAAATTTGCTAAATTGTTCTAGGTTTGATTTATCATTCTGTCTTATACGGCCATGTGATTAGGGCAAGTCACTTCATTTTCCTGATTGTTTCTTTTATAAAATGAGGAAATCAAGCCATACTTCATAAGATTGCCATAGAAAGGTGCTCTAACATAATACTCGACACAAAGTATACTAATACAAGTACTAATGAAATGATGATGTTGATGATATTTGAATAAATAAATGCAGATTACAGTCATGGAAGAAAGTAATAAATAATATGCATATCTATCTTCAGAAATAATATTCTCTATCTTCCTTCTTCCTGTAAGTAAATCTCCTTGCCCTTCCAGTACCGAACTCCATTCAGTTTAACAGTGATCCAATAAAACAGCTGGTGGAAATGTTAAAGAAGAGAAGGAGTTCATTCCTTTGGAACTTGAAAAGTCACATTACTACACAAAGTGAATCAAAGGATAAGAATCAAAAATCAATATTGTGACATTTTTTTATTTACATATATAAATAGCCATGACCATGTGGTTTATGTTCAATATCACTGAGGCTGACATTGGTGGTGCAATATGGAAATTACGTGAGAAAATCTGTTGGTTCAAGGTATGAGAGAATTTTCCCAGGGAACTTAGGGAGAAAGCATCATAGGAGAAGGAATGCCAGGAGGAAACAAAATGGAACTTTGGTCAAATCTTTTTCCATTCTGTTACACAACCAACCACAGTGTTTCAAGCACCAAAAGCTGTTTTATGAAATAACAAATGTGAGAAATGCTGGGTTAAATTTCTTAACCTTGAGTCTTTTCAGAGTCTTTAAAATGCTAACATGCTCCGTGAAGACGATGCTTTCCAAAGTTACTCCATCACCAGGTAGTCATTTCACAGACACTGTTCACAATGCATGAAGTCGGTTTCAGGATTGCTGTTCTAGAAAATTCTTTATAATAAGAAGAAAGCAACAACTGCCTAAAGAACAATTTGCTAAAGGTGCTTATTAGAAACAGTGGTGAGCCCAGCTGTAGAACACTCAGCAGCAGACAGCAAAAGGCGTGTGCCTCCCTGGGGTTTGCATTTTATTCCCCTCTATCCATCTCTTCTGTTTCCCGCCCCCCCCCTCCAGTAACTAGAAGATAATTGACTGCAATTGTGATTTTGTGAGACCTCTATATGGATAAAGCACCTGTAGACGGACATGCATATGCACACATGTGTTATCCCATGAGAGATCCCATGAGACAGATTAGCAGGAATGCTGAGGAGGGGTTAAGAGTGGAGGTTTCAGGAGGGGCTGTATACACAGGAGTTCCTAAACACAAAGGACCTCATGGAAAGTTCCAGCTGATGTCAGGGCTGCTGTACCCTGACTTGTTCACTTGCCCTTCAACAGGGCGTTTTACAAGACACGTGTTACAACAGCAATCCTGTGGCTCCCCTGGCAGCGGTATCCTAAACACAACAGCTGACAGTAGGAAGAGGCAGCCAAAGCTCACAGAGGCTGGGTGGGATTTCCCAAATTCTTCAGTTCTCATTTCCTCCAAAGAAAATGAAGAGATAAAAAAGAATAGTTTCTTTAAAAAAGATTTTAAGGGTATGGTGGGTGGCTGAATTATTATGATACACCTTCAGAGTATAAAAATTACAGGTAATTTTCTCTTTTCTAAAAGGTGATTATGATAATAGAGCTCTGCTCTTAGGAGACTAAAAGCTCTTTCTCCACAAAAAGTGCAAGCAAAGACTCTTAAAAATGACAACTGTCAAAACAATAAATCTGAAACAAACATGCCAAAGGATCCTGAGTCACTCACTCAGAAGCCAACTCTGTCAGCGAGTAAGGGACACCTGGCTGTGCAGACATGCATGTGCTGGGCAGGACGGACAGGCTGTTCTCCTCACTGCATGCACATGAATGGGGACAGCAGGAAACAGCAGCTGAGGTAAAAACAGGAGACACAGCACTTCATTATGCAGCCCTTCTGTGTCCCCACCTGTTTGTTCTCTCAGGGAGCTGGATGTTCTTTACCCATTTATAGATTCCGAAACAGTGACAGATGAGACTCAGCACCATGCAGTATGAACCCAAGCAATCCTGATTTCTAGTTTCTTAGAAATTCACTATGCTCTTTTTTAACTGACCTTGAGAGCATGACTATAATTTCTCAAAACTTCAGTTTATGGCTCCAGGTCATGTGATTTTAATTATATTAATATGCCATCACTTACCTTCTTAGGTAAACTAATTTAATTATCTTTCAGCCACTGTTCTCCAAGCCATGGGTCTTAAAATTACTTTAGGGAGTTTTGTACAGCATTGTTTAATTAAATAGAGCAGACCAGAATGGAATAACAGAGCACAGTATGGAATAGAAAATATCAGACTGCATTGTTCTTCGTAAGGTTAGCTATCATTTTATAAACTTTTGTCTCCATATGCCCAGTAGAATTAGATATACTTTCCTTTCTTATTGTTGTTTATAAGAATAAAATATTTGAAATGCATTGTTTTAGGTGATAGTCGGGTATCAAGAATTCCTTTGCTCTGTGGAATCAGTCAGGTTTTGTGCCTCAAGACAATGTATCAGATCCTCTTGCTAAGCTACTTTGCAGTTCTTGGGCCCACCTCTGAATTCAGATGTAGCTGTTGGATAGTTCCAGGAAGCTTTTAGACTCTCTTGGCATTTATAACCTCTTGACCTGTTCATGCCTCTTTTATAATTTTTATTTTATTTTTATTAGCAAATAATTTTACTGTACCTATTTATGGGATACAATGTGATGTTTCAATATATGCATACATTTTGGAATGACTGAATCAGGTTAATTAGCATATCCATCCCTCAAATATGGATCATTTCTTTGTGGTAAGAAAATTATAAATCCTTTCTTATAGCTATTTAAAAATACACAATACATTATTAACTATTGTCATCATGTCATGTAATAGAACTTTTTTCTCCTATCTAACTGAAACTACATACCCATTAACATCTCTTCTTTTCCTGTCCACTTCCACACGCCAGTCCTGGTAATAGCCATTCTACTCTCTACTCTTTGAGTTAGAACTGTTTTAGATTCCATACATAAGTAAATCACTTAGTACTGTTTCTCTGTGACTTGCTTCTTCATTTCATGTGTTTTGTAGGTTTATCCATGCTATCTCAAAAAGAAAGAATTTCCTGGTTTTTAAGGGCTAAAGAGTATTCCATTGTATATACATAATACATTATTTTAATGTATTCATCTACTCTTAGACAGTTAGGTTGCTTCAATGTAATATTTTTAATATTGAATATAATATACCAAATATTTTGGTTATTCAACAAAGGTGCCAAGAACACAGCATGGGAAAACAACCGTTAATAAACAGGGGTGGGAAAACTTAGAAGAGAAATGTAGAAGGATGGAAATGGTTTCTTTAATATCACCCCCTTTTACAGGAATCAACAAGAAATAGATTAAAGATTTAAACATAAGACCTGAAACTATAAAACTTATAGAAGAAAACATTAGAGGAAAGTACTATGACATTGGCTGGGCAGTAATTTTTTGGATATGACTCCAAATGGACAGACAAAAAACACAAAGAAATAAATGGTATTGCATCAAACTAAAAGGTTCTGCACGGCAAAGGAAGCAATTAATACAGTAAGGAGACGACCCACAGAGTGGGAGAAAATATTTCCAAATCATGCATTAGATAAAGTACTAATATCCAGAATATACAGGGAACTCAAAAACTACTCAGTTACAAGAAAACAAATAAGCCTATTTAAAACTAGGCAAGGTACTTGAGTAGAGAGCCCTCAGAGGAAGATATATAAATGACCAACAGATAAATGAAAAATGCTTAACATTTTTAATCAGCAGACAAATGCAAATTAAAACCAGAATGAGTTTTGGCAAGAAGGTTGAGAAAAGAGAATACACTGTTGACAGCACTTAAATTAGTGCAGACATTTTGGAAAAAAGTATGGAGTTTCCTCAAAAAACTAAAAATAGAATTACCACATCATCCACATTACTGGTTAAACACCCAAAGGAATGAAAATCAGCATATTGAAGGGATATCTGCATTCTCATGTTCACTGAGCATTATTCACAATAACCAAGATATCAAGGGAAAGAAGAGGCACTAGGGAATAAAATCAATAAATTATGCTATGTGCATACATGAATATATCACAATGAATCCTACTTTTATGTATAATAATAATGCACCAATTCAAAAAGCAGAAGGGAGACCAATGAAGTAGAGAAAGGGGATCAGGGAGAGGAGAAATACTGGGGAATCAAACAGCAAATTTACATTATGTGCATTTATGAAGATGTCATAATTAACCCCACTATTATGCATAATTACAATTCATAATAAAAAAATGTAGCAGTAATAAAAAGGTTATCACCCATGACTTTTACTTTCATTTGATGTTTCCCTAATGCTGCAGAACCTACTGAGGTAAGTCATCACAGCCTGGAAGTACTGCCTGGAATCCACATGTCTCATTTGATTAGTACAAATCAAATATTTCATTCTTATTAGTATCCATTTATAGTGCTATGTGATTGATTTCATTTACGATAGCGTTGTTTTTTATTTTTATACAATTTTAATTTATACTAACCACCCCACAACCAAGGCATTTTCCCAGTCTAGTGGTTTTAGCAGCATAGTTGATGTAGAACATTTTCTATATTTTATATTAAATAAGATCTTCATCAGAAATGCAGTTTCCTTTTTTTTCTCCTTATATTTCTTTCTTTTCTCTTGGGAAATCTTTTCAAGGTGTCCTTGAATTATGAGAATAGAAACACACTTGATAGGTCCTACTTGTCAATCAAATTGACAGCTATGAAATAAAATCAGTCATTCTGCTAAAGTATAACTTTAAAAGATGAATTTTTAGCTCAGCACTTTAATCCTATGAGTGCTTCTTAAATGAAAAGATGATGCCTGATTAATACTGTCTATGTGCCATTGCATATTAATTCACATGTCTAATTTTTAAGGATACTATCTTAAAAGGATAAGGTTGTTATGTAAAATATATGACTAGTTCAACTATTGGTAGTTATACTTTTCTATTTAGCACTGTAAAGGGTTGATAATGACAATGCTAATAACTGGTTAATGGCAGAAATAGCTAATTATTCAAACTTTGGAAACTTAAGTGAATTTTGCAAGTAGTCCCTTAGATTTAAGATATTGCAATGTACATATACCAAAAAGAAAAATCTACTCTGTTTCTAGAGTCTTGTCAGCTAAGGCAGTAAAAGATGGACAGCAGAATGAGAACTCATCTATTTAATTAAACCCAGCTTATGAAAACTTGACTGGTTTTATTGTCCTATGGCAATCATCATGATACAATTATTAGACCATATCACATTCTCTTTTCTTTTAGTGCTTCCCTTCTTGGGATTTGACACAAGACCTGGTTTTCTATATGTCTGACCACTGACATGAATATTATTATACTATAATCCAGAGTCCTAAGCTATGGTTATTAATAGACCACATGTAGATACTGGCAAGTATTTTCTGATTTATTTTTTAAAATGAACTTCCATCTTTTAAATTTAAAATATGAAGTCAATATTATACTATCAAATAAGCTATCAAATAGGCTTATTCGTAGAAGTAAATTATAGAATAAATTGATTTTCTATATCTTTTTAATGTCTGGTAACTAGCACAGAGTCGTATCTTTAAAATATTTTAGATGGAAAAAACAATGTATGAAAAAAATGAACAAAGAAAGAATATGGGTACACGGAGACATCATTTTTCTTCTTGTTGGATCCAACATTCTGCATTAGTGTATCAGTTTTCATTTACTTAACCAACATCAATAAATTGCTGACACTACAATATACAAAGATAGGAAGGACAAGACCTCAGACCTGAATGTTTTTAAAGTCTAATATATAAAAACACAAAAATTTATACAATTTGTTTACCAATGATTAATTATAACAAATCTTATTAATCTCCTAAAGTAGTAAATAATTACTATTAAAGAGAATGTGACTATTGAGGATGACTTCAAAGGATTTGACCTGGGCCAAATACAGTAAAGAACAAGTAAAGAAACAAAAGCAAGATAAATGTAGCAAGCAAAACAGTAATAACATACCTAAAATAAAGACACAGTAACATGCAGGAAAGATTTATTTAATAGGATATAGATTTGAGAAACTACCTTTGAAACAAATTAAAGGTACTGATTAGGATTTAGTCTTTATTTCACAGACAACAGAGAGCCAACAGAATGACTGGTTTTTGTGTCTGACCATATGTGGAAAAGCAGAATGTGATATAGTTAGAGGGGGAAGCTTTCAAAGAATATGAAGATTTTGTATTGGTAAAAGAGGAAATTTTGTTGATAAACTGGACCAGTGGAAAGAGAAAAGTGGAAGAGGTAAAGAGAAAAACATTTGAAAAGAAGAACAATGTTGGGAAGGGACATGGAAAAAAGTTGAGATCATTCATATTGATGTCTTCTATTATTAATTTAATTAGCAAAGAAAGAGACTGCTGAGAATAAAAGTAGCAATGTTAAGAGGTGAAAACCCCCCATTATATGTCTTCATCCGCTTATCAGCGAGATCATTCGTCCTTTAGTTTTTTGAGATTGGTTTATCTCACTTAGCATGATATTCTCCAATTTCATCCATTTGCCTGCAAATGCCATAATTTTATCATTCTTCATGGTGGAGTAATATTCCATTGTATATATATGCCACAGGACATATAATGGGGGGGTAGGAGGGGTTAGCATTAGGGTTAGGGTTAGGTTTAGGGTTAGGGATAAGGAGGGTGGTAAGAATGGAGGAAGGAAGGACTGTATAGAGGGAAAAGCAGGGTGGGAAGGGTGGGGGGAAGGGAAAAAAATAACAGAATGAACCAAACAATATTGCCCTATGTAAATTTATGATTTTTAATTAAAAAAAAAAAGAGGTGAAAATCATTTGCAGCAATCACAGGTGGGGGACACCAATACAAGATTCTTGCAGATTTAGTGTTCAGTTGAATTAAAATGGTATGCATTTGTAATGAATATTTAATGACTATTATTCTGTAATTTTCTCCAATAGTACACATCAATTGTAGAGTGATAATTTTTAACCTGTAGTCCAGTATGATGGAAGATAAAGAACAGTAAAACCTGAGTCCAGGTAGGAGCAATGTTGAGATAGCAGGCAATGGGATCCTGGCTACAGAAGGTGTTAGAGTTTGGATTGTGCCTGGCTCCCTCCTTCCTAATTCATAGTTGAATTCCTAGTCTCTAATATCTCAGAATGCAACCTTATCTGGAAACAGGATCACTGCAGATGTGCTTTAAATTAATATGAACTCCAACTAGAGTATGGAGGACCCATAAAACAATATGACTGGTGTCCTTATAAAAAGAACAACTTTGGACACAGAGGCACATGCACACAGGGAGGTGCCCTGTAGATTTCAGCAATGCTGCTACAAGCCAAGAATTACCAGACTCTGGAAGAGAGACCTGGAACAGAGCTTTCCCTGGTATCTTCGAAGTCAGCTCAGGGCTGCCCACACTTTGATATCAGATTTCCAACCTCCAGAACTGTGAGATAAATTCCTGTTGTTCTAAGATACCCAGTTTGTGAGCCTTCATTATGGGAGCCATAGTAAACTGAAAGAGAAGAAAAACAGCCGAGATGAATGGAAAGCCTAGGAATGGATAACTGGACATCGCAGTGATCAGTGAGGAAATGAGACAAGAACCAATGGCTGTGATTAGGCAAGGATGTTTGGAGTTGAGAGTCTAGAGTGGAAATGGTTCTAAGCTGGTGTGAGTCCAGAAGCAGGGCTTTGTGTGGATTTCTGAGGTACTCTGCTTTTCAAGGAATGGTTATGACATGCTAAAATAGATATATATATAAATAGAAATATAAAATAGAAATATTTATATGAATGTAGATTTTTTTGTCATATTTTTTCCATATGTAAATAGTGTTTATATCCTGATAGTTGTATGTAGTATATAAACTAATCTTATACTTATTTCTTTGACATATTTCAAGATGGTAACAAATAAAAGAAATGAGGGAAAATTTTCATAAGTGAAGATGCACTATTATGTTCAAACCTCTACTTTTTTAAAAATGAATATGTTGTGAGGATGGGATGAGACAGAAGAGGCCATGGGAATTTAGAAGGTACGTGTTTGTTGTTTTTACCCCTTTTACAAACCAGAAATAACTGGTTCAGAAGGTCAATAGGAGATGTTCGGATGTATCAAACTATAAATGTTTTATTAGCCAAAGGAATCATTTGATTGACAATATGTCAATGTTCTACATTAAAAGGGGAGAAAATCTGTTTGGCAACTTTGGTTGCCTCATATTCATGAGGAGAGGCTCCTGCAAAAGGAAGACTAAATCTGAAGAGAAAAATTAATAGTTTTTAATTGAATTAAAATGAAACAATAAAAGTGGTAATACTCTAGTAATAGAAAAATGACACTAAGAAAAAATAATTGACCCTTCTACCACAGATCTGTGTAACGTCTCCACCTTTTTCATACGATCTCAAAACACCCTTCCAGCCAATACTTCTTCTGTCATAATGAATTGCTGCTGGAGAAACAGCAACAATAACAAAATCTATAAGATGGTTCCTCCCTCTCCTGGCTAGATTTATCTTCTTCATTAGCTTCCTTGGTAAATTTCAGATGTTCAAGTCCCACTGATATCCAGTTATACAACCTGGATAAAATCAAACACTCTTGTTAAATATTTTTTATTGCATGTGGATAGGGAGTTGTCCCCTAAATTTTCGACTGTTTAAAATCTTATCATTTTTTTTCTTTTTTTATTGTAAACAAATGGGATACATGTTGTTTCTCTGTTTGTACATGGCGTAAAGGCATACCATTTGTGTAATCATAAATTTACATAGAGTAATGTTGTTTGATTCATTCTGTTATTTTCCCTTCCCCCCACCCCTCCCACCCCTCTTTACCCTCTATACAGTACTTCCTTCCTCCATACTTGCCCCCCTCCCTAACCCTAACTCTAACCCTAACACTAACCCCTCCCACCCCCCATTATTTGTCATCATTCACTTATTAGTGATATCATTCGTCCTTTGGTTTTTTGAGATTGGCTTATCTCACTTAGCATGATATTCTCCAATTTCATCCATTTGCCTGCAAATGCCATAATTTTATCATTCTTTATGGCTGAGTAATATTCCATTGTATATATATACCACAGTTTCTTTATCCACTCATCAATTGAAGGACATCTAGGTTGGTTCCACAATCTGGCTATTGTGAATTGAGCAGCTATGAACATTGATGTGGCTGTATCTCTGTAGTATGCTGATTTTAAGTCCTTTGGATATAGGCCAAGGAGTGGGATAGCTGGGTCAAATGGTGGTTCCATTCCAAGTTTTCTAAGGAATCTCCACACTGCTTTCCAGAGTGGCTGCACTAATTTGCAGCCCCACCAGCAATGTATGAGTGTACCTTTCTCCCCACATCCTCACCAACACCTGTTGTTGCTTGTATTCTTGATAATCGCCATTCTAATTGGGGTGAGATGGAATCTTAGGGTGGTTTTGATTTGCATTTCTCTTATTACTAGAGATGTTGAACATTTTTCCATATGTTTGTTGATTGCTTGTACATCTTCTTCTGTGAAGTGTCTATTCATTTTCTTAGCCCATTTGTGATTGGATTATTTGCATTCTTGGTGTAGAGTTTTTGAGTTCTTTATGGATTCTGGAGATTAGTGCTATCATTACCAATTGTCATTCACAACTGAATTTCCTTAGCTGCTGTATTATTATCCTTTTGTAAATTAACTCTGGTTCAGTTCTGGTTAAGCTAATCCAAAAGAAAAGAAGAAAGGTTATATTGACCCCAGTTCAGTAAAGCAAACAACTGAATTTATGATTATAACAGGTTATTATGGTTTTTCAGACAGCAGTAGCAAATCAGAAAACATCTGGAAGATTCAGGCAAATGTATTTGGCTCTAAAATCTGGCATGAACTGGCTATCCAAATAATGCCATAGAATTGGATAGATACATTTGCCTGAAGTAATTTTTTTTTAATCAAAATACCAATCCACTTGAAAACACTGATAAATTTCCTGATTTAAATAGGGATTAGTCATTTTCGAGCAAATATTTGAAGGCACAAACAGCCCTTGAAGTACAAACCTGAAAAGGAAGTTTTGGCAGGGTGGTCATGCTTAGACTTCTGACAGACTATATATTTAAAAATATGGTAGATTCTTTCCTGGGCATGCCTTTTTAACCATAATATGAGAATCTTCATAAGTGAGTTTGAAAGAAAACAAAATTACAGACAATAACATTTGGATATAACTTGCTACCATAACATAGCTAAATAGAAGAGTGATTTTAACAAGATGCTCTATTGCATAGAGTATGGACATCATTTTGTATGACAACCTCATAATACATGTTCACAATACTCGTATGATGAGTCAGTTCCACTTCATTGCATTATACTTTTGTAGCAAAGTTATTTACTCCTGTCTTCAGTGTTAAGGATGAAATATGAATATGGGATAAATATAGTATTTTTCAAAAGGACATTAGGTGAATATATGATTTAGGAAAAGAGGAACATGAGAAAATGAGAAAAGGAATGGAGAGTATCAAACATTTATATAAATACCCTAAAACCATGTATTTACTTGTACATCAAGTAAATGGCAAGGCAGAATTTTTTCAAATGTAAAAGAATATTGACTTGTACAGCAAAGGATGAGAGAAAAGAAACTATAAATATATACACAAAGATAAAATAGTCAACAATATCACAATGACTACATGAAATTCTCTACTTTTTCCTACTACTTGGCAAATTTAATTCAATTTACTGAGCATGCATCTCTAGAACATGACATATTGTCCACTAACTCATCAAATAATTCCTTTGGCTAATAAAACATTTATAGTTTGAGACATCTGAACTCCATCAAAGGAGTGCAAAGTCAAAATTGAATGCAAAAATTTAACAACACTGAAAAATTATTAAGAAGAAATTATTTCTGGACTAAATGCCATTAGGTCAACATAATTCCTTGATCTACTTCCTATATACTACAGTTAACTGATTTCAATAGTTTACATTTCCAGTTATGCTCTTCTGAAAGTTAATTGCATCAATTCATTCCAATTTAAACTTTACAGTGATGATTTGCAAGTCATTAGTAGTAGTTCACTCAGATTAATTTCTACCACAATTTTCTTTTATGTCCATTATTTCAACCAACTCTAATTTTTATAGCCAAAGGTTTTACAGAATAATTTTGTGAAAGGATTTGATGCGCCCACTAATTTTTAGCCAATAGCATTTTTTACCATGTACAGTTTTAGGCACTGTCTACTCATGATTCCTGATTAATTGAATGCATAGGTGAGAACCTGCATTACTTCATTTTTAAATTGAGTCATTTTAATTATAGAAACCTAAGGAGGGAAGAAAAACAGTCCATGATGATACCATTGATAATAAAAATAATATATAATTAGAAGTAATTTGTAAACATATTTGGAAAATGCAAATATAAAACTGGTTAAAATGGAAAATCTCTTTCTTCTAAATTAGTCAGTACAAACAGTTTTATATCCAGTTTTTCATAACAATAAAGATTTTTAAAATTAGTGAAGGTAATTCATAGAAAAATGGCAATCACTTTTATGAAACTGGGAAAGAAAAGGAGAGGCCCAAAGGTAGGGTGCAGCTAGAGATGAGGAAACACACTGAGATGGGAGGGCAGAGAACAAGCATGTGGGTCTCTGGAAACACTTGACTGAGGGAGAAGAAACAGAACTGATATTTTCCTTTCTTCCATATCTGTATCTTTTCATAGGTAAGATGCCAATCCCCACTGAAATCTCTATGCATAGGTTACTATTTTCAGATAAGCTAATTAATTAAAACAAACAAACTGAATGGAATCTGAGTCTGAAAATCTGGGCAGTTGATCCAGTTTTTGAATGAATGCATTTAAGTGACCAGATGTAGTATTTTGTACACAGAGTTTTGACTTGAATGCCAAAAAATAATTTTTTTTTTAAATTGCAGATTACTGTTTAATACTCCCAATTTTTGGTCTGCAATTCAATCATGTACTTTTGTACATGGGAGAAAGTCAGTAAATGCTGGCTGATCAACTAATCAAATCATTCCAAATATTTCAAGCTTTTAATCAGAGATTTGAGTTATTTTAACGACAAAAGTAATCTTAGAAACTGGTATCATCTGCAGAAGAAATGTGTCTTTTGGATTCTCTTTTATGGTTTTAAGTCTTGGTTTCCTAGGTTTGAATTATTACATTGCCACAAAGAGGAAATCATATCTTTTATTGTGTATAAGAAGATGGTATCACAGAAGTTTATATTTCAATATTATTCCCAACTTAATTTTTCTTCAGAGATTTAAAAATTCTATAGCACCAGCAATTTTTGTCTCCTTATATTAAATACAGATATAATTATCCTCATTATTTCAACATCTCCATGTACAGTTAGAATTAATAGAGTTTGTCTCAAATTAGAATGCTTTCAAGACATGGTACTGCTATTTCATATTAAGTTGTAATTTTTAAGGAAGATTAAAGTTATTAGTCATAAGATTAGAAATCATATGTTCTAATTAAGTTATATAAGGTAGTATAGGGTAATGGTTAAAAATATAGACTTTGAAGTCAGATTTGAGTTCCAATTTCTGAGTCAACTTCTACTATTTATTCACTTCTTTATTTATTCACTTAGTCAACTTCTTTATTTATTCACTTATTTGCCACTTTAACCTCTCCATGTCTTGGTTGTCTGAGTTACATTATCTTTAGATAATAACACCTAGTTTATGGTTCATGGATATTATAAGACTTATATGATTGATATAGATTTCACAAATACAAAAATATGCCTGAACTCACACATATACATATAAATACATTGTATACATGTTTTTGTATATACATGTACACATATATACATATATACAGAATTTAGAAAGAAAAAGAGGCAAAGTACACACTTACTCCAGCTTAGCATAGTGCCTAGGGCACAGGAAGTACTAGGTTAGAGGGGGCCTTTTATTACTAGGTACCCTAGTAACAAAAATTCTAAGGTGGGCATTTTGGTGAAGATCTGGCTGGCAAGTTTGGTATGATGGAAAAATCGAAGGTTCAAATCCAGTATATCAATTGACCAGCTACATTATTTTGGTCAAATTATGTTAACTTTCAGAATCTCAAAATTTTCAAAAGTAAAATGAAATTTATTGAAACTTTTCAGTTTGGGGGGAGATTAAAAGACCATGTGTATAAAACACTTGATATAAGTCTGACATATAGAAGATGTACAACATATATTTTCTTCAATCTTGTACTTTAACACCTTGATGTTCTATTTTCTTGATCATCAAAGTATATAAAACTGCATATAAAAATGTGCCCTTCATAAAGTTGTTATGTAGATTAAATGATTAAGCACAGTTGTTTTTCAATGTCTTTCAGTCAACAATATCTTGAATACCTGTTGCATGAAGAACTTAACATCTTTGCTAAATATTTCTAAATGCCTAACAAAATTTGTCATTCTTAACTAGAAATATTGAGAGAATTCATGTCTATTTCTATTCCCTAACAAAGTTAGTCATTTGTAGTTGTTGATTCCTTAGATCGTAATTCTTCTGAAGATCAGAGACATAGCTGGTTTGCTTAGTCTTATACACTACTGTTGCCTAACCAATTGCTTAGAAAATAGTAAGCATTAAAAAACATTTGTTGAACAAATGAGTTCAAAGTCAGTCCCAGCAAGACTCTAGGCAGATTCATGTAGGAACAGCCTTCATCTAAGTTGAAACAGCAAGCTGCCTCCAAAATAAGTCTTTCTTCCTCAGGGAGAGCCAGGGTACACTCCAGACCTGTGTTCCTGTGGACATCCTGATTACATAGTCATTTGCCCATCAAAATTACTATGTTTCTTCAACTTTAAGAGGTCCCCCAATGGGAAATATTTGCATGCATTCAGACATTGTTGTCAAAATTACCCTATTTCCCCCAAAGTCTGTGGTCTGAATTAATGAGGTTTTACTAAATTCATTTTTTTATGGTTGGTTTAACCTTTGAACAAACACATTAAAGGCAAGTGATAAAGCAGAGTAATTTCTTAGAATTGAATCTACATGTAAATTTGATCTTGTAACATTTGCACACAAGGTGACAATTTCTGATGCAGTAGGAAGCATTACAAATGTGCAGAAATCAATTCAGCCATTAGGAAAAAGCAAGAGTTGCTAGGAAACCATATTCCAAATAAGGAGCATTATACTGGTGACCCAGAGAATTACCATAAGCCTGACATGACATCAACACAAAGCTTAACAGATTTTTAAAAGCATTTGTGACACCAAATTATTAGTGCCACATTTCCAATTCAGGTGATTAAAAACTTTCCTTTCAATTACTCAAAAATTCAATTGTAGGAGGAGGAAGATAAAAAATCAAAGTGAGTTAATAACAGTGAAATATGCTTCCTAGGGCTAACCAGGTCTTTCCCACATATTTAGGATGCACGTGCATTTTTGGTACACTATGTTTCATGACATCACCAAAATGAATAAAGTCCATTCAATTTTTAAAAGAATCTACTTTTCAAACTGTACTTTCTACTTCCATGTGTTTGTATATTCACACAGAAAAAATGTTTCAAAGATAAACAACCCAACATAAAATGTCCTTAGGATTAGATGGTAAATTATACATGATTTTGACTATCTGCTGAGGGCTAGTTTTCAGAAATCACTTCAGTTTTTGTAAATTTAAAAAACTATAAAGTTACATTTAAATAATTTTAAACTTTTATTTGAGATGAGAAATGACATGTCAAGAGAGAATATCAATGAAAAACAAAATCTAAGTTATCAGTGTAGAGTGGTTAGTGTGTAGATAGTACATAATTGCCTGACAAATTATTGTATCTTGCTATTTTCATATGTAATATTCAAGCTGCTAATGTTGGCATTTTGCATAATAGCCCTAAAAGAGACTAGGTTAAATGGCAGTAAAAGATAAAAGATCTCTTGTTCAATAATGTCAAAGAAAGACAACATAGTCTAAAGATAATGGGCTAACCTTTCAAGATGGGTTGGTGAAATCACATCTTAATGTCTTTTTAGGAACAAGAAGTGGCAAACAGAGAGTTCTATACCTTACATAAACTCAGATAAATAAAAATATGAGCTGTCTAGCTGCTTGGAGGCTTCATGAGATGTATGAGGAAGAATCAAATAAAAATGAACACCATCACTAATAAAACTTTAGCCTCTTAGGACACTGTATCAGTACTCCTGGGAGAGACAAGAGACAGGTTACAATAAATAAAATAAGTTATAACTTCTTTAGAAGTATTTACCTCATAGTGATAATATTTAATAGAGTAAATTAAAAATATTTAAGACATGTCTCCACTACAGAATGTATTTACCACCATGCACAGTGGCATAGGAGCATAATTAGAGTGACTTGGGAGACTCAGGCAGGGAGATCACAAGTTCAAGGGAGGCTTAAGAAACTTATAGAGACCTTAAGCAATTTAGTGAGACCCTATCTCAAAATAAAAAAATTAAAAGGGCTGTGGATGTAGCTCAGTAGTGGAGCAACCCTGGTTGAATCACTGGTACCAAATAAATAGGATGTATTTCTCTTCTAAAAATGTGAAAGTCAAAAGACTTACCCAAAATAACACTAAGCTATTTTGCACTTTACACACACACAATTCCATGTCAATCAGTTTAGCATTGTTCTCCTCGCTTGACTTTGTTTCTTCTTTCACTAACTTGTTACTAATTTTTTCATATAGTCGAAAATCCATGTGACAAGTATCATAATAAAACTCGTCACCATTCTGAGAAATGTGTGCCTAATAAACTCTTTTTTTCATAGATTGAAAATACGACTAAAAGTCTGTGGCAATAAAATATTGGAATCACTCATGATTACAGATAAAAGCTAATTATACTAGCAGCGGAATTCAATCTCACTGACATAGCATTGCAGACATAATATAGTATATTAAATCATTATGACAACATCTTATAGTGGAATTATAAGGCATTAAGGATACTCTGTCAAAGCTCAGCTCTACAGCAGCACCCCAAATGAACAATTCTTTGATTGAAACCAATATTTTGTTCAATATCTAGAAACAATTAACCAGAGTATGATGCAATGTTCAATTCAAAAGATAACCTGTGAAATAATATAAACATAATATTTTAAACATGTAGCTTCTGCATTACAATCCATAACAAATGGGGAAAATAAACAGAAAAAAATAACAGTTACATGATTTACAGATGTCCCCACCCCAATTTTGGCCAGTGATTTGTAATTTTCAAAATAATGATAAAATAACACTAAAGTTATCCCCCATATAACTGGACCTATTTTCCCTTCTAACTTAAAAATAATTTTGAATGTAATGACTCTACAATAGATTATTTACTCCTATTCTCTTAAAGATAAATCTAATATAAATTTAAATTTCTTAAAGACTAAAGTCAGGTAAAGTCTATTCTAATAGATATTTGAAGAGGCAATAGGAAAATTTGACAATATGTTAACATGTTTTACTTAATGTCTATAGAGTGTAGTGATTAAGGGCTCTGGGAGCTATTTTTTGTCCTTTCATTCGTTATGAAGTGGAAATAATAGCAGTACTTCCTTCATAGGATTATTGTGAGGCTTAAATGAGTTACTACATGAAAGCAACTCAGAACAGTGACTGCCTTGCATGCTGTTACATGTTTCCATAGATGACATGTTTTTTTGCAGTAGCTATCTTACACACAAATAGATACTTTTGTCCTTTCTACTTAATTCCATCTGTGACTTGGGTTTAAAATAGGCATAAATACAGATTTGTGAGAGTGAATCATTATTAGTAAATTCTAATGAAAAACATGCATCACTTTGAATTTCCATGCCTAGTAAGAGCAGTATGCAATTTGCATAACCTCTGCAGGTCTGCTGACAGGGCAATGGAAAATTACTGTACCAAGACATGGGGGAGATGAACTTAGAAGAGATTAGCATAAATTTGGGGGTGCTTTTCCCCTACAGACATCTTCTGACTCTAAGAGGCAAACAACAAAAAAGCAGTACTTCTGACAGCCTTGCAGGACTAGGGAGACAAATGTTGAAGTTGTGCCAAGGGACAGACCTTAGTGAAACCTCCTTACTTCCAGGTAAGACCCCCATAGACAATACTAAGATAATAAGGGTGTACTGAAAAGGCAATGAGTGAGAAATAGATTAGTCTTTACAGAGCTCCAAATCCAGCATAAGACATCAGATCCCTAACTGCTAGAACCCCCACCTCTTGCCAGAAGCACATACATAATATCTCTGTAAGAAGGTAACTAACATCAGCCTAGGGTTCAATTATATCTATAACATTAAATATAAAATCTGCAGCACTCAATAAATAGCAAGTAGGCACACAGAAGACAACAGAATTAAAAACTATGTGAAGGAAGAGATAATGTAATAGACCACAGGGGCCCTATAGAATGGATTTAACAAGCAAACAGTTTAAGATCACTATGGATGATATATGCAAAGAAATAAAACAAAGTGAAAAATAGAGTCAGGTGAGAAATGTAAAACTGTAAACTTCCATAATCAACATTTTCATGATGCTGATGAGTTTAGTGATTTTTGACAACCAGGTGAGGGGAATAGTAGTGAGTTAAAAGACAGATCTAAGGACAGTGTATGTAGAACAAACCTCAAAGAACTAAAGGAACCAAATTACAGAGGAGAACCTGTAATCACCTCTTCTACTGATAAATCTCAGTGAGCAAATACTTTAAGTATAACCTTGTCAAAAAACCTATACATAATTTCCAGTGCCAAATAAATTCACTATACAAAATAGATCTATTACAAATGTATTTAGCCATAAATTTTACTCAAGATATTATAGTGTTTTGTGTATTATTGCTACAATGAACAATAACTTGCTAAATATGTCAATATATGCATTATCTAGGAGATTAAAAGTAAAGTCATATGTGTCTAATGGATAAACATGAAAAGAAAGAACAACTAGACTTGGTTTCTTCATATGATGTCTGTGTTGTTAATGTCTGTAGTTCTTTCTAATCTCTTAAATTTTCCTCAGTAGATGCAAGATTTATAGGTAGAGCATCTCAAATAAATATACACACTACATAATAAAAAAGTACCAATTAGGACTTTATAAACAATTATTAAGAAAGCACAGAAAATTAATCATTATTATATAATTGGTTTTTATTTTTCTAAATACAATTTCAAACTGTAATCCCATGGGAGTTAATTAAATACAGCAATATTTGCAAAGATCAAATCCTTCCTAAATATTAAGATAACAACATCCAGGTTCCTTAGCAAATAGAAACAATTATTTAAATTTAATTGGAGAAGAATTATTTCATAATATCAAAAAAATTCTGTAAACTCATTAGAAGAAGTTGAAGTTTAAGGAGCTACAATTTAATGTATTACAATACATGTAAATTGTATATTAATATTTCTGCTTTTGAGTAGGCAGTTAGAAAAAAATTCATAGCATTTCCCTAATTTGCAATTGAGATTGCTAAACACATTAGTATTACAACATGATTACACATTGTTTTTTAACTCTACTTTGTAATCTTTCTATAATTGCCTCATTATATAAAATGTACTGTTCTCCAACTTAATGAGGGGAATTTGAATTGTTATGTCTATGAGATGAAATATGATGAAAATAGATTTTTACAAAATTGCAGTCCAGAATTAAAACTTAAAACATGTGAACATAATATTCCTCAAAAGGTTTAAATTTGAAATGTTTCTTATTTTTATAATCTATTTAATCACATTTTCTAGTCAATCTTCAACCCAATTTCTCTTTCTTTATATACATATTTTTGTAAGAATAAAGTGCAAGCAGTAATAAATTTTGGCTATTTCAATCAGAATGTTTAAACTATTAGTGTAAGTTTTCCTTTAAGCACTAAAAACTTCAGCTAAAATACTTTTGTAACATTAGGTTCACAAGATTAAAAGTATGAAGTTGTACAATTTTCTACTGAAATGACAATGTAGCTAACTTAATCAAAAGAGAGAGAATAGAAATCTAATTTTACTTTTTAACTGTCTATTTTTTGTTTTTAAATACCAGAAAATCAGGTTCTCTCTAGGGAGGAATAAAAAAAGAATGGTCATAATGCCTGCATTTCCATGTTTTCAGTCAGATGAATTATGCATCATTTTAATCAAGCATAAAAATCTCTAATCACTATTTTCAAAATAAGTATGAATTAAAGTCACTGTGACTAATTTTGCATAATTTATTATACACATATAATATTCATGTGTATATTTTATAGATATTGTCTAGGACTAGCCTTTGAGTTTCATTAGAGTACTTATTGAACAATAATTTGCTTGAGTATATAGAGATTGACTGGCAATATGCTACATTGCCTGGTTACTTTTAGCACCACGCTCTAACCAGCTGAGCTAATTGGCCACACCTTGCCTGGTTACTTTTAAATGAAATAAATAAATAAATAAATGCAGGCAATTTTACAATCAATGAGTCGAAAACATTACAAATCACTTCCAAGTAATCATAGTTGACTCTTTTCGTTCTCATTTGCCATCATTACAGGATGCCTCATTGGTTTATAAAACCATAATAAAATTATCTGTTTGTCTCTCAAAATTTGAGGGGTTTAGAAAATTTTATTTTGAAGAATTATTGCAACATAAATGGCTTTACATTTTGAATAGCATAAAAACTTACATAAAATTTATATCATTTGAGTAAACAAGTATCTGTTCATATATGAACTCTACTGCAACACCCATGTATTTCATAATGAAAGATTCTTTCAAGATTGGAAATGTTCTTATGGCACTAAGCTAGAGGGCATTTCAAAATCAAATCAACATGCCAAAAAATAATTCCAAACCATGCAAATACTCTAAATTAGTAATGAAGCTAAAATTATTAAGGTGGTTTTATTATTCCAAAATCACTTTCTGAATTCTTATTAAATCTGTATAGACATTTCCTCTTCTGATTTAATAAAACTAAAATTCATGAGACAGAGCTAATATTATATCCCACAAATAAAAAATATTAATGAGCATACTATAAAACACAATTCCCATGTTTGATCTCTGGTACCATAAGTTTGCTTTGACAATGATTAAATCCATTTTGCATGTTTATATCCTATCAAAGAAAATTCAACATAGAAAAACAATCCAAAACAGTAAGACAGCCCATCTGGTAAATGTAGAAATGTAATGTCTGATACAAATGTGTGGACTTGCAGTTTCCAGCAAATCTGAGAAAGTATTCCTTTAGTTTGTTTGTTTGCCGGGCAGTGGTTGAAGTGCCTGCCATTCATACACTTGAATAACTCATAATTTTGCCCTGAGGAAATATAATCTAGATTTTTCTCTTTAATGCTCCAAACTTTCCTATTTTCACTACTGATAAAAATGGTCAGAAAACACTACTCTTTAAAACTGTCAAAAATAAATATAAATAAATACACGCACACCACACACACACACACACACACACACACACTAAAGAAACAGTAATAAATGAACAATTCTGCACTAGGTTCATTTTCCCTATTACACCCTTTCTCTTCCCATCGTCTTTCTTTCCCTTGAGATTGCTAAACACATTAAACACCATCTAGAATTTTGTCATTCATTCCTTTTCTTTACATTTTTGTCATCAATGTACGCATTTCAAAATAGCTTTTATTTTCATTTTGCCAGTTTTGAGCTTTAATTAAATAGAATAACACTATATAGTTTGTCAAAGGTGGCTCAATGTTTTTGGCACTCATACATGTTATGTTCAGTACCTGATATCATTCATTTTCCCAACTGTACAGTTTAACGCTAATGTAGAAATATATATAGCTTACCCATTCAATTGTTGGTAGATATTTGAGTTCTCTCCAATTTAAATAAAAAGAACTGCTATGAACACTCTTGCATGTGACTTTTGCAACATGTGCACTAGTAATTCCCTTGGGCAACCATCTAGGAGAGGAATTTTTGGGTTGGGGAATATGCAGAAGCTAAACAGTCCCAGTGCCAAATGAACTACTATTTATACTGCCACCATCTGGGAGTGAGGTTTCCTGGGCTCCAGATCCTATCAACAATGGCACTATCACATGTTGAAAGGTGCACCACATTGGTAGGCAGCAACACTATGTCATGGTGTTTTTAATTTATATTGATCTGATTACTCATAAGTTTAACCAGAGAGACTTTTATTGGTTATCTATCTTATGAAAAATATTCAGCTCGTTTGTGCTTGTCTTTCTACTCTCTTTAGGTGTACTTTGATAAACAGAAAATTTTTAAGTTAATGTAGTAAAATTTATACATATTTTCCTTTAAGAGCTGTAAACTTTTTATGTGACTATCTCACAAAACATTCTTCCCTACCCCAAGACAAAACTGAGAATGCACTTATAACTTACCTGGAATTGATATATGTATAGATTTATAGAGAACCAATTTCTGTTTTTTTCCACATGGATAGGCAATTGTCCCCCAAACCATTTATTAAAGAGCCCATTCTTTCTCTACTAATCAGTGCCACTTTTAGAATTGTATCAAGTGCCATTCTTTTCTTATATAGTTAGTATGTGCTTAGAATACCTTTTGTAGAATTCTTTTGAACTGCTGAGTCTGACAACTGATCAATGTCTTTTACCATTTCCTTCTATGTCTCTATTTGGAACCCAACTGAACATTATTCCATATTTCCATCTCTGATTCTCACTATCACCCTTGCTGTGATTTAGTGACTTGGTCATTGATAGAAAGTTCTTCCCTTTTGTCTAATCCTTTCTTCTTTCCATAGTAATTTGTCTTCCACATATCTTCTATTTTGAACCATTTTTCATTTTTCTTTTTCCTGGATCCATGAGTTACCCTAGTCATTCCTCATTGTCCTTAAGAACCTGTCTAATCCAGATTGATAAACTAAGTAAAAATTCAAAGGAGAATTTCCCCCAACCTCCAGTTAAAGGTGTATTTACTACTCATACCGATTGCTCAGAGGGTTACCTGAATTGGCCTTCCATCAGGTGTCAGCACTTCTTCAGAAAGTTCCATCATCTTCAAGGCCATCAGAGCAATGGGTTTGGCATGGCAGAGGCTTTTTCTGTGGAGTCCAGCAGCAACACAGTATGCATCACCTATTGTTTCCACCTGCAGCAATCAGACAAATCAAATGCAAACACTATGAAAATGAGCCAGAAGAGAAATGATTAGTTATCTGCAATCACAAATGTTGCTGAAAAAACATGTCAGGCAAACATCAATAAATTAAGCAATTAGACAACTGAGTGTAATCACAGCAGAGTTTGCAAACAGTCATAATCAAACACTGACATCTCACTCCAGGGCTGTTCATTATCACCATAGATGATCACTGAAATTAGGAGCAACTGGGATATGAAATAATTATCCCCCACAAAAACACTGTTAGTATTGTTAGTGTTTTACCTAGACAATTTCCAATAATAATAACAACCTTTTTAAGAGCCAATCTCATTATCCTCAAATTTTCAACAGTCCTTCTCTGCAAAGCATTGTTTTCCAATATTTCCACCTTCCCAATTGTTCCACACCTTTACCAATATCTGTAGTTTGTTGTCAGGTCTGATCTTACTTATTCTCAATAATTATGCCCAACATTTCTTGGATTTATACTCCATACCATTAATTGTGTCAAGCAGTATATACGCATTCTCTCATTATATTTTCAAAAATATCCTAAATGGAAGAAATTAGTAGTAGTTACATTTGAGAGATGTGAAATTGAGGTACAGAGATCCATCCAAAACTATATAATTAAATAGTTAACAGGTACAGGGACTTTTCTGAGCCCTGTTTTAATTTTCTTGTTAGTATTCATGATGACTGACCATTGCTGTTGTTAAATATTTAAAATATTCATCCTATGTTAAAACCCCCAAATTTCCAAAACATAAAACATGACATAAAAGTTAGAAATAATGTATCTTCAAAGTAAAGTTCTCTAATTATCCACTGAAGATCTGGTGGGTAAAATACTCAGTAGTTCTAATATTATTAATTAGATCAAAATGATAAATATTGTATTAAGTGCCCCATATCACCTTTTCTGTGAAGCCCTCAATGGTCTCTTCATTAGTTCTTAGTAAAAGAATTAATCTTTATTCTGTTTCAATAGCACTTACCATATATCTCTGCTGTTGCATTCATCATGAGCTATACTCAGTATTTACTCATATATAAACAACATGTATACCCAGGTAAGTCATGATCTCTTTAAGGATGGTACCATATATTTTTCCTCCCTGTATTCATGTTTAGTATAGTGTCTAAAATATGGTTATTTATTAAATATCTACCAAATGAATAAGTTAATTAATTGTATTAACTGTGGTTACAATACCAATCTAATTATTTGCTTATTTTCACCATTCATTTATGAGCACCATGTAGATCTCTGTCCCATGTATGTATGTGTATGAAAAAATACCCAATGACTCAATGATATTTTTCCATGAATATAATAAGAATTACAAAATATCTATTAGGATTTAATATCAATAATTCAATTGCATGTGAATGCATCTAACTCTATAGTATTAAAGATAAACTACCTTAAACAATTTGAGCACTAACTTAGAAATATTATGAGAGCACTTAAAAAAGCTCAAGGGACTACAACTGACAAACATCATTTTATTAGCAGAATATCATCACTTAATTTTCAGGAAATATGTATAAAAATGATTAAAGGCCCTGAGACCTATCATGGCACTCAAAATTTCACCTCAAGACTTGTTTTCAAATGCTGGAAAAATGGAAATAAAATTATGCTATAAGAATAGAAAGACAATTTAATGTGAGTTGGCAAAGGCTTTTTTCCAACGGCTAAACTATACTTCCCCAAAAGAATTCTCACTGAGGAAAAAACCTAGTAAATAATCGAAGGCTAAAATGTGGCTCTTTACCATTTTTCCCCAAATAACATGGTGTTCTTTGCAAATCCTCAAGTTATCCCATCCTTTTATATTTGCATACAATTTTAAAATCTAGAATGTTGTTAGCTATGTACCTTGAAATTATTTTCTGATTTTCAGATATCAGAACTCAGGGGCAATAAAAAACTTGTACAAATTGAACTAATGTGTAATCACTCTGAACATACATGTTCCTGGAACATGATCTCTTCTTCAAATTTCTATTAGAATCTTTCCCATCGCCATCATCATTCCAGCAAAAACCCATTGAGTTTCACTAAAAGGGTCTTTCTAGAATTTTCACCATAAGAATTCATAAAGATTACTGATGTATTGCGCTTTCTCCTTAGGAGGGGATAATGCAATAGAGTGAAAAAGATGGATCAATGTTACCAGTTGCTCCAACAATACATCTGTTGTAAAATAAATGAAAGAAAGAAAGGCAAGATTAACATATAACAAATTCTCATTAACATTTATACATGATTATTTGAACATTTGATTAGTTATCAAAAATAATAGGAAAAGGAAGCTATGTAAGAAAAAGATATTTAAAAACTGACACATAGTAGGATGTGGAATGCTCACAAATATTTATAAACTCCTAACATACAGAAAAAAAAAACAGACATTGATTTCATAGTCTAAGCTAAATTGTGTTCCAGTAACCATATAAACTCCAAATCTTAATGCCCTAAAACAATAAAGGTGTGTTAGTCAGTTTTTATTTGTTGTGAATAACTTAAAGGAGGAAAAGTTTACTTTGGTCTCAGTCTATAGTTGGCCAACTCCATTGCTCTGAGCCTGATTTGAAGCAGAGTATCATGGACTAAAGTGTGGAGTAGGAAAACTGCTTGGTTTGAGTGAGTAAGGAGCAAGAGACTAAATGTAATCCCTAAGAGCATGCCCCCTACTTCCTCCAGTCATGCCCTATCTGTCTACAGTGGCTACCAGTAATTTATTTAAATTATTAATCCATCAAATGGATTAATCCACTGAAGAGGTTAAGTTCTCATAATCTAATCACTTCATCTCTGAACAATGCTACATTGGATAACATATTTCCAATACATGAAGATTTTTTGTAGGGAGACACTTCACATCCAAACCATAACAAGACAATTACTTCTGATTCATGTGCACAGGGTGAAAGGGAGAAACCCTGTGCCACATCATTCCAGGAATAAGGCCAGTAGAAACTCCACATCTGGAACTGATTGCCATAGCAGAGGAAAAGAGGTTCTGACAAATTGTACAAGAGCTCTTAGAGATGCCTCCCAGATGTAACACATATAACTTCTCAAGATTCATTCACAAAGCAAGTCACATGGCCACACTTAATATAAAGGGTACAGGAAAATGCAAGCTGCCTTGTGCCCAGAAGAGTCAGAAATAATTGGCGAATAGCATTTATGAGAACATGAATGGACAGGAAATCACGTACAAATTTTCAAATACCCAGGTGTTCTTAACCTGGAAGCAATATACTTATATGATTTTTTATTCTTTCCTTTCAGATGTATTTTTAACATCTTAATCTGAAAATCTTGATGAGATACTATCACCTTACTAATGCTGTTTTTCAGCTCTTTACAAGTTTAGTTAGAAGAGAATTTATGGAGCGCGGCCACCTCCGGCCCGCCCGCAGTTTGCTTCAGAGACCAGCACAGGGCGCCAGGGACTCCCCCAAGCAGCCCAGCTCCCTCCGGCGGGAAGCGCCTCTCTAGCTAGCTTCCCGGGGCAGAATGCCCAGTGAGAGCCTCCCGACGCAGAGCCAACCATGGGTCCCCAAGCCAGCAGAGACATCCGATACACAAGCGACTTCTGAGACCAGGGCTGGGGAGCCAGAGACCTCTCCAGGCAGCATTGTCCCCCTCCAACTACAGGCTTTTTCCACGGGGCGATCCAAGATGGTGGACTAGAGGGTGACTGCATCTCCAGTCGCCCCAGAATCCAGGATTCAAGAAGGGGAGGCATTGAGAGACTCAGACTAAAATAGAACCACGGGGTGAGTCTCCCCCACCCAGCGAAGCTCAGCTGGGCGGCAGGCCTGGATTGGAGTGGCTTATTAGAGTGGGACAGGGCAGATAGCCTCTCCCCCAGGCAGCTCTGTGCAGTCTGGCAGTGGGCTCCGCCCACAGGGACAGATCCTCCAGCCTCATGGAGCAGGCCCCCCAGTGAGAGCCCTTCTGCACAAAAGCAGCACGGCCAGCTCTGGCCTGCCCGCAGGTTATTCAGAGACCAGCACAGGGCGCCAGGGACTTCCCCAAGCAGCCCAGCCCCCCTCCGGCAGGAAGCGCCTCTCTAGGCTAGCTTCTCAGGGCAAATGGCCCAGTGAGAGCCTGTCTACACAGAGCCAGCCACAAGTCCCCAAGCCAGTGGAGACCTCCGACCTACAACCAGCCTCTGGGACCAGGGCTGGGCAACAAGAGACCTCTCCAGGTCTCTCTCCCTGGAACCAGTAGCGGGCTAGGGGCAGCGTTCTTCGGAAGCACTGCATTATCAAATTAATCCAAGACTTCTGGCTACTGAAGGCTGGTAGGTGATACACTGGAAATCTACAGGGTCACTATAAGCCAATAGAGGAAATCTACAATATCACAGAGTCCCATTGACATCTGATCAATATGAGAAAACAAGGGAAGAAAATGTCCCAAACAAACATAGATACTATATCAATAAAACCCAATGACAGCACAGCAGAAGAAATGTCCGAAAGGGAGTTCAGAATGTACATAATTAAAACAATCAGGGAAGCAAATGAGGAGATGAAAGAACAAATGCAGGCACTAAATGAACGCACTAATCAACAGTTAAAAGAGCAAATAAGGGAAGCAAAAGAGCATTTCAATAAAGAGTTAGAGATACAGAAAAAAAAACAAACGGAAATCCTTGAAATGAAGGAAACAATAAGCCAAGTTAAAAACGCCATAGAAAGCATAAACAATAGGATAGATCACCTGGAAGACAGAACCTCAGATATTGAAGACAAATATTTAATCTTGAAAACAAGGTTGACCAAACAGAGTAGATGGTAAGAAATCATGAACAGAATCTACAAGAATTATGGGATATCATAAAGAGGCCAAATTTAAGAATTATTGGGATTGAGGAAGGCTTAGAGAAACAAACCAAAGGAATGAACAATCTATTCAATGAAATAATATAAGAAAATTTCCCAAATCTGAAGAATGAAATGGAAAACCAAGTACAAGAGGCTTATAGAACTCCAAATATGCAAAATTACAACAGACCTACACCAAGGCACATTATTATGAAAATACCTAACTTTCAAAATAAAGACAGAATTTTAAAGGCCATGAGAGAAGAGAATAAGATTACATTCAGGGGGAAACCAATAAGAATATCAGCAGATTTTTTAGTCCAGACCCTAAAAGCTAGAAGGGCCTGGAACAACATTTACCAAGCCCTGAAAGAAAATGGATGCCAACCAAGAATTTTATACCCAGCAAAACTTACTTTCAGATTTGACGATGAGATAAAATCCTTCCATGATAAACAAAAGCTAAAGGAATTTACTAAAAGAAAGCCGTCATTACAGAACATTCTCAGCAAAATACTCCATGAGGAAGAGATGAAAAACAATGATGTAAATCAGTAAAGGGAGGAACTAGCCGAAAGGAATAGCCAAATAAAGGAGTAACCAAATCATGTCAAAAAACAAAAATGAGTCCAATGACTAGGAATACAAATCATATCACAATAACTGTGAATGTTAATGGCCTGAACTCATCAATCAAAAGACATAGACTGGCAGATTGGATTAAAAAGAAAAATCCAGCAAGATGCTGCCTGCAAAAGACCCATCTCATAGAAAGAGATACCCATAGTCTAAAGGTGAAAGGATGGGAGAAAACATACCATGCACACGGACACAGCAAAAAAGCTGGAGTATCCATCCTCATTTCAGATAATGTGGACTTCAAGCCAAAACTAGTCAGAAGGGATAAAGAAGGACATTACATACTGCTTAAGGGAACCATAAATCAGCAAGACATAACAATCATAAATATCTATGCCCCGAACATTGGCTCATCCATGTACGTCAAACAAATCCTTCTCAATTCCAGAAATCAAATAGACCACAACCCAATAATACTAGGTGATTTTTAACACACCTCTCTCACTGCTGGATAGATCGTCCAAACAAAAATTGAATAAAGAAACCATAGATCTCAATAACACAATCAACAATTTTTAGACTTAACCGACTTATATAGAATATACCACCCAACAAAGAACGAATACACTTTCTTCTCAGCAGCACATGGATCCTTCTCTAAAATAGACCATGTTTTATGCCACAAAGCTACTGTTAGCAAATACAAGAAGATAGAGATACTACCTTGTACTCTATCAGATCATAATGGATTGAAATTAGAAATAAATGACAGAATAAAAAACAGAAACTTCTCCAATACTTGGAGATTAAATAATACACTATTATACGATGAATGGATAACAGAAGACATCAGGAGGGATGTAAAAAATTCTTAGAAGTAAATGAGAACAAAGACACATCATATCAAAATCTCTGGAACACTATGAAAGCAGTACTGAGAGGAAGATTTATTTCATGGGGCACATTCAACAAAAGAAGTAGAAATCAACAAATAAATGACTTAACACTACAGCTCAAAGCCCTAGAAAAAGAAGAGCAGACCAACACCAAAAGTAGTAGAAGACAGGAAATAGTTAAAATCAGAGCCAAAATCAACGAAATTGAAACAAAAGAAACAATTGGAAAAATTAACAAAATAAAGAGTTGGTTCTTTGAAAAAATAAACAAAATTGATAAACCCTTAGCCACGCTAACAGAGAAAAAGGGAGAAAACTCAAATTACTAAAATTCGGAATGAACAAGGAAATATCACAACAGACACAAGTGAAATAGAAAACATAATTAGAAACTATTTTGAAAATCTATACTCCAACAAAACAGAAAACCTCGAAGACATCAACAAGTTTCTAGAGACATATCAATTACCTAAACTGAACGAGGAAGACATACACAACTTAAATAAATCAATTTCAAGCAATGAAATAGAAGAGGTCATCAAAAGCCTACCAACAAAGAAAAGTCCGGGACCAGATGGGTTCTCAGCCGAGTTCTACAAAACATTTAAAGAAGAGCTCATTCCAATACTTCTCAAAGTATTCCATAAAATAGAAGAGGAGGGAACCCTCCCAAACTCATTCTATGAAGCCAATATCACACTGATACCTAAACCAGACAGAGACACATAGAGGAAAGAAAATTTCAGACCAATATCCTTAATGAATATTGATGCAAAAATTTTCAACAAAATCTTAGCAAATCGCATACAAAAATATATTAAAAAGATAGTGCACCACGATCAAGGGTTTTATCCCAGGGATGCAAGGTTAGTTCAACATCTGGAAATCAATAAATGTCATTCACCATATCAACAGACTTAAAGTCAAGAATCACATGATTATTTCAATAGATGCAGAAAAAGCATTCGATAAAATACAGTATCCCTTCATGCTCAAAACACTAGAAAAAATTGGGGTAATGGGAACATTCCTTAACATTGTAAAGGCCATCTATGCTAAGCCTATGGCCAATATCATTCTAAATGGTGAAAAACTGAAAGCATTCCCCCTAAAAACTGGAACAAGGCAGGGATGTCTTCTTTTGCCACTTCTATTCAACATTGTCCTCGAAACTCTAGCAAGAGCAATTAGGCAGACTGAGAAATTAAAGGGATAGGAATAGGAAAAGAAGAACTCAAACTATCCCTATTTGCTGATGACATGATATATATTTAGAGGAACCAGAAAATTCCACGAAAAAACTTTTAGAACTCCTAGGTGAATTCAGTAAAGTAGCAGGATATAAGATCAATGCTCATAAATCTAATGCATTTTTATACAGAAGTGATAAATCTTCAGGAAGAGAAGTTAGAAAAACTACCCCATTCACAATCGCCTCGAAAAAAATAAAATACTTGGGAATCAATCTCACAAAAGACGTGAAAGACCTCTACAATGAGAACTACAGAACACTAAAGAAAGAAATTAAAGAAAACCTTAGAAGATGGAAAGATCTCCCATGTTCATGGATAGGAAGAATTAATATTGTCAAAATGGCCATACTACCAAAAGTGCTACATAGATTCAATGCAATTCCAATTAAAATCCCAATGATGTACCTTACAGAAATAGAGCAAGCAATTATGAAATTCATCTGGAAGAATAAGAAACCCAGAATAGCTAAAGCAATCCTCAGTAGAAAGAACGAAGCAGGGGGTATCGCAATACCAGATCTTCAACTCTATTACAAAGCAATAGTAACAAAAATGGCATGGTATTGGTACCAAAATAGACAGGTAGATCAATGGTACAGAATAGAGGACACGGACACAAACCCAAATAAATACAATTTTCTCATACTAGACAAAGGTGCCAAAAATATGCAATGGAGAAAAGATAGCCTCTTCAACTAATGGTGCTGGGAAAACTGAAAAACCATATGCAACAGAATGAAATTAAACCCCTATCTCTCACCCTGCACAAAACTCAACTCAAAATGGATCAAGGACGTCGGAATCAGACCAGAGACCCTGCATCTTATAGAAGAAAAAGTAGGTCTAAACCTTCAATTTGTTGGCTTAGGAGCAGACTTCCTTAACAGGATTCCCATAGCCCAAGAAATAAAAGCAAGAATCAACAACTGGGATAGATTCAAACTAAAATGCTTTCTCTCAGCAAAGGAAACTATCAGTAATGTGAAGAGAGAGCCTACAGAGTGGGAGAATATCATTGCCACTCATACTTCAGATAGAGCGCTAATATCCCGATTCTATAAAGAACTCAAGAAACTCGACACCAAGAATATAAATAATCCAATCAACAATTGGGCTAAGGAAATGAACAGACACTTCACAGAAGAAGATGTACAAGCAATCAACAGATATATGAAAAAATCTTCAACATCTCTAGTAATAAGAGAAATGCAAATCAAAACTACCCTAAGATTTCATCTCACCCCAATTAGAATGGCGATTATCAAGAACACAAGCAACAATAGGTGTTGGCGAGGATGTGGGGAAAAAGGTACACTCATACATTGCTGGTGGGGTTGCACATTAGTGCAGCCACTCTGGAAAGCAGTATGGGGATTCCTCAGAAAGCTTGGAATGGAACCACCATTCGACCCAGCTATCCCACTCCTTGGCCTATACCCAAAGGACTTAAAATCAGCGTACTACAGAGATACAGCCACATCAATGTTCATAGCTGCTCAATTCACTGTAGCCAGATTGTGGAACCAACCCAGATGCCCTTCAGTTGATGAATGGATAAAGAAGCTGTGGCATATATATACAATGGAATATTACTCTGCCATGAGGAATGACAAAATTATGGCATTTGCAGGCAAATGGATGAAATTGGAGGATATCGTGCTAAGTGAGATAAGCCAATCTCAAAAAACTAAAGGACGAATGATCTCGCTGATAAGCGGATGAGGACATATGGGGGGGGGTAGGAGGGGTTAGTGTTAAGGTTGGGGTTAGGTTTAGGGTTAGGGATAAGGAGGGTGGTAAGAATGGAGGAAAAAGGAATGTATAGAGGGAAAAGAGGGGTGGGAGGGGAGGGGAGAAGGGAAAAAATAATAGAACGAATTAAACAACATTGCCCTATGTATATTTATGATTTTTAATTAAAATTAAAAAAAAGTAGAAGTGAATTTATGTGGAAATTTTAGTGGATCCCCTTCAAAATAACTATTTGACTTTGTTTCCTGAGGAAAGCATTATATATTAATTTCAATTGCTCATGAGCTTATTTTCTTGTACTAAATCAAAGTGAAAAAAGTAGACACTGTAAATAAACTACACAAAAACTGCTCAAAAAGTTGACTACATTCTGAGTTGCTTTGTAATTGCCTTGTCTTTTTATATAGTTTTAAACACAACAGACATCATCTAAAATAGTGCATCTCATTTATTTTCAGCATCTCCAACCTGTTATGGAATAATACTAGAATAGAATAAAGATGGCTAAACTAAGCATGGAGCTAGAATAATGCTTACGCAAATGTCTGACAAACATTCCATCCTTTTCTGAGCATAGGAGGCTTAAGCAAGAAAACTATTTTGTACAATGCTACCATGCTATTACTATAGCTACTTTCATCAAACTTTAAATAATTCACCTATTTCGGCATCTTTGCTCAACACTTTATAGTCAAAATCTGTACATTATTCCAGAAATAAAGGTGGTGTAAATAACTTCTTAGAGCTGTGCATCCACCTTTTTATATACTTTATTTTAGTTTTAGATATTTTAGTTTCAGTTAGAATCTCAGTCCCTACATTCTCCTCCCTCCTTTCCAGGATAATGTTCAAGAAATAGTTGGAAAGTTTCTACCTCAGGTCTCAGCCCTCTTTTTTATAATTTTTTATTTTTTATTTTTTTTTAAGTTTTCTTTCCCTATTCTGGTTCTGTACCTTATTCCTTTTTTCTTTGCTGGGAGGACTTTTTTTTCTTATACCCATTTGTGATAGAAAAAGTTGTCTAGCATTATCACAGTATATCTCATGTGTGTGTGTGTGTTTATATTCTCCCCTAACTAGATATTTATTTAACTTTATATCCCTGGACCCTATTACAGTGTGAGGATGCCTAAAAGAGTTCACAAAATGCTTTCAATTGCAACCAGTTTCTACAATTAGCAGGGGAGTAATGTCTAATATCTCCTAAGTGTCTCAAATGCTAAACTGAGGACCACCTGCATAAGAATTAACTAGAAGGTACTTATTAAAATCAGGTCCCTAGGCACCATATGGCTTTACTAAATCAAAATCTAAGTTTAAAGCCAGCTATTTCCATTTTCACAAGTTCCCAGGTATTTTATGATTCACCAAATTTGAACACTTTTGGTATATGATGTGAGTTAAAAACAATACAATATTCATCCAGATATTCACCCTTCTTAAAACATCAATGGGCTTTCAGAAGGAGAGAAGTGCTCTTACCCTGCCTGAACCCTGGCCTTTCCAGTAGATTCCTTCTCTGTCTTCCACTCTATCCATACTTTATCCATAGAAGCAATAAGCTTTCCAGACATTTCCTTATTTGTCAGAACTGTATATTACAACTCCCAGCTCAAGCTCAAACTCTCTCTCTCTCTCTCTCTCTCTCTCTCTCTCTCTCTCTCTCTCTCTCTCTCTCTCTCTCTCTCTCTCACACACACACACACACACACACACACACAGACACACACCCCAAATGCTGAGAATGAGAATGATCTGGAACAGTAGATGTTCAGTGATCCAAAGTTTGTTGACTTCACTTAAATACATCCAAGCAAATTGTACATAATGACTTAGAATTCAAATGCAAACAATTTTAACTATTTACTGATAAAGCTATCTCAGAAACATCACTCTTTAAAAATTCTTTCTAATTACACTCATTTGGGTTGTTTTTGACCTAAATACTGCTTTTAAGGATGTCTTTACAGTGCTCAGCTGATACAGCATTGGAAAGGAGGTCATGTATATAAATAGAACAGTGAATTGGCCCGGGAACTACTCCCAAATGAGGAAAAAATGGATTCCAAATGACTGCCTATCAAAGAAAGCTCTCTGGTAAAACTCTCAGTAGATCTATCAATGTAAATTTCAGATCCATCCTAGGAATCTCATTCATGTGGAAAATACTGAGTCGGACCCCAGGCCATTTTATCATAAACTTTATTGAACACTGGGACATGTTAAGAAATAAAAATATATTCATATATCCAGTCAAAATTTCATTGTTTCAGCTCCTCAAGTTAGATATGGGCAACTCAATTTTTTTTTGGTATACAGTAAACAGTCCTATAAGATCTTCAATAATATGGCTCAATGTCCCAGGTTTATCCACCACTATCATTATTATTTATTCCATGTTCCAATCAAAATGAACAACTCAATATTCTTTGTAGATTTTCTCTACCTTCCACCACTGTCCTTATACTCAAATATATTGCTCTACCTGGATTCTAATTACTCACCCTTTATAAAATAAATATTATATATATATGAGACAGTTAATATTATATTATATATATATTTGGTACCAGGGATTGAACCCAGGGGCACTTAACCACCAAGCCACATACCCAAGCATTTTTAAAAACTTATTTTAAAATTTTGAGACGGAATCTCACTAAGTTGTTTAGGGCCTTGCTAAGTTGCTAAGGCTGGCTTTGAACTTGCAATTCTCCTATCTCAGCCTCCCAAACCACTGGGATGACAGGTGTGGACCACCATATCTGCAGGGCCTACTATTTTTAAGAACAGTTTTCTAGGGATTCCTGAATTGCCAGAACTTTAAACATGTCCTCAAAGAATGTTAAATATCTGTCATATTTTCAATAAACACCTCAGAAGTGTTAACAGATGTTAATTGATATCCACAAGTGAATAAGGTAACCCCAATTAGCCAAATCAAATGAAAATACTTCTTTAAAATGTTTTTCAAAAGAAAATAATCTAATTTCCATAAATCAAACTATTCTTAGATATCTATGAAAACTACTATATGAATTTACTATCTTTTTCTCCCTCCTAGATTAAATACACTTCTAAAAACAAGTCCTTGCCTGGCCCTTCTTCCAGGAATCAAATGGGTCCCATGCTTTGAAGTCCATCTCTCATGCCACATCTTTTCTGAAAGTATCCTGGTCCTTCAGCACCGTATCATCATTGCTTCTTGTAGAACACCACCAAAATTTGGTTTTCTACATGTTTTATACTGAAGATCAGTCAATTTGTGTTTGTGTATTCTCTACTATCAACTGTTCAGATTGCTGATCACTTATCTCTGAAGGCAAGGGCAAGGTCTAGTTTTTGGAGGTTTTTGTTTGTTTATCTTAGTGTGTGTGTATGTGTGTGTGTGTGTGTGTGTGTGTGTGTGTGTGTGTGTGTGTGTGTGTGATCACTCCATGGCTCTAAATATATCTATTTGTTCAACTCATATTGACCCTACTTAAGGTCAAAACAAGAATATATGGAGGTGACCAGGGCCTTAGCATGAATGACAGCATGGAAGTGTTTCCATTATTAACTGGCAAAATTGGCTACTACTTTCAGGGTTTCAACACTGACTCGAGTTTCTTGTACACAATTTACCAGGCTAGGTAATGTTACCACTATCTTTCCCCTAAGTTATGCCAATACTGCACTTGTCCACCCACCACCCTCAAACCTATACCCCATACCACATTCCAAGCATTTTTTTTTTTTTTTTTTTTTTTTTTTTTTTGGTGCTGGGGATTGAACCCAGGGTCTTGTGCATGCAAGGCAAGCACTCTATCAGCTGAGCTATATCCCCAGCCCTCAAGCAAATCTACTTGCATCACTATTCAGAATTCTTGAATGAATTCCCTTTGCTCCTCTGATTAAATTCAAAAGCTTTGAAATGGTTTAAAAAATCTATTAGGCTCTAAGTCTTATAACCCACATCCTGCTATCTTATATCCTATGCCATTCCTCTCAATTTTTATTAATTGCCAGCCACATTGCTCCTTATTTCATTCCTCCAATTTCATCGCCTTTTCTTATGACTCAGAACCTGATTCCACATGCTTTAGAATCCTCTCCCCTCTCCGTCTCTTCGACCCTAGTTTACGACTACTAATCCTCTGGATTACAATTCATAGGTCACCTCCTCAGTGGGGTATTTTATTGTACTCCAAGACAAATGGGAGTATTTTATTATCCGCTTTTTCCACACACAACACATGATATATCCTTAGATCATTGAAATTCATAATTACTTCATTTTTGTGTGTTACTTAAGTGTTATCTTCCCTCATTAAACTGTTAAAAACTAGGAAAAATAGGAGTCATGACTATTTTTTTTCACCACTTGGGGTTTAGCCTGACACAAGGTGAATCTCTGGGAACTTTCAATGAATGGTAAATGGGTCAGTCAAATGTGGACCACCTTAGAGAGTGCAGTCTTAAGGACTTCCAAAGGACCATCTGGAATGGGGAAAGCCGGAATGATGCAAGCTCACCATAAACAGTGTTCAAACTTTAAAATCTCATTTATTTTCTTCTTCTATGTAAAACAGATATCATATTTGCAGAGTGGCTGAAAGAATTAAATGAGGATGATCATAATTTTAACTAAGTAATCATAACTATGCAATTATTGTTTAATGATATTTCTAAGAGCCAATTACAAGCACCTAAGAATATGAGAAGCACAGATAAAAATAAGTAAAAAAATACAGACATGATAATTGATCCTTTATGAAATAAAATGATTGTGAGACTACTATAAATATAGCAACAAATAGAATATACATAGAAGAAATGGATAGACTACTAGAAGTATACAGCTCTACCAGAATGAATCATGAAATAGAAACTATAGTAGGTCAATACCAAGTAAAAAGTAAAACAATTAAATCGGTAGTAATAAAAAAAAAAAAAAAAACCTTCTTAAAAAGGAACGCCCAGGACTGGGTTGGTTGTGTTCAGTGGTAGAGCGCTTGCCTAGAATATGTGATGCACTGGGTTTGATTCTCAGCACTGCATAAAAATAAATAAAAATGAAGGTCCATCAACAACTAAAACAATATTTAAAAAAAAAAAAATAAGGAAAGTCCAGAAACAGTACAGTTTCATGGGTGAATTCTACCAAACAACTAAAAAAAAAAAAAAGCCAAACCTTGATTAACGCTTTCAAAAAAATGAAAGTGGGAAACATTTCTGTATAGTTTGGATCTAGAGTGTCTCCTAAAAGTTCATGTGCTAAAGACTTGGTGCCCAATGCAAAAGTGTTCAGAGGTGGGGCTTTTGGGAAGTGATAGACCATGAGGGCCCTAACCTCACCCATGGATTCTCCATTTGATGAATTAATAACAACTGGTTGGAGGTGGAAACTATAGGCAAGTGGGGCATGGTTAAAGGAAGTAGGTCGCTGGGGGCATACCGGTGAGGACTATATCTTATTCCTGCTGCTCCCACAGCGTCTCCTTTCTCTGCTTCCCATTTGCAATGAGCTAAACTGCTTTAACTCTACCAAGCCCTTTAACCCACAATGTTCTGCTCCCTCAGGCCTAAAGCAACGAAGCAGCAACCACTGACTGACAACTCTAGAGCTTGTGAGCCAAAATAGACTTTTCCTTACGTTGAGTTGTTTTTCTCAGGGTAGTTGTCACAGAGACAAAAAAGCTAAAACTTCCAAATAAATTTTGAGGATCATATTACCCTGATACCAAAGCCATAAAAGGCAGCACAAGAAAAGAACATCACATGCCATATCCCTGTTGAACAGGGAAGCAAATCCTGAAGAAAAATACCAGAAAACCAAATTCAACAACACATTGAAAGGATTATATTTTCTGATCAAGTCAGATTTATCCCTGGGATGGGAGGATATGAGATGCTTAACAGAGGCAATCAAAGAATGTAATACACTACATTAACAAATGAAGGACTAAAACCATATGATCATCTAAATAAATACAGAAAAGTCACTTGACAAAGTTCAGGGCCATCTTATGAAAAAAAATTCTTGAAGAATGTTACCTCAACATAAATGTTACCCCATAATGCAAGTGAAAGATTCTAACTAATCTTCCGTAGTTAACACGATAGCTCTCCTTTCTGTATCAATAAACTGTAAAAAGCTAAGTTCTAAACTCAAAAAACTTGTTCACCCTCATTACTAACCACTTTTTCATGTCAGTATGAGCAATTAACCTTTAGTTTTGTGTACGCTTTGTAATTTTAAGTTTTACTATGCTTTAGTTATATTAATATGTTTATTTAATACTTCATAATATCAGTTTTTCTTCATAAACAATTCTTGTCATTGAATAATTGTTTCAGATACCCTCAGGCCATTCAGTAGAGGATTTTTGGCAAGGTTTAGAATGTAAATATGTCAGTTATATTACCAACAATTTTTTTAATAATTGGGTGTTGGGTGAGTTTACTAAAATGGAAATTGACATTCTAGACAACACAGCTCTTTCTCATCTGATAGGATAGTGTCAATAAAATGGGAAAATCTTAGCAAATTGGGAGTTTCTATTAACCTTTTCCAAAACTAAACCTTAAATTAATGCTGCTATACAGCAGAAATGCTATAAATAATTCTCCCACTGTTTACTACTTCACAATGGTGATTTAAATGTGCAAATTTCTTAAATCAAAAACTAACCTAAAATATCGACATTGGTTGAACACAAACTGTTTCAGTCATGGTGCTCAATGCTTTAATTGTAATAGATCACTTATTTTCCAGAACAATCTTGTGGTACATATGTTATGATGTCCCTTTTGAAAATAAGCTTAGTAAGTAGCAGAGATATTATTTAAATTTACTTCTGACTCAGTTTAAATCATTCATATATCAGGGTAGCTAGTGTTCCCAATCAACTAGATAAAAGAAACAGGAACAAAAATTTCTCTGGCATATATTACACAAAACTATACATATAATTTTTTCTTCATAAATTGGTATCCTGTCTCTAGTAACTTTAACAATCATCAGTCAGATTATATTCTTTAAAATGAAAAGAATATGTCACATGAGTACTCTAAGACTGAAAAATCTAAGAGCTGAAGGTTCTTATTATGAGGACCCTCAATGTACTAGTTGGTGAGATGAATTTGAATTTGTAAGTTGTAATTTGAATTTGAGCCTAGAGGTAAGAATATAACTAGGTCTCCTTTTATAAGGTACTCAACAAATCGGCACTATTTTTGAATATATATGGGATGTCACACAGAGTTGTTCTCTTTGGCTCCAGGAGGTTAAAGAGGATCTTTGTACAAAAGTTAAAAGAATAATTTCAATGTAGCAGATCCTTATGAAAATCAGTGCTCCCAATGATGAAATATATTTGCTGAAGCATATGCCTAGTAACTGGAGCAATTCAAATATAAGCTACAATCTTTTGATAGGACAGGTGGAAGAATTTCTCTGAAGGTCCCCTGGTTCTATAAGATTTCAAGATATGAATTTTTAGTGTTGAAGCTCTATGTACATGGCTAGGAAAATGTTCCTAAACTGCAAATGAACCCTGATGACTCCCTATCAACAGATTATTCATCTACGGCAAGTTTTAAATGATTTGTTTCATTTTTATAAACATCTTTTAAAGTAGAAAAATGAGAATTTAACTTTGTTGTAAAAGAATTCCAAGTTAACATCATCCCCAAAAGTGAAAAATTGAAAGCTTTTCTCTAAGATCAGGAACATACAAAGGTGTCCGCTATCATCACTTATATTCTAGCCTGAACAATCAGATAACCGAAACACAAAACAGAAACAAAAATCAAAAGAAAAAAGAAAAAGAAAGAAAGAGAAAAAAATTAAAAACAAAAAAAGAGAAAAGTCACCCAAATTAGATAGGAGGAAGTCGGATTTTCTCTGTGTGCAGATAACATGATCTTATACACAGAGGTCCTAAAGACTTCACCAAAATCATTGTCAAAACTAATAAACAAATTTAGTAATGTTTCAGAACACAAAATTAGTATATAAAATCATTTGTGTTCTGCATACTAAAAAGGGGCTATTGCAAAAAGAAATTTTGAAAATATTGCATTTACAACAGCAACAAAAGAGTAAATTTAATCATGGAGGTGAAATATCTGTAGGATCTATGAGGACCCAGGTAAAGACAATACCAACAATGCATCTCAGGATGCTATTCTGTTGGCCCCTCATTTTAACCTCTCTCCTTAGCCTTCCTTCACAATCACTCTGGCATACAATTTGATTCTAATAATCTAAAAGAATGAAGCCAAACCAGAAGTATTTTACCAGTAAGCACTGGACACTCAATGTTTATGTACACACAAATAAGCCTATTGAAGCACACACATGTACATAAACAACACATACTAACACATACACACACATACACATATCCAGGCCCAGCTACACCTGTTTAAGAAATCATGGCAGCTAACATTGCTATTACCAGACTCTGTTCTAAGCAGTTCACATCAATCTTATTTAAAAGCTCATAAAATAGAATCATATGGTAAATAAAATGAATCTCTGTTTACAGATGGTGAAACAGAGACACACAGGTTAAGTAAGCAACTAAAGGTAGAAAGATGAAAATTCCAAGTGGGTCACTCAGTAGAGCAGTGGGATTGCACAGCTGTGCCGATTGGAATGAGAGGAATCATCCATCCTCCTCCTTGCTTCTTGCTTATCTCCAGCCTAAATGCCAAAGGCAAAAATATTAATTAGGCAGGCCCCTCTTCATCAATCTTTAGAGCACGATACAGTATTTTGAAATTAACTATATAATCCTGCTAGTAGAAAAGATAGCAAAACATAATGCTTATCTGTGACTTTCACCTCACCTCCTAAAGCATATAAATTAGTTCTTTTCCACTTATTAAAATCATGCTAAAAATACAGTTAATTTCCATAACATTTTGTTAGGTTCTATGGAAGTTATGCCCCTTATCAAGTTAAAATGTTTATTGAATGAGATAATGAATGACTTGAATAATTTTCTCTTACTTCAGAAATTTTTTTTTTCTACCTTACAGGAAGACACTGTTGCTTCATTTCCAGTCAAACAGCAGCAAAAGTGTATGATGTTGATATTGATGGAGACTGTCGAAAAGGACTAGTATAAATCTTTAATTGTGTTCAATTTCAAAAGTGTGTGCACTGGTCATTAAAGCATAAAATATGTAAATTTGGGGGACAGTGAAATAGTTACTCTCTACTAAATGGAACTGGCATTTAGTTCTGGGAAATAGAACAAAATGAAATATACATATTTATAAAATTCCAAGAATAACCTAAGTGCTGTGAAAGTTTTTTGTTTCATTCTAAAGAAAAACAAGAAGAAAAGGAAGTATTTCATTCCTGCCAAAATCCAGTTCATGCTGCAGTGACACCCTCGAGATTCTGCTAGCTGAAGGTCCAGCGAACAGACGGCTTTGGTAGCTCTGTATTGTCAAATGTCAAGACAAATAAAAATTCTTGAGGCATAAAGTTCTGCAGCCTTGGAACTGTATGTGAGCAATGTCTGCTTTCTTGTGTTACCAAGAAGGTTAAAGATGGGTATTTACTCTGTGATAGCTCCTTATCCAATATAGAAATTCAGGAATGCCAGCATATCTGGGGAAAGCCTAAACCATCTTCACCCAGATGCCCAAAGCCACAGGGCTTGGTGGCTCTATTTAACATGCACACTCAAACAGAACACTGATCACCTTAGATATAAAACTTTCTATTACAGATGTGTATCATTATTTACTTCTGAACTTTGTATTCATTTTTATAATGTGTTACGATTTGAATGTGTCTAAAAATTCATGTGTTGAGAAAGGGGAGGTACTAGAGAATGAAGTAGAATAAATTATGCTATATGCATGTATTAGCGTATCATAATTAATCCCATTTTATGTATAATTATAATGCATGAATTGAAAAAGTAATAGAAAGAAGATGAGTAAAAGAAGGGGGAGAGAGGGTGGGAGGGAAAGGGGAAGTATTGGGAAATGAAACGGAGCGAATTATGTTATGCACAAGTATGAATATGTCACAATGAACACCACTATTATGTATAATTATGGTGCACTAATAAAAACCATAATAAAACAATTAAAATTACACCATAGAGAGTAACAGTAATCATCTGATACAGACTTCATCTAGGATTGAAAATTATATAAAAATAATGAAATTATTAATAAAGAAGAGAAATGTAAATTTTTAAAATTCACATGTTGAACACTTAATCTCCGAAGCAACAACATTGGGAAGAAGGGCCCACTATTGATCTCATGAAGGTTCCATTCTTATCAATGGATTAATAAATTTTAAAAATTTGCATAAGTGGGTTTGTTCTCTTTTCCCTTCAGCCTTCTATTCTGTGATGAAGTAGCACCTTGATCCTAGACTTCCAAACCTCTAGAACTGTGAGAGAATAAATTTTTGTTCTTTATAAACTACCCAGTTTCAGGTATTCTGCTATAGCATCACAAAACATAAGACAGAATGCATATTCTTTTTTCCCAAATAGTAATTGGGGAATCATAGTTAATAGGAATCTATGGTTATTAGGAGAGTAAAGTAGAGCAAATTTCTTATACGTGAATGAAATGAAACGTACATGATCTTCATGTCTTTTACGGCCTTTTGATTTGTATTATATTTATGGAGGTTTGAAGCTGAAAGTCAACACTGTTTTCTTTGATCTTTAGGAGGTTTTCAGAACTCCAGGTATCTGGCAATTTCAATGCCATAAATTAAAATAGCAGACTAAATATATTTTTGTGCAGTTTCAAGAACAGATCCAACTAACCAGCTAACACTATTATTTCTATGGGTCTAATTCCTATTACAGCATTTAAAATCTCAGTGGACATCTCCATATCCTTTGAAGAAGTTGTGATATTTGGTTTTCCTTTGCTTCTACAGATGAGTTCTATGCACTCTCTGCCCCCACTCTACCCCGATTCTGTATCAGTGTTTGTCCTGATGGTCACCCGCCTACTTGCTGCCTGAACATGCTGCCTGCCTTCTAGATGATGTTATACAGTCCCCTTGTGCCCAGTCTCAAGGTCTTATGTCTGCTAAGAGTGTTCCTGAATTTCTGTTCCTTCCTTCCTGATTGTGCTGGGTACCACTTTTCCAGCTATACTTACAATACTCACATTCCCTTGCCAATATGGACTTTGCATGGTTGCATGGTTGTTCTCAGATTCTCAATATCAGATTCTATGGGCTAATAGAATTCTCTTTCTTTTTCTGTTTCTGTTCTCCAATCCAGGTCTGATATGGATGATGTGTTTAACTCCATCAACATTTGGAAGTAACATTTTGGGTTTAGGACAAAAATACCTCCTTCATTAATCTCAACAGAAGAAAGTATTTTTATCACTAACATTTTTAGACTTGCTTGAACAAGATGATTTTTATAAAAATTGTATTGAGTTTCATTGTTTTAAAAGCATGCCCCCTATTGCCTGCTCTTGAGACCTTTGCTCTCATCATGTCTTTCTTAGTAAGTTACTTTTCCACAGGAGGAGGAATAAAGGGAGAAGCTGCAAGCTGGTTTCTGAAAAAGAGAGGAAGCCAGATGAGAGAGTTCCATACCCTTAAAGATGCAGATTCTCAGACCTTTGAATCTTTACAACTGAAAAGAGGATGGTAGATTTGGTTAAGGTGGTGTTAGAGTTCTTCTCACCACTTAACAGTAGAACTATAGTTATTAATCAGGTATAGTTATTGATCATATATTAAACTTTGGAACAGTTTTCACTCTGATTTTATCATTCGGTCTTTGTCTAGATCATATCTAAACTTGTGGGAAAAGTGTAGGTTTTGAAATCAGATGAGTCTCAGTTCAAGTTCTGATTAATTATCTGTATTATTTTACTTTTCTGAACTCAGGTTATTTATCTGAAAATAGAGATCAATAATACTCAATAAATGGCAGCTACCTTACATTTACTACTCTACTTCAATGCTGGTGTAAGCACTGTTCTTAACAAGCTCACTGAAATACTTACAATACAGCTGTAAGACAGATTAATTAGTATTTTTATTTTATAGTGTACGGTACTAGAGAGGTTAAGAAAGTTATTAAAGCTGAAAAGATGAGAACTCTAAGGAGCAAACTTAAAATAGCAGTGAGATGCTGCAACTTTGGCAAAATGGAGGAGCTAGAGAAGGACCTGCCCTTCTTGTTGCTTCTCTCACATCAAAGGGCTTGCCAAAGGCAAACATAAAATAAGGCAAAACCTACATTACTGCTTTATTATCCAAAGCCATTGGTATTATTTTCATTGTTATTACTATCATCATTATCATCATCATCTATAAAGCATTATTTGATCCAATTAGTTAATAGTTACTGGTTTGTTATTTTGTTGATTCTGTATACTTTACAAAATCTGAGAAGGAACACAGTACATAATAATACATTATTTATGTTGACTTTTTCCTGAATATATCTGCCTTCCTAGTTACAGGAGAATCAAAAGGACAGTTCATGCTTCCTTTAACTTACCTTGGTCCCACTTAATAGTCACATACATTTAACAGCTTGGTAGCCAATCATTGTAGACTTTAACTTTCTCAATGCTTAAAATATATACAGGAAAGAAAGGCTTGGTAATTTTAGCAGAACTTTCTTATCAGGTCCTGTGATAAGGAACTGAATTCTCCTACAATTAAAATTACCATTGCTTCCTAATGATAGAAAAACAGAATGATGAGATGATCAAGGGAAGGGAAACCACAAGTTGAGAGACTCAGGGTTTCATTTCGTCACAGCAGACTTTGAACACCCCATCTGAACTACTCCCTCTAGGCCTTTTTCAATGACATCTGTCTTAAGCTGGTTTCCTTTCATATTTCATATTCCTGACATATAACAAAAGTGGGTTGTATTTATCTCTGTGATATGATTATTCCATTAAAAATTACTCCCATTCTTTAAATCTAGCAAAACTCTTTTGATTTTATTAAATCAATAGAATTGGTATCCTTTTTATAAAAAAGGGAAAACATGTAACCTTTGGGATTTTTAAAATTTCCATAATTTAAAACTTTGCAAAACATTTATGGTATAAAAATAGTATTGTATAAACTTTCTAGAAAATAAACTGTAATGATTACAATGATTAGAAAGGAGGCAAGTCAGATGGAGAATTTTTAATTTTATATTCCTTCTTATTTACTTCTTTTATTGTAGTTCATTTTATCTTTATCTTATACAAAGGCAATATTCTGCATTATTCTCTCTCTCTGGACAGTCACCACTGCAGCTTCAGCATACATTATTCTGTAGCATCAATGATATGTTAAAAACACCTAGCCCTGGATTTTATTCATATATATTACTTAAATTTCATAAACAAGTTTAGCATAAGAAGTTTTGTGAACTGGATAGTTTTTGTTTATTTTTGAATACGCACCACACACAAAACACACAGCACGCACACACGGTAAAAAGTACAGATGAGTATCAGAGAAAGAGAAAATACATTTTGCAAGTTAAAATATGCTGATAATTATTTATGACTACATAGAAGTGTTCATGGTTTAAAAACATATTGGACAATTTGAATATCACACAGAATATTTCTGCAGATTTTCTTTTTCTATGATTTCCCACCTTATTTCAAGGGAAGAGACATTTGATGTCTGTGAAATGCAATTATAGTTTTAAACTTTGACATTGTTATGTTACCTTCAGAAGTCATATTTCTTCTTTGTTTCAAAACCTAATTGATACTTTTATTTAAGCCAGGGATTCCCAAGATTTTTCAAAAGTGGATCTATTTGTTTATGTATCATCCTCATTTAAGTGTAGAAATTTAAGGCTAGAAAATGCCTGTTTTAGCTGAAGGGAGCTAACAATCAATCACTTAGAAAAAGAAGATTGGTGTTGCAGACATTGATATAATAATGTCCAAATCTGGAGGAAAGAAAGTGCTGGAAAATCCAGAATGTTTTCCTCTTTCTTCTAGAAATGACAGAGCATAAACACTGATAGATACACTGTAGTGTCTTGTTGACTTAGAATCAGACACTTGACTACCTCTACTATAAATTATATAATAATAAATTATAAAGAAGTCAAAAACAATTTACAGGAATTCTTATTGTATATAAGAAGGTAAATCCCTGTTTACCATTCAGAAAAGACTTAAGTGAAATACTGAACACTGGTTTTATGTTTTATGTAATGGAAGGAGAAGACTCCCTTCTCTAGAAGATATACCCTAATGAAAACAGTTTCTGGAACATAATAGGAAACTTATCAAATGAAACAGATATTTCTTTTCACATCTGCTATGTAAAATCATACTACAAAAATAAACAGCTTATCTAGTTGGATTAGTAAAGAAGATAAAAACCTGCAGTTTACCACTATTTGTTTATATTTGTATTTGCTACCATTCCTATATTTAAAAAAAAAAAAAAAAACCTGCATTCTGACACTGTATAATCTATGTAAAATTCCATTTAAAAGTTGCAGAGTTGTTCATTATGGGGTTAAATTACTCAAGATGTTATGCTTCCAAGACATTACTAAGAAATTTGCCAAATCCAATCAATAAATGGTTATTTGTTTTGAAAGTTATATAGCTTGAAAAATTCAGATGCTTCCACCAAAATTCAGTTATTTGGGTGGTAACTAGAATATTTACATGTATTCTTTTAGAATTAAAGGAGTATCACTTAATTGATTAACCAAGGCTTAACTGATAATGCAATGTACATTTTAATATAATTTGCTATTTCCTTATAACCATCAACATAAAATTCTTAGTAAATATTAGAATTTCATTCTTTAAGCAAGAATAAGGATGAAGTTCAATATTGCCTAGGATTATAAGTTTGTTTTAAAAATAACAATGAATTTAGAGAACTAGCTATACAGACTTCTTACTGAGCAACAGCATGATCCACAGTTACTTATGTCAACAGTATAAGTTGACTCATAATGAAAGTTTACTTATAAAGCATAAAAACCTGTATTCTATATTAAGGCTTCTACATTAAAGAGATATAATTTACTATTAAATTCAAGCCAAAAAATGCATTTTTGAAACTTAAGATGACAAGTTACTTTTAAATAATATTGATAGATAAGTAACTAAAATCCATTACCTTATAAATATCCAGAAATCCACACTGGTGGTCGAATCTGGTGTACAGTTCATTCAGCATGCTGATCACCTGCATGGGGGTGCACTGGGCACATATGGCTGTGAAGCCTACAATGTCCGAAAAGAGCATGGTGACATCATCAAACTTTCTGGCTTGCACCTGCTGCCCCTGCCACAACTGCTGGGCTACATCACCAGGGAAAATAGAATATAGAAGATCCACTGTCTTCTTCTTCTCTTCTTCCAGGGCCTGGTGAGTTCTTTCTAAAGTTGCCTTTAATTTATCCATCCTCTTCTTCAAGCCATCTTGGGCTTTTGCCTGCTCACCAACCAGAATGACATCTCGGGTGGCATCATGAATAGGGATATCTGAGAGATGCAGGCCTCGACCCATGAGTTCATCCAACTTGTCCACACATGGGGAGCCCAGAAATAAAATGGAATTTGATTCTGGGACATGGATCATTTGTCCTTTTACTTCCATCACCTGTAAAATTAACATGGAAATTTGATCAATACTCTTCATATAATAGGTTGACCAAAACTTTATTATTTGATGAATAAGGTGAACAAGGTATGTTTATGAATGGTATTGACTTGCTGCATGACTTACTGCACTCATGTAAACAAATTTTCATCTGATTTATAGCCAGTGTAAACTTCATGATTTGGAATAGAAACACTTTTTTTTTATATCTCACTCAGCCACTTTCTATAGACAATAATGAAATGGAAAATGAGATCAAAGGAAAATTAAACAGGAAAACACTTTTTTTTCAAAATGGAATTACTCCTAAGTACTTTAACTTTACGAGTCAATTCAAAAAATTTCAGCCTGCTTCATAATAAAATTAAAATATATCCATCTGTCAAAAAAAAACTACCTTTAACTGTCATTAAGTCACACTCCTTTCAAAAAATTAGTCTGGGGGCTTAAAATGAATCAAAATAATTGTGTTGCTTTCTTTAAGTCATTTTTCAACCAGATATAGTCCTTGGAAAACATAGCAGTCAACGTACTGACTAGATTAGTGCACAGGTTCATTTGCTTTGAAATATCATTTAAACCAGTTATCATTAAGCCAGTATGGCCAGAAAATACCACTCAACTAGCATGCTTGTAAAGCTTAAAATAAGCCCCCCAAATTAGAAAAGCATTAAAAAAATTGTAAGATAAAGATTCTGAAGCCGAATAACAAATCTATCCCTTCTTCCTGAGCACATTCACTGGAGAATTCAGGGAATGGATATTTATTAGAAAACTTAGACAACACAGGATGATGCTATCTTTGCCTGGTACCCTAATAATCACTTTCCAGAGGAGCACCAGTAGGAGAGAAAGGAAGACATGGGCTATGGCTACTAGAAATAGTTATCCAGATTAGAATAAGGTATTCCAGCACACCTGGAGAGGAAGCCAGTTGTAATTACCTGGAAAAAAAATGGAACTGTAAGTCAGTTTCATCTATGTTACTTTTTACTACCACCTGGAATGTGCTCAATACATTTACTGTCCTTTATTCTCCACAGCACAAAGTAATTGGGCCAATTAAGGAAAGTGGAAATATAGAACAAATATGAGGCAAAGTGTCCAGATTTTCAAATATGTTTTATTTTATTCATCTTGCATGAGTCACCAAAATCTTATTTATGTAAGTAAATAAAACTTAACCCTTTCCAGATCTTATAGTTTTATGAAATGAAATCCTTTATCTGATGTAAAGTTTCTGTTGTATTTCAGTATTTCATCTTTTCATTCACAATGGTGTCATTTATTCATTGAAGGGTATTTGAGCATTTTCTATTTAATAGTACTTCTCTAAGCAATAAGGATAATGGATAAAATAAGCTTCCCCTTCCAAATTTTTGCAGGCCAGAGAATAGGGTGAAGAAGACCCTCCCAATTTCTCAGTCAAGGTGGGCTTTAAAACTGCTGCAGGTTATGGATTAAGTACAAAGGAAATAACTGTCCTGAAAGCACCTCTGGATTATTTTACATCTGCCTGATATGGCTTTATGGGGAGGGGTGTTTTTATGATATATACTTTCCCATTACTAAGACATGAAGGAAAGAGCAAGGAAGATGCACACAAGTTATACTCCCATCATTTAAAAAATTAGTATGCTAAATGTTTTTCTTAAGATTTAACACAAGGACAAAAACATTTTCAAGCTTTATAGGAATAATCATGTTTTTTAAAGGCCATGATAACTTTAATGGCAATGATAAACTTCAATAAAATCCTTCTCTCTCCTTTTCTATCCCCCAAAATAGTTCTTTCCCAGTAGTTCCCTTCTTCCCTTCTTGCTTGTTTTGTCCTGCTATCCTTTGCTGTTTGGATTGACATATTCATTTTTTCACCTTCCTCTCTTCCTTTGGTCTTTCTCCTGCCTCTCTCTCCCTCATCACTGCCCCTCACTTTCCCCATTGATTCTTGTTTACTTTTCTTTCTTTTTAATTCCTAGGGATCAACTTCCTCATTTCTTATCACAGATTGACCATTTTCTTTCCTGTCTTTGCCTCTATCTCTCTCTTTATATTAAGTATGGAATCAGCATGTGTGTATGCATAAATAAAATATACCACTTACTACAACTAATATAATTTGAAAGTATCTTTCTTTAATCTATAAAGAAACTGGATTAAAGTTTCTATTCCTGTCTCAAAAAATGTAAAATATTTTCTTTATTATACATGGCCATTAGTTGACTTTTTGATATCTCCAAGCGAACACACCCTGAGAGTGAAAAGAAAATATTACTATTTATACTACAAAAAAATAACTCAGGAAAAAGAAGCTCACAAAGTGAATGACTTTCTTTTTAAAAATGTTTTTCATTAGTGAGTTTTTCTCTTATTTAATTAGTGGGAAATTCAACTGAAGCATGTGTATCTTTGCCATAAATCCATTTTTACCTTAATCAGAAAATAATAAAAATTATTCTTGAATTGTTTTTGTTTCATTGTGATTAGAAATTCTGAAATTCACCATGGTTTTCATTTATTAATTTAACAATGTTAAAACCTTATATAGGAACTACATATTTTTACAAAAGAAACATTTCTAAGAAACTGCTCAACAAAAAACCTCTCTAAGGTATTATTGCATCCTAAATTATATTAAAGTTTCAATGAAATAGCAAAAAGGTATAAAATCTATCAGATTTCAAGAATTGGGAAGCATAATAAAAGGGAACATTTGATCCTGAGTTACAATAAAGTTAAAGTCTTACTATCAAAAACTTGGTTGTCATGTTCTGTTAAATTACCTGTTTGTTTTCTATATTTATGCATAGATATCTCTATGAACATATTTACCACTGTGATCAATAAGTAATTAGAAATTGAGTACATACATGTCATATAACTACAGTTTTATGTCATAAAACTATATGCTATTACATGTTGTGATCATGGAACTCCAATCTTATAATCATTTGAAGCTGTGTTATATAGTGATTTAGCACAAATAATTTGAAACCAGTTAGATCTGGGTTCAAATTCTAGCTTTCCTGACAGTTAAATGTGCAAACTGACAGAGGTTTAGTTATTTATTCTTTCAAAGTTTCGTGTTTCCTTATGTACAACACACACACACACACACACACACACACACACACACACACACACAAATAATTATCCTAATGTTTAAGGGGATGTTGGCTGCAGCTAATTCAACACATCTCTTGAGCACTTGCTATCAGCTATATGCTATGTGAGCACTTAATACTTGTATTTAATTGAATTTTACTTTTTGATAGCTATTAATATCCTCAATTTAAGATAAAATTTAGGAAGATTAAGAGACTTGCTAAGAATATGTAGCTAATAAACAGGGCCAAAACTTAAACCCAAGCTGGACTAACTAGAGAGGACATGCTTTTTGATATTAAGAAAGTTTGATGGTGAGGAAAGAGAAGGGGAGCAGTCAAGATACTAAATATAAATCAATATGATGGCAAAATAATTTTAAAGAGACATTCACTCTAGGCAGGTAAAAAGAGAAATTGTGACTAAATATGTAGATGAAGTAGCCTATCTAATCAAATTCAGTTTAGGATGGAACTCTCTTCTAGAAAGGACTTCTGCTTTCAGACCTCTGGGATATAATTTATAAAAGTAATAGATGAATGATATGCCCCTGAATCTTCAAGAATTAAAGGGGTTTCCAGAAGGACTTTTACTCTCACAGAGCAATATTTACTTTCAAAGAACTAGTTCTAGTGGAAAATATATGAGATGTCAAGTGCCATCCCAAGAAGCTCCTGTTCTCACAGTCCTAACATTCTCCTCTCATCCTGCCAACTGAAAACCCAAGACATTGAGTAGTTAAAGCTACTAGCAAGAGTGATCCTTCCACAGCAAGTACCCAGCCAGGAGTGGGCCAAAAAATCTCCATCTCCACATACAAGAACCAAGATAACTGGCCTGAAAAAGCTCTGTACCTTCAAGCAGCATTACCAAGGACCAGTGGCAGCAATGTGAGATGGGATAAATCAAGATGAAAGTAGCATCACATAAGCTCTGAAAGTTGTACTGTCACTGTAACTATAACCCACAAAACTATACCAGGATCTGCATGCCAAACATACACAGAATAGCTGTCTATTAAAATAAAAAATTATAAATAGAATTAGAGCCTTATAATATAATAACCAAGAATCCATAACAACAACAAAATCAACCCAAATAATAAGGACTAGGAAAAACATAACTTGAATTTTAAAAAAAAGACAACGAATTGATGCCAAAACAACAAAATGAATCAGATCTTGGAATTCTCTCTCAAAAATTTTAAAGAAAGCATAATAAAATATTTCAATAAGTAAAAACCCCTTTAAAATGAATTTAAAAGAAGATAAAACCTCAGTAAACAATAGAAGACACAAAGATAACCAAATGCAAATTATAGTGCTTAAAAATATAACAAAAAATTGGAAAACTTCAAGGGTTGGCTCAAAAATAGAATGGAGATGACAGAAAAATCTGTGAATCTGAGGATGGTTCAACAGAATTTATGTATCTGAATAACAAACAGAATGAAAAAAATTATAGTTTCAGGAACCTATCGGTCAATAAAAAAATACTCATATCATGAGAGTCAGAAGGAAAGGAGAAAAAGACTAGAGTTAAAGAAATAATGGATGAAAATATCTATAATTTGATGAAAGGCATAAAACCACAGGCACAAAAACCTGTATGAATCTCAAATATGCTAACCTTAAAGAAATATGCTCCAAGACCTATTGTAATTAAAATTGTGAAAAGGAAGTACAAGAAAAGGTCTCCAAAGCAGCCAGAGGGAAATGACATATTAATCAGTGGAAAGGACAATTTGGATGGCAGCTAATTTCTTATCTGAAATTATGGAGAACAAAAGAAGATAGTATATATTTTTTTTCGAATATTGAAAGGAAAAAGAAACTATTAAATGTGATGTATACATCTGGGCTAACTTTCCTTCAATAATGAAGGGGAAATAAAAACATTTGTAGAAAAGGGAAAATTGAAAATCTTTGTCCTAGCAGACCTACTCAATAAATGACTTAAAGTTAAATGGAAAGGATATGAAGAGAAAAGGAATCTTAATCAGGAAGGAAAAAAAATAAAGGCTAAAAATTTGGATAAATTTATCAAATTCTCCTCTCATGAGTGGGCTACATCACATGCAATAACTAAAACAAAATTTATATCATCATCACATACTAATCACAAGTGTAAATGCAAAAGAGAGGCAGAGGGAGATTACACACACATAAGACAATTGTTATGGACAATTTTACCCTATAAAAACTGACAATTTACAAGAAATGCATCACTCCTTTGAAACCACAAACTATCAAAACTCAACAAAGATGATATAGATAATCTGAATAAATATAGTCATAAAGATGCTGAATTTATAGAGAGTATCATGTTAAGTGAAGTAAGTCAATCCCAAAAAACCAAAGGTTAAATATTTTCTCTAATATGTGGATGCTAACACACAATAAGGGGCAGGGAAAGAGTAGAATTTCCATTGAATTAGACAAAGGGGTGTGAAAGGAAGGGAGGAGGGTTGGGAATAGGAAAGACAATACAATGAATCAGACATAACTTTCCTATGTTTGTATATGAATACACCTCCAGTAAAACTTCACATTATGTACAAACACAAGAATGGAATCCTAATTAAAATAAGTTATACTCCATGTATAACTATCCATGTATAATCTATCAAAATACACTCTACTTTCAAATATAACCTTTTAAAAAGACACTCAATTTACAACTAGACATATCTTGAAAAAAAATCTTGAGGACTAAATGAATCTCCTGAAAAATTCAACCAAATATTTACAGAAGTATTAACACAAAATTTATACAATTGCTTCCAGAAAATAAAATGGAAGGGAATGTTTAAATGTGGTGTATTTCCACCCTTCCCAGAAAATTCCATCAGCTCACTGACAGAATAAATTGTCTTTGTACATCTATAATCTAGCCAGGATGTGATGATCCACACGTAATGAGAGGAATGTTTGACCCAAACTACACAATCTCGATATGCAGTTTCTTCAAACTATATAGGTAAATGTCATAAGATGCAAAGACTTACTTTCTGTAAAATATATTAGTTAAGCCTTGAGTATTATGTTTACCCAAAACTATCTGAACTAGGACCTCCACTCAAAATAGTTTCTGTAATTTTAACAATGTTTTTCATGTGATAGACTTGTTAAATTCCTCAGTTAATAATGCAGAAGAGAAGCGGAACAAGACAAGGATGCCCATTCTTGCCACTTTTATCCAACATAGTGGTAACTACAGTAATTAGGCATGTGAATGAAATAAGAAAAGAAGAAGATAAATTGTTCTTGCTTGTAGATAACATGATAATACATTTGTACTTGGATATCGATGGGAATTAATTGCAGGATACTTTTCAGATACAAAAATCCACAGATGCTCGACTTCCTAAAGCAAAATGTATGCATATAACCTACACATATCCTTCTATATACTTTAAATAATCTCTAGACTACTTACACTACCTAGTACAGTATAAATATCCTGTAAATAATTGTTACACTGTACTTTTTTGGAAATAATGATAAGAAAAAGAGACATGTTAAGTAAATAAAAAAATACTTATTCAAATATTTTTATTTGAAATTAGTTAAATTTGCAGATGTAGGACCTTAGGATACTTTATATTGAAAACCCTAAAAACTCAACCAAAAACTGTTAGAACTAATAAGCAAATTCAGTAAAGTTTCAGGACAAAAATTAAATATAAAAAATTATTACCATTTCTATACACTGACAGTAAACTCTCAAAAAAAAATAAATTAAAAACTACTCCATTTAAAATAGTATCAAAAAGAAAAATATATTAGATGTAAATATAACCAAGGAGGCAAAAGACCTATACTCTGAAAACACACAAAAAGTAAAAGCTGGCCAGGTTCATGGATGTGGAAAATTAATATTTGTAAATGTCTACACTATTCAAATGGTTCACAGATTAAATAGAACCCCTATCAAAATTCAATAGCATTTTCCATAGAAACAAAAAATAAATAAAACTAAAATGGAACCACAAAAGATCCCAAGGAGCCAAAACAATCTTGAAAAATAAACAATGCTGAAAGCAACACAGTACCTGACTTCGAAAACTACACTCCAAAAGCTACAGTAATCAAAACAGTATGGAACTGGCATATAAAAAAAGAAATCAATAGAACTGAATAAAGAGCCTGGAAAAAGACCTCACATATTTATAGTAAATTGATCTTTCATAAGGTGCGAAGAACACACAATAAGAAAGGGACAGCTCCTTTAAATAATGGATTTGAGAAAAGTAGTATCTACTTTTTGCAAAACTTCATCGGACACTTATCTCCTACCATATAAAAATAAACTCAAAACGGATCAAGGACTTAATTACAAGACCTGAAATTATAAAACCTCTAGAAGAAAATATAGACGGAAATCTCCTTGGTATTAGTCTGTGCAATGATATTGTGGATATGACCCCCAAAGTACAGGCAAGAAAAGCATAAACAGACAAATGGGATTACATTAAACTTAAAAGTTCTTTGAAGCAAAGAAAATATTCAACAGAATGAAGAGAAAGCCTAAAGAATGGGACAAAATATTTGCAATCATACATATGATAAAGGGTTAATATCCAAAATATATAAGAAATTCAACTGAAGAGTAAAACAAAAACAAAGAAATAAAAAATACCCTAAGAAATATGCAAAGGATGCAAACAAGCATTTCTCAAAAGAAGATATAAGATTGACCAAGTGGTAGTCATGGATCTCAATATTTCCATCAAAGGACCACACATACAATAGTACTCCTGTAAGATCAGACCTCCTAGTGACATCATAGCCATCTAAATTAGGAAATCACTTAATGATGTATTCCTCAGAATCCCAATCCTTAGCTGATGTATGACTGAGTATGAAAAATTGCTCAATAACACTAATCATCAGGAAAATGCAAATCAAAACCAATGAGGGGCAAATCAAAACCAATGTGGCTTAGTGGTGGAGCTCTTGCTGAGCAAGTGTGAGGCCCTAGGTTGGATCCTCAACACCACATAAAAATAAATAAATAAAATGAAGGTATAAAAAAATCAATGAGGTTGAAAATAGAAGGGAGATAAGTGCAATAGAGGCAGGGCTAGAGGGGAAGGAAGGAGAATGGGAAAGGAACGACGTATAGAATGAAACTGACCAAATCATGCTATGTACATATATGAATATACCATAGTGAATTCACATTTATTTACATCTATAAGGTACTAACTAGAAAAATGATAAATAAATAGAAAGAAGGCCAATAGAGTATAGGAAGGGGAACAGGAGGAGGAAGGAAAGAAGAAGCACTGAGGACTAAAATGGAGAAAGCAAATTATATTCCATGCATTCATGATTATGTCACAATGATCCCCTGTTATTATGTATAAATATCATGCACTGATGAAAAGTTTTTTAAAGGAAATAAAAATAGTTGTTCTAAAATAGACTCTTTAAATGACAATTATCCAAAAGATGAAAGATAATGAATATTGATGAGGATGTGCAGAAAAGGGAAACTTTGCACACTACTGGGGGAATGGAAGTGAATATAGCCATAGAACGGAGGCGCCTCAAAAACTAAAAATAGAACTACCTTTGACCCAGTAATGTACTACTGGGTATATATCTACAGGAAATAAATCAGTATGTTGAGCAGATACCTGCACCCTATGTTCATTGCAGCATAATTCACAATAGCCAAAATATGGACTCAACTTAAATGTCCATCAAAGTATAAACTGATGTATGTGGTATGTATACACATTGACATGTGCCATATAAACAGAGTGGGATGCCATCAACCTTCTAAAAGAAGGAAATCCTCTCACTTACAAGATCATAAATCGACCTGGAGGATATGGTGAGTAAAATCGGGCACAGGAAGACCAACACCCAAATAACCACATGATCTCCCCTATATGTGAAGTGCAAAATAGTCAACTCAGAGAGCAAAGTAGTGGTTACCAGAGGCTAGGAGAAGGGAGGATTTGGAAGATGTTGATCAAATGAGACAAAGTTTCAGTCAGAATAAATAAATAAATAATAATGTAGGAGAGCTTTTATTTTCCTTTCTTGCTTATTTACTTTTATCATTCAATTTGTGTGTTTGTGTTTTGGTTCTTAGAATATACTTATCCAAAGATATCAGATGTAGTGAAACAAAACCTATTTCCTCCCCAGGGCTACTGACTTTTTAAAATGTCACCCTAATATCTGCATTTATAATAGCTATTTATTGGTTTTTATCAATATTTACTTAATAAACACATTATTCTGCCAACAGTATTCTATGCAGGATCTAAATCAGAACACCTTCATCTTTATACTAAAGGGAATAGTAGAAAAGTGTAAGAATATTACCATAAGGTTAACTATGCCACTATTTATTCAATAGACTGAAATTTTGCCTTTGTTGAGATGAGCTGAAATAAAATTCTTAATACTTATTGATGAAATCAACCCAAAAAATCCCCCAAATCAAAAACATAACCCTTTAGACATTTTATCTTTGTATGCCTTCTTTATTTCCTCCTATGTTTGTATTTAGTTTCATTTCTATTTTAATCTCAGAAACTCATTCTAAAAATGAATTTGAATTCTGCCTTGATAGATAAGCCAGTAAACCATATAACCAAGACAATTTAATGTTCCATGATTAGATGCCAGTTTTCTTTTTAAATAATAGCAGGATTTATATAATATTAAAAGGAAATAGGTTTGTGCTTTGTAGTTGGAAGAAGCACATCAATAAATGTTTTGGCATTCTTTTGTGCACATTTTCCAAATGTGAAATGCTTATGTTTTGTTTTAAGATTCTTTACTCATTTTTATTTAACAAGTACTAAATTTCACACTATGTGGGGGATATTAAATTGATATGCAGCTTTTAATACCTTACGTAATCAGACTGACAGTTTCCCAAAGGGTGTAAATTATTTTATTTCCCAGCTCAGACACACAATCAGCAACTCACATGCTCTGAAAGGGAGAGCTGAACATCCCCAGGTTTCACTAGCTGCAGTTAGCCAGAACCTCCCGTGTGCTTTTGTCACCACACCACCATTTGTACACCCAATGGGGGGTTTGGGTTGTATTTCTAGTTATATATCTAGTTAATAAAACTACATTTCAATCAGTTTTAATAAATATACAGCAACACTATTAAATATTCTACAAAGACAGGAAATTCTATGCTTGCTTCAAAGAAACATGACAATTATGATTCTGTACAAAGCACATAAGAGTAAATGAAGCCTCCTCCTGGATAAGGAGGCTCCAATCCACATGCATAAATGAGAAAATGGGCATGGAGAGGACAATGTGCATGGATCATAAGGCAAGTTGGTAAAAAGGCAAAGACTGGAACTCAAACCTTGCAACATACACAGCCCCATTTTACCATCCATTGCATCAGAAAATATTTTAAATAGAATCAAGTGGACTTCAAGCAGTAATAGGTGTTGGCGAGGATGTGGGGAAAAAGGCACACTTGTACATAACTGATGGAGTTGCAAATTGGTGCAGCCACTCTGGAAAGCAGTATGGAGATTCCTCAAAAAACTTGGAATGGACCCCCACTTTTGACCCAGTTATCCCACTCCTTGGCCTATACCCAAAGGACTTAAAATCAGCATACTACAGTGATACAGCCACATTAATGTTTATAGCTGCTCAATTCACAATAGCTAGATTGTGGAACCAACTGAGATGCCCTTCAATTGATAAATGGATAAAGAAACTGTGATATATATATATATATATATATATATATACAATATATATATATATACAATGAAATATTACTCAGCTATAAAGAATAATAAAATTATGGCATTTGCAGTTAAATGGATGGAATTGGAGACTATCATGCTAAGTGAAATAAGCCAATCCCAAAAACTCAAAGGCCGAATGGTTTCTTTGATAGGTGGTTGATGATACATAATGGGGGTGGGGTCTGAGGGGTAAGAGAAGAATGGAGGAACTTTGGAGGAACTTTGGATTATGTAGAAGGAAATAAGGCGGGAAGGGGTGGGGGTAGGAAAGATGGTGGAATGAGACAGACATCATTACCCTATGTACATGTATGATTACACGAATGGTGTGAATCTACATCATGAACAACCATAGAAACGAAAAGATATACCCCATTTGTGTACAATGAATCAAAATGCAGTCTGTAAAAATAAAAAAAAATTTTAATTTTTAAAAAAAGAATGGAATGTGGGATTTGGGGGTGATTCAGAGCTAGGTCATGGACAAGTCCATCAATAGCCTACAACTGTATTAAACATAGGTGAAACACAAAACTATTTCAATCAGATTTAACAATTTTATGAATGATTTTTCCTCCATAATTGTGGAAACAATTGTAGAGACATGAAGGGGTCTCTTACACTTTTCTGTGGCAATACTGCATTTTATAAACATTTTTATTTTGTTAGCTAACTTGGAGATTTGAGTTTTGGGGGCATATCCTCAACACTTGCCAAAGATCTGCCCCACAAAAAAGTTTGCAACCCAGTGATAAACCCTTGGGTTTTTATATCAGGTTGGAATTTTCAAACTCAGAACATACAATTGAGATTACTATAATTGGGGGGCTAAAACCAGAGAGAGTTGAGTTGATAGAGATCATACAGCCGAGAAGTAAGGAGCCCTCCCTGGGACCTAGACTGCCTGTCCCAGTGTCCTATTCACACATAGTGTGAAGGGATGAAAAGAGTGAGACCTTTGGAACTAAAAATGATCCAACTTTAAAACTCAGTTCTACCACCTACTAAGTAAACATGATATGGCCTCAAAGGGAGGGTCTTAGCAATACTGGGATACTAGCAATAATTGTCTGTAATACTGAGATAAAGATAATTCTAAAATGATAGAAATAGGATAAAGTTTAAGTGAGATAATACATATAAAAAGCATAATCCAATACACACACACACACACACGCACTCAATAACTATTATCAATTATCATTGCCGTTGCTGCTGTTAAGCATTATGACAATCATAATGATTCAGCTGATACAGGAGAGACACTGCAAATAGGAACTGGTATATAATTATGTTGAAAATTTTATAATAATATATTCTATGAAGTTATATTGAATAGGCATGGAATATGGATTAAAATATATATTTTATTCATTGTGGAATTTTTAGTAACAGTGAAAATCTAGAATAAAAGCTGTTTATAGATAGATTTCTGCTTAATTCTATCAATCAAAAGTTTCACAAACCATACAAATGCCACGTAAATTATATGATGACGAAGATTGACTGTGCGTTGGCAAAATGTCTCAGACACACGTCATCAGAATTTGTTTTTGTAGATGTTCCCGTGAATATGGACAATGTGTAAAAATCTCCTTGACAAGATGATTCAACTCAAGATAGGTCCCACAGAGGCTGGTTATGATAGCAAACAGCACATGAGTTATTGAGATACAGCAAACAAGGGTCCCAAGAAGGAGGAAGGAAAGATCAAAGACAAAGGGAAAAGAGAACATGGCATATTTAGGGCACTGTATGAAGTCCAGTCTGATTACAGCAGAGAGCAAAAGCGGATTAACCAGGTCCAGTCAAATTAAGGCTACTAAAGACAGTTGTGACCACTGGAATGTGAGTCCAGCGCAAATGACTCTCCAGGTCTCTCTGATCGCTCCTCAGTAACCATGGAGACCACTTGTAAAAATGGGGAAGGACAGTTTAGATACTCTCTCTTACATCAGGTGTGCTTAGGAGAGATAACTAACCTGCCTCAGAACTATGAAATGAGCCAACAAATATATAGTGCCTGTGTTGAGGGCCTGGGACGTGAAGATTGCTATAGCAGCTAGCACATTCAACTTGACTAATACACAAGCATGTCATGGTAAATGATCACTTTCCCCATATCCACAGCATAAACTTGAGAAAGGATCTATAAGCACCTCTTCCATGCTGGAACCTTGGTGGAAAGAATCCATTATGATTCTTTCTCAAATGAACCTGTTTATATTCCCATTTTAAGGATCTGCACCCTAAGTTAAAGGCAGAATCCTGAAATTAATTTATATTTCTATAAATCTGAATCTAAAGCTTTACTAAAGAACTACTATGTGATCGGTTTTATGTTCATCAAAAATTAATTATCATGAATTATCACTTGGTATCAATTTTTTACCCATTGGAAATTAGGACAGATATCTTACCTTCCAGTCAGATTGTCTCAAAGCCTTTCAAGTGTACTGTAAATAATGTAAAAGTCTACTTAGATTTGAATGTTCATAGTGTATAAATTAATGTGATTTGAGAGAATATTGAAGGGATGGTTCCTCTAAAAATGAAAATCTCTAGAGCAAACTATGCATTAGAGACTTTATTCTTTTCTGGTGTTTATTTTAAATTTAAATGTATGCTCTGATTTAAATGTATGCTCTGATTTAGTTTTTTAGTAACCTGGTACATATGAACAGATCTAAGTATATAGAATGAAAAACGCTGAGTGATATGTCTAAGCTCTGGCATGTCTACTTCTTGGTATTTAATATTTGTTTCAATGTTTTCTTTTTCTGGGGAAGAGGATAGCATAACCAAACTATAATGCTAGATAAAATAAAATGGGAAAAATAAATGAACCTACATAACAGAATTATTATTTGGACATATATTCGTTAATATGTACTTAAAACATTCCTTGTTTCATATTAAACTTTATATACTTATTAAATTAAATAAAAATTCCTGATTTATAAGTAGGTTATAAATAACTTCAGAACCATTTGGCTTATCACCTACCATTGTCCTACATACTATTAAGTTGGTTGTATTAGTGTGCTAGAGCTGCAATAACAAAGTTCCACAAATAGAGTAGCTTTAACAATCAAAATATATTGCTTCATAATCTGGAGGCTAGAACTCTGAAATCAAGGTGTTGGCAGGGTCCTGTTCCTTCAGAAGACCTCTCTTCTAGATCCTGGTGGTTACTTACATTGTGGCATCATAATTCTAACCATCAGATGGTATTTTCCCTATGTATACATCTATTTTGGTGTCCAAATTTTCCCCATTTAAAGGACACTAGTCATTTTGAATTAGAGCCCATCCTGATGGTTCATTTCAACTTTATTACTTCTGTAAGTATCCTATCTCTGATTAAGGTTACATTATGAGCTTCTAGGAGCTAACTCTGAAATGTCTTTTGGTGGGGGACACTATTCAACCCCTAACAATGACTATCCTAAGAGATCTGTTCTCCAGATTATAGGAATGATCCTAAAGCTCATTAATATAATATTAATAAACAGTAAATCCATCAATATTGCAACAACGTCCACCATTTTTTATCTGGTTCCCAAGACTTGTTTTCTTTCTTATACTACTTTATTACCTCCTATTTATGTCTATCTCACTATTAGGATGCAAGATTCATAAGTGTGGGGAGTTTTGTCTGTTTACTCTTTGCTGTTTGCTACCATGTAGAATAGTTCTTCTGCAAAAGAGCAATACTTTTACTCAGCTTTAAGGTTTAAATGGCAAATAAAAATTTTATATGCTCACATTGTACAACATGTTGTTTTAATATTGGTTGGTTTACACTGTGAATTGATTTCCACAATTGAGGTCATTAACATATACATCATTTCACATAATTATTTTTGTAGTAAAAATACTTAAAATTTATTCTCAGAATATTTCAAGTATACAGTACATTATTATTAAATATAGTTACCATGTTGTACATTAGATCTCCAGAACTCATTCATCTTAAAACTTCAAGTTTGTGTCCTGACCAACATCCCATTTCCCCCACACCCTGACTCCTGCTAACCACTAATCAATTCTCTGTTTCTATGTGTTAGACTTTTAAATTGCAAACCTAAGTGAGATCATACATTTTTACTTTATGTCTGGTTAATTTCACTTGTCCTCTGAGCTTATTTTAAATATGTAATTAATACAATATTTTAGACTTCTTCCAAAGGCACAAAGTCTCAAGAAATCAGTAGAGAACACTGAGATCACTAAACTGGACAAATAAGATGCCACGTTAGAGTAGCAAACTAACTTGATAATCCCTGGCTGATGTTGTGCTATAGACAATTATCTAACATTCAGTGTCTGAAAATAGGTTGATTAGAGACTCCAGAGGAGTCTCCTGAAACACACACACACACACATACACACACACATATATAAACCCAATAGATCCTGCATAAAACATAAGTTTTATAACACTGCTGGGTTGAAATAGATGAGAAAAATCTTCATGGGGCCTAAGGGGAAAAAAAAAAAAAGCAAAAACCTAGAGCTAAATCTTTACTATAAGTTGATAGTACCAGCTTCAGATAGGATAGCCTATGGGCAAGATTTGGCTTTATATTAGCAGTGCAGAGGGAAATGGAATTCAAGAGTCCTGGATTATACATTGACAGGACTAAAGCAGTCTCATATCTGCAATACCCCCAAGATCATGTGAAGACACATAATAATAATCAACAATCTCACTGCCAGGAATGAGAGTCAGAAGAAGCAAAAAAAACAATAGTATTTCATCAAATACTGGATTTTCAGACTTAAAAACACATACATATATGCATACATGGGATATTTAAAAAAGCAAAGGTAGCATCACAGAAATACACATAATGAGAATTAAAACTGACAAGGGATATTTAGAAAAGGAAACTGAGCCTTTATAAGTAAAAAATATAATGACTGGAAATAAAACAAAACAGCATATGGGTTAAACAGAGTATCAGATGCCACCAAAAAAAAAAAAAAAAAATTAGTGAACTTGAACTGGAAGACATATCTGAAAACACCATAAAATATCACAGAAAGAACTAAAGAGTGGACAGTATGAAAGAACTCAGGTGATACAGAAAGCAGAAAGTGATGATGTAAGTTAACTGGCCTACTTGAGGGAGAGAACAGAGAGACTAGAGGAGAGGTATCATGTGAAGCACTAATGACCGTGAATCTTTCTAGACTAATGGGAAATATAAACTCTTGATATCAAGAACAGCATCTACCAAGAAATGTAAATAAAAATAAATCCAAAACTGAACACTTGTTAGTACATCTGCAGAATCAGTAGCACAAAGATCACCAAGCAGACAGGCAGAAAAGATCACCAACCAAGAACAGGCTGACAGCAATAATAGAAGCCAGAAGAAAATGTAACATTTTCAATAGGGTGAACAATAATTATTGTCATTTTAGTATGGTACACTCAGAAACCTATCCTTTTAAAAATGCTAGTAAGATCAACATGAACATAGGGTGTTCAGTATCAATAAATTAACACAAAAGAAAGTTTATAAAAAATGTATTGAAGAAAGTGAAAATGAAACTAGCAGGATAGTCTAAGCTAGAAAAAATGAGGAATAAATAAATTTAAAAACTTCATAAATCTAAACAAACATTATCTATTGAATGCAATAAAGTGATATTAATAGTAATTATGTTATTTTTAATAATCATCCCAAATATTTGTATTGAAAGAGTTGAAACAATGATGTAATCAAAAAAGTTTGGTAAACCATGCAAAAGTTAAAAAATCACATTCTTTTTCTTATTAATTAAATTTATTAGTGTATTATAGTTATATATATAATATTAGGGTTCATTTTAACATGATTATAAAGGTATGGAAAATAATTTGCTCCAATTCACTCCTTACTACTTCTCCTTTTTCTTTCCTCCTACCTCCCCCTGTTCTATTTTCTCTACTTATTTTTCTTCTATTTATATATTCTTAATTAGTGCATTATGCATATACATAATGCTGAAATTCACTTTATTATATTCATATATGTACATAGGAAAGTTTGGTCAGATTCATTCCACCATTCCTAAATGGGCACACTAATATTATCAATGAACAAAATACAGTGAAAAATTAGCAGGTATAAATTTATAGATCCTACTTTATTTCACTTCTACCCTTAATACAAAATAAATAAGTAAATAATCAATTCCCAGACTATTATTATTATCTTCCTGAGAAGTGCACCTTTGTTATTTCTGTAGAATGGACAATTTTGGCTACTTGCTGTTTGTAGAACCTGTAGCCTGATCAACACTGCAAGACTTTTGTGGATTGAATCTTATTCCATGCTTTGCGTCCTCTCTCTTCTGAGCACACGCAGAAGAGAGTTTATGCAGGGACGTAAATGTGCTTTCCACCATTTCTATATCTGTCTCAACCATTCTGGGAGATGTTTTGTGAATGTCACCTCTTTTAGGAAATTGTTCCTGATCTATATCCCTACCTTCTGAAGTAGAAATAACCTCACTTAGAATGACAGCCTCTGGGACAGGAGTGCCCTGTGTTTCCTCTTTGTGAGTAAAGCAATAAGCCTTTTTTCTTTTTCTCAAAATTGTGTTCTTGTTATTGGATTGGCATCTGGAACAAGGACTGAGATTTCAGCAACAAATTTGGCACCCAGATGGGACTCAAGTGCAGCCCCACTCCAACTTTCTTGGGCAAGCCTGGCTCTCCACTTCCATGCTGAAGATACAAGGTGCTGGCAAACTTGTTGAGAGCCAACTGCAGGAGAGTTAGGAGATGAGTGAGTTTGCCTTGGATTGAACCAGAGAAGCTATTCCTGTGAGTAAAGGGAGGGACTGAGGGACCCTCCCAGCAGCGGAGGAATCTCCTTTGCTTCAGGGGAATTCTTGCTTTCTCTCCCTTAATGGTACAGGTTACTCTATCATGGGTCACTTTGAGACAAAGGAAACTGAATTCAGTAAAGTCCTGACACCCTTGGTCATCTGGTAAGTCCCCAGGTGTGCACGCCAAGACCCTTGATTCCACACATCTGGTTCCTCTTTATGGGAACATCTGGTCCCTCTTTCTGGGGACATCTGTGGCATCACTGGTGTAGGAGTCATGGTTAAGCAGGATTGGAGAACCTAGGAATATTTACTCCCTTCTGATCTGTTCTAGGTTCTCATCAGTTTATTGGTCTTGGGTTTGGGAATTCCCTCTGGTTTTCTGTGTTTTTGTTTTGTTTTTGTTTCTGTTACTGCCCCTTTTAAGACATGGCCAACACTACATTGATTCTATAGTAATCTCTTGGGAAAGATCTTGGCTGATCCATTTAAAGGTTCCCATTTGTCAGCCATGGTTTGGGGGCTCCTCTCTGATTGTCTCCCTGTGTGTTTCTTTTTTGTACAATCCTGCAATTGGAGTTGATCTGTCAAAGTAAGTGGAAGAAATTTGTATGTGCACGTCTGCTCGTTTTAAATATTCCCCTCTGTCCACCCTAGTGATCCTCCCTTGTATGTTTCTTTTGTATCTGTAACTGGCCTTTTAAGATATGGGCCATGCTACCTTGATCTTACCAGTATTCTCTTGAGCAGAAAGATCTTGGTTAAATGGGCCACCTATAGGTATAAGCCTGTCTAAGAGAAAGATGGTTTACTGTAACACAATCTGGACTTTGGTTTCTCTGGATTATTATATAATCTTGATGTTGAAGTTGTTCTGTAGGGGTAAAGTATATGAAAAAGATTCTGTATGTACAGGCATTTTTGCAGTTGCATGATAAGAGGTCTGAACCGTCAGGAACTAAGTTGAAAAGGCATTTGCTCTGGTGTGCAATGATAACAGGATACCAGAAGAAAGCGTTAAATCTTTTAAACTCAGTGTGGCACTCTCAGCACTGTTTCTCAGCCTGGCCCCAGGAAGTCACAGATCATCTAGCCGTGGTCAAGGATACTAGGTTTAAACTGGAAAAAAAAAAATCCCAGAAAATCTTCCTGGACGGTAGAAAAATAGCCAAAGAGAACCTGAACTCTGCCCTGCTTTCCATCCCCTTTCCACCATGGAGGGTGGAGGCTGCTGGCCAAAGATGATATGGCAATAGGTTTCAGCACTGTGAGTTTATGACCTGGGGACAAAAATAGTCTCCCCTTTTAATATATGACAGGACACCCCATTTGGCCAGGGGCTATCCACCACTGGGGCAAAATAGTTCTTGCTGTATCCCATCAAACTAAATGCATCAAACTAAACTAAAAGACTGGCAGAATAAATGATGGCACCCAGAAAAGAAAAAGACAGACACTAAGGCCAGTCCACGTCATGTAGGCAGCCTCTGCAAAGGGATCTTCAAGGAAGCCTAAAAAAAAGGATGGGAATAGCCTCCCCCATTGCATATCAATATGCCTAATATAAGAAAAAGGCCCAAAAGGAGCCTCTGGGTACAACTGACAGTGGAGAACTCAAAGTTGATGTCATCATGAGAAAAATAAGGCAGACAGATCAGGCTCAAAAAAGGGGGTTGTGCTCCAACCCCTTGGATGCCAACTGAGTGAGAAAAAGATTAAGACACAGTTTTTATATTTGCCAAATTGTCTGATCTTTGTCCTGGGATAAAATTTGTTGTGTACATTTCATGCAGAGATAACATCCATAAGGATTATTTCAGAATAGGAATTTAAGAAAGGGTCTGAAATTTAAAAAGATAAAAGAGTTATTGGTATGGAAATATTTTAATATGGAAAATCAGAAGGTACAAGAAATGTTTCTGGATGGGAAAGTATTTTGTCTGGTAAAGAAATACTCTTGTGCTAAAGTCCAAGATGAAAGAGGACAAAACTAAGGATGTAAATACTTTTTGAATGTTTAATTAAGTCACAATAGGTTTGCAAAAGTTATATCTCAAAAAGTTTGTGTTTGTGATTAAATTGGCTATAATTAGCATAAAGTTATTTGAACTTTAATGTACTGATATGAAGCAAAGTCTAACCATCGATCTGTTCTTATCTATTGAGACAATTTTCTTGTATTTGTTAGTTTTTATTACTTGGAAAAAATGAGATGTAAAGGAATTAGGGTCTGTTCCTGTTTTAAAACCTTAAATGATTACTTAGTAACTGGTTAAACAAACAACTGTTATTTAGGTTATAACAATATAGTTGACACCCTAAATGTATGTGACTAGGTATATGTATGCATCTGAGAACTATAACTATCTAAGCCTTATTTAAGTGTTAGGTAAAAATTTATAAAATGAAAGTTTATGTAAGTTTATGGGCAAGGTAACCAGTAAGTGCTCTCTTTTATATATTACATCTGACATAAAAGGGCCATTCTGTCATTTGAGGACCTATCTTATATCTGTTTCCTTTATCAAAGTCCATTTCTGATCATTAACACTGTTTCCTAAACAGTGTTCCTGTTTAAGGTTATCATTTGATTTTTGCTAACCCATGCAGACTTGTGATTATTGTTACCATACACTCTAAATTCTAAATTGTACTTTAAAATTTAATCTTAGTTAAATGTAAAGCTTGCCAAGCTGGTGTTCTCCAAATTAAAATTAACTGTAGCAATAGTCTTGGATTTGTATAGAAATAACAAATTTGGTGTTTGTTCATGTCATTTGATGTTTTATAACTGAATTAAGTAACCTGATGTCAACAAATTAATATACAATTTTGTGTTACTCCTCACATTGGAATGGGAATTTAAATGTATTTTTAGAAGGTAATAAGGACAACCTGACCTGTTTGAAGGTGATATAGTAAAACATGGAAACATTCTGCCACTTTTTCCCCAAAAGAAAGTTAAAAGTTCTTTTCACCTTGGTTTGATTCAAGTTTTAGTATGTAATGTTGTATTGTGTTATTTGTCAAGAGCCCTGCCTTACCTGAGATAACACTCTGCCTCCCACCTTAATCCATGTTAGAATGGCTCCAAAATAGGCCAGACTTGAGCTCATTTAGAGTTATGTTCAGAGCCTACAGAATGGGAGAACATCTTTGCCAATCATACTTCAGATAGAGCACTAATCTCCACAATCTATAAAGAACTCAAAAAACTTTACTCCAAGAATTCAAATAATCCAGTCGACAAATGGGCTAAGGAAATGAATACACACTTCACAGAAGAAGATCTACAAGCAATCAACAAACATATGGAAAAATGTTCAACATCTCTAGTAATAAGAGAAATGCAAATCAAAACCACCCTAAGATTCCATCTCACCCCAATTAGAATGGCGATTATCAAGAATACGAGCAACAACAGGTGTTGGCGAGGATGTGGGGAGAAAGGTACACTCATACATTGCTGGTGGGGCTGCAAATTAGTGCAGCCACTCTGGAAAGCAGTGTGGAGATTTCTTAGAAAACTTGGAATGGACCCGCCATTTGACCCAGCTATCCCACTCCTTGGCCTATACCCAAAGGACTTAAAATCAGCATACTACAGAGACACAGCCACATCAATGTTCATAGCTGCTCAATTCACAATAGCCAGACTGTGGAACCAACCTAGATGCCCTTCAATTGATGAGTGGATAAAGAAACTGTGGTATATACATACAATGGAATATTACTCAGCCATAAAGAATGATAAAATTATGGCATTTGCAGGCAAATGGATGAAATTGGAGAATATCATGCTAAGTGAGATAAGCCAATCTCAAATAGCCAAAGGACGAATGATATCGCTAATAAGTGGAGGATGACACATAATGGGGGGGAGGGAAAGGTTAGTGTTAGGGTTAGAGTTAGGGTTAGGGAGGGGGGCAAGTATGGAGGAAGGAAGTACTGTATAGAGGGTAAAGAGGGGTGGGAGGGGTGGGGGGAAGGGAAAAAATAACAGAATGAATCAAACATTACTCTATGTAAATTTATGATCACACAAATGGTATGCCTTTACGCCATGTACAAACAGAGAAACAACATGTATCCCATTTGTTTACAATAAAAAAAAAAAAAGAAAGAGAGACTCAGAAGGTTAAGTGACTTGCCCAATGTCACATAGCTAATTAAGTAATTATGAATTATGTCTTGGGAATCTGGTATCTGGTGAAAGGAAGGAATGGACAAATTTTATTTATATATATATTATATGGCTGGAACAAGATGCTGCAGTATGATGGTTTCACATAGTACAATGAGGAACTTGAAACTTATCTTGTGAGCCAGTTTTCCATCATACAACTCATCAGCTTAAAAAATTGTACATACAAATGAAATTTGTACTTATTACATACATCTATTGCTATCATTGGCTAATATCTCAAGGTATAGATTACACCATGGGAGAAATTCCTTGTTAATAATTAAAATAATCTTCTTGATAATGTCTACTTTTTTGCCTGTCACATATATTTAGGTCATAATTGTTTCTGTCCCATAATATGGTAAAGAGCTTATACCAAGAAAAGGCAAAGTTCTATCTCTGCTATTATCTTAGTATTGCTTTTTAAGTCACTTGCCCATTTTTCTTGGAGTTTGGTTAAAACTGGCCAACATAATCTGTAAGCCCAGTTAAGCAGATTCACAAGGGCATTCCTGTCTATTGCTGTGTTATGGAATTCCCTCTTTCTTTCCTTGGTTAACTTAGTCCCAGACATGACACATGGACAAAGTGCAGGTAACATTATCACTCCCTATAATAAAAGATAATGAAACTTAAAAAAAAAAAAAAAGATAGAATTTTGTTGTAAAGATTACTGTGAACTCAAAATAAACAGGGGACATAATAGATAACCAAAAAGGTTTATGATTATAAAAATCATTTTTCTTGGTTCATAACTATATATAAGTTGAATATTTTTTAATTTAATTTTGTATTTTCCTTGTAAAACTTTATAGCTATTGCCTTTTAGTGTTTTGCAGAGGTACTGCTTCTAATGAAACAACCTGAGTGAATCTGAGATAATAAGCCACCACCTATAAGACAGATGGTATATATTGTTGACTTCAAGTATTAATACTGACCCAAATTAAATGATATTGAAGTTATAACCTGTTACTCCCACTTGAAGACTAATGAAACTGGGGTGCTGAGTGTTTAAAACCAAAAACTTGGAGATCAAAGTCAAGGAAGTAAAAGGGCCATGGAAAGAGCAGCCAAAATTTTGGCCCTTGCCCTCTAAGGTCAACCAGGACCCAGAGAATGATGTGACCCCTCTTGGGCCCTGCAAATCCAATGAGTCACCCGATCTGCCAATCAGGAAGATTGAGAGGATCTTAGAGAACAGGAAGTCAACCAGTGCACATTCTGCAAAGAGAAGGGTCATTGGAGAGGGAAATGTCCCTGTTGCTTCCAAGAGAAGTCATATATGGTCAGCTGGACCCTGACCCACCCTGGCAAGCGGCACCACTGGTAGAGGAAAGCAGAAGAGCCAGGAAGCTTCGCACTTGTCCCCAAGAGTGATCTCTGAGGAATCTCAGCTGACTCTTAAGAGTAGATAGGAACAAGGTCAGTTTTGACCAACTTGGTCTTAAATATCTGGCAGGAAATTATAGTCTGAGCACAACCCTATATGGACATTTAAAAGGAAAAACAATTTTTTTTTTAAATGTAACTTAAGATGTAAACTTGTGTCAGCCCTACTTAAAGTAAATGAAGCTGGAGGCAATAGAGAATCTGTTCTTGTGTGGAAGTGCCTAATAATGATGATCATAAAAGACTCTAGATTCACAAGTTTGTCCTGAGTTAATCTGAGCCTGATCTCATAGACCTACAAATCTTCCTAACTTCCTACATTGATAAACTTGGTCTGTTTTCCACTGATATGATTATGAGTTACTGTCCTCATGGTTTTCAGAGACTGGATAAAGTACTAATTTCTTTTGTGCTAATTGTTTATGAAAAAGTAATGCTTTGCTATCTTGTTTATTGTTGTCTTAGCATGATCCCTGCCCTATGTATGCCTTGTCCAGTCACCTGCCATCTTTCACTGTGGATTTCTGATCTGCTATGATGCTGAATACCCTTAACTGTCCACACCCCACCTGATAGAGAACAAGGACTTGGGGTTATATCCACCAACTTTGCCTTCTTTCAGCTGGAAGCAGCTTGAAGATGTTATTACCCATTTTTCCATAGAAATGGAATATAGAAATTGACAGTGGTAAAATGTAACAGTGATCCACTTTATGTTTTGAATATAGCCCTTGCTGCTATGTCACTGCAAATTATTTTTAAAATGGACCTGTTTCTTTCCCTTCCATTCTCCCTGCTCCTCCCTAATATCTCCTATTCCCTAATCTTGGGGGGAAGAGGAATACCTTTCTACCCCATTTTAGGCAGAGTTATTTGTCTTTGAGTACACACCCACCATAGGAATGAAGTAATCCAGACTTTGGGAATGGTACCAGATCTAAAAAATGACTATCTCCCAAATTAACAAGTGAATTACTACTCCAACAGAGAACATGTAGATGTAGCCTTTGGATCTCCTCTTTAAAAGCCCATGTCCCCTATATTTCTCTTTTGCTAGCACAGGAAGTAAAACTTCTTTTTCCTTATTCTAAAAATAAGTAAATAACCTCACTTACCTCGGATGTAACATGACTTAACTCAAAACTCTCTTTTGGTACTTAGTATATTCTTTCTCATAGGCCTTTAAGCTTTATCTGCCTACTGGACTAAGCTAGATTTAAGAGTCTACTTTTAAAATAAAGTTGAATGTAGGACTTACATCCAGTAGCAGTGCTTCAGTAGATACTTTTAGAATCAATGAATGTATAAATGCATGAATGAATGAGTGAATGACATTGAAAATATCTCTGAAACAAGTAAAATATCAGGAACAATTTAGAAGGAATCAATATATGTATATAGATATTTTCCTAATAACTGAAATTTCAACAAAAGTTAGATCTTTATAAACAGAGTCCATGTGCAATTTGACTAATCTATCACAAACCATGTATTACCATAATCCCACAGTTGGGCAAGATCAGAGTCTGTTTTATTCAAATTTTTCTGTCTTCATGATTTGAAAACATCTGCTCTAAAATTACTTAAAATGAGCCATTAAATTCATTAAGCTTGAAAATAGAATATTGTAAGCTGGTTAAGAAATTATTCATTCAAACACATCCATCCATTTACAAATTCGCATACTGTGAAATAAGGCATCACTTCTCCTCTGCACCAGTATGACAGTATTGATATTAAAAGGAGCACTCTTGATTGTGCTATTCTTTCTTCTCTGTTAAAATCCATTAGGGCTACTGTATAGTAAAAGAAAACACTTGGAAACAGATGATTGACAGAATCTCCAGTACTTTTGACAGTGCCCTTATGATGGATTTTTACAATAAATGTTTATATAATTGATAGTGCCTGAGTGGATGGTTCCAGCTCAAGAAGAACTCCTTATGTCTTTTTCTGTTGGCTAGAATTCAGAAAATACATATTGGTCATGAGTTATCTATTCCATTAATGCAAAATGACTAAAATTACTATATTAGATGTATAAACTAGCCAAGTGGTTAGATGAAGAAACCTCAAAGTGCTATTACTAACAAAGAGAATTAAGAATATGTCAAAAGTAAGAAAAATGTGCGCACACACACACACACACACACACACACACAGAGGCATAATATTATTTTCTAATTGTTGACATGATGATGTAGTACTTTTTCCCCCAATCAGAATTGTAAGACATGTCCTCACATGTCCTCATCTCCTTGTGGGGATTGGGTGACAATGTCATCTGTCATCACCAGGTATGGTACTTTTATAAACCTACCTTTGGCAACAATAAATTAGATATGGTTCTATCTTCATAAGATTATTTATAAAGAACACTTATTAATTTCCTTTAAAAAGATGTTATTACTATGGAAATGCCACAGTGAAATTCATTAATTTGTATAATAAATATGAGTTCATATTTATAATAATACCCTGTAATTTAATGTCCATCAAAACATGATAGAAAATTCAGAACAATCCGGCTATTCTCCTATGATAAAAAAATAAATAAATAAAAGTTAAAACTTGGGCAAAATTTTGAGGAAAAAATGTCTTTTAGTGTTTATTTCTCAAAATGACTATAGAAGTTCAATATCCTATATTCATAAATTTTTCATTTAATAGACTGATTCATTTACTTAGAATATTTCCATTGGTTCCCATGGCTTTACTATATAGAGCATACATCATACTCAGGTAGCTTTTTATTTCAGTTAAAACAGGTTACAGTGTGTTAACCATTCCATGATCTCTCTTTGGGCCTTTTGAACCCATGATCTGCACTGCCTAGAACACACCACACTGCACCCCACAACCCTCATCTCCACTGCCCCCTCAGCCTTTTTTTCTTCTTCTCCTCCTCCTTCTGCAACTCTGTCTCTTTTTTGGCAGTACTGGGGATTGGACCCATGAGCACTCTATTACTGGGTCCCTTTTACTTTTTATTTTGATGCAGGTTCTCACTAAGTTGCCCAGGCTGGCCTCGAACTTGTGATCCTCTTACCTCAGCCTCCCAAGTCACTGGAATTATAGGTGTATACCACCACTCTCAGCTCTGTCTATATTTTCAAAACCCTCATCACATTTGAAATAGGTAACTAAAATTTATTCACCCAAGAAAATTATAAATTCCATGTGGACAGGAACCACACCTTTTTTTTTTTTTTTTAACTTATTATTACTATTTAAACTTCAGGCCCAAAGACATTGCATGGTATATAGCAGGTAGTTAGAAAATACCGGCTGAGTGAGTGAAACAATAAATCATTCCATTCCACATCCATATTATGAATATATTTTGTAGTTTTGCTTTTTCCTCTACATTGTAACTCCTTGAAGATGAAGACTATGTTTTATATTTTTTTATGGGGAGGGATACTGGGGATTTAATCCAGAGGCACTTGAACACTGAGCTACATCCCCAGCCCTTTTTGCTTTTATTTTGGAACAGGGTCTGGTTTATTCATTCTCCTGGTTTGCTCCAGCTGATCTGTGGTTTGGCAACAGCAGTGCTCTTCCAAGGAAGGCAAAAGTTCCTGTAATGACCTCTTTCCATAGTAAAATCTCTCCCTAGGTTCCATTTCTCCTCTACTCCAGTGAAATTAGAAGCAATAATGGTTTCCACCTTAGTTCGTTCAGGATACCTTGCAAATTCCCTTAATCCTGCCCACAATTCTGTACTCCCTTTATTGAAAGGACCACTAAATTATCTCCAATGAGGGTCCCATTAAGTTCCTTCTAGCCTATTGATTTATACACTGATATACACAAAGACATTTATTCTCCTTATTTAGGGCAATATTGTGGAATAGACAGAGCACTGGATTAACCTATAAAATGAAATAAAACATCCAGGCATAGGGGTACATGCCTACAATCCCAGCAACTAGGGAGGCTGACACAGGAGGATCACAAGTTTCACACCAATCTGGACAATTTATTGAGACCCCATCTCAGAATAAAAAGTAAAAAGAGCCAAGGATGTGGCTAAGTGGTAGAGCACCATGGGTTTAATCCCATAACAACAAAAAAGAACGAAGGAAGGAGAGGAGGGAAAGGAAGGGAAGACGGGAGGAAAAAGAAGGGAAACAAAATGAAACACTGCATTCTACATCTTAGCCTCTAAAAATGAAACTGTTGCCACTACTTGTTCCTACTGGGCTTGCAGCTGAGAACCAGGAGTGTAGTCTGTTAAAAAACAAAATTAACAACATTAATCCCTATGGGTTAACTAGTCCAGTGATTACTTTTCAAGTGGAGTTGACTGCATCACTAAAACTGGGCTACAAAAACTTGACTGTGAAACAGATCCTTGGAGGGTGGGTGTATTTGAATGCAGATTTTGACATAGTTGCTCCTGCTGGGGCTTGAAAATCTCTGTTTCTAACCAGCTTCTGGGCTGCTGCATCTCTCACCAGCTAAAGCTACTGGTTCCTACCTAGATCACTCTACGGCCCTGGATGTCTGTGATGGTGCCTCCAGGTTGGTCTTATTAGCGTGGGGAAGGCTCTGAAGGCAGACCTCAAGGACTTCCATTCCTGTAGTTATTTTCATCAGTTTTACATATTTACATAAATTCTAGGTAAGATTCCACTCAAGGGAGAAAAAGAGTCTCGATTTTAAACATTTGTAAACTACTGAAATGATAACCTAAAGCTCACCTTGTAAGTGACGTCAATAGATATGTGATGATTTACCCCAAATCTCCACCTAGTTGGTGACAGAGACAAAATTAGAATCTGGAACTCCAGACACCAGAGCTAATTATTCTTACCATTTAAAGCCTGGTTTTGTTGTTGTTGTTGTTATTGTTGTTTTCCCCTTCTCTCCTTCCTCTTATGTGTAATGTAATGCTACTTTGAAAATAAGGGGAAAACTCTAGTTCTACTTACAGAAGTTGCTGGGTCTCAGCACTATCACATCCACCACAGGGCATCTAGAACTCTTCAGCAAATGGGGTGTATCAGTGGCCACCCTTAGGTCATCTAGTTGAACAGTAATCAACTTATAAAAACCTCCTAGGCCATGTTTTAAAAGACGAAGAAAAAATAGTAGTTGTGTTTTAGATTTGGCTGATATCACCTTTCTTCTGTTTTTCTGGACTCTGTGGACACACCTATATTTTGCCTCAGGTACTGAGTTAGATGTCCATTTTATCAAGGCCATGGAAATACAACCCACATTCCCTGTCATTCTGCGTATATGGTTTCAGTAAAACTTGTGCTTTCATGAAAATGTAATTCAGGAACAGAAAATATTTTCCAAAGGTTTTTTTTTTTTTTTTTGATCTTTTTATATGGTATATGTACTTTCAGATTAGAAATATGTACAAAATCTAAAAAATAATTACCCAAAAAATTCAATAGTATGACTTGTCAATACTTATTCATGTTCATCTTCAACTTGGCTATTCTCCATGGATATCGAAATTGAAACCTTACTCTGATATAAAGCCCTGACAAAGTTAATTTTATGCTTTTCATCTGGTATCTATCTGTGACTCACTGTTCATGATTACTATTCCCTCAAAATATTTACATTATGTTTCTTGTGCCTCATAATCAGTATTTACAGACTTGAAGTTTGTGTTTTGAGCCTGTGGTCAAAGCAGAAAAATGATAACCCAGATTGTGTTTTTTGTATTCCTTTCCAATATCATTGTTATGTCAGACATATTTTCAATAAAACATGTTTTGTTTAATCTTTTGCCATGCAGAAAAGGCTATGATTTCCTTAAACAAATAGGTCCGTCTAAAAGGATTGGAGTGAAAGGGCTTATTGTGCTAATGATTAGCTGCAGGGCATTATCAAGAATAGCATCTTATTCTCTAATATCACAGAAACACCTCTGCCTATGATTCTTACAAATGAGTCAAATTTATTGCATCACCATTCAAGTTTACCTTTCAGGTAAACATGCCAGGAAAAAAAGACACACATGGGAAAGAATAGAAATTCCATGCCATCAGTGGTTAACCTTGGCTCGTGCTATACTCTTTACTTGTAGTTATCCCCCTCAATCTCCACATGTCCAATTCTACCCATCTTTCAAACTGGAGATACCTCTTTTTCCTCAAAGATTCTCACTCCCAGGGCTGCACATTGAAAACACCTACAGAGGCTATAAAATACCTGTGTCCAGAATCCACCCCAAAAGAAGTAAATTAGAAAGCAGGTTGCCTATGTTTCATGGAAGCAATGATCTCTTCTTGTTTAAGACAAAACAAAAAAGGAACAAAAAACCTTGGGGCATATTTTTTAAAATATTTTCCATTTTCCTACAATTAAATTAACTTGCAGTCCTTAGATGTATTGTATTACAGTCCCTTATCTTTTGAGATGACTTTAATATTTGCAACTGGGTTTTTCTTAACATTTTATCTTAAGGCTGGAGGACAATATAATCCAGATGTAGTGCTAAAGAAAATATGCTGTGTGGATTCTCTTTGCTTTCCTGAAAGATCCCTCAGGCACTGACTGAATTCCTCTCCTGTACTGCAAGACGTTAAAGAGCAAGTCAATCTAGGTAAACTTTATCTGTGTTCCTGCAGCTCATAGAACATCTATCAATACTTATTTCTTTTCTGTAAGAGACACTACATCACAACACACTTGACAGGGAAAAAAAAGGCCCAACAAATTTGGGTCAGCTACAGATTCTTCTAAATGAGGTCACAGGTGCTTAAAAATACCACATGTAGAATTAGAACATCACCACAGTGCCACCATTAATATAATTGATTCAGGCTATTATCATTAAAAAATTTTAAATCCACTGAATGAAATATTAGTAGTGAGTGAGATATGTTCACATGATCCAAATTGTCAACCAACAGATATCTTGCCAATTTGCAAATGAAAGTTACCTTTCAATGAAAGAGATCAGCAACCAACACTTTAACCAAATGATCTAATCCAACATTATGAAGAATATGTTTCTATGTTTCCCTTACTGTGATACAAAGTACACAAACTTGCCTGTGTGATACACTTGCAAAAAACATGTAATCTAATCATGAAAAAAAAACAATTAAAAAATCTTTTTTTTTTTTTTTTGGGGGGGGGGGGTACCAGGGATTCAACCCTCAATCACTAAGCCACATCCTCATATTGTATTTTATTTAGAGACAGGGTCTCACTGGGTTGCTTAGCACCTCACTTATGCTGAGGCTGGCTTTGAATTCATGATCCTCCTGCCTCAGCCTCCCAAGCTGCTGGGATCATAGGTATGGCCACCAGGTATGGCTACAATCAGAAAATTTTGAACTGCAAATTTGTTAACATCATGAAACAACAGAGGAGACTCTTTAGAATAAAGAATGCTAAAGAAACTTGAAAACTAAAATCAATGTGTAATACTTAATGGATTCCAGGAGTACAAGCCATAAATACTATTTTTGAGACAATGGGAAGAATTTGAACATGTTTGCAATACATTTTCCATGTTAATTTTTTGAGAGTTTGATAATGGTATTGTGACTGTGCAGATGGATCGGAGACATGTGCTGAAATTTTAGGGATAAGATGGTAGAATTAAATTTCAAATAATAAGATATTAAACATCTATGAAATTTTCAAAATTCCCTTTGCTAGTTTCCAATTTTCTTCAGGCATTGTAAAATAAAAAGTTGGTGGAAAGAAAAAAATGTATTTTTGAACAAGATTATTTTTGTCTTATAAAAATTAGCATGCAATAGACTCACACTAAACAATAGTTAAATACTAGTTGCAAAAACAATTCAGCAAGTAGGCCTCTATTAATTTTAGTTTTGCAGGGATTCTCTGATGGTTGATCTAATGAGGAGGTCTTTAAGGAAAGCATTTTGGTTTGGCTGCCCAGACATTTTGACCTATTTGACAGTAGTTATCTTGAACTCTACCACCAGCACCTATCCTTTATCTGTGCTCCTCCTAATGTCTAATACCTATTCAACATCTAACCATTTTGTATTTTCTTTTTATTTCTCTGAACTGTAGAGTCAAACAAATGAAAACTAAAACTATTCAAAGATATAATAGAGAAAACTTCCTATGAAATAGAAAATTCAACCTTCAGATAGAAATGGCACATGATGTTATCAGGGGAAATGATTATTAAACATCAAGATTAAATTAAAAATTCTTCAGATACTCAAAAAAAAAAAAAAGAAAAGAAAGAAAGAAAGAAAAAGTAAAAAAGGCAAGTCATTCACAAGGGACCAAACCCAGACTTATTTCAAAACATTCCTATTAGAGCAAAAAAGATCCAAGAGAAGAGAAATGTAACTCAAGGTTATTTTGCCCACAATAATTTGCTTGAATTTTCATTATGAGTGGAAATAATATTTATAAAAACCACAATGTTTCTACAAATTGAACATCTCTAAACCCAAAATCCAAACTCTGTAGTACTCCAACTCTCAAACTTTGAGCATTGACATAATGCCACAAGTGTGGACTTAGGTCCTACCCTGGATACCTCTTATCATGCATATGTAAATATTCCCAAATATAAAAAATATAAAAAATCCAAATATAAAAAATCCCAAATGCTTTAGGTCCCAAGCATTTCAGATAAGGGATATTCAATTTGTATGCTGGTTTGTATATGAGTGTATGGGTATACATATGTGTGTGTGTGTGTGTGTGTGTGTGTGTGTGTGTGTATGTGTAGGAGAGAGAGAGAGAGAAAAACTACTTCATTGTGAAGTAGTTTTAGGAAATAAATAGGATTGTGTATATAGAATTATAATAAAAATGCTCAATCAAGAGTAGCCATTCAGGGCTGGGTATGTAGCTAAGTGGTGGAGTACTTGCCTAGCACAAGGGAGGCACTGGGTTCAATCCTCAACACCACATAAAAATAAATAAATAAATAAAATAAAGTTATAAAATAAGATTTGTCATTGTAATTATTTAGGACAATTAAAACCTATAAATAAATTGCTGCGATATGAAGCAAAGTACACAAGGCCAAGAGAACACCCAGGAACACAAAAGGAAGAGAAATAATTTAATCTGAGTCCCATAAGTAAAGCATTTATGAAAAGGTTATATTTAATTCCTTATGCCCTTACTAAATTTTAATGGCACAAAAAAGAAGGAAAGTATTCATTAAAAATCGAAGCTATAGGTGTATAAACCGACTGTATTTTCTTCTTTTTCAATAAATGCTCCTAATTTTCAAGGGATAAGAGTGTGAAGGAGGGGCTGGGAAGATAGCTCAGTTGATAGAGTGCTTGCCTCGCAAGCACAAGGCCCTGGGTTCGATCCCCACCCCCGCAAAAAAAAAAAAAAAAAAAAAAATAGAGTGTAAAGGAGGGAGGCACAAAGCAACAAATAGCAAAGTGTTTAGTTTAAAAGACAATAAAAGAAACAAACTTTTTAAAATGAGAAATATCACCTGGTTTATTAAATGAGTAGTATGATAATATGATAAGTGACTCTAGAAAATTATAGACTTTCATAATATCTTTTAACTATGTCTCTATAAAGGTCAATTCTAATCTAATTACCAGAATAGCACCACTGCAATAAGAGTGCAGGAAACCATGACAAAATAGGGAAGGATCAGGACACTGTTTACTCAAGCTAATGTAATGCACTCAAGTCTGCAGATCTAATGATGTTTATTATGCAGACATGTAGACATGGTATCTCAGAGCCCTACCTCTCCTAAGAGGGCTGGTGAGAACTCAAGCACATTTCCTTTTAGCTACTGGTTGGTATTTTTGTCTTCACAATTAGGTAGAGTTAGATAAATGAATATAATGCATGACAATATAAATAAGTTGAAAACCATTTCATAAGCAGGAAAAATAAGACTTCAAAGAGCAAATACAGAAACAGTATATGTACCCTGTGAATATGAGATAACTAATTTTTGAGAAACATACAGACACCATTAAAGGAATATTATCCCCTTCGAAGTAACAAACATGATAATTATTCATTCATTTGATTATTCAACCAACATTTAATTAAATGCTTAAAATGTGCCTAGCAGTGAAACAAGGCACACATTTGTTATGGTGATACTGCAAAGCATAGAATCCATTTTTTAAAAACTGTAATTGTAGCATACCTGCCTACTTTGAAGAGTGGATATAATTTTGGAAGCACCCTAAAGAGATTCTGTGCTAAGCCTAGAATAAAGCCTGAGTAAAACAGTTTGGGTTATAAATCAGATATGATTTTTAAAAGATTGATTTTTTTATGTATTGTATACACTGTGCTTGACAGAAACTCCAAAAGAAATAACTCCAAAAATGCTTTTATAATAGCAGCATATGTGGAAAAAGTGTGCTGCTTGCCAAAGACCTCCTATGAGATCCTATGAAAAATGCTTATTTGGATATTTAGCCATTTACTGAAAATTCCACTGTATTGCTTTATCGCACCATGGATATGTGGGAACCATGTACCATTAACATATTTTCTGCATTTGTTTTTACCTTAAAATATGTATATGAGAGGAAAGGTTACATTTTGAATTTTGTGTAGAATTTTAAAACATCTTCCAGGCCAAGTATAATTTCACAAAGAGCTACTACTATTTTCTACACAAAAACTAGCTACTAAATGGTGAGCCTTGTAAGAGAGTACAGAGTGTCCCTAATCTTAACAAAATCTATGACTTTCTGCATTACTGATAAAGACCACTCTCAGGAACTAATAACCCCTCTTCCCTGGTGCAGAGGTTGGCATATAAAATATCCAACTAGAAACAAACACTATAGAACTCACATCTGTAGGAAACTATGGTAGGTATTTAGAAAACTAAGAGGTTCTATCTTCTACAGATGTAGGGTTTATAAATTAAACTAAGTATGTATATGTTATATATGTTATATATGTAACATATAATATATGAAGGCATATATTTAAGTCTATACAAGTCCACATAAGATAATTGACAAACATTGTAGAAAAAGAAGTACCATAGAGATTCAGAGGAGGTAGCAATTAGTATGTTGTGGTTGAAGCTATTATACTACTAATAATAAATTACTGTAAGTAGTACTGCTACTAATAAATTACTGTGAGTAGTTATGTTTAACTTCTCTGTGTACATATAGAGGAATAAATTAGAAAAACTTGGATCACAAAATGTTGAGGCCTCTAGTAGCTCTAAAACTGCATTAAATTTTCTATCATATGTCTACAGTTAATTTTATAGAATAATTTTATAATGTTCCAATGAAAAGATGACCTCCATTTAAGACTTCCTTTTGAGAAGTACCTGATAGAAAACCATCAAATATCAATTTCAGAAAAAATAGACTAATCAGGCTTAAATAATTTAATTATCTTTTCTTAAGAGAACTTAGGGGGGAAATTATAGGCAAGAGGACATGATGTAGAAGTGTGGTGGCCCCTTTGTTTTTAATAACTTTATTCAGATATAACTCATTATGATAAATTCAGCCATTTAAAGTGTACAACACCATCATCACCACCAAGTCATTTTAAACATTTTTCATTACCCCAAAAACAAGGTTTGTTTCTGTTAGCAGTTAATCTCCAATCCTTCCAACCTTTCCCCACCCCTAGCCATAGGTAACTACTAATCTATTTCCATAGATTTACTTCTTCTAGACATTTCATATGAATGGAAATATACTCTTATGTTTTTATCTGTAAGTTTTATCATTTTAGAGCTCACATTTAGGTCTACTATTCATTTTGAGTTAATTATTGTATATGAAGTAAGGTAGGTGTCTTAGTCAACTTTTTTGCTGCTGTGACTAAATGACCTGACCAGCACAACTGTAGAGGAGGAAAGGTTTATTTGAGGGCTCACAGTTTCAGAGGTCTTAGTCCCTAGAAGGCCAGCTCCATTCCTGGGGGCTCAAGATGAGGCAGAACTTCAGTGGGATAGGGTGGCAGAGGGTGCAGCTTGTATCATCAGGAAGCAGAGAGAGAGACTCCACTCTTCAGATACAAAATATATACCTCATAGCTACACCCCCAATGAACCACTCCCTTCAGTTACACCCTTCAGTTATCACTCAGTTAACCCCATCAGGGATTCACTGATTAGGTTATGACTGTTAAAACCCAATCATTTCTCCTCTGAACCTTCTTGCATGGGCTCACACGTGAGCTTTTGGGGGACACCTCACATCCAAACCATAACAGTAGGGGTCCAAATTTAGTCTTTAATGTGTAGATATCCAGTTGTCCTCACACTATTGCAAAGAACTACTTTTTCCCTATTAAATTATCTTGGAATCCTTTCCAAAAATCAAGTGACCATAAATGTAAAAATGTATTGCTGGACTCTCAATTATCCCACTAATTTACCTGTCTATCCTTAAACAATAATCACAGCATCTTGAATTATTGTAACTTGGTAATAAAATATGGAATAAAAAGTATGAGTCCTTCACACTTTGTGTTAGCTGACTTTCTTTTATCTACATATTAATGTTAGGATCAGTGTGTCTATTTCCTTTCTTAAGAGCAGCTAGAAATTTGATAGGAAATGTATTGAGTTTGTAGATTACTTTTAGGTATTGCCATCTTAACAATATTGACTCTTGAAACCCATGACATCAGATGTCCTTCAATTATTTAGGGTTTCTTCCATGTTTTTCAATAACATTTGGTACCTTCTACACAGAAACTCCTGCTTAAACTTCTTTGGTTAATTTTTTCCCAAATATTTTATTTGTTTGTATGCTATTATAAACATAATTAAATTTCTAAATTTCCTTTCTGGATTATTCTCTAATCATGTATAGAAATGTAATCTATTTTTGGCATAGTTGACTTATGTCCTGCAACACCAATAAAGTTGTTTATTAGTTGTAATTTTTTTGTGGATTCATTAGGATTTTTCTATAAAGCATATCAGATCATCTGAAAGTAAAGATAGTTATACTTCTTTTCCAGTTTGAATGACTTTTGCATACTTTTCCTGCATAATTGCCCTCGTGAGAACTTTCAGTACAATGCTGAATAGACACAAAAGCATGCAGGCTGTATTGTTCCTGAAATTAGAGGGAAAGCATTCACTCTTTCACCAGTAATTATGATGATAGCTGGGAGTTTTTGCAAGGTGCTTTTTAGAGGTTGAGAAATTTGTCTATTCATTTGCTGAATTTTTTTGTCATGGAAAAGCGTTGGCTTGTCAAATGCTTTTTCTGCATCTATGGAAAATATGGTTTTGTTCTTTATTGTATTAATAGAGTGTATTACATTGATTTTCAGATGTCCAAAAACTTGCACTCCTGATTCTTACTTGTTCATGATGTATAATCACTTTTATATGTCATGGCATTCACTTTATTAATATTTTTGTTGAAATTTTTACATTTATATTCAGAAGGGACAATGATCTGTGCCTTCATTTTCTTACCCTTGGTTTTGATATCAGGCTAACACTTGCATCATAGAATAGCTGGAAAATCTTCCCACCTCTACTAATATTTGAAGTAGCTTGTGAGGGTTGGTATTAATTCATTTTTAAATGTTTGTTTCAATTTACCAGTGATGCTCAGACATTTCTTTGTTTTATTATGATTTTGTAAAAGTAATATGATAACAGAAAGAATCACAGAGAATATAGAAGACCTATTTTTTTTTCCTGATTCTCCAAATAAGAATGTATGTGATTTTTGGCAATTTTATTGTAAATGTCTATAATTTAGAGGTAAAACCATCAGTCCCATGTATTTTTAATGATTTAATTTGGAATATTATGTAAAAATGATGAATATGAAAGCTTACTGTACCCAGAAAGGGACATTTCTCTATACCCTGTTATATTTATTGTTCCTTGGGTATAAGTGGAAAATTCTCTCAGCAGACAGTCAAAATTTCCATTAAATGTGAGAAGTAAGCCTGGAACATGAATCTACATTCCTGGGGTAAGAATCACCACATCCACGGTGTGCATTGTACTGAAATGAGTACCTACAGCATCGTGTACCCAGTTCCTTTTTCTTTCCATTACTCTTTCTTCTAAATCCTAGGTACCAGAAGAGATCAGAGCTCTATCAACCTCACTATGTGTGATTCAATTATCTTTATGAGGAAATCAACCATTGCCTGGACATGCTTTTCACTTAAACTGAGCAGTTTGAATCAGTCCCTGTAGTGCTTTTCACTGGTAAGAAAACAAAGCCAATCTTCAAATAACTAGTGTGTTTCTCCCAAAAGAGACTATTTCCTACCTAGAGAATTATGTAAATGAGCTTTTACATTTCATGTCTATGCCCAAATCTAGCATTTAAGTAAATTAATTTACTCATTTCTCTGATCCTGATAATGTTAGTCCCTGTCTTTGTCAGTTTGGGTTTATATGATATTTATATGATATTTATATTTCTCATAGTTTTCTATAGGCCTGGAGGTCAAAATTTAAGGTGCCAACAGGGTTAGGATTTTCAGGGGGACCCTCTTCCAGATATTAGACTGACAACTTTCCATTTTTTCCTCACGTGGCAGGAAGACAGTCATCGAGCTCTCTGATCTTTCTTTCTAAAACCACTAATGTCATTCACGAGGGGTACACCCTCTGATATGATTACCTCTTAAAGGCTCCACCTGCAAAAGCATCACATTTGGATTAGAGTGTCAACATTTGGATTTGGGAGATGGGGCACAAACATCCAGCCCATTGCAGTCCAGTGCTTACATAAAATCTGCACCACAGATTCTCACATCATACTTCCCCAATATCCAACACACCTCGTCCTGACCCTGCCACACACCTCACATTGCCTCTGCCAAAGGATTCAGCATTTTGGAGAATGTACGCTTTAAGAGGAGAAAGAGAGAGAGAGAGGAAGGGAGGGAGGGAGGGAAGGAGGGAGGGAGGGAGGGAGGGAGGGAGGAAGGAAGGAAGGAAGGAAGGAAGGAAGGAAGGAAGGAAGGAAGGAAGGAAGGAAGGAAGGAAGGAAGGAAGGAAGGAAGGAAGGAAGGAATTCTGACAGAAAGGTCAAAATTCTGAGAGCTGAACCCATTATAAGCCTCTGAGCAATCTAAATGACACTCTGCTACCAAAGTGCTCTCACCCCATGGTGCCTACAGATTTTACTTCTATTGATCATCTTACCTGAAATCTTCAATGAGGAGAGATTAGATTGCAGGAAGTAAGAAACTTCTTAAAATACAAATAAATCTAGGAGAGTTATGGTTACCAGTGACTCATATTTGGTAAAAATCAATATTGCTTTTCTTCTGAGACCTACCTAAATTCTGTCAGCTCTTATTTTATTGCTGTGCCATAATTATACACAATAGTGGGACTCATTATACCATACTCAAACATGCACATTGTTTGATCAATCTCATTCCCCAGTACCTTCCTTTTTCTCTCCCTTCCTCCTTGCTCTACTTTACTGATCTCTCTTCTATTATTATTACTTCAATTAGTGCATTTTAATTGTATAGACATAAGAGGCATTTATCATGTTCATAAGTGGACATTGCATAATTTGGTAGATTTCATTTCCCAGTACTTGCCCTCCCCCTCTTGTACTCTATTGTCTCCCTTCTATTTTTCTGAAATTCCCCCCTCTCTCTGTCTCTCTCTCTGCCTCTCTCTGTCTCTCTCTCTCCTCTCTCTCTCCTCTCTCTCTCTCTCTCTCTCTCTCTCTCTCTCTCTCTCTCTCTCTCTCTCTCTCTTGCTTCACATATGACAGAAAACATTCCATTCAACTTTGAGTGTGGCTTATTTCACGTAGCATGACATTCTCCAATTCCATCCATTTACCAGCAAATGACATAATTTCATTGTTTTTTTATGGATGAGTAGAATTCTATTGTGTATATATGCTACATTTTCTTTATCCATTTGTCTGTTGACAGGCACTTAGGCTGGCTCTATAGCTTTATGTTGGACAAAAGATAGGCTTTTTAACGAGAGGTGCTAGATAAACTGGAAATCTACATGTAAAAGAATGAAATCAGATCGCAATCTCTCACTCTGCACAAAAATCAATTTGAAGTTGATCAAAGGCCCAGGAATTAGACAAAAAGATTGTAACTACTAGAAGAAAATGTAGTGTCAACACGCCAACATATTGGCACAGGTAGAAACTTCCTTAAGACGACTCCTAGAGCTCAAGGAATTAAGCCAAAAATCAATAAGCAGGAGAGCATCAAATTAAAAACATTCTGCACAGAAAAGAAAACAAAAGCATGAAGAGAGAATCTACAGAATGGGAGAAACTCTTTACCAGCTACTCTTCCAACAGGGGATTAAAATCCAGAATATATAAAGAACTAAAGAAAAACTGAAAAAACAAATAACCTGATCAATAAATGGGTAAGTGGTCTAAGCAGACATTTCTCAAAAGAAGCTAACAAATACATGAAAAATTGTTCAACATCCTTAAAAGCCAAGAAATGCAAAAAGTACACTATTTAATATTGCTCCACAGTTAGGATGGTAATCATTGATAATACAAATAGCAGTTGGTGAGGATATGAGGACAAAGGTACACTTACATACATTGTTGGTGGAAGAGAAAATTGGTACAACCACTTTGGAAACCAGTATGGAGATTACTCAAAAGGCCAGAAATGGAACCACCCACCATATGACACAGCTATTCCATTCCTTGGTATTTATCCAAAATAACCCAAATCAGCATGCTTGAGTGATACAGGCACATCAATGTTTTACAGCAGGGTGATTCACAATAGCCAAGTTATGGAATCAGTCTATCAGTTATCTTGAAAGAATGAATTTTATTTGGTAGTAAATAAAAAGTAGATAAGATAATTTTGAATGAGAAATAATTTATAAAGTTGAAAAGCTTTGATAGTATGCCACAGTAAAGGATTTAGGGAATTATAACAATTAACAATTATCACCTACTTAGTATGTTTTAAGCACAAATCCAAGTGAGTTATTCCATTAAATTCTCTTGACAAACCTTTAAGGTACCATTATTATCTTTATTTTATAGGTCAAAAATTGACGGTAGGAAGTAGGAGATGAGGAGCTTGGTTAGTGATGTTTCATCAAGAGGTAGAGACAGATAGGAATCTAAGTTGATCTGAACTCAGATCACCTCTCTGATGATTGGCCACCCACATGCTCAAGACCAGAAACATTAATACTTAAAGGCCAGCTAAGAACGGAGCATAGAAACAGCACGATTTGTTTGACAACCTTCAGTGATATCAGAGAATGTTCTATCCTGAATTTAGCAAACAAGGAAAAAAACCGCTATGCTTTCAGACCACCCTCTACTTTCTAAAGGCTGAGATTTTAGATGAGTAAAAACACAAGTCACCTTATTTAGATAATAGGTTTGCATAAAATAACCTGTAGATTTAGGAAGTTACAATGCCACTTAAGTGAAAAGCTGTCATCTAAATTGTAAATAGCTGGTTTTGGATGACCTACTGGAACAATAGTCATTCAATAATTTAGTAATGTTTGATCACATACAAGCATAAGTAGATCATATAATTGAAAAATCCTGAATTAAAATTAACCCTGGCTTCCTTTTATCATAGTTTTTAGGAATTGTGGTTTATTGTTACAAAATTTGACCTACTACTGACATTATGTAAAATTAATGAATTCAGATTAAAATGAAATGTAAGATTACATTAATTGTATCTAAAATTATATTAATAGACACCTAGTTGTGAACCAGGGTTGTTCTGAACTGACAGCTTTGAATTTCACTTGAAATTTTTATTAAGGTTTTTTTTTTTTTTAAAAAGAACATTTGAACTTCCCTGAAGAATAGTATTTTATAGCTAACAGAAGATAACAGATACTGTCTCATGCTTAACTTGAGCTGGCCATCCATGTTAATTTATGTATTTGTTCTACTGAATCTCATACATATATTATTATTCCTATCCTGTATTTAAATAAAGTACAACATAGGACATGGTACCAACAAAATTTTACAATGGATTTAATTATCAACTAAATAAAATTTTATTAGGTATTTATTATACAGAAGACATAATCAAAAAGTTCAGCTCCTTCTCAGACTGAGTCCTGTCTTTAAGGAACTTGCATTTTATTCATTTCTTTTTAGTTGTGATATAGCACCAGGATATACCTTGACATAATCACAAAAGCATGGAACCCAACCTGCTCCATTTCATTCTCCAGCACTCTCTGGCCCTCCACTCTCCACTCCTCGGATCCTTCTTCAATTCATTTACGGTTTAATTTTTTTTTTGATTAGTATTCTGTGGATACACCCAATATGGGAACTCACCATGGCCCATCCATGCATGCATGTACAAATGTTCAATCAAATTCATCCACTGGAACTTGCATTTTTAAAAATGAAATATGATTTTATGAAAAATACTGGTAATAATAATACTAGGTAGAAAGTACTGTAATTTGGTGTTGATGAGAAGAGTTGTACCTGATTCGGCACAAGTAAGATAAATGAAACCACATGAGCTAATACATTTAAAGTGCTTAAAATAGTTTTAGTAAATAGTAGCTATTATTACTCTATACTTAAATTTTATCAGTTACTTAAGTTTATATCTATAAATACCAAACTTGCTTCATCCTTAATATTTTGGGTTAAAAGGGCTATTCATATACACACTGCTCTGGTATTTCACAGAGTAGGATTCCTGATCATAAAAAATTCTCAAAATATTATGAACATTGATTATTTTGCTAGTACTGTTTTCAGAGAGAAAAAAGAGAACTAACATGTACTAAGTTTCCAGGATTTATTCAACAGTTTACATATTAACACTATGCATATTTTATAAAATATATGTTTTAGTCTCCATACCATTAAAGTTGCTATCTTTCAAGTTTTAGGTCCTTTTCCCTTATAACTCTAACTCTATTGACCTCCAGCTTTCCACTCCCATACTTGGCATCACTAGAAACAACACCCAGCTATAGAAACATTTTAACCTATATTTCAACTAATCTGCTAGGGTCTGGGAAACCAGATAACCAAGGGTATTAAGACACGCATAAAGAGTTGAAGTGAGAATGTAATGGACTCTCTTAAGTGCCTGGATGACACAGATTTTACGTCCTATCTTTTGGCTTCTCTGATCTTTTGACCTTTCCATTCGCACACTGCTGAGTTCATGAAGCTTGAAGTTGTCAGACAAATCAACTCTGTATAAAAGAAGTGTTAAAAAAAAAAAAAGAGGTGTTAATGCCTATAGTTTCATTTATTGTTACAGTGGTTGAATTAGTCAACAAAAATTAAGATACTATGTTTTTCTTTGTAATCCTAAGTAGATGAGGCTGCCAGATAGTTTAAGAATACCTATTTCACTGTAGTATGTTGATATTAAGTCCTTTGGGTATAAACCAAGAAGTAATAGCTGGATCAAATGGTGGGTCCATTCCAAGTTTTCTGAGGAATCTCCATACTGCTTTCCAGAGTGGCTGCACCAACTACATTACTCTATGTACAAGTATGAATGGTGTGACTCTACATTGCGTACAACCAGAGAAATGAAAAGTTGTACTGCATTTGTGTACAATGAATCAAAATGCATTCTGTGGTCATGTATAACTAAATAGGACAAACAATAAAAAAAGTAATAACTTGCTTGCCCCTTATCTCAGCCTGATTTCAGTCCAAAAAAAAATGAATCTCAGATCAGAAAATAAAATTTTAAAAAAAACTCCACTCTTCCTACTCTAAAGACAGCTTTTTTAAATGAAAATTTTCTTTACTTATAAAAAGAAAGGAGGAAACTGCTTTCTCTCCCCTTCTTAAAAGGGTCTTCCTTGAGTCCTTGCTTAATCTATTGGAATGAACTATCTCTTCAGATCTAGATAAACCCAGTTGCTCATTTTATATGCAAAGATACTTCCAAGGTTGAGGGGACATAACCCTTTGAAATGTAAACAAACACCTCCAGGTTAATACTGGAACCCCTCTTGAGATGTTACTGAGGAAGTAAGAGAAATATTGTATTTTCCTCTGCTTTGTGTAAGAATTGTGTGAAATGCCATCTTTATTTTCTAGTTTTCGTAAGTTATCTACATGCACGTACTCTGTGGCATATGCTAGATAAAAGCAGTGTTTTGTTTTTTTTTTTATTGATGGGAGCAGATCTCTCTTTGAGGTAGGACTTTTATTTACCTGCACACTTCTCATTTGTCAGCCTGGGTGCTGAAATAATCTCCCTGTCAACTCTCATCCCTGAAATAATCTCCCTCCCAAAGCACCAAGCTTCACAAGCAAGTTTGAGTTGTCATCCAAGAACTGTCACAGCTATAGTTAGCAAGTCGCAGGCACGTTCTTAGTATGATACATCTCTAATTCTGAAGGCAGAGATGGATGTAAAAGAATAGCATTTAAAGGTAGGATTTCCTTTTACATAGTGTATATTTACGCTTAAAATATAGAAATTGCAAATAAAATTGCAAATTGCAAATAAAATATAGTGATTTCTTCTTGAACAAACAAGCTATTAAAAATGAAATGCTCAAAATTAAATGAGATCACTCAAGTATTTTTAATGAAACATTTTTGTTCTATCTCATTTCCTTGTTTTATTCCCTTAACAATGCTTACCACTATCCAACATTTGCGTTTATTCTACTTTTTAAAATTGAGGTATAATTTGCAGATAGTAAAAATCACCCCTTATAGCATACAGAAAAGCATTTCTTTACACCAAATTACCTACAAAGTCACAACTCTGACAAACTAATAGTGAAAAGTGGAAAACTTCTAAAAGCAAGTGCTAAGTGTTTTTGGTTTTCCTCATTAAGCACTGAAAAAAAAAAAATTCTATACCTAAGGACATTATAGACTAAATGTAAAATTATGTAGCCAGTGCCATTCTCCTTCCTAAAGGGAAGCAAGCTGTTTCAAGAGCACGCAGATAGATGGGCTGGGGTTGTGGCTCGGTGGTAGAGCTCTTGCTAGCATGTTGTGAGGCCCTGGGATGAATTCTCAGCACTGCATATAAATAAATAAAAATTGAAGGTCCATCAACAACTAAAAAAAAAAAAAAATGTTTTTAAAAAAAGAGCACACAGATGGTATCACATGTCCCAAGATGGCAAGGCCTGGCCTCAGTTCTCCCACACACGTGGGCAGGTTTAAGTGGCTCTCCTTTCCCCCAAGAGACTCTTAATAGTGGAAAGACTGGGCTCTGAGGTCAGAGATCTATGTTTGAAGATTTATTACTGATCTCAGACAAGATACTTAGCCTCTCCTTTGTAAAATGGAGATATTACTACCAGTTTCATATAATTGTCATGAAGATTAAATAAGAAAACAAAGGCAACATAAGTTTCTGGTACAATGAGATTAAATGGTTGCTTATAATTTATCATTATTATTATTATTTTATTATGATGATGATTCAGCCTTCCTTGTCATTCCAAAGGCATCAACATCTCTGGACAGCTCTCCAATTTTATGATAAATAGCTCTTTGTGAAGAAATAGCCTTCCCTCCTGTGAAAACCAAAAGAGAAGAGATAGCAAGAATTTTCATTTGAACTACAGTGAACACCCAGAGAAGAGTGATATTTGCTTCCTCCCTTAGGCAACAAATGTACATTTTGGCTAGGTTGATTGCAGACTTTTTTCTAATCCTTTCCTTGACAGACACTGGCAGAAACAGAGAGCTGAAGCATGAATTTCTCTGGGTTCCTTTCTTAGGGTTTGGGTTTAAGAGAAGGGAGGTGTGGAAGTAGTTCTGTCCATTTTTCTGGTCAAACATACTGTTGGCCTGACTTTCGGATACATTAAGACAAGAAATCTGTGACTATAAATTGTTCTTTGTTTCTATATTTTTATATTTTCTCTCTTTTATGTACACTCCAAGAGAAGGCTTCTTTTGAAACATGATATATTTTGTAAACGAAAGGGAGGAGGGATGTCCCAATTTGGGATCATTTTAAAGTCATCTATGACCCGAGGATTTAGGTAGCTATACTTGCTATACTTTTGCTATACTTGTCTAACCTCAAAGATAAACTGGTTGTTAAAGAGATCTGTAGTAGAACCAAACACAGAGGGACAGTGAAAGTAACACTAGACTTAAGTCCTTTCTACTTAGAATTATTAAAAAAAAAAAAAAAAAAAAAAAACTCTTGGGGACTATCACTTATATGGGAGTTATTTTCCCTGGTAGAATGAAACTATTTGAGAAAATGACCCTTATCTCATTAACCAAGATTCCTCCACAACATCTATCACAGCACCTTACACATAATAAATGCTCATAATGATAAATGTTAAGGTTTGCAGCACTTATTATGCTCTGATTATAATAAGTACATTAGAAGGAAGTAGTGCATGTGGTGCAGTAAGAAACTGATCAGGAATATCTAAGAGCTAGTTCTTACTCTGGCAATGTCAAACCTGTCTAGATCTTAGTTTCCTCAGATTAAAAAGTTAAACCTAATTATCTCCAATTTAATTTCAAGTTAAAGAAGAATGAAGGGAGAGAAGAAGAGCTGGAGGAAGGAGGGAGGGAAAGAGTGAGGGAGGGAGGGAAAGAGTGAGGGAGGGAGGAAAGAGTTCTTTTTTAATTAGAATATCACAAGAAAATTCCCCCAAGAAAGCATACTTTTAACTTAAAGACTTCAATGCCGGCTTGAGAAGGCAGAAGTCACCTTTACTGTCCAGCTAAAGACAAATTTTGGTGAAATGAAAAGGATCTGAAGAGAGAAGGTACTTTTCCTTACCCAACTAGATGAAAGAGAGAAAATATGAATGAGTCATTAAAAGTGACCAGTCCCCCAAAGTGATCATTCTGTAAGTTGGTCTGGTGTTGAGTTAGCACATCTGAGCCTTTCATGTAGCCTGTAGTAAAAATAAAATTCCTCCCTTTGTTTGCTAAGGCCTGAGCACACATTCAGCTTCTAGTCTTTGTAATTTGTAAGACGAAGAATCAAATCAGCATGATATCCGTGGTGTATATTTCAGTGGTTTAGAATTGTTATCTGCTGCTTTATGGAATAACACAGAAGAGGGTCTTTTCTGAAATGAAGATAACAAGAAACTTATCTTGCAGTAACAACCTCCAGCAATCAATTATGTTGCTACTGGTTGATAGAAGCAAAACCTTTTTCAACACGTATAATCTATTTTAAAAGACAGCACAGATTATATCTTCCCACCAAATTTCCACAAGCCCTAAATACTGGATTCTCCTAAATGTCAACCAACCTCACTTTAGAATACCTCCTATGCACTTCAACATGTAATAGTGGGCTTGCCCCTAATTACTTAACTAAAACTAAAGTCCTACTAGGCTCATTACATTAGAGAGCTAAAATAACCAGTAGTTCCAGAGAGATGCAATAACTGTTGTTCATTACAGTTAGTTTTCTATAATAATGGAATTTATTTTCAAAGCAGGATATTATATGATAAATACCTTACAGAGAAATAAAAGAGACAAAAATATTTATTAGCCTGTTGTCACAATTTCAGTCTGATTTTCTATCAGTCTGAAGACACCATAGGTCTGGAAGATTCTGATATATCAGACACCAACATAAACTATGAACAATACAGGCTCTCCAGTTAGGAAGAGAAAAAGAGCACACACTAAAATAGAATCACTTTTAAGTTGAAATTAGTCAAGTGATTATTTTAATTTTTCAGTATATACAGAATCCTCCAAAAGTAAAAGTTTATTCAGATTGGCTAATTTTTAGTATTTTCCTCATCAAAGACCCAAAATATCTAACCAGCAACTTATGCATATTTAGCATAACATGGAACAAATTAAATTCCAGATCAAGGTCACAACAGGAATGCTAAGGACAGTTGTAACACTTTAAGAACAAAATTCAGGTTTAATGGAACAAATTAAAACAGAGTTATTGCCTCACAAGCACAAGGCCCTGGGTTCAATCCCCAGCACCACAAAAAAATAAAAATAAAAAACATAAAAATAAGACAGAGTTAGACCAAATCAGTTTTTGATGTAGCCTACTACAAAGTTGATTTTATATCAAAGACTAGAATATCAATGTTGATTTAACTACTACATCTAAATAACACCTTGTCTAATTTGTGAAGCAATTAGGGTACAATAAAGAAAGGAATGAGAGAGAATTAAGATATTTTTATAGTGCATGCTATGGTAGCTCAGTGCTTGTAAATAGAAGACTATTTATAAACAAATCTGCATACAGAATAATGCAAACTCCAAATTGATTCTTGAATCTATGTGAGAATTTCCTCCTCTAATTTATATTACCCCCTCATGCCCCACCCCCCCAAAAAAAACCCTCTGGTCTGGTTACAAATATGCAAATAAATTAAAAGTAAATCCTGGAAATTCTATTTCTCAGGTGAGTCACAAATGTAGACTTCTGATTTCATGATGTCTGTGATAAAATATGGATAAAATACATATTGGGGGCATAATGTGAACTTTGGTAGCTACAAAGTCATGTCTGTAACTAGAAAAGTCATGGTTGAAGGTAAACTAAGTAGTCATGAAGTAGAAGGATAATTTACAATTAAGGAAAAGTACACCTCACACATTCACCTCTCAAGTAATGCACTTTTGGTCACGAATTCATCATTAATATTGCTTATTAGAAAATAAGTAGAGGTCTCACAGGAATAAAATGATGTTGAAAGATAAATGAGATGGCTATAAACACAGTCTTTAAAATTCTGTGTGAGCATAGCATAATGTTGATAAATGGTTCTTAAAACATCTTTCTAGTTACTGCAAGTATTTAATTATAGACACATAAATACAAGCTCTTTGAGAAGTATCCAAGTCTATGTACATCAAGGGACTTAAAGAAAAAATTCTGCTTAATTTGTTTTAAAATTCAGTACTTCCAAAACTGCCTCAGTTCATTCTCTATTGCTGTTGTCTGACATGGTAGCCGCTAGCTACATGTGACCATCAAGTCCTTGAAATGTAGCCTGTATGACTGAAGAAATTGATTTTCAATTTTATTTAATTTTATCTAACTTAAAATTAAATAGTCCCCTATAAATAGGGGCTACTATTATAAGACAGTACTTTTCTGTACATTAAAAAGTTGTCATATGATTTTTTTGTGTGTATTAATTCTGCCCTCCAAAAATATTAGTCACATTCAGACTTGGAATGATTGATTCATTACCATTAAAACTCCACAAAAAAAATGAATTGGGTATTTTTAATCTACCATCATATCCTTAGTAATTTTTAGGGGGAGGGGGTGGTTCTGGGGATTGAACGCAGGGGGTGCTCTACCACTTAGCTATATCTCCAGTTCTTTTTAATTTTTATTTTAAGACAGGGTCCAATTGGCTGAAGTTCTTGCTCAGTTGCTGAGACTTACATTAAATTTGTGATTCTCCTGCCTTGGCTTCCCAAGTCATTGGAATTACAGGAATATATCACTCTAGGTCCTCAGTACATTTCATTGTATAAATGAATAAATACTGCTAAAAGATAAGAGAAAAAGAAAGGATATTATTCTTTCACTGTTACTTTACTAAGTTGTTCCTAGTCACAACTAGACAGAGGAAAGCAAACCTGGTAGCAGAGAAGTAGGACCAGATCAACCTCCTGGTTTCAAAGACTTTAATGTGTAGTCTTTCAAAATGATTCAAACTCCTCCCATGTTCTTAGATAGGCAGAATTAATATTCTCAAAATATTACCAAAAGTGCTATACAGATTAATGCAATGCCCATCAAAATACCAATGACATTCTTCACAGAACTAGAAAAAAAGCAATGCTGAAATTCATTTGTAAAAATAAGAGACTGAGAATAGCCAAGGCAATCCTTAGCAAGAAGAGCAAAGGCATCACAATACCAGGCCTCAAATTATACTATAGAACTGTAGTAACAAAAACTGCATGGTACTGGCTCCAAAGCAGACATGAAAACTAATGGAATAGTCTTTTAGTCTTAAAAGGCACAGAGACAAATCCATGTAAATACAGTTTTCTGATACTAAACAAAGGTACCAAAATTATATGTTGGAGGAAAGAGAGCCTTTTTAACAAATGGTGCTGGGAAAACTGGAAATCCATATGTAGAAGAATGAAATTTAACCCCTATCTCTCACCCTGCACAAAAATCAACTCAAAGTTGATCAAAGACCTAGGAATTAGATGAGAAACACTGCACCTGCTAGAAGAAAATGTAGGCCCAACACTACAACATGTTGGCACAGGAACCAATTTTCTTATCAAGACTACTAGAGCACAAGAAGTAAAATCACAAATCAGTAAGTGGGATGTGACATTAAATTAAGAAGCTTCTGCACAGCAAAGGAAACAAGAGTATGATGAGAAAGCCTACAGAATGGGGGAGATCTTTGCCACTTGCTCCTCAGATAAGGCATAAATTCCAGGATCTATAAAGAACTTTAAAAAAACCCCAATCAATAAATGGGCAAAAGAACTAAACAAATACTTCTCAAAAGAAGAAATGCAAATGGTCAACAAATATATGAAAAAAATGTTCAACATCTATAGCAATTAGGGAAACAGATCAAAACTACATTGAGATGTCATCTTACTCTAGTCAGAATAACAACTAGCAAGAATACAAACAACAATAAATGTTGGTGAGGATGCGGGGAAAAAGGTACATTTATATATTGCTGGTGAGACTATAAATTAGTACAACCACTCTGGAAAGCAGTATGGAGTTTCCTCAGGAAACTAGGACTGGAACCACCATTTGATGCAGTTATCCCACTCCTTGGTATATATCCAAAACACTTAAAATCAGCATACTAAACCAATGCAGTCACATCAATATTTATACCAGAACAATTCACAATAGCTAAGCTATGGGGTCATCTAGGTGCCCTTCAAGAAATGAATGGATAAAAAAAATGTGGTACATATCTACAATGGAATATTACTCAGTCATAAAGAAGAATCATTTCATGGCATTTTTCAGTAAATGGATGGAAATGGAGATTATCATGCTATGTGAAATAAGACAGTCCCAAAAAGTCAAAGATTGAATGTTTTCTCTGCTATGTTGCAGCTAATCCAAAATAATGGAGGGGGATTATAAAGAAAGAAAGAGGGTGAGGAGGGAGAGAACAAAATTTTATCAAAATAGAGGAATGAGCAGTAGAGTAGACAAAGGGGATTGAGGAGGAAGAAGAAGGGACGGGAAAAGGGAAGAACAGTGGAATGAATCTGATCAAACTCTCATATGTACACACATATGTACACACATACTATAGTGAACTCCAATATCAAGTATATCCACAAGACACTATAAATAAATTTTAGAAAAATCAGTAGAATAGAGGGAGGAAAGCAAGGGAAGCAAGAAAGGGGAGGGAGGAAGTGCTGAGGACTGAATTACAGCAAATTACATTCCATGCTATTGTGATTATGTCAAAATGTATCTTCTATATAACTGAAAAGAATCAATAGAAAAATTTAAAAATAGGTCAAACCACCAATTTTCTAATAAAATTTTAACTTGTCATATTATAGAATAAATTTGTTATAGAAATACTTCTGATTATAATTATGTATTATTGCTTTAGAGTTAAGTGATTTGCAGTTGTATTTGTGCTATCGTTAGCTCTAAAGAGTATAATTTTAATTTCATAGGTTGAGAAAAATTAGGTTTTCACTACATAATGTGTATGAATATCAGGAAAAAATACGTCAGAAAAGTTACAAAGGTTTGAAGTGAAAAAACTGGTACTAAAACCTGGAAGTAAATCCTATAGAATACCTAGTAACAATAATCCATCAGTTTGGCTACTGTCTTGAAAACATTGAATTGGGAAAAAAAAAAATCGATGACTTTTTGAATTATTAGACTTTTCCAAATCATTCTATTAAACAGTCAAATTTTGCATTTTATAGTACTATTTTTATTACTTCTTGTTAAATGTCAAATGTTAAATGTCAAAGATATGTATTTTTGTCATAGATTTAATACAATTTTATTAAATTGCTAAATATTTGCTAAAAGATTATGATAGGTTGAAAAATCTTAGAGAAGAAATTGAACACTTCCATTCAAAGTTTCCAAATAACATGCTGTTTTAATTAATAGTACTTGGACAGGTTAAGTGATACTACTAAAATAAAAAAACTACTTGAAAATTCTTTTAAAAATTACAGCATAGCAGTTCTAACTTAGTTTCAGCTAACATTTACTTTCCTATCACTCAATAATATTGTTTTAGTCAGTTTTTACATTGCAGTAACAGAAAGACCTAACAAAAACAATTTAGAGGAGGAACAATTTAAAAGTTTATTGTGGCTCACAATTTCAGAGGTTCCATTCATAGTCAGCCAACTCCATAGCTCTGGGTCCAAGGTGAGGCAGAACATCAAGGTGGGAGGGTGTGGCAGAGGAAAGGAGCTCAGGACATGGCACCGGGAATCACAGAAAGAGCTCCACTCACCAGAGACAAAATACAAACCCCAAAGTCATGTTCCCAGTGACCTACTTCTTCCAGCCACACCCTGCCTGCCTACAATGATTGCCATTTAATCCATGAGTACATTAACCCCTAATTAGGTCACAATTCTCATAATCTAATCATCACCTTTGAAAATTCTTGAATTGTCTCACACCTGAGCTTTTGGGGAATATCTCATATCTAAACCACAATAATATTCGGTTGAATTTGATTAGCTTTGTGATGATTTTTAATCCTTAATTTATAATTTATTGCATAGTTGTATATGAATTATGTACACAAGAAATTCAAGCTACTTTGATGTTTGAGCATAACCAATTAACAATGAAATAAAAATAATTTAAGTCAACTCTGGAGATCAAAATGGAATCTGGGTTTTGTTGTTCATTTTCTATCCTTTGAAAGAGATTGCTTTATAAATCAAGTTTGGAGTCGTTGAGTGTCATTTCAGTGACTGACTATGATCTTCAAGAAGAAATCCAAGATTTATCATGAAAGAGCTCTGACCAACTTTTCCAGCTTTCTCTCTTCCTGACAATAACTCTGTATTCCAAACATACCTGCTTACCTAGAATTCCAGAAAACTTGTTCTCTAATATCTCCATGCTACATATTTTTTTTCATTCTTTGGTGTTTTGTTTTGTTTTAAAACTTTTAATTATACATAATACTGAGGTTTGTTTTTGACATAATCAAACATACATATAATTAGTTCCATTTTATTTTGATTTATTTTTAATTAAATGAATTCAATTTCTTTCCCTTTTTTTTTTTTTTTTTTTTTTTTTTTTTGGTTTAGACCTGCTGTTCCATGCCACATAGCATTTTACCTTAAATTTAATAATATGATAAACTTCCCCAGGTGTCCCTATTCTTACTTTCTCCTAGGATTATATGCATCCTCTTTCATTACATTTGGTACTCCACAATTTATTGATATTTTAATTAGCCTATCACCTTCCTTTATCCATAAACTCCTCAAGTTCAAGGACAAAGACTACATCTGTATATCCATTGTCTTGCTTAGCCACAAGTATATAGTTAGCAATTTATAAACAATTATCAGTAAATGGATATTGGGTTAAGTGAACATTTGCCTACTTGAAATTTGCATAAAGCCTGAGGAACTGTCTCCTGGAGTAGTAAAATACCTTGACAACTGGATTACTAATCTTCCTTCAATAACCAGAGAATCACAGAAAACTAAAACATTGTCATAAGAATTAAGTTGAACATACACTGACCTAAACTGCAAATAGGGACAAAAAAATTAATTATAGACACTTACATCCATGTCTATAGGTGACAGCTTTCTATAAACTGGGAGGCTTAAGACAATAAAAATATTTTCTCACAGTTCTGGAGGCCTGAAGTCCACAATCAAAGTGTTAGTGGGGAAATAGTCTCTAAAAGTCTAGGGAAGAATCTGCTCCATGCCTTTCCCTTTCTCTTCTGGTGTTGCCCATGGTCCTATGTAGATATGACTCCAAACTCTGCCTTCACAGGCATAAGAAATTCCCTGGGTGTCTGTCTTTGAGTCTCTTCTCTTCTTGTAAAGACACCAGTTACATTATATTAGAGAAGCCCATCCTAATGAACTCAACTCAGCATTGTAGATTATATCTGCAAAGATTTTATTTTGATGCTGTATATATATAACATTAGAGGGGACTGCTGACTAAAAGTGATAGATGTATAAATAAAATCAGATAAAATAATGAAAATATACTGGCATATAAAACTAAATTTTAGTTTAGTCATGGTTGGGATACAGAGACAAAACATCTCACCAGCACTGTGACACTCTTTTTTATTGACTTTGCTTTCATTGACTTCATGGTTAGAAAAGTTCCCTGTAAAGGTAACTCTCAGCAGAGCAGATTCAGGTTCTCCCAGCTTAACCGAGACAGTAAAAAGTAGGCACCTCAGTCCTAGCAGTTCTAATACAAGTCCCAGGTCTAACTCTCTTTGACTCCATTTAGGTTACAAGTCAAATATAGAATTCATCAATCTAACACTAACTTACCCCAAGAGTAGGATTGGAGGAAGAATAAAATGTGTGGATTGCAATAGGGAAAGGATGGGAGGGCCTATATCCAGAAGAACAGAAGCATGCTAACTAAGAAAAAAAATGTATATCTATTATACATATAATCCTTTCCAGAGCTAATGTGGTTCACACTAATATTAAATATAATTGAAACTTCATGACCTTGGGACGATCCAAAACCACATCACGGATGGTATTTCTTCACAACTAACTGAATCTTTTTTTATCCAATTAACTATAGACTCTTTCTGGATAAAGGCAAGAAAAGCTCCAGAAACATGTATTTACAATAAATATTGAGTCCAATATAAGCCTCTTCCTTCTAGGAAAAATTGACTAACATCATGAAGATTAAAATGAATGAAAAAGAATTTATGAAAAGGTCAGAAAAAGTAATTTATCATTCCTAACGTAAAACTACTTCCACAGGAACAAGGAAGATTTCTCCAAATGGGAAAAAGTAGAGTCCCTTGAGAATAACCACTGAAATACAGATATTAATTAAGTCAGATGGCAAGATAATGAAGAAATGAAGAAAAAATCTTGACAACTAATGAGTTAAGCAACTCTGGTTCATGATATAAAATGATATAAAATTACCAAGTTGTGAAAATTTTCATGATTGCTACTATAATTCAAACCTTTCATCAAACAATCTATAGAAATGCATTATGTCCAACATAAAGAACTAAGCATGGCACCACATCCAATTATATGCTCACCAACCCTACTGCCTTCCAACTTTCTTTGCACCAGGATGTCCTACAAATCCTACATGAGTGTTCTCTTATAAATACCATTTTCATAACACTAGCTACTTCTTAAAAACTTAGATTGGTTCCCTGGTATTAACTGCATTAAATCTAAATCTCCTGTCCTGAATTTTTAAGCCCTTTGTAACTTATACCAGCCTTTAGCAATACTATTTGCTATACTCTGTAACATGTACTCTACAGTTTGAGCTTTTTATTATTCAGCTGTACATTCCCTGCTTATTTCTATCTCCAGAACTTTGTTCATGCCGATTCTCCACTATGGAATAAAGAATAACGGTCCTGGAAAAAATTCCACATTCTAATCCCCAGAACCTTGTGAATATGTCGCCTTACATGGCAAAGGGGTCTTTATAGATGAAAGCCAAAGGCCTTGAGATGGAGAGATTATTATCCATTTGGGCCCAATAAAATCACAGAGTCTTTATAAAAAGAAAGCACAGTGTGAGTGATGCACTCTGAAGATGCAGTAAAAGGTCACCAGCCAAAGAATACAAGCAGCCCCTAAGAGCTGGAAAAGGGAGGAAAATGAATTTTACCCCAGAGCATCTACAAATAATCAGCCCTGCCAATACCTTAATTTTGGACCCATAAATCTTCTTTCACACTTCAGATCTCCAGAACTATGACATAATAATTCATGTTATTTTAAGATGCTGTTTGTGATAATTTGTTACAACAGTGTCAGAAACTACCAGTACTGCCTTTAATAAATACTAATGTTCAACACCACTTTCTCTATGAATCCTTTTCTGACCTTTCCCTTGAAATGGACACTCTCTTTCACACAATATTCTTTCTTTTCTAGTGTGTTGTCTCAAGCAGACACTGAAAAATTTGAGAGACAGCATCACTGGAGCTAACATGGACTGCCTGAACAAGCACATCCTAGTCACATTTGACTTTGGTCAGCAAGCATCCACCCAGGGATGATTCACACGAGGTCAGCTGTCTGTACCCATGGAACTTAGCAAGAAGAAAAATGACTATCTTTTCCCTCTGGAACAATATCTTGGAAGCAATAAAACAGATGCATTATCAACTAAAGGAATATTCAGAACAGGCTAAACTGAAGTTTAGAGTCAAGGAAGAAAAATTTACAAGTTAGATGTGGGAGTTCATTTCACTTGGATTCAAAAATAACCTCATGGAGAAGCTGGCACAGTGTCCTTCTTATCCTTAGTGTGTCTATGATATCCCTCCTTCCTTTCTTCTTCATTTGCACTAATTATCTTCCCATGTCACTTTCTGGTGTTTGTGTTTGGTTTCAGGATTACCCCAGTATGAAACAGGCCAGGAACAACTCACCCCTCTTAAAAGGCTCTAATTGACTCTCTCTCCGGCCCCCAACGCCCCACCTTCATTCTGTTTCCTTTGCCATAATCTAACACCTCTATTTATATTTCCAATTACTTACTATCATTTTCAATAGTATATTCTATCAGACCTCTATTTATATTTCCAATTACTTACTATCATTTTCATTAGTATATTCTATCAGTATTCACTATAGAGAATTTTACTCTCTTCAAATGAAAAGGTCTGAAAGCACAGGAATAATGACCACTCTGGTGAGCAACTTGGTATGTACATTAAAGTGGATCTTTATGATGTCATCAGTTCACCTGATCTTAAAAACTTATCTAGTTAAACTGCAGAACAACAACAACAACAACAAAATCCAACTTAATTTTATAGCATTATCCAAACTTGTTTCCTTAAAAGTACTGTTTCATAAAAAAGCTTAAAATTTTGGGAAGAGTGGATTACACAGTTAAATCTTCACTGTAGAGCAACTCAGAGCCTTTATTATCTAAAGTGCTTTGTGAATCCACTAAGGGAATATAGGATGCAATGTTTCATAAAATTACTCTGTCAAAAATTCTAGTTTTATTGTTGTTTGTTGGTTGGTGTTTGTAGGTTGTTTATTTTGGTTGTACTATCTGAACAATTTTGGAAATGATAATTTGGGAAGCACCAACCTCATGCAAAAGAAACAGCAAGGAAGCTCTGAAATTTTCGTTTTAGTATTAGACCTTCCATTAACTAACTGAATGACTAAAGCTTCTGTGAACTGTAATAATTTCCCCGTTTATAATTGAAGGAGCTAAATTAGATTATTTCTGAGGTTCCTTCCAGCCCCAACCTTCTATGATTCTATTTTCCCTGAATTAACCTAATTGTCCAGTGGTTTGGACTGTGTTCAGATACGAACAACTAATACTTTCACTTCCAATTACACTTGATTCTAGAAAAAGTATTATAGAAACTTATGATAACTAGCTTTTCATATATACAAAGCAAGGATTCATATAGGGCAATTGCCTATGAATATCAGTTATACCATAAAGGTTCAAAGGATGAATAAATTTCAAATGATCTGATTATTAGTCATAGAACTGAAGCAGTACTCAAAAAGACAATCTTCAAGTCAACCTCTGACTTTATAAATTGTCATGTTTATCAGGTTTATTGTTTTAGAGTTTTTATAGGAAATCTATTAAGACCCAGAACCATTTTACAACTTGCTGAATCTCCAAAACTAGGATCAGTTCAGTCTACCTCACAGTGTAGTATTCTTATTAAAAATTGAAGAAAAATTTAAGAAAAAGAATGACATGTGAAAAAGAATGACAAGGAATACTAATTCGCCCATCATCTACCTAAAGAAATAAAATGTCATCAAATTCGTTGAAACCCATTAGGCACCCCCACTCAATGCAGTCTTCCTCTTCCCCCTGGAAGTAATTGGCAATATTTTCAATAGTGAATAAAACAAGGAAATAAACAAGAAGTTCCAAAGTAAGGTCAGTTACAATCAATCCTAAAAATTGTCCAGAATAATTTGACATATCAACTTTATTTATTAAAATGTTCTCTGCATGAACACGTTTTGTTTTATATTTAAATGCTAGTCACTAATAAGGGGGTATGCTATTTATTATTACATCATTCATATGGAAATGAGTAGGCGAGAATATGAATGTCATTACAGTATGTAAGAAGAACCTCTGTCAGAAGTTCCTTCAAAACATGCCTATCCACGGCAAGGTGCCATGATCAGCTTTCTCTCATGGAAATTTTCACAGAGTAATTCATCTCTTTCCACTATCCTTTCCCTCTGTTATGGTTTGGATATCAGGTCGCCCCCAAAGCACATGTGTGAGATAATGCAAGAAGGTTTAGAGGTTAAAGGACTGGGTTATGAAAGCTTTAATTTAATCCTCTAATAGGGATTAACTGAGGGTAATTATAGGCAGGTAGGTTGTGGCTAGAGGAGGTGGGTCATTGGGGGGTGTGTCTTTGGGGTTTATATTTGGCTTAGCTTAGTCTCTCTCTTTGCTCCCTCATGTGATGTCTTGAGCCACTTTCCTCCACCACACTCATCCTCCATGATATTCTACCTCACATCTATCCCTGAGGAATGGAGCTGGCTGTCTATGGATTGAGACCTCTGAAACTGTGAGCCCCAAAATAAACTTTTCTTCCTTAAAATTGTTTTTCTCAGGGGCTGGGTTGTAACTCAGTAGTAGCACATATGAGGCACTGGGTTCGATATTTAGCACTTCATAAAAATAAATAAATCAAATAAAGGTATTGTGTCCACCTACAACTAAAACAATTAAAAAACAAAAAAAATTGTTCTTGTCAGACCTTTTGGTTGCAACAATGAAAAAGTGCACTAACACACCCTCTTTTCTTCCTTTCTTCCTTTTTTTCTTTCTCTGTTTTCCAAAAAATAAATAAAAACCAACTCAGCCTTTCACTTTCCATTTTAGTCCTGGAGGTGGGAGGTTTATAGATGCATCGTCATTATCTAAGAGACAAGTATTTCTTTCAATGTTACTGAACAATTTGTGGATCTGCTATAGGGAAGACACAGTGAGCAAGGGGTAGAACTGCCCTGTTCAAAATGGAATTTTGCATGAATTTACAGGGAATTGCCAATTATGTACTTTATTCCAAAATGTTCTTTTACAATTTTAATAAAGTCAAGATACATACCAAACTGCTGAAAACCGGGATGAGGGTTAAAGAGGAAGAAAGAAAATAAAAGTTTGAACAAGCATTAAATTACTATTTCCCAATGGCTAGGTAAGTCAAAATGTGTGTTATAAGATTTAAAATGCCTAATGCATGCAGATATAAAGTATTCCCCTAGGATTTTACACATCCAATCCACAAGAGAAGCTTTCTGGACTTAGTGCTGGGCATGGCTATTCATTTCCATTTGACACTCTCTGTAATTTTCCCACCATTATTTCACAGAAAATTATGCATGTCAAAATATGTATTTATTGCCATCAAAATTTACTCACAAAAGAATAAAATTTATCTCAAGAGAAAAAATATTATATGCTTGGTAATGAAAGAAGGTAGGATTTTAATTAACTTATGTATTGGTGAGAGATGTGATGTTACAATTTTATTTGTTCTGACCCCCAAACTATAAAATGAACTCATGTTAAAATTCTCACAATTCCTTATTTAGTCATTCCTTTTCTCATCAGAGAAACACATGAAAATTGAATATTTGAGGGTCATCCTTTGGCTAACTAGCAGACTTTCAGTATCTCTCCCATCTTCTCTGTATATACAAACCTGTTTGGATAAAGAAAATGATATTTGCCTTTGATACTACATATATAAGGTAATCAAAGAAAGCAAATTATCATTGAAGGGAAATAAAGGGACACTACCTAATCACTTATATTTACCCTGTTCTGTGCCTTCAATGGCACCTTTTAAGTTTTAAAAGGTTAGTATTAGGAATGCTATATAGATAATATGAAATAAAAAATGTGAATATATTTTGTGAACATTTTGAAAGATCTATACAAATACAACTTAGTACAATCCTTGGCTGTAGTATGCACTAAACCAAAATGCATATGGCATTATGGCACACAAACTGTGAACTGCTTATAAGGTTGTTCCAAAGGGAAGAAGTTCTAGGAACCTGCCAACAACACACACACACAATCATATATTCTCTAGGTAGGATTACTGGGGGTGTGAGGGGAATAGCCTCTGGTATGTGGAGGAGATGGCAAGTTCTCATGCTGTGATTTTTCTTCTAATTTTTGCTCGTAGGAAAGCCACCACATATTACCATGCATAGGAATAATATTTTGTAGCCTCTTTTGCAGCCAAGTAAGTCTCTTAGGCTAAATTTTGTTCAGTGGACTGTACATTGAAAAGTCATATTAATGTGTGCTTAAAATAAAGGGTATTCCATTCTTCCATTCTTCTTTCCTCCTCTTAGTTGAAATGTACAAGACATTGGAACTCAAGCAGACATCCTGGGCCTTGAGGATGGATCTACATGCTGTGGAAAGTGGAGCACAAGGAAGAAAGGTATCTAGGTTCCTGATACACAAATGCCAACTCAATGGCCTACATGTTTCTTTCACATGAAACAGAAATAAACGTTTTTTTTTTTTTGTTTTGTTTTGTTTTTTTGGGGGGGCCTTCAGTTACTCACAGGGAAACATCCTATCTTGATGCTTTCTCTCCCCCTCCCCATTCTCTCCTCTCTCTCTCTCTCTCTCTCTCTCTCTCTCTCTTCCCTCCTCCCTCCCTCTCTCCATCCTTCTTCTCCACGTTCTATATATCTACATATACATACATACATATATATAAACTCACATATATACTGTGTATTATCTATATGATATGCCCAACTTCATAAACACAAGTATAAATGTATATAAATATTTACAGATATATGTGCACTTGCATTTACATACATTCAATTTGAAGAAAAACTACAACAGTGAAACAGAACAGATACTTTAAACATGGAATGGTCCAAAAGGACTATAGTATTACCCTCTCCAACATAATCTCTACTGTCAAAAAAAGAGTCATTATAAATTCTAATTCTAAATCTGATCTTTTCAGATCCCATAAAGCCTCAGTGGTTTCTATGTCCTTTATAACAAAGTCCAAGTAGTGAAGCAGGGCATGCAGGCCCTTCCTAAGGGAGCTCCTGGATCCCTCTCCTGATGCATCTTATACTCCAGCCTTGACTACCACTGCGCCTTCAAGAGACAAAAGCCTTTCTCTTCTACTTGGAATTACTCACTCCAGCTCCTACTATCTATCCAGCAGATGACTGACTATCCTTTAAAATTCATCTCAAATCTTACTTGCCTAGTTGTCTTTCCATGACAGTTCCACATTCTTTCTCCTGTTGTCCTGGCCAGATCAGTTCCTTCATGCTCCTTTATGATTTCATGCTTTTATGTAATCTTTTGACAAAAATGTAAGTAGCTTATGAGCAACAGATACTATCTCTATTATAACCAACAAGTACACTGCCAATGATTTTTAAAATAGTTCAGTATTAGGAGTCTGCCCTACTACATGTTCAACTAGAGACCATTCCAAGCACTATATTGTCATAATTTCTTGACTTGATTTACCTTTCTGTCTCCACTTACATGCCTCTATTTAGACAGCAACATCTAGAGACAAAAGTATCTTAAGTGTCAAAATCCAAAGCCATCTTTCTCAATCATTTAAAAAAAAAAAAAAACTTTTCCCACAGTCTTTCTACTAAAATTGCACTTAGGTACACATCCAGTCCTTTGGTGCCACACCTTTCTACAGTCATCAAATCACTGCCTGTTTTACATCATTTCCTATATAGCTGATTGGACCTCCTGCCAATCATTTCAGTTGCCCTCAGTTGTGTTATTAAATCCTCATTCCTTTTATCCTCATGTTGGGTCATGCCTACCCAAACAATCATTACATTGGTAGAATTAATTATCTGTTACAAATGCCACATGCTAGTAGGGGAAGAAAAGAGGGGCTGTGACAGAGCTGAGTATGTTTAGGTAAAATGACAGACATCAAAACTGAAGTAGGTAATTGTTCATAAGATATGCAATGACATTATACTGAGTAAACACCATGGAATTGGAAGTAATGCCAGTCTTACATTTCCATGATTGCAGTAGAGAGTCTCAACTGCTGTAATATATAATGTCATTTTCATCTTTGGCCAGTAGGGTCAGAGACCTACCTAATTCTTTCTCAGTGTCTGAAGCCTATTACCACAGTGATTCTGGATAAATCATTTTGAAACTTACCTGAGAAGGCCTCTCTCTAAAGGGGAAGAAAATGAATAATCACCTGTGCCTAGCCACTATGTTCTGAGGGTAAGATGTCTGAAAATGTCTTTTAAAGATGCTGAGAACTAAAAATGATTCTGAATGAGCAACCTATTTTTATTTCAAAGGCTTTGAAGAAAAATTCATCATCACATGCTGTTGGGAAAATAGCACAATTGTTTTTATTTCCCTTGCCTTCTGGTTCCTTTTTAGGGCTGTACTTTTCCTTTATAGCCAACAGGTGTTTGTGCTGCTGTAATAAGTGTAATGATTTAGTAAACACCTAATTCATCATTTCTGGTTGCTGGATAGCAAGGTTATAGCAATTGTTTGCCCCATAAGTATAGTAAGAAAAGTTCATTTCTTTGGTGCTATATTCTCTTTGATTATTGGAAAAGCAATTGATTTCCTTTCCAGTTAGACATCTTGATATATCCTCCTACTGTGGTCCATTCTTTATTTTAGAATAACCAATTCTTCTAAGACTTATTGAGGACATGAAGTTCAGTGAGAACTATAGTCAGTACAAAAGGGCTTAAGACAGAATAAGAAAACCCCTCCTTAAAGGAAAATATAGAAGACTACAGTTCAATCCAGTACTTTAAAAAAGAAAACATGCAAAATTGTCCATCAGATTGCAATAAATTATTTTCAGTGCAGTGCATCTTTTCTTGATGTAATACATATACATTAAATGAAAACTAGATCCCATCAATGTCTTTTCCAATGCCATGCTTCCAAGTGTACATTTTCTATCCTTCCTTCTTGTTGATAATTAAAGTCACTTAAACACATTCCCAAGGACAAAATGTACTTATCTCATGCTGCTCAAAAGATAATTAAGTTATGCATTTACTGGAAAGTTGGACATAGTATTTTTAGTCCCTTCATTTTTTTATTTTCTCCAAAAGGAGCTAATGGGTTAAAAAAAAAGACCCCAAAAAATCATGGAGATGAAAAGCAAAAAGAAGGAAAAATCAGACAAATAGTCAAATGATGGAAAATAAATCACTTCTCCATATGAACAAATTCTCATAAACTCCTGAAGATACAGAGAATCTTGGCTTTCTCATCTCAGATATGCCAAATGCAGCTCCTCAAGCCTCAAGCATTTCAAAGACTATTGCTCCTATCTCACAGCTCACTTTTGCAGCCAGAAAAAAAGCCAATACTAACACATTTATTACAGGACCGTGGAAACTTGAAGAATTTTAGAGCAAAGATGAAACATATGATTTTATTTTACTCAAGTACTAAAATTGTTGAGGGTTTTTTATTATTTTAAAATCTCCTCAGATGTCTGCAAAACTATTATGCGTCTTGGCTGGTTCACCTCCTGCTGTCAGATAAAATTCCAGTTATTCACAGTATCCACAAATGACAGCTGTACTCATGGTCATTCATACTTGCTGAAAACTGTCTAAAGAAACAGAAGCCTTTATTGCAACCAAGCTCCTTCAAGTATGACAAAGCATACTAATTTTTGGCATTATGCAAATAACTACCTTTTAAAGGTTTTTTTTTAGTGCTGATTTTTATTTATAATATAAAGTTACTGAAAAATAAAAGCTTGCAAAAATTTCCATTCTTAGAGCACATCTTATAAAACCTCTTAACCACTCTGACCCTAACTTTGCTAAAATGATGCATCTCCAATTACATGCCAATACTATTTACTTTATATAGTACACTCTAGTATCAATCTAATTCATTAACTTCATTTGCCCCCAGACTGCCTCTTCTAATTTTAATCATCCCCAATTAAGTAATAATAACCTGATCTTCAGTCTCCCTTAAATCTGCCACTGTGTGTGTATGTATATATATTTAATCTTTAATGTCAAAATCTTCAAATTTATTATCTATACCAAATGAATGTACTCCATGAAAATCCAACTCTCCACTAAATGTTTCTCTGGTCTTAAATGCATTTGTGCTGCATAGCCAGCAGCCTGTGCTATCTAAATTGAGTAACTGCTCCCTTATTTTGATTCTCCATCTCACAAGCTGGAAGAACACAGAGGTGATACAAGTAATGCAGCCCTTGTTGTCCTGCTGATAAGCTCCAGAGTGGTTGCTGTGGCTCTCTGGACGACTCCTCTCCACTCCTTTCCCCTGCAGCTTGAGTTCTCTGCAAGACTCAGGGGAGAGCCACTATTACACTGCTTCTCTACTCATTCTTTAGGAAGTTTAAGATTCTAATATCTCCTTGTAGGGAATGGATCATGACACTGACCTCCCACACTTTACCACTGTATTTTTTGCTGGCCACAGAATAGCTGCAGTTGAATATGACACTATCCAATCATTTTTTTGACATGAAATTTCAGCTAGCTGAGTCACTCCCAACCACCTCTAAAAAAATACAACTGCAATTTTTAAAGATCTTTATACTGCATAAACATTGCATGAAACTCATTTAAACCACAGTAGATTTCTGGTCAAGTTGATTCTTTAAGACTACAGAAACCATAAAAGTTTCATTATATGGCAATGATGACAAAATATAAAAGAGAACATTATAACCTTATAACTCATTAAGGAGCATTTGGGTAGTTTCTAGGTTTGCAAAGTTAATGAAGTTATTAGAAACATTACTGTACAAATCTTTTTATGAATACTGCATTTATTTCCTTTGGGAAATAATATGCCCAGTAATGAAACTGTAAGGTCATAGGGTAGGTGTATGTTTAGCATTACTCATGATTGCAAGTTTTGCAAAGTGGTTGGACCAATCACATTTCCACCAGCAAAATATGAGAGTTCTGTTTTCCCCTCAACCTGCCGACCTCCAGCACTGTCAGTCATAATGGAAGCTGTCATTCTATTGTGATACAATGTTGTGATTATTTTTGCTTTTTTTTTTGTGCTTGCTATATTTTTAATAGAGTTGTTCTATTTACATATTTTTAAAAGTTTATTATTAAAACTTGTGTGCTATTTCATGAGAAGCTGCATCACACATCATTTGTTCATCAGTCTCTTTTTTTTCTGGCTTTCAAAATACTTTTTTAAAATTTTTTATCTGTATTATAAACAAATGGGATATATCTTCTCTGTTTGTACATGAAGTAGAGGCATACCATTTTTGTAATCATACATTTACCTAGGGTAATAGTTTTTGATTCATTCTGTCAATTTTTTTCTACCCCCCACCCCTCCCATCCCTCTTATCCCTCTATACAGTCCCTCCTTCCTCCATTCTTGCCCCCCTCCCTACCTCCATTATGTGTCATCATCCACTTATCAGCTAGATCATTCATCCTTTGGTTTTTTGAGATTGACTTATCTCACTTAGCATGATATTCTCCAATTCCATCCATTTGCCTGCAAATGCCACAATTTTATTATCCTTTATGGCTGAGTAATATTCCATTGTATATATATACCACAGTTTCATTATCCATTCATCAACTGAAGGGCATCTAGGTTGGTTCCACAATCTGGCTAATGTGAATTGAGCAGGTATGAACATTGTTGTGGCTGTATCTCTGTAGTATGCTGATTTTAAGTCCTTTGGGTATAGGCCAAGGAGCGGGATAGCTGGGTCAAATGGTGGTTCCATTCCAAGTTTTCTAAGGAATCTCCACGCTGCTTTCCAGAGTAGCTGCACTAATTTGCAGCCCACCAGCAATGTATGAGTGTACCTTTTTCCCCACATCCTTACCAAAACCTATTGTTCCTAGTATTCTTGATAATTGCCATTCTAATTGGGGTGAGATGGAATCTTAGGGTAGTTTTGATTTGCATTTCTCTTATTACTAGAGATGTTGAACATTTTTTCATATATCTGTTGATTGCTTGTACATCTTCTTCTGTGAAGTGTCTATTCATTTCCTTAGCCCAATTGTTGATTGGATTATTTATATTCTTGGTGTAGAGTTTCTTGAGTTCTTTATAGATTCGGGATATTAGCGCTCTATCTGAAGTATGAGTGGCAATGATATTCTCCCACTCTGTAGGCTCTCTCTTCACATTACTGATAGTTTCCTTTGCTGAGAGAAAGCATTTTAGTTTGAATCTATCCCAGTTGTTGATTCTTGCTTTTATTTCTTGGGCTATGGGAGTCCTGTTAAGGAAGTCTGCTCCTAAGCCAACAAGTTGAAGGTTTGGACCTACTTTTTCTTCTATAAGATGCAGGGTCTCTGGTCTGATTCCGAGGTCCTTGATCCATTTTGAGTTGAGTTTTGTGCAGGGTGAGAGATAGGGGTTTAATTTCATTCTGTTGCATATGGTTTTTCAGTTTTCCCAGCACCATTTGTTGAAGAGGCTATCTTTTCTCCATTGCATATTTTGAGCACTTTTGTCTAGTATGAGAAAATTGTATTTATTTGGGTTTGTGTCTATGTCCTCTATTCTGTACCATTGATCTACCTGTCCATTTTGGCACCAATACCATGCCGTTTTTGTTACTATTGCTTTGTAATAGAGTTGAAGATCTGGTATTGTGATACACCCTGCTTTGCTCTTTCTACTGAGGATTGCTTTAGCTATTCTGGGTTTCTTATTCTTCCAGATGAATTTCATAATTGCTTGCTCTATTTCTGTAAAGTACATCATTGGGATTTTAATTGGAAATGCATTGAATTTGTATAGCACTTTTGGTAGTATGGCCATTTTGACAATATTAATTCTGCCTATCCAAGAACATGGGAGATCTTTCCATCTTCTAAGGTTTTCTTTAATTTCTTTCTTTAGTGTTCTGTAGTTCTCATTGTAGAGGTCTTTCACGTCTTTTGTGAGATTGATTTCCAAGTATTTTATTTTTTTTGAGGCGATTGTGAATGGGGTAGTTTTTCTAACTTCTCTTCCTGAAGATTTATCACTTCTGTATAAAAATGCATTAGATTTATGAGCATTGATCTTATATCCTGTTACTTTACTGAATTCACCTAGGAGTTCTAAAAGTTTTTTCGTGGAATTTTCTGGTTCCTCTAAATATATAATCATGTCATCAGCAAATAGGGATAGTTTGAGTTCTTCTTTTCCTATTCCTATCCCTTTAATTTCTCGGTCTGCCTAATTGCTCTTGCTAGAGTTTCGAGGACAATGTTGAATAGAAGTGGCAAAAGAAGGCATCCCTGCCTCGTTCCAGTTTTTAGGGGGAATGCTTTCAGTTTTTCACCATTTAGAATGATATTGGCCATAGGCTTAGCATAGATGGCCTTTACAATGTTAAGGAATGTTCCCATTACCCCAATTTTTTCTAGTGTTTTGAGCATGAAGGGATGCTGTATTTTATCAAATGCTTTTTCCGCATCTATTGAAATAATCATGTGATTCTTGACTTTAAGTCTGTTGATATGGTGAATGACATTTATTGATTTCCGGATGTTGAACCAACCTTGCATCCCTGGGATAAAACCCTTGATCGTGTTGCACTAACTTTTTAATATATTTTTGTATGCGATTTGCTAAGATTTTGTTGAAAATTTTTGCATCAATATTCATTAAGGATATTGGTCTGAAATTTTCTTTCCTCGATGTGTCTCCGTCTGGTTTAGGTATCTGGGTGATATTGGCTTCATAGAATGAGTTTGGGAGGGTTCCCTCCTCTTCTATTTCATGAAATACTTTGAGAAGTATTGGAATGAGCTCTTCTTTAAAGGTTTTGTAGAACTTGGTTGAGAACCCATCTGGTTCTGGACTTTTCTTTGTTGGTAGGCTTTTGATGACTTCTTCTCTTTCATTATTTGAAATTGATCTATCTAAATGGTGTATGTCCTCCTGGTTCAGTTTAGGTAATTCATGTCTCTAGAAATCTGTTGATGTCTTCAAGATTTTCTATTTTGTTGGAGTATAGAGTTTCAAAAATAGCTTCTAATTATGTTTTGTATTTCACTGGTGTCTGTCGTGATATTTCCTTGTTCATTCTGAATTTCAGTAATTTGAGTTTTCTCTCTCCTTCTCTTTGGTAGTGTGGCTAAGGGTTTATCAATTTTGTTTATTTTTCCAAAGAACCAACTATTTATTTTGTCAATTTTTTCAATTGTTTCTTTTGTTTCAATTTCATTGATTTCAGATCTGATTTTAACTATTTCCTGTCTTCTACTACATTTGGTATTGCTCTGTTCTTTTTCTAGGGCTTTGAGCTGTAGTGTTAGATAGTTTATTTGCTTTTTTCTTCTTTTATTGAATTCACTCCATGAATTAAATTTTCCTCTAAGTACTGCTTTCATAGTATCCCAGAGATACTGATATGATGTTTCTTTGTTCTTGTTTACCTCTAAGAATTTTTTTTACTTCCTTCCTGATGTCTTCTGTTTTCCATTCATCATACAATAGCATATTATTTAATCTCCAGGTGTTGGAGTCGTTTCTGCTTTTTACTCTGTCATTTATTTCTAATTTCAATTCATTATGATCTGATAGAATATAAGGTAGTATCTCTGTCTTCTTGTACTTGCTAACACTAACTTTGTGGCATAGAATGTAGTCTATTTTAGAGAAGGATCCATGTGCTGCTGAGAAGAAAGTGTATTTGTTCTTTGTTGGATGGTATATTCTATAAATGTCCATTAAGTCTAAATTATTGATTGTGTTATTGAGATCTATGGTTTCTTTGTTCAATTTTTGTTTGGAGGATCTGTCCAGTGGTGAGAGAGGTGTGTTAAAATCACCTAGTATTCTTGTGTTGTGGTCTATTTGATTTCTGGAATTGAGAAGGATTTGTTTGATGTATATGGATGAGCCCCTATTTTGGGCATAGATATTTATGATTGTTATGTCTTGCTGATTTATGCTTCCCTTAAGCAGTATGAAATGTCCTTCTTTATCCCTTCTGACTAACTTTGGCTTGAAGTCCACATTATCTGATAGGAGGATGGTTACTCTGGCTTTTTTGCTGTGTCCATGTACATGGTATGTTTTTTCCCATCCTTTCACCTTTAGTCTGTGGGTATCTCTTTCTATGAGATGAGTCTCTTGCAGGCAGCAAATTGTTGGGTCTTTCTTTTTAATCCAATCTGCAAGTCTATGTCTTTTGATTGATGAGTTCAGGCCATTAACATTCAGGATTATTATTGAGATTTGATGTGTATTCCCTGTCATTTGGCTCATTTTTTTGTTGTTGACACGACTTGATTTGTCCTTTATTCAGTTGTTCCTTTAAGGTAGTTCCTCCCTTTGCTTATTTACATCATTGTTTTTCATCTCTTCCTCATGGAATATTTTGCTGAGAATGTTTTGTAATGCCGGCTTTCTTTTTGTAAATTCCTTTAGCTTTTGTTTATCATGGAAGGATTTTATTTCGTCATCAAATTTGAAGGTAAGTTGTGCTGGGTATAAGATTCTTGGTTGGCATCCATTTCAGAGCTTGAAAAATGTTGTTCCATGCCCTTCTAGCTTTTAGGGTCTGGATTGAAAAATCTTCTGATATTCCATATTGGTTTCCCCCTGAATGTAATTTGATTCTTTTCTCTCGCAGCCTTTAAAATTCTGTCTTTATTTTGTATAAATAGGTATTTTCATAATAATGTGCCTTGGTGTGGGTCTATTGTAATATTGTATATTTGGAGTCCTATATGCCTCTTGTATTTTATTTTCCATTTTGTTTCAGATTTGGGAAATTTTCTGATATTATTTCATTGAATAGATTGCTCATTTCTTTGGTTTGTTTCTCTGTGCCTTTCTCTATCTCAATAATTCTTAAATTTGGCCTTTTCATGATATCCCATAATTCTTGTAGATTCTGTTCATGATTTCTTACCATCTTCTCTGTTTGGTCAACTTTGTTTTCAAGGTTAAATATTTTGTCTTCAATGTCTGAGGTTTTGTCTTCCAGGTGTTCTATCCTATTGGTTATGCTCTCTATGGAGTTTTTAACTTGGTTTATTGTTTCCTTCATTTCAAGGATTTCTGTCTGTTTTTTTTTTTTTTTTCAGTATCTCTAACTCTTTATTGAAATGATCTTTTGCTTCCTGCATTGCTCTTTTAACTGTTGAGTGATGCGATCATTCAAAGCCTGCATTTGCTCTTTCATCTCATCGTTTGCTTCTCTGATCATTTTAATTATGTACATTCTGAACTCCTGTTCTGACATTTCTTCTGCCATGCTGTCTTTGGATTTTACTGCTATACCATCTAGGTTTGTTTGGGACATTTTCTTCCCTTGTTTTCTCATATTGCTCAGTTATCTACCCCTCTAGTAGTGAAACTCTGAGATATTGCAGATTTCCTCTATTGACTAATATTGTCTCTGTAGATTTCCAATAACTCACCTCTTAGCCTTTAGTAGCCTGAAGTCTTGGAGGAACTTGATGATGTGGTACTCCACTAGAAAGCTGCCCCTCTAGGGGTGGTGGCCTTCAGGTGGGGTATATTCCCTGTCAGTGGGCAGAGGCATCTCCACTCGTTGACTGATGGTCAGCCAAAGGGGAACTAGACTGAAGACTGGGGCATGTCTGCTCTGGGCCCGTGTCTCTGGTTCTACTGCCCTGGTGGGAAAGCCTTGTCCAGCGGGGAAGACTCACCCGGTGGGGAAGTTTTGCTGGGCAGCTCTTCTCTAAGAAGTTTCCTTCGATCCAGAACTACCACCTGAACTGGGAAGCCTACTCTGCAATGTTCCCAGGGGTCCTGACCTACGGCCTGGGCTGGGGAGCCTGGCCCTGCAATGCGCTCCCTCACTGAGTGGCCCTCCTCGCAATGCTCCCGGTTAACTGGGTTCTCAGCTCCAGCAGGGGAGTCTCACTGGGCCACTCTACTCCACGAAGTTCCCTGTTTTGGGACTACTGCCCCACCTGGGAAGCCTGACCAGTGGGAGAGACTCACCTGGTGGCTCTGAGTTGGTCCCGAGTCTCTCAATACCTCCTCAACTCCTGGGTCTCGTCAAAGGTCCTCTAGCCTCCTGTAGATGTCTCAGGAAGGGAGCTGCCCTTCCAATGATGATGGCCACGCCCTCAGGAATAATTCAAAATGCCTGCACCAGCCTATAAAGAAGCCTCTGGCTAGCTCCGCGATGCAGGCGGGCTGGCTGGTCTGCCGGCTTGCTCTGCGATGGCGACACACCTTGGTGTGGTGGTTGGGTAAGGTGGCTCAGTGATGACATCTGTCTTTAGCCTGGTGGTTGGGCAGGTAGGCTGCCCACCACCTAGCTTCACAAGGCAGGTGGATTGGGCACCTCCCGGCTACCTCCGCAATGCAGGCGGCCTGACTCACCCGCCACCTCACTCCACGACTGCGACTGACCAGTGATGGCGCTCATCTTCAGTGCAGGGGTCAGGCGGTGTCCAATGTTATGATTTTAATCTACATTTTCTTGATGATAACAATGCTAAGCATCTTTCTCTGCACTTTTTATTCATTTACAAAGAAGTCTAATCAATACTTTGCCCATATTTCAATTGGGTTGTCTTTTATTGTAGTGCAAGAATTCTCTTTATATTTTTAGTTGTAGATGGAAATATCTTTATTATATTTATTTATTTTCATGCCATGCTGAGGATTGAACTCAGTGCCGCACACATGCTAGTTAAGTACTCTACAACTGAGCTACAACCCCAACCCAAGAATTCTTAATATACTCTAGATACAAGTCCTTTGTCAAATGTACGTACTTTGAATATTTACTCACTGTCTATGGATGGCCTTTTTACTTTCTGTCCCATGAGGTGAACAGTTTTTAATTTTGATGAAATTCAATTTTTAAGTTTTAAAATTATTAGTACTTGTTATACCCACCTAAGAAATATTGGCCTTCCCCCCAAAGTCATGTTTTGTAATTTGTTCTAGAAGCTTTTTAATTTTTACTTTTGTATTTCTATGGTTTGTGTCAAATTAATTTTTGTTTGTACATGAGGCTGGTCAAGCTCTTGCTTTTTTTCAATATACATCTCCAGTTACTGTAATACTAGTGCAAAGTTCTACTCCTTATTAAATTACTTTGGTGCCTTTGCCAAAAAGTAAATACATGTTTGTGCTTATTTTTGATGTTTCTGTTCGATTGCACTGATACACTATTACTTTTCATGCCAGAATCACATTGTGTTAATTACTGCTGCTTTATCATAAGCTTTAAGTCTGGTATGTTCTCCAACTGTACTTTCTCTTCAAAACAATCTTGGCTGCTCTGAGCATTTTGCACTTTCATATAAACTTTTAAAATCAGCAACATCTATAAAAAGGCACCTGGACTTCAATTGGGATGCTCTGAAACTATACTGTGAAGAGAAACACAGTAATTTAATCCATGAACATGGTATACATCACAATTTATTTAAATCTTCTTTAATATCTCTTAGGAGAATTGTTTGGGTTCAACTATAGAGAATTTGAGCATCTTCTATTAAATTTTTCTAGGTATTTGTAATTTGAGGTATTTCTAGGTATTATTTGATGGAATTATAAGTGGTATTTTTAAAAATTATTTATTATTTCTATTTATTGCATGTTAAAGTGTTTTTTCATAGCATATAAACTCCTATGTGGTGATACAGTAACAATAATGATGAATTTAAGGCTACTTATCTCTAACTAATGACATTTCTCATTTTCAGATCTTACTCTCATATTCTGAACCTCTGATGTATTTGCAGTCATCATCCTTCTCAGATCTTAATGGAAATTTATTAATTATTTCTTCTTTAGGGACTGCCAAATATATGCTGAATTTATAGCAGACTTGTTATTTTTCTTTTTTAGTATGAATTTAGTATCCCAGTGATTTTTCAATGCCCAACTCCTAAAATCTTCACTTCCTTCTAATTTTGTTCGAAGAACTTGACAAGTTAGTTAGTACCAGCATCCTACCTGTCAGTTTCCAAGTTTAATTGATGCCTTTCCTCCAGTAGAAGATGTTTACAAAATTAACGGCATATTTTCCACTTTTAATAAATAATATTCAAATTTTTCTTTATTTCCCTCTTCTGGTAATTAATGCTTTTTAAAAGGGCCTTTGAAGCTTATTCCAGTAAAAAATCTTCAAAAATCCGTGTAAAATACACTGAAGTGTAGTTGTGATCTTGCAATGAAAATTAGCAAATAGAAACTATTAGGACTGAAAAGAAACTTAAATTCATTAGTCTTAGGCTAAGCCCATTATTTCATATACAAGATGATTATTAAGGATCTTCCCAATATTGGAAATATGATTCCTAGATATAATTATTAAGTTAAAATGATTGTGTTTAGTTACCGACCCATTATTTGGATTTAGAAAATAGTAAAGTAGTGTGGTTATGTTTCTTTATAAAGACATATTAACAACAACAAAAAGTTTCCTGCAAAGAAATATGCTCATTTATCAAATTCTTTTCAGAAAATATCAAAGAAAATTAAGGGGTGTTTTACAGTGACCTGTATTTCTTGACATTTCAAGTATAAAACCAAAGTGAGATAAATAATCTTGCAAAATTATTCTTTAAGATCTCTGTTGCCCTAGGGAATTAGCATCATGCATATAACATACTTTTAGGCTAAGCCATGAAGGGCTTTAACAGTGCCAAACACCACATGTTTATTTGTAATCAATGAATCAAAAGAATCTTGGTTACATGTATTTGGCTGAACTTAAAAATGTACAAAATTTCACAAAGTAAAAAAGTAGTTGGTGTTTGAAAAAAAAAGAAAAATCTTCATTACTATTTGAAGGAAGAAATAATCCGATGAATTATGTTTGTTTCATTATTTGTCACACAAAGTCCTAAGTCAAATATAAATAGCAATTGTATTGAAATACAAGATTGTTGATTACAACATGAAATTACTTTAAAACATTATGGCGGTCACTTCCAGTTACTAAAGGCACTACTTCTTCCTAAAAAATAAAATGCAGGAAAAAAAAAAAAAAAAAACCACTGAAAAATATACAACTCTTCTTAGATCCTAAGAGAAATGAGGTCACAGTGCAAAATGCTGCCCTGGAAACTGGAAAAAACAGGCTGATATGGATATTCACAATTTCTTAGAGCAGAAACCCAGGAACAGAATCAGGGCCTAACTGTCCTACAAAAAGGAAAACACTTGAACTTTATCAGCTCAAATCTTCCTCATGCAGCAAAGGAAATACCCAACAAGGCAAAGAGAGCTATTGCATAATGATCAAGGGGCTAATTCTCCAAGAAGACATAACGGATTCTTAATAAGTGTGATTCTAACAAAAGAGCACCAAAATACACAAGGCAAAAACTGATAAAACTGCAAGGAAAAATAGATGAATCCACTACTACAGTTTTTAATATTTCTGGATATGTCTAGCATGATATCAGTAAACAGTTGAGCTCAACAATATCATCAATCAACTGGCTATAATGGATATTTACAGACTACTTAATCCAACAATAGCAGAATACAAATTCTTCTCAATCTCATAGGGCACATTCACCAAGAGAGACAACATTCTTGGCCATCAAACACTCCTTAACAAATCTAAAAGAGAAATTGTACAACGTTTCAGTGGAATTAAACTATAAATCAATAACAGAAATACAGATGGAAAATCCCAAAATATTTTGAGATTAAACAAAACACTTCTACATAACACATATCTAGGAAGAAATTGGGGAAAATGGTTTAAAATATCATGAAATGAAAATACAACTTACCAAAAATGTGTCAGATGGAGGGAAAGCAGTACGTAATAGGTAATAGCATTAAATACACGTGAAAAGAAGAAAGATCTAAAATCAAGCATCAAAGCTCCCATCTTAGGAAACCAGAAAAAGAAGAACAAAGTAAGTAAAATATACAGAAGAAAATAAATAATAAACGTAGAGTGCATATCAATAAAACTGAAAAATAGGAAATGAATAGAGAAAAACCAAAAACTGGTTCTTATAAAAGGTCAAAACATTGATAAACTTCTAGCCAAGCTAAGAAAAAAATGAACACAGATTATTATGTATTTGAATAAAAAGAGGGAAGGGATATCATTATAGATCCTAAAGACATTAAAATGATAGTGGAATTTATGAACAACTCCAAACTCACAATTTTGATAACCTGGATGAAAAGAACGAATTCTTGAAAGATAACTTAAATAATCCTTATATCTATAAATTAGATTGAATCAATAATCTTTCAAAACAGCACCAGGTCTTGTTGTCCTCACTGGTGAATTATACCAAACATTTAAGTAAGAAATGGCACCATTTTTCTAATCTATTCCAGAAAATAAAAGCAGAGGGAATACTTCCTAATTCAATCTCAGGTTAGTTTCACCCTAATACCCAAACCAGATAAAAATCCTACAAGAAAACTACAGCACAATGTCTCATGAACATATATGTATAATTTTCCAACAAAATATTAGCAAACACCATATATGCCATGACCAAGAAAGACTTATCCCAGGCATACAAACTAGTTTAAAATTTGAAAATCAATTAATGTAATCCACCACATAAACAGAATAAAGGAGATAATCTCCTATGACCAATGAACAGATATAGAAAAAGCATTTGACAAAACCCAACATTTATTCATACTAAATCTCTCATATACAAGAGAATAGAACTTCCTCATTTTGATAAACAATGTATCTGCAAAATCCTTCAAGTAATATGCTTGGTAGTAAGAAATTACAAACTTTCTCATTAATATCAGGAATAAGTTGAGAGTGTATCCTCTCACCACTCCTTTTCAAAATCACACTGAATGTCCTACTGAAATGTCAATAAAGAATACAAAAGGCATAAATATTATTAAAAAAGAGACCAAGCTGTTTGCAGATGACATAATCATCTGTGAAGGAACTCTAAAAGAATGAACAGATAAGATCAGGCATATTCAGGGTACTATGGTCATAGACGCAAAAGAATGAACAAAAAACCCTCCAGGAATACAAGTGATTAGTGCAAAATTGCAGGACATAAGGCTAATATACAAGCCTTTTACTTTCCCATATATTAACCAACAAATAAGTTTACTGTTTATATCAATAAACAAGTAGAATTTGAAATAAAAACAATTCATATATATGGTCATTCAAAAACATGAAAAACTTGAGCATAAGTCTAACAAAATATGTACAAGAGGGCTGGGGTTGTTACTCAGTGGTGATGCACTTGCCTAGCACATGTGAGGCACGGGGTTCGATTCTCAGCACCACATAAAAAAATAAATAAAACAAAAATATGTACAAGATCTATTTGAGAAACACTAAAAAAAATGAGGAAATAAATCAAAGAAAATGAAGAAAAATGACATTCTCATGGATAAGAAGGCTCAACATTGTCAAGATATCTGTTCTTCCTCCCACATAATCTATAGACAATGCAATATTAATCACAATCCCAGAAAGTTTTTTGAATATTAAAAAGGTGATTCTTTAGTCTACATGGAGAGGCAAAAGACCCAGGATAGTCAATAAAATGTTGAAAGAGAAAACAAAGTTGGAGTGCTGAAACTACCTGATTGCAAGACTTACTACAGAGCTACGATAATCAAGATGGTGTGGTACTAATGAAAAACAGATACACAGATGGATGGAATGGAAAAACAAGCCCAGAAATAGACCTACATAAATATAATCATGGAACTTTGACAAAGGAAAAAGAGCAATTCAATAAAGGAAAAAACGATCTGTTCAAAAAATGATATTGAACAACTGGACATCCATATGCCAAAAAAAAAAAAAAAAAAATGGAATCCAGACATGCGCCTTACAACCTTCACAAAGATCAATGGAAAAGGATCACAGATTTAAATGTAAAATGCAAAACTATGAAACTTCAAAGTTAACATGTAAGTAAATCAAGATCCACTTGGGTTTGGTGATGATTTTTTAGATACAACATCAAAGATACAATTCATAAAAGAAAAAACTAATAAATTAGAGGTCATTAAATTTAAAAATTTATGCTCCACAAACGACTATCAAGAGAGTAAAAGACAAGACCTAGGCTGGGAGAAAATATTTCTAAAAGATAGACATATTAAAGAATTGTTATCCAAAATATACAATGAGGGCTGGGGAGATAGCTCAGTCAGTAGAGTGCTTGCCTTGCAAGCACAAGGCCCTGGGTTCGATCCCCAGCACCGCAAAAAAAAGAAAAAAAAAAATTGAAGCAAAATATACAATGAATTATTAAAACTCAACAATAGGAAAACATATAACCCAATTAGTAAATGTGCCAAAGACTTTAACAGTCACCCCACCAAAGAAGATATACAGATGCAAGTAAGTATATGAATGCATGTTCTATATCATATGTCATCAGGAAAATGCAAATTAAAACTATAATGAAATACACATAGTAGAATGGCCAAAATTCAGAACACTGACAACATCAAATACTGACAAGGATGTGGAGCAACAGGAATATTCATTCACTGCTGCTGGAATGAAAATTGGTAGTCATTTTGAAAGAGAGTTTGGCATTTTGGGCAGGCAATTACTTACAAAATTAAACATACCCTTATGGTAAGATCCAGCATTTATGCTCCTTGGTACTTAACAAATGGGTTGAAAACTTACAAATAAAGAAACACTTTCACATGAATGTTTATAATAGATTTATTCAAAATTGCCAAACCTTGGATAGCCAAAGTTCCCTTTAGTAGGTGAATGGATAAACTGTGATACGTCCACACGATGGTATATTATTCAGCACTAAAATGAAGCATTTACCATCAAGCCATGAAAAGATATGGAAGAATCTTAAAGTCACTTTACTAAGTGAAAAGAAGCCAATCTAAAAAGGCTACATACTGTACAATTCCAGCTGTACAACACTGTGGAAAGGCAAAACTATGGAGACAGTAAAAAGATCACTGGTTGCCAGGTGTTAAGGAATAAGGAAAGATGAATAGTTGGAGCACAGATAAATTTTAGGACAGGGAGAATACTCCATGTGATACTGTAATGGTAGACACAACCTTATACATTTGTCCAAACACATATATACAACACCAAGAGTGAAGTGTAATGCAAACTATGGAATATGGGTGAGGATGTGTCAATGTAAGCTCATCAGCTGCAACAATACACCACGCTGGTACGTGACGTTGATAATAGGAGAGGCTGTATTGTCCAAAGCAGAGGGAATGTGGGAAATCTCTGTACCTTCTACTCTAGATACCTGTGACCCTAAAATTGGTCTAAAAAATAGAATTATTTCACAAATACATCAAGCTATGTGTTAATATTTGAGTACATAAATTAGACCTCAATAAAAGTTAAAATAAAAATATGAGGGAGATATGCACATGGAAAACACTTTGTAATAAGGACCATAAAATGCAAATTTTTGCAAGAATAAAATACTAATAAATATTATTAAAAAACAACCAAACAAAATATTGGAATGAGTGATGACAAGGACATCAATCTAAACAAATGAAAAGCTGACTCATGAAAAACACATTTTTAAAAGAATATTAAACTGCACTGCATTTCCATGAGGAATTTAAGAAAAAAAATAACATAATCTAGAGGAATATATTGTTATATATAAAAGTGGAAATGTCCTACATGTGGAAAATTTAGTAGCAGCCAAAAACATGCTGTTTCCATGGAGAGATAAATAGAACAAGTGTGGGTGAATTTCATGTATTGTAAATTAATTCAGACGTAATTAAAGAACTTGGGATTTGTCTATATAATGCCAAAACAACAGTTACAGAAAGAAAATTTAAGCTACCAGTTGGTCTATCTTATTTTTAAAATAATATTTTCCTCACTACAGAATTGAAATAAAGTATTTGTACTCATTTCCTTAAATAAAGAATAATTCAGATAATTCAGATTAAGTGTTTCTAAGAAATCCTTTAGATAATCTAGTGGACCTTCACCCTGGAAAAAGTAACCTCATACAAGTTTTCCATATTAATACTACAGAGGTTTCATGAGGACCCTGAACAACATGCATATGCTTCCAGATTAAGAATCTATGATATATACAGTCAATCAATGTATGTATCTGGAAAGTATTCAGATACTTTAACAAAGCAAACATAATTATTAACATATAAGCCATAATTGCATGGCCCAACATAACGAACTAGCAAATAATAAAATATTTATACATGAATAAGCACATATTATTTGTACTGAAAAACTAATTATAAGCTTCCTCCCTTGTATAATTTCTGAAAAAATTTCTCCCTCTAATTTTTCTGTATTCTTCAAGATTCCCATATAAATGCTGTACATTTTGGGAAAATATAAGAAACCAATTCAAAACTCATCAATGAAAGATATCATTCCTTATTCTTACCCTTAATAACAAAATATATAAGTAATAATTTCCATAAATCTACTTTAATTCTTCCAAAGAAAAAAAGTAGAAAATGTTTATTTTTAAAGAAAATAAGAAAGTAAGAGTTGCACCTTCAAGATCAAACAAAAGAAATACCTAAAATGAAAGGGTTTGCTACCTTCCTGCCTTGGGTGTCATACACTGAGATGTTATGTACTTCGAATGTGCAGAGGTGCCTGCACATTCACAGAATCCATTAAGTCAGAACTATTTTCATAATAATGCTGAGTCATTATTTGTGTTTTAGACCACGTTGACATTTTCACTGGTGGTGCAAAAGCAGATGGGTAAAACTGCTGGTGCCTTAGCACAAATGAAGAAAAAGCACCAAACCACACCAGAACTCTCATAGTACCAGTTTTCAACCCCATCATGAAAGCATTTACATGTCTCTTGATTATGAGTCTATTATGTTGGGCCAAAACTAATCAGATAGAAGAACACTAACCCAACTTAAAACATGTGTCCTCAAACTGATTTCATTCTTTAATATCTGAACTAAAATATAAAAAAAAGGCTGTCCCCAAAACAGGAGAATGCTAAATAAGTAATAAATATTAAATAATGAATACATCTCTCGAAATGATAAAAATTTATCATTGCTTTCTGTAGCTTTTCACAGCTAGTCAAACTCATTCTACTGTTCCATAGTGCTGTCTGACCACTTTCAGTTTTCTCAGTTCAATGGCATTGCCTCTATGTTGATTCAATCTAACTTTGACCCTTACTGAACTATCTCTAGAGAAACAAGATATGGAATTTCTTTGTATTACATTTCAACTTTACACGTCCCCTTGTGGAATATATTGCATGAAAACATAAAAGCAAGGCCACCAATAACCCTACAGAATTTCTTTTGGATTAGAACAAATTTCAGTTTACCACACCAAAGAATTACTTTATGCTCTAACTTTCCTTCAATCAATTTTGAAAAAGAAGAACCAAACTTCTTTTTCAGGTAAAACTTGGATCTGTGATCAGGGTACATTTTAAACCATCATAGATCCCAGGCCCTGGATGAATATGTAGTAAATCTGTTCACTCAGAGGAAGTCGGGTATTCATAACTTTGCTATCCAACTTGAAACAGAAAGACAGCACTAACACAGAGACATGAGACTTAAAAAAAAAAAAAAAAAAGAAAAAACTTTGAATATCAATTGCCATTTAAATAGAACTGAGCAGATTGTCAAGGCAGAGAAGGTGCTAAATGACACAGAGATTTCTGCAAAGTATATTATCTCTCTTAATTTACCATCAAACCATAATATAGTCACAATTGGGTAAAACTGTGTACTTCCAAGCTTTCTTTTTTTATAGCAATACTCCAATACAGCATCCCATAATTTCCAGTTAATAATATGTTTATATTATAAAACATTTTCTTAGCAGATAAGAAGCATTTTCCCAGTCCAGCTTGTAAGATTTGCTAAATCATAACCTGGTGAAATAAAAGAAACTGAAGTAAACAGAATTATATTCTGCTTCATCACATACAAACCTAGTGTTTCCAAGTCTCTCATGGCTACCACATTTAACTAAGTTTCCTTCTAAGCCATCAAACTTACCTGATGGAAACTACAAACTAGAGCTCTTGATAACAATAGGCTTTACAGAATGAAGTATAGATGCCTGATTGCTATTCCTCTCTTGATCTACACCTTCTTCAGAGCAAAGCAATGGCTGAATTTCCATATTGCAGAATGGAATATGTATAGAACTTTGCCTGCATTTCCTTCAAAGTGGAGATGAGTAGCACCTACAAGTGTTCATCACAAGTTTTCCTTATGTTCCTTGCCAATGATAGTGGTCTAATTTCAGTAACATTATCTCAATATTCCCTTATGTTGACTAAATGTTTAGAATGTATAATCATTGATTACTGCTAGTAAACATCTACAAGTTTTCATGAACCTTTTTGCCAAAATTATTCTTTGAGAAGTACTTTAAAAATTAATTTCAGAAAATTTCAAAGTTTAGCATGAATTAAGTTTGATATGAAGGGCTCTTTTTAGTTATTTTTTAAATAAATAACAAATATCTAGACATCCATTATCCTAATGTGTTTCAGGCACTGAGATAAGTGTTAAAGCTAAGTAAAATATGACATTTCTTTCTCATACATATCACCCATCCATGTTTTATTTAAATCCAAAATCTACTAGAAATTTTACATATTCTGTCCAAGAATAGTCTCCCAAAAAAGCAATGAAGAAACATCAGATTGCTATGACATATCCCCTAAGGGGGCAGGGGGACATGACAAGTGTTATCAAAAATAATTAAATGCAATTATCTAATTTTCTAGGTAGCTCTGACCTTTGAAATGGCTCCTGTTCTGAAAACAAATATTAAGGTGTATAAACAATGCTATTTTGCATTTCAGAGACCTAGCTTACAAGTTGTCTCAGATGACCTAATTGAATTAGACTGCAAAATAATTTCATATCCTCAGTGTCAGAAAAGACAGGAAATGATGCATAAAGCCTATCTGTGAATATAAGGCACTGAGGTGGCTGAAAGAAGTAGTTGCCATTTCAAGCAGTTCATTAGTAATAAGCAAACATGGAAAAATACTACCAATGGTTCATTTACTTTATTTAATGCCTAAATACTCTAGAACAAAAATACATGGTTATAAAGTTATTTCTAATGGAAAGCTGACTCATAATTCTATCTGCCAGTGCACTAATTAATATGGCAGTCACTCTAATATCAGACTTGGTGTCTTAGTCAGCTGGGGCTGCAATAACAAAATACTATGGGCTGAATGGTTGAAACAAAAGAAATTCATGTTCACATGGTTCTAGAAACTGGCAGTATAATATCCAAGCTAACCTGGTCAGGTTATGGTAAGGGCTCTCTTTCTGGCTTACAATCTGCCGCCTTCTCAATGAGTCCTCAGAATAGTGGAAGGAGATCTCCGATTTCCTCCTCTTCTTAGGAGAGCACCATTTCTATTAGATCAGGGCTACAGCAGCTTCATTTAACCATAATCACTTTCCTAAAGGCCCTTGCTCCAAGAGTCACATGGGAGATTAGGGCTTCAATGTATGAATTTTGGGGTGCAACACAATCCTGTCTATAGCATTTAGAAAACTGGAATCAAGTACACATCAGCAACAAAAACTAAGTTCAAACTAGCCAATACTCATTTGCCTGGGATCCTTCTAGCTGCAGCTAAGACATAGTAATTTTTTGTTATGCAAATAAATCCATCTATGCAATTTCAAGATGTAAAGAGAGTCTCAAATCCTTTTGGCAGACTGTTGTAATTGAAAATTATACAATCAAAAATACTATAAAAAGAACTATTTATAAGGATTATAACACAAATCTCCATGTCAGTAGTCTAATCACCACTATTAGTTTATGTATAGCAAATGTAGTAAAAATCATTCAAGCTTAGATACTAAAATCATCATCAAAGAGGTATTAGGCAAATGACAGTGGGATTCCCTTGTTTAAAATCTCAGGAGAGGATGGAAACAGACAACCAAGTGCATTCCTTGTCACTTTAACCTTTCTTTACTAAGCATGCGCTAAACACGGTGAGAAGCACAATTTTCCTCAGATTAATCTATAAATTAGATATAATCCTAACCAAACTTCTAGCTTAATATCTCGAAGAACTCAACAAACTCATAAGCAAACTCATAAACAAATTCATATATAGAATAGTAGAGATCTTCATATCACAAAATCACTGAAACAGATAAACAGCACAATAAGTAAGTGTGAAATATGTAAATAAGAAATATGTGAATATGTAAATGTGAAAAACAAATGCTACACATTTGAGGGGGGTGGTGCCAGGGATTGAACTCAGAGGCACTCATCGCTGAGCTATTTTTTTGTGTTTTATTTAGAGGTAGCGTCTCACCGAGTTGCTTAGCACCTCAATTTTGCTGAGGCTGGCTTTGAACTCCTGATCCCCCTGCCTCAGCCTCCAGAGCCACTGGGATTACAGGCATGCACCACCACACCCAGATGAAAAATGCTACACATTTTAAAGGATACACAATATAAAAAACAGAAACATGAGTTTGGGACATGAAGTATTAGGGTAGGTGCCAAGGACAAGGAAGTGATGAATAACCACATGAAGAAAGAAAGGAAGGACAACACATGGAGACATGATAATTGGGGCTCTACAGTGAGAATGGGAGGAAGATCATTAACTCTATTCTCCTTCTTTAGAGTCATTTATAAAATAAGAAAGGAAATAAAAATTCTCTTGTTATAAAAGAATACTTTTATCAATAAAATTTACTGACCTAGAGCATATAAATAATTACAATCAGTTTGTTACACACTAAAACAATAGTACTGGCCAATAAGTCCTTTGACAATTACATCTAAAAAACTGTGTTTTATATATATATATATATATATATATATATATATATATATATACAATGGAATATTACTCAGCCATAAAAAATAATAAAATTATGGCATTTGCAGGCAAATGGATGAAATTGGAGAATATCATGCTAAGTGAGATAAGCCAATCTCAAAAAACTAAAGGACTAATGAACTTGCTGATAAGTGGATGATGACACATAATGGAGGGTGGGAGGGGGGCAAGAATGGAGGAAGGAGGAACTGTATAGAGGGATAACAGGGGTGGGAGGGGGTGGGGGAAAGGAAAAAAAATAAGAGAATGAATCAAAAACTATTAGCCTAGGTAAATGTATGATTACAAAAACGGTATGCCTCTACTTCATGTACAGAGAAACAAGATGTATTCCATTTGTTTACAATAAATATGAATTAAAAAATGAAAAAAAATGAAAATTGAAAAATTAGGCTTAGGTCAAAGCTACTCTTAAAGATAGGTCAGCAAAAGAGTTGTGATTATATGTTCAAACAAAAAGGATGGAGGGGGAAGAAATATATTTGTAATTGCTATTATAATATAAAAGAATATAAACAAGTAAAAGAAAATCTGGGCAAACAGGAAATTGTTTCTATATTTTGAACATGGATACAAGAGTAATAGAAAGTGATAAGAAAAATCAATTTCCTAATTACAATTACAGAAAAGCTTAAGCCTTGATCAAACAGAAGCCGATTATATGAAAAGTACAAAAACTATATGATAAAAAAAATTTCATGCATTATTTTAACAAAGTTTTATTTTGAGATAATTATAGATCAGTACGTGGTTAGCTGTAAGAAATAGCCAGGTGTGGTAGCACATGCCTGTAATCCCAGCAGCTCAGGTGGTTGAGGCAAGAGTTCAAAGCCAGCCTCAGCAAAAGTGAGGTGCTAAGCAACTCAGTGAGACCCTGTCTCTAAATAAGATACAAAATAGGGTTGGGGATGTGGCTCAGTGGTTGAGTGGCCCTGAGCTCAATCCCTGGTACCCACCACCAAAAAAAGAAAGAAAGAATAGAGATCTCACATGCCTTGACCTAACTTCCCCAATGATAGCATCTTGCAAAACTACAGTACGATATTACAAACTGAATGTTGATACTGACAAAATCTACCACTAAACTTGTTCTAATTTCCCCATTGTACTCATTTGTGTGTGTTTATTTGGTTCTATGCAGTTTTATCACACTTGCATAAGAGCATATATCACCACAGCCACAGCCCAAATAGTTCCCCCATCAGAATTCTTCTCATTGCCCCTTTAAAATCACATTCACTTCCCTGCTCTTACCCCATCATTAACTCATGGCAACTACTAACCTATTTTCCTTTTTTTTTTTTCATTTCAAAAACGTAATGTCAATATGATCATGCAGTAATTAACCTTTTGAGACTTTTATTCACTCAGCATAATTCTCCAGAGATCTAGCCAGGTTTTGCATGTATCAATAGCTCCAACGATTTTATTGCTGAGTAGTATTCTATGACATGCCTGAATCACAGGTGGAACCATTCACCCATTAAAGGACATCTGGGTTGATTCCAGTTCTTGCTTATTATGAATAAAGCTGCCATTAAAGTTATTGTATAGGGTTTTGTAAGAATATGTGTTTTTATTTCACTGGGAAAATATCCTATGGTGCAATTGCTTGGTCATCTGGTAACTGCATACATCACATGGGGGCACATGTTCCTGTATTTGAGGAGGTAAATTGGCAAAGTCTTTGAAAATCAAATTTACATTATTAAGAACCTTAAATATATTCCTATTCTTTGAGTCACCAAGCCCATCAAGGAATACTTAGAAATGCAGGCATGGATTTATGTACAAAACCTATTCACCACACTAATTTATAATAAACAGTGGAAATAGAATCAATTCTAATTAACAAGAGAATGAATAATTAAATTATGGTACATCCTTATGATAAAAATCCATAGAGCTATAACAATGTCTTCAAATATGCTTACTGGCATGAGAAAAAGCTTAGACTATTAATTTAAAAAAATCCAAAAAACTCTATGTACTGTAATCCCAACAGTACTTTTAAATGCACACTGAAGGCTAAAAGAAAATACGATAGCATTATGATAACATATTCTTGGCTATGTAACTAAGAGGCAGATTTAACATTCTTCTAAACTGCGATACACACACACACACACTTATTTCCTAAACAGAGCAAGGAGCACCTTTCGAAGCAAAACAAAAATAAAAATAAAAATATTTAACAGATCTAGCAAAAGCAACTAGTTATTTTGGGCTCAAGAAGGTCATTCATAACCATGGTTCCATGGCCATTAACAACATCAAAATCCATCTTCCCCTTCTTTCTAGATACAGGACTGTATTTCATTTTTCCTCTTGCAAATAGTATGGATATATGATGACAAAATTTTAATCAAAATTATAAAGGTCATTCTCAGGTGTCATCCACAAGCCTCCCTGCATGACACTCCATTGCTCTTTATCCTCTTACATAAGCTGACATGACAGAGACCCATGAAGTCATGCATCAGCCTGGAACTCTCAATGCCTATGCATAACAGTCTCATTCTCCTAACTTTTGCTGGGAACTGTTCTCTGAGAAAGACTTCAGCTTTGCTCCAGCTATGACACATTTGTTATGTCTCTGATAGCAGCACAGCCTGTTCTAGCTCATATGACAACTCTGAGGGAAAAGGATTTGTACGAGAGTGTCAGCTGACTTCCGGGCACAAGGACAGATTGTGCCTGTGTTGTCCACGAAATCTGAAATATCCTCCAGGGGTGCCACTGTTAAGATGCAGGCATAACTGCCTTACACATAATTTCAGTAAGTATTTGGTAAAGGAAAAAAGAAAGGGAAGGAGAAAAAAGGTGGAGTAAAGTGGAGAGGGGCGCATGAAGAAGGAAAGTCAACTCTCAGGTACGAAGGATAGCAAATATACTGAACATAAGTCGTACTACTTAAAAATGGTTGCCCAAAGCTAACCTTGATAAATATATTAAAGATAAAAAATGCATTAAAATGTCTTAAGTTCTCACAATGACTACTTCTACTGAAGAATATTAGAAGATGGAACCAAAAGTAAAAGCTAATTCTTGATCATTCAGGGAAAAAAATATTTTCACCACTTGGTTACATCTCTCTCCAAATACTAACCATCAATAATATTAGCTAATTTTTATGCTAGTTCTCTTCGGCCCTCCTCCTCCTACTCCGAAAAGGTATCAATTAGCAAAGAAATAAATAATAAACATAAACAGCAGAAGTTAAAGCTCAGGATTTAGATAATCCTCAGATTTGATATTCATCCCTTAAATGCCCAAACATTAGTTTTGCATGTAAATTACAATTAAAAATCTCAAGGTCTGTGAGGCTTGAGAATTTCACAAAATGATACCAAGTTTTATGCATAACATCTAACGCTTTGGTTCTTCTATCAAGAAAGACAGACTGCTTTTTTCTTGTATAAACATGAGTATGCTTTGGAAATATATATAAGAAGTTCTTTTTAAAGCGAACTATTGAAAGTTATCCATAATACATAAATTAATTATGAATTTAGAGATTTCTAAAATAAAATTTGAAGTGATATATGGTCATTTAGATTATATTTTGGATGGCAAAACTATCAAATATCCTAATAGATATTTCAATTAATCACTTGCATTTAATTAGTTGCTCTAATTTTTGAATCCACATAGAATATTTTAAAAAACAATTAGGTTTATTATTAAAAATTAGTCTGAGGACTGGGTGTGATGGCCATGTAGTCATTCCAGCAATTGGGGAAGCTGAGGCAAACGGATCAAAAGTTTGAGGCCAGCCTCAACAACTGAGAGAGACCCTGTCTCAAAACAACAACAACAAAAAGAGCCAGGATGTAGCTCAGTGGTAAAGAACCCCTGGTTTCCCAGTATCAGGGGAAAAAATCCTTAGTAGAAATCCAAAACTGCAGGAAATTTATACTCCATAGTCACTTGCCTAATATTGATTCTTTATTCCTCCTGCAAACTAACTACTATGAGAAAGTAAAAATAAATGAAAGTTTCATATTTAATGTCATCTGAACTCTACATACCATATAGCTCATTTTAACTCACAGATTTATTAATTCATAACTAAATTCCACATCAACTCCCTTTTTTTAAAACCAGTTCTTAATGTAAATCCATCCTCAAAAACATAAGGTTCAATTTTCTTTAAAGCAATCTTCAAAGATAAAAACTTTGCTATTTAAAATATATTAAAAATACCTGTATAGCCATTTACTGTTTCATGAATCTTCCCACCCTTTTTAAAACAAAACTGTAAAGAAAGCCAAAATTCCATTTGAACCCAAGCCTTTACTTCTGTCCCATATATTTTCTTGCTTAAAATAATATTCCTCCCAAAACCATAGAAGCAGATGAAAGGAACAGTGTAAATCTCTATTCTAGGGTATTTTCTACTACAGACACTCATGAACTGAATTTTTCTATTTAATTTGAGAAAACTGCTCTGGGGCGAGGTCTGTACGCAATCATACTGAAGTTTTGAGAAGCTCTATCCAACAGATTCAGTAATTAAAGGTCCTAACAGTACTTGGATGCTGTATAATGCTGATGAAATAACCCACATAGAGAAATAGTATAGTGCTGTGTGAAAAGGAAATTCTTAACTGTGCTCTTTAGTGAAACTTGTTGTTTCTCAGAGTAAAGTTATCTGCACACAGCATCAGAACAATTAGCTGTTCAGTGAAAAGCACTGTCAACCAGATAGGAGTTTGATCTGCCTACTTCCAAATCTATATGGACTTCTATCACTAAATTTCTCATAACAACCAAGTAGTTTTGCATCATATAAGCACAATCTATTTGCCTTTGGCAAACACACTCTGGAGACAACCACCAAAGCTAGAGAAACACATTGGCTTTATACACTGTACCAGTATTCTACACGTAGCTACAAATACAAGGGAGTGCTGTACTTATATTGTGGGATAGTTTTGGGGTTTTTTTTCCCAAAATAATCAAATCTGAAAGAACCCAAATATTTTGACACAATTTGTACTGATTTATGAAATGTGTCCATACACACAGACACACACACACACACACACACACACACACACACACACACAAGCAATCAAAGTGCAGCTCTTCAAAATATAAGTACAATAGCAAAGTAAGAATAGACAGGTATACACTTATTTGCCATGTAAATTTATAAGCATGACCTACCTCACCTCAAAACTATTTAAATTAAAATACTTAACTTTATTCCACTAAATTATTCTTAATTAACTTCCAAATAGATCTCCTATAGAGAAGAGATCCAATACTTAAGGGCCTAATTTCTTTGCCACGACATGGAAAGAGTAATCTTATTCAGTACTGTTCAACATGTATAACTTGGACGAAGACTAGAAGAATGCTAAGTTTTGTTGAGTTCTTGATTTTTATCAGGAAATGATAAGGGGAAAAAAGGGGGAGGGTAGGTACAAAATATTTAGTAGGAGACACAGGCAGATAAAACAAGTAGTAACTTCCTAGTGGCATGTCACACTGAATGCCATAGGAGCATAAAGTAACTTACCCAGGTTTTCATCCAGAGACATGCCCTTCACACCACCCCTTGTATGTCATAACAGGCATCTACCCACAGTTCCACTTCTGCATAATTTGCAGGAAAACAACTCCACTTTAATACACTTTTATAGAGACCAGTTATGATTTGGATGTGAGGTGTCCCCCAAAAGCTCACATGCGAAACAATGCAAGAAGGTTTGGAGGAGAAATGATTGACTTATAGTTTTAACCTAATCAGTGAATTAATCCCTAATAGGATTAACTGGGTGGTAACTGGAAGCAGGTGGGGTGTGGCTAGAGGAAGTGGTTCATTGGGGGCATAGACATGGGGTATATTTTGTATCTCTGCTTCCTGATCATCATGGAGCTGCTTCCCTCTGCCACACTCTTCCACCATGATGTTCTGACTCACCTTGAGCCCCAAGGAATGGAGCCAGTCACTATAGACTGAGACCTCTGAAACCATGAGCCCCTAAATAAACCTTTTCTCCTCTACAGTTTTTTTCTGTTTGGGTCTTTCAGTTGCAGCAGCAAAAAAGCTGACTAAAACACCAGCAAAATTTAGCTGCAAAATTACTTTAGTGCAATCAGCAAATGGTATTAACCACCAAATGGGCTCTTGTTTAGTTTAGCCCTTGTGATGTCTTCAGTCAATTGGTCGTGTCTGTGTTTGATTTTGAAGCACTTTAAGGACATTACTAGACAGGTCCATTAAGTACTAATATAATGACAATATTAAATTTCTTATAAAAAAGAAATAAGGGAAAATTTTTTAAAAGATAGCATTTTAAAAATTGAAAATCTGAGAAAACTAAGACAATTGCATTGATATTTGGAATTGTCCAATTGTTAAAAGCATTTTAAAGGACGAAATAGGAATAAAGGGACTTCTAGTTTTAGCTCTGACATGTAAAGAACTTGGAAGCTGTCATTCTATTTTCCAACAAGAAAAAAGATGAACAAAGAGAAAAGTCAACAACTTTCCTTGGATCAAACAATATAAACAAAAAAGCGTGGCCTGAAATATTTCCTGCTGAAATTTTAAGAAACCAACCTAGACTTCTATATCCAGCAATCCTGCTAAAGTAAAGGAGAAATAAAGACTTTCTTCAACAAATAAAACTGAGGAAGTTAATTGCTGATATTCCTATATGGTGAGAAATGATAAAAGGAGTTACTTAGAGAAAAGAAAATGATATAGGTCAAAAACTTACATCTATATGAAGAAAGAGAGTTGGAGAAAGAATAAAAGTAAAATAAATCGTTTATTTTACATAATAGACACGTTTTCAAAGTAATAATAGCAACAATGCAAGTGTGATCATAATATGTGGATTACAGAACATGAATAAGTAAAATGAAGGACAGCAATGTTATAAGGAATAGAGAGGGAAGAATTTGGTATATTCTATAAGGATTTGCACCACCTATAAAGCATTATAGTGTCATTTGAAAGTGGACTTAGATTATTTGTAACTAGATATTGCAAAAGCATTGTAACCACTAAGCATAGGTTACAATGATGAAAAATGCCATGTTTTTGCAATTCACAATTTACCATCAAGAAATGAAAACATTTTTGAAGATGTAACTAAAACCTCACGTACTTGTGAGTTTGAAGTTAATCCCAGGTAAAAACTTATTCAAGGGGTTAGGAATATAGATTAGTGGTACACCACTTGCTTAGCATGCACAAGGCCCTTGGTTCAATTACCAACAACACAGGGTTGGGGGGACACTTATTCAAGAACAGGAAGGAAACACAGTGACTGCCTTGCTGGGGATTCAGTGGCTAGAACTGAAGTCACTTCACTTCTGGAGATCCTCAAGAAAAGGAAACAGTTGCTGCAACCCAATTTTTATATAGATGAAGCAGGTAAACCTGGTTTTAAGATTTTTATACTATCAATATACTTCCAATTTCACACCTGTTTGTTGGAAAGGCATTTGAGCATAACAATTTGAAATCCCTTCACAGCCACTGTGGACTTAGGAACAACAGAAAAACAGCCCCTCTAGGACCTAATCTGAAATATAAGAGTGTCTGTGTACACAGCAATATTTTTGTATCATGGTTACTTCCATTTATACTATGATAAAAAATAAATCAATAAATAACAGCATAAAGGGGAATGAGGGCACCCAGGAGAACAAGATACATAAAGAACACAATTAAAATGCACTAAAATCAACACACGAATCTGTGATTCTGTTTAGGAAAACAGCTTTCTCAACACTGCTCACAAGCAACACTCCTTTGATCAAGACAGAAAAAAACAAAAGATTTATTTAACAATTTAGTCAAAAGCGCCATACAGTTTTTGGTTAAATATTAAATTTAGACTACTTTGAAAATCATAAATGACAGCAGCTGTTACATCAACCCTGTTTATTATCAGTTTTAGTTGTGCGAAAGAGAAACATTTGTTTAGCAAAAACTAAAAATATCATGGCTGCAAAATTATCAGCCTATGTAAAAATAAGCGTCATGACTTACTTTCTCTAACCCTTGTTGGCAAAATGGAGATGATATCACCCATCTCATTTGGTTATTGTGAGAATAAGTGTAAGTAATAACACAGCAGGCAGCCCCAAGCCTGGTTCACAGTGTAGACACCACCAGTTACCTATACAGGAGTGATTTCAAGATATCCTCTATGCTTCTACTTCATGAAAGATTTTTGCCTACCAGATGAACCACATTTTAACTAGAGTGAAATACAATTTCAAGAACACATGTACATATATTTATATGTTTATATGTTACTTTTTAGGTAAATGTAGCAAAGTAAAATTTACTTTAAAAAAGGTAAGGCAGTAAATTAGTGCAGTAGCGTTCTCTCCTGTTTTTAATCTACTGTTAATTAAGCAGTCTCATTGATTCAGTTCAGATATATCCTAGTTACAAATATCATCACAAGAAATCCTGGGTTGAGTGTACTCTTGCTATGAAAGGCAACTAATATAAAATTCATAAACCATTGCAGAATTAAAACATGATGTTATATGGGAAAATTACTGAATATTCAAGCCAGAGATCGAAAAAGCCAAATTCAATCATTTGTAAATTGATTTTTGAAATATTTAATGAAGATCTATGATGTAATTAAAAGACTGTCTTAGGAACAAACTGGTAATACAAGATGCAAAACAAAATAATCAGGCTTTACTTTCATGGTACATCTTAGGACAAAAGACAAAGAAATAAATCATTACAGATGTTTGCAAACAGTGCTCTGAAGAAAATAAACAGAGCACTGGGACTGGGCCATTTCTGCTTTCCGCAAATCAGCAGAAGGTCTCCCTGAGTTGATATTGGATCTGAGCACTAAGAAAGAGGCAGTCATGAAGTGGCAAGGAGAGAGTATTTCAGACCAAACAAGCAGTATGTTCAAAGGCCCTCTAACAAAAGGAAAGAGGTTGGCATAGTAGGAGACGATGCAAGGCCAGGGTGACTGGAGGAGGGTGAGGTAGAGAGGGGACAGGTCAAGAGACTGGGAGGGAAACAGCAGCAGTATCGGGCAATGCTCTCAGAAATTTTTGGTACCTTGGGCACACTAGCAATGAGATTCTTCTACATATATTATTTTTAAGATTTTTATAAGATAATTTCAACCTCATTAAAATACTGAGTAGGATCTAAGTGTTTATTCCCTAGCTCAGAGCAGAGAAGGAGAAATGAGAGTGTGATACCCCTGAATACAGACCTTACTCAGCAGCCCTTCTGCTGATCACCAGTTCTTCCTGGAGGGACCGTTGCTACAAGGAACATCTGTTGTGATGGAGCACACTACGGTGAAGCTTTGCCTCTAACTACCTGTACCCTTTCTGGAAAAATCTCAGGCAAATGCAATTTTTTCCACTTATTACACTGGCAATGCATTTCTGAACCCCTTATACATCAGGTAGAGTCCCTGGCGACTGTCTAACTTGCCTTTAATTCTGCTCTTAAAAGAAAATATTTTACCCAATACACTATTATTCAACAATTAAATAATAAGTAATTCTGTATATTTACTTGTAAAGAAGTAACAAAACCCAATTTGTTTGCTTCTGCTACCTTACCGTGGACATTAACCATACATAAACACACATAAATCCTCTCTCTTTCTCTCTCTCTCTCACACACACACACACTATCACAGATATTTCAGTCAGGGGAGAAAAAGAAAAATTGAATTTGAAGAAAAAAGTCGTAGTAACAAAACCTTTGAACTTCCTAGGATCATTCACCCATGCAAAGAACTGAAGACAGAAACCAAGCAATTATTGTACACAATTCTCCTAGTGACCAATTAAAACTATTTTAATAGCTTTTCATCATTCTTTGCAATCAATTAATTCTGGGGTAGTCACTAACTCGAGTGTAAAATGTACCTAATATCTCAAATCATCAGTATTAGAAAGCAAACAAAATCTTGATTTATCATTGGTGGGTATAATCAACTTCAAAATGAATATTTTCAAAATCCAGAATTTAATTTAAACTTGATAATACCCATGGTATGTAACCCAGTAATTGTTCCCTGAGTATTTAGTCTTTCATAGAACACTGTATTAAATTCATTTATGATCTATTAAATGGAACTTCTAAGATCAAATACTATGTAAGATGGTAGGTATGCCTAGATGGATCAAGAAGGCACTCTCTCTCCCTGCATGGACCTTTTGGTCTAATTGTTGGACCAAAAGTAGATTAGTTAAACAAACATAAGAATATATAATCACAAATTGGTATAAGTTGGTCAAACGGTACGAATTTTCAGTTCTAAGATGAATAAGTTCTGGAGTTGAATGCATATCATGTGCCTAGAAACAATCCTGTGTTATATACTTGAAACCTGCTGAGCATAGGTCTTACATTGTTCTCACCATCACCACCAAGATCACTTGGGTGACAGAGTAACTAATTTGACTGCAATCATTTCACAATATATATGCTATCATGTGTACATCTTAAATATATACAATTTTAATTTTACTTGAATAAGTTGGACACAAATTGGAATAAATGCAAAGAAGAGGAAAAACACTAGACAGTAATGGGATAGGGCTGCACAAGTAAAGTGGTCAAGGAAGATCTCATCAAGGAGACCACATGTCAGCTGAGATTTGAAGAATAAAAAAAGAGTCAGCAATGCTAAAAAGAGATGAAAGAGTTTCCTAGGAATCAGGAAGAGTATACCCAGAATCTCTGAAGTAGAAGAGAGGTTTACCAACCAGGATGTGGCTTAGTGGTAAGGCACCGCTGGGTTCAGTCCCCAGTGCCAAAGAAAGAAGAAATAAAAAGAAGGGAGAAGAGAGGTTGTTTAATGTTTATTTAAACATTATCTCTACTGATATATTCACAGGGACAACTGTGAAGACACCCAAGGAAATATTAAAAATATTTAAAACTATTAAACATTAAAAATTGAGATGCATTAAAACCAAAGTTCAACCAACTATCAGTTGATTTATTAGGCTAAAGCATATCCTTGATGAATTAGCTCACATCTAAGCTTAAAAAAATCTCTGAAATATACAGTTTTTTACAAAAGCATAGGAACAAGCAAACACAGATAGTATATATATATTTAGGGATATATACATCAGTAAAAGTCACTAACCAAACACACACACACAATAACACCAAACTCAGAATAGTTATATCTTGATGGAGTGGTATAAAACTGGGAGATAAGGCAAGACAGTGGATTTATGGAATTTCCAGTACACAATTGGGAATGTTTCAAATATTACATTAGGCAGTGAATTCACAAGTCATTATTTTATTTTAATGCATTATAATTTGCATTTGTACTACAAATAAGTTATGTCCTTTTGTCTACACAAAATATTAAATAATAAAAATACAAAGAAAAGTTTCTAATGTTTTTTTAATTATCTTCAAAAAAGACCTATTCCTATCATTGAAAATTTTGCTTGATCTGGATCAAAATTAATCTTGTGATCAACCTTCTAAGGAATGAGCAAAATATACAAAGGAAAGAAAATAAAAACTCTAAAATAATTTCTCAATTTAATTGTGTTAATTATTATTAAGATTTGCTAAATTTTAGTTTATGTTTTAAAATCAGATTGGCTCTTCAAATCCAAATTAACAACTCTTTGGGGAAGCTGAAAGGAATATGTTACAAGCAATTAATAATCTAGTGTTTTGCAAATACTTTAAAATCCAGTTATATACTTTTAAATGCCTGGCACATAATATGTGCTCTATAGCTTATGAATGAATTAAAAATATAAGAAAAATAATGAATGAAATCACCAATTGCTATAAAGGAGTATAAAAACTTTTCAAATGATTTTTGATCATTGTTTCTTTTTGCTCACTACTTACTGTTTAACTGAAGTCTTCCTTAAACACTAAGAGTGGGGTGGATGGGAGAGAGATACAAAGAGACACAGGATGAAAGGGGAAGAGGAGGGAATAGGAAGCGAGGAACTGACAAAAAGAGAAGGGGGAGAGATACTATCTTTTATTTAAAAGTAGTCTGGAATCTTACTCTATAATACTATACTATAATTTTATAATTATTCTATAATATTATACTTTAATTTTTTCTAGAATTTCTGGTTTCCACTTTTCTGAAGTTTGAGATGCTTATCTAAATCAATCCAGTATTCTTTTCCTTGGCTATTATGAACTCTAGCTAAACATGATCATTTTCTCCCAAGATTCATCACTTGCATTTCTACAATCATCCTTAGTAAGGAAAATGTCAAGAGAATCAATCCATCAACTTCCATAATTTATTGCTGAAGTTCTAAAAGATGGAACTTTGAACAAAGGGACTGAAAATGTGTATCAGGTGCTCTGCCTCTGCTTTCAACTGAATTGCCAAAAGACTGTCTACCGACGTCTGAAAATCTGCAGTGCCTATACATACCTACCTTTGTGCTAGGTCAACAATTTCGGTGAGGATGGCATCAGATATATATTTAGTATGTAAATTTCACACCATTTAGTATGTGCTCCCAGGGAACCATCACTCTATCTCTTTAACTGCACCCATAATGCTTTCTTATCTTTGATTAATCAGTTTACATAGAGATGGACTTCCTTACTAGTTGTTTCTCTTAGATCTGATTTCTAAAACAAAGTCTACTTTTCCATTGGGTCATATGCTGCTAAGTATTAATGATGCTATTCATGGGACCATACTGTATTAAATATCCTATTTCAATTCACTAACTAAGAAACAGGTATCAGTGTGTATTTCAGGAGTTGTTCTTAAATCTTTTTCTCAGCTGCTTCTGAAATACACACTGATAGCTGTTTCTCACTCACAGTCCAGGGACATTTTCTTTCTATGCCTCCCAACATCTGGTTTTCCAAATTTGTCTGTGCTTCATTCATAATTACCACCTTAAGTGTTAATTAAAAGCCTTGTGATTAGATCATTAAGTAGGCTCCTGACCACACTTCTTGGAGCCTTTGCAAGCTGTACTCTATTCCCTTCTAAAACATCATTCACTGATATCATGGGCTATGGTGTACAGATTGCATCCCGCTCTTCAGCACTATTTACACATCTGTCTCTTCACATTTCTTCTTGTCCTTTGACAGGGACTTGCCTTTGCCTGGCACAAGAATCTAAGAACGTTTTTTTATATATGGGGTTCTTTGATTTGTAACTACCATATGGCTCCCTTGAATTACAGCAATGATCACTCATCAATGGTGATGATTCATTCCCAAGAAGAACTGTGTATTCCTGTCTTTCTTGCTGGGATGATATTTGGCTGCCACCATGGCTCTCAAAAAGAAATCACATACCATCACTGGTGTCTCTCTTTTCCTAGAGTTAAAGGATCCCTAATAAATGTTAGTGTTCATAAAGCCTTCGATGAGTCACTGAATGAGGGCTTCAGTATTAGGGCCACAGACGTGATTCTGTAGTTTGGTATAGAATGAGAGATATAAGGAAATGTCTTTAAATTTCCTCATTTGTAAAATAAAATAATTCAAACCTCAGAGTACTGTTGTAAGAATTAACACATCCACAATTTTAGACCTATCATTGCTGGGCTCCTGGAATATACTTAGTACATGTTGAATGAATTAATGCTTTGGCCAAGAGCAAGCTAATATGCTTCATTCCCTACATCCCTATTCTTTTAGTTTATTCCTATTCCCATTCTTCAACCTCTTATTCTAAGACCAATTCAAACACCTCACTGGTGACAGTGTTCAGCAGACAGCAGTGGTCCACATCAGGGCTGGTCACTCAGATGCCTCCCTTGGTAACCATCCCCACTATGTCTCAGGTTAATCTTCACTTTTTATGGCTCCTGAAAATTGCCTGTTTGTTGCAGCTGTTCAACACTGGGCTGCTAAATTTGTCTGAACACCAGCTTTTTGTCAGGCTGACTGCTCCCATATGCTAAACTCTGCTACATGTTAAGGATCATTTCTCTCAGAAGAATGTCAACAAAACCTACCTAGGCAAATGGATCTCTTACACACAAAGTTGCTTGGGCAATTTATCTCCCATTCTGCCAGCTGGGTAGGCTCCCATCCTGTTGAGTCCCAACTTAAAAGTCTTCGTGTTATCTTGAAAATTATAAAAACCTTTCTTAAAACAACAAGTGTGTAGCACATTTATTTTTAACAATATTATTCATCTTTATTATTGTTTTATTTAAAATTTACCAATAAATGTTAGAAATGTTTAATGATAAACCTTACTCGTTTTATTTTTTTATCTATTTATTTGATCCTTTTAATTTTTTAGTAGAGTGTTATAATTATACATAGTATTTGGGTTCATACATACAAGAAATTTGATTTCAATTCCAAGTCCCCCTCCACTTTACTTTCCCTCCTCCCTCCCCCTTTCCTCCCTCTTCTACCCTACTGATCTTCCTTTCACTCCTGTATTTTTGATTGGTACTTTCCACTCTGTGTGTGTGTGTGTGTAGAACATGATTCTGTTAAATTCATTACATATTTCTTCCCCTTTCCTTTCCTTCCTCCCTTACTCTCGTTCTACTCCACTGATCTTCCCTGTATCATTGTATCTGCTCCCCTCCCCAACTGCCTTCTCTCCCTTATTGTGCTCTAGCTTCCACATGTGAGAGGAAACATTTGACCCTTGTTTTTCTGAGTCTGGCTTATTTCACTTAGCATGATGCTCTCCATTTCTATATATTTAGAGGCAAATGCCGTTATTTCACTTTCCTTCATGGCTGAGTGAAACTTCATTGTGTAAATATGCCACATTTTCTTGACCCATTTATCTACTGACAGGCACCTGAGTTGATCCCATAATTTGGATACTGGGAATGTGCCGCTATAGACACAAGGTGGCTGTATTGCTGAAGTATGCTGACTTTAGTTCTTTTGGATAAATACAGAGGGGTGGCATAGCAGGGTCACATGGTGATTTCATTCCTAGTTTCCTCAGGAATCCCCACACTGCTTTCCAAGTGATTATACTAATTTGCAGTCCCACCAACAATGTACGAGTGTACCTTTTCCCTCACATTTTCTCCAGCATTTGTTTTTATTCATTTTCCTGATAACTGTCATTCTGACTGAAGTGAGATGGAATTTGTGGATAGTTTTGTCTTGTATTTCTCTGGTTGCAAGAGTTGTTTAACTTTTTCTTTATTTGTTCTAATTAGTCATACTTTTTTCATACATTTGTTGGCCATGTGTTTCTCTTTTGAGAAATTTGTTTAATGCCTTTGACCATTTATTGATTGGGTTGTTTTTTTTGACACTGATTTTTTTGAGTTCTTTAAATATTCTGGATGTTAATCTCCCATCAGAGGAAAAGCTGGCAAAGATGTTTCTTTCCCATTCAGAAGGTTCTCTCTTTATTCTCATCTTCTCTTTACTGTGCAGAAGATTTTTAATTTTATGGCATACCATTTATTGACTTCTGTTTTATTTCTAGAGTTTTTATTTTTTTGGTAAGGGCTTTTTTTTTATTAAAAATCATAAATTTACATAGGGCAATATTGTTTGATTCATTCTGTTATTTTTTCCCTTCCCCCCCATCACTCCCACCCCTTTTTTCCCTCTATACAGTCCTTCCTTCCTCCATTCTTACCACCCTCCTTATCCCTAACCCTAACGCTAACCCCTCCTACACCCCATTATATGTCGTCAACCGCTTATCAGCGAGATCATTCGTCCTTTAGTTTTTTGAGATTGACTTATCTCACTTAGCATGATACTCTCCAATTTCATCCATTTGCCTGCAAATGCCATAATTTTATCATTCTTCATGGTGGAATAATATTCCATTGTGTATATACATATATACACAATATATACATATATATACAATACATATATATACAATACATACATATATATATATATATGTATATGTCACAGTTTCTTTATCCATTCATCAACTGAAGGGCATCTAGGATGGTTTCACAATCTGGCTATGGTGAATTGAGCAGCTATGAACACTGATGTGGCTGTATCTCTGTAGTATGCTGATTTTAAGTCTTATGGGTATAGGCCAAGGAGTGGGATAGTTGAGTCAAATGGTGGTTCCATTCCAAGCTTTCTGAGGAATCCCCATACTGCTTTCCAGAGTGGCTGCACTAATGTGCAACCCCACCAGCAATGTATGAGTGTACCTTTTTCCCCACATCCTCGCCAACACCTATTGTTGCTTGTGTTCTTGATAATCGCCATTCTAATTGGGGTGAGATGAAATCTTAGGGTAGTTTTGATTTGCATTTCTCTTATTACTAGAGATGTTGAACATTTTTTCATATATCTGTTGATTGCTTGTACATCTTCTTCTGTGAAGTGTCTGTTCATTTCCTTAGCCCAATTGTTGATTGGATTATTTATATTCTTGGTGTAGAGTTTTTTGAGTTCTTTATAGATTCTGGAAATTAGCGCTCTATCTAAAGTATGAGTGGCAAAGATATTCTCCCACTCTGTAGGCTCTCTCTTCACATTACTGATAGTTTCCTTTGCTGAGAGAAAGCTTTTTAGTTTGAATCTATCCCAGTTGTTGATTCTTGCTTTTATTTCTTGGGCTATGGGAGTCCTGTTAAAGAAGTCTGATCCTAAGCCAACAAGTTGAAGGTTTGGACCTACTTTTTCTTTTATAAGATGCAGGGTCTCTGGTCAGATTTCAAGGTCCTTGATCCATTTTGAGTTGAGTTTTGTGCAGGGTGAGAGATTGGGGTTTAATTTCATTCTGTTGCATATGGTTTTTCAGTTTTCCCAGCACCATTTGTTGAAGAGGCTATCTTTTCTCCATTGCATATTTTTGGCACCTTTGTCTAGTATGAGAAAATTGTATTTATTTGGGTTTGTGTCCATGTTCTCTATTCTGTACCATTGATCTATCTGTCTATTTTGGTACCAATACCATGCCGTTTTTGTTGCTATTGCTTTGTAATAGAGTTGAAGATCTGGTATTGCGATACTCCCTCCTTCGGCTCTTTCTACTGAGGATTGCTTTAGCTATTCTGGGTTTCTTATTCTTCCAGATGAATTTCATAATTGCTTGCTCTATTTCTTTAAGGTAATTAAAACCCCAAGGCACATCCTTGGGGTTTTAATTGGAATTGCATTGAATCTATATAGCACTTTTGGTAGTATGGCCATTTTGACAATATTAATTCTGTCTATCCAAGAACATGGGAGATCTTTCCATCTTCTAAAGTTTTCTTTAATTTCTTTCTTTAGTGTTCTGTAGTTCTCATTGCAGAGGCCTTTCACCTCTTTTGTGAGATTGATTCCCAAGTATTTTATTTTTTTTCGAGGCTATTGTGAATGGGGTAATTTTCCTAATTTCTCTTTCTGAAGATTCATCACTTATGTATAAAAAGGCATTGGATTTATGAGCATTGATCTTGTAACCTGCTACTTTACTGAATTCACTTATGAGTTCTAAGAGTTTTCTGGTGGAATTTCCAGGTTTCTCTAGATATATAATCATGTCATCAGCAAACAGGGATAGTTTGAGTTCTTCTTTTCCAATTCATATCCCTTTAATTTCTTTGGTTTGTCTAATTCCTCTGGCTAGAGTCTCAAGAATGATTTTGAATAGAAGTGGTAAAAGAGGGCATCCCTGCCTTGTTCCAGTTTTTAGGGGGAATGCTTTCAGTTTTTCACCATTTAGAATGATATTGGCCATGGGCTTAGCGTAGATGGCCTTTACAATGTTAAGGAATGATCCCACTACCCCAATTTTTTCTAGTGTTTTGAGCATGAAGGGATGCTGTATTTTATCAAATGCTTTTTCTGCATCTATTGAAATAATCATGTGATTCTTAACTTTTAGTCTCTTGATATGGTGAATGACATTTATTGATTTCCAGATGTTGAACCAACCTTGCATCCCTGGGATAAAACCCACTTGATCATGGTGCACTATCTTTTTAATATATTTTTGTATGTGATTTGCTAAACTTTGTTGAGAATTTTTGCGTCAATGTTCATTAAGGATATTGGTCTGAAATTTTCTTTCCTCGTTGTATCTCTGTCTGGTTTAGGTATCAGAGTGATATTGGCTTCATAGAAAGAGTTTGGGAGGGTTCCCTCCACTTCTATTTTATGGAATACTTTGAGAAGTATTGGAATGAGCTATTCTTTAAAGGTTTTGTAGAACTCGGCTGAGAACCCATCTGGTCCCGGACTTTTCTTTGTTGGTAGGCTTTTCATGACCTCTTCTATTTCATAGATTGAAATTGATTTATTTAAGTTGTGTATGTCCTCCTCATTCAGTTTAGGTAATTCATATGTCTCTAGAAACTTGTTGATGTCTTCGAGGTTTTCTGTTTTGTTGGAGTATAGATTTTCAAAATAGCTTCTAATTATGTTTTGTATTTCACTCGTGTCTGTTGTGATATTTCCTTGTTCATTCCGCATTTTAGTAATTTGAGTGTTCTCCCTCTTTCTCTTTGTTAGTGTGGCTAAGAGTTTATCAATTTTGTTTATTTTTTCAAAGAACCAACTCTTTATTTTGTTAATTTTTCCGATTGTTTCTTTTGTTTCAATTTCATTGATTTCGGCTCTGATTTTAACTATTTCCTGTCTTCTACTACTTTTGGTGTTGGTCTGCTCTTCTTTTTCTAGGGCTTTGTGCGGTAGTGTTAAGTCGTGAATTTGTTGATTTCTACTTCTTTTGATGAATGTGCCCCATGAAATAAATCTTCCTCTAAGTACTGCTTTCATAGTGTCCCAGAGATTTTGATATGATGTGTCTTTGTTCGCGTTTACTTCTAAGAATTATTTTTATTTCCCTCCTGATGTATTCTGTTATCCATTCATCATATAATAGTGTATTATTTAATCTCCAGGTATTGGAGAAGTTTCTGTTTTTTATTCTGTCATTTATTTCTAATTTCAGTTCATTATGATCTGATAGAGTACAAGGTAGTATCTCTATCTTCTCGTATTTGCTAACAGTAGCTTTGTGGCATAAAACATGGTCTATTTTAGAGAGGGATCCATGTGCTGCTGAGAAGAAAGTGTATTCGTTCTTTGTTGGATGGTATATTCTGTATAAGTTGGTTAAGTCTAAATTGTTGATTGTGTTATTGAGATCTATGGTTTCTTTATTCAATTGTCGTTTGGACGATCTATCCAGCGGTGAGAGAGGTGTGTTAAAATCGACTAGTATTATTGGGTTGTGGTCTATTTGATTTCTGGAATTGAGAAGGATTTGTTTGACGTACATGGATGAGCCATTGTTCGGGGCATAGATATTTATGATTGTTATGTCTTGCTGATTTATGCTTCCCTTAAGCAGTATGTAATGTTCTTCTTTATCCCTTCTGACTATTTGTGGCTTGAAGTCCACATTATCTGAAATGAGGATGGATACTCCAGCTTTTTTGCTGTGTCCATGTGCATGGTATGTTTTTTCCCATCCTTTCACCTTTAGTCTATGGGTATCTCTTTCTATGAGATGAGTCTCCTGCAGGCAGCATGTTGTTGCATTTTTCTTTTTAATATAATCTGCCAGTCTATGTCTTTTGATTGATGAGTTCAGGCCAGTAACATTCAGGGTTATATTGTGATATGATTTGTATTCCCAGTCATTTGACTCATTTTTGTTTTTTGACATGATTTGATTTCCCCTTTATTTGGCTATTCCTTTAGGCTAGTTCCTCCCGTTGCTGATTTGCATGGTTGTTTTTCATCTCTTCCTCATGGAATATTTTGCTGAGAATGTTCTGTAATGCTGGCTTTCTTTTTGTAAATTCCTTTAGCTTTTGTTTATCATGGAAGAATCTTATTTCATCGTCAAATCTGAAAGTAAGTTTTGCTGGGTATAAGATTCTTGGTTGGCATCGGTTTTCTTTCAGGGCTTGGTAAATGTTGTTCCAGGCCCTTCTAGCTTTTAGGGTCTGAATTGAAAAATCTGCTGATATTCTTATTGGTTTCCCCCGAATGTAATTTGATTCTTTTCTCTCGCGGCCTTTAAAGTTCTGTCTTTATTTTGTATGTTAGATATTTTCATAATCATGTGCCTTGGTGTGGGTCTGTTGTAATTTGTATATTTGGAGTCCTATAAGCCTCTTGTACTTGGTTTTCCATTTCATTCTTCAGATTAAGGAAATTTTCTGATATTATTTCATTGAATAGATTGTTCATTCCTTTGGTTTGTTTCTCTAAGCCTTTCTCAATCCCAATAATTCTTAAATTTGGCCTTTTCATGATATCCCATAATTCCTGTAGATTCTGTTCATGATTTCTTACCATCTTCTTTGTTTGGTCAACTTTGTTTTAAAGATTAAATATTTTGTCTTCAATATCTGAGGTTCTATCTTCCAGGTGCTCTATCCTATTGGTTATGCTTTCTATGGAGTTTTTAACTTGGTGTATTGTTTCCTTCATTTCAAGGATTTCTGTTTGTTTTTTTTTCAGTATCTATAACTCTTTATTGAAATGATCTCTTGCTTCCCGTATTTGCTCTTTTAACTGTTGATTGGTGCGTTCATTTAATGCCTGCATTTGTTCTTTCATCTCCTCATTTGCTTCCCTGATTGTTTTAATTATGTACATTCTGAACTCCCTTTCTGACATTTCTTCTGCTGTGCAGTCATTGGGTTTTATTGATATAGTATCTAGGTTTGTTTGGGACATTTTCTTCCCTTGTTTTCTCATATTGGTCAGATATCAGAGGGACTCTGAGATATTGCAGATTTCCTCTATTGGCTTATAGTGTCCCTGTAGATTTCCAGTGTATCACCTCCCAGCCTTCAGTAGCCTGAAGTCTTGGAGTAGCTTGATAATGCAGTGCTTCCAAGGAAAGGTTCCCCTAGCCTGCTACTGGTTCCAGGGAAAGAGACCTGGAGAGGTCTCTGGCTGCCCTGCCCTGGTCCCAGAGGCTGCTTGTGGGTCAGAGGTCTCTGCTGGCTTGGGGACTTGTGGCTGGCTCTGTGTAGAAAGGCTCTTACTGGGCGGTCTGCTCCGAGAAGCTAGCCTAGAAAGGTTCTTCCCGCCAGAGGAGCCGGGCTGCTTGGGCAAGTCCCTGGCTGCCCTGTGCTGGTCTCTGAAGCAACCTGTGCGTGGGCCGGAGCTGGCAGTGCACTGGCTCAGGGACTTGGAGCTGGTTCTGTGCAGAAAGGCTCTAATTGGGGGGCCTGCTCCAAGAAGCTGGAGAATCTGGCCCTCTGGGAGGAGCCCACCGCCGGAGTGCTCAGGGCTGCCTGGGGGAGACTTTATCTGCCCTGCCCTACTCTAATAAGTCGCCTGAATCCGGGCCTGCCGCCCGGGCCGAGCTTCACTAGGTTGGGGAGACTCACCCCATGGTTCTATTTTAGTCCAAGTCTCTCAATGCCTCCCCTTCTTGAATCCTGGGTCTGGAGTGACTGGAGATGCAGTCACCCTCTAGTCTGCCATCTTGGATCGCCATTTCTAGAGTTTAAAGGGGTCTTGTTGAGAAATTTGGTGCCTATGCTTATATAATGGAGTTTGACTGTTTTCTTCTAGCATTTTCAAGGTGTCTGGTATAATTCTTTAGTCTTTGAGTCATTTTGCTTTGTCATTGCAGGATGAAAGACACATCTAATTTCATTATTCCACATATAAATATCATTTTTCCAGCAGCATTTGTTGAAAGAAGGCTGTCTTGTCTCCAGCATATATTTTTTGGCAACTTTGTCAAGTATCAGATGACAGTGAAGTATATGGGTTTGTCTCTGTGTCTTCTAATCTCTTCTGTGGTCTTCATGTCTATGTTGATGCCAATACCACACTGTTTTTGCTACTATACCTCTGTAATATAATTTCAGATCAGGTATTGTGGATGCCTCCTGCATTACTTTTCTTGTTCAGAATATATTTTGCTATTCTGAGTCTTTTATTCTTCTACATGAATTCAAGGACTATATTTTCTTGTTTTGTGAAGGATGTCATTGGTATTTTGATGAAGATTGCATTCAATGTGCATATTGCTTTTAAAGTATGGTCATTTTGACAATATTAATACTACCTATGCAAAATATGGGAGATCTATCTTCTAAGGTCTTCTTCCATTTCTTTTTTCTATGTTCTATAATTTTCATTGTAGATATCTTTCAACTTCTTGGTTAGATTAACTTCCTGGTTGTTGTTGTTGAGGATATTGTAAAGGAATGGTCTTTCTGATTTTTTTCCTCAGTTGAACAACTGTTGAATTATATAAAAGCTTTAGATTTATGAGTGTTCATATTATATTCTGCTACTTTGCATAATTCATTTATTACCGCTAGAAGTCTTCTGGTGAAATTTTTTTGAGTCTTCTAGATATAAGATAATGTCATTAGCAAACAATGACAGTTTGACTTTTCCTATTTATATCACTTTAATCTCCTTCTCTTCCCTGAATGCTCTGGCTAGAGCTCTGAGAACTATATTGACAAGACGAGGTAAGAGTGGACATACTTATCTCATTCCTGATTTTAGAGGAAAGACTTTCAGTTTCTCTCCAATCAGTATGATGGTGCCTTTGGTTTGTTGTATATGACAAGGTAAGTTCCTTCTATCCCTAGTTTCTCCTATTTTTTTTTTTTTTTTTTTTTTGGTGGTGCTGGGGATCAAACCCAGGGCCTCCTGCTTGCAAGGCAAGCACTCTACCGACTGAGCTATCTCCCCAGCCCCTCTCCTATGTTTTTAACATGAATTGTTCTATATTTTATCAAAGGTCTTTTTTACATCTGTTGAGATGCTCATATGATTCCTGTTCTTAATTCTATTTAAGTGGTGAATTAAATTTCTTGATTTGCATATATTAAATCAAGTTTTCATCCTTGGGATGAAGCCCACTTGGTCATGGTATATTATCATCTTAATATGTTTTTGAATGCAGTTTGCTAATATTTTATTAAGGATTTTTTGCATCTATATTCATCAGGAAGATTGGTCTGTAGTCTTCTTTCCTAGATATATCTTTGGCTTCTTAATCAGGTTATACTCAGCACATTTGTTTTATAAAGTTTAAGAAATTTAAATAGTTATCTTAGTGAGGATGTGGGTGGAAAGGTACACTCATACATTGTTGGTTGGACTGCAAATTAATGTAACTACTCTGGAAAACAGTATAGAGATTTCTTAAAAGACTAGGAATGGAACCACCATATGACCCAGCTATCCCACTCTTTGGCATTTATCCAAAAGAACAAAAATCAGCATAGTATAGCAATAGAGTTACTTCAATGTTTACAGCAGCACAATTCACAATATCCAAATTATGGTATAAGTTCAGATGTCTATAAATAGATGAATGGATCAAGAAAATGTGGCATATCTGCACAATGGAGTTTTACTCAACCATAAAGAAGAATAAAATTATGGCATTTTCTGGTAAATGGATGGAAATGGAGAACAACAAGCTAAGTGAAAGAAGCTAGACTCAGAAAACCATGGGAGAGTTTTCTCCCATATGTGAAAGCTCTAGAGCACAATAAAGAAAAGAAGGAAGGGGGATCAAATACCACAAAGATATAGAGAATGTCAGAGGAGTATAAGAAGGTGAGAGTGAGGGAGAAAGAGGAATGAGAAAAGAGAAAATATGGAAGGAATTTAACAAAGTAACGTTATATGCATATCTGAATTACCTCAGGGAATTTCACCTTTTTGTATATGTAGAAATACCAAATGAAAATAAATAAGTAGGACAGTAGAATGAAACAGCATTATTACCCTATATACATGTATGATTATACTACTGGTGTGACTCAGCACCATGTACAGTCAGAGGAATGAGAAGTTATGCTCCATTTGTGTACAATGGATGAAAGTGCATTCAATTGTCATGTATAAGCAATTAGAACAAATACAAATAAATAAATAAATAGATGGGCAAAAGGAAGATCAGAAGAGTAGAGGAGGCATATACAGGGTGGAAGGAGGGGAGGGAAAGGGGCAAATAGGGATTGAAATCAGAATTCTTGCATGTATGATTTTGTCAAAATGAACCCACTGCTATCTATATACCACCCTAATGCTCTAATAAAAAATAATAATCATATAAGTGGACATACCTTTATAAAAAAATTGAGTAGACGTGAGACAAAAGAGTAAAAATCTGTCCTTGAATACTGTTCAATATTTGTTTATGTAGGACAGTGATTCATAAGAAAAAATTACTAGTGGTAAACACCAGGACACAAATATCTCTGAGCCTGCTTTCTTGGCCCAGTAAAATTTTAAAACAAAGGCAAACCTTTCAAGAGAAAATGAAACCAGTGTTTTGCTAGGAAAGTATTACAATCCAATAATTACTCTAGCTATTTCTTCCCTTTCATTTATATTTATCAAGAAAAGGCAAGGAATTTTTCCCATTGGAAAATCAGATAAAATGAAATTAAAAGGGGATTAATAATGGGGACATTGTGATCCAGGCACAAGTCAATGTCAGCAGGGCTCTTTGCCAGGAGTCTGAGAACAGGGAAGGTGCTAGTGGCACAGTCCATTCACTCACTCAAGTTTTCACTTGATGGCATTTATTGATTTTTCTTTTCCCCACAGCTATATTGATACAATAGACAAGTAAAATTTATATTTGTATAGCATACGATGTGCTGTTTAGTGTGTGTATGCGCACACACACACACACACATTTTGAAATGATTAAGTCAAACTAACATATCCATCGCATACTTACCATTTATTTGTGGAGAGAACATTTATAATGTAGTCTCCTAGCAATTTTTCAAGTATATAATATATTGTTACTTACCATAGTCACCATGGTATAATAAATCTCCAGAATATATTCCTACTAACTAATTTAGCACCCACCCTATTGAATATTTATACTGTGCCTCACTCTGGGCTTCATACTAATATAAGAAGAACATCAATACTTAGTGAAGTGACGCTGGACAAATTTCACACACACAAACACATACATATAACATATTCATGTGTGCGTATGTATATACATATATTTATACTCATTGGATAACAAAAAACTTAAGGAGTACAAGTACTCAGAAAAATGGACAGAACACAGATGGTTAAAAGAGAGTGATTGGTTAATTTCATGTGAGAGTCAGGAAAGCTTCGCAGAATATTGAATCTACCAAATGTTTAAAGATAATATGGCTCACATTGCAGTGGGAGACTACATGATAAGCATGCATGAGGTCCTGGGTTAAATCCCATCACCACATACACACAAAAGTAGAGGTAAACATAACTAGCAATTTACAATTATATGACTGACATTGCTAAATGAAATTCATAGACCATTGCGTTAACTAAACTCCTGCACTAGTCCCTAACAGAACAAATCAAATTGGATTCACCTGTTTAGTGACACATAATCAAACCAAACCTTTAAGGAAGTAGGCAAAACCAAAAACAGACTGGTATTTCTTGAAAACAGGAGATCTGCAGCAAAAGGGATCCAGTCAACCACAGCCTGCATAGTAAGGAAGTACCCTCTATTTTACCCCTTACAAAAAAAGCAACCTGAAGTTAACTAGTCCATTTTCATTATTATGCTCCCTCATTCCCACCTTATAAAGTCACCTGTCTGTCATGCCCAATAAAGCACTCAATCCTATTTTATAGAATGAAATGATGGCTGATTCTAGAATCAGAAAAGCCAATTTGATATTTAAAGTTACTGAAATATTGTCTTTTGACAGCATAACTCAATGTAGTTTCTTTGCTTACATCTTTTCCTGAAATCTCAGAGACCATAGAAATATATCAAAGATCTAGGAACAGAATTCCAGGAGCTTAAAAAAAAGTGCATGTAATTAGGGCAAATGTAGTAAAAAGAAAGTTGATTTGTTGTTTAGTGCTGACAAATTTATGGATGCTTTCCAGAGAGAACTAAAAACACTGTAAAATCCATTTCTGATGTAATTATTATGGAAAACAGCTTTAAACTGCCAGTCATGGTATTAACCATATAAATGTACTTAGTAATTTCACTCAAAAATATATAGAAATATTTAAAATTGAGAAAATAGGTCATCCACATAGGGAGAAAAGTATTTAGTAAAGATGTTTTATATATTTGGAGCAGATGTATCATGTAATTAGGATGTGTTATTGTTAGTAATTACTTTGGAAAGCATATGTAAATATGAGGGAAGATTTTTATAATAATGAAAATGGGAAGTATATACTATAAAACTACCAATGGTTACTGTTAAAACACTTATAATATCATATTATGTACTTTTTGATAGTATTTTCCTATTGTATTTCCTCCACTTCCCTTCCATTGTTAAGGACATGCTAAAATGCATCCTTACAGAAGGAGTATCTTATTAAACTGATGAGAGAATCAGTCTTCAAAAATATTTTAATGACTAGAGCCATAAATTAAAACTAATGAGATGAAATTTAACAGGGACAATTTATATAAAAACAAATTTCAAAGACAAATAGAACTTAGATGGAAAATTTATTTCAAAATGATCTGGGCATAGTTATTGAATACCAAGTCAACATGAGATAAAGACCTGATGTGTTTCCAGAGGACAAAATGCCCAGCTACATTAATGGAAGCCTGACTTCCATCTCAAGCTGCCCTAGCCCCTCCCTGGCGAGATCACATCTGGATCATGGCATTCGACTCAGGCCATAGTGAGAAGTGAAAGTTTGCCCATTGGAGGACAAATTAAATGCAATCTCAGAAAAACATACTGCAGGAGTGAAAGCTCAAGAAACTAATGATGCTTGATCTCAAAAGAAATGATTTAGAGCTCACAATAGGTCAGGCCCTCCATAGTTACCCAACAGTCGAGGAGGAACAGAAGATAGGAACATCTACCTGGAATGAGATTGAAGCTGAATTAAGCAGCTTCCAGTAATGCTTTAGTTCTATCACTAGAAACAAATCCAAAAGTCATTAAATAACATTCCACTAATTCAAAATTTATGATACATCAATGTAAATGAAGTGTCAATTTGTTAAACCTCATTGAAAGTATAAACAGGGTTGATTTTGGTGGGGGGGCAATTTTAATCTATTAAAAGAAACTGAATTATGTTTAATGGCTTAACATTTCCAAATGTTTGCCATTTGAATGTTATGATTAAAAATGACTCTTATTTGGCCATTTAACAATCTAGGTAAGATTCTTCTTGTTAACACTGTATTAGTGGTTCAAATGAACAGGAGAACATTAAGTTGTTGATTTCCTTCCTAGTAATGAATAAAGTCAACTTTAACAAAATTGGATTTCTTTTTAAAAATCTGTATTTCATTAGTTCCTTTCTTTAGACTCGTTACTATCATTACTCTCAAATAATGGCACTTCCATGCTTTATAGACATTCTAATGATAAAAATGATTGAGTGTATTTTTTCTCTGAAATTTTGTTACAGTCAGAATCCCATCAGTTTATTTTTGACTTTCCTTTTCATATTTTATAATCAAGTCAATACATGCAATAAATACTAAAGCCAGTGAAGACATCAGGTTATAAGGTTAACTGCCATGCACTCTGCCTTACTCAGTCCATGTGCAACATAACGTAATTATGTGACACTATGGGAAAAGTCAGGAACAGGGCATGGAAGTCACCTATTTTTAAAACTTGTTTATGGATTTCTCATCATTATTATTTCCATGTTCACTAAATTCAATTTCCCATATCCTGAAATGCTCCAAGACCAGAACTTACAGCAAGATTTCTGTTTCTACTGGACCTGACCAGAAAAATCCCTCAGATGTTTCCACACTTCCAGCCAACTGGAACATTCTAAGATGTCTTTTCCACATATTCCCAGGGATCCATGCCAGAAATATGATCCTTAAGACAAAATATGATCCAAAAAAGGCTTCAAAAATGATGAAGGGACTAAAACCATTCTGGTTTAAAACTGTCACTCTTCCACTAAGAACATGTTTTATATAAATTTTTAAATCTCTTTCTTGACACAATATGACCATACCATTCTCCTCTTCCTCATTTCTTTCTCCATGTCTTCCTCAAAGAACAAATTACTCACTCTCTGATGATCCCATAATATTTATACTTTGATTTTCTTATCTGTAAAGTAGGGATAAGGATTTGACCTCACGGGGTTATTGAAAAGATTAAATGAGATTGCATATATGAAATTATGCAATTTATTTATTCCAGGGCCCGGCTCATAAACACTTGATAAACAATAACTAAGCAAATAAGTCAAAAACAAAAACAAAAAACAAAGTTCTTCCATTTTAGGAATTACCACCAAATATTTGAGTCTTACCTTTCACCTGGCAGAAGCATATAACAACAGATGGTTTACTTAACATTATATCCTTAACATGCATGAAACACTAACTTATACAATGTAGCCTCTCAAAAATTAACAAAATTAAAGAATATTAAGAGAAATGTAAGCCAATCCCAAAAACCCAAAGGTCAAATATTCTCTCTGATATGTAGATGCTAACACACAACAATGAGGGTAAGGGAAGAATAGGAGTTCAGTGAATTAGACAAAGGGGAATGAAGGGAAGGGAGGGGGAATAAAAATAGGAAAGACAGTGGAATGAATCTGATATAACTTTCCTATGTTCATATATTAATACCCCACAGTGAATCTTCACATCATGTACAACCACAAGACTGGGATCCTAATTAGAATAAGATATACTCCATGTTTGAATAAATATGTCAAAATATACTCTACTGCCATGTATATCTAAAAAGCACAAATAAAAAAAGAAAATTTTTGTTTATGAATTCTGACATCAAGTGCATGTTAACTAGCAATATGACTCTGCAAAAGAACGTATTCTGTGAAAGTTGAAATTTTGCTGAGCTCTTAACACTTCCATATTTAGCTTTCTTCATAAACTTGATTCTGAGACAAGTTTCAGCAGACCAGCATGTACATGTATCAGCAGAATGCAGTAAATCATTTATAACATTTGCTTCTGTTTCCTCAACTATAAAACAGATGAAAAATACCTGTCCTATACTTAAATGTTAAGATGAAAGAAAAATTTGAGTTCAAGTTTATGAATGAAATACTTTTTCATATGCTCTCAAAACAAAGGGTAAAGTCTTTGTGAGTTTTTTCACTCAACAAATGTCTACGTTTTGCCAGGTACTTACTAGGTGCTAAAGAAATATATATGGTTAACAATCAGTTCATATCCTTAAGAAACATACAATTTAATTGGAGAAAAACAGGAACTACACACACCTGCACACACACACCTGCACACACAATATAGGTGGTAAGCATTATGATATTCCTTAAGAGTGAAAATATGTTCTATTCATATATACCTCCAATATACTTGGAATGAAGTAAGTCATGAACTGAACCCTGACTGAATATATGCAGGCAGCAGTGGCAACAGAAGAAGGGAAAGAAAAATGACTAAGGAGTTGAAGTCTAAATTTATAATATTCATTATAGAAACATGCTAAAAATGAAGAAAAATAAAATGATTATATTACTTATGTTATAGACAATAACTGAAGTTGAACTCATAAATCAGCACCCATTAGGAAATTATCACATTAGGATTTTATTTGCAATTTTATTTTTGTCATTTATACCAGACAGATTGTAAATTAGAGAAATGTAGTTTAAATAATCATATAATTTTGTTAGCAGTGAAAATTTAAATATGACCACTAATATACAAATAATTTATCTAATATGATATTTCACAACTAAACTGTACTAAACTGTACTTTTCAAAATGTTGTCACTTTTTTTTTTTTTTTTTGCGGTACTGGGGATAGAACTCAGGGCCTTGTGCTTGCAAGGCAAGCACTCTACCACTGACCTATCTCCCCAGCCCAAAATGTTGTCACTTATATTCTCACACTTTGAGCCTAAAAACAAAGCAGAATAATTTCAAAATAATTTAATCCCTCCATTTCATTTCTGAGTTCCTGCTAGATGCCAGATAATGGCTAAATGTCAGGTATAAAGTAATGGACAAACTCAACATGTCTGACTAAAACCTAAAGGACAAGGAAAAAATGGGTCAGGAATGAGACCAGCTCAGATGAGATCTCAGACCTTCTAAAGGCCCACACCCATATCCTCATAAACATACCATTGTCAGTCGGACATTTTGCACAGGCTAAATGCAATATCATGACAATTTATAAAGAAATATATGACCAGGGCTGGGGAGATAGCTCAGCTGGTAGAGTGTTTGCCTCGAAAGCACAAGGCCCTGAGTTCGATCCCCAGTACCGCTAAAAAAAAAAAAAAAAGAAATATATGACCAAAAATATGCATTAAAATCAAGAATTTTTAATTTTTTTTACTTCAGCAAATACTGTAAAATGAAATGATGGTGATAACAATCTATCAAAATTATAAGGAAGAAAATAGAGAGCTGAATGATAGACTACACTATTAATTTAAACTGGATGAGGAGAAACAATAATTTGTAAAATAAGATAAGCTTTGTAAGACAAAGGTTAAGAAGTCATGGATTAAAGCTATCTGGAGCCACTACCATAATCAGAAGTAGTTTCCATGGGGTAAAAACAGACTAGGTTTTTCCAAGACCATATGCAAAATAAAACTAAAAATACAAATTAAACCTTTCTCTTTTCCTACAATTTGGGATATCAAAATTAGAGAAAAAGATCTAATTTTTTAACACCTTTGAAGAGTGTTATATAAAGCAATCAAGATGATATCAGGATTTCCTGTATGATTTGAAAACAAGTAAGAAATAAACTCAAATTATTTCAATTTTCCAGAAGCAGTACACATAACTTATTGTCATAATGTTAAAAGAAAAATCACAATTGCCAATAGCATAGTTTGCCGAGATTTACACTTTTACTTGAAGGACAATAAAAATATTATTTACCTGTGACATCAAAAAGAAATTTAGCTTATCTCAAAAATAGAAAATCATAAACTCACACTAATAATCGGTGGATAACTTCTTTATTCCTTGTGCATTAATCGTGTTCTTTGAATATATTTATATCTTTCGTTTCCCACATTGATTTTAGACTCTAAGAATAAAAACTGTATACAGAGCCCAGAAGAGCAGTTCTTTTTAAAAATATTTTGTTTTAGTTGTAGGTGGACACAATACCTTTATTTTATTTTTTATGTGGTGCTGAGGATCAAACCCAGGGTCTCACACATGCCAAGGTGAGTGCGCCACTACTGAGCCCCAGCCCCAGTGCCAGTCCAAGACCAGCAGCTTTTTTTGCAATAAATAAATGTTGTTCACTATTCTTTCAGAAGAATATGCTAGTGAAGAGTGTTTCAGTCCACACATCGTAGCACAAGCTCTAGGGGCTGACCACCTGGCTCCAAATACTATGCCTTTGGCATGTACCAGGGATAGTGTCTTGGAAAAGTTTTCTTAACCTACTTGTACTTCAGTTTCCTCATCTAAAAAGTGGGTCTCAATAATGATATCTATCCCAAAAATTATTAGAGGGGTGAAATGAGATAATAATCATTGTCTCCACCTTTATAATTAATAACTTTAAAAGAGTAGCAAAAAAAAAAAAATCATGTTGCCTGTCAGGTTCATCTGCTTTCCATTTTCCTCATGGTCCATTAAAATCCTGAGGTTTTCAAAAGGCCTATTCCCTACAATCATCTTTTTAAAAACATAAACAGATATACATTTAAATCTGAAACTAGAAGTCACTAATTTTAAAGAATAATAACTTTAGTGTTAAATTTCAATTACCTTTCAACCTGTCACAATTACTGCCACAATGAAGTCTTATATCTGCATTGTCACGGACAGAATTTAGAACACATCATGATTTCTCTCCTACTGCCAGTCAATTTTGTACCAAGACATTATGAAACTTGTTTAAAATTACACTCAGTTCCAAAAGGGTAAAGACTGTCAGGGGTTCTGGACCTCTGATTTAAGGCAAATGATTATGGACTTTTAAATGTTTTAATTAATTCTAGTGGGAAAATATACAGAATAAATGATTAGATGATCATTTTTTACTCTAATTTTTGACTAGATGAAAAAAGTATTTTTGACATGTTATACTAAAACTAAAGGAAAAATATATTTTATACAATAATACCTGGTAGTTTATTTAAAAAAAAAAAAAGTTAATAGTTTGTCTGAAGCAACCTTGAGAATCTGTGCTATTAAAACTCAAAACTTCCTCAGTCATAAAGTATACTTTTGAGAAAAACTCTGAAACTTACATGCTAAAAATAGCGACTTAGTCAATTCAGTATGCCAAACCAAGAAAACCAACCCAAATATTAAGTGCCAACCGTGATAAAGGAGACAGATAAAATTGGGAAATTAAGTATCTCAAATAAAATAAACTTAAAATTTCAAAATAAGCCATATTTTTGATGATAGTAATCCCTGCTTGAAGTAGGTAGTGGAAAAGATATAGCTAAAATTTAACCCAGTAAATCCTCTTACCTATGAAAGTATGATAGGCAAAAATAAGTATGATTTAAATACAATGATTCCAAAATTATTAAGGGGACAGATAGGAAAACAATAAAGCACTCAAGTCAATTCATATACACATAAACAACAGAAGCATTTTGAAACTTATGAGAATGTTTTTCCTCCTTCATGAAATATGAGATCTGAGTCTTGCTCAGATTATAAAGAATAGTTCATACCAGACCCACTTAATCATCTCTTCCCCTTGGAATTATCAAGTTAGTGGATGAGAGAAATGAAGCAAATATATGTATATTCTATATTTAGACTTTAAGAAAACTCTCAACACGTTTTTTAAATTACGTTACTTCAAATTGTTATATGATAGTGGTGAGAAACATCTTATAAATTGAATATTGTCAGCACTCAGAAAGCTACACTGTAGGAGTGGTTCTCTTAAAAAAATAACTGAGGAAAACTAAGGGGATCAAATCATATATAAAGTTTACAAGATAACATTCTTTTAAGAAAAACACACTTTTACAGTGTCAAAGGACCTCTGTCAGGAAGAGCAAATTAGAGGGATTTTTTTGTTGTTTGTTCATTTGTTCTCATATAGTGACAAAAATCACTCATTGTCTTCTGTAATTTATTATTGTGGCCACAAGTTCAAAAAGCCATATTTTGTCCAGCCACAATGGCACAAGCCTATAATCCCAGCAACTCAGGAGTCTGAGGTGGGAGAATTTCAAGGTCAAAGCCAGTCTTAGTGAGGCCCTATGCAACTTAGCAAGACTCTGTCTCAAAAAAATGAAAAGGTCTGGGGATGTAGCTAAATGGTTAAGGGCCCCTGGGTTCAAAACAAAACTCACATCATCTTATGAATGGAGAAATGACTGAAATGTAAAACCTATAATATATATTTATATTATATATTTATAATGTTAAATTATAATTTATAATATACATAATATATAATTACATTATATTATACATTTATAATATATATAATTACATAACAGAATCTACCAATGACTTGTTAAGATTCCATTTATGTCTATAAATTGGGGAATAAATAAGATTCTAACTTCACAAAATTTTATTTCCTATACTGAATGCAAATATTTTATGTTAAACAAAATACTTTTTTATTCCACAGAATAAACAACTCATAGTATTTAAAAAGTCTCTATAATCACAGAGCATAGTGGAATGGTTAATAATTCAAAAAAATTTCATAATTATTCTAATAAGGACAGTAAGGTAAGAAGAATTAATACGCTTCCTAGGATATTCAAGTAGCACAAAATCCTTTTAATGTGAAACATTTATAAGAAATTGTAACTCTTTTTTATGGCAACTCTAGTATCAGCTCTACACTTACTATATTCATAAATTAGGAAAATGAAATGTTCAATTCTGTAAATCATAATGTGAGTTCTCCTTCACATGGTACTACACTCCTTCTGTCACGAAATTTTAAAACACTGTTTAATGGAGCCAAGAGTGCTGGATCATATTTTTTTCAATATGATAGAAAGATCTGTCTGATAAGAGATCCACCTTTAACTACCAGTGTATGAAAAATGTGAAAATGACCTTAATTTCTTAAAAAGTATATAAGCCAGAAGAAAACTTGTTAAAGAGGCATATTCTAATGACTCGTTTATTATCTCAGCATTTCCTGAAGGTCCAGTTTCATGAATCTTGAAAAAACAAACAAATGACTCTCCTATAAAGTTTTAAAAGTTTTAAAGACAGCTTTTACTATGTTTAACTATCAATGATAGGTCATATAAATCAAGTTTTAATTGTATTTTCTAAGAGTGGAAAATGGTTACTAAACTTGGAATTCAAAATAGATGACACTTCAGTGAAACTTTATTGAGTTGAATTTTGAAGGTTGCCAAGTACTAAGGTTCTGGAGAATAAGGATTACTAAATAGAATTACAGCTTTTGTAACTCTTCCTATTCTACCAATTCATCACTTCACGCAAACCATATCTACTCTGAAAATAAAATGGAATAAAAGTTTTACTTCCATGATCACAAACGTAATACAGGTATTACTCCTATTGAAACCAGCATTCTAAAAGGAATTTGATAATCTTATTTATCTTGGAAGAAGTTTGGGCTTCCCTGTATGAATCTTTGCTAAAATATCTCTGAGGGGTAGTCATTCAATTTCTTTTTGAACTTCTAAATATTGTGTAGCTCACTATCTCACAGGAAAAGTCACTTGTTTTTATATCTCCAATTGTTAGAAAATTCCTCTTAATCCTTAACCAAATCTAGTTTCCTATAACTTCTAGATTCTGGATTTGCCTTCTGAAAGAAAATAAAATCATATTCCTTTTCTTATCATACCTCTTAAAATATCTGAAGGCAGTTCCCTCTTCTCCCTTATGAATACTTACATACAAGGTATGTATAATTACCTGAAATTCTCTCACACACACACACACACACACAAACCCGTGCTTAGATATATACATATATATCACATATACTTGTAAATATTAAGCCACTTTTTGACATTTTTCTCTAAAAAACGAATGATATTAAAATTTAACAGAAGAGTCAATCTTAAAACTATGAATTAAAAATGAGGTATACAAACAAGGGAATGCTAAATAAATGTTTGGTGGTAAAACTGAAAGAAGTAGTAAACTATCTTGTAGAACACAGGGAAATGCCCTCATTATTTTTACAAGGAAATAGGAGAAAACAGGAGAGCCCCACTAATCAGGAGACTGGCAAAGAAAACAAGCTTTAAAAAGTAAAATTAAGTAAAACTGTTCAAGGTTACCTAGCTAGTAAAGGACAGAGAAAGGGTTCAAATTTAGGAAGTCCTGCTCCAGAGACTTTGTAGTCACACACAATATCACTTCCCAGCACCACCTCTGTGCTTGTTCAAGGATGGTGTCAACCAAAGGCCATGTAAAGCTGATTATTTCAATTGTAATTTTCATAACTAGACATTATCACAAAACCTGCTTGCAAAAAGACAATGCAGTCGAGGTCATGACTTTGAAGTTGCTGTAGCAATCAAAACCAAGTTATGATCTGAGTACACCTAATCACAGAATCTTTGAAGAGTAAATATACAAGAAGAAAAAGGGAGGAAAGAAACCCTAGTGTATTACGTTTTCATGCCTCTGAGATTTTTCTGTCTTGCACATACTTCAGGAAGACAGAGATGGTTACCATGACCACGAAAGCTATCATCTCACATTGACAACAGAGCAACAGTCAGGTTCTGGAGTCCTCCTTTGACAAACTATGGTAAAGGTTGCTAAGACAACCACTGGTGTTCCTAGGAGATGTATCCTGTGGTGCTGTCATAACAATGCTAACATGTCATCAACATTGCTGTAATGTTCTTGGAGTGCTTGATTGGCCCACAGAGTTCAGTTGCTGCTCAGAAAAAAAGTCAAAAGTATATACTGGCCTTGTGGTTCAACAGCAATTGCTGGGGTACCATACAACAACATAAAAAGACTGGAAAAGTTGGAGAGGTCATTGTCACCAAAGATGATGCCATGCTTTTGAAGGAAAAGGTGATAAAGCTCAAATTGAAAAGCGCGTTCAAGAAATTGCAGAACAATTAGAAACCACAACTAGTGAATATGAAAAGGAAAAACTAAATGAATGACTGGCAAAACTTTCAGATGGAGTAGCTGTGCTGAAGGTTGGTGGGATAAGTGATGTCGAAGTGAATGAAAAGAAAGACAGACAGGTTACAGATGCCCTCAATGCTACAGGAGCTGCTGCTGAAGAAGGCGTTGTTCTGGGTGGGGGTTGTGCTATGCTTCGGTGCATTCCAGCCTTGGACTCACTAACTCCAGCTAATGAAGATCCAAAAATTGGCATAGAAATCATTAAACGAACACTCAAAATTCCTGCAATGACCATTGCTAAGCATGCAGGTGTTGAAGGATCTCTGATAGTTGAGAAAATTCTGCAGAGTTCCTCAGAAGTTGGTTATGATGCTATGCTTGGAGATTTTGTGAATATGGTGGAAAAAAGGAATCTCTGACCCAACAAAGATTGTAAGAACTGCTCTATTGGATGCTGCTGGAGTTGCTCCTCTGTTACCTACAGCAGAAGTTGTAGTTTCAGAAATTCCTAAAGAAGAAAAGGACCCTGGAATGGGCGCAATGGTGCAATGGGAGGTAGTATGGGAGGTGGCATGTTCTAACTCTCAGAATAGTGCTTTACCATTATTAATGAACTGTGACAGGAAGCTCAAGGCAGGGTTCCTCACCAATAACTTCAGAGAAATCAGTGAAGAAAATGACTGAAAAGGCTGGTTGATATTTAAGAAAATCACTATAACCATCAGTTACTGGTTTCAGTTGACAATATATAATGGTTTACTGCTGTCATTGTCCATGCCTACAGATAATTTATTTTGTATTTTTGAATAGAAAGACATTTGTACATTCCTGATACTGGGTGCAAGAGCCATGTACCAGCGTACTACTTTCAACTTAAATCACTAAGGCATTTCTACTACTATTCTGCTAAAACCAGGATTTTAGTGCTACCTCATCACCAGATGAAAAGTTCAGAAGCAGCCTTTCTGGAGAATAAGAATAATTGTGTACAAAGTAGAAGAAATATCCAATTATGTGCAACCTTTGTGTAATAAAAATTTGTTTAAAGTTTAAAAGAAAAAGACTATATCCACTGAAATAACGGTCATTTCAACCTATCAATAGAAAATGATAAAGTCCAGTGTAATAGAAGGGAGATACTGAAATATATAAATAGTATTGACCAAGAAGAAGTACACTTACTTTTCTACAGCACAGAAGTTTTCTTTGCAAATAAATTGAAAATCATACAAGACAACTGCATAGGAAGTAACAAAGATGGGCACAGTAGATGTGCTGAAGTATGTTAGACTTCTACTGAATAATCAGAGAACATTTAATGCAGAAAAGTAGCTAATTCCAGTACTAATGAAAATCTGAAAATAAAATATATAGGCTACATTGGTTTGTATTGTTTTTAGCAGAAACCAATTTTTTTTAAATCCAATTATCTATACCTATGTAACTAATGAGTTTTGTAGGATAAAATAAAAAGAGATACACCAAAAGGCTATCAGTGAATATTTCAAGGAATTAATAATAAAAATAGATGTTATACACTTAGCATTCTGCATTTTCCAAATTTTGTACTGCAATTGGGTTTTGTTGTTGTTGTTTGTTTGTTTGTTTGTTTGTTTTGTTTTGTTTTGTTTTGTTTGTAGTGCTGGGGATTGAACCACCCAGGGCCTTGTGCATGCAAGGCAAGCACTCTTACTAACTGAGCTATAGCCCTACCCCTGTAATTGTTTTATAATAAAAATCTTAATAAAAGCAATCCAATAATAGATTGAAATACATATTAAATATCTGCAGTAGCCAGAAAAAAAGAAAAAAGCTCTATCTAGGAGGGAGATAGGGAAGGGGTGAGAAAGAGAGAGACAGAGACAGAGAGACAGAGGACAGAGAGAGAGAGAGAGAGAGAGAGAGAGAGAGAGAGAATGAAAGAAAAAGGAGAAATTAAACCAGATGCTCCAGAAAACAATGTTTAGCATGAATGGTGCACTAAAGTAACAAGTTTAGAAATCCTATCAATACTAGAATATGAAGGAAATGTATGGACCTTATATATTCCTTTAAAAAATATCCTGTGCCAACTTCACAGTAAAGCCTTCCCTGCTGAATCATTCTTTTCAAGATCACTTATCCTCTGTTACACCACTATGCTCTATTTCATTCATTGGAATAGAGATCAATGATGCAATGAACAACTAACTTAATTGGAAACCAAAGAGCCCAAAAGACTATAGAGGACATATTTAAGTCACTGAAAGAAAAATACTTCCAACCAAAGATTCTATATCCAGAAAACCTATCAAAAATTAAGGTGAAATAAAGACACTCTCAGACAAATAAAGAGTAATAAAACTGGTCACTAATAGACCAACTCTACAAAATATACTAAGGGAACTTCTTCAAGATCAAAGAAAATACATAATACATGGGAAGAAATGAAGAACAGTGGAAATAGTAAATATGAAGATAAATACAAGACAGTGTATGAATAAACTTGAATGTATTTTTTCTTTCTTGTCCTAATTGCTTTTTATATAGATATGTATTATTTAAAATTATATATTACATATAAATATAATTAATATTATATAGTAATAAAAAAACATTGTATAATTGAGTTTATAACATGTAAAATAACACTACGAAAAGGCAGGGGGAGGACAAAATTGTTATAATCTACAATATTAGGTTAGTATTATTTGAAGGACATATTGCAATAATTAAAATACATATTTTAATCCCTACTGCAAGCACTAATATAAAATGACTTCAAATACATTTCAAATGTACATTTAATTTGGAAATTAAATAGCACAATTACAGGATGGAAATACAAAACATAATTAGAAGCTATTTTGAAAATCTATACTCCAACAAAATAGAAAATTTCGAAGACATCAACAGGTTTCTAGAGACATATGAATTGCCTAAACTGAATGAGGAGGACATAAACAATTTAAATAGACCAATTTCAAGTACTGAAATAGAAGAAGTCATCAAAAGCCTACCAACAAAGAAAAGTCCGGGACCAGATGGGTTCTCAGCCGAGTTCTACAAAACCTTTAAGGAAGAGCTCATTCCAATACTTCTCAAAGTATTCCATAAAATAGAAGAGGAGGGAACCCTCCCAAACTCATTCTATGAAGCCAATATCACACTGATACCTAAACCAGACAGAGACTCATCAAGGAAAGAAAATTTCAGACCAATATCCTTAATGAACATCGACGCAAAAATTCTCAACAAAATTTTAGCAAATCGCATACAAAAACATATTAAAAAGATAGTGCACCATGATCAAGTGGGTTTCATCCCAGGGATGCAAGGTTGGTTCAACATCAGGAAATCAATAAACGTAATTCACCATATTAATAGACTTAAAGTCAAGAATCACATGATTATTTCAATAGATGCAGAAAAAGCATTTGATAAAATACAGCACCCCTTCATGCTCAAAACACTAGAAAAAATAGGGATAGTGGGAACATTACTTAATATTGTAAAGGCCATTTATGCTAAGCCCATGGCTAATATCATTCTAAATGGTGAAAAACTGAAAGCATTCCCCCTAAAAACTGGAACAAGGCAGGGATGCCCTCTTTCACCACTTCTATTCAACATCGTTCTTGAGACTCTGGCCAGAGCAATTAGACAAACCAAAGAAATTAAAGGGATACGAATTGGAAAAGAAGAACTCAAACTATCCCTGTTCGCTGATGACATGATTATATATTTAGAGGAACCTGGAAATTCCACCAGAAAACTCTTAGAACTCATAAGTGATTTCAGTAAAGTAGCAGGTTACAAGATCAATGCCCATAAATCCAACGCATTTTTATACATAAGTGATGAATCTTCAGAAAGAGAAATTAGGAAAACTACCCCATTCACAATAGCCTCGAAAAAAATAAAATACTTGGGAATCAATCTCACAAAAGAGGTGAAAGACCTCTACAATGAGAACTATACAACACTAAAGAAAGAAATTAAAGAACACCTTAGAAGATGGAAAGATCTTCCATGTTCTTGAATAGGAAGAATTAATATTGTCAAAATGGCCATACTACCTAAAGTGCTATACAAATTCAATGCAATTCCAATTAAAATCCCAATGACGTACCTTACAGAAATAGAGCAGGCAATTATGAAATTCATCTGGAAGAATAAGAAACCCAGAATAGCTAAAGCAATCCTTAGCAGGAAGAGTGAAACAGGGGGTATTGCAATACCAGATCTTCAACTCTACTACAAAGCAATAGTAACAAAAACGGCATGGTATTGGTACCAAAATAGAAAGGTAGATCAATGGTACAGAATAGAGGACACGGACACAAACCCAAATAAATACAATTTTCTCATACTAGACAAAGGGGCCAAAAATATGCAATGGAGAAAAGATAGCCTCTTCAACAAATGGTGCTGGGAGAATTGGAAATCCATATGCAACAGAATGAAACTAAACCCATATCTCTCACCATGCACGAAACTAAACTCAAAATGGATTAAGGACCTCGGAATCAGACCAGAGACCCTGCAGATTATAGAAGAAAAAGTAGGTCCAAATCTTCATCTTGTTGGTCTAGGACCAGACTTCCTTAACAGGACTCCCATAGCACAAGAAATAAAAGCTAGAATCAACCACTGGGATAGATTCAAACTAAAAAGCTTTCTCTCAGCAAAGGAAACTATCAGCAATGCGAAGAAAGAGCCTACAGAGTGGGAGAATATCTTTGCCAATCATACTTCAGATAGAGCACTAATCTCCAGAATCTATAAAGAACTCAAAAAACTCTACTCCAAGAATTCAAACAGTCCAGTCAACAAATGGGCTAAGGAAATGAATAGACACTTCACAGAAGAAGATCTACAAGCAATCAACAAACATATGGAAAAATGTTCAACATCTCTAGTAATAAGAGAAATGCAAATCAAAACCACCCTAAGGTTCCATCTCACCCCAATTAGAATGGCGATTATCAAGAATACAAGCAACAACAGGTGTTGGCGAGGATGTGGGGAGAAAGGTACACTCATACACTGCTGGTGGGGCTGCAAATTAGTGCAGCCACTCTGGAAAGCAGTGTGGAGATTCCTTAGAAAACTTGGAATGGAACCACCATTTGACCCAGCTATCCCACTCCTTGGCCTATACCCAAAGGACTTAAAATCTGCATACTACAGAAATACAGCCACATCAATGTTCATAGCTGCTCAATTCACAATAGCCAGACTGTGGAACCAACCTAGATGCCCTTCAATTGATGAGTGGATAAAGAAACTGTGGTATATATATACTATGGAATATTACTCAGCCATAAAGAATGATAAAATTATGACATTTGCAGGCAAATGGATGAAATTGGAGAATATCATGCTAAGTGAGATAAGCCAATCTCAAAAAGCCAAAGGACGAATGATATCGCTAATAAGTGGAGGTTGACACATAATGGGGGGGAGGGAAGGGTTAGAGTTAGGGTTAGGGAGGGGGGCAAGTATGGAGGAAGGAACTACTGTATAGAGGGTAAAGAAGGGTGGGAGGGGTGGGGGGAAGGGAAAAAAATAACAGAATGAATCAAACAACATTGCTCTATGTAAATTTATGATTACACAAATGGTATGCCTTTACGCCATGTACAAACAGAGAAACAACATGTATCCCATTTGTTTACAATAAAAAAAAAAAAAACAATTACAAATAATCCATTGCTCAGAAAAGAGCTTACAATAAAGATCAGAAAATAATTTGACCCAAAGGAAAACAAGAGTATGGCAGATTAAAACTTACAGGATGTCTAATTAGAACAAGTAAAAATTTTAAAAAATAAACTTATGGGATGGGGGCTGGAGTTGTGGCTCAGTGGTAGAGCGCTTGCCTAGCACAAGTGAGGCACTGGGTTCGATCCTCAGCACCACTTAAAAAAATAAACAAGTAAAATGAAGTTTTAAAAAAAAAAAAACTTATGGGATATAGTTAAAGCAGAACTTAAAGACAATTTATAGGTTAGGGAGTATACCAAAAAAAGGACCTCAACTCAATAATCTAAATTTCCATGTTTAAAAACTGGAAAAAAAAAAATAAGTGTAAACTAAGCATAATGCAAACAGAAGAAAAAAAACATCAGACATGAGGGGAGCAATCATGATAGAAAACAGAAAAAATTCTGTTTCTTTGAAAAGATTAACAAAATTTATAAACATTTATCAAATGTTACCAGGAAAAAAACAAGAGAGGAAGAGAAGATGAATTACCAAAATCAGGAGCAAAAAAGGAGACATCAGCCACATCTCAAAACCGAAAGGAATATATGGAATTACCATAAACAACTTTAGGTCAACTAATTAGACAATTTATATGAAATGGACAAGTTTCTAGAAAAGCACAAGTAACCAAAACTAAATCAAGAAGATATAGAAAATATGAACAGACCTACACGAAGTAAAGTAATTGAATTGGCAATTTAAAAGCAGCCCATAAAGAAAAGCCCAAACCCAGATCTTTCACTTATGAGTTTTATTAAATATTAAAAGAAGAAATTATATCAATCCCACACAAATTCTTTCAGGAATAAAAGGAGTATACACACTTCCCAAATCATTCTTCGAAGCCAAGGACATCATAAGAAATTTTTAAAAGTTAAATATTTCTCTCAGATATAAAGACATAAAAATCCTTAACAAAATATTAGCAAATTAAATACAGCAACATATAAAAAGGATATAGGGGATATATGACAAGATTTTAAGTTTAGTACAACATCTGAAAGTCAGTTAATGTAATATGTCATATTAACATAACATAATAAAGGACAAAACTCCTCTCATCTCAAAAGACACAGAAAATACACTTTACACAATCCAACACCTACTCAAGATAAAATATTTGAGTATACTAGGAATAGAAGAAAACTTTCTCAACCTGATTAAGAACATTTACAAACAATAACTAGCGTCATAACTACCTAGCATAAAAGACTGAATGCTTTTCTTTTAAGTTCTCACAACTTCTAATCAACACTGCACTAAAGCTTCTACCTAGTGCAATAAGGAAAGAAAGAATGAAAGAGAAAGGGAAAGGGAAGAAGATAACTGCCTCAACTCTAAGACCATGTGAATTGTAAAAATTTTTAAAGAATCTATGTCCAAACAGTTTTATTTTCTCTTCTAAGAATGTTAAACTACTCTGAGTTTAGTAAGGACTCAATATCAATTTTAAAACAATCATATTTTTTCATATTAATAAAAATGAGAAAAAAAATTTTAAAAAGAGTAAATTTGACAAAAAAAAAGTGTAAGACTAACACATTGAAAACTGTAAAAAATTTCTTGATTAAAATTAAGATAAAAATGAACTGAGAGAGGTATCATTTTCATGGAGTAGTTAAAATGGCTATTCCTCCTAAACTGATATGTACATTCAGTGCAATACCTATCAAAATTCTAGCAGTGACTAGTGGTATAGCTTAGTGATAAGGGTGCTTGTCTACCATATACCAGGCTTTGGGTTCACTTCCCAGCACTGTCCATAGGGGAAAAACGGGAAAAAAATCTTAGTCCATCATGGAACATACAAAAATTACTTCAAAACAGATCACAAACCTAAATGTAAAAACTTCCAAGAGTAAACAATGGAGAAAATCCGTAATCTTCAACTGCACCAAGATTTATTAGATAACATACCAAAAGCATGATTCATAAAAGAAAAAGTTGCTATGTTAAAAATCAAAACTAATGTCCTTTAAAAGATGATTTTTTGAGACAGTATAATATCCAAAATGTATACATTTTTTAAAATACAACTCAGTAATTGGAAGGTAAATAACACAGTTAAGCATGGGCAAAACACAGGACTAGACAATCTAAGGAATCATAACAATCTAATATGCATAGAAAAGATAGATACCATCAGTAGTCATCAGAGAAATGTGAATTAAAACCCAAGATACCACTCTGTACCTATTAGGATGGCTATGATTACAAAGATTGACAACACCAAGCGTTGGTGAGAATGTGAACAAAGTGGAATCCTCACATGTTGCCAGTCAAATGGGAAATGGCATAGCCTCCTTGGAAAACTGCTGTAATTCAATTTCTTTAAAGCCTTAACATATCCATACCACAACACAGCGACTCCTTCCTATTCATCTGCCCAAGAAGTGGAAAAGAATCCCTGTAGACTCTTGTATATAAATGCTCACTGCCCCATTACTCAAAATGGCCTAAATATGGAAATAACCTAATATCTATCCACTGGTGAATACATAAATTGTAGTATATCTATGCAATGAAATGCTGTTCAGTAATAAAAGTGAACAATCTACTGATATACGCTACAACATAGATAAGTTTAAAAGTTTGGGAGACTGAAATCTTTCTTGTCAACAAATATTAAAATGTGGCAAAAAATGCAGTTTATAAGGACACTGTTAGGAGTACATAATTCACTGTGCAATCACCTATGGTGTCCTCTAAACCAAATACAGTAACTTCACAGTAATAACACATTGATTTTAACATTATAGGCATTAAGGGAAAAAAAGACCAGGATGAAAAATGCCGATATCTGCATTAAAAATCTCAATTTGTCCAATCTTACTTTAAAGGATAATCAACAGTCAGGAAGAAATTGTAGGGAAACATGAAAAACATAAAAATTTAAATAAGGACCTCATTTGTACTTACAAGAACAAAAAAGACTCTAGATAATTTTGAATAAAGTTACATCTAATGTACTTTTAATGTATAAAGTCAAGTTGTCCATCACTAAAAGTACAGTTCAATATTGAAAGTCTCTAATAGAATATTATGATCTGAACAGAGAAGAAATGCTCATACTTTCCCAATTTAAATTAAAGTGGAAGTCAAAAATGAATTCTTTTTTCAGTGGAATGAACCACTGGATCACATACCCAGCCTCTTTTTCACATTTTATTTAGAAACAGGGTCTTACTGAGTTTCTTAGGGCCTTGCTAATTTGCTGAGGCTGCTTTGAAGTAGAAATCCTCCTGCTTCAGCCTCCCAAGCCCTTGTGATTACAAGCGTGCACTATCACACCTGGCCTAAAAATGAATTCTTGACAACCAAATGAAACTTGTCTGTTAGCAGTTCCTTACGGTATGGTAAGATTAATAAATGTATTTAAAACTTTTCAATCAGCACATCATAAAAAGATGGGCATCTGTCTATAAAATATAAAGGAGCATTTTTGAAACAGATTTGATCACAGAAAATCATAGGTTATTTCCTACTTTATCTTTTGAAAGTTATTTCCCAGAACTTACTTGCAGCTTCTAACTAATGAGACAAATGTGAGGATATTTCTGAGGATTAAAATATGTAATTTTGTTATACTTTTCCTCAATGCTAACCCTGAGAACAAAACAGAAGATGAATAACAATGCTATTGTTCTACCCTAGAGATGATATATTTCAAATGCTGGACTTCTTCCAGGGTGTTATTAAGGTTCTTTGAAGCACTGCTACTAAACAACAATAATAAAAAAAAAAAAAAATGTCAAAAGAGCTCATGTTGTTTATTGTTTTTCAAAAATCCATTTCCATTCAGTTTGTGGCTAGGTTAATCCATCTCTTTCATTTTGTAAGCCACTGCAAAATGCTTTGATGAGTGAACATAAAGTGATATTAGTAGACATGGGTAGTGAAAATTTGATTCCAAACTTTCATGAATCTACAAAGGAGACCAGGGATTTTTTAAAAAGCAATAATTTGTAAATAAAAAGCAAACCAAATAGAGCTCCTGAAGGATTTGTGACAAGTGGTCTTCTAATCTTTATTAAGAAGACAAGAAGCAGAGACCAAGCTCTGTTTTACAAAGATGTTAGGTGAGTTTGATATTTCTCTAACATTATTAAACCTGCTAATATCTGATACTGTCTTCTCTAAGGCAAAAAGAAGTGAGTGCATAGAGGGAATATTACAAGTGGAAAGGAACAATAACAATAATAATGGGGAAAATAATAATATATGTATTCAGCGACTTAATCCTGGGAGTTGCAGATGCTAAGAATTTTAGGTGGATTATGTCATTTAATCCTTACAAGTAATTTTCTCAGGTTAGTCACCTAAACTGTCAAGAGAATTTTTTTATCCAGTCTTTATAGTAAAATGTATTCCTCCTGGTAGATAAGCCACCTTCCCCCTCCCTCTCTTTTAAAATGAATCTGAATTCATTGAATCATGGGGATGAGAAAATGTTTTGTGGTCAATTGATGTTTTAGTCAGCTTTTTTGCTACTGCAACTAAAAGATCTGATCAGAACAATTTTAGGGGAGGAAATGTTTATTTAAAGGCTCACAGTTTCAGAGGTCTCGGTTCACAGGCAGCTAGCTCCATTCCTCCAGGCTTGCAGTGAGGGTGAACATCATGATTGAAGGGTATGGAGGAGGGAAGCAGACCACATGCAGAGAAGCATGTGAAGCAGAGAGAGAGACTAGACTCTCCATATTCAAAATATATATGCCATAGCCATACCCCTCCCATGAAGCACTTCCTCCAGATGCACCCCACCTGCCTCCAGTTACCACTCAGTTAATCCCATCAGGGACTAATTCACTGATTAGGGTTAAGGCTATAAGCCAATCATTTCTCCTGCAAACATTCTTGCATTGTCTCACACATGAGTTTTTGGGGGATACCACATCTAAACCATAACAATTGGTCTAATGTAAATACACATTTACCAAGTATGATTTATAAAGGAGTACAAACGTTAATTATTAGTCTAGGTTTCTTAATTTCTAGATGTATCAATCTGACACTAAGAGATTAAAGGGATTTACTAAAATAGGTGTTATCAGAGGATCCTCTCTTCCAATCTGTTGACCCTTTCCCCACACTAATGCATGACCTTATAACATGAAAATATGTGCCACTACCCTGATTTGTAATAATCCTCTCTAAAAACATGGTCCACTCCACACTAAGAAACCTTGAAATCAACTTCAATGGGTTATGTTCACATGATTAAATGTTAACCCCCAAAAAGCTCACTGAATTACAAATTTCTTCTCCAGTTGACTACAAAGCCTTGTAACTCAAAAGAAGCTCCCAAATTCTCAGAACAATATTAGAACTGAATGATGTGAAAGAGATCACAGCACAAATTATTATGGATGGCTAAGAGAGTCTTTATTGCTAGCACAAATGTTTTTAATAACTAATTTATCCATATTTAATGCCTCACATCTGATGAGTAAGAAGGTGATGAAAAAGAAGTTAAGCTTAAGGAGAAATTAAAACAAGAATGTCATGGGGGAGAAAATAAACTAGAGAGGAAGAGAGACTATGTGAGGCATGGATGAGCACTTAGAGAAGATATAGAGGAAACCAAGTTATGTGGCCAAAGCCTAATCAAGCCATCTGGAAGTTTCTTCCGACTTCGAGACTGCTGAATTGAAACCTGTCAGGGATTATTGCACCAATGCCTCTCAGTGACAAGTTGACATCTTGGTCAAGCCTTACATGTTTATAACCCATTACAGTAGGATCAAAATATAAATACTTAAGACAATAGCTTTCTGTTTCACTAGTATCTCACCAATTTGCTTACAAGCATTTTCTAACTCTAGTCATAAAATAAACCTGTGACTTACAACACAAAATGAAATCACAAAGATCATGGTTTATCAGAAGCATTTTCAGTTCAATCTGCAAATGTTTTATTGTCATGGCTAATGATTAACTCGACTTTTTCTCTTTCGTGGCAGGGGTGGTGTAAGTGCATAGACAAAATAGTTAAATAATGAAATATTTTACTGTTAGACTAAGAATTACATATGTTAAATTATTTTAAATAGCACTTTCTTTTCAAAGCCAAATAAAGAAGTAGAGACTTCAAGCAACATGAAGTAATATATTAATAAGAACAGTTATTATGGGGAAAAATGCATATCAAGGGCACATTTATCAACAAGAACATAATTAATTTTTAAGCCTGATTTTCTTTCTTCTTTCCATGTTTTAAGAAACCACATACTGGAATTTGGTGACATATTAATTCAAAAATATTACTCACCTGGTTAAGACTTCAAGCCATTACTCATTATAGTTTCAATTTGAGACAACTATAGCCTCCCAAATGTCCCATTCTCACAAACCCAGGTGAGTAAGCAGAAATGTAAGCGTAAGAATGAGCAGATTACTATTCTTTTCTAACTAAAAAAATCTAGCCTATTGCTTTATTTTTAAACTACATGAGCATGTTTAGATGATAATTGCATCTTCTCAATGAGCCAGTTCCTTATTATTGGAATTGGCAGGGGGCCTTGACATTTGAATCATCATTTCATTATGTCTATTTCTTACCCATATACAAATTAAATAGAAATACAAGTCAAATATGGGGGGGGTGGAATCTGAAGCAGTATCTTTAAATTGAATGGATTTTTCTCAAATATATAAAACAATTAACATTGGTAATAATCTAGTTCAGAAACATTTTTGAAAATGCTAACTTCAATTCTAAGAGTCAAAAAATACTTCAAACCCTCCATGCCAAAACCTATAAAACCTCCATGCCTCCATGCCTATAAAACCAAAATGACAGCTTTAATATTTTCTAAATTAAAAAGCTAGCATAATTCTCATTTTAAAGCAATTACAAATGTGAACAAAAACACATATTTACCAAGTTTCTTCCATTCTAAAATACCTCAAAATTAGCAATAATTATTGCACATATACAAATTTTACACATTAAAAAATATTATTAATTGGTCATGGTGGTGCATGCCTATAATCTCAGCAAACTTAAGACAGAGGCAGGAGGATTACAATTTAGAGGCCAGATTGGGCAATTTAGCAAGATCCTGTTTCAAAATAAAAACTAAAAAGAACTGGGAATGTAGTTCAGATGTAGAGTGCTCCAGGGTTCAATCCCCAGTATCTCTAAAAACAATTAAAAATTTATTTGTGTGATCAAATAAGAACAATAATAATAATTCACTCACTAAAACGTCTACATGTATCAAATTGAAATCCAGGTCTATCCTTAGATGATTTCAAATCACTGGATTTATATAATAAAAATATTACTGAGAGATTTTCCTAAATTACTTATTCAGATGGAATACATATACATCATTCTATTTTTCTCAAATACTTGTTTTAAAAATGTTTCCACTGATTTTCAAAATTATAAAACTAATTATGAAACTAATACTGTACAAAATCCTCAAACACATATTTGACTCTACTTTCAGGATGGTATTTCTTTATTAATTATTATTACAGACAACCCAGAATATGTGTAGTAGATTAGTCATTTATTGAGTTTTTCATTATTTCTGCAATTTTTCCTTCCTTTAGCCATAGCAAGCTGTTCATTTCTAATAACCAATAGCTTCCCCAAAATACTTAGAAATAAGATGAATAGCCTAAGAGAACTTCATTTACCCTGCTAGAAAATGTTGAAAAAGCACTTTATTGGAAATTGAATGACTATACTTTCAAATATCTATCCTGAAATTTAACATCATTTTTCCCTTTTATAACTTCAAGTATATTATCAAAAATAAAAAGCCATATTATTTTTCTTTACATTTTATTATTCATTTTAATGTTGACTTTTTAAAAATATTTTACCTAAATTATAAAATGTTTGCTTAAACCCAATAATTTTAGATTCATTTTTGTTGTCTTTTCATCAGTTATTTATAATTTATAATCCACATTTCTCAGAAGGGAATCAAAGAAAACTACAATAAAGATACCTAGTATTCTCTGCATCCTCTCAAAGAGTGAACATGTTCTAAATGAACCTATTTCAATACTAAAATTTAGGTAAAGGGAAGTTTTCAGATAGTCAATTTCCAACCTATGGGGAGCACATTATTCTGCATAATAAGATGAAAGTAGGATGTGTATCAGATGTTCCTAGATTATGAAATTTAGAAGAGAACATATTTATAGTATAGTAGACTTTTTACCTATATTTATTTAAGGATAAGGCAGTCAAACTCTGCAGTGCTGAAATCAATATCACCATTTGTCTCACAGTTTGACTTCAATCAGTGGAAATATTCATGAATGTAAAATATTAGATTTTAGTGAGTCCTATCATTTTTGCAATTGCTATTCCTAATATTAATAAATGTCTTCTTTTTATGTGCCGAAATAAATTAATGAATGAGGCAGACACTATGCAAAATGACTGGGAATAGGGCCAAATCTTCTTACATACATCAAGGGACCAGTAATCTTCTAAATGGCACTTAAAGCTCTCTTGCCTAAATAATTACAAGTGTAGCCAGCATGTAATTTATTGAAATAATTACCCATTTTATGGTTCCCATCACCCATCTCAAGTCCATAGTCACTTACCTTTTCTTTATTTTCAGTGCCAGAAGCCTCGGGTTTGGTCCTAATCACAAAGGGGGTGGACAGTCGCAGCAGGACTCTCTCAAAGGTAGCATTGACTTTTGGAGAAACAATCTCAAAGCAGTCCTCAAACCTGAGCACTTTGTGAGTGTCACATCGGAGTTGTTTCCTTAAGCCTTCTCCCAGCTGAAGCACTGACATGTTGGGGTCAAACATCAGGTGGAAAGGGAAGGCTCTGCAGAAGGTGTTGATGCTAATTCTGAGGTCTGCAGGAACTTTGGAGGTTCCCTGTGGAAGGTTCTTCGTGATGTTAGTATTTTCACATTCTTTGATAAGGAAAGTAAGACAGCTACAGTTGCCTGGGTTTGAACCATCAGAGCATAGCTTCTCATTGGCAACCTGTTCCACTTCCACATCCTGACGATAGATCTTCTTTCCTGCAGCCTTAATCATCCCCAGCATTGCAAACCCAACCACATGATGAGGGTGGAAGTAGTGGAGCATAAGAGTACCTTCAGGGAGCTCTTTGCATAGGAAAGATGGTGACTCCAGAGTGGCCTGTTTTCCAAAAGAAGTTCTAATGTGCTCCAACAAAGCATCAAAGCCATTAAAAAAGTCCTGTAATGTGCCACCTACGGCTCGAAGAACTCTCTCATTCTCATCAAAGCATATCTTAAAGAACTCCTCTCCAAATCGTTCTTGAATTTCCTCAAACTTCAAACCTGAAGGGCAATGAGAAGCAAATGTTAGGAAAATAGAATATAAATAATTGGACTATAGCTTCTAAAATGCTTCTCAAAAGAGGTAGCTGTGAGTGAAGCAGAAAGACGTTTGCCTTGGGCACACATTTTCCTACATAGGTTAGCTCATTCATTTTGAATCAGAAAAAGTAAATTTTAGGTCATCTTTTGGATGCTTCTAAGATAATAGTGAGAATTGAACATGTTTGAGGTTTCTTATTTATATGTTTGTTTGTTTTTAATAGATTACATTTTAAATTAGTTTTAGGTCCATGGCAAAATTGAGTGGAAGGTACAGATACTGCTCACTGTTCCCTCTGCCCCTCACAGGCATAGCTTCCCCCAGCAGCAGCATGGCCCACCAGAGCGGTACATTTGTTTTAATACATGAACTTACATTGACCCACTGTCATCACCCCCAGTTCATAGTTTACAGTAGGGTTTACTGTGCTATTGATTCGTTTTGACAAATGTATCCACCTTTATAGTATCATGCAGAGTAGTCACTGCCCTAAAAATCCACTGTGTTCCTCCTATTTATCCCTTTCTTCCCAAAACATAGTTTTTAAATGCTGCTAATCTAGTTGTTCCTTTTTCTCTTTTACACTCTGCTCTAGTTGCCATAAATATCACAATTTTTTTTTTCTTTTTCTTAATCATTTCCCCAGTTTTTACAGAATACCCAAGTTGGTCTCTCTATTATGTCCATGTATCACCCATACTACCATCTTACTTCTTAGTATACTATATTCATCAAGTGGGAAACAAGTCAACCAAAAAGGGAATATGATAGATAAGTGGAAAAAGGTATCAAGCTATCAAGTGAAAATGGAGGGTTTTTGTTAGCATTTTCAGGGAGAGTCCAGCAGGTCAGCTAGACCTTAGGGACAGAGAAAACATGAAATTTTAAATGACAGAACTTGGAATGATTTGCATTCTTTCACCCACAAAAGTGAGAGCAGACAAAAGTGGAGTAGGAATTTGACCAGATAGAAGCAGAGTGGTTGTTTTTCTCAGTGCATATTCATTCCTAGATGTCCCAACTAAAGGAACTCTACCTTTGCTACTGGAATTATACTAATTATAAATAAATACACACAATGCATTGTGGGATAGTTAGAACCAGGATCACATGTGACCATGTGAAATCCACCATTGAAGATGATCTATGGAAAAAGTAGATGAAATTTATGGTCCAAAGAAGAGTACAACACATAGAATCTGTATGCTAAAGACAGCTTCTATAGTCACTCCATTACTTCTCCTTGATTTTGGCTGAAATTAGTATGTGTAGTTTCTTTTTCACCTTTTCGTGTCCACTCTATTCCATCTTATAAGGAAGTCCTGAGACTCAAGGCAGGACTGGGAAAAGATAGGACACTTTACTAGTGCCTTGTTAGAATGCAGAAAAATTAACACTATCTATGGCTTGTTTTGCTATTTCTATCTTTATTTTTTTTTTTTTTGAGTGTTCCTTCCATCCAGAAGTGAAGCAATAGAAGAGTCAATAAAATTATTTTTAAAATAAATTTAAAACATTTCACGTGTTTGTTGAGAACTTACTATAGAGTCTAAAAGTGTAGTAGTCAAGTAAGATGTCAATGTTACAAGTCATTGATATTCCTTAAAAATCAACATGAAATGAAAATAAGTAGAAACCTGAGTGAGAAGGAGTCCCTATATTAAGAAACATTTTACATTTATTTTTCATAGATTTGATGTTCAATGCTAGCTGAGAAATTCACCTGTCAAGATAAAAACATCACTACTTATTTCTACATTGCCATGTAACAAGATTGCTCTTCAACATATGTTGCATTTACTAACAATAACACCAGCCAGAGTTGATAATAATAGCACTTATCTGCCCAGTTCTCTAGTGTGGAAGAAAGCAAGATAGATGATCTGCCACTTGGCTCCTGCTTTGTTGGAACTGCTTTCAAAATTATCAAAACCAACATATGCTGTTTTGTCCTTATTTTGCTTGACCTTGTCTGTTGTTTTGCCTCTAATATGACACTATTGATCATTTCTTCCTCTTCAAACTCTCATTGCTTTTAGCTTGTCTCCTAGTTGGATTACTATATTTCTGAAAATTCATTCTCACCTACTTCACCAATACTTCTTTCTGTGCCAGAAACTTATGTCACCATCACTATGGGGTACTAAAAAATTCTAACACATACAAATTAGTTATGTGTACATTCGGTAGTGGTGTTCTTTGTTGCTGTAAAATTTTCTAATTATGAAATTCTTATTAAAAACTAAATTCAGAATAAGCCTTCCTAGAATCTGGTTGATCTTTGCTAACTACATTTTTTTTGTACCACTGAAAATATTCCATAGATTGCTTCTAAATTTTGAAGAATTGTGTCTTCTAAGGACGTAGAGTCTATAAGCACAGAAGAGAAAAAGAATTGCTTCTAACTGACATTTCTTATAAATGTGAAAATGCCCTCGCAGTTATACAGTGAAGAACACAGATATAAAGACAATACGGTAAGCTCAGGTTCTATTTCCAGTGGCCAGAATCTCAAGTAATAATCCAAAAAACAACCAGTAAATAAATTACCAGAAGCAACAAAATAAAAACTACTTCATATGCAGCATTTTGTCAACTAAAAAACCTTGCTGCTTTAAAAATCCCCTCTGGACAAAGTTAAGTTCCCAGCCTGATGTTCTTGTTTCTAGGAACCACACACCACAGTACTCAGTGGTAATGAAGCAAGTGGCTCAGAAAAGAGCATGATTTGTATCGTACTTGCAGCCTCTCCTCTGTAAACTTGAAATTATTTCAAAATAAATTCATACAAAAAATTTTTTTAAATCACCGCTGTACTTTAAGGTATAATGACTGTTAATTTTCAAATGGTGTCACTAGAGTGCACCATGAAGCTAAGATGACTTTTGTATCACCAAAGAAAAGTTGAATTGTTTTGAACATTATACTCAAATACTATACATAGTAATTCAATATAAACCACAGTATTCAATTAACTAATGAAGATTTTCATTCCCACAATTGTTAAACCCCACAAGACCAGAAAAGAAGAAAAAAATTCTTAGAGTTAGAAAGATTAAAGCTAGGGAAAGATCACTTCAACTTCTGTAACTATTATTCAAATCAATAGCCAAAACTTCCATTTTAAACCTTATCTCAAAAATCAGAAGCACAAAGTGGTTCAGCTCAGATAAATGCTACAGTTCTACCTCCCAAGATTCCACCTATAATTGACACAAACCCCTACTTACAGTAAATCACTTGAAACGTATAGACAATGCTCATCTCTTCCTATCACAAGATGCTATGACAGCTTGACATTTGGATCTATAAGAATACATTTCCTCAAGAGGCAGAAATTATTTTAAAAAATGCTCTCATTAATGGGTAAGTGAAAAGGCAGAATTTTAAATTACTGTTAATTCACCTCTTTTAAGGTGACTAGTCTAAATGCTAACATCTCATAACTCTGAATGAAATTGAATCTGTTCCCTCCTGATATGGGTCTGTTATCTCTCATCGGCTATCTCATCCTGCCTTGGAGTGTGCATTTCTTGAAGACAAGGACCTTGTCCTATTGATGCTTCAGATCTAACAGTAACTAGCACAATGCCCGGCACATAGAGAAGAGCATCTCACAGAAAGTAAGCATTCATCTAAGTATTTGTTTGATAAATATTAACCATAGTTTAAGTTTACAGTTGTGCCACATCCAAGGATACCAAGACAAAAGACTTGTCCTTTTCTCTCATGAACCCCTGCATATCATTAATTACACTGTGACTGTGTTATGACAGATGTGTGCAAGTACCTAAGGAGATACAGAGAAAGCAATGTCTGCCTCTGCTTGGGGAGATGTTTGAAAAGAGACTGGGAGAAAAAGCAGATATTCAAAACCTGATAAGGAAGTAGAGGCCCCAGTAGATGAACTCTAATGGAGTACAGATGAAGGAAAGAGGTAGAAAGTCAGTATGACAGGGAAGAGCAGGAGTCCGAACATAATGGTTGGCAAGCAGGAGTACCATCAGCATTGCAGAAGTAGGACTTGAGATTGCCAAGGCCAGAGTAAAGAATACCAGCCAGAGAGGAGTACATTGACAGACTTAGGTTGTCCCACTAAGAATGTAAAGAATGTCAAACGGTGTGCTAAACACCTTCAGAGATTATTTAACTCTTTTTTAAAATTTTTTTATTTGTTCTGATTAGTCGTACATGACAGTAGAATGCATTTATACATTTTGATAGATCATACATAAATGGAGTATAATCTCTCATTTTTCTGATGGTAATACTGCAGGATCACATGGGTCATGCAGTCATATATGTACATGAGGTAATAATGTCTGTTTCATTCTACTATCATTCCTACCCCCAAACTCCTTTCCTTCCCATCACTCCCCTCTACCTAATATAAAGTAACTCTTCTTTAAATTATTATGCTGGTATTTGTAATATTCTCATTTTACAGGTGAGGAATGTTACGAAATTTACTCAAATTCACATAACAATATGTGTCAGAGCTAGGTCTCAGGGTGAAGTCTGTCTAATACTAACTCTCATATAATAAGCACAATATCATGAGAATAAAACCTCTACAAAGGGGAAAACGCATGTCTTGTTCATTGTTGTATCATCTGCCTGACTCAATAAATATTGACTGGATGTTAATGTATCACTGAAGCCCATAGAAAGGTCAACAATTATCAAATGCCAGAATGTCAAGTAAGAGAAGAACAGAAGTCGGTGAACTGGACCTGTCAGATCTTCAGGGACCTTTGAAAGCAGTTGCAGTGAAGAGGTGAGGATGGGAGTGATGGGGTGAGGATAATGTGGCAGGTGAAGAAACAGAAATATTAGCTTTTGACTGAATCAATACTACTATTTGAAGACTAAAATACTTTATACAATTTTAAATTTAAAAAAAAAAAACCTCCACATTTAGAGAAATGCTGACTTCATTGAGAACTAAATGAATAGACAGAAAAGGCACTAACTAGGATCATGGATATTCTGAGAGAAGTTCCATAATAAAAGAGGGAAACAGTGTCTTTCTAGGTCCAAGACAGTCCCTATCACCCAGCAAAGATCTCAATCCACACTAATGTGAGAAAATACCACAGCAGGAGGTGAATTTGCTTAAACTCCAAAACAGGAAGTGAACACCTACTATGTGAACTGGAGACATCTGCTAATTGTTTTTTGATGCTGTGTAGTTTCATCACCCAAATAGCTAAGTGATATTAACTCAAGCAAAAATCCTATCTCAAGTCCAAACTATAAAGACCTTTTGATATTTTAAGATGATTATCTTTTTAGGGAAATAACTAAATCTAGCAAGATTATAAGGTTTTTGTTAACTAAGTTTGAAACACAGATGACCTGTTGTAATAATATTTTTCTAAGTGCCATGCCAATTTATAAAAAAATCACAGTAGTTTCCATTTCCCAGACATTTAAGGGTAAATATTATACATCAAAATAATAACAAGAGAATGCTGAAAAGAAATCCCACCACTCAAATGATAAATTCAAAATAGATTGTTTTGATTCTCATCTGCTATGTGGACTCATTTAAATCTTCATTGGGGTAAGAAAAAATCTTTCATGGTTTCAGATTACATTATAGCTCAAGTAAGCCAAAGTACTGAAATAATAGTAAAAAGAAGGTTCTTATCATTTCAGTCTATAAAGGGTTAAAACAATGAGTCTCCTCCCTTTACTGAATTAGTGGTATCTCTGCCTGCCCAAAAGAATGTGGCATATTTTAAAGTATACATAAAGTATATTTACTTTAAATTATACATAAACATAAATTGTTATTTTTTAAAATTCTGTGATTTCTTACAGATGAAAGGACACATTCATATTTTAAAAACCAATTTTTTAATATCTTTGAGCTAATAAAGAATTTGCTAAGCATAAGAAAAAGGAGAAATCCTCTAAAATATCTAAGATTAATTCTTGAATACACATAAAGGAATAGGTATTGCTACAGGCATATTACATACTTCAGGAACAAAATTATTTATGATGCTTAAGTTCAGAGTCTGTAATTTTGAAAATCTGTTATGACATGTTTTAAAATATACATGGGATATAAATTTTAATAATAAGAAATGTGGCATAATGAAGGTGAAGCTGACCTTATCTAATTAATCTGGAAAAAAAATTTTCACCCAGCAACTACAACTAAAAAATGGAGCATCATCAAAGTACAATACAGTACAATCAATTGCTACTCCTTTCTTCCAAATCTCAAAACACACATCTATGCCTTCCTTATAAAATAGTAGATAGTTTCTGGTAATGTAAAGATTAGTCTGTGACCCTTCGGTTGACTATGAATAGATTAGGAAGAACTCAAGAAGAGTACAACCTCTAAAAACAGCATGATGTAGAATGAGAAAAAGAAAAGAATGAAGGAAGGACTATAACTAAATGTATTGGGAGAGAATTTGCCCTGACTAAGAAAATTCTGAATCTATAGAGGGACAATGCCTAAGTTTCAGCCAGGAGTGATAAGAAACATATACATACATGTGTGCTCAAACACAGCTCCTTAAGAATGTGTGGTTAAATTTCTGAAAGAGTAGAAATAGAGAGACTGAAAGAAAGATAATGGTTAAAAAACAGGTAGAACTGAAATCTGAGTTGATTATTCAACCAAGGCAAAGATTCAGAGAATCTACCACTCAGTGAAATTTCTGAGAAAACACTACAACTAAAGAACAAATTATTAGAACAGAGGTTTGGAGAATCCAGAAGAGAGAAGATGGGGAAATTAGATACACTGATGACCAGTGAGCCCTGCAACATACACATGGACACACACACACACACTCGCCAACATATGTGCATATATACATCATATACATAAGTGTGATATATGTGAACAGGTAACATGTCTACATATTACATACATATTGTTCATATATTATGGATAATGACATATGGACATTTGTAATGTTAAAGATTACTGAAGAGAGAAAAAAACTACTGAACTATACTGCAAAGTAAATTTTATTCATAATAATGAACTAAACAATCTTAGTAAAACTCAGGAGTTGGAGGTCTGGGAAGAAACAGAAGGAAGTAGAATTCTAGCAGTCTTTTCTTAATGAGATTCTGGGAAGTATGCTAAAAAATACAGTCTTAATAGGGAAATAACTCATATCTTGTTTTAAAATAATAAAAAAGTCATAACTCTAAGTTTACTTAAAAAGGAAGATAACCAATAATGAAATAAGAAAGTAGAGTAGAATTTTCAAATTACAAAGGTTAAAAATTTTCAAAAATAGTGGAAATAAAATACTAGGTAAAATAAATAATTATCATAAATCAAGATGGAAGAAAGTTATATAAATCATGCATTTCAGTAAATGTAAACAAACATATAATTCCATTACATAAGGATCAACTCACTCCCTCTATAAGAATTGCATTATAAAGGGTGATTAAAAGTAAAAGGTTGAAAATGAATCAGCAAAGAATTCCAAGAAACTGCAAAGAAAAAAAAAAAAAAGGAATGGAAGAGCCAATTTAATACCAACAAAGCAGATTAAGAGAAGTGCTGAACTGGATGAAGTGAGACATTACACAACAAAATCACAATTTACAAAGACCTAAGAGAGAGACATAAACCAAGAAACATTGCAGATAAATATATAAAGCAAAAACAATTAGATACTGACTGTAAATGTGTATGGGATTTATTTTTGGAGTGATGAAAATGTTCAAAAATCAACTGTAGTCAACTAGCCAAAGGAGAATGAAGGGAAAGAGGGGATGGAAATAGGAAAGACAGTAGAATGAATCAGACATAATTTTCCCATGTTCATATATAAATACACGACCAGTATAACTCCATATCATGTACAACCACAAGAATGGGAAGTTATACTCCATGAATGTACAATATATCAAAATACACTCTATCATCATGTGTAATTAAAAAAATAAATAAATAAAAAATAAAAATAAAAATCAACTGTACTGCTGGTAGCCCAATTTTCTGAATATTCTAGAACTATGAATCTTATACATTAAATGCATGAATTGTATGACATGAGTTATATTTCAATATACACTAAAAATAAAACACTATTGAGTTACCAATATAGCACTATTAGTGTTGAAATATAAATTAGTGTTGAAATACAACAATTGGTATTAACTGAAATCAAACTCCATGAATGTATGAGTTTTTCAGGATGATCCCAGCTATTATATATAACTACAAAGCCCTAATTTTTATAAAAAGAAATATAGTAATTCATATGTCAATATACACTAAAAATAAAGAATCAAAGAACACCACACAATTATTATTATAGTAGGAAATTTAATATACCTCGATGGAATCAGATGCATCTAACAGATAAAAGGTTAAATCATGGGAAAATTAGATTAAAATGTGTACCATAAAATAATAAAAGAAAACCTTATCAAAATAAAATTTTAGTGGAAAATGTTCTGATGTCTTTTTCAATATCAAAAAGATCAAAGATAAAAAGAACAGTCAGAGAAATTCAGTAAATATCAACAATAAAAACAAAAACTCATAAAAAAGTAGTCAGAAGAAAAATGAAGACATTAAGAACAAAAGCAACTAAAAGTGTATATATTGGAAGTATGCATTGTACATATGAAAAGAGGTTATAAAAACTTCTCAAATAGTTGGCCACAAATATCCCACAATATATTTTAAGTAAAGATTTTTCATATCACAATTTCTAATAGCAATAAGAAATAAATAATAAACACAAATAACAAGAAGATGACAAGAAAAGTTTATCCAGTTGGGAGCTAGGAATATACTCCCTTGGATTAAAGAGAAATCAAACCTTCAATTATAACTTCTAAAAATCAATGAAAAGGAATCTAAATCATGGAAAATCCTCTAAGGCACAAAAAAACTGTATAAAGAAAAATGTATGTTGTAACTATTTTCAGCTACAAAAAAAAATAAGTAAATAAAGAGTTTCCAAATTAATAAAATTATGTTGAGCTTAAGAAAAAATTAGGAAGTAAAAACAGATAAATCTAAAATTAAGAAAGAAAAATAAAATAAATGGAATAAGAAAAAAAGGCAAATATTGAGAAAAAAAAAAAAAAACAGAAGAATCAGAAAAGAACCATGTAACTTTCTGCAAATGAAGGAATACATGTTTATGAATGTGTAACTGGCAAAACTAAGTGACCAAAATTGAGCCAAGAAAACAAATGGGCAATCCAGTTCTGGCTACACATTAAAGAAACAATAATTCTAAAGTTATTTATGCATCTTCAGGCCATACAAATAACTTTGAACTACTGAATTTTTTTTTTTATATTAAACCCATGTAAAACCTGTCAACATCTGATATACTATACTAGGACCAACTTCTCTAACAAATTATTTTCTAAAATAGTAGCAGAGAGAATCCAGCAGTTCATAAAGGGATTATATATCACATCTAAGTACTATTTATATCAGAAAAGAAAACCTACTTCAATAGTAGAAAATCTATCAACATAAATTATTACATTCACAAAATTAAATAAGAAAATAAAAGACCATTATCAGTAGCTTGGGGAAAGTCTTAGATTCAAAAAATAATCCTAATAATCCTAATAACAGATATAAAGAAATTGCTCAAATATAATAGAAGCTATTTTCCAAAAAATGGAAATAAAGCTTATTCTAAATAATGAAAGATTAAACACATTTCAACTAAAATATAAAAAAAGACAAGTATGCTTGACATCATCATTGTTATTCAGTATTATCTTGAAGAGTCTTGCAAGAGCTTTCAGATATGAAAATAATTAGAATACACATTGAAAAGAAAAGTAAAATGATATCTTTTGCTGAAATAAATTTGGGTGTATGAGAAGTTTCAATATGGTACAAAATATTTTTTCAATTCAATGGAAAAAGAATGGCTTATTTAATAAATGACACTAACCAAATGGAAAATAATAAAATTAAGTCTCATCTCATAGCTTAAACAAAGTCAAATTTCAGATCAAATAAACACTTAAAATGCAAGACAAACATTTTAGAAGAAAATCTAAGAGAGTCTATGTATACCTTAACCAAAATAGGCAAATATAAAAAAGACATAAAATTATATTTGATTTTGCATGATATAAAAAGCTAAGTTAAAACTATCATAATAATGAGAATATAATTGTATTTTATAAAAATGCAACTGTGTGTGTGTGTGTGTGTGTGTGTGTGTGCACACATGTGTGCATGGTGCATCATCCCTGACATTCTGCTAACCTCTCTATCCTAAATATTACTATTTTGCTTTAGGCCAACAAGATCAAAAGTATAAAATTATTTCATCAGTCTCCTAGCTAATTTTTCTGCTCTCTCCCAATCTCTCTCCAATCCATTCTCTATACACCCTTTCTGTATCTTGAGTCTTATTATCAATTCTCTGCCTAAAGCCCTCCAATGACCTTCTACAGCCCTCAAAATAAATTCAAACTCAGCAGGACTTGATGCAGTCTTTACTTGATTCAGCTTCGTCCATCCTCATCTCTTTTGATTCCCCGCTTGACATCTCTATACCAGTCATCATGAACCACTTGAAGCTTCCTGAACATGCTCAACTTCCTCTCTCTGATTTACAGGCTTTGTACATGTTGGTTTTATGTTTTGTTTTGTTTTGTTTTGTTTTGTTTTGTTTAACTAGAATGCTGTTGTACTAGCTACCCCAGTTATTTATCTGCTTACCTTCATCTTACATATTTTCACACCTAAGTTCCTCCAGAATGCTGTCCTTGACACTCTTAAGACTTAGTTGCCTTTACTTTTTCTGCTTCCAAAGAACCTTGTGATTACTCACATCCTAGCATTTATTACACACTAGCTGTTGGTTTGTAATGCCCTGTTCATCATTTGTTTATTCCTTCATTTGAAAAAAAGAAAACCCAAAAATATCTGTATCAGTTTCTGTACTGAGCAATGAGGATAAAGGGTGAATGGAACAGAAATGGGCCTTACTCTTACTGAGTTATGAGACAAATAAATAATCCAATGATTGTATTCACAATCCAACAAGTGTACAAATAAATACACATGACAATGAGTGTTATAATGTTAAGGGGCAGAATAATATAAGAGCATATGACAGGAGCATCAGGTAATCTACTAAGTCAATGAAGTTCCTTTTCAAGGGTAAGTGAGAGTTAACTAGGGAAGGAAAGAATCATTCCAGATCAAAGAACATATATTGAAAGTTCCCAGAAGGGAAACAGGGAGTTTTTGAGAAACTAAATGAAGACCACCATTGTAATCTTAATCCATGGCACAATGTCTTGCCTGTAATAGATCTTTTGAATGAATATATAAAAGAAAGTCAATTAACAAATGGACAAAGAAATTCAACTGTGTGACTGACTATATGTTCATGTATAAATATGTATCACAGGTGAGGCATATATTACATACTATATATAGTAGACATACACTTACATAGGTGTGCATGTTTGCTTTTTTTTTTTCCATTGCTGCTTTTCATATCCTTCAATGTTCTCTGACAAGCCTTTTTTACTCAAGGTTCTCCAAGTTACACCAATGACTGATGTAGTGATATGAATGCACAGTATTTGTTTTAGTCAACTTTGCATGACTGTGACCAAAATACCTAACAACTCAGAGGAGGAAAAGTTTATTTTGGCTCTCAGTTTCAGAGGTTCAGTCCATGGTTGGCTGACTCCATAGTTCTGGACCCCAGGTGAGGCAGAACATCATGGAGAAAGAGCATGACAGAGGAAAGCAGGCAGGACATAGCCGCCAGGAAGCAAAGAGCTCTACTCACAGATGAAAAAAATATAAACCCCAAAGGCACACACCCGGTGACCTATTTCCTCCAACCATATTCTGCCTGCCTACAGTTACCACCCAGTTAATCCACTGATTAGGTTGCAGCGCTCATAATCTAATCATTTTACCTCTGAACATTCTTGCATTGTCTCACATGTGAGCTTTTGGAAAGATATCACATATCCAAACCACAACAGTATTTGATGAATTCTTGTTCCTCTGCCAAAAAGTAGCCACAGGTACAGAGGACTAAAAGGTGGGCAGACTCAGGGCAGCACATGTAGAATCAGGCAGCCTTATCAAGGTTCTATGCTATGCGAACTATTAGATGCTGGCCACTTGTCAAGGGACAAAGGTTCATCACACTCCCTAGCACCCTGGCAAGTTAACTGACATCAAGCCAGAAGATACCAAGCCAGAAGCCTAGCAGCAGTGTGGTGCAGAGTAAAAGAACTCACAGACATATGCTAATTACAAAGATGTGCAGCAGGAGCACCTGCCTCAGCTATCTTCCCACACCTGGCCCCTGATTCTGAAATGCAATCTGCCACATTGTAAAAATATGGCAGTAGCTCTCAGGCTTTGGAAGCTAACTACAGATAAACATTCTCATCATTTCCCACACCTGAATTTTACCAGTCTTTTACCTGCTAGTTGAGAAGGTGAGACAGGAGATTACTATGCAAATATAGAGATTCTGGATTCTGAGCTGTTCAAACTGGCAGGAGAGTGTAATTTCCACTTGGATGGATTCTCAGAGGGCTTACTCAGAGCTGTTAATCACTGCTAAGGCTTCTGATTGTTATGCCTGTTAAAACTGCTAAATTATAATTCCTTCTCCTCAAAGTCTCCAACCAAGTCTTGGGAGCTATGCCACTGTCCAGTCTGTACAGAGAAGAGTAACTTGTGGAATAAAAGTTTTGCTGTAGTAAAGAAACAAAACTGATAAGAATCTGAATTTTTTAAAATAATTTCCCTATTGAATTAGGTAATTAATACCTAGTTAAAGTCCTAAAATATGTTTCATTAGCCAAAAGGCATCAGGATTTAAATATGAAAGAAATGAGCGCATTATCATGAGTCCGTGATGGAGCTGTTACCGTGGCATAATGACAGCATTTTCATGGTGTTCACAGGCAAGTCCTGTACTTCCACACTTTCAGAGAACGACGGCATGTGATCATTTTGCATCACATCAATGCATGAAGCCATCAAGAGCACTGGAACTTCGCAGGTAACCTAGACCATTCTGCCTCAAAGGACAGTGGTCCTCATTCACAGTTTTCCTTCTACTCAGATACCATCAGGGAAGAGCAGCGTATGAGGCCTGCTCTTCCAATCCTGAGTATCTCTGAAAATTACAAAATTTCCTTCATCTTCTAATTGAGGCAAAACCTTTTCCTGTAACTTGTAGTCCACTGTTATATCCTCTGTGATGACTTGAACAAATCTACCTCTTCTCTTCACCAAAGTCCTTGAAAGTGCCTGAAAATATCTCTCATGTTCTCCTTTGTGTTTTCATCTTATATTTTCAAAGAACTAATTCAAAATGCATTAAAGGTAACACTAAAGACTGTTTGAAATAGATATAGCAAGGGTACATTAGAAAAAAACACATAGTATGTGATTTGGAAGGACATTAAAAGTTATGCTTTAGAAGGAAACCAAGAAAGCAATAGAGATATAGAAAATCTATTTCAGATAAGGGAAACTATCTGAGAAGTTGTATGCCAGGGTTATGGTTTCTCATGTATATGTGCTTTTACTTGGGAAGATTGGTATCTGAATGTATTACTCCTCACTAGAGTGTACATTTCAAACTGTTTTTCAGTGTCCTATTTGATTTCTCTGTCCTGTACCATCTGCATTTTTCATGCCCACCTTCCTTTTTATTGTACATATATAAGATGCTGGGATGGGTAAAGAAGCAGTTTAGGGCTGTGAAAATAAGTTTCAGTGTTCATATAGAAAACCAACTCAAAACCACTGCCTCTTCAGCATCCAGGATGAGACTGCCCTAGGAATGGCTGAAGTTAGTGCCCCAAGCAAAGCGATTGTTCTATTTGTGACAATCCCAAAGTAGATCTGACAGAACACTGAGCTATGTTTGTCATTACCACAACCTAACAAATTCCACCAAGAGAACCCATGAGAAAACCTTGGACATGCAAAATTAACCCTAAAAGATTATCTTTTAAAACTGGAAGAGGAGGACACAATTCACACACAAATTCAACTATAATCTGGTTTCGTTGTTTATTTGGCAATGAGTTCTTATGAGTTTTCCCACTTTGTAACACAGCTTTGTTCATTTTTTTCTGTGTTCCCTTCCTGTTTTTGTACATACCCACACATATTTTACATAGTGGGATTCATATTGCTCATAATGTACACTAACATTTTGTGTCTAGCATCCTCAAGGATGTCCTGAGTGTTTGCAGCTGTTGACCCTCACTGAGTCCTACTCTGAGAGTGCCTTTGGTTGAAGAGGGCTGCCTGGCCCCCAGGGCAGCCTGCAGCAAAAGAAAAACTGGTTTGTGAGAGAGAATTATGATACAAAGGCTCAACTTTCTTGCCTTAGTCAGGGGCAGTTCTGAAAAGTTCAGTTGACCTTTACTGTCATGACATTAGTACGGCAATGTAACTTCTCCTCCTGCCCCATTCACTTCTTTCAAGTCCTGGTGAAATCAGTCAGGTGCAGACCCATGCTAATTTTCATGGAAAAGAAAGATAACTCAGTGAAGCTGAGAACCACGAAGGGTCATTCTCAGGCCTTGAAACCTGGTGGGATTTGCCTGGTCAAATTATTGATCCCAAGGACACTGTCCAACAGTCTTCCAGAGTACAAATCTCCATCTCAGAGTCTGTTTCCTGGGGAAGCCGAGTTTTAACAACCTTATAAACATTTTCCCAGACTGTAGCATAATCTTCCCACATAGTTCTCATTTCAATAACTGCTCAACATTCTCAAAGCAGAGCTTTCATATTTTAATTGACCATTCCTTATCATTGGACCATTGGTTGTTGTTTCTATTTTGTCAGTACAGTAAGCATTCAAAACACACCAAGTCATTATTTGATGTTTCTTCTTGTTTTGTATTATTTCTTTTAATAAATCTCAGGTATAGCCATTACTAAGACACAGATATGAAGGTTTTCAGTCTATTGATGGTAAGGCTTTATAGATTATAGGATTATAAACATAAGTCCAACAGTAAGATATATCACCAGGATAACTAAGCGTCGCTGGCTCTTTGCGGTTCCAAAATCCGTGGATATTTGTCACTGCCTGCAGCAACAACTTGCACGAGTCTTATGGGTGGTGGAGTGGAAACTGAGGCACTTCTATCTTTCTCTTTAGTGCACTGCTTTCTTGCTTGTTTGTTTATAGAGGATAGAGGAAATGAGGTTTACTTGCTTTGAGAGGAGAGAGAGACCCCGCTTATCAGAGAGAGAGACTTTGCTTAAGAGAGAAACTTTGAAAGAAAGATGGCTTTTCTCCATTCCACCATCTGCCTTCCGCCGCTGCCCCTACTCACTGCTGTGTTCTTTCTTCTGGCTTTTTTGCTAATGGCTGCTGTGGCGAGTCTTCTCTGGCTACTGCCGCACGTGTGTCCTTCTTCTCCTGCTTTTCTGCTAATGGCTGCTGTCCGTGTTTTTCCCTCTGGCTGCTTCTAATGGCTGCTGGTCTGTCTCACTCCGCCTACTCTTATATCACCTCCAGGAGGCGGAGAGCAGGGCCACGCCTCTTACGCAAAGATTAGGCAAGACGCTGGGAGCAGGCAATTAGTGCTCGAGAACACCTGCGCATACATTGTGTGCGTGGACGAGAAAATCACCTGAGTGTGCTTATGTCAATTAACCTCCTGGCTGCCGATGTGATCAGGCGCCATCCCAGCGCCGCCAACATGGCACAGCGCCCAACACTAAGGAATAGGGACAGCTTACTTTCTCTATGATTGTCTTTGACTCGACATTCAGAATACAATGTTTGATAGTCCCAAAGATAAACAAAAGGAGAGTGGTGTATAATTAACTCACAGCATTCTGCGGTTCTTAACTGAGTCAATCAGTCCCTATACAATGCCAGCACCCAGGATACAATATATATTTGTCAAATGAATAAATGAACACTCAAGTTGCTTTATAGTTTAATTTAAATTTAAGGGAGCTCATTATATTTAGATTCAACTTTTGTAAAAAATATATGGACTGAACTGATAAGCCCTTGGTTTTAATTCTTAAGTCATACTTCTACCAAAGCAAAAGGAACACTGACTGCAACTGATAGCACACGCGGTATGTGTTAGATTGTTTTTCATGTAGATGCAAGTACAGAAGGGACTAATATGAAGAATTGAAAAACAGTAAAGAAGTAGCCAATAAAAGCATTTATGATCAACCAGAGAATAATAAACCAAGTTTGTAATTATCTCACCAGGACACATACCACAAAACCATGGAAAGAAGTGCCAAAGAATAGAAGATATTAGTGAAAATTCAACACCTTATATTTGGGGATCAGGTGAGGAAGGAAGAAAGATATTAAGCTGGGCACGGAATATGTGGTGAGATGCACTGGCAGATTCTGTAGACAACAGCATAAAAATCATTTCCTATTATTTCTCACAATGCCCCATGAGAAATATCTCTCAAATCAAACTCACCCTCCACAATGCCTCTGATGCATGGATTGCTCATTCCAGCATGTGCCTAGTCATTCACATTCCCTCCCTGGAATGCCCAAAGGAGAAAGCCACAGGCAAGGAGATCAAGAAGAGGGCACACCAGTTCTTAGTGAGGGAAAGGAGGTAGGGGATGTTGAAACAGAAGCAGAAGGAAGGAAACAACACCAAAGACTTAAGTTTATTCATATGAGGCTCAGGGCTACCTGACTCAAAAGAGATGTAAAACAAAAACATCTGAATGTGGAGCTCTTCTTATTTCCATAAACCTTTATCATTCCTGTAACACTCTTTAACTCCTAAAGAAAACAAAAGGTTATACAAGAGATCTTTTCTTAAGATTTGAAAGCAAACCAAAACCGCATTATCCAAAGGTCAACTGAATCTAGTACTTAACAGGAAAGAGATATTACAAAGCTGTAAGATCTTGAACTCTCACGCTATGAAAGATGCCATGTTCCTTTCAAAATGCTTCTTTAGTGTGCTGTAGAAAGAGTCACAAAGTAAAAAAGCAAGCTGGCTTTTCTCTTCCCAGTCCATTCTCAGCCTTGCCAAAATATTGTTGCTATTTCCTTACTAGTTTCCAAAAGGATGTCAAAGATCAGCACAGTTTGTTTTTTCTATCCCACTAACAGCAGAACTGTTGGCCTGGGTGCCCTAGAAGGCAAATAGATATTTGAGAGTTTTTTTTTTTTTTTTTTTTTTTTTTCTTTTCCTGGCCTGTGACTATGGTGCCTTTGTTCTTTGTGCAAATCTCCCAATATGGACAAATGGACAATCTTCTTGTTAAGCAACTGGTCTAGAAACTTAAATTTTGCTGTCTGTAGAACCTAAATGACAGTAAACCTTGTTACCGACATTCCTATGTCATTATATAGAACTATCCAAGGGCTTAGATAAGAACAAAGCCAAGGCAGTCAAGTTCCCGTGCAGTAATACCAAGATTTACTCTAAACCACAAACCCCACCTATTTGCCTGATGTTTATACAAAGGTGAAAGTAGAGATGGCCATCTGTGACTACTACTGTTCTTTGGGTTCTTCCTTCCCATTAGTGGCGAGGGAGCCATAGATGGGCTTGGCAGCCAAAGCAAGATGGCCAGTGAGGAGATTGGGGGAAGGGTAAGAACAAAGGAGCTTGCAGAGAGTCTTCTGATGAGGTCAACTTCCTGGTTGACAAAAGGGCTCATGGACACAAGTGGGGGACCCAAACAGAGAGTCACTTTGTACTCATGCTCCTAAACAGGGGATCCAATAGAAAAACTAAAACAGACACATAGACAGAGGGGGCACCAATCAATAATAGTGAGGAGATGTGGACAGGGGAGGAAATAAGGAAGAAACTCCAGAGATTATAAAAAGAACAGGCAAAACTCCCCCACCAGATTCCCAGCTCTGGGGCCCCCTCTTCAGAGAAGTCTCTCTCTATCTCTGATGCTTTTGCAATAAACCTACTTCTTGTTTGCTATCTCTGTGCCCTGTTCTTCAATTCTTTGCTGAATGGAGACAATGAATCCAGCACCCCCAGATGGTAACAGTGGGATCAGATTCATCCTATAATTTAATAAAATTTTGTTTCCAAGATAGCATCCCTGTGAGTGCAGGGATTCAGGGAGTGGGAAGGGAGTTAAAGGGACCTTAGAACACTTGAAATGACATTTATTTGCCTCATATGTTTGCATAATAATAATATAATAATAAGTTTGGAATTTTAAACTAATTTCCTTAAATCCTATTATTTCTGTGCAACAGCTAAGCTCTTAATTAAGGAAATAGACAGATATCTAAAATTGACACCATTTTTGAAAATGTTACTTCATTTGTGTATTCCAAAAAGAGGGGAAATGAATATCCAACTTGCGCTGGATGCTCTGATTTGTCATTAATTAAAACCCAGGTAGTAGTAATCATTTTAATTATATATAGTTATAGTCACAGCGTTTTTCATCGTCAAAATAGTTCATTTTACATGCCCATTAGCTCAATTTAAACTCTAAATGCCTACTTACTGTGATGTCCTGCCTCAAGTGAAAACTCTACTATACACAGTGAGAGACGTATGGAAATGCAGAAAGCACTGCTATTAAATATAGAAACACTTTGATAGCACATTGCAATATTATCTAATGACTGATGACAGACTGTAAAAAATAATTTACCCTGGTATTTAAAATGTCAGGGAAGCAATCAAAAAATCAGAGTATGCAGAGGAGAAAAAGTCAATGATTGATGAGGTTTTTAAATTCAGGCAAAGTACTAGGGAAGTCCAAAATTATCATAATATAATAGTGAAAGGATTATAAGAAGAAAGTTACATGTCCTAGAGTAGCTGTCACTTAATATCACGAAAACAGGGAACTTGAGCAATAGAAGTAGTCAGCAGTTTTTTTGTTGTTGTTGTTCTGAAATATGTTTTCTTATACAGTAATTTTTTTCTATGTAGAAAAAATTAAATAAAATATTCTGGAATATGAAAGAACCAATCATGGAAGAACCATCTGTTTATCTGAATTTTCCTGCAATGTTAGATAAATAGAGGGAGACTGTGTTTAAAGAATACTTCAATTTTACCTTCCAGGTTCTTATCACTACACCAGATTAAAAGTAAGACCTAGACCCTGATTATATAGAAATTGGTGCTTTAATGGATGATACTAAGAAAAACAAAATACACTTAAATATAAAAATAGGCTACAAGATCTTAAACTCACTTATGTTTGTTAGTTTAGTTCAGTTTTGTGTTGTTTATTTTTCTCATTGGGATTACAACTCTCCAGAAACATAAAGACCCTTTGGATTTATGAAATATTTTAAGTTTAACTGTATTTGATAATTTTGAAAAAAAAAATGTTTATCTTGGTATAATTTCAAAGGGAAGTTGCAAGAATAGTAAAAAATAAAAATTTTTAAAAAATTTAAAACTTCCATATTCCCTTACATGTTTCACCAATTTGTGAACAATTTGTCCTGTTTACTTACTTTTTCTCTCTTTCTACTTTCTTTACGCACACATCATTTCAGAGTAACAGACATTCCACCACTTTGCCCCTAAAAATTTCAGTGAATTTCGATATACTATTATCATCTAATCCTCAATCCATATTCAAACTTTGCTTGTTGTCCTAATGCTGTCCTTCATAGCTATTTTGTTTTCTCTAGTTCAAGATCACACTTTGTCTTTTGGTTTTAATTTCCCTTCCTCTAGAGCCATTTCCTCAACCTCTCTTTGTCTTTCAAACCATATTTCTTAGATACCTACACTGAGCCAGGCACTCTGGCCTCGGAGATATGGTTACAGACAACTAAATATGGCATCTTACCACTAAGTACACACAGTTAAATTGAAGAGAAAGCCTGCAAATAATTGGGAAATGTGCTGTAATAGAAATACACGCTGGATTCTTCTCATTTTTATCAGCTCAAAATTCTTGCTTTCTGGATTTCTATCTCCCATTTGGAGGTAGGAAAATACTTCCATAGCCAGAATAATCATTAGCAAAAGATATTTATGAAATATTTTTTAATTCAAAGAGTTGGCTCAAGTTATAAACATAGCATTCATAGTATATATAGTGTTTTTGTGTTATATCATTCTAAGCACTTTTCCAGCATTTTTCACTGAATTTAGAAACTGCTTAAAATATTCATTAGTTATAGAAGAAAGGTACTAATTGGTACTAATAGGTAAAACTTTCCTTTTTAGTTGAATAAAAATAAGTCCCTGGAGGAGTTAACTGGTGTTATGTGGTGAGAAATGAAATATTTTAGGGATTTGGGCGTGACTTAGAATTGGCATGACCCATGGGACCTTGTTTGTTGATGTTGAAAGCAGAAGATGTCCGCAGGCAGTCATATTAATATTTTTTTTGTTCTCTTAACCCCCATCTTGCTTAGTTATGATTCCTTTCAGCACTATCAGTATCAAGTCAAATTCACTTAACTTAAAATTTTATTACTTAATTCATTTTCATAAGCAGAATTCTCAAGCTAGATGTTAAGGAATTATTCTCTCTCTCTCTCTCTCACACACACACACACACACACACACGCACACACAAACTGATGGGCATATGTTAAATCACATGTGAACAACTGAAAGAGCTGACCAGGACAGAACTGTCAAGGTCATCAAAATTAAGACAAGTTGGAAAAATTGAAAAAAGGAGTCTAAGAAAACACACACTAAATGTAATGTGGCATATTAAGTGAGATGCAGGAACAGAAAAATATCAGGTAAAAAATTAGGATATCTGAAAAAGGCCCAGAATTTATTAGTATCTATATTGGTTCTTAATTGGAACTAAAGTACCATATTAACATAAGATGTCAGTGGAAGGGGACAATGGGTGTGGGTATATGAGAACTGTGTTCACTTTTCTATAAATCTAGAACTATATGAATATAGAAGTTTACTTTAAAAATACTTAAAGGAAAAAGAGAAGTAAAAACTTGCCTACTGGAGAATTTAGAAAACAGAACAATGGATAATCGGAAAAATTTAGGAATGTAAAAGGTTCTCCTCTCACCAAAGAAGTGGCAGGTGGAAAATTGCTAGTGAGAGAGGAACAACACCGTGGAGATAACCCAAGATGAAAACAAAAAGGAAGGAAAGAGGCTGCCACGCTTTTCCAGAAGCTAAGGGTGAAGAGTTAGCAGCACAGATGTGACAGGATTCAGAAGATGCTCCTTAAAGAGAAAGAATAGCTATGGGGGAGTGCGGGGAGACACTCCTGGTTTCTACACAGGATGCTTGCATCTTCTAAAGCTGATCTGCATATTTTAAGGATCAGTTTTCATCAAAGTGTTTATGTTACATATACTGAAAGAAATGTCACACTGTGTGGTCTCATTTCCTTTCAGATTTCCCTGCTGTATCAGGAAAAGTAAATAAGCAGAAAACAAAAGTTCTCTCCAATTTACACAGAATCACAACTCAAGATCTCTGTTAGAAATTATTAAATGAGATACTATAACAATATTCCTAAGCTTTTCCCTTTTCTAAAGCAGTGATATCAGAAATGTAGTCTTTTTGCAGTCTTTGTGCTAACCCAATGATATCTAACACAGTAAGCCACCTACACAGGAAGATCAGTTCGAAATCTTCAGGTCTAAAGAACTGGCAGCATTTATTTATTATAGTAGAACCATGAATTTACACTTGTGTCATGCTGGCAAACACCATCACCCTTAGTTTGTATGACAAGTGTTGACCTGTAATCTAAAGAAAAATCATACAATTTTTAAACTGAAAATTATCCAAATTATAATGAAACTGCACAATCCTCAATACTGATGAGACGCAATCTTCAACAGTTTTGGTCCTACTTGCCACATATAAGCAAGTCTACTAAGTACGCTTTGAAAGAGCAATGAACTGAGTAAAACGCAACATCATGACTACTCTGATAATTCAGAGAACTAGAAAGACTGCATGTAATTAGCATTAGAAGAGAAATGACATAAGAATCTTAGTCCAGAGACTGAAAGACAGCATGAAATACTGGAAAGAACGTGGTATTTGGAATTAGATTTAAATTCTGCCTCTTACCTAAACAATGAACAATATTGACTTCCCAGTCTAATGCAAACTATATTTTGTGAATATTCATTAGTAACAAGAGCAAATATTTATGGTTGTTCTATATCAGGCTAATTCAAGTACTTTTTATGTTAACATATGTAATCTACCTACCAACTCTGAGAGAATAAATAATTATGTCCATTTTACAAATGAGAAATATGAGATATGAAAAGATTAAGTAAATCACTCCAGTTCATACAGTTAGTGAGTAACTGGGCTGAGTTGTCAACCCCAGTATTTGGGCCCTAGTCTTTACTCCAAATCATTACATTATTATAACATTATCAACCTATTTCCCCTCCAATGACCTTAATTCCAATTCATTCTTATTAAGATACTGAAAGCAATCATCTTTAATGAAAGAAAAACTGATCAGTTACCAACTTTACAGTAACAAGAACTATACTGGCAGAATTTATTAATTCCTATCAATCTTAATTCATCAATAATAAAAATGGTAAGTTGCTAAATATGTGATACATATGTAACTATCTCTCCAAGAAATTAAATATGTTATACATATTCTAATCCACTAAACAATTACATGACTTAAGAGTTTATTTCAAGAAAACACTCAAGGTAGTGGCTTAAATATAAGGATAATTCATCACAGTTTTATCACCAATTAAAGACTTCTAAATGCACATTCCATGGCACAATAAAATAAAAATGTACATATGCATCAGCATGTAGACAATATATCATTATTTATTAAAAACAAACAACATATAAAGCTCCATGACAGCTAAAGATTCTGGAATCTGTGACACTTCATAAAGGGCCCTGATTACACAGTACTTCAGAATCTCTAATTCTAAGACAACACGATGAGGAATACGCCCTAGAAGTCAACTCCTCCATCCTTCTGACTAGCACTTTCCAAACAAAATAATCACATGATAACATTACTCTCATTCTGACTTTAAATGTGTTAAACTTTTTGAAGAAGATAAAACACCACTCTGACAGAGACCTTTAAAACAGAGAAAATGTTAATGAATGTCCTTTCACAACTCATGTCCTTCCTGAATATTTTGAGAGAAAATGTACTTAGCAAGGGCAGTATAAAACTATGTTTTGGGCAACACTTAGCAAATAACTGATGCTTACTAAAATAGCAGACCTTCGTTTGCTATAATTCATCAGTAAATGAATTAACCTAGAGCTGTCATTTATTTGATCTCTGACCTACTGTGGAACATCTTTTCCAAACACCATCTCCCCAATCCCTAGCTCTCACAGCTCTACAACTAAAGCACCCACCACCCCCTCAATAGCTTTAAAATTTGTTAAAACTGAAACAGTCACAACTGCATTTATATTTAACTCATTATGGCAGAGGGGATGATGTGGTTTGTCATTTCTCTCCCTTATCTCTCTCTACTCATTCTCTGTCTCCATCCCTACAATAATATCTAAATCCAAGCCACCAGGTCAAGTGGCAACATTTAAGCAGCAAACATAGCATAGAACCGTTAGTATATGCTTCATCATACTATTCAACCATTACAATTTCCAAGAAAATACTAAATGGTATGCTTTAAAGGAGTAAACACACATTTTTGTTATTTAATTCAAACTAAAATTAGTTGTTATCAGATTATTATTAAAAAAGGTTTATATTTTTCAAACAACTAAAATTAGATCATTTCAGTATGCAAAAGACATTATGTACCAAATAATGCAGTAAATTTAACACTAAAAGCCTCCAGCAGGGAAGGCATTATTCACAACTATCTTTCTTTACATAATCTTTTCCCAGAGTTTTAAAGGCCTCTTTAGCATACTCTGCTGCATCAACGCAGTGATTACCAGGACACCAAAGTGAGTTGAATAGAAGGCAAGGAGCTGAAGGTACGTGACATTCCTCATTAGTAAATCATGATTCAGAAAGTAGACACAACTGGTTTCTAAGTCAACTAAAGAAAAATAAATGAAAAACAAAAAAAACCACACAAAATTTTGATACCTGGAAACAGTTCCTTCCCACTATCACAGCAGCATGAACCACGCTAAGAAGCATATTTCTAGGGAGTCCTGTTGGAGGAGCAGAGCTAACAAATGCATAATGGAGGAATTGCTGGAATTCAGATCACTCTCTCCCTCTCTTTAGGTCCCCTATTTCATTGCATATCTCCCCCTAACCTCAAACTTCAACCTGAGGCACCAGTAAATAGCTAATCTACCTATAACAGTCTATACTAAGCAGATAAGATGGTCATTCTGCAAAAAGAAAAATTTGCTTCTGTGACCATATTTCCTGATTTATGACTTCAAGTCTTCTTTGAAAGGGGTTATGTATAGGTAACACACAGATAACAAATAAACACATGTCCAGTTTCTACTCCAGTCCTGTAACAGGATAAGAAAGTAAAAGAAATAGGTATTTATTACCCTGAATCCATCGGTATTCTAAACACACTTCCCAAAGGTGACAGATATAAACCATAGAGCTGGACTACTGGGGCATCCAGAGAAGGTTCCCAGGCATCAATTTTTTTCTTAACCTGGATGAAATCTTTTTTCTCCATGCCACTTCCCATCTTCCCCCCAAAACACTCCTTTTTTTGTGGTGTGTGTGTGTGTGTGTGTTTGTGTGTGTGTCCAGTACATTAACCAATTTTTTCATTCTCATAAATGCTTGCACAAGAGAATTTAAGTGTAATTTTTTAAAAAAGATGAAATCTTAGCAAGCCAAGATTAATCATAGTTCAGTGACTTGTTGAAAACAAAGCTTTCATTGAATATGACCGGTAAAGTTGTTATCTTTGCCCTAAAAAAGTCTATATTTCAAGAGTTATGAAAGGACATTATTCAAAAGAGAACAGCTACCTCTTAGGATATAATCATCTGTTGGATTCATGCCAGCAGCTGGTCAACAAGTAGCAGGCATTTGGTTTTATTTTTTAGCGATTAAAATTTTTACAAGATTGCGCTTTAAATCATAAGACCAACCCATCATTACTTAAAGGGGGAAAAAAATCAGACCCAATATCTCTTTTCTAGGAAAAATTAATATTTATGGAAATCTAAGCCCTATTATACAGTCACCTTCTAAATTATGAGTACTTAAAATAACTCCTTTCCTTATATTACCAGTTTTCTCTAATATCACTGCCTGCTGCTCTTTTTTCTCACTACTTAGCATTTCATGGCAGCTTTTGAAGGGCAACTAAGCTGTGCTGGGCCGACAGTGTCCCCTGATGGTTTTCATATGAAACTGTCTGACCCAGGGTTTCTTCTCTGCAAGAATTCTGCATGCTCATTTACAAGTTCCAGCTCAGATGTCTTTAGCACTCCTTATACACACATTATCTTTTAACACCTCCCACTCCCTCTAACTCAGTGATCGTCAAGGTGGAGAGCATAAGGAAAGAAGATGTGAAGTTAGGGAAACATTTAGAAACTGGATAAGGAGCAACTTTTCAAAATATTAAACATCCCTCCCCAGAGATTCCATTACATCCTTTTTAGCCAGACATCATCTTGCCGTGTTTTTTGAAAATTACCATGTGTCAAAACAAATAGAGGTTACTCATGGGAAAATCCTCAAAAATGCAAAACCAGAAAACCTGAAACTGATCTTGGGTCATGGGCAGATCTAGCCCTCTTTATTTTCCTTTATCTTCTCTAATAATAAGATTTACCTCATTAATACCATAGCCCCTGAAGTTGTCCTAAAATTGAGGTACATGAATTTTCAACCTTCTTTTTGTTGTCCATCAGTGTTTTGCATTCTGTTGTAGACAAACCACTTATATCTATCTTTATGCCTCCCCTCAAAAAGGGTCCACTTTCTTATTACAGTATTTTTCACTAAAAATAATCAAGGATGAAAAAGTAGTCATTGGTAGCTGGAGATCCAGCTTGAGGGTTAAAGAAATCTCCTCTGGGAATCAGACATGTTTAGAAAAATCGGGTGACTCTGGGGTTAAAGTCACCCAAATTTCTTTGTAGGAGGAATCTCTATATCTCTAGGGGAAGTACTTTCCATAAAGGAAAAGAAAGATAGGCAAAAGAGTTTGCTCCAGTCTCCATCACCTGATTCTGAAGGAGGGGTGATTCTGCTTTTTGAATGGAGCCAGTCACTTAGATTTGTGGTCCCCTACCACCACCATTACCCCCACTGATTCCTATCTGAGTCATAAGGAAAAAAGCAGGCTTGTAAAAAGAACTGAAAGGAGTACTTTTCATAAAAAAAAAAAAAAAACTTCTGTAAGACATTAAGGAAAATGGTATTCCTGCTATAGTGACTACCTTGTGTGAAATGCATACCAAGACCTCCAGACAATATATCTCAGTTACAGTACAGGCAGTTTCTCACAATACTTTAACCACATTAAAAGCATCCAAAAACCAGAAGATGAATATTGGCATCTTCAAGATGCTCATTCACCCAGCCCCAAGCAGGACACATCAGTAGATGATGTGCTTCACTTATTCAGTCACAGACATGACCTCTGAGTTGCTAAGTTCACCATGAGTCCATGCGAGTGACCCTTTAGGCCCAAGCAGGGCCTCCCAGAAATAACAGAGTATGACTTTGAGAGGTCATTAGCTGAGACTAATGACCAGAACATATGGATTATACTAACATATGAATATCTGGAAAAGTTTCCTTGGAATATAAGTATTTTTTTTATATTTTTTTCAGTCTGCAAGTAAATGATATACATATAATTTCTGCTCAAACATCTTCAAGAATATTAAGATTAAATCACTTAATGACAAGAACTTGGTCACAATTTGCCATTTTCTCCAAATCTTTCTTAAGTAGAAAATGAACCATTTAAATCTATACTTCCCCCCCCCTTTTATTCTCTTTCAACAATATAAATAGAGAGTTAATATACCGAGTACATTAGCAGTACACTGAAGAATTCCTGAGACATCTTCAATTTCTTCTTTGTTGGAATGGTCTGCATAGGAGCATCTGTTAGAGATATTGTGGAAATTCTTTTCTGTATCCCTATAACTAAGAAGAAAATAAAATTAGCATACAGAGAAAATTGTGAAAGAATCTGCAAATGCACTTATGTACACACAAACAAACACACACGGTCTACACTTTCAGGTTAATCACATTTTAAAATAACTGAACATTTAGACATAATTCTGGCATAACCCACCATTTCCACCATGGTTAGCAGTGTTGACTTAGAACTGGAGGGAATCATTTAATGAGAAAACTGATTATGAAAAAAAATAGATGGGGAGAACCAACATACATCAGCTTTGTATAACTATTATATTCTCCATGAGTACTTGTTTGCTGTTGGTAATCTTCCGGCAAAGAAGTTGCCTAGAAAAAGAAATACTAGCAGTACTAATTTGATGCATTGGAATGCTGCTATTTTGAAACTACACACACTGTAGACCCCATCGCAGTGCAGAAGAGAGCAGTATGGTGTATGGATAACAAACAAATAAATAAACATAGCATTCAGAACCTGGAAGAATTTGAGTCAGAATCTTACCATTTTCTATCTGGCAAGATAGATATTGAGCAAGTCACCTAATCTCTATTACTGTACCTTTCCTCCCTCAAATCATGAAGAGACTCCTGGAGATCCTATGAGGACTAAATAACATGATGCCAGTGCATCTGAATGTTGGCTGGGACTCATCCAGCTGCCTCTGAATGAGAGTTAAAGCATCAAAGCTGAGGCGAGTGGAGGCCAAATGCTCTCACATTCCCAAAAAGTAGCCAAGAAGATCAGAATACTTCTCCAGGATTTAAGAGATGGATAAATAGCCACTGCCACTGTCACCCCACCACTGATTCACAAAAGAAAAGGAATAGAAAGAACTCCTCCACCCCCCTCCAAAAAAAAAAAATCGGAAGAGCGAGTTGCTGGGTCAAGGAGAGCGTGTGATTGCACCTTTCCCCTCCCCTCTGAGACAGGAGAAAAGAGCGTACCCCTGCAGAAGCCCAGTCGGGGACAGGGTAGAGATCAGACGGTGGGTATCTCATTCCCCAGTGAACATCTGCTGAGGCAGGGGATTTCCTGATCATCCTCCCAAGCCTGACTGAGTAGAAGAAGATTCTGGAGAGACTCGTTGACAAGAAAAAGAAATAAAACAAATTTGGAAGCAACCTTCAGGCCCACCATTTTGCAAGTAAACAGGAGCTTCCTGTAAGTTAGGGAGATGCCACTGAAGAGAGGAGAGCTGAGTTATCCAGTCATCCTGCTGCTTTCCCAGGCCAGGGCTGGGATCCCACCAGCAAGACTGTGGAGTACAGTCCTCAGAGGCAGGAGCTGGGGCATGTGAAACAGTTGGGAGGGATGGAGCCCACACATACATTTCACTGAGGGCCTCATAGCCAGGACACAGTTGTTATGACCATTAGTGAATTCACAGAGGTTTCTGCCATTCTCCATTTCACTCATACTTGATACAACACATCAGAAAGGAGTGACTTTGAGAGAAGTGAACATTCACATCAGACCCTCTCAGCACTACACCCCAAATTCTTCAGGCCAAGGTCTGGCCCAAGCAGGAAGAGGGAGAAAAGAGGTAGCCAGGACATCAGACTGGAGATTTAAACTGGCCTGCCATGGACTTTATAATCCTTAAAAATTACTTAGAATACAAAGTAATCTACCCAAACAAGTACCAAAGGATTCATCCTAGAATGCTTGAAGTTTTGAAGTGAATGTTGGAGAAAAAAAAAAATGGTTTCATGTTTGTAACCCCAACCTGCTGAGATTAGACTCTAACGAACCATTTAGACAAAATGCTTAGTACAGTTTCTAGAATACAGGAGTCACTCAATGAGAGGTGGATTAAGGAGCACAGATGTTAAACACACCCACAGCATTAGTTTTAAATCAAGTTCAATCACTTTTATTGAGTGACTTTGGGCAAATAACTTTTTCACTCACCCTCAATTTCCTCATCTGTAAAATGAGCATGATACAATGAGTCTGTGAAATATGTGGTTAGGATTAAATAGCAGATGTAAAGTGCCCAGAATGTTGCCTCAAACAGTAAGTAATAGATAGTACCTATTGTCTAACTTGCTGTTTTTATTCAAAAAGATATAGTTATTCTTTGTAAATATATGAAAAATAAATTAGAACATATTTTAGGTACAATAATTTACAACCACAAAATCTGACCATGAAAGCATAAGAAATGTATTTGAAGTTTGTTTCCCAGAATAACCAGGGCTCACCCACTCTGACTTCTAACACACTACTGAAATTATTCTGGCTTAATCTCCTTTCAAGTGTCAAAAGAAAAATAGACCAGAAGGTTAGCTGTGTAAAACCAGCATAGGACCCACAATGATAACAGGAGTAATACAGTTTAATTTTAGATGGCTATAGGAAATGGTGTCATCCAACTAATATGAGGCTGGCCACAGGCCAGGTGGTATTAACAATGCGTATGCTGCTAAATGTATAAAATGAATGTCATGATTCTGAATACATATTCCCTTAAGCTTTATTGTTTAAAATGCAGACTGAATGGACAACAGATCTCAGGAATATTGACTACCATTTGTTTTCCATGATAGTTTTCTAAAAAAATCTCTGCTTTGTTGACCCTGCCACAGTAACCCATTGTCTGACCTCAGACCAAAGGGAGTCATACAGTATAAGAATAAGTTATAGAAGTTGGGTCAGGCACTCATGAGTCAGAAAATTTAGGTCAAAAGAATCTAAAGCAAAAGGAATTTGTAAGAAGAAAGTCATTGCTGGAACATGAACTGGGCATGTCTACTTCCTAATGCTAAACAATGGATTCCCAACCTTGAAAGGCCCAAGGAAGATGGGAAAGGACAGCAAGAGGATAAAGGGAAAGATAATAAATAAAAACTGAAATGCAAAAATACGAAAAGAAAAAGAGTTAAATGCTAATAGAGGTAACAATAACTCAGCGGAGGCCTTGATGACCTTTGCCTCAGGGCACTGTAGTAACTACATGATTATATGATTTCACATAGTATTAACATACATATTCCATAAACTTCACCCTGATCCCATTGTTATTCATATTTTTCAAGGGAGAAAACTAAGGCCCAGGAATTTCAAGTAATTTTCCCAAGGTTATTCAATAGCAGAATGTGACTTTAAGTCTAGTAAAAGTTATCTGTCTACCTCCAAAGCACAGTTGCTCCCCAACAAAGACCCACAGAGGGAAGAAAAGGCACAAGAAAATGGCAAGAAGGACATTAGGGAAAAATGCCATCATAAACAGGTATTCCTCTTAATATCTAAAATATTCCTCTTAATTCCTAAACTGAATCTTGCCAGTCTTCTACCAATCCCTTCTGTGTCTCACTGTGCTATCTATCTCACATAGCCCCAACAGCTCACCCATTCCATAGAAACATGAGTTAAAAAGAAAATAACATAAAGATATTCACCACCCTCTCTCTGATTTTGTATTGAGGAAAGAAGACTGCTACACAGACAAGAAGCTCTCCAAGTCAACATTAACGTGTAGAGTTCATAAAGCAATCAGAGTTTACCACAAAGTCAATCTGGCAGAATATTAAGCATAAATGGGAACTGGGCAAATGAATTGACATAATTTATGCCACATACAAAAGGGCCCAGGATACTAAAATCATAAATTTTACAACCATAATGCATATTGGAGGTTATTTGAACCCCTCGCTTTGTACCCACTTCTCATGCATAATTAACTCTTTTATTCACTATGCTCCTAAAAACTCTGTACAGGTCCATACCTCTAGCATGTTATTTATTGATTTATTCACTCCCCCTCCAAGAAGCTCTTGGCCCCTCCTACAAGCTTATATAGAAGCATGTAGGTAGAATTAACACATAAATAAGAAAATAAACAAGATAATATCAGCTGATGATAAGCACTGTGAAAAGAAATTATAGAAGGTAGTATAAGAGAAAATGATTGCAGTTGGAGAATGAAGTGGGGCTAGAGGCCTCCTTTTCCTTGGGTGCTCAGGACAGATCTTTTGAATGGATAACCTTTGTTCAGAGACCTGAATGCACAAAAGAAATAAACCATGTAAACATCTGAGTACAGAGCATTCCAAGAAAATGGAACATTACGTGCCAAGCCCTTGAGGCTAGGTGTGGTATAGTTGAGGAACCAACAAAAAGTCAAATTGGAGAGAAAAAAAGGAAAGGGGCAATAAACAAGAAATGAGAAGCATAAACAGGGGTCACATCACAGAAAGAATAGAACTATACCCTATCAAAATAAATCATTATATGATTTATAGTAGGTGTTTCAAAGTGTGATCCCTGGACCAGCAGCTCCAGTATTACCTGGAACTTGAGACCTCCCCAGATCTACAAAATCAGAAACTCTGCAGGTGAATGTGATAGTTTAATCTTTGCTGTCATTCTGACTGTATTGAGACATGCCTGGAAAATTTAGTCTGGCACACTCCACATTGTCATATGGGTCAGCAAACTTCATGGGAAAGGCCTTTCTTGAACATGGGCAGCACCACCCAATGGCTGGGAGCCCAGATGGAACAAAAGGTGGAAAAAGAAGGAAGTTAGAACATACGTGCATGCTTAACTCTTAAACCACTGAGATTTTTACTGTTGTCATTGCCCACAAACATTAAGTCCCAGGTTCTTCAGCCTTCAAAACCAAACTTGCACCAGTAACTCTTGAGGGAGCTTCTAGGTCTTCAATCAAACTGGGGCTACATCATTGGTTCCTCTTCTTCTGAGGCTTCCAGCTTCTTGGACCAAGCAGCTACTTGTTTTCCCAAGAACCAGCCTCACAATCAAATCATTCAGCCTCTGATCTCACACACACACACACACACACACACACACACACACACGCACATATAAAACATATATTCTACTGGTTTTATGTCTCTGAAAAGCTCAAATATAATAGGTCCAGAAAACAGCATTTTAACAAGACTGCAAGGTACCACTGTTGCACATTAACATTTGAGAACTCGTGGTTTCAAGGAAGAAAGTAGCATGATCTAATGTTTTAATTACTTTACCGTGGTGAGAACTCAGTATTGGGGGACGGTAGAAGCAAGAAAACTAGATCAGAATCTCTCAGTGAGAGATGATGATGGCAGTAGAAATGAAGAAAAGATTTATCACACAGCATGAATAAATTATTTTAGCACTCATTTGCCCAACGTAAGTGATCTCTATGAATAAATAAATGAATGAGTGAATGGATAGATTAAAGAGTAGGATAAATGTTTAAAGATATAGTGGCTGGCACAGAGAGGTTATCTTACTCCCTAAGAACACACTCCCTCATCTACTCCCTCCCAATCCTCCATCTGTAATCTTTGAACAGCTGCTCCTTGAATTCAAGTCTAGGTCTTAGGAGACAAAAAAAGCCTCACAGAGTTTCTATGGGCAACCAGCATAATAATTCAAGGAACAAGATACACTATCCCAGAGCTCTGAAAAATAAAGCAGCTCTAAGGTAGAGTTTTGAGGACAGGAAAGGGAGGATGGAAAGGTCAATGATTGGAAGCTAAATTAAGAACTTAAAAAGAGAAGGGCTAACTCCTACCCTCTTATCCACCCTGATTCAGCACCACAATTCAAGGCACCTAAGCTGAGCTACTTCAAGACAAGCCTTAGGAAATCCCCGCCTCAGAAATTTAAAAAGCATCTCCTTCTCACCCATAACTCTCCCAAAATATGTAAAATAATGCTTGTCATTACTTATTCTCCATTGCCTCAAATCCCCTTAACTGTAAGAAAAACATTCCTTTTCACAGTTAGAGATAAAAAGCCTTAAATTGTGTTTTCTTAAGAATAACAACACAAAGGTGTGAACACACTTTAGTCCAAGTGTGAGTGATATTAGCTGCTCTCTTTTTTCAGCTTTGAAGTGAGAAATAGAAAGCAGAAAAGTGGAGTCTAAAAGGCAAAGGAGTGAATTGGGGACAGAAACCACATGATAAGGAACAGGGAAGAAGGGAAGACAAAGTTAAGAAAGGCAAGTGTGACAAAATTGCTGCCAGCTAGCCCTGCCTGTGTCCATGGCAGAGGCAGACAGCAGAAGTGCTTCACATGCTGAATGTCAGCCACACCCAATGGAGTATGACAACAGGCCTATTTGGATCAAGCTGAACATCAAAACCAACCTCTAACAAATTCTCTTTATTCTGTATATTGTATCTGCAATAAACAGAAGTAGGAAAAGACCAGTTAGGCAATGAACAAGGATACCACAGACCACATCTGTCTAGAGAGGAGAGTTGAGGCAGTTAGTTAAAAGAGAACGCCATCCTACTGATGGAAAGAAAAATGTTCTGCTGATTATTGCAATACATATCTATTCTATCTTAAGAATGCCATTCCGATTTGCCTTGAAGCCATAGTTGAGTTCAAAAGTGAGGATATCTTCGTTATTTAGTTTCAGAACAGAGAGAACAGTCATCATTCCAGAAACTAATTTGGGTTTGATAATTGGCATTATCATAAAAATATTAATAATAAATGTAAGAGCAAACTAGTATGTAGGGGTGACCACATACAAGAAACTATTCTAAATATACTAAATATAATTAAATATAATTTATTAAATATAATTAAATATAATTATATTAAATATAATTTAATCATACACCATACTTTGAAAGTAGCAAGCTCAATGAGAGTATTGTTTTATTTTGGAAGGTGTAGGGAAAGATTAATTTGACATTCTTTAGCTCATTAGGATAAACCATTTGAAATCACTAATGGCCTCAAACTAAAAGCCATCTCATGAGTTTAAATAATGTTTTTCCTAGTACTGCACTCTTGAGGATTAGTACGACAAAGCTTCAAAGCAATTCCCTTTGAAATGACAATTAACATAATCATTGAGCACTTAAAAGTACATGGTATTGTACCAGGTACTGAAATTATCTTTCAGTTCACGTTCTTTCCTTCTGTTTTGTTTTTTAAAAAACTTACAATACAACAAAATGGCCAAAAATATGTACTTATTCCTATTTACAATGACCATTAGCCATAATGTAAAATGATCCCTGATATTTTAAGAAGTAACAGGTTTTGAATCGTGACTTCTTAAAAGTTCTTAAAAATCTTACAAAGAAAAAATCACTATAACATATAGAGAATACTAACAAGATGATTTAAAAATATACATTGCCTCTAATGTCAATGAATTTTAAAAGCTAGAGTGAAAAAAGAAAGTAAATTTAGGCTTTTGTCAAGCAATTGCCTTCTGTCAACTGAATCAAATCAAAGGTGTACTTGATGCTCATTTGGAATTTTCTATTCAGAAAATACTTTCATTGAAATTATCTCATTTCATTATGACATCTGAACCTTGATTTAGTTATCATTATCATCATCACATTTTACAAAAGAGATAAAGTTATTAAAAGTTCTAAGTGCTGAAGAGACCTTAAATTCCTACCTTTTGATATCAAATCTTACTTCGCACCGTATCATAAGCTATTTGAGAAATAGGAAATAATTCAGATAAATTTGTAGCAAGTGACTCTAGCTAAACCAATACCTCTCACTGATGTGTTTTAAGCTTACAGGGATTTTGATTAAACTCTACCTAAAGATTCTAACATCTCATTCAAAGCCTCCTAGTTGGTATCAACAAATCTTACCACAGTAATAAGGCACAATTACAAGATTCAATCGTGGAATGAGAGGGTAAGAACACAAGAAGGACCAAAAGGAAAGGAAAGCAATGACAAAAATGGAATATCATGTAAAAGAATTAAATACAAATTAACCAAAGGAAATCAAGGGACCCTCATCAGTCCCTACCTCACACTTTGAGACCATAACCACTGTGAGATAAGGCTGACCTGGGTAACAAAATAACCACATGTTCAACAACCGTGTTTGAGTAATTACCTTAATTTGTCCCCATTAATGACCAAAATTCATTTTTACTCACCCAATAACTTGATGTTCATAATACTGCAACGTCCTCTTGAGAGTTTGCTGTATCGTCTGAGGCTACAGGATAATAATAACAACAAAAATACATTATCAGCAAATAGTGTCATTCCCGTTCTAAGTATTCTAGGCAAAAAATGCAGCTTCTAATTTATCTCACAAGAGTTTTCACTTTACAATATGAACACATTTTGCATTAGGCCATATATTTTCCCTGCAGAAACTAATGAGGCATTCAGCAATTACCCCACATTTCCCAATTTCAAGTATGATAGTATTTTCTAGGCACATTTTGTCCTCAATCTTTTTTTTTTTTTTTTTTAAACCGGCAATGAAGTTCAGCAACATATTCATGGGCTGCCTACAATCAATGGAGACCTTGGGAGCAGTGGGAGGCTGTATTACTGAAACCCAGCTCACAGTTCTTCCTGCCCAGCTTATATATCTGCATGAGGTAATGACCAACCAAACTGAAAGGACACATCTTAACATTTTATGCTTTAACAAGACTTTCAAGAATGGTGTAGCTAGCTGCAATAAATTGAGTTATACAGTCCGCTTTATAACAAGAGATATTTTTAAAATTAGGTGATCTTTCTTTTTTTCCCCATTAGTTGTACATCTGAGGAGACTAATAGGAAGGCTAGGGAAGGATGGGAAGCAGGTGGTCCAGAGCCCTACAGACATCACTTCAAGTAGCAGACAGCCTGACTTACTCAGTGTCCCAAGAGATTTCAAGCAAGGGTTCTTTCTGGAGCTTCCTACAAGGGCCACAATGACTATGGACAAAAAAATGGGGTCTGCAGCAAATATATAAGCAGCTCATGACTGAATTTTATAATCCTCTCCTCCCCAGGACAGCTGAAGATAAGAGTTATTAAATTCTAGATCAAGAAATTATTCTCTGACTTATTTAGGCTACGGGGCCTGAACTTGGAGTTTCAGACTTAGGGAACTATGATGAATACACTCAAATAGCCCAGAAAATAGATTCTATTAAGAAGGTATAATAAAAAGAGCTAAATTCTCAGCATCAAGAGTAAGCTTTTTAAATAATAAATATCTGTATTCAATCAAGCAGGGAAAAAAGCCATCAAATCATTGATCCATTATATAACACAGAACCTTTGAGATACAAGGCAGAACCCTAATTTGGTCATCTCTCGGGGTGCTGCTAATTAACTGCACAAACCAAGTACCTATAAAAAGGTAATCTGTAGAACAGATCCAGCATGGTTGTAGTACCTAAGAAAGAATTAATAAATATCAATGTTTAATCCCTACTCCTTCAAAGTAAGTGGCTGTCTTAAAGATATAAATCAAAAGAGACTACAGAGGTCTATGTCAATTTTCACTTGGACCCTCTTCATGTTCATCCCTTCATAAAACATGCAGAATAGGTGTGACAGTCTCCCTAACACTCATCAAACCTGTAACCTCCTCCTTGGCAGGAAATGGTTATTTTAAAGTCAGAAGAAAGAGAGCTTAAGTTAAACCAGGGGCATCCACTGAGACCTATTCTACACTACCACATAGAAAGACCCTTTCACAGTGTGAATCTAAGGCCTCAGACATACTCTTCACGTTAGCCAAGAAAATTCACAAATTAATTTTAGGAAAAATCAGTATCTGAGCATTCAAAAGAAAGGTACGGAGCAACTTCTTTCAGCAGCTATTTTCCATTTATACTGGGTTAAAAAGATGATCTCAAAAGGATACAGATGTTTCTACTCATCAGGATAGAATCAAAGCAGAATAAATGCAATGCACCTAGCAAAGAAAAATCATCCCTGAGCCAAGAATCAGTGGAGTGGCTGAGAAATCTAAAGAGAATGAAGCAGATGCAGTGGTTGTAGTACACAAGAAAAGTATGCTGAACAACCCAACCCATGGCCAGCCTGAACCAAATCATTATCAGTCACTGGCTCAGCACCCCTGGGATCTGGGCCTCTTGCACTGGGTTGGCAGTTTCTAAGCTAAGATAACTTTCCCTTTGGCAACATGCCCCAAAAGCAGTGAATATCCACAGAGGGATTATCCTTCCAATAACCTCTAGTCACAAAACATGGAACAGAAAGCAGAAAGTAGACTGCACAGGGCCAATTAAGACCAGAATGACCTCATTTGTACAAAAGGACAATTTTTTCCTATACTAGGAATTTCCCAATCATTAAAAAAGACATGTTTGTTAAAGAACTTAAGCCCTTTAAAAAGCTGATTTCTTTCTTGTGTGAAGCAATTACTTCCTCACTCAGTAGAAGTTAAATTTATAGTTTACAAATACATTAAAAGGCAATGCTTTCTGTGTACAACCTGCAAAACTTTAAGTTGGTAAAGCATATATGCACCTCCTCATTGTCACAGAAGCCAGTGGGCACATGCTAATGGCTCACACCACAGCACAGAGGCTGACTACACAGCATCTCCTGCAAGGCAGTACTGACCTCCACACAGTACCAACCCCTCAGAATGTCTCCACACCACAGGTTCACCTAAGTCTTCAGATTTTGACTGATCACCTCAAACCGTGGCCTGATTGGTGAGAGACGTCTTCGCATAATCTCAGGGTCTCTATGACCTGAATAAAAAGCATGGAATGAAGACCCACAATGGAACAAAGACTCCCACCATGGTGACTTCTGTCTTGAGAGTGACAGAGGCCATTTATTCAAGAAACCTTTACTAAGGCAAAGCTAATGGTGCAGGTCAAGGTACGTGTGGGAAAAGCTAGGGCTTTGCAGCCACACAGTCCTTCTATTCTCTCCTTCAAGAAATGCAGCTCCTTAGCTGTTTCCCTACCATCCAACCCTTGTCCAGTCACTATCCCATGCCCCTTATGTGTATCTACCCTTTCCTTTGAGAAGGAATTAAAAAGGTGATTTAGAAAAGCAGCTTTAAGGTCAAACTGGGTTAAAAAATCAAGCTCTATGACTTACCACCAGATGATCTCGGATAGTTTAAGATCCCTGAAATACATTTCTTATGTGCATATTTTTTAATTTTTTTTATTTTTACAGACTGCATATTATTTTTAAGGGAATTAATTGAAGTAAAGCAGTCTCTGGCATATAGTAAGTGCATAGTAAATGATAGTTGTCTCTGGCATATAGTAAGTGCATAGTAAATGATAGTTATGGCTATGCCAAGCAGGAAACCTCAAGACTCTCATGATCCAGTGGAGGAACACAAGGGTTAGGTCAGAAAATCCAACCAACAAGGTAGAATGTGAGGATCTTCATTATCAAAAAAACAAGTCAGCAGAGCCACCTCTGTTTCTAATAATGAAAAGTTGGTGCCAAGTACAGTCCACAAAGGAAAAAAGAAAAATAACAGCCTAATTTATAAATATTTCTAATGAAGCAGTAAGCTCAGCCCAAAGAGATAATGACATAAACAGAATTCTCAAAATTAAGATTGACGATAACTTGAAAGTCATGCCTATAAGAGGGAGGATCGTCTGAACACCATCCCTAAGTTTAAGACCCAGGTATTGCACTTTACAACTAATAAGAAACAATCCATGAATTATGAAATTTCCTTTCCTGGACACAAAGTATGTACCTCGGGAGGGCTGCAAATCCTAAAAATTTTAAAGCCCTGTGCAGGAGATTCCAAGAGACAGGGTGAAGAGAGAGACAGAACTGCGGTTAGTATCATAAAACGAAAATCAAAGAGGGCTGCGACATTTCTGTTTCCTCCAATATGTCCTCCCATTGTTCTAACTCAACACAAAGAAGCATGGGGAGAAGAGAGCTGCAAAAAGAAAGCAGTATTTTCTGGGGCTCAAACAGAGGGTACCCAGAAGCTTCCATCATATGACAAAAAGTCATCTTCATCCCTAGCCTCATGACCAGCATCACTGTGCTTGGTTAGCAGTGACTGACCCTACAGACTAAATGTTCTGCTCGTGAAAGGTCATGGGATCCAAACAGCCAGTCATCAAACAGTCCCAACAGAGCCAGATATGATCCCCGAAGAGTGGGAGGGAACAGTTTCCAGCAGCTGGCCCTGCAGGCTCAGACAGTCCTGCTGAGGCTCCCACACAGTCCCTGCTCTGGATATCCGTGCCAGATGGTGCGGGGATCAAGCAGAAGGCAGAATCGAGGTGTGTGTGTGTGTGTGTGTGTGTGTGTGTGTGTGCGCGCACATTCACACATACACAGCATGAAGCACAGTTGTCTGTACAAAGTGCATGTTCATCTCATTAGAGATGAAATAAGAGGCTCAGGGAAGTTGAGCAAGTGCTAGGTGATCACACAGCCTTAGGTGAATAAGTCCCTGCAAAGCCAGGACTGGCTTCACAGCATGTCTTCTTTTCACCAGATGCCCTTGAGAATCCCTCTCATCTCTCACATACTGTGACTCTACATTCTTATTTGATGTACACAGCCCTTCATCATGCCAAGAAAGAAAAAAAGAACAGATAACTGGAAAATAAACTTCTTCACTTCTGTTTAGTAACACACACACAAGATTAGATTTAATGAAACCTATAAAGATGTTTCCTAGCCTAAAAAAAACACTCATTGATAGCTGTATTATTGTATTTATTTAAATATGATAAAATTATCTATTGATGAAACTAAACGATACAGGTACATATTGAATTATTATCACTCTAAGTCAGTGGTTTTCAGCTGCACATTACCAATTGCCTCTGATGTGTGGTCAGGATTGAGACATTTCATTGAAGACATAAGCATGATAAACCAGACCAATACTCCATAAACCTTATCTGAATAAGTCAGTGGTAATGAGAGCAGTTTCTTTGTTCAAATATCAAGACAAATAAGCTTCTGAGAGATGCTTGCTCATAATTGCTAAATTCTAACATAGTCCCAGTTAGCTGTCACTAATAGCTTATAATCAAATATGAATTCATTAGACAAACAAAGAATTATATTGCTTGAAGCATAAATATAGGATTTTTTTCATTTCTGAGTAATTCACTCTCATGCACATAAGTCAGCATTCAGTTTTGTGCTGGCATGCGTATAAAAACATAACAGCTATTACAATTATTGTACTTTATTCCTGGCACCACTTTAAGCCCCTTCCATATATTCTACTCATTTGACCTTCGCATCAACATTATGAGGTAAATGTTATTATTTTCCTCTTCATATGGATGAGAAAACTGAGACAAAGAAAATTTTAATTTTGCCCTTTGTTCCTAAAAAGAAACAATTCAGTGAAATAGACTAGTGTTACCACCATTTGAATGAAAAAATAACCAAAATAAGAAAGAGAAAGTAATCTGCTCAACATAACGTGACTAATAATCAAAGAAACCATCCTTCCTAGAGAGAGCAGTTTCTCCCCCCACGAAACTCTCTTCAATACGAGAACATCGTTTAATGTTAACACAAAATTAAATAATCACAAGTAGTCAAACCAATTGATTGTTTCTTGAAAACATATAACATTCTTTAAATCAAACCTATACTAACAGGAAGGTCAAGGGGCAAAATTATGAAGTAGGTCTTAACCTTAAATGCACTTCCATGTTCCCTTCCTTAGCTCTCTCTCACCCCCTGGCTCAATTCTAACCCAGTCTCTGTGCGCCCAGGATCTCTATGCTGCCTTCTGATAGGCCAAATCTCCACCACCACAAACTCCCAAAACTGGTACCACAAACATTCATTGCATATTGTCTTTCTTTCCCTCCACAAAATGTCAAATCCATTTTGTGCCCTCTTCTGAGAGTACTCAGAAAGAACCCTATCTTATTTTCTCAAAAACTCAACCCTCAGTCCTAAGGTAAATTGTGGTATATATACCTCCAATATATAACACAATCTGAACCCCTAGGGGTGAAACAGGCTTGCCCACGAAAGATAAGCTGGGGAGAGGAGAAAGAATCCATCTTATCCTCCGGATCTCAACCTGGAGATCACCACCTTCTCCACAACATTAGGGAAAATTATGCCAAATTCTGTAGTATCAGGAAATCAAAATGTCTTTATAACTATGCCTGTAGACATCAATGGATTAAATTATATAACTGCTACTGTGAATACAATAAATCAAAGTAATAAGTCATTTCAAACAACCCATTCACTTCTGAAAGAGACATAATTGTAGTAATCATTAACCTTGTTAAATATCCAGATATAATATCCTTTTCCCAGCCTGCAACTGAACTTACTACATATAAACAACAACCAAAAAATAGACTGCAAATTAAATATAGAACTTTGAGTCAGGACCTCTGTATTTCAAACCCAGCTGTGCTACTGACCTTTTTATAAAAATAGTCAAAATCTCTTCACCTGGGAGTAAGAAATCTTAGGGGAAAAAAAATGCCTCCATTTTCCCATATGAAAAATACTTATAAAAAGTTCATAGTTCTCAGGGTCATTTTTAAGTACAATATGACCTAGTGAAGCCCATGTAAACAGTGTCAGAACATATTGGTGATTAGATCACCTTCTCTGGTCTCACATTTTAGAAGTCTGACAACCTTACAAGAAAGCTAAAATACCATTTCAAGTGACACTAATTTAATTTCAACACCACTAATTTAATAAACAAAACTAGTAGTATAGATGATTAGTTGCAAAATGCGAAAGTAATAAATGTGCTAAAAGATAAACATAGAAAGTTAGAGATGCACTAAAATATAATTGGAAGTTCTTCCCACCCCTACTGGTTGAACATCTGCAAAATTTCACCCAATCTCTACTTCATTCTCTTCGTGAACCTGAGTATATACATGTGAGTGATCTTATCAGAGAGGAGGATAAGGGCTAACATTATGCTAACTGACCCAAAAGGACGATTCAAACTGATAACCTTTGTCTTATTAGAAGTATGTTCTAATTAGCAATGCACAATGACCATTACTGTTGTAATTATTGATTATAACTGAATATGCTTAACATATAATCAATATGATAATTAAATCTTCCTATACAAAGTCTGTTTGCTTTCTGTTTTCCTCTTTGTTATTTCAGTTAATGCCTTTCAAAAAAAGTAGACATTGAATTTTAATTTGATATAAGACCTAATGCCATCAATATTAATTTAAGCTGAAGACACTCCCTCCAAATGAGATACACACAAGTGGTCATTTATTTAACTCTTTTCCTACCTTCCTGAAGGATCACATTCATCCAGGAATGTCTGATGTCTTCAAAGAATTCCAGAGACTCATACCACCACCTCTGTTTTGCATAACACCTCACAGTTTACAGACCACTTTCTTTTCTTTCATCACAATAGCTATTCACAACAATTCTCTAAGTCTCAGATTTAATTATTCACATTTGACCGATGAAAACTGAAAATTCGAGAGGTGAAAGTGTTTGCCTCAGCTACAAAGGTGGAGGTCTCCTGTGCTCTTTCTCTCACAAACTGCTGCCTCCATCAGTAACTCATTTCACTTGGGTGATCATTAGGAAATGCTTCCACGAGTCAAGTGAAATTCCTTATTTCCATTTATTGTTTGTTTTTAATGGTTACGAAAATGATGTTATCAAGTCATTTTCCCACATTTTCAATGTTTCATAGTTATTTGAATAACTCTGTTATGATCACTACTTTCTTAGAAGGGAGATTTTAGGCAATACATGCTTTACTGGTCACCATCCTTTTTGGTTCTGTCTGAGTGAAAATACAAACCGAAACAAGATAGCATTGTTTCCACACACTGTCTCTGGAAAACAGATCATGCCATATCTAAAGCTTCTGGAGGCACATGGCTCCACACTTAACCATTAAGCCAAACAGAACCACACAAATGGCACAGGGCTGATGCCTTTCTGGTCTAAACAGTGTAACAGCAGCCAACAATGTGCAGGCTGCTGAGTGTTAGGCATGTCAACATGTTACATGCATCAAGTCATTTGATCCTAATAGTAAGCCTGTACGGGAGGAAAAAACATTTGCCCCAATGGTATATGTAAAATACTGAAATCTAGAGAGGCTTAAAAAAGATCAAAACTTGCCCAAAGTCACTTAGGTAATAAGTGTCTGAGTCAGAATGTAATCTGACTGCCTCCAAAACCCAAGCCTTTAACCATCACTAAGCTGAAATACATTGTTCTAACTTCACCAACGCAGAGAAAATTATAGCTGAAAGGAATTAATTCCAGGCTACGTTGTTATTTTGGATATGGCATTTATTTTTCTAAACCTCAATTTCCTTTTTCTTAATAAAATAGGGAATTCTGGGATAACTACTACACAGAGTTGTTATAAAATCAAACTATAATAACACTTCATTATACAGATATGTGTTGTATGATGGTTCTATGCATAAATCTCTTAATGATGAAGTAGCCAAAAAATTGTTAAATTGAACTAAACTGACCATGTCTAACATCTAGGATTGTTGCCAGGCATGCCTCACAGCCTAAAGATGCCAATTAGTAGATGCTGCAAAGCTAATTAGTGCCTTTCAACTCATGGGTACCCTACTAGATAGCAGTGGACTTCATACAAGGAAATAACTTGTAACCTCTTAAAACATCTTTGCAGTTTCCATTTGTATGTTTCCAAAGAATTCTCTATAATATTTCCAGTATTGGGGAGCTACAGTGAAATATTTTCCAACAAGATTCTGGGCATAAGGTAAGTAAAACATCTTACTATTATATTATAAAATTAACACATAAAATGAGAAGATGCATTGTCAACCCTGATTGCACTCACTTAAAAGATAATTTGTAAGTGGATGACAGAGAATTACCTCCGATCACTTGCCAGGATGTAACTCCATGAAAATATGCCACTGAGCAAGAGATATAACATCTCTAAAGGTGAACAACACAGAGAAGATCTGGAGGAGTAGGTGTACTTACAGAAGGCAACCCACAGGGAAAAGAAGGAAAAGGAAATTGCTTAAGAAGCATTTTATCTAAAGCTGCCTTGGGGCCTTTTGGCCCTCTGTCATACTAAAAAAGATTATTCCTAAATTAAGAAAAATTCTTCAACCACCATGACTAAAAGGGGAGTCTCGTGAACAAACTTGAACCATCGGGTCTCACTGACAAAGTCTCACCTTCAACAAGAAAGCTCCTTAAACTGAATTAAAGAATTTGGCATAAAATTGATTTTGCTTTGATTCTAAAAGGATTAAAGCAAATTTCTGATTATGACTTGGCTCCTTCTATTGACTGAACAGTAAGAAATGTGCTGACCATGAAGACTTTGAATAATGAGATTCATTTCACAGTTATTGCTCAATGTAAATAAGTAAATTGTCATTCAGATGCCAACCAAAGTGCCATGGGCATTTTGTTTAACCAGTCAGTGGTTGAGAGTCTAATTGCTTTAGGACACTAACAAGAGAATGTCCTTGGAGTTTAGAAGGCTCAGATAGTGAAACATCCAGACAACAGGCAGGATGGGTCCCCCCACAACCCACCCACCTCCACTGCTTCTACCTCTCTTGAAAAACTCAAGGAGGGGCTGAATATAATCAGATCTAATGGATCCAAATGGATGTGAAACCAGTTTACCAGCAGATGTTTGACAGATAATGACTGTGCATCATTAGTCTCTAGATTCCTAAGTTAGAGGTACAGAGTAATCACACTTTTTCTTGAGGGGAGGAGACACACAGGCAGAACACTAATACTGCATGACATGTAAAGTCTTACTTTTTTAGTTTCATTCTAAACTATTTAAGCACATTTTAAATCTACCTGTCATTCTATTACATAACTATTTTATTCCTTCTTCATTCCATCTAGTAAATTATTTAATTATGCCAAGACATGTGAATTACAGTTATACACAACTATATGCAGTGCACACAGTAAAATGTATATTATGATGTAACTATTTCTATGGTAATCATGACTTTATTCTTATCCATAAGTCAAACTTCAAGTGATGGCATAAGCTAAGCTGTTGGCAGTGAAGATGGCTTTTGTCAGTATGCTCATAGCTGCCTCACCCATGGGAGCCCTAAGCATACAAACATGACAGTGGACTACAAACTAGGTCAGCCTAGAAGCAGAGCCCCATGAAGAAAGAGCCCTTTAGCATTTCTAACACAGGACTGTCACACAGAACTAAAAAATTGGTAAGAGTAGTAAGGTTCAAGAAAAACCTCAGGAAATTGTGACCCAGTCCCTCCTGACCAAGTCATGAAGTAGGAGACATACGGGAGGTGACATGGAACAACACTGCATATCGCATATTAAAGGTGGAACTATTCATGGCCAGAGAAATGGCATGGTAGAAAGAGTTTTGGATCTGAATAGGAAAATGGGATGTTAAAATGTAAGTGGTTACTAGATCCTTAAGTTCGGGCAAGTTGTTATTTCTTTCTGAGCCTCAGTTTCCCATCCTTAAATTGATCCTAATAATCCTTGACCTGCCTACTTCATAATTTCCTGGGATAATGCATTTTTAAAGCATATTTAATAATTCTGAAGATGTTACTTAGGTGAGTGACCTTTCTGTATGGAAATTGTAGGTCAACACATCATGTATGCACTCACAGACTTGAGTAGGAAAATTCAAAAAGACAAAAGTGACATCACTAATGCTTTGTATTTCCAGGCATTAAAAAACAAATAGTACAATTGGTGAAAGCCCTGGATTTTCAATTCTCTCCAAAATCTGCTTACACTAAAGACTAATCAAAATAAGCTGTTTACTAAAAAATGACCAGCCTAATATGAACTGTTACAGAGGACATTAGAAGAAGAGCAAGAGACATGAAAACCAACTCATGTTAGAACCAAATTTTTAACTGTGTAGTATTACTAGTCATTTGTTTGTCTCATTAGCTTATGGGAAATTAGTAATTAGGAAAAGGAGATGATGAAAGGTGTGAGTAAGAAAAGGATATTGGGAACAGATGAGGAGAAATATTTTTGGCACACTATATTTTTTTTTTCAAATTCTTTCTACAATACTACATCAGTTTTAAATATCTCACCATGACATTCAGCTTCACAAATACCAAAAGTTGACCCATACAAGTTATATAAATAAGCATTTTATACACATTCACACCTAACAACAGGGAATTTAATGATATGATGCTACACCAATCACTAGTTCCCAGGTTCTAAAAATATTTGAATCCCTCTGCATACCTAGCATAGGGCTTATACTGTTATAACCCAGTGCAGAAGCATCTATAACTGGCACAACATATATTAATCCATACATTAGCCATATAAGTAGTAAAATCTCTGGAATCTCTAAGCATCATAAACCATAAGGACAACATGAGCCACATCTGGGCCCATGAATCTTATTTAAAAGCAACCTAAAATAGCAATAATTCTTTAAGGCAACAGAACATAGTTTTTGATCCAAAATGTAGAAGTCTAATGCCACATCATCAAAAGTACTATAAATTTATCATTATTTAGTTTTTAACAACCAATGTATCTGTGCTATTCCTTCAGACTAAGAACATTAAATAATTTACTGCAACTACAGAGATCTCCAGATCACTGGCTAAGAAGCTCTCAGAAGCACTACTACCATGTAGTCATTGTTACATGGCAGAACCTTCTGAGACCAGACATTGGATATCTGGAGAGTTATCTCCATTTCATGCATTCCTAAACTTCCCCCCAAAAAAACTTGTTTTCCACCCCTACACAGGGGCTTGAAATTAAGAAAGGTGATTTTCAATTAATTTAACATGAGAAGGTATTTAAAATGTGGACAGTCAAAATTTATCTGTTGGGATACTCATAGCAGACTTTTGTGGCATGAGGTTTTGATTTAGGAATTGAGAGAGAAAAAGAAAGATGGAAAGATGGGTGAGGAGAGACAGAGAGAAAGAGAGAGAGAGAGAGACTGAGAATAGAGACTAACAAAAATAAAACATCTCTACAGTTTTCTTCTTACCCTTAATCCATAATATATCAGAGGTTACACTGGTATAAAATACCAAGAAAGAAACTCGAATAGACTTTACTTTGATATACCTTTGCTTTCATTTCTATTAGTCACTCTGCAAGAGCAAAGTAATAAAGTTTGCTATTTTTGGTTTATGTTTTCAGGCAAACATCTTGATTTGATTTATAACTCACATAAAGTAGTTGAATACCTTATCTAATGGTCAAAAATTGTTGGTGATCTTATTTTTAGATCCATATTTTATAGTTATACAATGGTAATATTTTCTGTTGACTCATATTTGAAAGTGACTTGCTAGTACGTATTCTTTGAGAAAATTTTATGTTGTGGCAACTTGTGGTGAAACACTGTTTCTAACTGCATGCTAATGGAATTTGTTGATTTCTGTCATTAGAATCATCATTAATGTGATAGATTAAAGTGATACATTCCCTGTCGAAAATCAAAATACTTGGATATCTGTGTCAACTCAGTGTTTGAGATCTAAATCATCTGGATTTTTCTAAATTGTCAAGAAAGATAGTTCTGGGGGTATAGTTCAGTGTACTGGTCTACCATGTACAAGGCCCTGGAATCAAACCCCAGCACTGCAGTAGATCAATCAATAAGAGAGAGAGAGAGAGAGAGAGAGAGAATGTGTGTGTGTGTGTGTGTGTGTGTGTGTGTGTGTGTGTGTGTATACACATGAAGCTGGAGATACAGTTCAGTAGTAAAGCACTTGCTTAGCATGTACAAGGCCCTGTGTTTAATCCCCAGTATCTAAAAACAAAAAAAAAAAAAAAAAAAAAATGTAAAAGAAGAAAGAAGAAAAAAAAAAAAAAACATAGATTGATGGTGGAGAATTACTTTTACAACTTAATCATTTATTTCCTCCATCTTCCCCAATGCCCATCTCAAGAATGCAGCTAAATAAGGAAAGTGCCTAAATGCTTAGAAAATTAACATGCAACAGTCTCCTAGACCACAATTCACATTATCATTTGTAACAAACTACAGATGAATCTCATCCATTCTCTTTCAGTCACAAAGTTGGGTTGGTACTTTTCAAGCACACTTTTGGAAAAAGAACTTAATTCAGAATAAATGGATAGATTAGTTTTCTTTGAAATGTGTTTATAATGGCAATAAGTTAACACAAGAGAAAAAGGAAAGACTGTAGCTTGCAAACACTGTCAGATCCACAAAGTGTTTATTGATCTTTACATCAGGTGGAAACAATAAATCTCTCTTTCTAGGATACACACTAGAAACTCCCTCATATTTGTCTAAAGCTTCAAATAGAATTACAATAATCAGTAGCTAAGATTTGCTCTTACCCCCAGTCTCTGTTCCATTATGACACAATCTCATTATTCTCACTCCCTACAATAAATGCCTTTGGAGGCAGATTCTTTTGTTAAGGAAGTAAAAGGCATTTTCATTATTTTGGGCAAATTTTTAAAAGACACAATGAGAGTAATTATGGCCTCTCCAGATTTCTATTAAATGGTATTTTAGGCAGAGTCTCTTCCACACTGTATAATCAATACTGGTTAGACAGTTCCCAAGATACCCACATGTAGAGAAATACATAGGCCAGTATTCCCAATATGCTATTAAAATGAAACCAGATTTTTATGTGTAAGTACTATGACAAACAACCTATCAGAATCTCTGTATCCTTTCCTCTTTGAAAAGTAAACAAGCATCTTAAGCTAAAAAAGAAATGTTTGTTAAGGCAATATTCAATAATGAAGACATTGTTTGTACACAAGTTAAACCAATCACAAAGGAAAAAGTGAAATTGGAAGAAAGCTGGCAGACTCAGTGAGACCAGGCTCTGAGAGAATTTGGTCACAGACATTTAAATGAGATGCCTCTTTCTTTTGCTGAGACCTACAGAAGCCTACTGAATATGAAGAAGACTTGGCTCCTTGCTGGTACACCCCAGGTGATCCTCAAGTTTGCTCTTGGGGTAATATGAACGTTGCTTCCCAAAGTTCTTGCTTTCCCTTGAAAGGGAAACTACACAAGGAGAAGTCTGGACAAAAGATAAAATATTTCTGAATTTCATTCCTGAAATGTTTGCAACAGAATCACAAGGAAAAAAAAAAAATAGGGCAAGAGAAGATAGTATTTTTCCCATATAACGTAGACATCTCACAGTTCTGGCACAGAAAAGGTCAACAACAAATATCTGTTTAATTAAATAATGTTGAATTTTTAAAAAATATTGTTAGATCAAGTAGAAAAAATATATTCTTTCCTTCAAATACATAAGCTGACTAGTGGAGCAAATCATGCATATTCCAAGAAAACATAACACCCTTTTTTAGAATTCTGAAGATAACTAGAGCCATTGTTTTAGCCCATAGATCTTATTTTCTGACTCATGAAACAGCAAAGTCAAGATTGCGGAGTGGGCATATAGTAAATATGTAACAAAGAAATAAAAATGATATAACTTTTATATCATTTTTCATATTTGTATATTCTCTTCCATTTTGTTAATATCATTGATTTTATTTTTAAAGTATGTTTTTATTTATTACTTTGGTTCTTTTAACATTTGCATGGTAGTCAAAATGAATACATTCACTTTAAATGTATTCATTTAAAAATATTGATCAACTTCAACATGCCATTAGACATACACTTTGGCAATATGTAAAATAGACAAAAATCTTCAATTAATAAAAATTAAACAGAATTCACCCAGAAAAGGAAAGGGAGAGGGCCCAAAAGCCATACTTGATTGTATATATCCTATTTGACTTTATTTTACTTTCCAGACCACCTTTCAATTATATAAAATTTATTTGATATAATATCAAAATAAAGTCCTATTTTCTTGTCTCCTGATACCTCAAGAGTTCCAATAGTGACCTTTCCACTAGTATCAAAAAAAGCATCAAAAAGAGTTCTAACAGTGAACAAAGTTGTAGTGGACACAAAAAAAGAGTGTGTGTGGTTTCAGCTTTTTTAAGACTAAAAGGGAGAAAACTAATACAAATACAAACTTAAAAGCAGTTCCTTTCACATGGTGTTCAACTTATAACTTCAGAAGGATAAGAGAAAATCTGAATTTTAAAACTGATAAGACCATTCAAAAACTATAATGGAAGAGGATCATACAAATGAAAAACCATACCCTTTACTATTTACCTGTACGCTTTGCTATTTGAGTATAAAATTACTGAAGGATAAAGTAGTGACGTTTCAGACCTGATTTGACATCCCATGGTTAGTACAGCTCCAACCATTAAGATATACATAGAGAACTGTACCTGGCATGGCAAGTTAAATTTGATAGTTGCTAGACATACAAAATTACTGACCAATCACTGAATTATAGTGATACAATAAAGATAAGGCTGAAAATGAAATTTATACTAGTTGTAGATGAAACCAAACTCTGGCACTGTGCCATATTGCATTCCCTTGAGAACAGAGAAAGTTAGGTGTCCTCATCCTTGGGAAAGGAGTTCAAGAATGCCTCTAGAGCAACCCTATCCTTTCTCAAATCCCATCAATTTCGTCTGTCCCCAGCTTCCTCTATTACCTTCAAACATGAGTCTCCACCTCTTCAGTAAACTCTGACTTGGCCTCACAGACCCTTCTCTCCCCCACCCCTTTTTATTGTCACATGTGTTGGAGATGTGTGCCCTGATGTCCTCTGTTTGCCCATCATATACTCCCTCTTTAAATCTCCCTTAACAGCTTTCTATCTCAAATGCACGATCCACTTTTTTCTTCTAAATCCACTAGCAAACTCATTCACAGTGGGATTGAAAGTACTATCCTTAAATTTTCTTCATTGTTTTGCAAACATCAACCACTACCACCCTTGCATCCACCTGTTCCCCCAGCCATTTCACACCCTTCTAACACACATAAAAAAAAAATGCATTCTGCCAGGTTTTATATTATGCTTTGTTTTTGTATATTGCTTCCCAATTCTCTGCTGCTACTATTTTTCTCTTTCTCTTTCACTCAAAGAGCTTGTCAATTTTCAAGATATTAACTATCACCTCCAAAGTTGCTACCTTCAACCATGCGCTCCCATTCCAAGCTCCAATCCCAAATCTTCAATTCTCTGCTTACTGAACTGACTGACAAGGCGGTGTATTAAGGCTAGTGATTTAGTAATACCAAACTCTTAAAGAGCTCACAGTCCAGAGATAACCATTTTCATGTAAATTTAGAAAAACTAAATCCAAGGTTATTGTTATATTTCTTCCACATCCCACCTTCCCACTGCTACATTTTATACTTTAATTAATGCCATAACCATTCACAAACTAAATATCACATGTTGGGTTCCCAGGAAAGCAGACTCTAAAAAGGAGATCAGCATGCATGCAGGAAATTTATTAGGGAGTACTCTTGGCATCAACATCCATAAAAGAGCAGAGAAGAAAGCAGGATTAGACAGAAGGAAAGTTGAACTGTAATACAGTCTCAGTGGAGGCCTCAGTGACCCTACGTGGAGTTCTGACTTCAGAGCTGCCTGAATTGGGGCAAGGGAGCCAAGGCCTCTTACCATAGACTGATTAGTCACAGAAATGAAGCACGACCTTGAGCAAGGCCGCTTCTTCAACCCAGGCCCTACATATAAGGGCTGACAGCTGAGGTTTCACTTGCAGCTGTACTCCAGGTACCTAGGGAGTTAGTCCATCCCTAAAGGTGCACCTGTGCAGTGGAGGGAATATGTGATTTGGAGCTAGACCAGATTTTATCTTTATCTCCATCCATAATTAACTGTGATCATAGGCAGGTCTCTCAACTTCTCTGAATCTAAATTTTCTTATAATTTTGAGAAATCAATCATATATATTATGAAAATACTTCATAAATGCTAGGTTCATAATAGCTGTGTAATGCACACTAATCCTCCTTCTCTCATGCATACGGTACTTTTAAACTAGTTTCTTTCTTTTCCAAGTCCTAGGAATTCCCTCAAAATACCACAACACATCAGTAGAGATGTTCTGAGAACCTGCTTTTATCCAGGACTATTCAAGGTGCTGCAAAGACCACAGGAAGCAACAGACAAGGTTCCCACCACTATGGAACTTAAACTAGAGTGAGGAAAGACAGATAATATATTAGTAAGCAAGTAAATTAAAAGATAATTACTGGTGATGAGTGTTACAATGAAAACGACCAATAAATGACGATATGAGAGAGAAAGTTTGATGGGGAAAGCCATTTCTGATGAGGTGACTCTGAGCTGAAATCATGTGAAGAACTGAGAGAGGGTGTGGGTGAGGAGGATTTCTCACCCGGAAGATGACAAAAGTCCTGGGTCAAGATGACGCTTGTATAACATATTCAAAGAGCACATCACAGAACCTTGAGTGTGGACTGGAGTATCATGAGAAAAGGTCAGAGACACAGGTTTCTGATATCTCGTAGACCAGGGAAAGGCATCACCCCTGCATTGCTGCCATAGTTAATAGAATGAAATGTGTAGCTCACTTAGCACAGAGCCTGGTAAGGACTCAACAAATCAATACTAGTGTTAGTACTTTCATCATAAAATCCACAGATTATTGTGAAGCTTCAATAAAACACCAAGTATGGTGCTGTTCTGAAATGCTTGAAGCATTTTAGAAAACAGTATTATAACCGCATTTACTATTATTTGTGCCCGAGAAAAAAACTATAAATGGAACAATTAAAATAAAACAAAATATATTGTTGCCTATAGAGAAATGCCAGATATAACACAAACTATATTAGGATTTATTCAATCATTTATCCATCTTTCTAACAAACATTTATTGAGTGCCTCTATAATTCAGACCTTCTGCTGGGCATGGGCATACATGGATAAATAAGATATGGTTTTTTGTCTGAAGAAGTTAGAATAAAGCAAAATCATGGCACAATGCAATAAGGCCTATAGTAGAGATGTGAGCCATAACTTAGTATTCTATGAAGGAAAAATGCAGTCAAAGAAAACAGGGTGTGTGTGCATTAAAAAGTTAAAAAAAAAAAAAATCCTCTCCCAGTATTAAGTTGGAAGGTTCATTCATAAAGAAGCATAGGCATAAAGGAACAATGTATTTTAGAACATTTTGACTTTTGTCACTAGACACAGTAGACTTACACATAAAATATACAGTGCAGTAAATGGAAAAGAAGTCAAAATGGATTTCAAGGACTTGTAACTAAAGTAACAGCAGATAGCCTCTTCTTATGAGAGACTGGTTCTGGAAGTTGTCTACAAATGCCAAGTCTTCCAATAATCAATCATCATTATTTAGAGAGTTCCACTAGACCCCTACCTGACATGTTCATGAATGACAGAAAGACAAAGGTTGTAGAGGTTAGCAACCACAACTATTTTTGTGATGTAGTGTTTAAGGGGTAGCCCTATGCATCTAATATCTGAACCTCCTCGCTTTCTTTCTAGAAGAAAAAATCTGACATTCAGATCTATTGCTTTCTTCTTTTTCACCTTTTTAAATTTTTCATTGGCAGGGAAACAAATCGTTCCTCTAAAAATGAACCAGTAGATGGAGCATTTGAGAAGTGTTATATCAGTCTCTGGAAAAGTAGATGGTGATATCAAATTGACACTCAAAACAACCTTTCTTCTTCCCTTTCTTCTAAGATTCGCAATGATTTTGAATATCAGTTCATTTTATTTGAAAAAGGGGACAACGAGATATTTATAGTAATGACATGTGATCTACTGAACATAAACATCCTCGGGGAAAATGGGAAAGAGTGCACAAATAAAGCTACAAATGGTGAATATGCCTTCTACTGCACAACCAAGGAGATTAATTTGACCTGTTAAGCAAAATACATCAAACTCAGAATGCCAAGGATTGTGTGTTTTCTCTCAAACATGGAAGCTAGAGAGGAAAAAAGAAGGTGGATGGGAGACTCTCATGAAAATGGAAGGGAAACCAATACAGGAAAGGTACCGTGATGAGGGAAGAATCAGGGAAAGGAAAATACCAGGGAATAATATGGACCAAATTATATTGTTTTATCATGTGCATATATGTATGTAACAATGAATTCCAGAATTATGTATAATTACAATGCACCAACAAAAAATAAAGGAACTGGGCCTAGTGACGCACACCTGGAATCTCGCGACTAAGGAGGCTGAGACCAGAGAATTACAAGTTCAAGGCTAGCCTGGGTACTTGACAAGACTCTGTCTCAAAATAATCAATCTAAAGAGCTCACTGAGCTTAGATCAATTGCCTCCAAGCTATGAGATTCAGTCACCTTTCAACACAACTTTAGAGTGCCCAGCAATCAACTGGAGTTCTGTTCAAAATGTAGAGTGTAGGCCCCTCTCTGGCACTATCAGACCAAACTCTGCGAAGATGGGGCCTAGGAATCTAACATTCTAACAATGTTCTACAGTATGTCTTATAAGTCTGATAACCACTAACTTAAATGAAGAACTGCTAATAAGCCTCAACTAAAGCCTGTTCAAGAGTGACTTCTCACTATCCTATTTATAAACATGTTTACTCTCTCAATTCACCACAACATTCCCAACAAATCTCCAGCTTCAGAGATATTTCTAGCTCTCTACGTCCTCAATCACTCTAGGTGTGGGATTGTCAATATTAAGAGATACTCTTAGTTTATGACACCTAATTCTAGACCTTCAGATCCTGTCCTGAAGAGATATTTGAGGACCAAAATGATGTCATTTCCATCCCCTTGCAGTGCATTTTTGGCAACAGTAGCCCACTTGCTGACAAACATTTCTCTCATTTGACAGAGAATTGTGTAGAAAATGTAAGCAATCCAGACTGGAAGACAGTCATTACATTTACCTAACTTCTTAAAATATAAATAGGCCACTCAAAGAGTCCTAGAAGGAAAATACTGTTCCATATGCTTATTTTAATATAACTTACTTCCAAAGTTTTGCATTAAATAACAGGTATAAACAAAATTCAAACAGGTTTGCACACTTGAGTATGTCTCACTGGATGCAAAATATAAATAATTTGTTTGACAAAACCAAATACACCACAAAAATATCAGACACAAAAGATACGTAAACACAATTGGACAATCATATAAGAACATCCATTCCTTTATTCTGTGCACTTTATTGAACATCCATTAAGTACCAGGTTCTGTGCTAAACGCCAGATAAATATGTGCACTGAAGATAGAGTCAGAATTTAAAAGGAGGCTTTGCATTTTGAGTTAAATTATTGGCTCATACATCAAACAAGGGACTGCTAAGAAAACCCAGAAAGTTGAGAGCCTCTGGCAAATATTCTCCCTGCTGATGCCACGTGATTTTTCCCCCAGGCTACAGATGTAACTCAGCGGTAAAGTGTTTGCCTCACATGTACAAGATCCTGGGTTCAATCCCCAGCACAGCAAAAAACATTAAAGATTCCTCCCATGATGTGTAAAATGCCAAAAGGGAAAATTGTACCTTCTTGACAACTCATGATAAACATTATACATGTCTAGAGCTGGCACATTTATTTTACTATTATGTTTAATAAAATATGTATTTTTTATTTTACTTTTAGATTTGTATGATAGAGGCAACAAAAACATTGGTGAACAAAAAGAGCAATGAGGATACAAAGTGGAAAGATACATAACATTCAGCTACGACTCCATGCATCTACCAATCCTTCAAGGGAAACAAATTTTACACTAAGGAGAAATGTGTAATCACATCACCTCTACTTACAAACTAATAATCACTGGTGGCATTTCTTGTCACATTTTCTTTTTAGAATGAAGGCCTTGCAACTAAGATGGTAATCAAAGAATAGAGCACTGTACACACACACCAAGCACAGGAGCCTTTAACTGGGTATTTGTTGCATCTCACAGCCTGGCCTTTAAACACACATACAAAAATCAGTTTGAAAACAATAAATGTGGAATGATAGGGAATTCTCAGACAAATGAAATGACTTGTTTCTCACTCACCTAATATTTTTTCTAATTTAAAATTAATTTGCTGTGAAATACCTACATTCTACCCTATAATTGCCCTCATATTGCACACAGCAGTATTTTGGTGGAAACATTTGAATCTGCAATGATTATACATGCTTGAGTATGTGTATCATAGCCAGGGAGCCAAAAAAGGGCTCCAGTTTTATTTATTTATTTATTTTTTTAAAGAATTGGCTGGCTATGCCAACAAACTAAAGTGTTTCTGATCTTCCTCCCACTTCCCCCAGCCCCAGCTTTGGACTTAACATCTGCTAACCTCTTCTATGAACTTTTCCAATACAATTATAAGCAACTGAATTATTGGAGAAAAAGGAAAAATATTTAAATCTTTTGGATTCAAAGTTGGTTGAAATTCATGGATCTTACCCTGAAACTATTATTTACTGGGTTCGGGGAGTTTTTCAAAGACTATTACTCCTCTTTCACAACACGTTTACAAGGAGTTATTATTTCTAGTTCACAAAAGAGGAAGCCTAAAGAAGGTAGGAGGTGGCTTTCCCAGAGTATCACACTGAGTAAGGAACTCTGTGGGGGATTATTATCCTTGTTCTTCCAATTCTACCAATTGTTCTCCCATTTCTCCAGGATAAGGGATATAGAAAGGCAACCGACAGCCATTAACTACGGATTTCAAATTATGCCATCTAATTTCCACAAATGTGAAAACATTTAACTATTGCAATATATTTTATCTAATTTTAAATTGCAATAAATCTGTTCCTCAAAACTTTTTAGCCAAATAGAGTCCCAAATCTAAAGAGCTTTAATTAAAATACAAAAATTATCAAATATCCTACCTCACAAATAAATTATTTGTATTTCTCACTGTCTACATGCTAGACACACTCACACTTTCTAAGCATTTTTCTTAAGGATTTACACATGTTAGAAAGTTAAATTTATTAAGTTAAATATACATTTTTTATGTCCTTTCACTTTTTTGTAGACATTTGTGAATATAATTTTCCTTCCCAAAATAATAAAAATAATTTTTGCTTTTTTACCCTTTAAATCTCAGCTTTCTTTCATTTTTCCCTCCTCACTTTTCTAGATTATTCCCTATGTCTGTAGCTTTTCTCCCCTCATTTTCCATCCTTCCAGTTCTGTTACTTTTCTTCCTGTCATTCTGCTCTCTTTAGCTTCTGAGGTTTGCAAAGCCACCTGCAATGTTGTGAACAACCAACAGTTCTCTGTCAAGAAACCTAGGGAAGCCCTGCCCTTGAGTCAGACTACTGGCATATCTTCACTGACCACAGGCTGACATTAGCAAATCCAACACTGATGTCAAAGTGATAAGGAAACTAAGCAACTCTCATTTATAAAAATAAAATACAAATAAATGAGTTACTAAATTCACACTTGATGTAAAATTCCCAGCTGTTTCTCCATGTGTTCTCAAGTATTAAATTGTTTCAAAATAAATAATGTAATTAGTGATTTTTATGCCTTAAATCCAGTCATTAGGGTTATTTTATTATCATGTCTGTACTCCAGAGATTCACAGTGAATCAAACCACCAAAGTAGATAATAAAGAAAACTCTGCCTAGATATCAGCAAAACAAATGGAGTTCTTATGTTTCCCTCAGCACAGTTTCCTTAAAAGAAAGATTAACTCATAGAAGTTCCATGAGGTCAAAGATCAGTTATGTTTACTCAGTGTTTGTATTGCCAGTGCTCTCCACAACACTTACCACATAGCAGATCTTCAAATATTTTTGACTAATTAGATGAATTATGCTGCTATTTAAGAAAATAATCTACTTCCTTCAAAAGTTTTAAGATTCACTACATATGCCCTATTTTTCTTTCATTTTCCATTATGACAGTTTATCCAAGGCCTGAAAATACAGTATATGTTTTTAAAAAATATCAGATTAGGGAGGAACCCTTAGTATGACACTTTACAATTGAAAAGGAACCTAGAGAATTAAAGCAATGAGCCCAGAGATATACAAATATTTCATTGCTCCAGGTAAAACTAGAATCAGGTCTCTTGAATTCTGGAATTTTTTTTAACTTCACTAACTCAATTTACTTGTATTATTTAAATAATATAGGGGCTGGAGAGATAGCTCAGTCGGTAGAGTGCTTGCCTTGCAAGCACAAGGCCCTGGGTTTGATCCCCAGCACCCAAAATAATAATAATAATAATATAAAGTACTTTAATCTTTATAACCAACATCAATGTTTACTAAATTATAAAAACTGTGAGTTGGATTATTCCATGCATCAAATAACTAGTTTAATTACTTGGCAATGTCCAACTATTTGTTAAATTCATTTTCATTTTTCTACTTTCAAGTCATTCTGAATTAAGAGCAAATTCCAAGTGATTAATACATTTCACCATAAGACCACTGGTAAACAGGAGCTCTGATAGCAACAGTTTCTCTAAAGCATGATGCGACAGAATGCAAGAAAGCCCACAGTGTTAAAAACAACTAGAAATTCCTGTCTGGTAATGGCTGATCTAGAGGAGTTTTACAAGCTGTTCACCCCTAGTAAGAAAGAATAGGGCATATTTCATAACTCCAAGGGCTCTCAGAGAAGTTTTGAATCCTGACAATATAAGAAAATGGATCTACTAGAACTTTTTGAGGCAAAACACTGATTGCCAAACAGTGTATATTTCTTTGAAATATAACCTCTCTTTTATCTTTGTGTCACTAAAGTCTACTGGTGATGTGCTTAGCTAGTAAGAATTTGTCTTATACATTCCTTGTGGGGTTGGAGATGTTTGCACTATTCACCTGCATGTTCTCATCATCCTCCTGACACACCTTTTTCAAAATAGAAAAGAATTGCTACACGGCATGGAAAGTACAGAGAGCTGCTGCACTGTTTGATCAACATGATTATTTCCAAATTTCTTATTCTGGAAATCTTTATCTGAGTATATAATTTTTCATAACAAAGGCATTCATATTTGACTTAGAGCAGTAAGTACAGTTTATCTACTCCTTGTGCAAGCAGTTGAAAATAGTCTTGGGGTAAACTGGCATTACCAGAGGCACTGCCATTACTTTTTAGAAATTTTAAAATTCTGATTCTTAAGCAAAAACAAAACTCCAGGATTCTAAAGACAGTGCCCTGAAAACTAATCATTATCTTTAGTAAGATCATTGTGTTAAATATGGATCAATTGTACTGAAGAATTAGTATACTGTACAAATGTTGCTTTAGGTACTGACACAAACCTACAGATATACACCTACTGAATTCCTCTTATAAAGGATTATGTTCAATGTGCAACATGAAATAGTTTATACTAAGATTATACTGCCTAAGAAACATTTGTAGGGAAAAGTAGCAAACAGTAGTCAGCCAATTCCGAGGTTTCTTTACACATTTATCAATGAAAAAGGTGACAGAAAGGTATATTAAAGAGCAAAATACACAAGAGGCAGATGACTTGAGAGTAGTTTAAAAAAAAGTTTATTCTCCATTAGCGCAAGTACCAAGGGGATACTTGCAAGATTGCCTCATACCTGTACCCATTTCCTAAGGATCACAATCCTTCTCAAGTCCCTCCAACCATCACTTGAAAGATACTCAAAAGGACCTCAAAAGGGAGGTCTCAAAAGGGAGCCTCAAAAGGGAGACTTAGAGCAAACAAGATCAATGTTCAGATTCATTGTGAAAACTTTGAAGAAGTTAAAGTCGTAGGGATGAATGGGGAGGGGGAGTGCTGTCAGAAATTAAAGTCCTTGTTTCCAATGTCTGGGTGGGGCTAAATGGTGGTCGGAGATTTCACACTAAATTTTCTTTGGATTCTGTCTGCAATAGAGTGGGTTCCTTGAAAAGACAGCTCATCCAGAGACTGGATCAAAGGTCTGACATTCCTGCAAACAATAAAGGTCAAGGCTAGTAGCTGAAATGCCTGGGCAGGAGTGCTCTGGATGGATGCCTGGAACAGGGGGAGTCTGGTGTACACCTGGAACTACAGATACAGACATCCTGAGATTAGTACCAATATGGAGAGGTTTACCAATGCATTTTATTCGTTGAACAAACACTTAGGAAGGGCCTAATATGAGGAAAGCATGAAAAACTTAAGGAAGAAAGCACTGAAGAATCCAGGAAAGGGAGAGTGAAGGATAAGACAAGGGTGTAAGAATTACCAGAGAGGTTTAGAAAACCATACACTAAGTTTACCCAGAGAAGAAGATTAATTCAACAAATGCTCAGTGAATGAGAAAAAAACAGCTACCGGTGCAGATGAGATTACAGGTTTATTGTCAGACGACAGCTCGGAAAAGTATGAAACAGTTCTTAAGATTTGAGAAAAGGGACGCAATGGAGAATGCAGAGAGCCTGTGGAATTCAAAGCTGTCAGAGAAGGTCACGATAAGACCAGTAGAGTGTGGGAAATAAGGAAAGGAAGGGCTTTCCGGCATGGGTTGGGGCTCCTTTGGGATGCTGAAGAACAGAAATGAAAGGCATGGAAATGGAACTGCAAAGCAGAGTGCCTGGGAAAGTTTGGGGAAAGAAAACAGGTGGGTGTGAAGGAGCACGGGGGCCATCAGGGGAGATAGTGATGAAATAGGGTCCAGGGCTACAAGCTGGCGGACTCGCTCACACCAGCAGACCACCAAAAGTGGAATCTGACTCCCTTCTCGTGTCCTAACCCCCATTCTTCCCAAGCCCAGGGGTTCAGGTTTGGCCTGAAACTGCCGGGAACCCTAAGACCCGCAGGGTGAGGCCGGGCCGCCCCCCAGCGGTCGGGCGCTGCGCTCAAGACCCTGGTCGCCGGGCTCCAACTTTCCCGATCCCAGTCCTCTCTCTCCCGAAGCGCTGGCCCCCCTTGCGTCCCCCGCTCACCGAGGGCGCCGTCAGGCGGCTGATGCTCTCGCCCAGCGAGTCCAGGTTGACCCGCCTGCGGCGCTGCGCCCTCCTGGCCCCGGCCGTGGCGGCGGCAGCGGCGGCAGCGGCGGCGGCAGCAGAGGCAGCCGGGGCTGGGGCGGCAGTGGCCGCGGCCGCGCTGGACTCGGGCGGCCCGGGCGGACTCCGGCTGCCGTTCCAGCAGAGCCTAGACAGGGGGCACTCCCCTTCCTCCTCCGGGCTGGTCTCCAGGTAGTCGGAGCCCAGGGAGCTGAAGGACTCGGACGAAATCTTCCTTCGAGACATGCTGCTGGCGGTGCTGCTGCGGCCGAGGCGGCGGCGGTGGTGGCAGGGACGCGGGCGGCGGCGGCGGTGGCGGGACCGGCGAGCGGCGGCGTTAGGCGCGTCGGGGCCGCGGGGCGCTGCGGTCGCGCTCTGCCGGGCGGGAGTTCCCCGGGCAGCGGAGCCCCGCGAGCCAGCTGCTCATGGCGGGAACTTGGGGCTCCGCAGCACCTTGCGGCCCGGGCTTGCCGGCAGCGCCGGTCTGGGCTGGGGGCCGCCGCCGCCTCTGCTGCTGCTGCTCGCGCGGCGCCGCCTCAGCGCCCGCCTCAGCGCATCGCCGTGCGCCGCGCTCCCGCTCGCGGGGAGGCACCGAATGTGTGACCGCGGACGGCGGGCGGGGAGGGCTGCGGCCCGTGCGGACCGGGAGGCAGAGGCTTCTGCCGCCTGCGCGCCTATCTCGCCCCCTTCCCCTCTCTCCTCCCGCCCCTCTCCTCCCGCCTCTCTCCACTTGCTGCCCGCCTCCCTCCTCTCCCTTTATCCACCCCCCCCCCCATGCTCTCCCTCCGCCGGTATCACGTGTCGCCATCATACTCATTGGGAGTCTCTGCCTCGCTTGTCGCCACGTTTCAGGAGCAACGAGGACACTTCGTTGCTGTCCTCTGCGCGCCCTCCTCGCTGCCACTGTCCCCTGCTGAGAGGAGGAGCGCACCATGCCTGGGATCGGACCAAGGGTCCCCTACCTATCCCTGGGCCTCGGGAAAGGCAGTAGGGTAGCGGACGGGCCCGCGGGTGCTGAAGGGGAGAGGGGCGCAGCGTTGGAGGCGAGGCGGGAGATTTTCCTCTGCAGCCACCTCAGGGAAGTCTGGCGTTGTAAAGCGAGGGTTTAGGGTTCACGTTTGTCTTTTCCCCTCCTTCCTCTGAGTTTATTTAGGAAGTTCCGAGGCGCAAGGGAAAGGCTGAAAGATCCAGCCTAACCATTCCAGAGTAGACATTTACAGAGGAAGGGAAGGAAAGGGGTAACATGTTGGCGCCCACCCTGCTGGAGCAGCTCCTGGGGGGCAAGCCTTCTCCTCCTCCTCGGGCTAGGCCGCCTGAGCACGGAGCGAGGCCAGAACCGAGAATCAGTGAGTGAGTAGAGCGTCTACTCAGGCGACAGCCCTGTTGCTTTGCCTCAGCGCGGAGGGGCGCGCTGGGCTCTTGGTTCCAGCTGGCTCCGCACTAGTGCTGGACAGCTCCGCTTGCCACCTGCAGCCTCATTAGCCGGTGAGGCTAAGCGAGTGAGAACATTTCCTTCACAGACTACCTGGCACCTGATCCAAAGAACACCGGGGAGGGATCCCATGTCCCTCATCTCTGGACTCTTTGCGCCAAATATGCGATCTGTTTGCACTTGGCTGCAAATGCTTCTCAGAATGCTTAGGAGTGTGGGAAGAAAAGCTTTTCAAACCCCAAGAACGGACTTGTCACAGCGTGAACACGTCTTTTGCTGTGAGTTTTCAGCGGAGTGATTTCATTCTAAAGCTCGCTTCATTGCAAGCTGTCCTTCCAAAGCCTGACCCCACTGCCTTTGTGTTATCTCCAGAAAAGGTTCAAACCTGTTCTGACCTTAGGGTAAGGGATGGGAAGAAGGGGGAAACAGCCATGTCCCAAAAGAGGAGTCCCAGGCTATGTTTTCCCATGGCAGCAAAGCAGAGGAGCACCCTCCCCACCTTCCCTACCCTCGGTGGAGGGGATAGTTCCAGGTCCCTGGCTTTAGCTCCCTATGAACATCAAAGCCAAGGCCTTTTTGTTTTCCAAAGAACTGGTCCAGGTGAAGGCAGATGGGCTTGTATGTGCTTTGTATTTAAAAACAAAACTATAGCAACATCCTCACCTCAGTTTGCTTTTAACTCCAAATCTCCCTGATTGTTTATGAGAACCCAAATAGAAATGGTATTTGAGGTTTCCTTTTGTACTTTGGTAAATTCAATGGAACTGATTCAGAGACATGCCTTATTCCCATATCCTAAATGGGTGTCTGCACTATCATTCAAATGTCCGGGGAGTAGGGTGTCAGTCTACAGGAAACGTTTCTCATTGCATACTTTCTCAGCAGAGAAAATGCAAGCCTCTCTTTGAAAATGATGATGATGACGATGATGATTTTGTAGTTTATCTATGGTTTATTTCCCCACTACTTCAAATAATACTATATGCATTTTTTTCTACAAGCAACGAGACACAAACTGCACTTCTTAGCCTCAAAAATAACCACCAGTGGTGAAAGAAATGAAAGAAAGAAAGAAAGAAAGAAAGAAAGAAAGAAAGAAAGAAAGAAAGAAAGAAAGAAAGAAAGAGAGAAAGTTTCATTGACCTTTTCTGAATTACAATGGATGATACCTTTGAAAATTACATTCTTCCAACTTTGGGGAAACTAATATCTTTTGTGTTGTATCAATCACAGCACAATGAACTGGAGTGCTTAGTACTCCTCCTTAGCAATGATGATACAATTGTCAAGTTGTTTACATACAGAATTTTAGAGTTATTATTTAGGATCCTGAAAAGCATATGTTTCACCTTCTTTCCATACTGCTACTTGTCCCCCCCACCACCGCCACACAGAGAAAAGAAAGGTTTTATCATGGTAATTTGTGCATAACTGTCCTACTGAACTTAGAACCATTCCAACAATTGTCTCAGACTCAAAATTTCTGAGTGCAAGGCAATAAGTATCATTTGCTTCTAAAATCTGCAAGAGGCCCAAGAGTCTTCCTGTTCACACTGGAAGTTTATTGCCAGAAAGAACTCTGAACCTATGCTCCTTTTTCTCTTTGTGTGAACCATTTGAATCAAAGACGCTCAACAGAATCTAGCCAGATAAAGTGGTCTTACAATTTTGTGTATGAATTACCCTGCTTTGATCATGATTTTCCCACCGATTTTTAAACTATAAACAAATAGAGACCTAAATATAGGCAGTACATCATCTGCTTTGCTTTCAAGGGTTTCCTTTGTATTTCTGTTCAGGAGGAGGGTTCAAAAGCTCTTAATAGCGAGAGTGCTGTGTTCTATATTTAAATTAACATTTTTAAGAGGAAATATAACCTAGTCCCCATTTTTTTAAAAATGCCTTAGACCTAGTAAACACAGCTGAAGTAATTTAAGCAAAGAGTAGTCCACCGAGAGTGAATAGTCTGTGCTCTGATTTTAGGAAAAGAAATTTGCAGAGCTCATGCCCACAAATTTGACCAACAAATGCAATAAAGTCCTTTAAGTTCCAGGATCTAATTGGAAAATAAAAAGCGCATAAATATACTCAGTTTATCTGTGAAGTTGGTGTGAACATCTGAGGATTCACTCAGATTGATCAAGCACTGAGAAAGACTCCTTAAGAAAGCAGATGTCGCATCGTAGTCAAGATGGTAACTGTGTCTTGCCTTCATACAAAGCCTTGCTATTTATAAACTCCTTTCACTTACATTGCCTCATTTAATTTGATTTTCATTCTTCCCAGAGAAGTAGTTAAAGAAAAATCACCTCTGTCAAATTCAAATAAAAACTACAATCCATTCTCATTCCCTAAATTCTTCGCATTCAAAGCTCCAGACTCTCCTAATTTCTTTTCATCCATCTAAGTCTCCAGCAAGAAAACCTGCAACATCTGCATAAGCATTCCTTGGAGCACAGTTCTTTCCCATTATCAAAAGACTAAGGAAATCTCTCCCTATAGTCAGTCTTTACATAAATCTGGCAACTGGCAGGAATTGTTCATATAACAGTAAAGCAAGTTCTCCAAAGGAACATAGTAGCTGGTGAGTTCTTAACTAGGGCAAGTTTTTCTGTATCCCTAACCTAGAAACACACACACACACACACACACACACACTCCTCACCTGTCAGTATAACTCTGTGTTCATGTTACATGAGTGAAAATGAGGTCTACCTTTTCACTTTCTCACATTCCTCTCATTTAAGAGTGCAAATATACTTTCTCAGTGAATGACAGTGAGAAAATAAGTGATAAACATTAAGGATAATATCAAAGTGAGAAGAAACATCACATTATTCATATATAAAGTGTCACATGGAAGACATTCTATTCTATTATCCTGTGAATATATTTCATCATAAAACTGTTGTGAAGAGGCAGGGTGCTTACTGTAGAAGAAGAGAAGGAGAAGGACAGAAAGAGGAGCAAGGAGGAGAAAGAGGAGGTTTTGGTGTGGGGGAAAGGGAGAGAAAAATAAAGTAAGCACTAAAGCCAACACTATACTTAGTTGAATTTGTGCTAGAAAAATACTTCAGGGTAGGATAGTGGCCTTGTTTTGATATCATCAGATTCAAGACAGCAAGAAAATTGGCAAGTAAACAGTGTATTTTGGTGCTTCTAGCAGACACCTCTTTCTTTCTTAAGTGACTTTGCACTGAACCAGCTAGTGCTGAAGTCCATTTTACTCTTGAGAAGACCCTACAATGCCTGAAATATTAATACCAGCACCACAACCTCTCATGATTCTCAGCCTTTTTTTCTGCAGACTCAATGATCCTCACATCATTAGTTCGTTATACACTTTGAGATTGTTTTTGAGTACTAAGCACAGACTATATTGGAAGATCATTTATGTCTTTCTACATCTTTTTTCCAACTATAGTATTGACTTTATACATCTAATAACCACAATGCTTTGTAAATCAGTGATTAGATTATGGTCCACTGTGGCCTTTAATTATTTCCCTAATTACTTATTTCTACCACATATCCATTTCCACACCATTTTACCTTCCAAATCTACTAAGTAAAGGCAAATTTGTAACAGTGATTGCTCCTTGGGGAGTCATCCTTGCAGAGTTACTTTTGCTTCCCTACCTTTGCCCTGCTGCAAGGTAAGGTAGGCCCTTTGGAAAGATTATGTTCCCTCCCTTTTTCCCATTCTGAGCTCTAGAGAAGCTACACCTAAAAGATTAAGATGTTAACTGCTAAATAATCTTTCTTTAAATGTATAGAACTTTCATTGACCTTTGTAACACTCTGCTTAGTCTTTAGTTCTCTACATTGACTAACACAAAGCATATAAATTACTGTGAGGTTTAATTTGCTGAAAGGTAATGTGTCTGTCTTAAGAAAATACAGGAATTAGCTCAGGAGGTCAAGGTCAATTTTGATGTCCTGGTTAGAGGCGGCTGAGCAGGGGAGGGGACACCAATGTGGACCAGAAAAACTTCACTCGGCAAGTGGCGTTCCTGCTTTTTTTCTCACTACATTACCTTCCCCTCCCTATAAAAGTCTTTTTGCAACCCTGAGTTCCCCAAGATGGAGCTTTGAGAAGATAACCCACTCCATCTTCCAAGGGGTGGACACTTGAATAAACCTGATTGCTTCTATCAACTTTCATCTCCCAAATATTAACTTTTGAGCAGCAAGCAGCACACAGACCTTAGCCCAGTAACAAATTAGCATTTGTTGAGAACCAACTATGTACTAGTCTCTATTTATTGCTTCACTTAAACTTTATGCTATCACAATGAGACATGTTTTCCCAATTATGTAGATATGGAAATCCTGGCACAAAGACTTTACATTCTTCCTCAATGTCATGGAGTTCATAAATATTAGAATCCAATCCCAACTCCTAACCCCAGGTTTTCATATTTTTTTCCACTGAAATAATGGCCTACCTCTTATAATCATCTTCTAATGTCCTAAAAACCCAGAGAAAAATCTGCTGAATTAAAATCACAATGTGTTTTCTTTTTTTGCATGAAAAAGAAATATTACATTAAACTATGTGCATTATTTCCTAGAACATAACATCATGGAAAAGCACTGACAGTATAGAAGCTCTGCATTCTAGAATTGTTCTACTGATAACTACCTGTATGACCACAGCAAGTTGCTTAACCTCTCTGGGATTCAGACCTATCATCTCTAAATTAAAAGGATTAGATAAAATCCCTATCATTAATCCTCATATTCTATAACTTTTCTACTTATTGAGCTCTTCATTTTCTTTTCAGAAATATCTTGTGCCTAGAAAAATTTGTCACCATCATAAAGTTAGCTTCTCTTTCTGTCTCTATTACATTCTTTCTGAGAATTCAATTTTTCTGCAAATCCCTTCTTTAACTACCTAAGGCCTTCTCCTTATACAAAACTGCCATGAACAAGACCCACAGAATTAAGTAGATTAAAAAAAAAATTCAACTCAATCATATTTGGTTAGATGCTCACCATCTCCCTGTCTTTTCATAACCTAATTCTTTTGTCTGCTTTATTATATTATAGAAAGGAATCATATCATTCTGTCTGCAGTTTATTAGGCTTGACAGCTAACAATAACAAGTATGAGTTATTTGTAAAAGTGTCTTGATATAACATTGTTAATGATAATAGAAATTTACTTAAATATGTTCAATCTGTAGTATACATTAAATCTGTTAATCATTATTTTAAAATAAGGATACCTTTTTAAAATCCAATTTTAATACTAGAATACTAGAATTCTAATACTAGAATTCTTTAGAAGTATTAATATTAAAAATGAAATGTGCTTTTGTCAATATATACAAAATAAGGAAACATTAGCAAACCTTATAAATAATGATTCATTGGTAATGTACTATAATCCTTAAGATAATTAATGGAAGCAATTTTATGTTTAAAAAAAATTAAGAAACAAATGACAATTTCTGTTATAGTAATTTCTGGAAAATATTTTGAGGTAGATATTAAAATGAGTGACCTCAGCAATAAGTAGATTAATTGAACCTAAAAAGCCACATTAGTGTTAAAATAATTCTAAACTGTTTCTCCACCAAAAATAGTAAAACTTTAAACATTTGTTTAGTTGTTTCTGGCAACTTTATAGTGAGTAAAAGGAGCATTATTTCTTCCTTTTTGTATACAAAAGTGGACAGGTGTCTGAACCATCACAGTGAACTAAAATCAAATGTTCCGTTTCTCTAATTCACTTGGGGTCATATTAGGAACACAGTGGTACAGAAATCTTTCCTTCCAGTTAAGTAGCATTTGTAGACAACCTTTGAAGCAAACCCATTTCAGTCCTTCCATCGAGACCCTAAAAGTGACTATGTCTCCTTTGAGGATATGCAAACCTAATCCTAACCCACCTCAGCTCCATCACAATAAAATCTTTGTGCTTTTATCTCAGAAATTCCCACATTTTCTTGTTTTTTTGGTTTTTTGTCTTGTTTTGTTTTGTTTTGTTTTTTAGCTTTTCTCAGTAGTTTCTAATAGCACTGTAGGTCCAAACTACCCAGCAAATATTTATAGCTTCACAATTTAATAGTATTTGAAAGTAAGATACATGTAAAGTGAAAGAAAACATATTTTTATTTCATTCTCAGCAGCAATCACTTAATTATTTTAGCTAATTAAGTTGAGCACTGCACAGCTTCTCAAATCTTGGGGTCAGATCTCACTCTCATTTCCTGTTCCACACTGATATCCCCACTGTTCTTCCTTCTTACCATAGCAGCCTCAAAAAACAGCTTTACAAATGTGTTAAGTGATTGAAATAATATAGCACAATCCAATATTAAAACTGCAAACACCTGGAGCTAATAGTATTCTGTCAACCACTCTTCTAGTATCACTGTGTTTCCCTCAAATTTTTAAAATATCCCTAATCATCCTGTGCATTCACTGCAGCATCCCAGGAGTCCTTGACACTTGGTTTGGGAACTCTGTTTTCTCAGATCTTTGAAAATTCTCAGTAAAGCTTGTCTTTTATCTTGAACAGAGACTTAGTAAATAGACAAGATCTTTAAAATATAAAATAAAGGTTATGTATTTGAACGTAATTTCCTGCTCTAATAAATTTGTGCACAGAATACTGCCTATGCATTTATGATTTATATGTAGTACATTATTCTGAAATTAATGTTTTTTGGGGTTTTGGGGGGTGTTTTGTTCAGAGGTATTCAGGATTAAACCCAGGGATGCTATAACACTGAGCTACATTCCCAAACCTTGTTTATTTTTTATTTTGAGACAGGGTCTTGCTAAGTTGCTGAAGCTGGACTCAAACTTGCAATTCTCTTACCTCAGTCTTCTAAACAACTGGGATTACTGGCATGCACTATTGCTTCTGGCCAATTAAGTTTTATAAAGTCTCAAATTATTACTTATTTCTCAAACTTTGAATACATAATAGAAACAAGATAATTTGGAAAGACACAGAAAATATTGCTTTAGATATTTCTTAAATATTTCATGATTTTTACCAAGGATAGTATATATGATAATTTAACAGAATAACATTAGCTCATGAAATATTTTTTAAAGATTTCTAATTTTTTTCTTTTAAAACTGACCCTGAAATCCTAGTAACTATTCTTTGTTTGAAAAGAAGAGAGAAAGACAAGAGTAGAGCTCGTTATTCCCTATAACATCTACTGTCAAGTAGATGAAAGAGGCACTTCCTTTTTTTTTTTTTTTTTGTTTGTTTTTGTTTGTTTTTTGAAAGAGAAACAAAGATATTTAAGGACTAAGGGACCTGCTCATGGTCCACTGTTGTGTAGTTAATCACAGGTGCACTCTTACTTAACACTACAAAAATCTCATTGCAAAGTTTTATTGTAGGACACCTTTTGAACAAATTAACTCTTGGGGTGAAAAAGTTAGTCTAGCTCATTCTTTGCAAAAAATATCATTTGACTTATTTTCTCAGGTACAGAAGTGCCTCCTTATCCACAGTTTTGCTTCCTGCAGTTTCAGTAACTCATGGTCAATCATGGACTGAAAATATTATGTGGAAAATCTTATAAATAACCCATAAGTTTTAACTTGTACATTGTTCTGAGTAGCATGATAAAATCTACAACGCCCTGCTCCATCCCTTCCCAAACTTGAATCACTGCTTTGTCCAGCATATCTATGCTGTATAGCTATACATGATTCCTATTATTAGTCACTTAGTAGCCCTATCAGATCAACCATACTGGTATCTTAGTGCTTATGTTCAAATTACTTTATTTTACTCAATAATGGTGCCCAAACACAAATTTTCATTATAATTACAGTATGTTGTTGCAATTGTTCTATTTTTGTTAGTAATTATTATTAATCTCTATGCCTAACATATTAAATTTATCATAGATATATACATAAAGAAAAAATACAGTATAAATAGGGTTAAGTACTCTCTGAGGTTTCAGACATCCACTGAAGGATCTTAGAATGTATTCCCAAAGGATAAGGAAGGAGTATTGTGGTAATAATAGGTTTATGTTAATCCAGTTACACAGATCCATCACAACTAAGTTAACTCATCCATATCCATTCTGCTCAAATCACACTTGAGTAACTAAATTTTTAGTATGAAACCAAGCACAGTGAACATTATAAAGACAAGATATAGTCTCCACCTTTGGAGAACTTGGACTACAAAAAGCATAAAAATAATTTAAATAATATCCCAAGTTAAATGACACAAAAAATAATACCAGATTAGATTTCATGTGGAAAGCAACTATTATAATATTTTAAGAGAAAAAGAAAGATAAACGCTAGATATTCCCTTTTGAATGAAATGGAACTTGAATTAGTCTTTGAAGAATGGATAAAATTTGAATTGATGGAAATGAATGAATTGGGCAAGGAGAAGGGAGAGCTTAAGTTATGTCTGAAAATACTACGTATCACATTCGAACTGCATCAAGAAACAGATTGAAGAATAATGTGAAATAGAATAAGATGAGATTGGGAGAGGCATGCTGTAGGTTTTCTCTGGCAAGTATCAAAAGAAATCATTTTAACTTTTTGACCTGGGAAGTGGCAAGAGAAATGTTTTGTTCTGGTCAAGAAAGGCTACTCAATTATCTATACAGCTCATTATCTCAAGAACATAAACCAAGGCAAATTGCCTTACGTGTCGAGGAAACCAGTCGCATACCATTAAAACTGAGATATTTGACTTCTTTATGATCTCTCCCTCCTTCTCACACATACACACACACAAACACACACACGCAACCATTTTCTATGCCACTCAAATTTGTGTCACACTTGCTACAAATTATCTGTTGATTATGTTGTCCAAGAATATAAACTCAGTCTATAAAGCATATCATCTCCCTTTACCATTTGTCTAAATTGGCCAGTTTTCAAAGCATATACTCTTTAATAAAGCAATAGGAACACAAATTGACCTTTACAAGCTATATTTTAAAACAGAACTTCCAAAAGATCTAATAAGTTCAGTTAGGGCCATTGATGTCTCACACTTAACAAACAGGACTTGGAAATCTTTCACTCGGTATCCTAACACAGTAATTTTATGGATTCAGGGAAGAAGATTCTAAACCAGATTGGTCAATAAAAATAGCCCACCATGACTCATACCAAAGATAGTTTGCCCTTATGTTCAATCTAATACATTGCCCTTTTCTATCAGAGAACAATCTTGAGTGTTCTACATTTGTTTTTGACAAATGTGAAACAGAATGTTCATCCATACAAAGTGAAAAGTTTGGCCCTCAGGAATGTCTTGTCAGTTGGTGGGCCAGGAGAAGTACACATGGTAGAAGCACTTGCAGCTGGGTTCGGAAAGAATTAGAGGCAAAGAGGAGAAAGGAGAGAGAGATGAATATTGAGATTTGTCTAGGTAACTGAAGGATACCTGGGGTGGGGGAGCAAATGAAACAGGTTAGCTATAAATACAATCCTAGAACGGAAATGGGCCAACAGCAGTGAAGATGCAGTATTTGAAATCACTAGTCTGGAATGATGCTTAAGTAATGACTAGGTGAGCTTGCCAGAGGAGCACCATACGAAGCATATCACCTCCCTATCTCACTTTATCATTTGTCTAAATTGACCAATTTAAATTGGTAGCTTAGACAAGAACATTAATTAACAAATTAATGAACACTTTAACAAATGGAATTTTTATTCAGAGACTGCTCAGCTGGGAGTGTTGACTGTTTGTGTATGAGAAAATAAATGACCTTGGAATCAGCTCATCCCCTAATGTCCACTACATACTGTCCCTTTTTTATAAGGCAGTAGCCACCATTTGCAGTTTTGCTTTAAAATTCCTCAAAAAGTGATTACAATGATTTGATTGGAATATAAATCCAAGTGCCCCATCCAAATATCACAATTAATTACTTCCATTTTTTTTAAAGATAACTAAAGTATTTGGAAACCAAAGTATCAGTAAAGTCATCAAATGGAAATGCTTGACTTATTCTTTTGCAATAATCATAATAATCCCTCTTATTGCTCCTTTATTTTTCTTAGTTTACATGGTTCTTGTATTTTCAGGAGCTTATGTAATGAACCATAATAAAATTAATTGTCTCCAGGCTGATGAGGTCATAGATTGTCAGTGTCCTTGAATCCCAATTATTTTAGCAAAATTTCTTCCTCAATTGTTCCCTGCTCTATTTGGTATCCTATTTCAAAAATGAACACTTTTACTTTTTTGCTGTTTGCTTTGTTTTGGCAGTTTTCCATTAACAAAAGAAAAAACATGCATTATTCTTATTATATAGTTACATAATATAATTTTTATACAACCCAGCAAAATTTAAAAGGAAGTCACTGTAAAGCTGTAATAGCACCAGTCTATAAAGCAACTTGTAATGCTCTTCATACACCTGAGAATTAAGTAAACATGAGTGCTGGTAAAGTTGGATTGTCACTCAAATTCTTTAGAGTATAGCATCAATAACAGGAGAAACTGATATTAGATTGTAACAAGATCCAATATTCTAAAACAAAGATGCATGCTCTATTCACAAAGAAAAACAATCTTTTTCCAAGTTATTTATTCTCAGTTTAACATTTTAACTTTTTGGCCTGGGAGATGACATAAAGAGACAAAAATAAACTTATTACTGTTGGGTACATTGAAATAAGTTATTGGTGCTTTTATGTTTGAATGGATATGCATATAAACAGGAAAAAATTTTACTTCTATCATGAGTTACAAGAAATTTAAATTGTATGAATAAAAGTTGTTTACATTTTCTCTTTATTATATCTTCAGTTTACTTATGTTGAATGAAACAAAAATAGAAAATGATTTCGGGGGGGGAATATTCTTTCTAGTAAACATTAACTCCATGATTTATATCATCCCCATTTTGTAAAAAGTAATTTCTTATTAAGAAAAGAATCTATATTAAGGGTAAATTTATTTTCTTTTTTAGTGGTAATTGTCCCCACTATGATGATCACCTACAGACTTAAAGATAATCATTTCATGCAGAAAACACAAACATTGGTTTCTGATCTTGTCAAGAAAAATAATAAAAGGTGGTATGCACACATTAATTCATTCCTTCATCCAAAATTACTTCATTCAAAAGGCACTGTATTAGATATTGTGAAATGAGAGGAGCATGAAACATAATTTTCCTCATCAAAGACCCAACAATAGACCAAAAACAACAATAAAACATTTGAGAGAAACACATAAACTGGTAATTTTGGAATTGTAGGTTTAATTGTAGGTTTAATTGTGGGGTTCTAACACAGGCCTCAGGGGAGCATCTAATACAAATGTAGGAAAAAGGAAGTTTAAAGACCTTCTTGATGATATCTTCACTAATTTGTAAAGAATAAGCAGGTCTTTAAAGACAGGAGAGTTAAAGGAAGGTAGGCTAGTCTGAGGAGCAGCTAACAGGTATGCATCAGAAAACACAAATATTTCAAATTTGCTAAAATACAGAGTTAAAGCAAGATATGGCTCAGACGTATGTGGTAATGAGAAGGAGTCAGATGCCAGATCATTTCATATACCTGGTTCAGGAGGCAAGTTTGCATCATGTGATCATGAGACAGACTTGAAGACCTAAGATTGATACCAAGGAAAATGGGAAGCAGGTTGTTTGAGTGCCCCAGAAAAGATATGAGAATCTTAACTAGAGTAGCTGAAGAGGCCAGGATTCATTTTAAATCCCAATTCTCTATAGAACTTTGCACAAGGTCCTGATCTCTTTATCCCCAGTTTCTTTATAAGATCAGCATAACATAATGCTTACAAGGATTTTACACTGTCATCTCATCTCGTGAATGAGGAAAATGACAATCAAAATATGGATGTACCGGAGGGAACAGAAAAGACAAAGATAGAAACTAAATTGACTAGGCTTAATAACTGATCTAATATGGGGACTGAGAAGGGGATGAAAAATAAGAATAATTCTATATTTCAATTTTGGACACTATCCACTGATACAGAGAACATGAAAAGAAGAAATGGTCTGGGGAAGATGATAATGTCTATTTCTTATAATTGAATTTGATCTAGATTGAGATGAAAATGTCTAGCAGGCAGTTGGATATATGGATCTTGAGAGCAGAAGAGAGAACTAACTGAGTAGGAATTGCAGATATGAAAAACATCACTTAGGTTTTGATCAAAACAGCAGAAATAAAGAAAAAGAACAAGACCACAAAGAAAAAGAACAAGACCACAGCAGGCTAAGTAATTTGCCCACCACCACCACCAAGATCTTCACATTCTAAACCCTGGAATTTGTGAATATGTTGCCTTGCATGGCAAAATGCAATCTGTAGATGTGATTGAGTTGAGGAATTTAAGATGGGGAAATTACTCTGGATTATATGTGTGGGGCCAATGTAACCACAAGGTCCTTATAAGAGGACTTAAAGGAAAAGGTTATGTGATGACTCAATTAGAAACGTATGAACTGTATGTTGAAGATGTCAGAAAGGGCCACAAGACAAGACAGGAGCCACTAGAAGCTGGACGAAATAGGAGATATGCTGTCCCCTCATAGCCTCCAGAAGGAACCAGCCCTCCCTGAGAAGGAAGAATTTGTTTCAGAAGAAACTGATATTGGACTTCTGATCTCTACAACAGTAAGAGCATAAATGTGTGCTGTTTTAAGTCATTAACTTTGGGGTAATTTGTTATAGCAGCAGCAGGAAACCAATACACAAAGAAAGTATAGTGAAAATAAAACCAAACAAAAATATTTGAGCAACACCAACAACTAAAAAAGATAGCTCTCAGAGGAGAAAGAAAGACAGGTCAAAACAAGGACCAGGAAGAATCAAAAGAGTATCATGTCAGAGGATTTTAGGAATGGAGACTCAAGAGTTAAGCATGATACAATAGTCCAGTAGTAATTTTTCTAAGTGGAAAATAGTCATTGGATTTGGCAATAAAGAAATATTTAGAAAACTTAGAGTAGCTCTAATGTAGGCTAGAAGCCAGTCTGCAGTGAGTTGAACAAAGTGAAAGTGAGGAAGTGGAGATAACAAACACAAACTATTTTACATTTGACTCCTATCTCCATATGGTGATAATATAAATTTATAAACTATGAATATACATCACCCAACTACTTAAACAAGTGATAATCACAAAGCACATTAGTCTATATTCTCCATAGAAACAGAATCAATACTGTATGTATGTGTGTATTGTATCCTATTATATATTTTAATCCTTATAGATCTTATCATTTTATTTTATAGGAAATATTTATATATACAATGTTGAAATTGGCAGATATGATCATGAGAACTGAGAATTTTTATGATCTGCTATCTGCAAGCTGTAGACCCAGAAAAGCTAATGATATGGTTTAAAGACCTGAGAGTCAAAGAGCCAATGGTGCAGACTCTAGCCCTAGTTTCAAGGAGAACCAGGAGTTCCAGGAGCAGAAGACTCATGTCCAGCAGGAGCAGAACAAGCAAGTTCAACCTTCCTCCACCTTTTTATTCTACTCACGTTCTCAATGAATTTAACTCTGCCACTCACACAGAGGAGGGCCATCTGCCTTACTCGGTTTACCACTTCAAATGCTAACTCTCCTGGAAGCACATTCACAGACACATCCAGAAATAAAGTTTAACCAGGTATCTCTGCATCCCATGGCCCAGTTAAGTTGATGCATAAAATTAATCATCACAATCAAGTAAAGGTCTGGGTATCCAGTCAAATACAGTTTTCTCACTATCAGAGAGAGAAATCACAAACAAAAAATGCAAAGTCTAGGGTAACCCTTGTGAAATACATTAGTATGAACTCATGTTTGATATTATAGATAGATAGACAGACATGGTTAATAGACATACATATATTCATATGTATAATAGATGTAGCCAAGAGAGGCTCTATAGGCAGTGATTAGTTGCAACAAGACATTGGGTATCCAGATCTTGGTTTCTAACTATAATTTCCAATAAAAGGAACTAAGGGATCCCAGAGAAATACCTGATTGTAGAGCTGGTACAAGTAAAACTCAAGATGAGAATAGGGCATCTTCCAGTGCCATTATGTGAAGAAGCACTAAAGAAAATAAATCAACAAATAAGGGGTATAATGTCAAAAGAACACTGAAACTATTCTAAAAGAGCCTCCACTGGCCCACTTACTCCAGAAAATTTTAAACAAAATAGTGTATTATTACATTATAATCCAAATTATAAAATATATTTTCACTAGTCCATACTAATGTAAATAAATTACTAAATAAAAAACCAAAAGGATGAAGATATAAATCTTCCTTACAGAAAAACTCCAAATAATACATGTAGATACTCTTTCCCCCAAGAGATGGAACACAATCTCCATCTTTCCTTTTCCCCTACCAGAAACATTTACATGTGCATGGCCTGAATTCAGTGACTCACTTCCAAAGAAAAGAATGAAAGGAGAAAAATAAAAACCTAACAGCAGGGAAACCTGGCAGATGTCACCTTATCCAAGCAATTAAGGTTAATATCTATTTGTTCCCCCAAATCACACCCCTGGCCCAATGGTTCTATCAGAAAATTCAACCTGCAAGATGCTCTGTAAAACATGTGACCAGGACTCTTCAAGGCTATCAAGATAATGAAAAACAAGAAAAGATGAAGAAACTGTCACAGATCAGAGGAGATTAAGGACATATGACAAATAAATGCAATGTGGTACACTATACTGGATCCCAAAATAGAATATTAGTGGAAAAACTAGTGAAATACAAATAAAGTCTTGTGTTTAGTTAAGCAGTAGCATACCAATGTTAATGTCTTAGCTTTAACAAATGCACTGAGGTTATATAATTTGTAAACAGTAGGGAAATCTGGAGGAAATGTCTTTGTAAACTATGTCATCGTCACAACTTTTCTGTAAACCTAAAATTGTTCCAAAATAAAATGGTTATTTCAAAGAAAAAGATTGGCTGGCAGATTTTAAAATGCAAAATTTAACATTTGAAATCGTGAGATGTGACCACTGAGGTAAGTGGCTTTTTTTTAATCGCCAAGATCTAAATATATTAGTTCCATTGTATCTATGAACAATAAAAATCCCCCAAGAAGGGAGAAGAGACAGGACTTGGGAGGAATGGTAGAATGAAATTGACCAAACCATCCTAGATACACACACACACACACACACACACACACACACACACACACACACACACACACATAGACCAATAGAACATAATAGCCCAGAAATGAATCCACACATTTATGATCAATTGATTTGTGACAGAGATGCCAAGAACATACAATGGGGAAGAAAAGCTTCAATAAATGGTTCTGGGAAAACTGGATATTCACATGCAGAGTAATAAAACAACTCCCTAATTTCACCCATATTTTAAAAAATTCAGCCTTAGAAATGGACTAATGTGCTAGGAATGTGACTCAGTCTACCACATCTGAGGTCCTAGGTTCCAACCCCAGTAATACCAAAAAAAAAAAAAAAAAAATTAAAGACTTAAAAATTAGCTCTGAAACTGTGAAACTACTAAAAGAAAATGTAAGAGAAAAGCTCCATAACATTAGTCAAGTGATGCTTTTTTGTATTTGACCTCAAAATCACAGGTTTCAAAAACAAAATAATAGACAAATGGCATTACATCAAACTAAAAAGCTTCCGCACAGCAAGTGAAACAATGAACAGTGAAAAGACATTGTGGGAGAAAATATTTGCAAACCATGCTTCTGCTAGAGGGTTAATGTCCAAAATATGTAAGGAATTTCTACTACTCAATAGTAAAAGAAAAACCTCCACTAAAATATGGGCAAAATAGGGCTGAGGTTGAAGTTTAGGGGTGGAGCACTTACCTAGCATGTGTGAGGCACTGGGTTTGATTCTCAGCACCACATATAAATAAATAAAAAAAATAAAGTTCCATCAACAAGTTAAAAAAAAAAAAGGACAAAACACATAAATAGATATCCTCAAGAGAAGACATACAAATGGCCAGCTAGTACATGAAAAAATGCTCAACATCTCCAACCATTCAGGAGTGCAAATTAAAACCACAATGAGGTATCTATCACCTGTTAGAAAGGTTATGCTCAAAAAGACCAAAGGCGCCAAGTGTTGGAGAGAGTGTGGAGAAAGAGGAACACTGTATACTGTTGGCAGGAATGTAAATTAGTATAGCCATATGGAAAATAACATTGCAGTTTCCTTTTAGAAAAAAGCAAATATAAAACTACCTGACCCAGCAATCCCACTTTTGAGTATATATCCAAAGGGAACTGTGGGTGTGTCAAAGTGACATCTGAGCTCTAGGGTTCATTGCCTCACTATTCATAATAACCAAGATAAAGAATCAACCTAAATATCCATCAGTGGATGAATGTATAAAGGAAATGTGGTACATATACACAGCAGAATATGATTCAGCCTTTGGACACACATTCCTTCCAACCCAGTAAATTCCTTCAGTTCTATCTAAGCATGGCTGGCTCAGCCTTTCCTTGTCACAGGGGTGGGAAGAAGCATAGGAAATGAAAAAGCACTGTTAGCCAGTTAGCTGTCTTATAAAAATGGGAGACAGAAAAGGAGGAAAAAAGAAGAAAGGAGACCAAGAAAAAGAAGGAGATGGTGACAATGTGGGGAAAGAAGCAGAGAGTAAGTGGTATTTCATCTTATGGAATGTTACAAAAAAAAAAAACTTTAAAAGAACCATTCCATGTTACACATGCAGATACACGATCAGTATAATAACTTAGGGTACTAATATAGCAAAAGCAAAAATCTCCAGAAAAAGTGATACATAGACATCAACTAAAATAGATCATTCGAGAAGAACAAATATTTCTTCCAGAGTTATTTAAAAATATTTCAGTCACTAAACTTTGTATGCTTTACAATTTTACGTACTTATTTCCTGATTCACAACGACAGCAATAATAGCAAAAATAAAATTAGGTAACCGCCCGATCAGATGGACAACAAAACTAGTAGTCTACTTACAATTTAGCCCCATCTTGTGGTAGTCTAGGAAACTGTGACTAAAGGCTACCACTGTCCTATTGTGTTTTTGAAACTACAGGCATAAATGACACCATCCCTAGTTACACTTAGGCCAAAAGAAACTGTACTAAGAAAAAGACATGGCCCAAGAATGAATGGTTCCAACTCCTTAGCTACACAATAAAGACATTCAAAGGAGTTTGTGAAGTACTTTGGATTCCTTGGACAACCAGTTTTCTCAACATAGTTGTTTTGTGCTAAATAAAACAAGTTTTCATGCAACTTCCCTCCTCTGCCTCAGCAAACCAAAAGCAAGACAGCTGAAAAGCTATCTTTGGAAACTAGATAGGAAAAGTCAAACCACTTAAAAAGAACAGAATGATGTTGTTCTGCCATCTCTACAACCAATAAATTCTGGAGCAAATGACAGTTTACAAAGCTATTAAGGAAGACATTTTAGCAAAAACTCATGCTGATCAGTGACATTCAACTAAAACATGAAATTGGAAATTTTTTCTTTGCTTTCTTTTTTTTTACATTCAAAATTATGTGGGAAAACATAATTTTTTACTGCCTTTTGGCAATAAAAGCACTGCAGCTTCTAGAAGTGCCATTTAGAAATGTCTTTAGTCCAACCTTTCAGTGCTAAATGAAACTTGTTCTATGTAACCCAAAATAGATATTTATCTCAATATAATTTAGTTAGCCATAATATGACTCCAAATATCATGATTACTCATTTAGAAATATCAAACTGAAAATTACTGAAATATGACCATATTACTGAATTTCATTAGATAATTTAGAAATTTATAAAAATTCTTATATTTGAATTTGTGTCAAGGTGGCTTGGAAAATAGTTCAAGTACTATTGCCCAGTACTTGATTTACCACGTCATTGAGATAACATAATACTACACAGTCCAAGAGCCCCTCTCATGTACAATGATTTAACTTCAAAAGGAAGAACAAGTAACTAAAGTAAATAACAAAACTTGGGGAAAAATAGGTATACAATTTCTTGATGCAACAGAATAGATTTTTGAAACAGCATACACAATTCCTAAGTTGGATAATATTTTCATATTGACTTAAGTAGAATATGTACATAATTTTATATATTACCTATTATATATGTATATTTCACATACACTATATATATTTAATATATATTTGTTTATATTTAAGTATATATTTTATTTTTATTTCTATTTGATTGTAAGTTGGCATATAAATGTATCAATATCAATATAAATGTACCAAGGCATTCATACTATTTTCTTTTAGCACAAGGGACTGTGAAGATTCTTTTCATATTATCAGCTGATGCATCTAATTGTGCTCTATAGGATTTCTTCAAGAAAGGTGAGTCTGCTGTAAATTCAAAGTTGCACGCCTCTAACACTCTCCTTCCATTAGATGATATGGAATCCAAAGTACTTCACAAACTCCTTTGACTGTCTTTGACAGGGAAAAACGGAATGAAAATACAAGACCAAAGAGAAAAAAGAATGCTAATTCCTGACTATTAAAGAAAAAATTGTTCACGTATTTTGTAGCTGGATGATGACCACTTAAGTGCGACAGGATGCAAGACTGACATATCTGATGTGTTCAAAACTTCATGTTTGAAACTATTAAAATCTGTGATGAAAAAATTTTTAAATATCAACTTTTAAATGCAAGAAAGAACTACAGAGTTTCTGAAAACTTTTAGGAGGTCTATAACCAAAGATAAAAAGACAACTTTAGGCTTAATTTTGAAATTGAAGTCTCAAAATAACCATGTGATATTGAGCAACTCAAATGTATTTTCTGCTCTTAGTTTCTTCATATTTATGGGAACCAAAATTTATCTGAAGGATTATAAGTGTGGATTAAATGCGATAGCACAAAAAATTCTGTGTAAAAATTATACATTATACTTGTATTTTAAATTAATCATAATCATAATCATAATAGGACATTGGCAATTCAAAGGTACCTGAACTCCTGCTGGACTGTGAAGGCATTAATAAAACTTGGGGAGCTGTTTTCATCATTATTAAAGAATAACTAGTGGAAATTATACTTTATAGTTCTAAAAAGTCAATAGAAGCCTGATTAAAACACAATTTTTTTCTTAGCTATAATTTTGTCAATTGATCAGAACTTCTAAATTATAACTGCTATCATTCATTGAAATGGGAAGAAATTTTACTTAATACTGTATAGGTAGTTTGATAGACAACAATTTTCAAAACACAATATGCTTCATGAAGATGGGGAATAAAAGTCCTTAATGATTAAAGGAATGGATCCTTTATATCCAGGAGTTACTGAATAAAATGCCAGAGTCCTGCTGGGGACTTACCACACCTCCTACAGAGAGATAGCACCTGCATTTCTCTCAACACATATTCCTATGAAAAATGATGATTTGCTGGGTAAAGAGTAAGCCTTCTAAAATGTAAATGAAGACAAACCTGTGGCTATTTATAGCAAACAATAAACTGATGGGATGTAATTAATTGTACACAGTAATGAGGAGATGCTTTCGCAGCTTAAGAACATTTTAAGCTAGTCACTTCTGCAGTCAGGGGACACTGTATCATATACTCCCATCTGGCACACACAAAATCCATCCTCAGTACCTTGTCCACATTATGCATCTCTACACCCTTGCAAACGTGACAGATCAACAATGGAGCAAATTCCCACAACAGATTGATCCAGCTACTTGCCTGCAGCAATGAAACTTGTTTGGCCTAGAACACAGGAGCAGTGCAGTGCATTACAATGAAGCTTCCCAGTTCATGCCTGTTGGCAATGCTTCTGCTTTGTCTTGTGCTTGCTTTTTTCCTTGAAATCTCCTTAAACCTGCACCTGTTCCCATCACAGAAATGCAACAACTACATATATTAACTTACTAGTTCAAAATAGTCATTAATGTGATTGTGGGAGAATCACAACTCACAAGAAACTAAGAACTCTTCTGTCTGTGCACACAGAACAATTATTAATGTCACATTTGGGTCAAGTTTATTAAAGAAACAGACTAAGTAAGAGCCCTGCCACAGAGTGGCTATGGGCTCTGCCAGGCCCAGGGTTTGCATTTGAAGAATAGGATTCAGCATCCACAGTTAATTACAAGGTGAATACTACTTTGAAGGCCATATTAAATACATCAATAATATTAGTATTGCAATACTTACCATTAATTCCACGCCTTATTCTTTTACTGTTACACATTTGAGTGTGGAGTCAAACTGATATGACTTAGCTCAAAGCAGCCTTTTTGCACAAGGTTTCAATACTCTATTTGTGAACTTATTCCGACAGATAAGGAGCTTATATCACAAAGAAATTAGAGGGAATTTCCTGAAATTCTACTGATGGTAATTAATAGAACAAAGACTAAGATCATCGTGGGTACCATTCAACTTTTTCTTCCCATGAGACACCCAGCCTCTTTCCCACTTCATCACCACATAAAAGTCCCCAAAGACTTTTTAAAAGTCACTAAAATGACCTCCAAGTCAAATACTACTAATCTTGTTGACTTTTTCTTTTGCACATTTCTAAGCCATTGACCTTGGGAAATCTTTCAGTTGCTCTCTTCATACAGATCAAAGTGGAAAATGAGCAACATCAATGAGAACTGGTATGTGTGGTCAGAAGGAAGAAGGGTGACTGGGTTGGAGTCAAGGAAGCCCAGTCTGAGTGTGAGCCTAGAAAGCTTTGCACATGTTAAAATTGTCTGATGGGGAACAGGGTACTTGGGAGGGGCGGTACTGGGGACTGAATCAGAGCAGATTGGGTTCCATGCTTTTGTGATTATGTCAAGGTGTCTTGGTGTTATATCATAACTAAAAAAAAAAAAAAAAACATAAATAAAAGTAGACTTTCCCTAAAAAAAAATTACCTGGTTGTTAAATGTATGAGAACCGTTATTTTTTAAAAAATAATAGTTTTGGGGGGAAGGGAAAAAATAATAGAATGAATCAAACAACATTACCATATGTAAATTTATGATTATACAAATGGTATGCCTTTAACCCATGTATAAACAAACAACATGTATCCCATTTGTTTACAATAAAAAAAATAATAGTTTTTTTTATCCAAGAAAGTCTATTTCCCATTTTACATACATGATAGCCTTTCATCCTGTAGTTAACAATTATGCCTCTTTTCTTTACCACCCCCACTTCTTCTTCATTCACAACACATCATTACCATTTTCTGGACAATGTTCTGTATGATTTTATTAATAGATCTATCACCAGTCTTGAAACCCTTCACCAAATTGTCAGTATCTCTTTAAAACACTGATTTGATTTGATTTTAGTAAAGTTTTACTTTTCTATTGCTCCAAAATAAAGTAATAATAGTTACCACTTTTGGTATGTGCCAGTCAATATCCTAAATGCTTTACAAGAATTCTTTCTTATGATACTCATTTAATCATTATTATCTCAGCATGTTAAAGAAGAACCTGAATTGCAGGGGCCTACATAAACTGTTAAGTAACTTACAGGTGTTGAACAGCCACAACACAAAATCAATTCTCTTTGACCCCAAAGCAATTTCTGGAATGTAATGCAGTTGAATGGATACCAGTAAATTACAACACAAACATGGAATTATAGACCATATTTCCCTGATTCTAAGAAACACTTTTCCCTTCACTTTTTAAAGTTCCTGGAATCAGAATGTATTTAAAATTGATGTGTACCTCAGATTTATCTATATTATTTTGCCTTCCTCACTCCCTGCAAAAGAAAGTGGCTCACCTTACAATTGACAGCAAAATAGAATCAAGGAAGTACTTGACTTATGCTTAATTGCTCCCAGATCTCATCCACCTGTCTGCCTCTAGAGAGGAGAATGTTATCAATGATAATGTAAGTTCTAGTAGCTATTACCCCCACTGACTTGAAATACCTCAGCCCTCCTGAAAGTGCCCTGTGTTAGTTAGCTCTTGAGTTCATCTAGTTCTTTGGAGCTAGGTACCAACACTGCTTATCTTGACTGTCGTACGACTTACATCCCATTTCACAGATAATTTTACTAAAATAATAGTGATGCTGTCACTTCTATCCAGAGTTTTGTCTCCATGAAATCTGACCATGTGGCCAGGGCTGCAGGCAAAGGAAAAGATTCCATTCTGTCCTCCCTACCATAGCTCCACGCATATCCTCCCAATCTGCACTTATGCCCATGCAAGTTAACTCATCTAACAGTTATCTCTGCATTATATGCTTTCTACTACATCATCTGATACACCAAATATGCCTGCATGTCGCCAGGCTCAAGACCCTGTCCCCATCCATTTTATGTATTTATTCAATGTGAATAGTCTCATTTACGGTTCCATCACGGGAAAAGTGTCATTCTCTAATTTGCAGTTATTATTACTTCCTAAAATAAATTGTGATCCTTCAAACCAGAAATGTTTGTAAAGTGGAGGAGACCCAAAAGAGGACCTAAGAGCTAAATATTTACAATTAGGAAAATATGATATTATAAGATTGTGTAGGAACAGTGTTTGCAATGGGTAATTTTATTTCAATTTTTTTCATGCAGCAATTACCTTAAAGTTAGCACTTAATAAATGCATTCATTTCTGACATTTGTGAAAACCGCAGGCAATGAAAGCTTTGTTCCTTCATTAGGAGCCAGGAACAACCACTAAGGAGAAATGAGACTAGAAGTGAGGAGAGTAGGAGTGAGACCAGGGGAGCTGTGTGGACTAGTCCCAGCAGCAGATTTATATCAGGGATAGGTTGCAGGGCATAAACTTGTCTAATAAGAACCTTTCATTAGGGACTGAGATGAGATGTGAAGTCCATTGCGCTAGAACCAGGAATCACAAATAAGTATAGGCCATGGAACACCTTTAAATCTATCTTAAAAAAAAAAAAAAAAAAAAAGAAGCAATAACAGCAACCATTCATTGAATGCCTACTATGTACCAGATACTATCCTAAGCCTTTCTTTTTTTTTTTAATTCTTTTTTATTTATTTATTTATTTTTATTGTAAATGAATGGGATACATGTTGTTTCTGTTTGTACATGGAGTAACAGCATACCATTTGCATATTCATACATTTACATAGAGTAATGATGTTTGATTCATTCCATTATTTTTTCCTTCCCCCCCACCCCTCCCACCTCTCTTTTCCCTCTGTACAGTCCCTCCTTCCTCCATTCTTGCCCCCTGCCCACCCCCCATTACGTGTCATCATCCACTTATCAGTGAGATCATTTGTCTTTTGGATTTTTGAGATTGGCTTATCTCACTTAGCATGATATACTCCAATTTCATCCATTTGCCTGCAAATGCCATAATTTTATCATTCTTTATGGCTGAGTAATATTCCATTGTATATATATACCATGGTTTCTTTATCCATTCATCGATTGAAGGGCATCTAGGTTGGTTCCATAGTCTGGCTATTGTGAATTGAGCAGCTATGAACACTGTTGTGGCTGTATCTCTGTAGTATGCTGATTTTAAGTCCTTTGGGTATAGGCCGTGGAGTGGGATAGCTGGGTCAAATGGTAGGTCCATTCCAAGTTTTCTAAGGAATCTCCACACTGCTTTTCAAAGTGGCTGCACTAATTTGCAGCCCCACCAGCATTGTATGAGTGTACCTTTTTCCCCACATCCTCTCCAACACCTATTGTTGCTTGTATTCTTGATAATTGCCATTCTAATTGGGGTGAGATGGAATCTTAGTGTAGTTTTGATTTGCATTTCTCTTATTACTAAAGATGGTGAACATTTTTTCATATGTTTGTTGATTGCTTGTAGATCTTCTTTGGTGAAGTGTTTGTTCATTTCCTTAGCCCATTTGTTGATTGGGTTATTTGTCCTAAGCCTTTCTTATAGACAATTGTTTATAAAATAGCAAAATACGTTTTACAAAAGAAGCTTTCCCATCCCTAAGTTAATAGTTAAAAGGAAGTAGAAAATAGAAGTGTTGGTTGCTAGGACAGGGAGAAGGAGGAGATGAAAGTTACTGTCTAATGAACACAGAGCTTCAGTTCTACAAGGTGAAAAGAAAATGGATGATGGTTGTGGTTGCAGAACATTGGAGTGCATTTAATGTCACTGGGCTGTATATTTGAAAATGGTTAAGATGGTAACTCTCTGTGTTTGCTATGTGTATGTTATCACAATTTCAAAAACTGGACAAAAAAATAAGTCAAAAGAGAACTAAAGGGAACTATGTTGTCCAAATGTAATGCAGAACTGAGTGTGAATTCTGTTGGAACACATGTTCTGGAGAGTATACACACTTCGGGTTTTGATAAACACATGAAAACATGAGCCATACCACTGAAAAGTCCCACAGAGGTTGCTGTTATACTCATTGCCACCAGTTAGTAGGGACATATGTGGTGAAACTGGGAATAAATGTGTTTTTGAGGATCAAACTCTTAATTACCACACAGCAACCAACACCATTTTAAAGTAGTCCAGAGAGAGGAAATTGTCCCAATTTCTAGGACTTCCAGAAAGAGACTGGTGGTCCTTTCTGTAGTGTTGAACTTCTCTGTGAGTAGATCTCATTCTAGAATTTAAAACAATAAGATAAATCATTCCTAAATTGAAAATCTGTGCTTTGTTTAAAAAACCACTGAAAGCCTTCCAGTGACCTTAGGTAAAGTGCAGGATGTTACCATGATGCCCACGACCCTTGTTGACCTTACTGATCTATTGACCCCTTGCCAACCTCATCACATAGGACATGTGACTCTCGCCTTCTCTAATGAGAAGTCCTTGTACTTACAAGGCTTCCCTCACCACAGGAATCAATAAAGAAGACTTCCCTTCCTTTCCCTCATACCTCCTTAGGATAATTCCTTTTTACCCCTCCAAGCTCAGTTCAACTAACTTCCTCTGGGAAGAATTCCTTAACTCCCCCAGTATGAAATTTTTCCATCCTTGGGAACTCTTCAGTGGGACTAGGCTTCTCTGTCTCTTTCATCACACTGGGAGGGATTATTTCATTTGTATCAGCAGCACATATCGTGGACCTGAATATATATTTGGCATGAATGACTAGTTGTTGAATGAATTCAATGCAGAGGTGGAATGCCAACTCCAGGTATGGCATGACTAAGATCCTAGTAGTATAGGACCCAGTCCTTATGATCAAGACCCATTTAATCTGTGCAGTATTCTGCTAAGTGGAAAAGAAAAGCAAACTGGTCACTGCCTTTTAAAGTTAGAAAAAAATTATACGTTTCTTATGTAGGAAAAAAAATCCAATCACTTTAAACCTTGTTTTCAGACCTTATCATTCAATTCTTTAACTCATTTCCTTCTTCTAACCCTCAGAAAGCTTTTGAGATTTGTTACCTCCAAATTATTTTAGGAAGTATTTGTGAAAGGATTCAGTGGGTTGACAGTTAACCAGAAGGATCTAGTCAGGGCTAGTCAAGGTTTCCTGATGAATAATTTCTTGACTAGGGGATCCCTTGGTAGAATACAAATAAGTTATCATAAATCCTCTGTTTGAAACCTCATTTTTGTTGACTGTTAAACTTAGGTTAAACTCCAAGCTTCTGATCTTCAGATCATGCAAATTCTAGTCTCCTTCCTCGTGGACATTGCCCTCTAACCTCCAGCCTGCTCTCCATCACCTCTCACTCCATTCCAGCAACCCTGGAAAGCCTGTTCACAGCAAAGCCTCCTCCCCACTTCCTGGTGCAATTTTTCCTTGGGTATATTTGCAGCCTGATCACACACTGCATTCAGTTCTCTGCCCAGATAAATTCTTTTTAGAGAGAGGGTTTTTTTACACCACATATAAAGGTTCCCCTCTTCCACATCAGTAAAGATTGCTTTATCTTGCTTACTGGTTATAGCCTTCATTGCCTCCTGAAAATGTCATAGATCATGTGAAAACACATAAGTCTTTGTTTATCATTTGCCATTTGCATCTGCCCTCCCCCACCTAATCTTTCTTGTCCGACATGAAAACCACTGTCTCCAGCTCCAGAACACTGCTCAAAACATAATGAAAGCTTATTAAATATTGGTTAAATGGATGAATAAGCTTGCTGATATTTGTTTACTGTGTAAACTGGTTTTGGAGGAGACATCTGTACAAATCTTCACCATTTAAGTCACTGAAAACTCTTGCCCAGGCCAGCTTTAGGAAAGAAAGGCCTCTAATCCTTGATTGGAGCAGATTGGCATTGAATGCTTCTTCCAATTATGTGGCTTTGACACAAGCTACTTAAATCTTTCACAGTCTTGGTTTCCCCTTCATAAAATGTAAATAATGACAATTTCAATTTCAGACTGTTAAAAAGATGAAATAAAATTTTCTACATATTCCATGAAAACATATATGAAGGGAGGTTTTTGACTACTCCCACAGGTCTAGATTAGTATCTTGCAACTAGTAGACAGAGTGCCTTTGCTGAATGCTCTGAATGAACCATCAATCAAGCAAATGTGCCAAAGGTCCCCCAGAGGGCCTGAGACATCCGGGAGGCACAATAACAGGGAGTTCTCTGATAGAAGAAACATTGAATATCTGAAAGATAATGTTCCCGAGGAGGAAATTTTGCCAAATAAATAATTAGGTTAAAAACCCATGAAAATGACAAATGTGTTGTATGAGTTATAAGAATCCTCAGTAGTGGATTCAAAAATTCCCATCTTTTTCTTTCAGTAACATCACAAGTTTGTTTTGAGGCATACAGAATAAATTGTTGTTGTTACATAAAATAGATATTAAAGCATATAAAATTCACTGCCTGGACACACATTACCTGTCTAGTCATGTCCTCTGACCCTCCAGCCAAGCCCCATGTACTGTCAGAGCAGCACACATCCTTAACTTCATCTCAAAGGTCCCTGTGGTAGTGACAATCTGAAACCAATGCCAGGCACCAAGGGACCTCCCTTTCAGGAAAACTACAAAGGTATACAGGAGGAGCTGGAATGGCCTAAAACATCCAATGCCTTTCTCAGTACTGTAGTCTATCTAAAAACACATCAATCGATTTAGAAACCCTTAAAACAACGTGTGCATGAGTGTAGAGGATAGTGTATTGTTTTGCTAAAAATAATGCCAAAGTTGACTATTGTTCGTTTGACAACAAGGTTTACCATTCTGAACACTGTTTTAGCTTTTTTACAGTTTTCACCATCTTTGGATACCTCGACCATTTTTATCCTCATTCCCTCCCTTCATCTTAACTTGTACTTCAAAGGAAGAAAGAAAAGCTGTGTTCTTTGAGAAAGTACTTAATGAGAAAGATTTACAGGAAGTAGAAAAATATTTAACCACATGTACATTTAGTGTGACTCAGATGGGTACCAGACCCAGCTCTCTCTGATGTATGCATACCATCTGGCTAAGCGGGCCAAAGAAACTATAACCTGTGTTAGGATGATAAAGGTCAGGCTGCACAGCAGGGCAGATGTTGGCATCTCTGAACAATTTTGTCATTAAATTAATATAAATTCTTTTAAAATTATTTGTAAAAGCAATATAAAATTACTACAAAACAAAAGAGAGGAGGTCAGATCCATATGCAGGCATAATTTTATGTATGATCTTAATAGAACACTTTTACACTTTTGTATAATGAATAATAAACTTTTTTTCCAAATAGCATTATAATGATCATCTTTGGTTATCATATAAAATATTCCACTAAGTAGATAACTTATGTAATCCTTTTGAACTGACATTTAGACTATTTTCACTGTATTATTTTGAATAATGTATGAAATGCATCTGTGTGAATATGACTTTAAAAACTTCCGTGAATTATTTTGCTTATAACTAATAGTCATGTTAGTCATTCATTCATTTTGTTCAATCTTTTCTCACTTTTCTCAGTGCTTTGTGCAGCCAGAAACACTTGCTGGGAAAGGATTTCCCTATTCCTCATGGCTTTCTCCAATGACCATCATCATTTCATTATGTGTACTGTAGTCTATCTAAAAACACATCAATCGATTTAGAAAACCTTAAAACAACGTGTGCATGAGTGTAGGAGGATAGTGTACTGTTTTGCCGTGTACACACTATTAAGAAAACTCTGATACTAAGAAGCATGAAGATTAGAACTACTTTCTGTCCACGGTTTCTCTTTGTGCTAGTTTCCTCTGACTGTCCTTAAAAAACAAAAATAAACAAAAATTTGTTTCTCATGTTTCTGAAGGCTAGGAAATTCAAGATCAAAACCCCAAGAGTTGAGGTTGCTGGTGAGGCCTCTCTCCCTAACTTGCAGATGTCCACTTTCTCATTATGTTCTCACAATTCCTTTCCTCTCTGTTCACAGGAGTAGAGGCAGGTCACAGGAAGACTCTCCAATTTCTCTTATTATTGGACTCTAGTTCAGGGTCCCACTCTTATGACCTCATTTAACCTTAATTACTTCCACATAGGTCCTCTCTCCAAATACTGCCACACTGGGGGTTAGGGCTTCAACATATGAATGTCATGGGCACACAAATATTTAGTCCAAATATTGCACTCATATGCAGGATATTTTATCCATGTTAGGTGGAATTATGACCTTGCTATTGTCTTCATATGGAGATTAAATACGGATTAAGGAGATGTATATGAGTGTCAAGTAGAGAAGGGATTACTAACTTTATGTCTCAATCTGACTGGGCCATCAGATGCTTAGATAGTTGATCATACATTCTGGGTATGTCTGTGAGGGTATTTGGGGGATGAGTTTTATCATTTAAATGGACAGACTGGGTGAAAAAGATTGCCTTCCCTAATGTGAATGGGCCTTATCTAATCTGTTTGAAGGCCTGAGTAGAGCAGAAAGTTGACCCTCCCCTAAAAAAACAAGAGAATACCTCCTTCTGGGCTGCCTCTGAGCTAGCACATCAGTTTTTCCTGCCTTCAGACTCAAGCTGAAACGTCATCATCTGTTCCCAGGTCTCAAACCTGTATACTTTGAACCAGATGTACACCATTGGATCTTCTGGGTCTACAGTTTGATGTCACAGATCTTAGGTCTTGTCAACCTCCACGATCAGTGAGCCAACTCCTTATGATTGATAGATGATAGATAGATAGATAGATAGATAGATAGATAGATAGATAGATAATCACAATTTATTGAATCTTTTTCTCTGAAGCATCCTAACAAACTCTTTTTTCTAGGTACTTTTTACACATTTAACATTGAGGATGTTATTTAAACATCCTCAAACTTCAACTGAAATGTGCCTTATTTAAGAAACTGTTGAGGCAATAGCTCAGATCAAAGTAAAATTGCATAGTTCTGGGATCAACAAAATTCCAGATGTATAAATATTCAGCTATGAAGTAGAAGCATGGTAGGTTCCTTTTAGATTTTGATATATCTCTATTCAACTTTAAGTCATCTACTTCATTTTGCTCATAGGAAGAGTCTCAAATTACTTCCAATACAGTATCATAACCAGAAGCAATGTCCTTAATATTCTAAGAGAAACCTCAGCTTTAGAAGTGTGCAAAGCAACAAATGGATTATGCTCTGGTGTTTTCTCACTCCAGGCACAAACTCAAAGAATTGTATCCTCTCTCTCTCACAATATAGCACACAAATTTTGAAAAAGTTATATATTCTATATAGATGATATAGATATGAAAGTATATTTTAATTGAGTCAGGAATACAAGGAGATGGGGAAAGAGTGAGAGAAAACAAAGAACATAATAATAGAAACATTTATTATATTAGAAAGAAGCATCTTTTTTCATTTCTATATTGAGAAGGAGAGGAATATTAAATTTGCTCTACATTTTAGTCTAAATGAACCAAAGTAACTTTCTTGTAAAGACAAGGAATGATTTTTTAAAACCAAGAGAGAAAGACAGTTTTATAAAAGCTAATTTTCCTTTCTAACTACTGCCTGCAAGGAAGGTCACCTTCCAATTACTAGATCTGGATCATCTGATACTTTCGACTCACAATACAAGAAGAAAAAAGTTGAAAAGATGTTAACAAAAACTGGTTTTAGGAACTGGGGTTTGGTTCAGTGGTAGAGCGCTTGCCTAGTACATGTGAGGCACTGGGTTCAATCCTCAGCACCACATAAAAATAAAACAAAGGTATCGTGTCCATCTATAATTTAAAATATTTTAAAAGTGATTTTAAAGGAAAAGCCATCAGAATAAGTGAATCACTGAGTGAATAATGGTTACTGAGGATAATGGTTATGAGGAATTGAGGGTAAAAATCTGAGGCAAACTTCTTACGATTGATAGATAGATAGATAGATAGATAGATAGAAAATTTCTAAAAATAAAACTCTGCTCACAACCAAAGACACACTTAGATCACATGGTCTCTGAGAAATTCTCCCACAGACATCCTGCAAAAAGTGTCAGATGATTTTCAGAATCACTCTCTGAGCTCATAGAGGGTCCCATCAGTCATTCTTTTATTGATACACAAATCATCTATGTAACAAATATTCATTAAAAAAATTTCTTTTTCTTTCTTCCTTTCTGGCATCACCAGAAGTCAGAAACTCTAGAACTTACCATCACCAATTCTGCAGCACCCCACCTCCACCCTGACACCACCACCTAATCACATGATGATTTTCAGACCTTTTTCCTTCTTCCTTCCTTTTTTTTTCCCAAAGACGTTTTCTATAGGCATTCATCTAGATTTGCTCCCCCTAAAATATCATAAGTTCCAAACATGAAGTTCATATCTTTTGCCCAATAAATAAGCACACACACATGCATGTATGCACATATACACACAGTCTTCAGCCCCTCAGTTAGGCGGATGCCTCATTAAAGGCAGGTACTCTGTGAATGGAAACTAAAACTTTATCCACAGGGGAGCATATGAGTTCTTAGGTATTAATTAGTGGATTAAGAGGTATTTGGAAAAGAGATGATAACAAATATATTCTGTGCTCAACAAATAGCACCCACTCACATGCCCCCATCCTGTGTTATACACATAAACACACAATCGCGTTGTAAGGAGAATAGGCATTAGATCTTTAGGAATTAATTTGCAAACATTTTTTGCTTTTAAAATGTTGCCAAATCTATTTCTAAAATAACAGATTAGTGTCTTTTCTGCAAGTACAGAGTAAAAGAAAACACAGCCTTTCATGGAAATATGAGAAAAAATTGAATATTCCATTTCATCTGAGGTCTAACTAAAAGGTAGAACTGAGCTACTTCTTCATCACTTTTAGTGCCCTCATCATCGTCATCACCACAGCTAAAGGGGAGCTGTAGTGGGTACCATCTATTCTATGCATCTTTTCAGAAACATTTGGGTTAATTTTATCTCAGGTTCATAATGTTGGAAACTACTCATTTTTCTTTCTTTCTTATTAACAAAGGTTGTGTTTAACCAGTCACAAAGATTAAAAAGGGGCAGGGAGTCTTCTTTTGGCTCTGCTTGCCTATATCTTTGGCTGTATATCAAAAGCACTCAAGCATTCAATTTTATCATCATAATTCTTTAATAATGTGGCTTGTAGTATTGATTTCAGTAAACAGACCCTAGAGAGTCTAATAGGTTTTAGAGTGTTATGAGTAATAAGTGGGCCAATGGTCACATTGTACAGAGTAACAAATGTCTCCACCAATTTCCTTTGCCTTTGCATATGTGCATCTGCTCCCTGCTTCATACAGATGTTGAATGGAAGTAGAAATGGAGATCGAGAGCTCAGGCTCCAGCACCTGACTACCAAGATGGGAACTTGACTGCCAGCAACTGGTGACTTGGGAACTATTCATTCATCCATTGAAAACATTAATAAATAATTCAAAATGTTTATTGAATGTGGACCATCAACTAGACACAATTTTAAGTGCTTATGATATAATGAAGAACAGAACTAAACTCCCTATGAATTTTATATTCTAACATGAAGAGAGAGAATAAACCACAGTCATTCTTAAAAATTAACTGTACATTGCATATTAGAATGTGTTAGGTATAATGGGAAGAAGATATAGAGTGAGAGGGATAGCAATGTTAGAGGTCATCACTTCATATGAGTTAGTTTAGGTAGACCTTATTGACATTTGAACTAAAAGATGAAATGGGTGAGGGATTTAGCCTTGTCTATAGAGTTCAAGGAACACTAAGGAAGTCACTTTAGTGAGGTCAGTATAAGCTAAGTGCAAAGTAGTAGGAGAGGAAGTCAAATAACCAAAGGGGCAGGTGAGCTATGTGGAACAGACAGCACCTTGGAGACATGGTAGGCCTTATTCTGAGTGACACTGGGGGTGTCACTGCACAGATCTGAACCGAAGAGTGCCGTCATCTGATTAACACTTAGAAGGATTACTCTGGTTTCTGTGTTAAGAATAGATTGGTGTGGGTGTGGGGAGAGCTGTTAGGAGACCAGTTCATTAATCTAGATAAATACAATGCTGACTCCACCAGGGAGAGGGGGACATGGTTGGATTTTGGATGTGTTTTCAAGGTAGAATTTGAAAGATTTCCTGAGACCTTTGAATGGAGAGGAAGAAAAGAATCTTGAATGACTCCACCTGACCAAGGGTCATGTGAAAGTCATGTTGCCCTCAGTTGAAAGGAGGGAAGCTGTAGGTGGAGGAAGCTTGGGAGCACAGTGAGTCTAGTTAGGACATACTGACCTTAAAATCAGCACATGAGGGAGATCTCCAAGTGAACATGCCCAGTGGGGAATGGAATAAGTAGGCCTGGAGCCTGGGAGGGAGGAATGGACTGGAGATATAAAATTGGGAATCACTGTCCTTGAATCACTAATGGAGTGAAGGCATACAGAAGAGAAAAAAAGGATAAAGAACTGAGGACAAAGCAATGGATAGGAGCTATGAGATCCGCCAACACTAAGAGGCCAGGGAAAGGAGGAAGGCTCAACAAAAGGAACAACTGGTGAGGTAGGAAGAAAGCTAGGAGCCTTGGAAGCCAAATGAGAAAAGTACAAGAAGCAGAAGTGAACAACTCCAAATGTTGATGAAAATTCAATTACAATGACAAAGGAGAACCAACCACTGAATTTAGCAACCTGAGGTTACTGGTGACTAAAACAAAAGAATTTAGGTGAAGTAGTTGGGGTAAAAGCCTCCTGGAGTTAAAGAGAGAAAGGGAGAATATTAGGAACCGTGAAAATAGTGGGTGTTAACAGCTATCATAGAGTTCTGGGAAATGGATGTAAAAACAGATCTGTAGGAAAAATTTTGACTTGTTTCCTTTTCTGTGTGTGCTTTTTTTTAACAAAAAGAGGGAAAAAAAGTGTATTTGTATGCTAATGAGCATATTCAAGGCAAGAATAAAAGAAGAGATGCTAGAGCAAAATCTTTGAGTAAATGGGAGGCTGAGGGAGGTGAGTAGCAGATGGCTCAGGAAACTAGTTTTAAGACAAGGGATTGGTCATTCACAGTACCAAGGGAGAAAGCAGAAAAGTGAGGGTGCAGGTGTTGGTAGGTGGATAAATATGGAAATGGTGGGCAGAGTGAGGTCTTGTGTGAGTGCTTCCATATCTTAGTGAAGTAGAAAGGTCTTCCTCTGAGGGTAGCTTGAGGAAGGTGGAATTCAGGGTTTGAGGAGAGAAAAAGTCCTGAAGGAATTGTCTCAAGAATTTGACAACAGGTGTTGGCGAGGATGTGGGGAGAAATGAGGATACATTGCTGGTGGGGCTGCAAATTAGTGCAGCCACTCTGGAAGGCAGTGTGGAGATTCCTTAGAAAATTTGGAATGGAACCACCATTTGACCCAGCTCTCCCACTCCTTGGCCTATACCCAAAGGATTTAAAATCAGCATACTACAGAGATACAGCCACATCAATGTTCATAGCTGCTCAATTCACCATAGCCAGATTGTGGAACCAACCTAGATGTCCTTCAGTTGATGAATGGGTAAAGAAACTGTGGCATATATACACAATGGAATATTACTCCGCCATGAAGAATGATAAAATCATGGCATTTGCAGGCAAATGGATGAAATTGGAGAATATCATGCTAAGTGAGATAAGCCAATCTCAAAAAACCAAAGGTCTAATGATATCACTAATAAGTGGATGAGGACACATAATGGGGGGAGGGAGGGGTTAGTGTTAGGGTTAGAGTTAGGGTTAGGGAGGGGGGCAAGAATGGAGGAAGGAAGGACTGTATAGAGGGAAAAGAGGGGTGGGAGGGGTGGGTAGAAGGGAAAAAATAACAGAATGAATCAAACAACATTACCCTATGTAAATTTATGATTACACAAATGGTATGCCTTTACGCCATGTACAGAGAAACAACATGTATCCCATTTGTTTACAATAAAAAAAAATTTTTTAAAAAAGAATTTGAGAGTGAATTTACTAGGAAAGTAAGAGTTTCAAGCAGTATTCAGGGAACACTTGAGGTTCACGAAAGTGAATTTAAAGAGAGGATCAAGAGAGTCAAAAAGTAGAGAGCGAAGTGGTCATAACTGACCACGAAACCATGAAATGTGAGCTGAGCAAAAGGGAGAGAGACATCAAGGGGTGAAGAACAATGCAAAGGTGGTCAATCCCGGTGGGACTGGAGAATTGTTAGAATTGCAGTACTAACTGCAGTTAGGTGGAAAGAAAGGAAACACTTGAGATGATGGAGGGGTTGCAGGCAGTGATTGCAGGAGGACCTAAGGCGTGCACACTGGAATGACCCTCTCAGGTAGAGGGCAGGACAGCTCCCCCACCCCAGAAGAGGCAGCTTCTAGGAATGAGGCTGCTGGTATTAGAAGGGTTTCTAATGATGAAGGACCAAGTATATTTAAAGAAAAAAAGAATTATGACAGGAGTAGTGTTAGAGAGTTCCAGTTAGGCTGGAGTTAAAAATGACAGAAAAATAAAGGGAAATGCTTTAGGGAAGTGAAGATTAAAGGAGCAATGGGGGTATTATATCTGATGGCACGAGAGTCAAAGTTGAAAATTTTTAGAAAAGCAGTGAGAACAGTCTGAAAAGAGCAATGGAGAGCCAAGTAGGATCCGACCCCAACTCTGGGCCTAGCAGGGTTATGGAAGTGAAAAGAACCACCACTTAATATGACTGTAGGGATGGCAGTGTCCTCTGGAGAGGGCCAGGTTTCTGGTCCAGCAAGAAGCAAAAAGCAGTGTTCAGAGAAATGGGTCAGGTAAAGAAAACTCTGAATAAAATGGATGAGTTTTCAGTGGAAGACTTTCAAAAGTTGAGGATGATAATTTAATAGATGTGCAGATGCTTATAGCATAAGAGGTTGGGATATGAGAGGAAATTTGGTTTTCTAATGATGAAGTCATATCATGGATAATGATCCTCCTGAGGTTATTGGGGTGAATTCAAAGCAGAATGTGGCAGTGATGCTGTGAGTGTTGGTGAGTGGGGAGCAGTCATTCCCCTCTTCCTGTGTTGGCTGTATCCCCTTTATCTTGTTGTAAGTGTCGGAGTTTCCTGGAGTCTTCTCTGGTGATCTCAGTGACTGAAATACCACCCAGGCCAGACTTTACCTCTGAGCTCCAAATTAATATGCTCAGTAACCTACAGTTACAATCAGATTTCTGACATCTCAGACTTTATATGCCTAAACTAGAACTCTAGATTTTTCTCTCACAAAACCAACTCCAGTCTTTCTCATTTCATTGAGGGTCATTGATATCCATCCAGTTGCAGAATAGGAAAAAAAAAAAAAAAACAAAAAAAAAAACAGAAAATGGGCTTGATTTCTCCCCTTCAGCCGTACCTACCGCCAGTTCACATTTAGTCCTGCCAGCACAGTTTTGGACGTGTCTTGCCACTGTCCACCACCTGGAGACTCTCTGTTACCAGGCTTCACCAGGCCCCACCATCTCTTTGCCACCTAACTGATCTCTCCACATTAATTCTTCCTTTCCTAAGATACATATATCCTACAGCACTAAAAATGATTTTTTTAAATATAAATTGAGCCCCTTTACTCCCTTGCTCAACACTCTTCAAAATGATAGCTCCAGGTGAAAGGTAGCTGAGTTTATTTAGTTTATTTATGTGGGTGGAATAGGACTTTGAATCATGGCATGAACATGCATTAAAGAACAACTTGATGAAATGGTGGAATGAGACAGACATCATTACCCTATGTACATGTATGATTACATGAATGGTATGAATCTACATTGTGTACAATCATAGAAATGAAATGATGTACCCCATTTGTGTACAATGAATCAAAATGCAGTCGTAAAAAATTTAAAAATAAATAAATAATTTTTTAAAAATTATAGTTCCTTGGCAGATTGGCAGTCTTGACAAGGTAAAATGAAAACTGCAATTAAAGATGATATCTGCTTGATATTTGTTTAATTATATAGTAAGTAGTTGTTTGGAATAATATTTTAAATATATACTTTTCTCTGAATTCTTTAGAAGCAAGTGATACAATGATTGGAGTACAAAATTAAAATGTAGTGCTAGACAAAAAAAAAAAAAAAAATTGATGCATTTGACCCCCTGGAATCAAAACCCTGGATATCAAAAATAAAGGGACATCAAACTGGGAAAACATGTTTGTTACAGTATCACCAGGCATACTTTACTTAATTACAAATCAATCATTTCACAAGAAATTAATAGGCAAAAATGAAAATATTCACTGATAGCCAGCATTCTGTAAGAAAATAGGCACTCTCATATTCTTGGAGGGAGCATTTTAATCTAAAGTCATTCTGGAAGGGAAATTCAGCACTATCTTTCAAAAGCTTAAAAACATATAATAAATGACTCAATTATGACACATGCAGAAGTGTGCCACAATTTTCAATCAGTATATGAAATTTACAGTAGTATTTTTTATTATAAAAAAATAAAAACCCCAAAAGTCATGAAGATGCAATCAATAGATCACTGTTTTTAAAAAAATTATATATCCATAAAATACAATATTATATAGCTTTTAATAAGAATGAAATAATCTGTGAGTACAAGTGCTGATATATTTTTAAGTAAAAAGATAAAGTATAGAACATAATACAAATACAATCCCATTTATTTTTATGTGCATATACACACATAAATGTTTATGTATTTGCTCCTAATTTTGAAAGAAGCATAATAAACTGTTTAATAACGATGCCTCTTGGGGAAAGTGCTTTAAGTGCTTCAGCAAGAAAGATAAATGTGTGTGTATGTGTGTGTGTGTCTGTAAAAATAAAATTTTTCTCTTTAATAAAAAATATAATTAGGTTTCTAGGAATGAATTATAGATAATTTAATTTATGTATTTCTCTATATTAGAATACAAACAACTAAATGCTCTATAACCTATTTTTTCTGTACTGGGGATCAAACACAGGGCCTTGCACATGCTAAGCAAGTGCCTACCACTGAGCTACAAACTCAGCCCTTACAATTGACAATTAAGATTATTTAAAATCTTTTCAATGGTTCCCCATTATACCAAAATATGATACAGGCTACTTACCATGGTCTGAATCCTAGATCCTGCATGATCTGGGCTTTTTCTACCACCCTTTACCGCCCTTCCCTTCTCCTAAACAACATTGATAGGTATTCTTTTAATTTCTTAAATATGTCATTGTATTAGTGCCTCAGGCCCTTTGCACCTGCCACTCATTCTTCCAGAGGTATTCTTCCCCTGACTGTATGGCTAACTCCTTATCCCATGGCTTTGGATCTAAATGACCTAATCGTTATAACTAAAGATGTCCCCTCATTTCTAATTACCTCAACCTGGTTCAATTCCTTCATATTACCCTCTAATTCTTTAATTTTTTTTCTTTTACAATTTTTTTGATCTTCCATTAGAACATAACCTTCTGGAGGATAGGGAACCATGTTTCTTTTGTTCACTTTTGCATCTGTCTCTAGGTCCTAGCACATAATAGAAGTTCACTCAACAGGAGGCACTATAATTTATCATCCAAGCAGGAATACTTAGGAGAAAGAAAATGGAAGATTAACAATTCTTCCAGACAACATGTATTGAAAGGAGAGTCCAAGATGAGCTTAGAAGTTCATTTAGCCATCCATCCACTAATGGACACTTTGATTCTGTATCTGGGCTATTGTGACTTACACTGCAATAATTATGAGAATGCAGATGTCTGGTTGACATATTGACTTCTTTCCCTTTGGATATCCACCCCATGATAGGATTTCTGGATTATATGGTAGTTCTATTTTTAATTGTTTTTGGAGGATCCTCTAAACTCTTTTCCATAGTGACTATACTAATTTGCATTCCCATCAATAGCAGCAACTTGGATGAACCTGGAGAACATTATGTTAAGTGAAAAAACCAGGCACTAAAAGATAAATGCTGCATTTACCACTGATATGTGGAATCTAAAAAAGTTGATCTCTTAGTAGAGAGTAGAATGGTAGCTATGAAGGGTTTTTGATAGGTTGGGAGTGGGGGACATTGGGGAGGTGTCAAATGATATAAAATTTCAGTTATGCAAGAGGAATAAGTTCAGGAGGTCTAGCGTAAAACATGAAAATAGCTAATAATATAGTGGATTCTTGAAAAATGCTGAGAGTGAATGTAAAATGTTCTTGCTGCAAAAATGATAACTGTGAGGTAATACATTCCTTCATCATTCCACAAGGTATACTTCAGAACACTGTAGTAGTATACACAGTGAATACCTACAACTTTATCTGCCAATGTAAAAATACATACAATATAAATTAAAGTCACCTGATTCTTAACAAAGAGGCCAAATATATACATTGGAAAAAATGACAGCCTCTTTAACAAATGGCACTGAGAAAACTGAATATCCGTGTGTAAAAGAATAAAACTAGATCCCTATCTCTCATCCTGAATGAAAGTCCATTTAAAATGACCCAAAGAACTAGAATTTAGGCCAGAAATTTTGCAACTGCTATAGAAGAATAAAATAGGGACACACTTTGATATATAGGAACAGGTAATGGGCTCCTATAGTTCAGGAAATAATAGCAAGAATCAATACATGGTATGGCATCAAACTGAAAAACTTCTGTGCAACAAAGGAAATAATTAAGAGTGCAGAGAGAGCCCTACAGAATGAGAGAAAATTCTTTGCCTGCTATTCTTTCAACAGAGAATTATTATCCAGAATATATGAAGAATTCAAAAAACTAAATACCAAAACCAAACAACCCATTCAATAAATGGGCAGATGAACTGAACAGAGACTTAAAAGAAGAAGTACTAGTGACCAACAACTACACATACACAAAAAACGTTCAACATCGTTAGCCTTTAGGGAAATTCAAATCAAAACTCTATTGAACTGGGAGTGGTGACAAACCCCTAGGATCCCAGCGGCTTGGGAAGCTAAGGCAGGAAGATCACAGGTTGGAAGCCAGTCTCAGCAACTTAGCAAGGCTGTGAGCAAACTAGTGAGACCCTGTCTCAAAAATTTAAAAAACAAATAAAATAAAAGGGCTGGGGATGTGGCTCAGTGCTTCTGCCTTCTTGGATTCAATCCCTGATAAAAAAAAAAAAAAAAAAAAAAAAAAAAAAAAACTACATTGAGACTCCATCTTATGGCAGACAGGTTGCTGATCATTAAGAATACAAACATCCATAAATGCTAGCAAGGACATATGAATGAAGGAACTCCTAAACACTGTTGATAGGAATCTAACTTGGTAATGTAACTACAGAAATAAGTATGGAGTTAACTTGAAAAACTAAAAACAATTACCATATGATGCAGCTATAAAAGACCTCAATATTTAAAAGAATTTATGTCAGCATACTTTAAAGATACATGCATACATATGTTTATCTCAGCATAATTCAAATAGTCAAGTTATGGAATCAGTCTAAATATCCATCAACAGATGAATAAAGACAATGTGGTATATTCACATGATGGAGTTTTATTCAGCCATAAAGAAAAACAAAATCATATTATCTGCAGGAAAATGGATGGAACTAGAGAACGCCATGTCAAGCAAAATAAGCCAGACTCAGAAAAGCAAGTATCACATTTTTTTTCTCATATGTGGAAGCTATGAGGGAACAAAGGAAAAAAGGATTTAATGAAAGTAGAATGGAAAGCATCAGGGTAGAGGAAGAATAGTAGGGGAGCAAGGAGGAGAGGGTAAGGGGAAAGTACTGGAGAGTGAAATTGATCAACTTATGTACATGTGCCAATATGCCCCAGCAAGACCCACTATTGTGTATAATGAATATGGTATAATTAATATTAAATAAATAAAATTGAAAAGATAGGAAGTTTATTTATCCTATCAAAAGCAACACTGTTGAACACGTGGGAATGATCATTGATAATGAAAAGTGTGATGATTTCATCAGGAAAAAAGAAATGACTCAAAATAGACCAATATTAAGATCTTGGTTTTAAAAAAGTAGTTTCTTGATCACCTTCTTCCTTCCCTTTATGCTGTTTCTTCTTCCTGCTGTCCACAAATAGGAGTAGTAAGACTGAATTAATCATTTGAATCGACCTTCAAATTTAATTCAGCTGGCTAATCCCTAGGACCTGTCTCAAACCATAACTCTTTTCCCACCTCCAATTGTCTTTTAGCCACATTTTACTGAAGAATAACACAAGCAAATAGTCCTCAGGAAACATTCCTAACTTAGAGAGGGGTTTTGTCAAGGCAGAATTCAGAACCAGTCAAATATATTGCCAGTTGTCTTCGAAATTGTGATAACTAAATTAATGGGAATCAATTTTATTTCCCACTGCTTGGCCAGAGTAGATTACAAATCAGTAAGGATTTAGTCACATATGGGTCATGATCATTATTCTTAAATAATTTAGCTTTCCACAATAACCTGGAACTCTACCAATTTATCCATGCTATTATGCAAACGTGCAAGCACACACTGAATGAACGGGAGCCTACAAGAATGTGATTTTTGAAACTCCAGGATGCCCCAACAACTCAAAGGCACAGTTGCATTCCTTCTCAAATCTGAGGTACAATACCATGATTTGGATAAGCCTACATTCAAACCACACTCAAAAAATAACTATAGAGGGCAGGGGATATAGCTCAGTTGGTAGAGTGCTTGCTTTGCATGCCCAAGGCCCTGGGTTCAATCCCTAGCACCATGAATAATAATAATAATAACAACTAGAATTATTCAACCTTTTCTCCTCAGTTTCTTATTTTTCTAAATGAGGTTAATTTATCAGACTTGGGGCTCTATGGGGGTCAATTTGAAATCAGACAGCAAATATTGCTACCCAAATAGCAATCTTGTATTGAATGGTCAACAATTGTAAACTTCTTTCACACTTTAAATTTCCACCACCACATTCCACAGGAGACCAACTTGCATTTCCACAGAGCATGTGAACCGAAGTTTGTGTTTATTCTTCCTGTGGCACTGTTTTGCTTTCTTGGTACTGCTGCCATGTTCTTCCACTCTGATTTGTAAGAAGAACTCCAACTTCCAGACACATGATCTTCTGACAAGCTGGATACAGGCACAGTTTTACATTTTTAATTTGACCCTAAGATATAGGGTATTATACTCTTTGTCTTTTTATGACAATGAACTATACACAAAAGAAACTTCTCTCTCATCTCTCTCATGAGTGACCTACCTGAGAACATAGGATAGGTTAAAACTCAAGGATGAGCTATGAACAATGGTCAAAAGGTAAGAAGTGGGTCATAATGGATACACTATAAATGTCTGTTGGTGCTGCTTGGTACACACAACCACATAAACTACAACAGAAAGATCATCTTTAAGATCATGAAATGTCCATGACATCAAACCACACATATCAACAGGTCTTGCTTCAGCAATTCCCACCAAGTTCATAGATGTTGATCTTATTGCAAATTTATACTCACCATCACAGCTGCTGTGGACCTCCTCATGTCAACCACTTTGACCACAGGTCCCATATAGAAGGGAAAGAATAGTATTTTTTATTGGTGTTCTCAAAGGGCAGATTGGTCTTTTCCTTTTATAGCACATTGGGCTAGATAGATGTCGCAACCGTTTAAATGACACAACATCAATCCTGGGTCTCACAAAGTAGTTTAGGAATTGCAACTCTCTGGAGTTTACAGGTTGGTGGCAGTGTTGACTTCCTTCCTCTACATGACTTCATCTGAAAACCTGATCCCAGTCTTTCAGAGTCCTTGTGCAAGTTTCATATCCTTGTGCAAGTGGTACTCTCCATAGATGCCTCCATTATCCCAGAACTCTGAGCCAGGCATACAGATTGGCATTAACCTGTTTGGGTAGTAAGTTATTACTACCCAAAACATCAACTACAAAACATTTAAACTGCACAATGGAGATGATGCCAAAATATGAATCTTGTCCAATGTCTTTGCAATTCTCCTGATTTTATGCAAAATAATGAATGTAATTAGTAACCAATATTTGAAGTTTCCTTTTGTCTATGTAAAGCTGTAGCTCAAAATATTTTAGTATCTTTTCTTTGCTTCAGCAATGCCAAATGAAGCATTGCAAATTCAGCTTTACTCACAACAATTTTTTTTAAAAATCCAAAAGTATATAATTACTCAAATTCAATTTCATAAACATCATAACTATTTGAAAAAAATGGAAAATAATTAGAAAAACTCACTGATATTTTTTGGTAAAAAAATAAAATAGGCTAAAACCTACATGTTAAGTGCATTTAATGTGAGTACTTTGCTATACAGACTATACATATTTATTTTCACAGCAATTTTCTAATCCAGATTCCCTTCTTAGTTATAAATAGGACTAGTAAGAGGCCAAACAAGGTGTGGGTTATTCCTTATCTTATTTTAAAAGTGGCAGAGCCATGTTAGCTCACCCGTGTACCCAATGGTATTAGGTTTCTTTTCATTCTTGTCCCCATTGATTTTCCTTTCTTTCATTGTGTCTCTCTTGACACAAGGCCTTTCCCTTTCATAGGCTATGTCAGTCAGTTTTTTGTTGCTGTGGCAAAAGCACCTGAGGGCTGGAGGTATAGCTCTGTGGTACAGTGTTTGACTGGCATGTGTAAAGCACTGGGTTCCATCCTCAGCACCACATAAAAATAAATAAATAAAATAAAGGTATTCAGAAAAAAAAAGATAAAATAAAGTTTTTGGTTTTTTTTTTTTGTTTTTTTTTTTTAGGTACTTGACAACAACAACTTAGAGGAGAAAAGATTTATTTTGACTCACGGATTCAGACATTTCAATCCATATCAGCTGGTTCCCTTGCTTTGAGCCGAGGTGGAGAACATAGTGAAAATGTGTGATGAAGAAAAGTTGCATCCAAGATGCAGAAAGAGAGGGGTTGGGGAAGGGTCACGGACAACATAGAGTCCCCAGCAACACACCCCGAGTGACCTACTTCCTTCAAATATGCCCCACCTGGCAAGAGTTTCCACCACCTCCTCCTAGGTCATTCAGTTGTGGATGGACTTGTCCACTAATGAAGTCAGAGTTCTCACGATTCAATCACTTCTACAAATCCCACCTCTGAACAGTGCTGCACTGGGGACTAAGTCTTCAACGCATGAGCTTTGGGGAACATTCCAGATCTAAATTATAACACAGACCTCTTGACTCCCCTTTAAAACACATAAAATTTGTCCATTTCCTATAATTAATCATTCCTCTTTGAAGTCCTCTATATCTGGAATAAGCACCTCATATTCATTCCTGTCGCCTAAAATGTTAACCCAACACATGAAGGAATCAATCATACAGACATGAATTCTAATTATCACTACAGTTTTTTCAACCTATGATGATTCCTTGATCAAAGTACCAACATCTCTGAGTCTGTTTCCACATCTTTAAAATAAAGATGTTAGTTCTTAATTCATAGTGCTCCTTAGAAGATTAAATAGGTTGTATAGGGAGAACCCCAGTGTGGTGCTGCCAACCTCTAAATCTAGACTATAGAGGGCTTCAGTGCCCTAAAGGCCTCCAGGACTAAGGTCTTAAATGCTACTTCAGGTAGTGTTAAGCCCTCTTTACTTCAGTCTAGCCCAAGAGGCTATAAAATTAATAGTGATTATGGTTATTCTTAACCATGGGGGTAACAAGCCCATTGACCAAGTGTGTTGCCTCCCTCCTTGGATGATTTATCATCAAAGATCAAGTTTCCTGAAGTTTTACCAATGGAGGATCACTTAGCACTGACTTTTCTATTCTATACCTTTATTCTATTCAAGATATTATAGAAAGAACATATATTTTTAAAACTCTTCCTATTGCTTATCTATTGGTGTGTGAAAATTAATCATCAAGTTTAGAAATTTAAAATAACAAAATAACCAAAAAAACAAACTGATATTTTTTGTCATGAATTTAGGAACAGCTTAGGTAGGGACCACTGTCCCAAGGTCTCCCATGAAGTTGCATTTAAGCCATGAGCTGGGGCTGTGGTCTAACCTGAAAGCTTGATGGACCTGCCTCCAGTCTTCATTTCATTTTCATTTCAAAGGTTGAGAGAGACCTGCCTCCAGTCTTCATTTCATTGACCAGAGGCCTCAGTCCCTCACCAGGAAGACCTCTCTGCAGAACACTGCAGCTAGATTTTTCCAGGGTAAGTGATCTAAAAGAGAGTGAGCCAGGCATGGTGTCACATGCCTAAAGTCCCAGCTACCTGGGAGAATAAGGCAGAAGGATTGCTTGAGTCCAGGGGTTCTTGGCCAACAGCAAGACTGTCTCAGAAATAAATAAGAGAGAGAGAGTACCCAAAACAGAGTATCTTTTTATAACCTAATCTCAAAAGCAACACCTTATTACTTCTGCCATCCGTTCATGAGAAGTAAGTCATTCAATCCAACCCACCTTCAAGGAAAGGGAATTAAACAAGGGTATACGCACACAGAGATGAGGATCACTGTGGGCTGCCTACTCCTAGTTCTTAACACACAATCACTTCTGTCTCAAACCAAGGCAAGATGACTATGTGCTGATGGTGAGTTCCTGGTCTGGCAGGCTACTGCTGCTCTCTCCCCTACTTCTTTACCAAGATCAGAGGACTGAAAACTCACCATTCTTTAGGAGAGTTCATATCTAACAAATACATCATGGTGCTTCCAACTATGTTTATAGCTATGCATATTTAGTATAATTTCATGTTCTAACTTTGTGGAAAAGATAAATGGAGAACATGATACATAAGGTTGATTGTCACTGATTTTTCAAATTTTAGCCTTGAACTAGGAAATGCACCATAGTTAGAATGCTCTGCATTTCTTGAATTGTCCTGATATTTACTTACAAGTCTTTCAATCTAAGCATGAATTTTCATAAGCGTTAGTTCTGTCTTTAGAAAGTTTTTTCCTGACAATGGAATATAACAATTATTACATTTAAAGATGCTACCGTTGGAGTTTACTAAATGCTTTTCTTGTGACCAGAAGGAGTTAATGTGACACACATGAACTGTAATGAGGATGACATCTGAGCACTGAAGATAATAAAAGACTTTACATGGGCATCCTACTGAGATCTTGTTTCAGTTTCTGAAAACAATGTGTAAGTACCTAATGAGTTTTTCTTTTGTGCCTGGAAAACTAGAAATAATATTTAAATACCATTACAACTCAAAGATAATCAGCAAAAGAAACATACTGATGATTTGAACACTAAGTGTCTCTGCTACAAATGATATGAAAGATATATTACTATTACTCATGAAAAGATAATCAATCACAATCACTAACTGGAAAATCCTGATTTTCAAATAATGTTTCATGGAGCTATGGAATTCCCCATAGATGCTTCCAAGGACCCTCAGGAAAGGGAAAGATGAAGCCAACTTGGGGAGCTTTCCTGAACTGGGCTCCCACTTCTTCAAGGTGATACTGTTTTGATCTGTTTCACACATACACTTAGCCTAAAATGTCATACAAAGCCTGCAAAAATTCAGAACTGGCAAATTTGAGAAATACTGCTAATTATCACATATTGCTAATTATCACAACAGCTTTAGAAGGCAAGCTATCTAGAGATACCATTATAACTTAGCTCTGAATGCTTTCTGCCCCCAGAGATCCTGCATTTAAAGCATCACACAGGCTAATAACTGACTCTTGCACAGAATAAACTCAGAATGATATATTTACTAGGAGAGTGAACATCCCTTAACTTTGGAATGATATAGTCCCTGATTGACTTAGTGAATTATTTCCCCCTGTTTTGAAACACTAGGATGCACAAGCATTTTTAAAAGTTGAAAGGAAGACCACGTGCAGAACAGTGTTTATTTCTCATTGTACAATAATTTTTGTTTTTGTAAAAGGGACCAGTTTGCATTTTCTAGGGAGCAAGGCTACAACCTGATACAAAGAAAGCACTCAAAATAGGTTTGCTGACTAGATAAATGAATACATGTTAATTAAAATGTAAATGCTTAGTGAAAAAACAATGATGACTACCTTTGCTGAATAGTGCAGCTGGAAATGCCCCTTTCAGGAAAACTACACAGGCACTTCTTATATACTGTCTTGCTAATGCACACACACAAGTCCTGGAAAATGGAAAATTAAACAGATTGCTCCATGGCCACGGAAAGGATTCTAAGTTATATACCCATGACACTAATAGGTTTAAAAGTATTTTCATTCTCATGAGGTCAAGAATTATTTATCTGAAATCTACAGGTAATGGGGGGAAAGTACAGTTAGTTTTACATTGTCAGATACCAAGTCATAGAAATTATAATTCTACTCAGTATTTTAAGTACTAGCCTACAGGGAAGTGCCTGATCTAGAACACAATTTTATTTGACACACTTTGTGTCACTTCATAAATACTCAGTGGACAAGACACAGAAATAGTTCTTTATATCACTCACTCAGAAAAACAAAATCTATACTGCAATGCCATCTACATTATCCTTCTATCAAGAAATAAAATAAAGGTCTGATACCCCAAATATTATCTCAATAAGGGTGGGGAATTTGTCTATGTATATTTTATTTTCAAGAGGTAGTAAATAATTTCACACATAGTAAATGTCAACAAGTGCTTGTCGTTAGATGACACTCCCCCAAATTCATTGCAGGCACCATACTCAGTACCATTTGTCTTTCTTCCCCACTTTCATCACTGAAAATGAGTGGTAGCATTTTTTACCAGCTTTATCCAGGTATAATTTTAATACCGTAAAATTCACTTGGGTGAGAAATTTTATATCCTATACCTGATGAGCCAAATTCCTGAAACACCTATCACCTACAAAACTCCTTCTAAGGTGCCATGCTATTGCCACATCACCCCTCAAACTATCACTTAGCTGATTTAATGAGGGGTGGACCCTAGACCCTTGGCTCATGAGAAACAAGTGAGGCTTAACTAGCAACTGAGACATAGGTTTACCAGTGTTCTCTGTTTTGCTGGTGCCACATCTGGTCTCCAAAGCTTTCTAATAATAGTAGACCTTGATAGTGGATACTCCCTGTTTGCCAACCTCACACCCTACCCTTGTCAACAGATCTTCTTTGATCAAGTTACTCAAGCACCCTAGGTGTTCCTTATTATTTTGAGCTTCCAGCCAGACTAGGGCTTAGAGACTACTTTTCCTCTAAGTCAATGGCTTAACTATTCACTTTTAAGGAAAGTGGTGGCAACAATGTCTCACAATGGCGGAGCAATGCTTGTCTTTATCAGACCAAATTCTCTCCTCCCCAAGAGACAGAATAAGATTGGTCATTATATTCATTGTACAAGTGAATTAAGTCTTAGAAAATATTTAGTAACTTGACCAAATGGCACACAGCCAGTGATTGGAGTCAAGATTCAAGCCAGAGATGGAGGCCATCAGGTTCTGAGCACTTAGTCATGAAGGATGCTGCCTTGATTTTACAGGTTTCAAGGCCTATAGATATGGTCCTTGAACCTCAATAGAAGAATTATGCATAGATAAAACATAGGGAAATACCTGTAGAAGTAGATATAAGGGATGCTCTGTAGAAGTAGAAAGAGGCAGTGATGACTTAACTGAAACCTAGGCCCTTGCCCACGCATCCTTAAGATATAAACTATTGCTGCTCATCAAGGAGAATCCAAAGGCTTAGCCACTTATGGGGATGACATGAGGCAAAGACAATCAGGAGCGGTAGGACTTTAGATCAGGGGTCTATTAAGACAACAGTCTAGTCCTCTGACTGCCTTCCAGATCCCCAGAGATCTAGCTGTACTGCAATATCAGCTTTCTACAAAGGCTACTGTACTCTTTATTTCTATTGATCTCCTCACAACAAACTCCTATTAAGAAGGTGTTATATGTCTTAGCTCCTGGAAACCTACAAACAAAACAACAGCAACAAAACCCTAACTAAAACATATGCTCTTGCAAGGGAAGACATTCATCCTTCTTTGCCTTCTACTAAAGCATGGATAATAGAGCACAGAAGACAGAAAGATGGTGCACACAACAATTATACCAGTCAGGGGCCTGGCAGGAAACAGCTGGCACACTTAAACTAGAGAATTTGAGGAGCCATTAATAAAAGGACTGTTTACAAAGTTTTGGGAATGCATCTGGGAAATCACTCCCAGGCCTGAAACAACCAGGGAATGAAAAGAGAACTGGAACCTAGAGGCAGAATTATATGGGGGAGGGCTGCACGATAGACTCTGTGGCTTTTAGTCATTGGAGGGGGAACCAGCAAACTCAAAGAGACTCTGCAATGAGAGAACCAGGGCAATACACACCCTCACCTTAGTCTTCCTCCCTTTAGCCCCAGCTATTGTCTCTGTTAGCCAAATCAAACTTGTAACCACAGGTCTAAGGAGACTGTTGCTCAGATCAGCCTTCTGGAGCAAAGGCAGAGCAGAGAGTGGATGTGGAAGAGGAAATTGGAAAATATTGGGAAAGGGGTAAAAACAAAATGTTGGTGGAGATCAGATTTTTTAAAAAAAGGAATATTGACAATATGGAGTACACAGTTTCACAATGTGTCAGGTTAGTGAATCGATACCCATACAAATCTTTTGCAACATGCAACATCTCCTTTTGGTCTTCCACTTCCTTTTACCTTGGGATGATATTCTCATACTGCCTCCAGAAAGTCCAAGATCATTCACCTGTACAGGCCTAATATGAAGGTGATCCCAAGATTCAGTTATTCCAAATTTTCCCCACACTGCTAAAAATGTGTTCCTATCTCCTTTGCCTCAAGATCCTACTGCCCTAGATGATCCCAACTTAATAAAGCAGCACTGCTGGGCATTATTATGTGATCTAGAGTGAAAAAAATCTCTATATTTCCATATAGGTTCTTTAGGGCTTTCTTCACCCATGAATTGCAATAGCAAAGAGCTGATACCACCGCAGCTGCTAAAGCTTAATTTTAAATGGAACAAACAAGAATGTCCTGGAAAAGCAGATGGCCATAGGAAATTTTAAAGAATTCTGACATAGTCTTAAAGGTTATGCATATATGCAAGGCTATGTACATGACCAGGAACAAACAGAGAAAGGAATAGGTTCCCCCACACCACCACCCACCCCCATCACTCAACTCTGACTGACTTTGAAGTTCTGGGAAAACAAAAAGTGAGTGCTAAAACTCTTTCGTAAACACCTGAAGTTTGAAGATGTGTCTTCACCCACAAGGTACCCCGGGCAAGGTGTGGAAGACATGCAAACAAAACATTTGAATTCATCTTCTGGCTGGTCACTAAATTATAGTGATGTAAATGTGACCTGAAAAAGTCAAGTGTAAAAATTCTAAAAACTAGCTAGGAGCTCATTACACACATTACCGAGACTAGACAATCTACAACTTCGTCCATAAAAGTTACTAAAAAAATAAGTAGCAAGAGGAAAACAACAACAGCAAAATCACAAAGAAAGCAAACTCCAGGCAGTGTGTTTGATATTGGAGCTGTTTCAATGTGTTATTTTAAATTTCAAGATTCTAATAAAAACTATGAGACATTCAAAGAAGCAAGAATATATGCCACATCCGTGGAAGAAAAAGGTTAACACACAATGTCCTTCAGGTAGCCCAAATTTTGAAAATAGTGGACATAAATTTTAAATGTTATTTTAAATGACATAAATTTTAATGAAACTTTGCTCAAAGAATTAAAGGAAAAATAAGAATAATGCCTCACCAAACAGAAAAACAGAAAGTATACACGAAAGGTAGAGAAATAGCCTATCTTACAAAAATTAAAATTTTGGAGTTAAAATTACAATAATATAAATGAAAAAACACTACAGGGATCAATAAAAGATTTGAGATGGCAAAAAAACCCTGCAAATTTAAAGATTGGTCAATAGAAATCATGCAGTCAGAATAACAGAAAGACAAAAGGATGAAGAAAAACTGACAGTGTCCCAGAGAGCAGCGTCTCAGATACCAATGAGACATCAGAAAGCACAAGAATGTATGCATAATGGAGTCTCAGCAGAAGAGAAAAGGTGGGAAGAAAAAAATTTTGAGGAAATACTGACCAAAAATTTACCAAATTAGATGAAAAACATTTATATACTCAGCCAAGAAGCTCAATGAACTCCAGATAGAATGAATTCAAAGAGATAGAGATGCAAACCCAGATACATCATAGTAAAATTGATGAAAGTAATGACAAATAAAAAAATCTGAAATCGGCAAGAGAAAAATGACTTACCTTCTATAAGAGATCTTCAATAATAGCAATAATATTTCTTTTTTTAATTTTTATTGTAAACAAATGGAGTACAACTTGTTTCTTTGGTTGTACACGAAGTAGAGGCGTACCATTTGTGTAATCATACATTTACGTAGGGTAATGGTGTTTGATTCATTGTTATTTTTTCCTTCCCCCCCACCCCTCCAACCCCTCTTTTCCCTCTATACAGTCCCTCCTTCCTCCATTCTTGCCTCCCTCCCACCCCCCATTATGTGTCATCATCTGCTTATCAGAAAGATCATTCGTCCTTTGGTTTTTTGAGATTGGCTTATCTCACCTAGCATATTCTCCAATTTCATCCATTTGCCTGCAAATGTCATAATTTTATTCTTCTATATGGCTGAGTAATGTTCCATTGTATATATATATATATATATATATATATATATATATATATATATACCATAGTTTCTTTATCCATTCACCAATTAAAGGGCATCTAGGTTGGTTCCACAATCTGGCTATTGTGAATTGAGCAGCTATGAACATTGATGTGGCTGCATCACTATAGTATGCTGATTTTAAGTCATGTGGGGTATAAAGTGAGGAGTGGGATAGCTGGTCAAATGGTGGTTCCATTCCAAGTTTTCTAAAGAATCTCCCAGAGTGGCTGCACTAATTTGCAACCCCACCAGCAATGTATGAGTGTGCCTTTTTCCCCACATCCATGCCAACATCTATTATTGTTTGTGTTCTTGATAACAGCCATTCTAATTGGAGTAAGATGAAATCTTAGAATTGTTTTAATTTGCATTTCTCTAATTACTAGAGATGTTGAACACTTTTTTCATATATTTATTAATTGCCTGTATGTCTTCTTCTGTAAAGTGTCTGTCCAGTTCCTTGGCCCATTTATTGATTGGATTCTTTGTATTTATGGTGTAAAGTTTTGTAAGTTCTTTTTAAATTTTGGAGATAAGTGCTCTATCTGAAGTGTGTGTGAAAAAGATTTTCTCCCATTCTGTAGGCTCTCTCTTCACATTCATGATTGTATCCTTTGCTGAGAAAAATCTTTTTAGTTTGAGTCCATTCCATTTATTGATTCTTGCTTTGATTTCTTGTGATTTGGGAGTCTTATTGAGGGATTCTAATCCTAAGCCAATATGATGAAGATTCAGGCCTACTTTGTCTTCTATTAGGTGTAGGGTCTCTGGTCTAATTTCTATGTCCTTGATACATTTTGAGTTGAGTTTTGTGCAGGGTGAGAGATAGAGGTTTAATTTCATTTTATTGCATATGGATTTCCAGTTTTGCCAGCACCATTTTTTGAACAGGCTATCTTTTCTCCATTGTATGTTTTTGGTTCCTTTGTCTAGTATGAGATAACTGTATTTATGTGGTTTTGTCTCTGTGTCTTCTATTCTGTACCATTGGTCTGCCTGTCTATTTTGGTGCCAATACTATGCTGTTTTTTGTTACAATTGCTATGTAATATAGTTTAATGTCTGGTATTGTGATACCTCCTGTTTCACTTTTTCTACTCAGGATTGTTTTGGCTCTTCGAAGTCTCTTATTCTTCCAGAGGAAGTTCATGATTGCTTTCTCTGTTTCTATGAGGAATGTCATTGGGATTTTAATTGGAATTGCATTGAATCTGTATAGTGCCTTTGGTAGAATGGTCATTTTGACAATGTTAATTCTGCCTATCCAAGAACATGGGAGATCTTTCCATCTTCGAAGGTTTTCTTCAATTTGTTTCTCTTAACTGTTAATTGGTGTGATCATTCAAAGCCTGCATTTGCTCTTTCATCTCATCGTTTGCTTCTCTGATCATTTTAATTATGTACAGTCTGAACTCTCTTTCTGACATTTCTTCTGCCATGCTGTCATTGGATTTTATTGAGGTAGCATCTAGGTTTGTTTGGGACATTTTCTTCCCTTGTTTTCTCATATTGCTCAGGTATCTACCCCTCTAGTAGTGAAACTCTGAGATATTGCAGATTTCCTCTATTGACTTGTAGTGTCCCTGTAGATTTCCAGTAACTCACCTCCTAGCCTTCAGTAGCCTGAAGTCTGGAGGAACTTGATAATGCAGTGCTCCACAAGGAAGTTGCCCCTTTAGGGAGGTGGCCTTCAGGTGGGGTATATTCCCTGCTAGTGGGCAGAGGTGCCTCCACTTGTTGACCAATGGTCAGCCAAAGGGGGACTAGACTGCGGGCTGGGGAAAGGCTGGTCTGTGCCTGGGTCTCTGGTTCTATCAAGCTGGTGGGAAAGCCCTGCCAGGTGGGGAAGACTCACCCAGTGGGGAAGTCTCACTGGGCAGCTCTCCTCCGAGAAGTTCCCTTTGGTTCAGAACAACTGCCTGGGCTGGGCACCCCTCCTCTGCGATGTTCCCTAGGGTCCGGACCTACCTCCTGGGCCAGGGAGGCTCACCCTGAGGGTGAGTCTCTCACTGGTGGCCTTCCTCCTAGAAGCTTCCTGTGGTCCGGTCCTCTTGGTCTTTCTCTTCTCCTTTAAATCCCCCTAGACACTAGAGGTTCAGACTCCATGTATAATCTGCTGGCCACCCTTGGGGGCAACTCTTCCCCCAGCACCAAGGACATCAAGAAGATCCCGGACAGTGTGGGCATCAAGGTGGACAATGACTGGCTCAACAAGGTCATCAATGAGCAGAACAGTTGTAGAGGAGGAAATGTTTATTTGGGGGCTCTGGGTTTCAGAGGTCTCAGTCCACAGAAGGCTGGTTCCACTCCTCGGGGCTCCAGCTGAGGCAGACACCACGGGGAGAGAGTAGAGGAGGGATACGGCTCCCCGGAGATGTGGAAGCAGAGAGAGAGGCACCTCCAGCCAGCTATGGCAATAACATTTCTAATCAGAAACTTTCGAGGACAAACTTTATCTTCAAAGTGTTGGGGGGAAAAAAAAGACTGTCAACCAAAAATTCTTTATCCAACAAAACCCTCTAAAAATGAAGGAGCAATTAAAATAAATCGCAGCTTAAATTAAATTATTCTAGAGAATAACTCAAATCAACATGCTGAGAAAGAGCAAAAGGTAACACATAGGTCAATATTATAACAAGGGATAAATGTGTTTGTATTATAACACTTTTCTTCTCTAACTTGCTTTGCTTGTGGGAGGGGGGGATTGAACTCAGGGGCATTCATCACTGAGTCACATTTCCAGCTGTTTTGATTTTTTATTTTGAGACAGAGTTTCATTAAGTTACTCAGGCTGCCCTCAAATTCATAATCCTCCTGCCACAGACTCCTAAATTGCTGGGATTACAAGCACATACTACTGCACCCAGCTCTAGCCGTTTTTTTTAAATTAAACATTGTAAAGCAACAATTGTAAAACTGTCAGTATGATCATGATGCATAAATATGAAATTTCTATAACAATTGTAGCACAGAATAGGACAGGGAAAGAGATGTCTTAGAAGTTTTAGTATATTATTGAAATTAAATCAGAATTAATTCAAACTAGATTGTTTTAAGCTAAGATGCTAATTATAGTCTCATGATAAAGATTTTTGTATGTGTAGACAGAAGAAATCAATAGGAGGACAAAGAGTAGAAGAAAACACTGGTAGAAATTATCACATGCATTTATATTTTATAATGCAGCAACAAATCTTTCTTTTTTCTTTTCCTATATCATTTTCTCCATTTGATTTCAGAATTTTGCTAAAAACTTTAAAAAATCCAAAATTAAAGGGCAAAAACAAAAATAGAAATGCCATTCCCTTGCAGTTCAGAGTAGTAACTTTTTTTTTTTTAAATGGGAGAAGAACAGTTTAATAACTTCTTTATTCCTTTCTGTTTTGCTGTCTTTCATATAGCACTTTGGGCTAAGAAGTGCTAACATGACATGTTGGACTTCAACAAGACATCAGCCTATGTCCAGCTGCATTTGGCTCTTTGCTGGATTGTAATAAACACTCCATAGTTTTGGCTCAAGGATTTTCCAGTTAGACTACAGAACATAAGAACAAAAAGCACACTTGTTGTCATGTGTCTTATTTTCTAGCTGAATAAATCATCTTTAAAGAAGTAATGAATACAGAAAATTTTAGACCATAATCCCATGAATGCCTAAACCTCCCCAGGCATTCACAAATTTAAAAGAATGAAATATGCTAACTGATAGTCTGATGATAGGAAAAACAAAGGCCCTATAAATGCTTTATTTACCTCTAAATTTTAATACAGAGATAAAGAAGTCAAGTAAACAAAAAATGAACTATTTTATATGCTGATGCAGCAAGAATACAAATATTGAACCAACTTCTCTCTTTAGCTTTGATTTAGATGCTAATTCTACCCAATCCTTGCTCTATTATTTAGTATTTTTTATTATTTTTTATTTTTCATTTTTACAGACTACATTTTGATTCATTGTACACAAATGGGTTACAACTTTTCATTTCTATGATTGTGCACAATGAAGATTTACATCATTCGTGTAATCATACACATACAAAGGCTAATACTGTCTGTCTTATTCCACTATCTCTCCTACTCCCCCCCCCCCTCATTTTCCTCTACACAATCTAATGCCTCTTTGGATTGTGCAGAGTAGTAACTCTGAAGAAAACAAAAGCTATTCTTAGAGTGTTTCAATTTCTCATTTTGCCACACAATGGGTTAGTCCCCTCCATTTGGTCACGAATTCAAAAACATACTTTCAAAATCCAGGTACAATGAATAGAATATTTTTCTCTGAATTTTCGTCCATTTTCCCCTCATATCATTTACTTTAACTATTTTAATTCCTGCCTTACAGTGATAACTACTGTCTGAACCATTAGTTTATTAAGAAATCTCTTCTTGGGTGCCTGCTCATGAATCTGAAATCACAAATTGCCTCTAAATACTTTCTTACAGACCTGATCTGAGTCCCTAGATGATTAAGCACCCTTATTTTCCCTGTCCTCAGCTCTACTGAGAATGATTTCCTATTTTATATAAATAACCCTCTTATAGACACTTTGTTAACCAACAATGTTTAATAAGATTCACTTTAAAATTCCATTCTACTGAACTCAAATACAGGAGATACCATATTTACTCTGATGGTGTACAGAGAAATAGAGGAAAGACATTAACATTTCAGTGTTTTGACTGTTATTGTCATAATTATCACCAAGAAGAACAGATTGCAATATACCTTACTTATTAATTCACCAAAAAAGATTTTCGTAACATTATTTATATACTTTGGCATATGCAAAAAATTGGGCAAAACCTATGTCTTACATATTGGAAACTTACACTATTGGAGAGATAAGACCTATATACCATTTGAGATGTTTGCAAATTTAGATCCATTTTCTAGATTTCAACAAAATATCAAGTTCTTCGTGGATCTATCCAGTCATTTCAATTACCATTAGTTATTTTGTACTATGAAGGAAATTTATTCACTATAAAAAATTATCTTCCAAGTTTTTCCATGGAGGAAATTTATACAGTATCAAAAACTATCTTCCAAGTTTTTAAATGACTATTCTTTGCATTTTATTTTATTTTTTTTGTTATTCTTTGCATTTTAATGTTGACCATTTTAGCCTATAAAGAATTCTGTTCTTGAAGGAAATAGTTCCTCTTGGTTCACTTAAAAAACTAATTAACGAGTACTTACTATTTGTCAAGCACAATGTAACCCCAGGAATACGAAGACATAAAAACATGTTCTCTGCTCATAGGAGCTTCAGTTCTAATCAGGAAGACAGATGCACACAGATAACTATTGAGTCCAAGGAAAGGGCTAAATTAAGGTGGTAATCAAATGTTATGCTGGGCCTAGCAAAAAACACACATATTGGGTAAGCAAAATGTTTACATAAGTGCCCAGGAATAAACATTTCTGAAAACTAGATGTTTAAAAACTGAGATTTCTGTCAAAGTTGGAATATTCTGATGTACCAAATCACCCATGGAATTAAGAGTTAACTCATGCCCTTACATATATTATCAGTTTTATAAAAAATTGAAATTAGTATAATAGAATTAGTGCTACATCTATATGGAATATTACCATTTTTAAAAATTTTTGGAGATTGAGAAGTTCTTTAGTATTACTTAATTACCCAAAGTTATGGTTATATAGTAGATACTCTTTTCACAATTCTTCCTTCTCTAGAGTCAAATGCTAGTGAAACATGCTTGAACTAACTGGACCTTAATAATTTACCAAAGTTGATTGACCCAAGAGTAGATCTCTGATATGCATCAGTCCATCTGTCCTGGACATTTGAAAAAATAAAACTTAGAGCCAAAAATAAAGTTCCATTGCACTAAGCCTCTAAGTAACTATGATGGCTCTTCTGTTAGTGAGATTTCCATTGCTGTGACACAATACTTGAGATAAACAACTTAAGGAGGAAGGATTTGTTTTGGCTCATGGTTTCAGAGGTTACAGTCCATGGTCACTTGGACATCATGGCTGGGAGTGCATGGTAGACAAAAGGTGCTCACATCACGATGACCAGGAAGCAAATAAGAGAGAGAACAAGGACCGAGATTCCAATTTCCCCAAGGACAACTATCCTCCTTGTACTAGGCCCCACCTCATAAAGGTTCCACCAGCTTCCAATAGCACCATCAGCTGGAGTTCAAACCTTTAACACATATGAACCTTTGGGGGACATGTAAGATCCAAACCATAACAGCTCTGCTTTTGATACTTTTTAAAAAAGCCCACGCTGTCCTATAGATTCTCTGTACTAATATTCAATTCTGAGACAGAATTTGTAACAGTTATTTCAACAGAGAGACTATTTCATACAGAACTATTAAGCAGGCATTGAAGAACTGGAAAGGCAAGAAGAGAACACAAAGGTATCACTGAGGTGGCAAGCAAGGAAAGCAGCTCCTATGGAACTTTGAAGGGGAGGGATGAAGCCGAAATGGCTAAAACTCGAAGGACGGTTTTGTGTGTTCTCAGGTTCCTGAGACAGCACTACTGGAGATAAGAGAGCTGGTGCAATAAGTAAGCTACGGATGAGGAGCCTGCAGGGTGAACAGGCTGGGTTTAGGTGGTCTAACTTTCAGAGTGGAGAAAGAAAGGAGCTGATGATATTTTGGGGGTCAGAAGCTAATAAAGATGGAAAAAGCAATGCAGTTTGAAAAAAATCTGATTTTTTAAAGTGATTTCTGAAGTAATCTCTGTTGGCAAATGAAAACTCTGCAGAGACTAACAGAAAGAGTTGTGTCAGGATCAGAGACAGATATTAATTAAATAGCTGAGACAGGAATTATGTTCCCTGAGGACAACAAAATCCCTAAGATCATAGTGGAATTTTTCACTGCCCAGTACAGAAACAACCCTGCCTGTTGTTCCCCCAGAGTTCCACAATTTGGAAAGCAGTTCTTTATGAGGCTCTATGAGTTGGTATTTCCAGATGCCAGAAAGTAAAATGGAAACATTACTGGGGATTTAGTGTATAAGAGTGTAGGAAGGCTCTGGAGGTCACGGAACTGGGTAGAGAATCCCAGCTCAATCACTTACTAGGTACCAAGTTACCTTGGGAAAATTTCTCTTCCTCTCCGTATTTCAATTTCATTGTATACAAAGAGGGATATTTATATCCATCTCATAGATTGTTGTTAGAGTATCTACTTTTTTTTTTTTAACAGAAGATTCACATAATACCTGCTAGAAAAGGATTTACTGTACAGATCATTCCATAGGTTATTAATATAATACACCATAACTAGTTGGGGTAGCCCATTCCTGAAACAGCCTGACTGCTTTTCTGTTTGTTCAATTATTCAACATACATTTGCTCAGTTAATACCCTGTGTCTAACAATCTTCATAACTCTGGAATTCTACAGTGCACAAATCACAGTTCTGACTTTAAAAGAGCTAACAGTCCAGAAAGGAGATGAGCAAAAAAATGACAGGTGTTGGTGGTGACCAGCAAGCCTTTGATATTTTATGAAAATACCATTTCATTAGGGCAGCAAAGTCAAATTTGCTACCTCTTGCCACATGGAAAAGAGGGAATCTATGTGTCATATATATGTAAAGTGTCAGATAAATCACACATGACCAATAAATATGAACTCCCTTCTTTTCTTTCCAGAGATGTATATTAAATTTGTACTAATCTATGTCATTTTTCCATATCTTTGATAAACACAAGTTTTGCCTGGTTATTTTACTCTCTTGCTATTTCATAAGAAAAGAGAGCCTCCTGACAAACTCTGTGTAATCCAGAGTTGTTTCAGTGCACTGGTTCCTCTGTCTCTGGTTTTCTTTTATCTAAGGCTGGAGTTTCTCTAAGTGCTTTTTCCTGATGAAAAGGCCAGGAGGTGACTGTGGGAATATGTGCAAGAAATGCTGACTTCTGGCTTCTGTGTGAAGACAGCATTTGACTCCTTTCCAAAACAATCCAATCTGTGGAGAGCATCAGAGGTGAGTAGGCTGCTTTGTTGTGCTTAAAGTATTTCTGGCAATCTTTGTGAGAAAAAGAAAACATTTCTTCTCTGAAACTCAAATCTCCATAGAATGGGGCCTTTCATATATTGTTTACGCAGTAATGTGTCTGCTGTTAGGTTATCTCTACTTGGAGTTCACAAAGAGAATGATGTGCTTTTTAATAGTTGCTTTTAGCTTCCAGGTCTTGATCTAATACAGGACAGTTTTAATTATTACATCTTGCTGTATCTAAAACTCATTTTATATCTTACTGGACATAATATGTTCATTTATTGTTCCAAATGATAGTTTTACCATTTCATGATATTTTAAGATTCACATCAGAAAAATATCCTGGGGGTGGGAGGGAGGCAAAAATGGAGGAAGAATGGATTGTATAGAGGAAAAAGGGGTGGGGGTGGGGGAAGGAAAAATAACAGATTGAGACAAACATCATTTCCCTGTGTACATGTATGATTACACAAATGGTATGACTCTACTTCAGGTGCAACCAGAGAAATAAGTTTTACCCCATTTGTGTATAATCAATCAAAATAAATAAATTATTAAAAAAAAGAAAAAGAAAAATATCTTGATAAAATCCATACTGTTTTCACAGTGGCTTATAATATTCTTGTTACTGTGAGCTATTCTTCTTTGAGAGGTGTTTTTTTCCCTGACAGTCAAAGTGCTATGGATTACACAAGTGTCTCCTCTAGAAAGTACTTTTTTTCTTCTGCAAAGGCTCCAGAGTTTTCAGCAATTCCCCAAACAATGTTTGTTAAGTATTATTGATCTGGAAAAAAAATCATGTAAAGTGTACGATTTTATAAATTTTGACATAGTTAGGTACCCATGAAATTATCACTTAAATCAAAATAATTAGCATATTCATCATCCAAAAGAGTTACTTGTACCACTCTGTCATCTCTTTCTCTTAATCACACCCAACACTCAAATTCCCAAGCAACCACTGATCAATTCTGCTACTATGGATTAGTTTGCATTTCCCATATCCTTGTATAAATAGGATCATAAATTATGAGCTCCTTGATGATTTGCTTCGTTCATTGAACTATATTCTTAGATTTATCTATACTATCATTTTTACCAACATTCGATTTCTTTTTATTGCTGAGTAGTATGACATTTTTTCTTTCTTTTTTTTTTTTTTGTAGCAGTGCTGGGGATTGAACCCAGGGCTTTGTGCTTGCAAAGCAAGCACTCTATCAACTGAGCTATATTCCCAGCCCAGTAGTATGACATTTTAAGAATGTACTACAATTTATCAAGCTGTTTGTAGACACTCAGAATTGTTTCTAGTTTGGGACTAACCAATGAAGCTTCTTGATCATTCTTGTGTAAGTCTTTGTATGGAAATACACTTTCAGTTTTTTCTTGGGAAAACACCTATGGATAGAATCCTGGGATACTATGGAAGGCATATATTTAAATTTTTAAATTTCCAAACTTTTTTCCAAAGTTATTGTAAAATTTTGCATTCTTAAGACAGTGTTTCAGAGTTCTAATTTATCCACTTACTTTTCAGCACTTGATATGAACATTCTTCTTAATTTCAGCCATTCTAATAAGTGGATGGTAGTATCTCACTATGGTTTTGATTTCTATTTCCTGCAAGTATGGGGAGCACCCTAAGACTCCAGGATTACTTTCATGCAAATTTATACTCAGCCTCCAGGAATTCATCAAGCTTACCCTCTGCCATAGCTCCAACAGTTTCTGCTCCAGGTAAGCAGATTTTGGCTTCTGTATCTCTCTGGATGTACCTATCTCTCCTGATTTGGTGGTGGCAACTTACTTGAAACTGTAGTTCTCTGACAGGTCCAAGAACAATCCTTGATTTTCTGTTCATCATTTTTTTTTCCTCACTGTGAGGATGGAAATTATGATTTCTAAGCTTCCTACAAGTCACAGCTGAAACTGCTTGTCCCCAGAAAGTCTTTTAACTAAAGATTATAACCAAACTTTATTCAGTAGGTTTGGGCCACACTGGTTATCTTTGTTTCATTTTTCTTTCTTTCTTTTGTGAGCTTTGAAAGTTTGTATGTTCAAGGAATTGGTCCATTCCATTTGTCATTATGTATTGGTATTAAGTTTTTAAAATATCTATAAAATCTTTAATCATGTCACCTATCTTATCTCATTTCTGACATTGACAATTTGTCTTCCCTATTTCCTGACTACTCTGGCTGGAGGTCTATCAATTTTATTATGTTCTAAATATCAGTATTTTAATAATTTCTAAAATAATCAGCACTTACTTTCATTGACTTTTCTCTATTTGACTATGTTTCCTTTATTAGCGATTTCCATTTTAATATTCATCATTTTCTTTATTTTGTTTAATTTAGTTTTTACTTTATTTCTTATCTAGCTTCTTAATAAGATGAAAGCTAAGACTATTGATTTGAGAATTCTTCTTTTCTAAAAAAACTGTTTAGTGCTACAAATTTCCCTCTGCATCCCATGTATTTTGATATGTTGTTTTGATTTCCATTTAGTTTGAAATATTTTCAATTATTATTGCTTCTTTGGATTTGCATTATATAAAAGTGTGTTAAATAGTGTGGTTTTCCCTATATTTTTATTGACTACTTTTTAAATACAGTTTTGCTCGGAGAACAAACTATGAATTGACTCTCTTAAAATTTATTTGGATTTGGATTATGGTCTATTTCAGCCTGTGTTTTGTGTGCATTTAACAATGCCTGTTGTTTGATGGAGCATTCTATAAATGACACAGGTTCAGTTTGATCTATATTGTTCAAATTCTTACATTTTTTTTTCCTTTTTTTTTATTGTAAGCAAATGAGATACATGTTGTTTCTCTGTTTGTACATGGCGTAGAGGCATTCCATTTGTGTAATCATAAATTTACATAGAGTAATGTTGTTTGATTCATTCTGTTATTTTTTTCCCTTCCCCCACCCCTCCCACCCCTCTTTACCCTCTATACAGTAGTTCCTTCCTCCATACTTGCCCCCCTCCCTAACCCTAACTCTAACCCTAACACTAACTCTTCCCTCCCCCCATTATGTGTCCTCATCCACTTATTAGCGATATCATTCGTCCTTTGGCTTTTTGAGATTGGCTTATCTCACTTAGCATGATGTTCTCCAATTTCATCCATTTGCCTGCAAATGCCATAATTTTATCATTCTTTATGGCTGAGTAATATTCCATTGTATATATATACCACAGTTTCTTTATCCACTCATCAATTGAAGGGCATCTAGGTTGGTTCCACAGTCTGGCTATTGTGAATTGAGCAGCTATGAACAATGATGTGGCTGTATCTCTGTAGTATGCTGATTTTAAGTCCTTTGGGTATAGGCCAAGGAGTGGGATAGCTGGGTCAAATGGAGGGTCCATTCCAAGTTTTCTAAGGAATCTCCACACTGCTTTCCAGAGTGGCTGCACTAATTTGCAGCCCCACCAGCAATGTATGAGTGTACCTTTCTCCCCACATCCTCACCAACACCTGTTGTTGCTCGTATTCTTGATAATTGCCATTCTAATTGGGGTGAGATGGAATCTTAGGGTGGTTTTGATTTGCATTTCTCTTATTACTAGAGATGTTGAGCATTTTTCCATATGTTTGTTGATTGCTTGTAGATCTTCTTCTGTGAAGTGTCTATTCATTTCCTTAGCCCATTTGTTGACTGGATTATTTGAATTCTTGGAGTAGAGTTTTTTGAGTTCTTTATAGATTCTGGAGATTAGTGCTCTATCTGAAGTATGATTGGCAAAGATATTCTCCCACTCTGTAGGCTCTTTCTTCGCATTGCTGATAGTTTCCTTTGCTGAGAGAAAGCTTTTTAGTTTGAATCTATCCCAGTGGTTGATTCTAGCTTTTATTTCTTGTGCTATGGGAGTCCTGTTAAGGAAGTCTGATCCTAGACCAACAAGGTGAAGATTTGGACCTACTTTTTCTTCTATAAGATGCAGGGTCTCTGGTCTGATTCCAAGGTCCTTAATCCATTTTGAGTTTAGTTTCATGCATGGTGAGAGATATGGGTTTAGTTTCATTCTGTTGCATATGGATTTCCAATTCTCCCAGCACCATTTGTTGAAGAGGCTATCTTTTCTCCATTGCATATTTTTGGCACCTTTGTCTAGTATGAGAAAATTGTATTTATTTGGGTTTGTGTCCGTGTCCTCTATTCTGTACCATTGATCTACCTTTCTATTTTGGTACCAATACCATGCTGTTTTTGTTACTATTGCTTTGTAGTAGAGTTGAAGATCTGGTATTGCAATATCCCCTGTTTCACTCTTCCTGCTAAGGATTGCTTTAGCTATTCTAGGTTTCTTATTCTTCCAGATGAATTTCATAATTGCTTGCTCTATTTCTGTAAGGTACACAATTGGGATTTTAATTGGAATTGCATTGAATTTGTATAGCACTTTAGGTAGTATGGCCATTTTGACAATATTAATTCTTCCTATCCAAGAACATGGAAGCTCTTTCCATCTTCTAAGGTGTTCTTTAATTTCTTTCTTTAGTGTTGTATAGGTCTCATTGTAGAGGTCTTTCACCTCTTTTGTGAGATTGATTCCCAAGTATTTTATTTTTTTCGAGGCTATTGTGAATGGGGTAGTTTTCCTAATTTCTCTTTCTGAAGATTCATCACTTATGTATCAAATTCTTACATTTTAATGGATTTTTTGTCTATTTGTCTTATCCATTATTGAGAAAAAGTGCTAAAATATCAAACTATCATTGTGTCAATTTCCTTCAGTTCTAAAAGTTTTATTCGTTTTAGAACTCTGTTGCTATGCACACAAATCTTTAAGAAACTGATTCTCTCTTCATAAACTGACCCTTGATAACATTATGAAATGACCCTCTTTATCTCTGGTTATGTTATTTGTCTTGAAATCTAATTTGTCTCAAATTAAAACAGGCACACCAGCTTTCTTTTGATTAGGACTGTTGTGGCACACATATTATGTCTAGCTATACTACTTTTTGCCAAGTTGTCTCCTTATATTTAAACATTGTTGTAGATTTCTTATGGGCAGCATATCATTATGTCATGCTTATCTAATCTCTACATTTTAATTGGTATGTTTAATGCATTTATATTTAACATGCTTTTTTTTGCATATTTGAGTTCAAACAGAACATCTTGATGGTTGTGCTTTATGTGTTCTTTTATCACTTTTCTCTTTTTCTGCCTTTGGAATCGATTAAACATTCATTATTTCATTTTATCTCTGACTTACTGCCTATACTGTTTGTTATGCCACTTTAGTTGTTGCTTTATCCTATACCTTTAATTTGTTGCAGTTTATTTCCATGCCAAGTTTATCATTTCATTTATAAGAAGTGTTTTACACAGTTCTTTATAGAACTCAGGTGTCCCCTCTTGGCCTTCATCCTATTGCTTTCAGGCATTCTCCTCAGCTGTATGTTATAAATTCCAGTTAAATTGTTGGTTTATATTTGAATGCTTATTATCTTCATGAAAATATTAAGAAAGAAAAGTCCCTATGTTTACCCAGGTTGCAATCAATTCTTTGCTCTTCTCCTTTTACGTATGATTCAAGTTTCCATCTGTTAAAATTTCCCTCTACTTGAAGGAGTTCTCTTCGTAAGTCTTGCACAGTCAACATCTGCATGAAGATTTCTTGTAATTTTTATATGTCTGAAAAAAGTCTGTGACCTCTTTTTTGAAGAATATTTTGATGGGCATGAAATTCTAGGTTGATATTTTTTCTTTCAATTACTGTAAAGATACTGTTACTCTTTTTGCTTCTATAGTTTTTCATGACAAGTCTGTCATTTTTATCGTTGCTCTTCTGAAGATAATGCATATATTTTCTGAGTGGTTTTTGATTTTCTGCTCATTACTCCTTTTAGGTATTTTGATGATGATGGACCTTTGGGTTCACTGAACTTTCCTGTAATTTTCACCACATTTGGAAATTTTTCAACTATTTTTCAGTTCTCTTTATCTTCTCCTTAGGAGACTAATTATTTGTATATCTAGATTCTTGGATTTTCTCAAAGTTCACTGATGTTCTCTTAAAATAGTTTTTATCTATATGTTTTATAAGGGTGGTTTCTATGGGAATATCTTTAAATTCACTAATCTTTTGTGCTGTACAATCTAATCTTCTGTTAATCCTTTTCAGTGTGTTTTTGATCTCAGAAATTGTCATTTTCATGTCTTAAAGTTTTATTTGCTCAGTCTTTCCTTCACCTTTTTGAGCATATGGAATATGATAATTGTCAATCTTTTAATGTCCTTTTTACTAAATGTACTACCTATGCCATTTTTTTGGTTCATTTTCATTGATTAACTTTCTCCTCATAACGAGTTCCTTTCTTCTGTTTCTTTGTATGCTTTTTTACCTAAATCTCAGGCATTGTAATTTATCCCCTGTTGAGTACTGGATAACTTTGTATTCTTATAAATATTTTTGAGATTTGTTCTGGGGGGGATATAGTAAATTATTTATAAACTATTTGATCCATTGGGGCCTAACTTCTAAATTTTCTCAGGTAGAAAAAGAATATTTAATCTAGGGTTAATGTTTATCCACTAGTGATGACCCATAAATTGCTGTTTTTTTCACTCTGACTTTTGGTAACAAACACTCTTCCCAATGAGGTATGAGCCCCACACACTCTTTCCTGTACTCCTTTGGGGTATTCTGCCCCACTCCCCAATTTTGGCTAATTCCCTTAATCATCATTGACTGAATATGTGAGAGAAAGTCTCTGATGATTTCATTTTCTTCATGTGCAACTCTCTTTTTTCTGTTCCTCTGCCCTTCAAAGTTCAGTTCCCTTAACCACCTGGAACTTCCAATTCAGTCTCCTCTTCTAAGGTGGCAGCGCTCCTTCCCTGAGCCTTGTTCTAGAATCTTTTTCTGGGTGAAAATCTGGGAGCATCACAAAATTTAAATAATTTCTTTCCCATTTCTAAGGATTGCCTAAGGCCCAGTGTCTTGAGAGCCTTTGTTGCATACATTGTGTGTGTGTGTGTGTCTGTGTGTGTGTGTGTGTTTAATACAAGGTTTCAGGAAGGAGGCTAAATCTAGTCCCACTTACTCCATTTTGGCCAAATAAGCTTTCTCAGAGTCGTGCAGGTACCCTAATTATTGCTCAGTATGGTGCGCTTATACCTTGTGTAGTTCAACTGAAACTCATACCTGTGCCTTCCATGAACTCCAGTGGGTGATAGATTTCTTAGTGGTGATTTTCGTAGTTGTTTTTTTTTTTTAATTTTTAATTTTTTTCTTTTTCTTTTTTTTTTTATCCTAACATTAGAATTCATTTTGATATGATTATAAGAGCATGGAACATAATTCATTCTAATTCAGTCCCCAGTACTTGTCCTTTCCCTCCTCTCCTCCCTCTCCTGTTCTTTTCCTTCTACTCTACTATTATGATCTACTAAATAGATCTTTCTGCTATTTATTTATAGTTTATTTTTTAAATTAGTGTCTCATAGATACATATGATGATGAGATTCACTGTGGTATATTTGTATATACATAGAAAAGTTAGTGACATAGAAGTTCATTCCATTGTTCTTCCCTTATCCCATCCCTCCTCCCTCCCCTTCAATCCCCTTTGTCTATTCCACTGATCTTCAATTTTTTATCCCCTCTATCCCTATTTTGGATTAGTGTCCTCATATCAGAGAAAACATTTGACCTTTGACTTTTGGGGACTAGTTTATTTGACATAGCATGATAGTCTTCAGCTTCATCCATTTACCAGCAAAAGCCATAATGTTATTCTTCTTTATAATTGAGTAATATTCCATTGTCTGTATATACTACATTCTCTTTATCCATTCATCTGTTGAAGGGCACCTAGGTTTTTCCATAGCTTGAATAGTGCGAATTCTGCTGCTATAAACATTGATGTGGCTGCATCACAGTAGTATGCTGATGTTAAGTCCTTTGGATATATACCAAACAGTGGGATAACTGGGGTGTAGTTCCTTCCATTCCAAGATTTTGTTTGTTTTGTTTTGTTTTGTTTTACAAATCTCCATACTGCTTTCCAGAGTGGTTGAACCAATCTGAAATCCCACCAACAATGTATGAGTATATGTTTTTCTCTTAGGGTGACTTTTATTCTGTTCCCATCAGATTACTGGGCATTCAATAAAAACAAATTTAAACTTCATCTTTCAAGGAGGGTATGAAGAGATTCTTCCCAGTTTAGTTTTGAAATATGGAGAAGTTCTTTGATAATCTCTGCAAAAGGTAGGGCTTTAGTTAGTTATGCTGAAGAAATCACCTTAAGTTTTCAGGTGATTTTTACCAGTTTTTAAGCCCTATCATAATACATATTATTGTCTAGCTGCATGCTATATAATTTTTAAATGATCTTTTTATTTATTTTGTTTTTTTTTTTTTTTTTCCTGCTTTTAACATTAACACATAGTAATTTCTTGCTGGAAAATAACATGTTATGCCTACTTTGGAGTTTATTTTACTGGAAGAGTCGCAGTGCTTTATTTGAAAAAGACAAGATCTCTGAGGATTCGTGACATGTTTTTCAAAGATTATAAGAGAGGTCTATGGTGAGATACTTTCAGACAATTCCTTATTTCAATTATTATTACTATGTTCCTGATTTTCTTATTCTGAAAGTTATCACAATTTATAATTTCTTATCTAAGCTCATATACCCTCATATTCTATATTGGGAGAGGGGGCATTGTTTTCTATGTACATTTAAAATATTATATGGAGTTGTAATGTTTACATTACTGTCATCTTAATAATATGAATCCATCTTTTATGGATTGTTTACGTAATGTAATTAACATTGAAAACAACAAAAAGGTAGATTCCACAGATGTAACAGCATACAACTGAGATTAAAATAGGTGAATCATTTTAAACTTTATCCTAATGATTATCAAATATTAATGAAGACAGATGAATACAGTCCTAAGTCATCAACAATCTTTAAGAACATAATGATTAGAATAGAGAATAGTATATTTCTCTGACAATTTAATCTGTCTTACACTTAAAATGTGTAATAAGCTAACATAAAGTTATTACCTCACATTTTCTAAATTCTCCAACAACCTGCTGAATACTCTAAAGACACAGGGACTCTGAGTGGTACAAAATCATGTTGTAAGAAATGCTGCCTTTAAAAATTCAGTAAAATCATAGACGTTAAAATCTACCTGCAGACCTCTGGTTGGAATCACTCTTTTACAAGTTAACTTTAACTAGGGCATAGTTATATACATTTGATTATTGTCTAATATATTATGGCCAAGATAACAGTGTCTCCTGCCCCAGAGTCAAAAGATTTATGAAGAGAGAACTAACTGCGATTATTTTCTCAAAAGGAGCAGACAGTTGCAATTCCATGGTTATCCATTATGAAAACCAGAATGAACAAAATGAGGTACAGTGTTATAATTGTATGTGTCTTAGTAGTCAAATATCATTCATAGGCAATTATCATTTATGCGTAATCAGTTTAAAGAAATAGCTACAGCCTTTTTAAGCATTACTAGACCAAAATAACTAGAAAAGCTAGACTATTAGAAAGGGATCTATCTCCTTGAGTGAGGCAATTACGTGTTTACAAAACAAAACCCTAATGCGAGTCTAGTTGTTTCACTGTTGGCACCAGTGTAATCCCTCACCGGAGCCAATCTTGTTTAGAGAAGAACAGGAAGAGTACACTTAGTCGAATTGCATTCACCACTTAGGTATTCCAGGTTTTAAATTCCCTAGTTACTGTCCATATTCATGCTCCTTTCCAAAATCAGAAAGACAATATTCTCTTCAAATAGTATGCCAATTAGATAATTATAATTTTTTTTAAAAATCCTCTCTGATTCAATTTCAAATCGAAATTCATTTAAGTACAAAATGATAGACAAACAAAGATGTTTTGGATAGGAATGATTCAAAGTTTATTTAAATGTTAAATTTTGACTTAAGATGTTTTCTTAAACCCCTCTACCCCACATCCCCCATAACCCTGCATCATGAGGCCTGCCCCATATTTTGACCTCAAATTAGCTGACTCTCATAGAGTCTTAAGATCTCTTAAGAAAATCTCCAAATACAGGTGGATACCTTTCAAAAGTAGCTTTGAAAGAGTTAAAGTAATTTTTCAACATACCAGACACAGGGTGGTTCTTTAGGTAATTCATAGAAATTCTGCCATCCCAAAAAGTAAAGCAGCCAAGCCTTTTTCTAGATGAGATGATAATGGAAATAAGGTCACAAAATTAAATTCAATGCTGAAAGCTTTACAACACAAGACTATTAACTCCTAAAGCCTCTAAGTCAGTGTCTCACAGTTGAGTAATTAACATATCTTGGTTATAGTGAGAACTTTTCTAAATCTCTATTCCTTTGGTGACTTTTTAGAGCAGTATCAATAAAAGGCTTATAAATAAGCATGACTTTTCCCCCACTGGTTTCCTTCAAAGCCTGAAACTGCCTGGGTATGGAGCAAAAAAGGATTGAAAAGTTTTAAATATTCACAAGCTGTGGGCACAATGTTCCAGAGCCTGGGGACATAACAGAAGAAAACTGAGCTGTTCTAGTGTGAGTAATTCAAGCAATTACCAGAGGAATGTATATAGCATGTACAAGACTTTAAAATATAGTAATACTATCAAGGAGGTGTAATCGGAGCTATTAGGCTGAGAGCGGGGAAGAGGCCTGGGTTAATTGTCATTAGCTGGGTTGAGACCTTTTGCATTGGAAAGAGCCCTGGATTTAAGGCAGAAGACCTGATTCAGTTCTACCATGATCATCTATATGACCTGAGGCAAGTGAATTATAGTCTCTGATTCTGTTCCTGGGGAAATAACATAATTCTCCTATGACAGTTTTAGGATATGATTTTTTAAAAATAAAAGCACCTGGAGTCTAAGGAGATGGACTTAAGACTTGGCTTTAACTGTCTGAATTAATGTCTTTGAACACATCATTTAACCTCTTGGAATCTTTATCTTCCCACAATGTATATAAACATTTGCTGACATAACCCTGATGCTTGTGCAGGCTACCAGAGGGCAAACAAGCTTCAGGCCCATATCAGGTAACCAGGACTCAAAGAATAAGAGCCAGAAGTGTCCTGGACTAAACAGATAGTGAACACTGATCTATACCCATATTAAGAAGGGATTCCTAGAAACTAGTAAGTCAACTGTAACTTTGTGAATTTATCTATTCTAGAAATTTTTGATCTTATTTATTTTAATTGGTTTAGAGTTTTTAATCTGTTTGATAAAGCAGAGTGTTTGGAGGGTATAAATGGGATTCATGCTGAAAAAGTTTGCAAAAGGTAGATTTGGGGTACACTCTATAAAACAAAGATTTTTACAAAGTTCTTCACAGTTAAGTCCTTCCCCATCTCTTTGAATGTCCATCTTTCCTCAGCCAAACACTGACCTGAGCATAAAAAACAGCAAAGGATCTAACATTTAGAGTAAACAAAAGTAGAATAATAAAGGGTTTTTATTAGTGTTTTTTTTATTATTATTTTGCAATCTCTTTTTCCAAAACCAAAACTATTAAAAGAATGGAAAACAAGCAAGCAACAAACAAAAAAGATTTCTCTTTCTCTGATAAAATAGCAAACTACTACTCCAAGTTAAAGACCAGCGAATTTAATATAAAGTGCTATGGATGCAAATAAGAACCTGAAAGGAAAATAATTACCAAGATAAAATTAGTTTGAAAGACACAGAAGGAGAAAAACATTCATTACAATGGCTAAAATTTAAAAACCAATCATACCAAATGTTGTCAAGTATGTAGAACAACTTGAACTCTCATGCCTCCCTTGTTGAAAGGTAAAATGGTATGGTTTTGCAGTTTCTTTAGATAAACATACACCTACCTTATCACCCAGCCATTCTACCCTTAGATGTTTCTCTAGAGTTAATAGATGAAGCAAATGTCCACACAAAGACTTGAACACAAATGTTATAGCAGTCATTTCTGTGATAGCCAGAGTAGAAGCAGACTACCAATAGGTAAATGGATAAACTGTGGGATAGTCATAGAAAGGATTATAATTCTGCAAAAGGAACAAACCATTGGTATATGCAGTAACATAAATGAATCTCAAAATGGCTATGTGTTATGTGACAAGATAGACATAGTACCACTTGTGATTTTTTTATTTTTAAAATTTTTAACTGATAAATAAACAAAATTATACATATTAATGGGATATCATGTAGTATTTCAAAACACGTATTAATTATATAATATTTAAATCGGGTTAAACATAGTCAAATCCTTAAACCTTTATAGTGAAAACTTCCAAAATACTTCTAGCTTTTTAAAATATATGGTACATCATTGTTGCTACAATCACCTTACTGTGCAATAATACAACAGGGCTTCTTGCTTTTATCTGTCTAACTTGGTAGCCCTTGATCAACCTTTCTCTACCAATCCCCCACTCTTCCCAAACTCTGGTAATCATACTCCTCTCAACTTCTTTGAGATCAACTTTAGATTTCACATATAAGTGAGAAAATGTGGGTCCTTGCCTTGTTTCACTTAACAAAATGAGTTCCAGTTCCATCCATGTTGCTGCAAATGCCAGGATCACATTGTTTTTATAACTAAATAGTATTGGTGTAGATGTACCACATTTTCTTTATTCACCAGTTGATGGACAGTTTAGTTGCTTCCATTTCTTGGCTATTTTGAAGAGTACTTCAGTGAAGATGGGAGGGCAGATGTGCCTTTAACATGTATTTCATTTCTTTTGGATATATATTCAGTAGTGAGATTGTTGGATCACATGGTAGTTCTATTTTCAATGTTTTTAATCTTCATACTGTTTTCCATAATGGTTGTATTAATTTACTTTTCCACCAACATGCAAAGTAACGAAACACACATGCATGCAAGGGATCCCTTTTTTTCCACCTCCACACCAGCACTTTTTATCCTTCATCTCTTTGGTAATATCCATTCTTACTGGAGGCAAGATGATATCTCATTGTAGCTTTGATTTGCATTTCCCTGTGATTTCACTTATTTAAGATTCTAACAAATGCAAAGTAACATAGTGCCAAAAGGCAGATAAATGGTTGATTACAGATTTCTGTGAGATAGACACAGAAGAAAAGGTTTACAAGTGGGCATGAGGAAATTTTTGAGAGTGATGAATAAGTTCATTAATTTGATTATGGTTATGGTATCAGACATATATTCATATGTCAAAAATTATCAAGTCATATATTTAAATAAATGCAGTGTACTGTATATCACATACCTCTATTTAAGAGAGAAAAAAGTGGTGTCTAAGTACATGGCTCTTAAGTTTTGTGAAAAATGTTTTAGATAATTTTATAAACTGAGCTAGCATATAATGTTTTAATATATGTCAACAGTTGATCATCTCAAATGCAAGAGAAGTCACTGTAAATTTCCAGTAGTTTTCTCTCTCCTCTCTCACCCTGGATTAAGCCCTGTTTGACACACACTGTGGAAACTAACTGTAACTTCTGGTGGTTTTGATAGGTTTTATAATTACTGATCCCTGCTGCAGCTGTTTATGACAAGCCTGAATTAAATAGAAGTGCTTCTGACACTTTCTAAATCTAAAGCCAACAGAAAGTCTCATTTTTCCAATATACAATGACAGCCTCAGACCACACATATCTGTCATGATGAAAATGAGAAAAACTGATCTATTAAAGGCAATAGGGTGAAAAAAATCTGCTTGTAAGAAATTCATGTGCAACAAAGTCATATAGAAAGAATATTAGTAAAGTGGACAGAATTATATATGGAAAATATACCCCTTAGCCTTCTTTAACTCCCACAAACAACAAGAAAACTTGAAATTAGATATTAATATCAGAGAGAATTTTTAAAAAGAAAAAATGAGAAAACAAAGGGAAATGGATAATAATAAAGTATAAATTTTAAAATAAATTATGATGCATAAAATAGTATAGTATCATTTTTAAAAAGTGAGATGGGAAGTCAATGGAGAATTTTGAGATGTGAGTTGACTTACATTTATAAAAGATCATTCTTGCTCTGTGTTCTATTGGTCACACGGTGGCTTCAGCGCACGTATGCTTCACAGGTGCAATGGAGGGAGTAGAGAAACCAGTTAGGAGGGAGTTTGGGCAATAATCCAGACAAGAATTGATGTGGGGCGGGGGTGACTCACACTTGGCTTCAAAACTGACACTTGGAAGCTGAGTGTGGAGTCGCAGACATGGTGGCTGTTGCTGCAGCCACCGCAGGACAATAAGCCAGGATCTATCATACCTATTGAGTAATTATGGAAGACTATACCAAAATAGAGAAAATTGGGGAAAGTACTTATGGAGTTGTATATAAGGACAGACACAAAACTACATGACACGGTAGCCATGAAGAAAATCAGACTCGAAAGTGAAGAGGAAGAGTTTCCTAGAACTGCAATTCGGGAGATTTCTCTATTAAAAGAACTTTGTCATCCAAATATAGTCAGCCTTCAAGATCGCTCATGTAGGATTCTGGGTTATATCTCATCTTTGAATTCCTTTCCATGGATCTCAAGAAATACTTGGATTCTATCCCCCCTGGTCAGTTCATGGATTCTTCACTTGTTAAGAGTTACCTATACCACATCCTTCAGGGGATTGTGTTTTCTCACTCTAGAAGAGTTCTTCTCGGAGACTTAAAACCTCAAAATCTATTGATTGATGACAAAGGAACAATTAAACTAGCTAATTTTGGCCTTGCCAGAGCTTTTGGAAACACCTATTAGGGTATATAAATGAGGTAGTTACACTCTAGTATAGATCTCCTAAAGTATTGTTGGGGTCAGCTTATTACTTTTGACATTTGGAATATAGGCACCATATTTGCCAAATTGGTAACTAAGAAACCACTTTTTCATGGAGATTCAGAAATTGGTCAATTCTCCAGGATTTTTCAGAACTTCGGGCACTCCCAACAATGAAGTATGGCCAGAGTGGAATCTTTACAGGATTTTATGAGTACATTTCCAAAGTGGAAAACAGGAAGCCTGGTGTTCCATGTCAAAAATTTGGATGAAAATGGCTTGGATTTTCTCTCGAAAATGTTTGTCTATGATCCCACCTAACAAATTTCTGGCAAAATGGCACTGAATCATCCATATTTTGATGATATGGACAATCAGATTAAGAAAATGTAGCTTTCTCACAAAAAGTGTTCACATTCATGGAGGATGAATAGTTGTACTGTTGACTCTATTTTTGTCTTGTATATTTTTCTTCTTATTGTTGTAAAACTTCAGCTGTACTTTATCTTCTACTTTCAAAAGTATAACTTAAAGTGTGAATATTGTTCTATATGAATTTAAATGTAATATTTCTGTATATGTGTGCAGATCTCACTGTGACAACTATTTGTTGCTATCATAAAACTATAAAATCTATTAAAAAAATGATGGGGCATAAACCAGGAGAATCATAGAATCCATGTAATAAAATGCATGAGATGATGACATTCTGGACTTGACAGTATTATAATAGAGTAAATTCGTTCATAATGTAGCTTCCAGATATAGATAAGAGTCATGAAAGACAGATTGAGAGGCTCTGTACTAGTTATCTATTTTCATATAACAAGTTACTCCAAAACTTAATGACTTAAAACATTTATATCTTACAGTTTCTGTGGGTCAGAATTTATTCCATTGATTACATTATTTCAGTGATTACATTTTTCATACACATTGTTTTTTCTTCTTTTTGAAATCTAATTTCAAAACTTCTAGTTCTTTTTAAATGAAGCCATGCCTTCATTTAGGCCTTTGAACATCCCCAAAACATTCTAAATCTTTTCAGGCTATATTATAATATTATGGATGCTGTCACAGGGTGAGACTTTGGGAGGCCTTGGTTGGGGTGAGTGTATTTTGCATGTGGAGAAACATGAATTGTTGGAGGCCAGAGTGCAGCAACCAACCTCCAAGATGGTCCCTATCATCCACTCTTCCTGGTATCACACCCCTGTACAGTCCCCATTCACACATACTAAGGTTGGTTTGTGTGACCGATACAATATGTCAATGTGACTTCTGAGATTCTATTACAAAACGCAGTTTCTGTCATGTTTTCTCTCCTTCAGACTACTTGCTCTGAGGGAAGACAGCCACCATATCATCAGAAGACCATGAAGAACCAAGGTACCATTCAACAGTCCCTAGAGAACTAAAGCCTCATGTTAGCAGCTAGCTAAGTGAAATACGTTCTCTAGTTTGAGTCTTTTTTCATGATTACATCCCCAGCTATCATCTGCACTACAACTTCATGGCCAATCCTGAGCTAGAACAGCCAAGCTAAAATTCTCACCCACAGAAACTGTAAGATACAAATGTTTTAAACCACTAAGTTTTAGAGTACCTCATTATACAATAATAGATAACTAGTACAGAGTCTCTCAATGTATCCTTGACTCTTTCCTGTTCTTTTTATAGTTTGTTTTTCAGTATCTGGAAACTACGTTATGGACAACTTCACTCTCTGTCCTGTTCAGAATTTATTCCACTGATTGCATTTTTTATTTCAATAACTGTATTTTTCATATAAACTTTTTCTTCTTTCCAACCTTGTTTCTAACCTCCTAGTTCTTTTGGGGTTGTTTGCTTGTTTGTTTTGTTTTGTTTTGTTTTTCCTAGTTCTTTTCAAATGAAATCATGCTTTCATTTAGGTCTTTGAACACTCTTGAAAAACTATATTTTTTCGGGCTATGTTATAACATTTATTTCATCTGAATTTTGTTTTTTAATTTTTTTATTGTAAACAAATGGGATACATGTTGTTTCTCTGTTTGTACATGGCGTAAAGGCATACCATTTGTGTAATCATAAATTTACATAGAGTAATGTTGTTTGATTCATTCTGTTATTTTTTCCCTTCCCCCCACCCCTCCCACCCCTCTTTACCCTCTATACAGTACTTCCTTCCTCCATACTTGCCCCCCTCCCTAACCCTAACTCTAACCCTAACACTAACCCTTCCCTCCCCCCCATTATGTGTCATCCTCCACTTATTAGCGATATCATTCGTCCTTTGGCTTTTTGAGATTGGCTTATCTCACTTAGCATGATATTCTCCAATTTCATCCATTTGCCTGCAAATGCCATAATTTTATCATTCTTTATGGCTGAGTAATATTCCATTGTATATATATACCACAGTTTCTTTATCCACTCATCAATTGAAGGGCATCTAGGTTGGTTCCACAGTCTGGCTATTGTGAATTGAGCAGCTATGAACATTGATGTGGCTGTATCTCTGTAGTATGCTGATTTTAAGTCCTTTGGGTATAGGCCAAGGAGTGGGATAGCTGGGTCAAATGGAGGGTCCATTCCAAGTTTTCTAAGGAATCTCCACACTGCTTTCCAGAGTGGCTGCACTAATTTGCAGCCCCACCAGCAATGTATGAGTGTACCTTTCTCCCCACATCCTCGCCAACACCTGTTGTTGCTCGTATTCTTGATAATCGCCATTCTAATTGGGGTGAGATGGAATCTTAGGGTGGTTTTGATTCGCATTTCTCTTATTACTAGAGATGTTGAACATTTTTCCATGTGTTTGTAGATTGCTTGTAGATCTTCTTCTGTGAAGTGTCTATTCATTTCCTTAGCCCATTTGTCGACTGGATTATTTGAATTCTTGGAGTAGAGTTTTTTGAGTTCTTTATAGACTCTGGAGATTAGTGCTCTATCTGAAGTATGATTGGCAAAGATATTCTCCCACTCTGTATGCTCTTTCTTCGCATTGCTGATAGTTTCCTTTGCTGAGAGAAAGCTTTTTAGTTTGAATCTATCCCAGTTATTGATTCTTGCTTTTATTTCTTGTGCTATGGGAGTCATGTTAAGGAAGTCTGGTCCTAAGCCGACATGTTGAAGATCTGGACCTGCTTTTTCTTCTATACTCTGCAGGGTCTCTGGTCTGATTCCGAGGTCCTTAATCCATTTTGAGTTTAGTTTCCTGCATGGTGAGAGATATGGGTTTAGTTTCATTCTGTTGCATATGGATTTCCAATTCTCCCAGCACCATTTGTTGAAGAGGATATCTTTTCTCCATTGCATATTTTTGGCCCCTTTGTCTAGTATGAGAAAGTTGTATTTATTTGGGTTTGTGTCCATGTCCTCTATTCTGTACCATTGATCTACCTTTCTATTTTGGTACCAATACCATGCCGTTTTGGTTACTATTGCTTTGTAGTAGAGTTGAAGATCTGGTATTGCAATACCCCCTGTTTCACTCTTCCTGCTAAGGATTACTTTAGCTATTCTGGGTTTCTTATTCTTCCAGATGAATTTCATAATTGCTTGCTCTATTTCTGTAAGGTACGTCATTGGGATTTTAATTGGAATTGCATTGAATTTGTATAGCACTTTTGGTAGTATGGCCATTTTGACAATATTAATTCTTCCTATCCAAGAACATGGAAGATCTTTCCAACTTCTAAGGTGTTCTTTAATTTCTTTCTTTAGTGTTGTATAGTTCTCATTGTAGAGGTCTTTCACCTCTTTTGTGAGATTGATTCCCAAGTATTTTATTTTTTCCGAGGCTATTTTGAATGGGGTAGTTTTCCTAATTTCTCTTTCTGAAGATTCATCACTTATGTATAAAAATGCGTTGGATTTATGGGCATTGATCTTGTAACCTGCTACTTTACTGAATTCACTTATGAGTTCTAAGAGCTTTCTGGTGGAATTTCCAGGTTCCTTTAAATATATAATCATGTCATCAGCGAACAGGGATAGTTTGAGTTCTTCTTTTCCAATTCGTATCCCTTTAATTTCTTTGGTTTGTCTAATTGCTCTGGCCAGAGTCTCAAGAACGATGTTGAATAGAAGTGGTGAAAGAGGGCATCCCTGCCTTGTTCCAGTTTTTAGGGGGAATGCTTTCCATTTTTCACCATTTAGAATGATATTAGCCATGGGCTTAGCATAAATGGCCTTTACAATGTTAAGAAATGTTCCCACTATCCCTATTTTTTCTAGTGTTTTGAGCATGAAGAGGTGCTGTATTTTATCAAATGCTTTTTCTGCATCTATTGAAATAATCATGTGATTCTTGACTTTAAGTCTATTAATATGGTGAATTACGTTTATTGATTTCCTGATGTTGAACCAACCTTGCATCCCTGGGATAAAACCCACTTGATCATGGTGCACTATCTTTTTAATATGTTTTTGTATGCGATTTGCTAAAATTTTGTTGAGAATTTTTGCGTCGATGTTCATTAAGGATATTGGTCTGAAATTTTCTTTCCTTGATGAGTCTCTGTCTGGTTTAGGTATCAGTGTGATATTGGCTTCATAGAATGAGTTTGGGAGGGTTCCCTCCTCTTCTATTTTATGGAATACTTTGAGAAGTATTGGAATGAGCTCTTCTTTAAAGGTTTTGTAGAACTCGGCTGAGAACCCATCTGGTCCCGGACTTTTCTTTGTTGGTAGGTTTTTGATGACTTCTTCTATTTCAGTACTTGAAATTGGTCTATTTAAATTATTTATGTCCTCCTGGTTCAGTTTAGGCAATTCATATGTCTCTAGAAACCTGTTGATGTCTTCGAAATTTTCTATTTTGTTGGAGTATAGATTTTCAAAATAGCTTCTAATTATGTTTTGTATTTCAATCCTGTCTGTTGTGATATTTCCTTGTTCATTCCGAATTTTAGTGATTTGGGTTTTGTCTCGTCTTCTCTTTGTTAGTGTGGCTAAAGGTTTATCAATTTTGTTTATTTTTTCGAAGAACCAACTATTTATTTTGTCAATTTTTTGTATTGTTTCTTTTGTTTCAATTTCATTGATTTCAGCTCTGAGTTTAACTATTTCCTGTCTTCTACTACTTTTGGTGCTGTTCTGTTCTTCTTTTTCTAGGGCTTTGAGCTGTAGTGTTAGGTCGTTTATTTGTTGAGTTTTACTTCTTTTATTAAATGCGCTCCATGGAATAAATTTCCCTCTAAGTACTGCTTTCATAGTGTCCCAGAGATTTTGATATGATGTTTCTTTGTTCTGATTTACCTCTAAGAATTTTTTAATTTCCTTCCTAATATCTTCTGTTATCCATTCATCATATAATAGCATATTATTTAATCTCCAGATGTTGGAATAGTTTCTGTGTTTTACTCTTTCATTTATTTCTAACTTCAATCCATTATGATCTGATAGAATACATGCTAGTGTCTCTATCTTCTTGTATTTGCTAACATTAGCTTTGTGGCCTAATATATGGTCTATTTTAGAGAAGGATCCATGTGCTGCTGAGAAGAAAGTGTATTTGCTCTTGGTTGGATGGTATATTCTATAAATGTCCGTTAAGTCTAAATTATTGATTGTGTTATTGAGGTCTATGGTTTCTTTGTTCAATTTTTGTCTGGAAGATCTGTCCAGTGGTGAGAGAGGCGTGTTAAAATCACCTAGTATTATTGTGTTATGGTCTATTTGGTTTCTGAAATTGAGAAGGATTTGTTTGACATACATGGATGAGCCACTGTTTGGGGCATAGATATTTATGATTGTTATATCTTGCTGATTTATGCTTCCCTTAAGCAGTATGAAATGTCCTTCTTTATCCCTTCTGACTAACTTTGGCTTGAAGTCTACATTATCGGAAATGAGGATGGATACTCCAGCTTTTTTGCTGAGTCCATGTGCATGGTATGTTTTTCCCCATCCTTTCACCTTTAGTCTATGGGTATCTCTTTCTACGAGGTGAGTCTCTTGCAGGCAACATATTGTTGGATCTTTCTTTTTGATCCAATCTGCTAGTCTATGTCTTTGATTGATGAATTCAGGCCATTAACATTCAGGGTTATTATAGAGAAATGATTTGGTTTCCCGGTCATTTGGTTCATTTTTTAAATTTTATTTATTTATTTGTTTGACACAACTTGTTTCCTCCTTTATTTGACAATTCCTTTAGGATAATTCCTCCCTTTGCTGATTTGCTTCTTTGTTTTTCATCTCTTCCTCATGGAATATTTTGCTGAGAATGTTCTGTAGTGCTGGCTTTCTTTTTGTAAATTCTTTTAGCTTTTGTTTATCATGGAAGGATTTTATTTCATCGTCAAATTTGAAGGTAAGTTTTGCTGGGTATAAGATTCTTGGTTGGCATCCATTTTCTTTCAGGGCTTGAAAAATGTTGTTCCAGGCCCTTCTAGCTTTTAGGGTCTGGATTGAAAAATCTGCTGATATCCGTATTGGTTTCCCCCTGAATGTAATTTCGTTCTTTTCTCTCACAGCCTTTAAAATTCTGTCTTTGTTTTGTATGTTAGGTATTTTCATTATAATGTGCCTTGGTGTGGGTCTGTTGTAATTTTGTGTATTTGGAGTCCTATAAGCCTCTTGAACTTGATTTTCCATTTCATTCTTCAGATTTGGGAAATTTTCTGATATTATTTCATTGAATAAATTGTTCATTCCTTTGGCTTGTTTCTCTAGGCCTTCCTCAATCCCAATAATTCTTACATTTGGCCTTTTCATGATATCCCATAGTTCTTGTAGATTCTGTTCATGATTTCTTACCATCTTCTCTGTTTGTTCAACTTTGTTTTCAAGGTTAAATATTTTGTCTTCAATGTCTGAGGTTCTGTCTTCCAGGTGTTCTATCCTATTGGATATGCTTTCTATGGAGTTCTTAATTTGGTTTATTGTTTCCTTCATGTCAAGAATTTCCGTTTGGTTTTTTTTCAATATCTCTAACTCTTTATTGAAATGATCTTTTGCTTCCTGTATTTGCTCTTTTAACTGTCGATTGGTGCGATCATTCAATGCTTGCATTTGCTCTTGCATCTCATTGTTTGCTTCTCCGATCATTTTAATTATGTACATTCTGAACTCCTTTTCTGTCATTTCTTCTGCCATGCTGTCATTGGGTTTTATTGATGTAACATCTAGATTTGTTTGCAGCATTTTCTTTCCTTGTTTTCTCATATTGTTCAGGTATCAGTGGACCGCTGAGATATTGCAGATTTCCTCTATTGACTTACAATGTCCCTGAAGATTTCTATATATATCCCCCCTTAGCCTTCAGTAGGCTGAAGTCTTGGAGGAAGTTGATAATGCGGTGCTCCACAAGGAAGCTGCCTCTCTAGGAGTGGTGTCCTTCAGGTGGGGTATAATCCCTGCTAGTGGGCAGAGGTGCCTCCACTTGTTGACCAATGGCCATCCAAAGGGGACCTAGGCTGCGGGCTGAGGCAAGGCCTGTTTGGGCCTGAGTCTCTGGTTTTACCGTCCTTGTGGGGAAACCTCACCCGGCAGGGAAGACTCACCCGGTGGGGAGGTCTCGCTGGTCAGTTCCCTCCAAGAGGTTCCCCTCAATTTACAGCTACCGCCTGGGCTGGGCTGCCTTCCTCTGCAAAGTTCCCAGGGGCCTGGCCCTACCTCCTGGGCCTGGGAGCCTCACCCTTCGCAGATGAATCTCCTTAGGCTGCCCCTCCTCAGAGAATCTGCCCGCAGGCCTGGAACCTTCGCTCCGCCCTAAGCTTGTCTCTGTGTGGCTCTTCCACCCAGAAGCCTCCTAGATCCTGGGACCCTGCTCTGCACCTAATCGCCTGGCTATGCGGCCCCTCCTCTGAGCAGCCACCTGGGGCCCCGAACAATCGCTCTGAGTCCCAGAGACCCGCCACACGCCTCTTCCTCCAGACAGCCGCCCAGTATTCTGGTGCGGTCACTAGGAGTCCAAGAAACTCACTTCGTGCCTCCTCCTCCCACCAACCACCTGTAGCCCTGGGCAATCAATCACTCCGAGTCGAAGTGACCCTCCCTGTTCCTCCTCCTTCTCCAGATAACCCCCCGGGTGTTCCGGAGCGGTTGCTCTGAGTGGCTCTAAATCCACGTGACCTGCTGCACGGGTCCTCTGGGCAACCACCCGGAGCCCTGGTGCGGCCACTCAAGACCAAGCGACCCACCACGCTCCTCCTCCAGGCAGCCCCCCGTGTTCAGGTGCTGTCACTTTAAGTCCAAACAACTCACCACTCGCCTTCTCCTCTGAGCAGCCACCTGGAGCGCTAATGCAGTCACTGCGAGTCCAAACGCCCGCCGCACTCCTCCTCCTCCTCCTCCTACTCCTCTGGGCAGGCCCCAGGGTTCAGATGTGGTCTGAGTTCAAACAGCTCGCCACGCAGCCCCTCCTCTGGCAACCGCCTGTAGCTCTGGTGTAGTCACCCCGAATCCAAGCGGCCACGCTCCTCTTCCTCCTCCTTGTCCTCAGGGCAGGCCCCGGTGTTCAGAAGCAGTCGCCCTGAGTCCAAACAGCTCGCCGCGCAGCTTCTCCTCTGGCAACCTCCTGTAGCTCTGGTGCAGTCACTCCGAATCCAAGTGGCCACGTTCCTCCTTCTCCTCCTCAGGGCAGGCCCCGGTGTCCTGAGTCCACACAGCTCTCCTTGCCACTCCTCCCCTGGGCAGCCGCCGGAACCCCAGTGGTGGCTCCGAGTCCCAGCGCTGTGCCGAGCGGCCTCCTTTACGGCGCTCCCAGTTGTCCGAGTTCGCCCTATTGGTTTTCAAACCAATTTATTTCTTCTTGGTTCTTGCCACTCTGCTCAGCAAGCAATGTCCCACAGAGATGGCCAGTATTCTCCCTCTTCATCTGAATTAATGATAGCATCTTCTGATTGTCACTGTAATGGTGCCTTTTTGAGTTTGAGAATTTTTATGTTTAGTCTTATTTTGGGTAGGAAAGTTTTGGTTTTGTTGTTATTTTGCTTAACACCTCCCTCCCTTCCACAAACCTAGTTTTGTGTTATATGTACCTAGGCTTCTGAGCTGTGATCTAGAACCTGGGGTTGAAGTGAGCTTTTCAAAGTAACTATTCCTTGATAATACTATGAATGTTGTAGGCCAACATAAAGCCAATGAATGTCTTTGTTTCTCCCAGAGGGCCAGGGGTGTGGCTCAGTGATAGAGGATTGCCTAGCATATAGGGTTCAATATAGCATCTGGGTTCAATCCCCAGAGTCACACAAAAAAAACAAAACAAAGACAACAGCAAAACAAAACAAAAAGCGGATTTTATCTGAGAATCTATCTCCTTAGACTACCAACCTCAGCATCAGTTCAGAGCAGTTTCTTTCTGTCTCTTCTCATGTGCTGTTGGTTGCAGAGTCTGCTCCTGTGTCCAGCTTCAAGAAGAAGTGGGGATGAGCCCTTCATCCCCGGTGGAATCCTTTAGGATCTTCTTGTTTCTTCAGAACTCAAGTCCTAACCAATTGCAGAGAGAGAGAAAGAGAGAAAGAGAAACAGACAGACAGACAGACACTATCTGGAAAAGCAAAAATGTGTCGAAATCTATGTGTATGGGCCTCCCTGAAGATAAAATGGTTAGAAATAAGTCTGTGCTCACTGAGAACATAATTTCATGCCTTCCAAGTAATCCTCCCAAATTATGCAAGAAAGAACCCTTTGCATAATACACACCTGCTATTGGGGGGGGGGGCTCTTTAACTCTTCAAAGTTCAAGTCACACAATGTTCCTTTCCTTTGAACAATATTATGCCACATGCAATGCCTTTAACAATTTTATCTGAGCATATCATCTGTAGATGAGGATTTTTCCAAGCATAAGGAAGTACATTTTTCCTTCCTAGTTTTGGTGAGCTTTATTTATGTTCCTGTATTAAATGTCTTTACAATATCCAGCACAGTGTTCCATAATCATCAGACTTTAATGCTTGAATGCATAATTTCTGTATTCCATCACCTGCTTGTGTTCATTCATGTGTTCATTCATTTTCATCTCTGAATTAATCTTCCTTTAAAGGATGAATGATGAAATTTTAGAAAACAATGTAAAAGGTTTCTATCTAAAAGTATTGGAAGGGGTTCCTATACATGAGGAAATATATGTGTGTGGGGATAGTTAATGGGAGAAAAATCATGTTATTCTCAACGGTGATTTCCATTAAAAGTCTTAAAAAATAAACCTAAGAAAACTCCCAAAATTTGTCATGATGCAAAAGATAAATCTAAAGACCCAGTCATGGGGAAGGGTAATAATTTGCAATTGCTCGGAATGATGGACTGGGAAATAAGTCCCTGGGTGGGGATAAATTGTGTCTGACCTCACTGCTGACTTGTCTTTCATGGATAAATGACCAGATCCTTCCATTTGTTCATCCTTCTACTCTCAGCTTCAATGACACTTGAAGGCTATACATTTTTCTAATACTTGTTTAAGCAAAATAAAGTGTTCTTTCATATAAGTTTCCACAGTACCTGTGTATACAGATATTTCAGGTACATTAAATTGACCATCAAATGTATGATTAACCTTAGGTTAAATGACATCTCAAGGACCAACTCCTGCAAGACTGTCAGCAACAAGACTGCTTGCTAGGGAAAGCCTTGTCCCAAGGCTCCACTACTCTTGATAATGTCTTCAAGTACAGCAATTATTATGTTATACTAATTGGCTTTCAGTTTCTCCCCACTAAGTCACCTCTTCTTGAGGCCAAGAGAATAATACTTTTTTTCTATCAACATTTAATATTTTGTCTGCCAGATACTAGGTTCTCAATTACTCATTTTCTGTAATAACTGAATATACACATATATACCCTCACTTATCACAAAGACAAGGAACTGTTTTTATACTTTGTTTTCTTCTATGTCCTATATTTGTGATAGTGTCCAATATACAATAGGTGCTTAATAGATGTAAGCAGTGTTGAAGTAATGAAACTACTCTTGCATCCATGGGGTTGCTGTTGGTAGAGAAATCTGTTTAAAAGTAATGTTATATGGGTCCCAGACAGTGCACAGGTTAATGCTAATCTTGTGCAAACTCTATACCCTTAATAATGAAGAGTGATTTAGACCATATTTTTCTACTTTTCATAGTTCAAAGTATACAAATTGGAAAGGAATTAAATGACGTTTATTCAAATGGACATTTGTTTCTAAATGAGGAAGCCAGTTTAATTCCAGAGAATTCCCCATCTGGTATGTTAGTATGGTCAAGGATATATTGGTGCATGACTTGAACATACCTGATCTAATCAGAGTTCAATGATCAACACAGAAATAAAATGTAGGGGAAATTCTTCTCTTTATTACTATTTCAGATTTACTATAAATAAATATATAAGCTTATCAGGAATTCCACTGGTTATATAATTTTCCTCACCCATCCAGTTTCATAGCCATATTCTTGACTGTGTCATTCCCAATAGCTGCATTATTCCTGTAATCTAGATTCTAACTTATTACTCCTTAATCATTACCTCCTATTCTCATTATTCTTGTTGATTCCACTTGTTTTTTCAGAATCCATAATTTCTCTCTTTTTCTGAATGCTAAGGATGTTGAACATTTTTTCATCTATCTGTTGGCCATTTGTATTTCTTCTTTTGATAAGTGTCTGTTTAGTTCATTTGCCCATTTCTTGATTGGGGATTTTTTTGGTGTTATGTTTTTTGAGTTTTCTGTATATTCTAGATATCACTCCTCTGTCAGAAGAGTAACGAGCAAAGATTTTCTTCCATTCTGTAGGTTCTTTCTTCAAATTCTTTAAAAAAAAAAAAAAAAAAAAACACTTTTTTTTTTTTTTTTTTTTTGTAGTTGTAGATGGACAGCATGCCTTTATTTTATTTGTTTATTTTTATGTGGTACTGAGGATCAAACCCAGGGCCTCGCATGTGTGAGGCAAATGCTTTGCCACTGAGCCACAGCCACAGCATTAAATTCCTGTTTCCTTTTCTGTGAAGAAGCTCTTTAATTTGATATATTCCCATTTATTAACTCTTGGCATTATTTCCTAAGTTTTAGGGGTCCTATTGAGAAAGTTGTCGCCTGTGTTTATTATATGCTAGAGTATTGATCCTATGTTTTCTTCTAGGAGTTGCATAGTTTCTGGTCTGATTCCTAGACCTTTGATCCATTTTGAGTTGATTTTTGTGCAGGGTGAAAGATAAATATCCAGTTTCATTCTCCTGCATATGAATAACCAGTTTTCTCAAGACCATTTGTTAAAGAAGTTATGTGTTTTCCAATGTGTTTTTGGCACTTTTATCAAGATTCAGATGATTGAAGATGTGTAGGTTTGTCTCTGTATCTTCTATTCTGTTTCATTGGTCTATGTGTCTGTTTTTAAGCAAGTACCACGCAGTATTTGTTACTATAGCTTTGTAATATAATTTGAAGTCAGGTCAGGTATTGTGATGCCTCCCTCACTACTTTACTTTTTTGGCTTAGGATTGCTGTGGTTATTCTGGGTGTTTTATTATTCCAAACGAAGTTTAGGACTGTTTTATCCAGTTCTGTGAGAAATACCATTGGTATTCTTATGGCCATCACTGAGAATCTATAATTGTTTTTGGTAATACAGGCATTTTAACAATATTAATTCTGCCTATCCATGAGCATGGGAAGTCTTTCCATCTTCTGATGTCTTTATCAATTTCTTTCTTCAGCATTCTGTAGTTTTCATTGTAGAGGTCTTTCACCTCCTTAGCTAGATTTAGTCCTACATATTTCATTCATTTATTTATTTTGAAATTATTGTGAATGGAATTTTTTCCTGATTTCATTCTAGCAGATTCATTGTTGTTGTATTGCGAAGCTATTGATTTTTGTATATTGATTTTATAACCTGCTACTTTGCCAAATTTGTTTTTAGCCCTAGCGGTCTTTTGGTATGACTACCAATTTCAATGGGCACGTAGAATGGCGTGGCAATTCCATTTCCATAGCATATGATTCTCTCATTCTCAAAATAACCATCTTAGAACTTCCTTCTACAGTTCTTTTTATTTTCTTGTATCACATTCAGTTGACAAACTTGTCTCAAATTTCACTGGGAAAAAAACTGGTAGTAACACCTTCCACTTCTCACCTTCAGGTATCTATACCCCCATTTTCTGCTTTTTTTCCTTATTCCTATGTAGGAGGAATTCCTGCTACTTAACTTTATACCTATGCTACAAGTCCAATCCTTCTTTACCTTCTCAAGAACTTCACTACTCAATTTCCCTTTTTTTCCTGCATTAGTTATGTTCCCAAAGAAATATCCTGGTATTCATTATTGCCCACTGGCTGATGTTTTTCCCCCATCTGAAGTTTTATTCTGGCAAAGGAAAATGAATTCTTGAAGAGATTTTTGCTAGTACAGTTATTTTCTCAGTGTGCTTTCTCTATTCAAGGTACCACACCATTTTTACTTTTCAGTCATGCCATACAGTAAGAGTCATGCCATATATTAAGAATGGATTGGTCCCTCTAAATATATAATCATGTCATCAGCAAAAAGGGATAGTTTGAGTTCTTCTTTTCCTATTCATATCCCTTTAATTTCTTTGGTCTGTCTAATTGCTCTGGCTAGAGTTTCAAGGACAATGTTGAATAGAAGTGGTGAAAGAGGGCATCCCTGCCTTGTTCCAGTTTTTAGGGGGAATGCTTTCCATTTTTCACCATTTAGAATGATATTAGCCATGGGCTTAACATAGATGGCCTTTACAATGTTAAGGAATGTTCCCACTATCCCTATTTTTTCTAGTGTTTTGAGCATGAAGGGATGCTGTATTTTATCGAATGCTTTTTCTGCATCTATTGAAATAATCATGTGATTCTTGTGGAACCAACCTAGATGTCCTTCAATTAATGAACGAATAAAGAAACTGTGATACACACACACACACACACACACACACACACACACACACCATGGAATATTACTCAGCCATAAATAATAATAAAATTATGGCATTTGCAGGTAAATGGATGAAATTGGAGAATATCATGCTAAGTGAAATAAGCCAATCTCAAAAAACCAAAGGACGAATGATCTCGCTGATAAGCAGATGATGACACATAATGGGGGCAGGAGGTGGGCAAGAATGGAGGAAGGAAGGACTGTATAGAGGGAAAAGAGCGGTGGGAGTGGTGGGGGGAAGGGAAAAATAACAGAATGAATCAAACAACATTACCCTATGTAAATTTTTGATTACACAAATGGTATGCCTTTACTCCATGTGCAAACAGAGAAACAACATGTGTCCCATTTGTTTACCATAAAAAAAATTTTAAAAAATGGATTGGTAAGGAGGTAAGAACAAATGAGAGTTATATGCTGCTGACCATGAATATTTGAAGGTCAACTTAGTAACAGTTTACACTCATCCTGCTTTATATGTATTGCAGCATATCTGAAAGTTTATTGAAAATAAGGGTGACTCAAAGGTCTAGCCCTGGGAGGAAATGCCTTTTCTAGAGCAAAAGTGCTGTGTCTAGAGACAAAAAGGGAAGCATCATGAATGTTTTTATAAATTGCTGCAATTGCAGACCAATATATACAACATCTGACCATAAACATATTTGAAAAAGACCTGCTGTCATACATTATTGGATTTTCAGCCATTCACACTCTGGTGCTATCTATTTAAAAAGTCATACAAAGAGGCTTGTGTGTAACTAAGTGGTAGCATAGTTGTCTAGATGTGCAAGTCCTTGGGTTTGATCCCTAACGGTGAGATCATACAATTCTAGCTATTGCCCAGTTGCCTCAAGATACACCATGCTTTCTGTGAAACTGTTCTTATCATCATTATTATTGTTACTGTTAATCAACGGTTTGCAATAGGATAAGAAATGGAAATTGACAAAAATTTCTGGTCTTCAAAGTCACACACACATGCCAGGCCAGGTATGGTGGTGCACATCTTGTCCCAGTGGCTCAGAAGGCTGAGGCATGAGGATCCCAAATTCGATTTAGCAAGGTCCAAAACAACCTAGTGAGACTCTGTCTCAAAGTAAAATATAAAAAGGGCTAGGGATGTGACTCAGTGATTGAGCACCCCTGGGACCCATCCCCATTCTTTGCTCCACCCCCCCAAAAAATAGTCACACACACATAAAACAATCACCAGTTTCTAAGAGTTCTACTTGTTGACCCAGAGAAAATTTCTAACTATGTTAGGCAGAAGGAATATAACTCAGCTGATAGCAACAAGCTTTAGTTGTACAATCATATTTTACAAAGAATGGAAGATATATATGAATATGTAACTCGGTGTTATTTCACTAGTTTGATAAGGTCCAAATTAAACCTCACTCAAGGAAGTTAATTAGAAAGTTCAAAGTAAATTTTATCATAGTCTGTTTATATCAGTTAAAATTCTTAGGTTGCAAAGCAACAGAAACCAACAGTAGTTTGAGCAAAGGAAAAAAATAATTATTAGAAGTGTAAGAAAACTTATCAGTGAAATGGAGAAATGTGCTTAGAAATGGATAAAAACAAAAGCAGAAACTGCTGAGAGAAAGCTGCCAGAATGAAGGCATGCCTACAAAGGTGCAAATTTCAAGGTGAAGGCATCCAGTTGGCTAACATTTGTCAACTGACCACTCCTTTTGGTTAAGAAGGTCAATGCACCTGCTTAACGGTTACCTAAAATTGTAACCAGTGAGGATGAGGTCATTTACTGAAAGTAAATAAGAACACCTTTAGGTAAGAGACATGAATCCTTAATCAACCAAAGAAAAACGTCCATTGATTCTCAAAAGAACATTATAAGATTTCTGATCATATGCGCTATTTGTCTTTCACTGACATTCTGGTGCTGAGTCAAAATGGGGATGTGAAGGTTTATTTAACATTCATTTAACAGATTTAGGACATTTCGAGTTTTTCAAGTGATGCATTTACTGTCTAATTAATAGCTGGAGATAATTAATGACGTTGACATTTACACCCCTCATTTGTGTCACCAATTCCTACATCATACTAATTGGCCTTTAGAGTCAGAGGAAACCTGTTTCTTAACTGAACACTGACGCCACAATGCTGTTGCAGTTTTTTTTAACTCAAGGAACTATTGTCCTATTGTCATTGGAGTATCATTTTCTATTGGCATTCGTTTTGAAAAAATTACTCTGAACTTTGAATAGGTAGAACTACTTTTACAATTAAAAGTTATAAATGTGAGTTTACTCTCTAAGGTAGTTTTCAATATCTTTGTAAAGTTCATATGCAACTATAATGACCACATAGACATTTAGGTTTAGTAGCAGAAGACTATTGTTCATATTCCCTGGATTTAAGAGAAAAAATAATTACCTTGCCAAAAAGGGGTGTAGCTAAGAATGCTGAGCTCTTAAGTAAAAAAAGTTTCTTTGCAAAATTGTAAAATAAATTGATATTTGTAGTCTTTAATATGCTGCATTTATTAGATAGTATTTGGATTTATAGAAAGAAGGGGAAAGAAGTTGAGGAAAGGAGGGAAAGAAAGATGAAAGAAAAGAAAGGAAAAAAAAGAGAGTAGATAGAGTTTTCTCCTTCTATACTCTTCCCCCTTTTACACAAGGACCAAATAAATAATTACTCCTCAACAATTTGAGTGACTTATCCTCAATCACAGGCACCTCAACAACACCACTATGCATTGAGACAATTGACTGAGCTGACTAACAAAAATAAACACAGTTATTTCCTGGGCTTTCAAGTGCCCTCTTACAGAATGTAGCTTCTTACGAGTTTTAACAAACCTCGAATGTGGATGAACATAAGGACTAGTCTTATAAGGTCTTCTGAGGTCCAATGCTGTGGCATTCATGAGAGGTAAACACTGCCACATGACAGCTATCACCAGATTATTCCCAGTCCCTCTCTGTGATATCCTAGTTCATCCCAATCTCTGCTTCATAGGAGACAGATAACAGTCCACTAGCTCCCTGTAACACAGTTCTACTGGACCTCCTCCTTCCTAGTCAGCTGATGGTTCCTGAAGGGGTATCAAGCCCAAGAAAGACCTACTGAGGCCAACTGTATCAGTCAGGATTCCATTAGGTGGTAGATGAGACACTCAAGTTAGAATAATTTGAGATTGATTTAATAAATTAATTTCTCACAAAAGTATAAATGAATCTCCAAGTGTGGACCCAGACCAGCATTAACCTGACTTGTTGGCAGTGTAAATGTTTACCCAGACATACTGAAACACACATTCTGAGGATGGAGTCAGCAAGTCCTTTGGGTGATTTTCATATACGTTAACACTAAGAACCACTGTTGCAGGAAACCACAAGAGATGGTTGGTGTAGTGTCCTGAAGAGAGAGCACCTATTACCACCTTTAGGCCTGGACATGAAGAGGAAGGTGGTGGTTGTCAGAACTCAGGGGATAGTTGTGTGGAGATGATCACTTTGAAGGACAATAACCTTTGAATCATCAATGTAACTAATATGAGAAGGCCTAGAGTGAGGAAATTGGGGTTAAAATGCCCAATCCCACTTTCCTCCCTTTCTCTGATCTTCAGTTGAGGCTTTCCATTGGAAGAACTACTTGGTAGCCAGAGGGCAAGGGAGTTCTTATATAGTCGGTATAGCTTGTCCTCTTGTGGGAGAGTAGGGTGGAGAAGAGTAGAGGGCAGCTCTAGAATGTCAAACAGACCACCTCTTACAGGTATACCCATCCAGTTCCATAGGCCTCACTCACAAAACCTCATATTTGCTGTTATTTTCATGCCTTATTAACCATGTATCCAATGTATACTTGAATAAACCCTAATATTCAGCTAAAGAGAGCTGGGCAGTTTTATTGCTGCTATCACCAAGTACTTAAAACAAAGATAAATAGATATTAGGAATGTAAATTATACTGTGGTATAAAGTACCACTACAAGAAATGGGCTGTCCCCCTCCAAAGGGGGCACCCACAAAAGCAATAAGCATATGTTCCTTAATCTTTTGTCATTTTTCCATAATTTTCTCCTTAGCACCTCCCCACCCCCAAGAGAACTCATGGAAGGAAAGGTGAGCTCTGGGCAGCTTCCACTAGGGAACCATTAGGGAAACATAATTCACACAAGGACAGCATTTTGTTTTATAGTTCAATGCCAAAACATCCTTAACAGCCACTGAATGAATCATTGGGTGTCTTTCACCTTTCCCTGGATGCAAAATTAATTTTTCTAAATCCTTAATCATCCCTCCTGGCAATATTCCAAAGGAGAGCCTTCCTCAGCAGCACTTAGTCTAATTAACCTCCTTGGGTTTTACCTATTTAGGTATTCAAATTACTCCTTTAGTAACAGATATTTTGCTTGCCAACATTTAATTCTTCATATCCAATGTTAAAACTGATTTGGGCCATTAGTCTCTAATGCTTTCATACCAAGGAGACTATAATTTGATTCTCCAAAAATGTTTTCAAGTGCATCTTCTTTCATAAAAGGCTAAGGATTCTTTTCCTTCTTTTATTTTCTCTCAACTCTTTAGATGAAGGGAAGAAAAGAAAGTAAGAATTTGGATGAAAATTATTATTTACCTCATTTTTTTTTTAGTTTAGATTTTAGTTTTGTACTGGGAATTGAACCGAGGGTCTCACTGAGTCACTCAGGTTGACCTCAAACCTGTAATCCTTCTGCCTCAGCCTCCCGATTCACTGGGATTACAGGCATGTATCACTGTGCCTGGCTACCTCATACTCTTTTAATAAGAAATTGCCTTCAACCAATCTATTTTAATTGAGCCAAAAAGACTGACACCTATGACCTGGACCATGGTAACGTGGAACTCTACAAAGCACGTGACTCATTATACAAAGCTCTGGTTGCCTGAAATCCAGGTCTTTTCTTTGTGTTTTTATGCACATATATCCAGTTAACCCCCAAATCCTGCTAATTATATCTCCTAAATATTTCTCCAAACTCTCTGCTCCTGCTCAATAACCACCGAGCCTTCATTAAAACTTGTTTTTACTATCTGCCATCTGAGCTATAACAACTTTCCAACTAGCCCCTTGCTCTCATCTCTTCCCATTCAATTCCGTGTCCACCAAACTGATCTTTTTCAAGTTCAAATACAATGTGAATATTTCCAACTTAAAACTCCTTAATGGCTCTTCATTGCCTATAGGATAAAGCCCAAAATTGCTAATGAAGCACACAAGCCCTGTTATACCAACTCTGCATCCTTATCTCCTTACCAAAGCCTGTATTCCATATATTCTAATTTCCCGGACATAACATGAATTTCATATTTCCATATCTTTGTCAATGCTATCCTCTCATCTAAAACATCTTCTACCTGCCCTCTGTGTTCACTTTACTTCTTTCATGCTCTATAACTCAGTTCTGGTTTCATGTCATCACCAAACTCTACCCTTACCCCCAGAACCAGCACCCTAGGAATCCTTCCTTGTATTACCCTCAACCTGTGTGCATGCTGCTGTCCTTGTACTTAACACAGACTGTACTAATCTAGAATTGTCTGGAAAAGTCATGTCCTCTACTTAAGTACAAATCATGACTTCATCTTCGTGTCCATGAGTATCTGTTGAATCAATACAAGAACCACGTAAGTGGTACCTTTCCAATATGCTCAAAGGCTCTTTGCTATTGCTGTCCCAACAGGGCACTGCTGTCCATTGTGTGGTTCACATTTTGGTGGAAAAATAAAACAGCTGTTATTCCACAACCAAGTTTCTCACTTTATGTGGGGTATATGCAAAGGAAAGACTTTTCCCTAAACATACTGTTAATGTTAGAATAATTTATATTGAGTCTGATCATTGATTCCAGTAGGAGGGAAAAGATCATAATTATTATGAAATCACTTAAAACTCAGAATCATCTTGACCAAGTCCCAGTCAGCAGAAAAAGAATGAAGTCATCTTAACTTGTCTAGTCCTATCTTTTTGTCCCCTAACAGCAGATGGAAATGCAGCTCTTGAGCTCCTTGCCCTGTGTGGTTGTTCCTACATGGGTCACTTCTCCCTGCTTATTTTTATGAGAGAGCAAGTAGCGAAGTGTGAAAGCCAAGTAGGTCCACTTCAGTAAGAGAAGCAACAGAAGCCCAAGCCTCAGCTCAGGAAGCACGTGAATTATTCTCTGCATCCACCCACAGGGATCACCTAGCACGAGCTTGCTGGATGCAGTGAGACAGTCATTACTTAATTGAAGGGGTAGAGATAGAAAAGGAGAAGTACAGAAGAGATATAACAAGTGCAAATGAAGTTAGTCATTTAAGGGGGAAAAGCTAAAAAGAAAGAAGAAAGAAAATTTCCTTATATAAATTCGTGCCAACACAACACAAAGAAGGAAGGCAGCATTTTTACCAAAAAGAGGGGATCTCCTGCTAGTCATAAAGACTGAACTCACCTTCCAGACTTCTCTACTCTTCCATAGTGGTTTGGTTACAGTTTTTTGTTCCTCTCTGCCTCTCATATTGTACATAAGGTGACTCTAGCCCCAAAGAAATAAGGACAACCATGAAAAGAGGGTTTGTTTGCCTTTTATTTTTCTTTATTATCTTTTTAAATTTTTACAAAAAATGTCATATGTTTATTATAGGAAAATGTTATTAAAAAATAAGTAAGAGGAAAAAACAAACCCATAAGCACACAACTCAAAAATCAATGCATACATAGGACGAAAATAGAATTATAGTACTTAGGAAACTTGCTTTTTAAAATTAACAATGGGTTTAGGAATATTTTGCCCATGTTGTTAAGGTTCTTGCAAAATGTTATTTCTTGGGTATAGCTGAATGATCCTTCATTGGACAGTTGTATCTTAATTTATTTAACCAATTGCAAATTGATGGACACCTAGATTATTTTCAGTTTTCCCTAATATTAGCATTTCTATGACGAACATCTTTGCAGATAAATTTTTTACAGTTTATGATCTTGCCCTAGGAGAAACTGCTGCCTATAGAATTATTAGGTCAAAAGATGTGGAAGTGCTGAGCCTTTTTATATGTAAAGCTGAAGTGCCCAGAAGAAAGTTGCACTAATTTACAGGCCCATGCCTGGGGGATAAAAGTGTCTATTTCCCAATTCCCTGCAGGGAGTTTTTGAAAGCAGAGCAATTGAAAATATTTCTACAAAACTATTTAGAAGCCAGTCTATTGATCACAGGCAGTTCATTCAACCACTTGACTTCAATTCAACATCTATTGAGTACCTTTCCTGCACCAAGCAACACAGAGTCAACACATTTAACTAGTCTAATATTGCTCTAATCAAATCATTTAAAGTCACACTGGCTTATGTTGGAACACTTGTAAATTATTTTTTGAAGATATTTTAGGGTTAAACTTTTCTTGCGAAATTCATCTTTTTGGGTAATGATTTTGTTTGTCCTTATCAGTCTCCCAAAACTAGGAAGCTTGGGGAATTAACCTCTGGCATGCTGGTGCTCAAGGAAAGGATCAGCAAACTTGTTCTGTTAAAGGTCACAGTATACATATTTAGGATTTCTGAACCAAATGCTTACAGGATAAGAACAGTCACAGAAAACGTAATGTGCATGACTGTAATCTAATAAAGTTCTGTTAGAACTTTATTTCCAAACACCTATACCCGAATTGCATTTTAAGTATGGCAAAATATTATTCTGCTTTATGGTTTTTTTGAAATAGCATTCAAAAATGTAAAAAGTATTCTATAACTCATAGTTAGCCAAATTTGGCCTGTAGGCTATAGTTTGCTGATTTTAGTTTCACAAGTGACTATTATACAAAATTTAAAGCTGAGTTCTTTTTTTAGCCTAGATATCTTTGGGGGGGGGGGTTCACCAAAATTGTTAGTTATTGTACCCAGCTGTTTTACTTGATGTCACATGGCATGTATTCTTTTAGCTAGGTAAGTAGTATGATTACTCATTTGATATGAATGACCTGGAACATTCTGGACAAGACTGGACAGAACTGGATTAAAATAAAAGCTAGTCAACAAAAATGGCTTAAATTCAATTAGAAAACATGATCCCTGTGAATAGCAACCACCCTAACTGGGTATTATTGTTGGTCCATGTCATATGCCAATTAATGAAACACGCCTTAAATATTTTTCGAAAAAGTTGATTTAGCCCATTAAGTCCATTTTTACCTTATTTTGTCAGAGTACTCAAGAACATAAATTGGCAAAGAATAATTATTTAAAGTACAACCATGGTCTCCTAAGAATATCAAAGAATCAGAATCACTTACCTAATTGAGAAACACAGGACCAAGATATTTGGAATCAATCAGTAATCATAATTTCCAAATCCATGTTAGGAGACATGTAAGAAAAAGGAAATGAAGAAATTAATTTGGATATTTTCTTCAGAAAATTGACTTTAGAGAATTATATAACTAATCCTATTGCTAATAAACCACCAGTGTTTGGAAACACTCCCCTCCCCTACCCCAAAAAAGAAATTCATCTTTTATCATTTCTGATGTTCATTCAGGCTTCACCTAAGAACTGATGACAAAGAGTTCACTCCTGGACCAATCCATGCCCAAGTTGAGTCTTTAGGGAAAAGATTTTTATTATATCAATTCTAAAATTTCTCCCTATAAATTCCACACATTGGCCTATGATTATTTAAACACAAGTCTTTCTTCCAAATATACTATTTGTTCTCCAAAACAAATAGTCTCAATGCCTTCCACATTTCTTATAAAACATTATTTCCAAGATCTTGTTTTTGCCATTTGGAATGCCTATAATTATTAATCTTTCTTTTTCCTAAATCCTAGTGAGAACTTTTTCCATCCAAGGTCCAACACTTTCCTTGACCCTTCACCCACCATACAATCTTTTTAGAATTAATTACCACCCTTTCCTTATTCCTGTGGCATTTTGATATATCTTCAATATAAGTCTTCATTAGTTAATGTTATAATTATTTTGTTTGCATGACTATCTTCATGACTCATCTATGACCACTTTGAGTGCTATGTCCAAAGCACCCAAAAGAGTACCTATTCTAATGGTAGGTACTCAAAACTGTGTGTTAAAATGAAACAATAGATGTTCACAATCTAATATTAATCTAGTAATTAATAAGATGAATAATTCCCACTATTCTCTTGACTTAGACTTGGGGTATTTCACTCATTCATATATTCTGATCCTTGTAAATAAATAATTATTATAAGACAAGATTTAGAAGGTAGTAAATATCAGAGGATGCTTATAATTTGGCTCTGTGGAAATGCAAAGATAAGACTGAAAGGTGAATAGTCTTGAAAGCTAAGCAGGTCACCATTTTCTCGCCTTAAACAAAGTGACCACATTTTGTGTAGTGTGTACAAGAGAGATCAGAGACAGGAGCCAAGAAAGAAGTCCCTTGATACACCAATAGTGAATATAAGTCAGGATCAGTAAGAATAGAATAGAAAGGACAAATAGGGAACAAAGGAGGGGAAGAAGCATCAGCATTTGGTCATGTTAAAATATGAATCAGAGAAAAAACAGGCAAGGCAGGGTGGGGGGATTCCAAGATGCCTATCCTGGGTAATTAAAATACCATTGTATCAAAAAGTTTCAAATCTATAATTGGAGAAGATGAAGCTTACAGATTTGGATTTAAGCCTTATATACTGAGCTAAATTTTTTTTAAAGTCTTTGGAAATGGTATATATCCTCAGAATACCACAGACCCACTATGCTCTTTTGTCTTAGCCTCCAGGCATTTCATTCATTTATATTTCCAGTCTGATCCCTTTAGGCATTTGATTTTATGATTTCTAGTAATTATGACTTAAAATAAGTCATGAGTAGAGATGGAACTAGGTTGGAACAAATAATTGTATCTCATTGGTTTCCAAAGCATTTTTATCATTGTATTCCTTGAGTAAAAATAAAATATCACTTGGAAGTTCGACACATAAAACAGAAACATAAAAGTACTTCCATCACTGTATTGGAAGACTGGAGCCTTCATTCTCAGGATCACCAGCCCCACCCCAATTAGCACCTGACACAATTTGTAACTTCTAAGGATCAAATCACAGTTTGAAGACTTCGAGTTGAATGATAAATTTGAAATATCTGTGTGTGTGTGTGTGTGTGTGTGTTTTCCTTTTGAGGCATCTATAGTGATAATATTCATCAAACAACTGAGAAGAGAGAACAGGAAATTTAAGATCTGAATAAAGATTTGAGAAGCATTTATAAGAAAATGATATTTGAAGCCAAGGTAATAGATGAGAAGAGTGAGAAAATGAGTGAACAGGAAGATAGAAATACAGACAAGAACAGGCCTTTTGGGAATGCTAACATTTATAATGTGAGTGAAAAGGGGAAAATTAGCTCTGATAGATGAATAATCCAACAAGAGCAGGAAAATCTGAGTAGTACAAAATATTGGAAATTAAGAAAGCAGTTGTAGGAAGAGGATGATGCAAAATGTCAGAAAAAAAAAACAGGAAGATACACTGAGGTAAGATAACTCAATAGACCACTGAGAGGCTAATAATATGGTCTTTCAATGAGTTACTTGGGAATTATGGTGAAGACTGAAGGCAGAATTCAAACAGAATAAGGAGTGAACCTGGCAGGGAGCTTTCTCTCATGAGAAGTTTGGAGATCACAGAAATGACACAAACAGGGTGACAATGTGAGGGCTTAGCAAGAAACATGGAGAAGTTGCTAAAAATTTCTGTTAGGTGAAAGTCAAAATCATTTTTGTAGCAAGTGGATGCTTATATTCTTCTAGTTCAACATAACAGAAAACAGAAAACACCTCAAGTTCCCCACATGTGGTTCCCAAATTGGCACAGGGACAGTTGGGACTGTGCAGGACTAGTGGAGTCTCCTCCAGGCTTCAGTGCCTGAGTTTATATGTCAAGTAAGACCATAAGAAGGTCATTTTCCATTACAGTCCAACAGAGTTTATACACCAATAGGGAAAATGATGAAAAATGTAGACCACCTGACGCAGATTGATATACATTCTGACAGGATATACCAATATCTACTGTGAACATTTGGCTCTACTAACAATTGCAAGGTCACAGTCAGGACTTCAATCACTGTGTAACAATACCTATTTCTTCATTTGAGCTGTGAGTATATCACATCCAGGTCCAGAGGTCTTATAAATGTCCATCAGTGAACATAAATAAAATCAGGAGTGGGAACTTGTTGGAACAAATTAACCTACCATGGGAAATACTTCAAAATGATGCTGAAGAGTTGGTGGGTCAAAGAAGACTTTTTACTTTTTCCTTTGCAAAAGAAAACACAGATGCTTCTCAACTTTCAGTGGGGTTATGGCCTAAAAAACTCATCATAAGATGAAGATATCCTAAATTGGAAATGCTTTTAATACCCCTAACCAACTAAACATCATAGCTTAGCCATGTAATACACTATAGGATACACTTGTTCACCCTTGTGATTGTATGACTGATGTAGAGCTGGGGTTTGCTGCTGTTGCCCTGTATCCTACCATATACCACTAACCTAGGAAAAGACTGAGATTCAAAATTTAAAGTACAGTTGCTACTAAAAACATATTGCTTTCACACCATCACAAAATTGAAAAGTCATGAGTTGAGCCATCATAAATTGGGAACTGTGTTTCTTATTGAAGCTAAGGACAAAAAGAGAGAGAACTGTGAAAAATGTCTCATGCATTTCAGAATCCTGGCAATGCAGTAATAGAAAATAGGATGCTAATATTTTGATGATGATGATGATATTAACTATCATTCACGTATCCCTTACTATATTCTGGATCTTTGTATATTCTCTCTCATTTAATTCATACAGAAATCAAATAGTCAGGATTTCTAAATTTACAGATGAGGAAAGAGATTCTCAAGAGTTAAGTAACTGCCCAAGGTCACATGCTTAATAAGTGACAGAGCAGAATCACAACTCAAATTTCCCTCTTTTATATTTGTGTCTGTGGTTCCCCACCAGTCTGCACTGTCTGACAGAAATGTCTGATACAACCCTCCACTCACCATGTACATGTTGACTGAAGCAGCTCTACTTTGCTCTTTGAAGGTTAGTCACCAAGTATTATTTGGCAGTTTTCTGTCTCTGCAGGACTGTCTGCATCACTGGGCTCTGAATACACTTTTGTGTGTCCCAGAAAGGTAGATTGTGTAATTGAAATAAAGATATAAAACTATTTCAGTCTTGGAGCAATACCAGATAAGAAAGCAAATATGGTTGGTAATCCCTGTCACCCTGGGGAGGTTCCAGAGCAGCAGAGTGATCTCACCCAAATAAGGATACTTGAAAGCCAAGACTATTCACATAAGAATGGGATCCATAAGGGGATTTCCAAATGAGAGGCAGCCAGCGGAACTATGCTTCCTTGCAAAAGCTGTTTTTTCCTACCAAAGCCTGGGGAGGGGAGGAAAGATAAGGTTTCCATCCTGGCAAGTGTTGAAGCATGCTGGGAGAACTACCTCAACACAGTGTGTGGCACAGAGGATTAGTATGGACAGCATGGTGGGTGGATAGGATTTAAGTCTTGCTGCCAAGTCTTACTAATAAGTTTCTTCCATGCTGGGCTACTGCAAACCCCAAGGCTTTATCATTTCAATTTGAAAACCTGCACGAATCACACTAAGTTTCCTGTCCAAATATGTTTGGCTCATCTTGCCAAAATGGTTTCCATACAGCACATTGATATTAGGGAAACAAAAATACCACATCCCTCTCATTCCTGAACAAGTGTCAAGAGATTCAAGATAATCTAGTCTTTTCCTCCGTGCCTTAAGAGAGATGGGTGTGGCCTATTGGACCTCACTATGCTGTGAAACTGAGAGCATCCTGTTTCAGTTTGGGTGACCTGAGGAGCAAAATGCCTGTCTAAATTCAGATCAAGTATGGACATATTTCTTTGATCCACAGAGAAGTTTCTGGATTCTCAAACATCTGTTCAGATGAAGGAGATGGAGAGAGATGGAACAGGTGAGAAATGAACCAGGATCTTAATGTCATGATAGCTGTAACCACATTTGGTCTATCCTCTATAAAATAAAAGATGCCAGTGACATTTTCCAATATTACTATTCCAATGCCCTTCAAATATACTGTCAACTCCTCAATAATCAGAAACTTACTGCATCACTAGAGCAAGATGATCAACCTTTCTTCTTATCATTGTAGTATACTACATAATCTTTGATGTGAAGATAAGTAAATATCCATATGTCTGTACTCACATAAATAAATGACTAAATAAATAAATAGAAACAAATATCCCATAAGAAATATTCCAAATTATTTATGGAGACACTCTGCCAAGAACACCTCAGTCCTAAATCATGGACAGTACTGGGACCACTCCTAATTCATAGGCAGTATTATTGACCAGTCAACATAGATGGCAATAAATTATGTTGATAGTATGTGCTGTTGGTATGATGTGATGAAAATAGTACTTTACTTCAGTGATCTTCCTCCCAAACATCAGACAAATCCCAACAGAAGCACATCCTACACAGACCTCATCAACATTTCTCAAAATGCCAAGGACATCACACTCAAGGAAAGTCTGTGTTATGGTATGAATGTCTATGCCCCTGTAAATTCCCCCCCATAGTGATGGTATTAGGAAGTGTGGCCTTTGGGGAGAATTAGGTCATGAGGGCAGAGTCCTTATAAATGGGTTTAGTGCCCTCTGAGGCCTGAAGCCCCAGAGAGGATTTTATCTCTCCCACCATGTGAAGACAGGAAGAAGGTGCTATGAGGAAGGAGGTCCTTAACAGACAAAGGGCCTCAATAGAATTCAGAATAATGAGAAATAAATTTCTATTATATGTAAGTAGCCCAGTATTATAGTTTGAATCTGGAATATTCCCCAATAGCCCATGTATTAAAGGCTTGATCTCCAGCCCATCATGCTATTGGGAGATTTTGGAGCCTTTATAAGAGCCTTTATACTGTCATGTATAACTAATAAGAACAAATTTTTAAAAAGAAAAAAAGATAGATGGTTTAAAAAGATAGAAGGAAATCTGGCTAAAATGCAGATACTAGTTAGTAATGGCAAAGCTATTATTAATAACTAGTAATTAATAATTAGTTAATAACATATTGGTATTTGTATATCAGTTGGAATGACTGTACCATACCCATGTAAATAATAGGGATATTGGGTAGGGATATATGGGAACTCCATACGAGACTCATAGTTTTTCCATAAATGAAATCTAAAACTATTCTAAAAAATAAAGTCTATTTTTAAAATAAGTGAATAACAACAACAACAACAAAAAAAAAAACACTACTTTTTTTAAGATCCAAAGGCAGATATTTGTAATCAAATTAAAAAGTCAGATGTGTGTCTCATTACTGATTCTGTTAAGACCCTGCACCTCCCCAGGCCTCCATTTTCATATTTGTAGAAGGTAATATGGTGCAATGGGTAAGAAGCACAGGCTTGGGGGTCAGACAGTCCTGATTTTGCATTCCAGCACCAGATTTCATAAGCTATGTGACCTTGAACCTTAATTTCATCATCTAAGGATAACCATATCTACGCCAGAGAACTGATATGAGGATTAAATATGATAGAGTATTCAGAAGCATTTAGATAAATAGAAAGTGAGGGATTAGTCACTGGGAGGAAGAAGGAGCCTCCACAGAAGACACTGTGAGCACTTGTATGAATGGACAAAGCTGTGTCCGACATTGTCAGCAGGATGATTTGTTTTCAAGCTGAGGGACAAGGAAGGCAGAGACAATAAGCATAAAGCTGCACTTCATGCACAGCTTGGGAGATGAGGGCTTTAGGCTTGGGTCTGATAACCTCCCTTCTAAGGACTAGGAGCTCAGAAGATGAAGTAAAGCTGTTTATCTGGACCTACAGATAGAGAGAGTCCAACAGCACTGTCTTGGACAGTTTATAAAGAAATCAACTGACAGTATTATTTATTTGAGCTGCCTAATGGAGCACATTTTGTCAGTGGGTGTTGAAGTCTTCACTCGTTTCAGAAGAATGATTACTGCACCTTCCTCTTTAGGACCACTCACCTCATGTTTAAAATACAGCTCTGAAAGAGAATGAAATGTTTCCCAGGGCACATAGGGGTTGCAGCTTTGGCAGTAAGTTTCCTCATGTAGCCTCAACACTGGTCCAAGAATGCACTGCAAGCAGGCCTTGGTCATGCCCTCTTGTTCCACTCCATGAAGTCAAACTTCCCGGAGCACCAGGTCAGTACCACCCTGAATCTCCCCTGCCAACATGCAAAATGCAAGCTGATGCGCACTCCGAGTCCTTTGAGGCTTACCTAACCCCATGTAAGAAAACTGTCTTCATTCTTTTCCGTTATTATGTGACCATAAAAAGCACATTTTGAATAATTTTCAGGAGCATTAGCTCGGCACATGGGAATACTCAATGTTTATCAATATTTGTCTAACACCACATTAGGGTAATGGAAAAACCAAGACCCCTCACATATCAAAAAATGGCAAGAACAGAGGACAGTGTTGGAGTCAGAAAAGCAGGGGTTAAATTTCTCATTCTGCTACTTGCTAGTTGGGTAGACCTTCACAGAGATGGCTTAACCTCTCTGAGCCTCAGTTTCCAGTAGGGAAATAGGTTGTAAGGCTCGAGTTAGAAGATCAAGGCAAAGTGCCTAGCACTACACTCAGGAACATACTCAGCATACCATAAACAATAAATGTATTACCATAGAGGTTTCCAATGAAACAGAGAGGGCCCCAGAGGTCTTGGGGAATTTGCTTAATGCAGGAGTCAAAACAAGGTACAGAAATGGAACCTAATTAATTTGAAATTAGTTAGTTGAAAAAAAAAATTCACTTTCAATGAGATTGTGAATCATTCCAGTTGGTTGCTTGGACTTGCTCCAAGCTTAGTCATTGTGGTTTTAATTTACAAAATGAGATGTGGGCTGCTTCTGAGAACAAAGGGAGCAACCTGAGGGCAGTCTGGCCAATCCCCACCACCCCTCACCCACAACCTGCTTGCCCAACACCAACCAGTGGCCCCTCCACCTCCCTGAAGCCTCACACAGCCACCTCATGGAAACAGGGTCTCTGCATAGGGGTTGCTATGATAGGGACCCAGAGGACCAGAGAGGACCTCAAGTAACACGAGTTCCAGCCAGGCCCCTCAGCATATTCCATCCTGTGTACTCTCCCTGCACTTCCCCAGCCTAGTTCAAGATAGGAATAAGGGCTGACAGGTTCAGGACTGACTGATACCAACTTCAATCCCCTGAGGCTCACTTGTTCCTTTTTTAAGAATTTTGTTCTGCTTACCAGATGCTTCTGTTCATAAAAAGCTGGGGAACATTAGCACCATATGTCTTCTGGTTATCTGATGTCTAATGAAAAACATAGTTAAAGGATTCATCAAATCCTAATGGACAGGCTACAAGGGAATCAGCCTCAACTAAAAACTGGAGTTTCCCACAGATACATCAAGCTTTCCTTCCTTCCTCTGAATGAAGCCGTAGCTTGTAGCCCCAAGTCCGCCCAGCTATTCACTCTCCCTCTTCAATTTGCCTGAGGTAGAGCTGGGTATTTGGTATATAATGAGTAGGTATGTATCAAATGTAAGGGAACAAGAAGTATAAGGCAAAAGTTGTCCTGAGTCATACAAAATACTTAAATTAACTAGCTGTTTACAGATAGTGAAACTAAAGCCCTGGATTTAAAATCAATAGTTAAAAATCTCAAGAACTTACCAGGGGGAAAAAAATCCTTGATATTCTCCCAGCACTTCATCCATATCTTTGGCAACTCTTGTAGGAGTGTAGCTAATTGGTCTCCTGTCTGGTTATTTTCCTATAAAGATTGTTACAATCCTTAGGGAAGAGACCGAACCACTGTACATATCCCCAGCACAAAGCACAGTGTGTGGCACATGGTGGCAGGTAGCACTGGAGTAGAGAAACACCAGAGATAGGATGGGGTAGTTGTTGGAATCATCAAAGTTAGGAAATTATTGTAAATTCAAGGCAAATTATATGTAGATTAAGTAGACATTGCCCAAGACTACCTGACAGAGTAGTGGGTGTTACAAGAATGACAAAATGGGGACCAAATCAAGTATTTCATTCAGTAGTTGAACACAGCAGTACCCTGTCCTGTCTTGCCTACAATCCCTGCAATATGTCATGCTCCAGACTGGGCAGTGAAGCCAAAAATAATATTTCTAGAACTCCACTGTGAAAATGTATTTAGAGATTTCTAGCCTTTTAGCATCTTGCATTCTACATTTTGTTCAGCACCAATCACAAGATAACCCTATTTATATGCAGAAAACATCAAGCAACCCCAGGCCCAGGGCATTTCCCTATCCCAACATAATATAATAGGAAGAAGAGGTCTATCTCTCTTTCACTAGATCCCAATATCACACCCAATCTCACCTCTTCTTTTTCCAATTCCTACCAGCTGTTAACCTGACAGCCCCACTGTGGTGTTTTATAAATTCAGCACTCAGCACAGACATGCTGATTGGAGAAAGGGAATATACACAGCAGAGATCTGGGCTGAGTTAAATGCCTTTCCGCTGCTTCTGAAAGTGTGACATCTCATCGGATGTGAGCTAACTCCAGCTGCACATAGTCCCCTGGTACAAGGAGCATGTCTTTGCTTCTCATCCAACCTATTACCTCTGAGTCCCTGACAGTCAGGCTTCCTTGTGCCTTACCTGTTCCAGCCTCAGCAGGGAAATTCACTATTTTATATGACCATGCAAATGGTATATCTGGAAACCTGTGTGCTTCCTTTAGTGGCTGTGTTTTTTGAGAGCAAATGCAAGGGGTCATAGTTTTGTTTGTTTGATTCTATTTTAAAATAGTTTACAGGACAGCATGCAAAATATTTTAAATGATATGATATCCAATTAAGTAGTATCTAGCCTAGTGGCCAAGGCAATTATAGGTTAGCTAGAAAGAAGGCCATGTGGGCCTAGCTGAGAATGTCTCTTAATCAGAAGACGACAAGGTGGAGGAAACCAAGGGTGATAGTCACGTTTGTTGACAGCTACCCTGAATGAAAAGATGATATTTATTAAGGATTTTAATATCCCACAGTCAGGATGTTGTGAAAATTTCAAGAATGTGTTTCCTAAAACCAAATATTTAGGGGAAATTTCAATTCTGTGCACGAAATTATACTAGAAAATTCTTCATTTTTTTTAAACTTTTGGCTTCTATTTTTGTAATGTGCTCCTAGAAGCAGGAAAATATCATTTATTACGTTTCCAGTTTTAGCCTGTTTCATTTGGCAGGCTGCAAATTCTTCCTCCCGGTGGAGCCTTGTGGGGTGAAGGTGATGGTGAGGCTGTTTACCTTAGTGTGCTGACATTCTTCCTCTGAGAGGTCAGTAGAGAATACAGGAAGGTGGCAGACACCTCCTGGAAGGCAGAGAAGTCGTGATGATCAGGTCCCTTTTGCTAAGGGAGAGGATGCTTGGAATCATAGCAGTTTTTCCCTGATATTGATGAGTAGATTTTAGATATTCAGAGACAGTTATTGACATAAACAACAAAGAAGCAATACCACTTTTCACATTCAGGGAAATGGAACTTAGCCCTTCAAAATCAGAAACAGTAGGTAACCCTTGGATGAATAGTGTCAGAGTAGAGTGAATACAGAGAACTCATCTATATGAAAAACTGACAGGGAAATGAATTTCAAAAATAATGGCAGTTAGTCGTAAGTAAAAGACATTTAGGGCAGTGGCTCCTGCTCCCCATTCTCACATCTCTTCTTTTTTTCCCTTCTCTCTTCCCTTCCATTTGTTAACCTTTCATTTGTGATAGCCGGATGACCATGCAGAAGGCAAAGAATGAGTTTTTTTGCTGAGACGTTTAAAAATAGTTTTAATTGGGGGTTGAGGCAGGAGGATCACAAGTTCGAGGCCAATCTGAGCAACATAGCAAAAGCCCAGCTCGACAAACAAACCAACAAATAAAATTGATTTAAAATTTTAAAAAACCTACATCTGTAGCTTTTGAAAGGTATGGAGTAGGAGCAAGAATAAATTCCTGAGCACATAGTTAAAATGACCATGAGATAATCTAGTCACCTTTTTTTGAATGTCTCACATTCTCTTCTTCCCTGGCCAATCTATAGGAAGGGGCGCTACTAGTGAAAGGGACCACATGAATCCCATGGCTGAACAGGTCTGCCCCCCCAAGAGGACTCTTCCCCCAGTATCTATTTCTGGGTTGTGCCCCTGGAATCTTCAGCAACACCCTCCAATGCCCACTTCATTTCTGTCACCACCCGGATCCCCAGGGCCACAAACTTAATACACAGTTTGGCCTGTTTTCCTGGCATCTGCCCTCCTTTAAGTGACTCCCAATATCATGTAGAGAGACCCATGACTGGGTCTTCCAAACCACAATCATACTTGAGGGCTGTTAATTTTTCAGCAGGTAATTCTTCCTATCATCTAAATTACCTAAGACTGTCTCCACAGAAGGACTTTAGGAAGAGAGTCTAGGGTCGGCTTTGATCCTGTGAGTCAACGTGAGGTGCCCAGTGAGTGTTCTGCACACTGGTTCAAGAAGTGGACATTAAACCAAGTGAAAGGGAACTTGGCAGCACATATGCACACACATATCTGCACTTCTGTGCTTATTGCAGCACTGTTATGGTTTAGATAGGAGTCACTCCCAAAAACCCATGTGAGAAAATGCAAGAAATTTCAAAGGTGAAATGAATGGGTTATGATAGCTTTGACCTAGTCACTACATTAATCCACTAATAGGGACTGACTGGGTGGTAACTATAGGCAGGTAGGGTATAGCTGGAGGATGTGGGAAATTGAGGATGTGCCTTTGGGTTTATATTTTGTCCTCATTATGTGGAATGCTCTCTGTGCTTCCTGGTTCTATGTCCTGAGCTGTTTTCCTCCACCACACCCTCTGCCATGATGTTCTGCCTCACCTTAGACCTTAAGGACTGAGACTTCTGAAAATGTAAGCATCAAATAAACTTTTCTCCTCTAAATTGTTCTTTTTAGGTCTTTTGTCATAGCAGTAAAAAAGCTGACTAAAACAAGCACTATTTACAATAGCCAAGATGTGGAAACAACCTAAGTGTCCATCAACAGATGAATGGATAAAGAAATTAGGGGTACATATATATATTGGAGCATTCAGTCCTAATAAAGAACAAGATATTGGCATTTGTAAAAACATGGATGAGACATTATACTAAGTGAAATTCGCCAGACAAGGAGAGAAAAATACTGCATATCACTCATTTGTGGAAACAACAACAACAAGAAAACAGGATGGGGGTGGGGAAGAATGGGGAGATGTAGGCCAGAGGATACAGTGACATGCATGAAGGATGAACAAGTCTAGAGATCTACCGTATAATATGAAAACTACAGGTAATAAAATTGTACTATCTGTGGGATTCAGGCTGCAATTTTTTAGCTGCTCTTGTCACAAAAAAATAAAATGGACAACTGTATAAGATGATGGATATATTAATTGCTCTACTATGGTAAATTTTTTGCTATCTATATGTATCCCAGGAGATTATGTTGTATATCTTAAATGTGCAAAATAAGATTTAGTTAGATCTATACATATATATATATAATAAATTGCCATTTTTAAGTTATACATTTTCATGGTGCTCACCTATGTTCATGATGCTTCAGTTGAGGACCTCTTTCCTTCCAGAGGCCAAAATGCCCAGATACTCATCTTTTAATTGTCAAGAGTCCAGAATAGCCAGAAACTGGACACCAGAAACTACCCAGTTGAACAGAAGTGAATTTCAGCATAATGAGGGATGTGGTATCTGTATAATTTTGAAACGGGCAATATCCCCATTTTCTAGAAAGCAGAGAAGAAGGTGATCTTCCAATTTCATGGTCATAAAATGGGTCAGACTCACCAATGGATGTCAACCCCTTAGTTTGGCTTCACAGTCAGGATCTTACTACTGAGCCACTTTCCTATAATTTGTTTTGTTTTGTTTTTGTTTTTGTTTGTACAGACTGCATTTTGATTCATTGTACACAAATGGGGTACATCATTTAGTTTCTATGGTTGTACACAATGTAGATTCATACTATTTGTGTAATCATACATGTGCATAGGTAATGCTGTCTCATTCCACCATTTTTCATACCCATCCATCTCATTTCCCTCTACATAATCTAAAGTTCTCCATTCTTCTCTCACATCTCATCCTCCCACCCCCATTATATATCATCACCCACTTATCAGGGAAAACATTTGGCCTTTTTCGGGGGGGGGGATTGGCTTATTTCACTTAACATGATATTCTCCAATTCCATCCATTTCTCTGCAAATACCATAATATGATTCTTCTTTGTGGCAGAATAATATTCCATTGTATATGTATATATATATATATATATATATATATATATATACCACAGTTTCTTTATTCATCCATCTGCTGAAGGGCATCTTGGTTGGTTCCACAATCTAGCTATTGTGAATTGAGCTGCTATAAACATTGATGTGGCTGTGTTACTGTAATATGCTAATTTTAAGTCCTTTGAGTATACATGTAAAATATCTAGAAAAAAATTCTTGCTTTGTACATATGGCACCAAGCAAAGAAAAAAAATTATGCTTACTTTCAAGAAAAATCATGTAGATTGTCTAAGATTACTATGACTTACTGTATGTTGCGGAATGTGCCCTAAAAGAAAGTATCAGACCTGAAAAATAACTTCGAATGCCTTCTTTAAAAAAATAAAAAATAAAAAATAAAAAAAAAGATTTATACTTTTAGATACTAGGGCTTGAACCTAGTGGCACTCCACACTCCACCCATAAGTTTTTTATTTTTTATTTTGAGGTAGGGTCTTACTAAATTGGTTAGAGTAGCCAAGAACTTGCAATCCTCTGCCTCAGCGTCCTGTCACAGGAAGTACAAGTGTGCCTGGATCTTCTTTTTTCTTATTTCTTTCTTTTTTTTTGATAACACCTTTAGGAATACTTAATTTACATAACATAAAATCCAACTTTTTAATGTGTTCAATTCAGTGATTTTCAGTATAATCATAAGAGTTGTGCAACTATCACAATCTCATTTGAAAAAATTTTCATCAACCCCCCAACTCACAAAAAAAAAGCCTATATGCATTAATAGCCACTCCCTGTTCACCACCCCACTCCAGTCCAAGACAATTACTAGTCTGCCTCTATGAACTAGCATATTCTCAACATATGGTATAAAGGGAATTTTACAATATGTGGCCTTTGTTACTAGTTTATTTCACTTAGCACAGTGTTTTCAGGTTCATCTTTTCAGGATGTATCAGTACTTTTTAAAATTTTTTTTAAATATTTATTTTTATTGATGAATAACATTTCAGTAGATGGCTATACTACATTTGTGTTTCCATTCATTTGGGTCATTTCTACTTTTTTACTATAAGGGATAATTTTGCAACTGCAAACATTTGTGTTCAAGTTTTGATATGTTTTTGGTATTCTTGGATATATATTTAGAACTGCTGGGTCATTTTTCTAACTTGAATTTTTTTGAGAAACTGCAATTGGCCTCAACATTCCCATAAGCAATGTCTGAAGGTTCCAATTTCTCCACATCTTCACCAATAATTCTTACAATATTTTGTAGTATTCAGTGTATAAAAGTCTTGCATTTCTTTTGTTAAGAGTTTTCCTAAGTATTTTATTCTTTTCCATTCTAAGTGGAGTTATTTTCTTAATATCTTAATTACCTATCTTAAGTTCATTTTGGAATATTCATTAATAGTGTATAGAAATACAACTGATTTTGTATATTGATATCATACTTCACAATCTTGCTTACTCATTTTCAGCAATAAATTTGTTAATTACAGTTTTAAACTTCCTTCACATTTCATTTTGATAATTTTGGTATGAATTTACTTTCTTATCATACGATATTCTTTTTCTCATCCTGTTATTTATTTAAGGTCTATTTTGCCTGAACATAGTGTGGCCACTTTAACTCTAAGATGTAGTCTACATGGTATCTTTTTCCAACATTTTACTTATAACTTATTTGATCTTTATGTCTAAAGTACACCTCTGATAGACTTATCACTGCACTTTTTCTTTTATTTGGTTTATCAATATCTGGTTTTTGGTTGGAGTATTCAGTCCATTTACATTTAATATAATAGCTAATAATATTTGTGCATGTGATTTTCTATTCCTTTATCTGATGTCTTTTTTGTCCTTCTTTTTTCCACTACTGTTTCTACTATGTTTAACAGATATTTTCCAGTATACCATTTGAATTCCCTTGTTTCTGATTTTTAGTGACACTCTAATTTGAGAACATTTTCTTATTGTGTATATATATATATACATATATATATAGGTTATCTTAAATATTATATATTTTTGGTTGTCCCCAGGGTATTAAAAATAATAACTTAAAACCTTCTAGTTCAGAAAAGAACAACTTAATTTCAATGATATAAAAGTATTATATTCCAGTTGAGGTTTGCTCATACCTCCTTTGTGCTAACATTGTCATACAATATCTTTGTATGTTATGGGCTCATCAACATTATTTTATAGTTATTACTTTATGTAGTTCTTTCTTAAAGAAATCAGATTGCATTTTAAATAATCATTTTAAAAACACTTTCCTACTGTCTTTCGTATTCATCTGGTTACTTAGACAGTACTTTTGTATCTGCCTGTGAATTCACATTACTATCTATCGTCCCTTCTCTTCAGCTTGGCATTCTACTGTAAGCATTTATTGTGGAGCATATCTGCTAGTCACAAATTCAATTAAGTTATTATTTACCAGGGAAGATCTTGATTTCCTGTTCATTTTTGAATCATAATTTTTCTGGATATAGAAGACTTGATTAACAATCTATCTTTTAGAACGTTGAACATGTAATCTTACTACTCTCTGGTATCCATAATTCCGACTAGGAAAGTAAACTACTGATTTTACTGATAATCCCACACCATGATGAGTCATTTTCACCTAGCTACTTTTAAGATTTTCTCTTTGGCTTTGTCTTTCGGCAGTTTGACTAGGATGAATGTAGGTATGGATCACTTTGAGTTTGTCCTACAAGGTGTGTATCAAATTTTTCAGATATATAGATTAAGGTTTGCATCATTATTTCTTCAGATAATCTCTCTGCTCCTTTTGCTCTCTCCTTTCTTTCTGGGGTCCCCATTATACTTGGGGATGCTTGGTAGTGTCACATAGTCCTCTTCATACTCTTTTTCTTTTTATTCCCCAGATTTGTAAAACACCTATCAATCTATTTTCAAGTTCTCTGATTCTTTCTTCTGAGGGCTCATATGTGCTATTGAGGATCTCCAATAAATTTTACCTCTCAGTTATTGTAATCAACTCCAGAGTCTGTCTTTAGTGTTTTAAAATAATTTCCCACTGTTTCCTGATATTCTCTATTTGGCAAGACAACTTTCCTTTAATTTTTAGAAATGGTTTCTTTAGCTCTTTGAACATATTTAAAACAGCTCATATAGGATCTGTGAGGTAGGTCCAATGTCTGACTTCCAGGGACAGTTTCTATTCATTGCTTTTTAACCCTCTGTGTATGGACCATAATGTCCTTCTTCTTTTCTTGCCTCTTAATTTTCACTGAAAATTGAATATTTAAACAATATATTGTGGAATCTTAAATATTAATCCCCTAGCCTCATACAGATTTTATTATTATTGCATCTTTAGTGACTTAAGAGTATTGAGTTGACATTTTTTGTTTGGTATAGCCAATGACATCTCTGCTTAATTAACTTAATGTTCAGTTAATGATTGAACAGTTTTAAGTGTCTCGAACAAATAATTGTCCCAGTCTTTGCTGAAAGACTTTGTGTTAGAGTATACCTTCAATCTCAGGCAGGCAGTTTATAATCTGCCTTAGCCTTCACTTCTTGCCTTCACAGAGCCTCAAGGTCAGTCAAAGGTGAGATATTAGAGCTTTTTCAGGTCTTGCCTACGCATAGATTTTTAGATTTCCAGGAATACATTGAAGTCTCATATGGACATCCCAACTCCAATTTTTCAAGTTTTGTGGGCTGCCTCTTCTAACCCCAGTAATAATATTACCTTGGGCAGTGTTAAACAATTGCCATTGGTTATTTTTGACAAACACACAGAGTGCACACTGATCCAGGTTTAAATAAAGACCAGTCCTGGGAATGAAGCTCACTTTTTTTCTTTAATGTGCTGCCAGACAGGTCAAATAGTGTCAAATCTCTTGAGATGGGACCTTTAGGGAGCACTAAACCCATTCTACTCCCACTAGTAACTTCGAGGTTGCTGGTTATTATAGCTATGAAAACAGTGAGAGTATTGGTTTTGAAGGCTACTGTGGGTCAAGGGAAAGGGAGATGGTATGAGAGCGACTTGAAGTACCATGAAGCTTAGTATTCTTACCTTGATCCAGCCTATATTTTTGAATAAATATTCCCCAGAATTTTTCAGTTCTTTAATTTTCAGAAAATTGAATTTCAGCTCTTTTGCCAGTGTTCTCATTGCTTTTTTAGAGCAGTAAATTTTCAAAAGCCCTTATTTCAGCATTCCAGAGGTATTTCTCCATCTGAAATGCATCCTTTATCTGAGTCTGCATTTTTACAGCATTCTGTAATCTCTTTTTATTCCACACTCATAATTTTACAAATATTTAAATAAGTGGCATTTATATAAAACATGCTATCATGGAAAATGCTTTTCTTGTTTATTAATATGCTGCAGAACTTTTGTATCAATAACTGCACCATCATTATAAATGGTTGCATTTGTACTTAAAATATATTTCCATGTTTTTAAAAGCTTATATTTGACACATGATTCATGTTTAAATTATGAAATGTAACCAAAAAATGAACACCCACAAACTCATCACCTAACTTAAAAGTATTAAAAATTTCCTCAAAACATTAAATCAGCTGAATAAATAAGATATACCTTGTATTTGTGAATATTCTAAAGATGTCAATACTACTCAGATTAACCTATAGAGTAATGCAGTATCAACGAAAATATCTCAATATAACTGTTGAGGAACTTGAAAAGAAGATTCTAAAATGGACACAAAAGAGTTAAGGCTTATATACCTCACATTAATATTGATATCTCTCTCACCAATAGAAATCACAGATATATTCACAGTGTATTACAGGGGTTGCAGATATCTCAAAATGTCATTTATACTCATTGTTACATTGAAAGTATAGTAGTTAATTAAATCTGATGCTAGACCTCTTTGTGTGCATGTGTGTGTGTGTGTGTGTGTGCGCGCACATGCATCCTGGGTATTGAACCCAGGGAATCATGATACGAAGCATGTACTCTAAACAGCAAGCTATAACCCTAGTATTGATCTTGTTTGATGCATTAATAAACAAGCACCTGTATTACAGATTAAAAAGAAGAGTGAAGACTTAGAATAGTCGAGAAGCCTTATCCTACTAGCTATCAAAAATAATTATAAAACTATAATAATTAATGTTATTTATTGAACAAGAACAGTAAAAAGAAAAGAAAGATCGGCAAAAGTGATTTCCTTAAAATGGATAAGGGATAAAAGAGGATCAAAATAAAAGTGACAGAAGAGATGGCAACTGCCAAACAGAAGTGCCTAGCAACCACCTCTTCCTCCACAAGGAACCAGAATAACAAAGTAGCTGCAAAAGACTTGGGATAATGGCATAGAAAAATAAAGGGCATCAAAATCTGCAATCCCAGGTCCCCAACCCAGGGGTACTACCTGACATGAGGAAAGGGTCAACAGGAGAGTTCCAGCAGACCCCTTTACTGTGGACATTGGTAACACAGCAGTCAGTGCTGACAACCCTAGCAATAGTAAGGATAGGCTTGGAAACCAGCTAGGAGAGTTTCCTGGAATGTGTATCATACCTTTATTCCAGAGAAAAAGCTTACATTCTCTCCTCATGCCCCAGATGCCAAACTGCTGGAGCATGGGTGACATATTGGAGGTGAAGCTAAGCTTCTGTCCTTGTGTCACCTAGCTACACAGTCAGCCAAGCAGCAACCCTAACCTGCCCAAGTGTGTAATCATTCCAGGCCACCTCTGTAATTTGTCTGAGCTTCTGCCTTAATCAGCCTGAGCCATTTAGTCAACCCTGCTGGGAACAAGCGTGTGCTGCCACAGCTGAGGAAATATCCATAGTGCTCTACATTTCTAGTGCCACCATTTCCAGTGCTGGAGTGGCTACATAGTAGCTGCACCTACTGTTATGTGCCACATGCATCTGGGACACTAGAGTACTTCCTTTCCCCCATGGTTCCTTGAGACAGAAGGTCCCTCTGACCTGCCATCACAGACACCATAACCAAATCCACTGATTATACCTGAAGAAGCTATAGGGAAACTATGCTATGGTACCCAACTGGAACCAAAGTCAAAATAGCGTACCAAACTGGGACCCCAAGGCACATCCTCAGGAAAGAGCCATTTACTAAGACAGTCACCTTATAAAAGTAGCAGAAACAATTGATTATATAAATTTCAACACAGGGTCACAAGAAATATGAAAAACAAGGTAAGGCGATGCCTCCAAAGGAACATGGTAACTCTCCAGCAACATACTTCAAGCAAAAGGATATTGAAATGCCTGGGAAAGGATTTAAAAGATTAATCATAAGAACACTAAAATGAGCACAGACAATTTAACAAAATTAGGAATACAAAATGGTCATGTGACAGAAATTCAGCAATAAAACAGATATCTTGAAAAAATTTCAAAATAAAATCTTGGATATGAGGAACTCAATATGTTGAATTAAAAAATATAGTTGAAAACATCAACAATAGACTTGATTGAACAAAATAAAAAATACCAAAACTTGAAGAAGGCATTTTGAAATTTCCCAGTTAGTCTAAAACATAGATAAACACATAGGAGGAAAAAAGATGGAAAGACAAGAATGAAAAGAGATTTTAAACCTTTAGGATACCATTCAGCAAACACATATTCACATTTTTTTAGTATCTGAGGAGGAAGAAGAGGAGAAAGTCACAGAAAACCTATTCAGGAAATAATAGCAGAGAACTTCCCCAATTTTGTGTACATCAATGTACAGGTTTACAGGTCCCCAAATAGACACCATAGCATGTTATAACCAATCTTTCAAAAGTATGACACAAAAAGAGAACTCTAAAAAATTGCAAGATAAAGGCACCAAGAAGCATTTAAAGGTAACTTTATTAAACCAATAGTTTTCATTAGAAATTTTACAGATCAAAAGAGAATGGAATGTCACATTCCAAGTCCCAGAGAGTGGGGGGACTACCAAAAATATTATATCCAGCAAGGCTTACCATTCAGACAAACAAGATAAGATGTAGGGGAGTCCTACATCCAGAAGCAAAAGAAAGATAAGTATAATCATGAAAACATGTGAAAGTATAAGACTCACTACTAAAGCAGATACACAGAAGAAAAATGGAAAAGAATCAAACCTTATCAACAGAGTTAACCACCAAACCACAAAGATGAAGAAAAGAGGAGGGGGGAAAAAAGGACATTCAAAACAATTAGAAAAAAGTCAAGAAAATAACAAGAAAGTATCTTCAACCATCAATAATTACCTCAAATGTAAATGGACTAAATTTTCCAATTAAAAAGTATACACTAGCTAGGAAAAAAAAAAAACAAGTCCAAATAAGAAAACAGTGTCTGTATAAGAAACTCACATCACCCATGAAGACACACACAAATGAGAAAGGATGGAAAAATATATTCTATTAAAAAGAAAAAAAAGCAGAAATAGCTATACGTACATCTTAAAAAAACAGACTTTAAGACAAAAACGGTGTGAAAAGACAAAGGTCATTAATAAATAATGGGTCAATACAACAAAAGATATAATGACTACAAATGTATGTAAACCTAAAGTTGAAACCCTGGATTTCATAAAACAAAAACTAAAGGGAGACTTGGCTCCACTACAATTACAGTGGAGATTATTAATGGACAGATTATCCAGATGGAAAATCAACAATGAAGCATTAAACTGTACTACAGCCCAAATAGTCCCAACAGGCATTTTTAGAACATTTCATCCAACAGGTAGAGAATTTACATTCCTTTTGACAACACATGAAACTTTCTCTAGAATAGACCATACCCTAGGCCAGAAAATGCATTTCAACAAATAAGGAAAGAAGGAAAAAAAAGAAAAAGAAAGAAAAATCTTGTTCTGCATTCAGTAAAAATCTTTAGAAATTAGTCAAATATATGGAGACAGAACAACACTTTTGGATGAGTAATGGGACACTGGAGAAATCAAAAGGGCAATTTATTTATCAAATGAAATGAAAATGGGAAAACAACATACCAAAACTTAGGAGATACAGCAAAAGCAGTACTGAGAAGGAAGTAAAGCAATCAACACCTACATAAAAAAATTCAAATATGTAACATAATGTATCTCAAGCACCTAGAAAAGCAAGAAGAAACCAAACCCCAAATTAGGAAATAAGTAGCAAAGACCAGAGCAGAAATCAATAAATAAGAGACTAAAACAATAAGAGATCAATGAAATGAAGAACTGGCATGATGGACATTTTAATCTCATTTCTAATTTTGAAATCAATTCTTCAAATTTTTTTTAGGTAGAGTGATGTTTTTAATTCATTTTCATTAGATACGCTTTAATTAAGAAAGTTTCATTATACAATATTCACATTTCACTAAGGGTCTTTCTTGTGAAAGAGTACTTGTTTTAAAAAATAAGTTTCCTGCATCTATTGAGATTATTTTCTTTTCTTTCATGTGATAATGAGATGAATGACACTTGTAGATCTTCTGATATTAAATGGATCTTGGGTTTCTTTTTTAAAATTTTTTATTAATTTTTAGATATACATGACAGAAGAATATATTATGACATATTATACATACGTGGAATATAACTTCTAATTTGGAGCCCATTCTTGTGGTTGTACGTGGTGTGGAGTTTCACTGTGTGTATTCATAAATAAACATAGGAAAGTTGTGTCCTATTCATTCTACATCATTCCTAGTCCCACCGGCCTCTTCTCTTCATTCCACTTTGTTTAATCCACTGAACTTTTATTCTCCCCTCCCCCTTATTGTGTATCAGTATCTATAGATCAGAGAGAACATTTGGCCTTTGGTTTTCTGGGATTGGCTTATTTCACTTAGCATGATAGTCTCCAGCTTTCTCCATTTATCATCAATGCCAAAATTTCATTCTTCTTTATGACTGAATAATATTCTTTTGTGTATCTATACCACATGTTTTTTATCCATCCATCTATTGAAGGGCACCTAGGTTGGTTGCATAGCTTAGCTATTGTGAGTTAATCTGCTATAAACACTGATGTGGCTGTGTCACTGTAGTATGCTGATTTTAAGTCCTTTGAGTATATACTAAGAAGTGGGATAACTGAGTCAAATGGTGGTTCCAATCCAACTACTTTGAGAACTTCCATGCTGTTTTTTCAGAGTGGTCGCCTCAGTTTGCATTCCAACTAGCAATGCATGAATGACATTAAATGGACCTTGGATTTCTATATCGAACCAAACTCAGTTGTGATATATGATCCTTTTATACATTATAGGTTTGTGCTACTAATTTTTTTAGAATTTCTGCATTTCTATTTCCAAGAAAGATTTGCTAATAATTTTCTTGCTTTTTTTCCATCTCTTGGTTTGCTCTCAAGGTTCTATCTAGATGTATAAACTTATTTAGAAAATGAGCCCTCTTTTTCTAGTCCCCACAAGAGTTTGTATAAGTTTAAAATGACATTTTTATTGAAAGTTTCATATAAACTATGTTTTCTTTTTATTTCATTCACTAGAAGAGCATTCTGATTTAATTCTTCAGTGTTCATAAAAAATTCATGCTTTCTATTTCTGTTTATTATTTTTCTAGGAATACCTCCAATCAAATTCACTGGTGTATGGAAGCTGTCTTTTCATAAATGATCAGACTGAAGCCCAGAGAGAATAAATGGCCTCTTTCACAGCACATAGTTGGTGGCTTGATTGAAATAAATCAGATATTTTCAAATTGTGCTTTTGGTTAATATTACTTGAAAATATACCTGCATAAAGAAATTTTTAATTAAAAAAATCTGATGCTCCAAAAACCATGGACTACAAATTTTAATTTCTAATCAAATATTATTTGATATCACATGTTCAGCTACTGTAAAATTTGGAAAAATGTCTTAAAAACATGTATCATGTTTACTAATGTCCCACAGACAATATACCCTGAGACCATATGGGAGGAAACTAAAAAAAAAAAAAAAAAAAGTATCAGAAGGCATGAAGCTATGGTACACATGCTATAAAAGCTACGAGTTAGAAGTTTTGTTGTTTTTATCTCCAGAAAGGCCATAAAGTTCAGGAAGATAGATCAGATAAAATACAGCTGAGAGGAAACTGCAGTCAATCCACCTACTGAAAGAGGTTTAGAAAGGGGATCAGAAGCACCTCAATAGCACTGCAAATTTCTAGAGCTGCCTTCCAACCAGGTCCAATACCAATAATACGTGTTAGTTCAGGAAATCAGCCAGCTTCACAGAAGTGAATGTAAGGAGAAAACGTTTCTATAGGTGAGCATATAATGGTAACATGAAATCCAGAAGCAAATAACTGTCAGGAATCAAAAGGCAGAAAATTGATCTCAAAAAAAATTTCCAACCATATGACTAAGATTCTTTTTAAAATTTTTTAATTTGTCCTAATTGTTATACATGACAGTATAGTGCATTCTGACACATTATACACCAAAATGAAGTACTAAAATTCTTGAGTAATTAAAGGGAGCAAATTAGAGTCTGGGCTTTAGGGCAGGAAAAACTGGGAGTACTGGGGATGTGATGATGGCAGATCCTATGTGAAAGCACCCAGAAAACCACTCCAGACGCGGGAACTCACGCAGAGATTTTATGAAGCAGACAGGCACAGTGTTTGCCCGCAAAGAGAGAGAGAGAGAGAGAGAGAGAGAGAGAAGAAGGAGAAGGAGGAGGAGGAGGAGGAGGAGGAGGAGGAGGAGGAGGAGAAGGAGGAGGAGGGAGAGAGAGGAGGAGGAGGAGGGGTGGGGGAGAAAGAGAGGAGGAGGGGGTGGGGGGAGAGAGAGAGGAGGAGGGGGTGGGGGAGAGAGAGAGGAGGAGGGGGTGGGGGAGAGAGAGAGAGAGAGAGGGGGGGGGGGGGGTGGGGGGGGGGGGAGCGAGAGAGAGGTGGATGTGGGGGGAGGGAGGGAGAGAGAGGGCTCAAGAGCAAGCGGAGAGAGCAAGCAAAAGTGAGGAAGAGAGAAAGAGATGGTAGGGGAGCTATTCTTAAGTAGTTGAATTTCTCAGGCTAATAACAACAGACCAATGACTGAGGAGAATGTTCACAGGCTGAAGAGTGAACCAATGGCTGGCTAGGATGTTTGCAGACTGACCATCTGGGCTGTAAAATGGTGTGGGAGAGGGCAGAATACTGGCAGCAGAAAAATAGCAGCTCTAATGCCAATACTATAGAAATGGGAAACAAACTAGTGTCCACATATTCAAAAGCAAAGTACCAGGCATCAACTTGGTCTCAGGAACTAGACAGAAGCCTACTGCTTGAAAAATTGGAAGCAACATCAGAGCTATACTAACCCAAATATAGCTTGATTCTGTCTGTATCTCTGAGCATTGCTTTTAAGATATTTGCTCCCCCAAATCACAGACATGGCTCTTCTTCAAAGAAACCCATAACCAATTCTGCATAATCATACCTAGTCTTTACTCCACAACCACAGCAATAGGCATGTGATGCAGGCAGGCTCCATCAATAATAACTAGGTATCTTCCCCAAAAGAGAGTTTGACCAAGGGGTGAGGCTGTGTGCCAAGTAGAGCCAATTAGAGTCTTTCCCTGTGAATGATTTTCAAACATGGGAAATAGAACTTTCTTTCTGCTGGGATTGCTAGACTGGGAGAATATAACTCTGAGTCTGAATCATTTTTATTTCTGCCACATAGAGTATTTCTACAGGATGAAGTCGAGCAAAGACAAGTATACACAAAAAAGAGAGCGCACAAAAGAAAGTTTTGGTGGCTTTCCCTGAAACTATATTTTCTAAAACTCTTCCCTCAACCCTGTGTGTTATATTATTATTCCTTCCAATCACATGAGCACCTATATTGGCCTACTGTCATTAAAAAAATACCATAGACTGGGTGACTTAACCGAGAGAAATAGATTCTTTTCAGTTCTGGAGGCTGGGAAGTTCAAAGTGCAACTGATTTGGTTTCTGGTAAGGGCTCTCTTCCGTGCTTGCAGACAGCTATCTTATTGCCCTGTCCTTACATGGCATTTCCTAAGGGCATGCGCAAGGGACAGGGTGGTGTGAGGGGAGCAAGTGAGCGCTGGTCTTTTTTTGTTCTTATTACAAGATATCAGGCCTACTGGATCAAGACCCCAGATTTGACCTTATTTCCTACCTTAAAGACCCTGTCTCCAAATACAGTGATATTGGTGTTTAGGGCTTCATCATATGGATCTTTGGGAGGGCACAGACATTCAGGCCACAGCCTTGACTAAATCTATCTTTCTTGCCTCAAATGTTATACTTCTTTCAACTTACAGCCAAAGGAATCCTGACTTCGTAGAGAGAAGAGCTATTGCAGAGGTGAGAGGGTTTCCAGAGAGACTCATATAGATCCCATTTCTGAATTCAGGGTGTATGAAATAACTGCACTGGATGAATGTTGGTGTACCTCCTTTCCAAGTAACATTTTGCAAAAACTACACTAGGTAAAGTACTGTTTCATTTGCTCAGTGTCATTTTTTTTCAGTATCTATTTTGTACCAGCTTAAGTACTAGGGGGTAAAAAGTCAAGAAAGACAGCTACCTCCTTTAAAGAACCCCTTTCCTCTCCTTTATCTCTTTCCATATATATTCCCATATATTGCTAGAGGTATTTTCCATACCCAAGCCTGGTTTTATTCATTATTAAAACTTGGAAAAATAAAAACTGTGGCATAGACTTAGAAGGAAAGAAATCAATTACCCATGTATCAAGTAAAATAAACAGCCATAAATCACACCTGACAAACACTATGCAGTTTTCTTCTTCAGTCTTCTGAAAGAGCACACTTTAAGAACCATGTACTCATTGATCTCACATTAATAAAGACAAAAGGCCTTACTTATTACAATTTTGCCTTTTTCCTGTGGCATGTTAATCTTCAAATAGACTAGCCAATTTTTCATCTGGAAATCCCAAATTTCATCCTAATTTTGCAAGATGTCTGTTATTCAACAAAATGAAGCAGAGCTAAGAGCATGAGATTTAAACAGATTAAAGGAAGGGGAACTTCCTACCCCCTACCCACGCTGCCTTTTCAATATTGGATCTGGAAGAAACATTTTTTTTTTTTTTTAAATCTGAAGAGTCTTCTCTTGAAAAACAAGACAAAACAAAACAACAAAAAAAAACTTATACTGGAAAAAAATTTACTCCTGTTTAACATTTAGTGACACATTAAAAAAGGGTGATGAATGAAGTCAAGGAAAAGAACACCTAATGAGTAGAACCAAGGTGCAAGATGCTCCCTGTCATTTCTATTAAATATTTTTTATCCTATTTCCTACACATACATTAGGAAGGAACAACTAAAACTGTCTTGGCCATAGGTGACATGATTGTCTATGTAGCCTTCTCTTCTTGCTTATCTATAAATTACCTGTAAATTAAAAGTAGATGACATTTTGCACTTGTCAAAACCCATAGAATTTCAGAGCATGAAGAGCTTGAACCTTACTATATGCAAACTTTAAAACTCAGTTAGAGGTCAGAGGGTCCCAGGAAGGACTGCAGACTACAGCAGGAGAGTCCAATTGCATAGCAAACACATGAAACAACCTTATTGAATGAGGCAGGAGAAAATGAAGTTGACCTAAGTAATTTTGAAAACAAGTGGATGGATTTGGTTAAGATTAATGACAAAAGTAGTCACACATAAACACCGAAATGTTGATAAAGTTGCTCCCCACCAGGGTATGGTTTAACAATTCTCATACTACTGTAAGTGTATACTGGAATTGAACAGTTACATAATCAAATGGATGGCAGATGATAAGAACTAGGTTTCTTATTATTAGATTGAGAATTTATAGGTAAACAGGAAAGGAGGTTAGAGTGATTCATGTGAAACTGGATTAGAATTGGTGACATTAATATCAATTTGTGTTTAGCTTACTATAGATACAAATTGTTGCACATAAAATATTTATAGATATGTATACATACATATGTTAGTATACACACGTATATTTTCTTGCTTTGTCAGCTGTTAAGAGTCTAAACACATACACACACACACACATCACCCATTAGCCCAACTACTGCCCAGATCTTGGTTTCTAATTCCATTCTCAAAAAATCCAAATGAGGGTTTCTTGTAAAATGACTGATTCTAGGCTAGAACAGGAAATACACAAGAGGAGTCAGAAGCATCTGATAGTGCCAGAAAGAAAAGAAGTATTTAATATATGCAGACAAATCGATGATAGTATGTCAAAGAGACTCAGGAGCTAGGTAAAAACAACAACAACTCCCAATGGCCAAAACTAGAACCACACAAACAACAAAATAAATAGAGCGTATTGAATTATAACACAATGTAGAAAGTAAATATCCTCAAGTACACACTGTTATAGCTAAACGAGTGCATAAATTAACAAGTAAGAAGGAAGAAAAAAAATCCCCTCTGCAGAAAAATTCAAAATAATTTGTGTAAATGCTCTACCTTTAAGAAAGTGGGATCCCAACCTGGACACAGTAGTGCACGCCTGAGGTGCCAGCAGCTTGAGAGGCTGAGGCAGGAGGTTTTTGAGTTCAAAGCCAGCCTCAGCAACTTAGCAAGGCTCTAAGCAACTCAGGAAGACCCTGTCTCTAAAGTACAAGAAGGGCTGGGGATGTGGCTCAGTGGTTAAGTGCCCTGGCCACAGGGCTCACCCCCAGTACACACACACAAACATAGAAATGAAAAGTTATACCCTATTTAGATACAATGAATCAAAATGCAGTCTGTAAAAAATTAAAAGATCAATAAAAAAAATACAAAAAAACTAGAAATTGTTCTTAATGGGAAAGAAATAATGTCACCTAAAATATTTTTTAAATGCAAATAAAACTACTACTATAAAGAAAAAAGAAAGAAACAAAGAGGGATAGTGGGATCCCTGAGCTGCAAGGATGCTTTGACAAATGGAAGTCACTAAATATGGAGCACAACACTAAGAAAATGGAGTATAAAAATCATGCAACCATCTCCATAGGTGAAGAAAGAGCATTTAACAAAATTCAACACCCTTTTAGGATAAAGACAACTGACAGATTAGATATAAAGGAAATGTGCTTCAACAAAAATAATCTGTAGCTAACATCATACTTAATGGTGAAAAGTTTGAAGTTTTTCCTCTAAGATCAGGGACAAGGTAAGGATGCCCACTCTCAGCACCTCTTTTCAACATAGTACTGGAACTCCTAGCCACAGCAATTAGGCAAGGAAAAAAATAAAGATGTACTAATAGGAAAGAAAGAAGTGAAATTTGTGTCTATTTGATGACATGATCTTACATCTAGAGTGCCCTAAAGATTCTACCAGAAAACTGTTACAACTGATTAAGAAATTCACTACGGTTTCAGAATACAAAATCAACATACAAAAACCAGTTGCACATCTTTATATTAGTAACAAAATATCCAAAAAGGATATTAAGAAAACAATACCATTTATAATACCAACAAAAAACATGTATGTTTAAATTTAACCAAGAAAGTGAATGATCTATGTACTGGAAACCAAACTGCTAATGAAAGAAATTGAAGAAAACAAAAACCATGGGAATATACTTCATATTCATGAATTGGAAAACTTATTAAAACTACCCAAATCAACATACAGATTCAATGTAACCTCTAACAAAATTCCAATGGCATTTTTCACAGAAATAGAAAAATATCTTTAGATTGATTCAGAACCACAAAAGACTTTGAATAGTCAAAATGACCTTAAGTGAAAAGATCAACTCTGGAGGTATCACTCTGGGTTATTTCAAAGTACAGTATAAAGAAACGGTGACCAGAAAAGCATGGTACTGGCATGAAGAACAGACATAACAACCAAGGAGAGAATGGAAAGCCCAGAAGTAAATTCATCCATTTGTCATCAATCAATTTTTT